>NW_027362813.1:5161321-6451652 GCF_046119375.1 Phyllobates terribilis
ATTTGTTTTGTTTTTTTAAATTCTAACCTTTCCCTCCCCATTTTATTCCTTTTGAAAAGATGCACACATGTGACATCTGCACGTTAATGGCAATTCTAAGCTGAATGTGCCTGCCCTTGTGAGATCACAGCTGCTATGCAGTTTGAGGCAGGGCAAGTACCAGAATGGGAGAATGGCTGGGAATCCCTAGTTCCGTTGACATTTTGGCTGCTGCTATTGTCATTTGGATTTTTGTTTTTAAAATCTAACCTTTCCCTCCCCATTTTATTCCTTTTGAAAAGACGCGCACATGTGACATCAGCACATCAATGGCAATTCTAAGCTGAATGTGCCTGCCCTCGTCAGATTGCAGCTGTGATGCAGCTTGAGGCTGGGCAAGTACAGTCATGGGAGACTGGCTGGGAATCCCCGGTTCCATTAACATTTTGGCTGCTGCTATTGTCATTTGGATTTTTGTTTTTAAAATCTAACATTTCCCTCCCCATTTTATTCCTTTTGAAAAGACGCGCACATGTGACAGCAGCTTGACAACGGCCATTCTAAGCAGAATGTGCCTGCCCTTGTCAGATTGCATCTGCTATGCAGCTTGAGGCCAGGCAAGTACTGGCATGGGAGACTGTCTGGGAATCCCCGGTTCCATTAACATTTTGGCTGCTGTTATTGTCATTTGGATTTTTGGATTTTTGTTTTTAAAATCTAACCTTTCCCTCCCCATTTTATTCCTTTTGAAAAGACGCGCACATGTGAAATCTTCACAACAACGGCCATTCTAAGCAGAATGTGCCTGCCCTCATCAGATCACAGCCGCTACGCAGCTTGAGGTCAGGCCAGTACCGGCAACGTAGACTGGCTGGGAATCCCTGGTTCCATTGGTATTTTGGCTGCTGCTATTGTCATTTGGATTTTAGGATTTTTGGATTTTTGTTTTTAAAATCTAACCTTTCCCTCCTCATTTTATTTCTTTTGAAAAGACACGCACCTGTGACATCTGCACATCAATGGCAATTCCAAGCTGAATGTGCCTTCCCTCGTCAGATTGCAGTTTCTACGCAGCTTGAGGCTGGGCAAGTACCAGCATGGGAGACTTGCTGGGAATCCCAAGTTCCATACACATTTTGACTGCTGCTATTGTCATTTGGTTTTTTGTTTTTAAAATCTAACCTTTCCCTCCCCATTTTATTCTTTTTGAAAAGACGCGCACAGGTGACATCAGCATGTCATCGGCCATTCTAAGCTGAATGTGCCTGCCCTCATCAGATCGCAGTTTCTACGCAGCTTGAGGTTGGTCAAGTAACAGCATGGGAGACTGCTTGGGAATCCACGGTTCCATAGACAATTTGGCTGCTGCTATTGTCATTTGGATTATAGTTTTTAAAATCTAACCATTCCCTCCCCATTTTATTCCTTTTGAAAAGACGCGCACATGTGACATCTTTAGGTCAACGGCCATTCTAAGCTGAATGTACCTACCCTAATCTATTCGCAACTGCTATGCAGCTTTAGGCTGGGCAAGTACCGGCATGGAAATCTGGTTTTGAATCCCCGTTTCCATTGACATTTTGGCTGCTGCAATTGTCATTTGGATTTTTGTGTTTAAAATCTAACCTTTCCCTCCCCATTTTATTCCTTTTGAAAAGACGCGCACATGTGACAGCTGCACATCAATGGCCATTCTAAGCTGAATGTGCCTTCCCTCATCAGAGCACCAGTGCTACGCAGCTTGCGGCTGGGCAAGTACCAGCATGGGAGACTATCTGGGAATCCATGGTTCTGTTGACATTTTGGCTGCTGCTATTGTCACTTGGATTTTTGTTTTTAAAATAATTCCTTTCCCTCCCCATTTTATTCCTTTTGAAAAGACACGCACATGTGACATCTGCACGTCAATGGCCATTCTTAGCTGAATGTGCCTTCCCTCATCAGATTGCTGCTGCTATGCAGCTTGAGGCTGGGCAAGTACCAGAATGGGAGACTATCTTGGAATCCATGGTTCTGTTGACATTTTGGCTGCTGCTAATGTCATTTGGATTTTTGTTTTTAAAATCCAACTTTCACCTCCACATTTTATTCCTTTTGAAAAGACGCGCAAATGTAACATCTGCACGTCAACGTCCATTCTAAGCTGCATGTGCCTGCCCTCATCAGATCGCAGCCGCTGCGCAGCTTGAGGCAAGGCAAGTATCAGCATGGGAGACTAGCTGGGAATCCCTGGTTACATTTACATTTTGGCTTCTGCTATTGTCATTTGGATTTTTGTTTTTAAAATCTAACATTTCCCTCCCCATTTTATTCCTTTTAAAAAGACGCACACATGTGACATCTGCATGTCAAGGGCCATTCTAAGCTGAATGTGCCTTCCCTCATCAGATCATAGCCGCTACACAGATTGAGGTTGGGCAAGTACTTGCATGGGAGACTGGCTGTGAATCCCCAATTCCATTGACATTTTGGCTGCTGCTATTGTCATTTGAATTTTTGTTTTTAATGTCTTACTTTTCCCTCCCCATTTTATTCCTTTTGAAAAGACACGCACATGTGAAATCTACATGTTAGCAGCCATTCTAAGCTTAATGTGCCTGCTTTCATCAGATAGCAGCTGCTACGCAGCTTGAGCCTGGGCAAGTACTGGCATGGGAGACTGGCTGGGAATCCCCAGTTCCATTGACATTTTGGCTGCTGCTATTGTCATTTGGATTTTTGTTTTTAAAATCTAGCTTTTCCCTCCCCATAATATTCCTTTTGAAAAGATGTGCACATCTGTTATCTGCACATCAACAGCCTTTCTAAGATGAATGTGCCTGCCCTCGTCAGATCGCAGCCGCTATGCAGCTTGGGGCCGGGCAAGTACAGGCATGGGAAACTAGCTGGGAATCCCTTGTTCCGTTGACATTTTGGCTGCTGCTATTGTCATTTGGATTTTTGTTATTAAATTCTAACTAGTGTTGAGCCAACCCGTAGTGTTCGAGTTCGGTTCGGTTCGTCGAACACCGTTAAAACCAATGGCAGGCAAACAAAAACACATAGAAACACCTTCAAATGTGTCCAAAAGCTGACAAACTGCTCAGAAGACACAACTAACACATGGAAAAGTGACAAGTATGTATAGTCATGCGAAAAGAAAAGAGGTGGAGGAGTAAAAGGAGGGGGAGACACAGATATAGGCATGTCATGCCCTTCTAAAATCCAAAAAGTGAGAAGCCGACACGTTCAGTCGGCTCCTGCCTGTGCCACCTCCGTGTCGCCGGGATTGTGCCAGAGCCGCGGTGAACCCTGACGGCCAGCCCCCCTCTCCCAATACTGGTGCCTGTCCGCTGGTGGGTCGAGCGAGCCCCCCTGTGGTGGAGGCAGCTCTAAGCTTTTTAATTTAAATTGTCTCTCTAATTTGAATGAATACACTTTAAATCCATTTACAAGGATCTATTGGAGGGCAAGTCTCATGCCAGCAGCCGCGTAATTCCAGCTCCAGTAGCGTCCACTAAAGCTGCTACAGTTAAAAAGCTTTTATCAGGATAGAGCTCGGCTGTCCACCGCAAGGCATCCTACTGCCAGTCCCAGCCCCTATGCCTTGGGGTGCCTCCTGATGCTCTTCACTGAGTATCCCGTGGTCCCGAAGCATTTCCTTTGAAAAAATTAAGTGTCCAAACTACAGGTGGTGTAGCTTGCTTAACAGCCGGGATAATCCGCTGACTAGCAGACACTGCTACTAGGCACAAAGTATTTCCTGGGCTAGATGAATTTAAAAATTTGTAATTAGATACTCTCGTTGGATGCTGAGAAAGCATTCCATAGAGTCTCCTGGCACGCCATATATGATTCTCTTAAAAAGCTTGGGGTAGGGGTCTAGGGGACCCTTTTATAGCCAAAATCACGGCCCTGTATCACAATACGTCACCTAGGCTGAAGATAAATGGAACTGTAGCACCCTGAGGGCTCGGTTGCTACAGAGGTATTGCACCTCACCCAGAGGTGTGATATCTCACTCTCAGGTAAGGATGGAGTGTGGATCAGGACCCGACACCTGCATGCATTACACCACATTGCCGTGGGGCAGGGCGACCAATATGCCTCTGAGATGGGCACGACAGTCCCTGTCCCTGGCTGGAGTGTGGGGAGGGAACACTGAGGAAGGGGAACCCTGTTGTGCAGGAGCAGGGAGGAAGCAGTTCCTGGGTGCATTTAGAAGGGAGTATAAAAGGTGGGCACCATCTTAGTTCAGTGCAGAGAAGTCTGAGCAGAAGTGGCAGGGAGCAGGGGCTCTGCATGAGCTCTGCTCCGGAGGCGGGCCTAGTAACAGAGGCCCAGGCCTGGAAGAGGGAGAAGGAAGGAAGAGGAGCGGAGAAGGCTCCAGGAACGAGGAATGAAGAGATCCCAGGGGTGCGGACGGGCGAGTCGCCACCGCACGCCCGAATCCACCTGCGTGGAGGGGTCAGGTCAAAGGGGGAGACCGGTCCCCGAAACTAGTGGAGGCAGGAAACGACCCTCAGCTAGAAACCGGAGGCTGTGACATTTTATGTGGCCCAGCCCCTCGCTACACCCGCTAGGAAGGCACCACATAGGGTCAGGGAAACTGGCGCCAAGTTAACCAAGAGGAGGCCCGAGGCAGCCGGACAGAAGGGTTGCTAAGAAAGGCCAGACAAAGGACACACAAAGGGGGTCCTGTGAAGCGCTCCAAAGTTATCTGGAAGTTGTCTGAGCCCCTCACCTGGTGAGCACAGTACGACGTGGGTAGCCGTTACCTGCAGACGTGGTCTGGATAATAAGAACTGTGAGTAAAGGCCCTGGACTGCATCACTGACTCCGTGTCGTTACTGCTGCTGCCCTGCACCATCACCCCCATCCTCCGCATACACTGCCCTGAGGCTATACTCCTCCCGTGGGGAGTTATGCTACGCTCTGCTGCACCCACAACACCAGCCTCAGCGTTCTGCCCTGCAGCGGCGGTTCACTCTGACCGCAATCCACGGGTGGTGTAGTCGGACATTTAAACATCAAAACCACATAAATAGTTCCGCCTCTGGTTTGACCACCCTGAGCCACGGAACCGGGTCGCCGCCACGAAGACTACAACCACCAGCATCCACCAAAAAGGGTCCGGCTCCGGGTGTCCCAAGGCCCAGGGGGTGCATCAGAACATTTTCATCACCTTTCACAATCACCAATGGGACAAGGCAGGGATGTCCTCTGTCCCCTCTCTTATACATCCTAGTGACGGAGCACCTGCTCTCATCAATTCGCCATAACCCCAATATTAGGTGGATTGAGGTGGAAGTCACCGAGTACAAGTGCTCTCTATTTGCTGATGATGTCCTAGTATATATCACTCAATCACATATATCCATCCATGCTGTTATGGCTGAAATAGATAACTTTGTTACATGGTCAAATTTTAAAATCAATGCAGCGAAGTCTGAGGCCCTCGATGTCTCCCTCCCCAAATCCATATAGGATTCCATCCAGTCCAACTTTCCCTTTGCCTGGCCCTCACAGGGTATCAAATACTTAGGAATTCCTATTCATAGAGACCTCTCCCATCTAAGTTATCTTAATTTTGGGCCCTTTATTGAACAACTCCATACAGACCACGGTTGGCAAGTTAGAACTGTAAGATTCACTACGTGAACCACTGGTGTTTTGTGGAAAAGCACATGTACACTGTGTTCCAAATTATTATGCAGAAAGTGTTTAGGAGTGATAAGGGAAGAATTTGTTTGTTTGTCAATTAAACTCATTGATGGCGATGTGTGTCAGGGCTCTTTATATCACTGTAAGCAATTGCAGACACCTGTGCTAATTAGTTTGGCAGGTGTGTCCAATGAAAGGCAAGACTACTTAAGAAGGCTGTCTCACATTATTAAGCAGCCTACATTTTCTGCCAAAATGGGAAAGAAAAAGGATGTGTCGGCTGCTGAGAAGCAACAAATTGTGGAGTGTTTAGGTCAAGGCATGACTACAAACAACATTGTTCGATGATCAGGATGAAGTGTCTTGGCAATCAAGAAGTATGTAGCTGATTCACAGTACACACGTGTGGTTGCTGATAAGGGCAAATTGAGGACTCTTTCCTACAGGCAATTACGTCAGGTTAAAAGAGCAGTGGCAAAAAAGCCTTGTCATAGCAGCAGACACGTTTTTGAAGCTGCTGGTGCCTCCAACGTCCCCCGAACAACAAGATGCAGGGTCCTTCAGAGGTTTGCAGCTGTGCATACGCCATCCTGTCGACCTCCTCTATCCACTTCACACAAGCAGAAACGGCTCCAGTGGGCCAAACATTACATGAAGACTGATTTCAAAACTGTTTTGTTCACGGATGAGTGCCGTGCAGCGCTCAATGGTCTAGATGGATGGAGTGGAGGATGGCTGGTTGATGGACACCCCACGTAAACATGGCTACAGCGCCAACAAGGAGGAGGTGGAGTAATGTTTTGGGCTAGAATCATGGGGAGAGAGATTGTCAGCCCCTTTAGGATCCCTGAAGGGGTAAA
This sequence comes from Phyllobates terribilis, assembly GCF_046119375.1. Taxonomy (NCBI): domain Eukaryota; kingdom Metazoa; phylum Chordata; class Amphibia; order Anura; family Dendrobatidae; genus Phyllobates; species Phyllobates terribilis. Next base: position 5,167,804 of record NW_027362813.1, read on the forward strand.
GATGAACTCCATAATGTATGTGGATTTTCTCAAACAGCACTTCCTGCCATGGTTCAAGAAGAAGAACCGTGTATTCCACAGCAAGATCATTTTTTTGCATGATAATGCACCATCTCATACTGCACATAACACATCTTCATCTCTGGCTGATATGGGCATAAAAGGGGACAAACTTATGGTGTGACCCCCATGCCCCCCTGACCTCTACCCCATTCATAACCTCTGGAGCATCATCAAAAGGAGTGTCTATGATGGCGGGAGGCAGTTCACATCTAAGCAACAGCTCTGGGAGGGTATTCTGTCCTCATGCAAAACAATTGAAGCAGAAACCATCCAAAACCTGACAAATTCAATGGAAGAGAGAGTTCAGAAGCTCCTTTCAAACAAGTGGTCCTATGTGAAAATGTAACATCACCTAGAATAAAGTTTTGAGTTGAAAACTGTTTGATTTCAGTTTATAATAACCTGCTAATGCTTATAATTTCAAAAATGACCATTTTTTGGGTCTTTATTAAAATGAAAAGGTTGATTGAAAAGTTTGGGGGATCTAAGAATGTGGCAACCCAGTAGTCATGATTACTTTGAATTCTGACAATATGAGGGTCATGTTGCAGGTAGTGCAGCAAGAAGGCACTTATGTGTCTTGCGCATCTCGGAGCCCCAAAATTATTTTCCGGGCTAGATGCAGCTAAAAATTATTATTATTTTTAAATCTGGTGGAGCTTAGTATAGATGGCCTAATAGGATCAGTGGTGCACACTGCTACAAAGCCCAAATTATTTTCCAGCCAACATACAGATAAACATGATTAGTAATTTTAAATCTGGTGGAGCTTATTATAGATGGCCTAATAGAATCAGTGCTGCACACTGCTACAAAGCCCAAATTATTTTCCAGCCAAGATACAGATAAACATGATTAGTAATTTGAAAGCTTAAAACGGTTGGTGAGGTGATTTTAACCAATCATCAAGCTTTTACTCTCCCCAGGATGACACAGGGGTAGAAAAGTCGTTTCGAATCCATGATTTGTTCATCTTTATGAACGTGAGTCTGTCTACATTATCAGTGGAGAGCCGCGTGCGCTTATCTGTCAGCACACCACCAGCAGCGCTGAACACACGTTCAGACAGAACGCTGGCTGCGGGGCATGACAAGATCTCCGAGGCGTAAGTGGCTAGCTCCGGCCATTTATCCAGATTGGAAGCCCAAAAAGAGCAAGGGTCCAGTGACACAGTCATGGCTTCAATGTTTACTCGGAGATACTCCTGTACCATCGTCTCTAGGCGTTGACTATGTGTCAGACTTCTTGTCTCCTGTGGCCTTGCAAAGGATGGGCTAAAAAAGTGGTGAAATGATTCCGCAAAATTGATGTTACCAGCAGATACTGTGGTTCTGTTACGGTTTGAGTGCTGAACACTTGACGGTCCCACGGTTGGCAAGTTGGAACTGTGAGATTCACTACGTGCACCACTGGTGTTTTGTGAAAAAGCACATGTAAGATTCTGCAACAGTCTCTGCTGATACTCCTGCATGCGTGCATCCCTTTCTATGGCAGGAATAATTTCTGCAAATTTACTTTTGTACCGGGGATCTAACAGTGTGGTAACCCAGTAGTCAGGATTATTTCTAATTCTCACAATTCGAGGGTCATGTTGCAGGTAGTGCAGCAAGAAGGCACTCATGTGTGTTGCGCATCCAGGAGCACCAAGTCCCTCTTGTGTTGGTGGCGAGGTAACAATCATGCTTCCTTCCTCTGTCCTCTCCCCCCAACCTCGCACAACAGAAATGTGATCAAGGTCTCCCTCATCTGATGAGTCTTCCATCAGTTCGTCCTCCACTTCTTCCTGGGCTCCTGCACCTTCCTCACTAGTTTGGCTGCTACCATGCGCCCTGGTAAAACCATCTCCCCCACCCTCACATGCCTGCCGCCTTGGTGCTGCCGACCGTCTGGACCTTGCAGATGTTAGCCCTTCCGCATACAACTCCTCCTCCTCTACTTCCTCCACATCCTCTTGTGCCACCACCTGACTCCGAATTCTGTTTAACATGTGCTCCAGCATGTAAATCACCGGAATAGTCATGCTGATAATGGCATCGTTAGCACTAAACATCTTCGTCGCCATTTCAAAACTGTGCAGAAGGGTGCATAGGTCCCTGATCTGAGACCACTCTACCAGCGTGATTTGCCCCACCTCTGGATCTCGTTGGCCCAGGCTATACATCAGAACGTATTGCACCAGGGCTTGTCGGTGCTGCCACAGTTGCTGCAACATGTGCAGAGTTGAATTTGCAACCTGATGGAGGTCAGTATAGATGGACTAATAGAGAAAGTCCCACACACTGCTAGAAGGCCAAATATTTTTTCAGAGCTAGATGCAGAAAAAAAATTATTTTTAATTTGCAACCCGATGGAGGTCAGTATAGATGGACTAATAGAGAAAGTCCCACACACTGCTAGAAGGCCAAATATTTTTTCACAGCTAGATGCAGAAAAAAATTATATTCAGTTTGCAACCTGATGGAGGTCAGTATAGATGGACTAATAGAACAAGTCCCACACACAGCTAGAAGCCCAAATATTTTTTCAGAGGTAGATGCAGAAAAAAATTATATTCAGTTTGCAACCTGATGGAGGTCTGTATAGATGGATTAATAGAACAAGTCCCACACACAGCTAGAAGCCCAATATTTTTTCAGAGGTAGATGCAGAAAAAAAATATATTCAGTTTGCAACCTGATGTAGGTCAGTATACAGTCATGGCCAAAAGTTTTGAGAATGACACCAAAATTATATTTTCACATGATCTGCTGGCCTCTGGTTTTTATTAGTGTTTGTCTGATGTTTATATCACATACAGAAATATAATTGCAATCATATTATGAGTATCAATAGGTTATATTGACAGTTAGAATGAGTTAATGCAGCAAGTCAATATTTGCAGTGTTGCCCCTTCTTCTTCAAGACCTCTGTAATTCTCCCTGGCATGCTCTCAATCAACTTTTGAACCAAATCCTGACTGATAGCAGTCCATTCTTGCATAATCAATGCTTGCATTTTGCCAGAATTTGTTGGTTTTTGTTTGTCCACCCGTCTCTTGATGATTGACAACAAGTTCTCAATGGGATTAAGATCTGGGGAGTTTCCAGGCCATGGACCCAAAATCTCTATGTTTTGTTCCATGAGCCATTTAGTTATCACCTTTGCTTTATGGCAAGGTGCTCCATCATGCTGGAAAAGGCATTGTTGGGCGCCAAACTGCTCTTGGACGGTTGGGAGAAGTTGCTCTTGGAGGACATTCTGGTACCATTCTTTATTCATGGCTGTGTTTTTAGGCAAGACTGTGAGTGAGCCGATTCCCTTGGCTGAGAAGCAACCCCACACATGAATGGTTTCAGCATGCTTTACAGTTGGCATGAGACAAGACTGGTGGTAGCGCTCACCTCTTCTTCTCCGAATAAGCTGTTTTCCAGATGTCCCAAACAATTGAAAAGGGGATTCATCAGAGAAAATGACTTTGCCCCAGTCCTCAGCAGTCTACTCCCTGTACCTTTTGCAGAATATCAGTCGGTCCCTGATGTTTTTTCTGGAGAGAAGTGGCTACTTTGCTGCCCTCCTTGAAACCAGCCCTTGCTCAAAGAGTCTCCGCCTCACAGTGCGTGCAGAAGCACTCACACCAGCCTGCTGCCATTCCTGAGCAAGCTCGGCACTGCTGGTAGTCCGATCCCGCAGCTGAAACAGTTTTAAGATACGGTCCTGGCGCTTGCTGGTCATTCTTGGGCGCCCTGGAGCCTTTTTGACAACAATGGAAGCTCTCTCCTTGAAGTTCTTGATGATGCGATAGATTGCTGACTGAGGTGCAATCTTTGTAGCTGCGATACTCTTCCCTGTTAGGCCATTTTTGTGCAGTGCAATGATGGCTGCACGTGTTTCTTTAGAGATAACCATGGTTAACTGAAGAGAAACAATGATACCAAGAACCAGCCTCCTTTTAAAGTGTCCAGTGATGTCATTCTTACTTAATCATGACTGATTGATCGCCAGCCCTGTCCTCATCAACACCCACAACTGTGTTAATGGATCAATCACTAAAACGATGTTAGCTGCTCCTTTTAAGGCAGGACTGCAATGATGTTGAAATGTGTTTTGGGGGCTAAAGTTCATTTTCTGGGCAAATATTGACATTGCAAGTACAGTAATTGCTGTTAAGCTGATCACTTTTTGACATTCAGGAGTATATGCAAATTGCCATTACAAAAAATGAAGCAGTAAACTTTGGAAAAATTACTATTTGTCTCATTCTCAATACTTTTGGCCATGACTGTAGATGGACTAATAGAGAAAGTCCCACACACTGCTAGAAGGCCAAATATTTTTTCAGAGCTAGATGCAGACAAAAAAATATTTTGAATTTGCAACCTGATAGAGGTCAGTATAGATGGATCAATAGAGAAAGCCCCACACACTGCTAGAAGGCCAAATATTTTTTCAGAGCTAGATGCAGACAAAAAATTATTTTTAATTTGCAACCTGATGGAGGTCAGTATAGATGGACTAATAGAGAAAGTCCCACACACTGCTAGAAAGCCAAATATTTTTTCAGAGCTAGATGCAGATAAAAATTCTTTTTAATTTGCAACCTGATGGAGGTCAGTATAGATGGACTAATAGAGAAAGTCCCACACACTGCTAGAAGGCCAAATATTTTTTCAGAGCTAGATGCAGAAAAAAATTATATTCAGTTTGCAACCTGATGGAGGTCAGTATAGATGGACTAATAGAACAAGTCCCACACACAGCTAGAAGCCATAATTTTTTTTCAGAGGTAGATGCAGAAAAAAATTATATTCACTTTGCAACCTGATGGAGGTCTGTATAGATGGATTAATAGAACAAGTCCCACACACAGCTAGAAGCCCAATATTTTTTCAGAGGTAGATGCAGAAAAAAAATATATTCAGTTTGCAACCTGATGGAAGTCAGTATAGATGGACTAATAGAGAAAGTCCCACAAAACTGCTAGAAGGCCAAATTTTTTTTCAGAGGTAGATGCAGAAAAAAATTATATTCAGTTTGCAACCTGATGGAGGTCTGTATAGATGGATTAATAGAACAAGTCCCACACACAGCTAGAAGCCCAATATTTTTTCAGAGGTAGATGCAGAAAAAAAATTATATTCAGTTTGCAACCTGATGGAGGTCAGTATAGATGGACTAATAGAGAAAGTCCCACACACTGCTAGAAGGCCAAATATTTTTTCAGAGCTAGATGCAGATAAAAATTATTTTTAATTTGCAACCTGATGGAGGTCAGTATAGATGGACTAATAGAGAAAGTCCCACACACTGCTAGAAGGCCAAATATTTTTTCAGAGCTAGATGCAGAAAAAAATTATATTCAGTTTGCAACCTGATGGAGGTCAGTATAGATGGACTTATAGAACAAGTCCCACACACAGCTAGAAGCCATAATTTTTTTTCAGAGGTAGATGCAGAAAAAAATTATATTCACTTTGCAACCTGATGGAGGTCTGTATAGATGGATTAATAAAACAAGTCCCACACACAGCTAGAAGCCCAATATTTTTTCAGAGGTAGATGCAGAAAAAAAATTATATTCAGTTTGCAACCTGATGGAGGTCAGTATAGATGGACTAATAGAGAAAGTCCCACACACTGCTAGAAGGCCAAATATTTTTTCAGAGCTAGATGCAGATAAAAATTATTTTTAATTTGCAACCTGATGGAGGTCAGTATAGATGGACTAATAGAGAAAGTCCCACACACTGCTAGAAGGCCAAATATTTTTTCAGAGCTAGATGCAGAAAAAAATTATATTCAGTTTGCAACCTGATGGAGGTCAGTATAGATGGACTAATAGAACAAGTCCCACACACAGCTAGAAGCCATAATTTTTTTTCAGAGGTAGATGCAGAAAAAAATTATATTCACTTTGCAACCTGATGGAGGTCTGTATAGATGGATTAATAGAACAAGTCCCACACACAGCTAGAAGCCCAATATTTTTTCAGAGGTAGATGCAGAAAAAAAATATATTCAGTTTGCAACCTGATGGAAGTCAGTATAGATGGACTAATAGAGAAAGTCCCACACACTTCTAGAAGGCCACATATTTTTTCAGAGCTAGATGCAGACAAAAAATTATTTTTAATTTGCAACCTGATGGAGGTCAGTATAGATGGACTAATAGAGAAAGTCCCACACACTGCTAGAAGGCCAAATTTTTTTTCAGAGGTAGATGCAGAAAAAAATTATATTCAGTTTGCAACCTGATGGAGGTCTGTATAGATGGATTAATAGAACAAGTCCCACACACAGCTAGAAGCCCAATATTTTTTCAGAGGTAGATGCAGAAAAAAAATTATATTCAGTTTGCAACCTGATGGAGGTCAGTATAGATGGACTAATAGAGAAAGTCCCACACACTGCTAGAAGGCCAAATATTTTTTCAGAGCTAGATGTAGATAAAAATTATTTTTAATTTGCAACCTGATGGAGGTCAGTATAGATGGACTAATAGAGAAAGTCCCACACACTGCTAGAAGGCCAAATATTTTTTCAGAGCTAGATGCAGACAAAAAATTATTTTGAATTTGCAACCTGATGGAGGTCAGTATAGATGGACTAATAGAGAAAGTCCCACACACTGCTAGAAGGCTACATATTTTTTCAGAGCTAGATGCAGACAAAAAATTATTTTTAATTTGCAACCTGATGGAGGTCAGTATAGATGGACTAATAGAGAAAGTCCCACACACTGCTAGAAGGCCAAATATTTTTTCAGACCTAGATGCAGATAAAAATTATTTTTAATTTGCAACCTGATGGAGGTCAGTATAGATGGACTAATAGAGAAAGTCCCACACACTGCTAGAAGGCCAAATATTTTTTCAGAGCTAGATGCAGATAAAAATTATTTTTAATTTGCAACCTGATGGAGGTCAGTATAGATGGACTAATAGCTAAAGTCCCACACACTGCTATAAGGCCAAATATTTTTTCAGAGCTAGATGCAGACAAAAAATTATTTTGAATTTGCAACCTGATGGAGGTCAGTATAGATGGACTAATAGAGAAAGTCCCACACACTGCTAGAAGGCTAAATATTTTTTCAGAGCTAGTTGCAGACAAAAAATTATTTTTAATTTGCAACCTGATGGAGGTCAGTATAGATGGACTAATAGAGAAAGTCCCACACACTGCTAGAAGGCCAAATATTTTTTCAGAGCTAGATGCAGACAAAAAATTATTTTTAATTTGCAATCTGATGGAGGTCAGTATAGATGGACTAATAGAGAAAGTCCCACACACTGCTAGAAGGTCAAATATTTTTTCAGAGCTAAATGCAGACAAAAAATTATTTTTAATTTGCAACCTGATGGAGGTCAGTATAGATGGACTAATAGAGAAAGTCCCACACACTGCTAGAAGGCCAAATATTTTTTCAGAGCTAGATGCAGATAAAAATTATTTTTAATTTGCAACCTGATGGAGGTCAGTATAGATGGACTAATAGAGAAAGTCCCACACACTGCTAGAAGGCCAAATATTTTTTCAGAGCTAGATGCAGACAAAAAATTATTTTGAATTTGCAACCTGATGGAGGTCAGTATAGATGGACTAATAGAGAAAGTCCCACACACTGCTAGAAGGCCAAATATTTTTTCAGAGCTAGATGCAGACAAAAAATTATTTTTAATTTGCAACCTGATGGAGGTCAGTATAGATGGACTAATAGAGAAAGTCCCACACACTGCTAGAAGGCCAAATATTTTTTCAGAGCTAGATGCAGATAAAAATTATTTTTAATTTGCAGCCTGATGGAGGTCAGTATAGATGGACTAATAGAGAAAGTCCCACAGACTGCTAGAAGGCCAAATATTTTTTCAGAGCTAGATGCAGAAAAAAATTATATTCAGTTTGCAACCTGATGGAGGTCAGTATAGATGGACTAATAGAACAAGTCCCACACACAGCTAGAAGCCCAAATATTTTTTCAGAGGTAGATGCAGAAAAAAATATTTTTAATTTGCAGCCTGATGGAGGTCAGTATAGATGGACTAATAGAGAAAGTCCCACACACTGCTAGAAGGCCAAATATTTTTTCAGAGCTAGATGCAGACAAAAAATTATTTTGAATTTGCAACCTGATGGAGGTCAGTATAGATGGACTAATAGAGAAAGTCCCACACACTGCTAGAAGGCCAAATATTTTTTCAGAGCTAGATGCAGACAAAAAATTATTTTTAATTTGTAACCTGATGGAGGTCAGTATAGATGGACTAATAGAGAAAGTCCCAAACACTGCTAGAAGGCCAAATATTTTTTCAGAGCTAGATGCAGATGTAAATTATTTTTAATTTGCAACCTGATGGAGGTCAGTATAGATGGACCAATAGAATGATGCTATGCCCAAAAGATTTTACTTCACTAGGTGCAGTAAAAAAATTGGTATTCTATACACAGGTGGTATATCTTGCAACACAGATAGGCTACTCCACTGACTAACACACTCTGCAATAGGCCAAAAAGGATTCGTTTTGCTAGATTCAGCCAAATGCTGTGAAAAAAACTTGCACAGCACTGGCACAGACCTGCCTGGCAAAAACTGATAGGAACTGATGTAACCTAGTCCTGAAAAGGACTGCAATTACAATTAGTCTTTACTCCCACAATCTATCTATTTAAGAGCACAGACCTGGCTGATAAAAGTCATAGGAAATGCTGTAACCTAGTCCTTAAAAGGACTGCAATCACAACTATTCCCTACTCCCAAGCTATCTGTAGATTTGTGCGAAAATTGGCTTGAAATTAACAAGGTATAGCGCACACAGCAACAGCGGTGCCGTCTAACACGCAGCTGCAGCAGTGAGAAAATGGTGGCGACGGGGAAAATGGCTGGGTCTTATAAGGCAAGGACATGTGACATACACTGCCAATGACACATGCCCTTGCTTGTGTGAAAAAAAGCACTTCGCTCCGTGTGTGCGCTGCTGATAGGCTGACAGATTGCACCTCCCCACTGTAAATGCGGGAAAGAGAAAAAAAAATGGAGTTCTTCATTATTCCTGCAGAGATCCATCCCATGCCCCTCCCCCCACCCCGCTGTACACTCAAACTGCGTATTAACATTAATTTTCATCATTACTGAGAAAAAATCCAGTTATGATTTTGGTGCACGAACAGTTATCGAACATAACCTCAAACAGCCGAATTTTTCTCAAATCGTTCGTGTTCGCCGAACGGCTCGAACACCGCCCAAAACAGCTCGAATTTGAGATTGGCGAACAGTTCAAGTGGAACAACGCTCATCTCTACCGTTGATATGCAGATGTCACATGTGCACGTCTTTTCAAAAGGAAAAAAATGGGGAGGGAAAGGAAAGATTTTAAAAACAAAAATCCAAATGACAATAGCAGCAGCCAAAATGTCAATTGAACCAGGGATTCCCAGCCAGTCTCCCATCTCAGTACTAACCCAGCCTTGAGCTGTGTAGCAGCTGTGATCTGACGAGGGTAGGCACATTCAGCTTAAAATGGCCGTTGACCTGCAGATGTCACTTGTGCGCGTCTTTTCAAAAGGAATAAAATGGGGAGGGAAAGGTTGGATTTTAAAAACAAAAATCCAAAAGTCCAAATGACAATAGCAGCAGCCAAAATATCAACGGAAGAGCGGATTACCAGCCAGTCTCCCATGCCAGTACTTGCCCAGCCTCAAGCTGCATAGCAGCTGCGATCTGACAAGGGGAGGCACATTCAGCTTGGAAATGCTGCTGATGTGCAGATGTCACATGTGCGTGTCTTTTCAAAAGGAATAAAATGGGGAGGGAAAGGTTAGATTTTAAAAACAAAAAAACAAAAATCCAAATGACAATAGCAGCAGTCAAAATGTCAATGGAACCAGGGATTCTCAGCCAGTCTCCCATGCCTGTAATTGCCTGTTCTCAAGCTGTGTAGCAGCAGTGGTGTGATGAGGGCAGGCACATTCAGCTTAGAAAGGCTGTTGACGCGTTGAAGTCACATGTGCACGTCTTTTCAAACGGAATAAAATGGGGAGGGAAAGGTTCGATTTTAAAAACAAAAATCCAAAAATCCAAATGACAATAGCAGCAGCAAAAATGTCCACGGAATGGGGATTCGCAGCCATTCTCCAATGCCAGTACTTGCCCAACCTTATGCTGCGTAGCAGCTGCAATCTGATAAGGGAAGGCACATTCAGCTTAGAATAACAGTTGACATGCAGATGTCACATGTGCGCGTCTTTTCAAAAGGAATAAAATGGGGAGGGAAATATTAGATTTTAAAATCAAAAATCCAAATGACAATAGCAGCAGCCAAAATGTCTTTTCAAAAGTGCGTGTCTTTTCAAAAGGGCGTGTCTTTTCTAAAGGAATAAAATAGGGAGGGAAAGGTTAGATTTTAAAAACAAAAATCCAAATGACAATAGCAGCAGCCAAAATGTTAACGGAACCGGGGATTCCCAGCTAGTCTCCCATGCTGATACTTGCCTGACCTCAAGCTGCATAGCGGCTGCGATCTGACTAGATAAGGCACATTCAGCTTAGAATGGCTGTTGACATGCAGACATCACATGTGCGCGTCTTTTCAAAAGGAATAAAATGGGGAGGGAAAGATTAGATTTTAAAAACAAAAATCCAAAAGACAATAGCAGCAGCCAAAATATCAACATAATCGGGTATTCCAACCAGTTTCCCATGCCCGTACTTGTCTGGCCTCAAGCTGCGTAGCGGGTGCGATCTGTTGAGGGTAGGCACATTCAGCATAGAATTGCCGCTAATGGGCAGAAGTCGCATGTGCGCGTCTTTTCAAAAGGAATAAAATGGGGAGGTAAAGTTTCGGATTTAAAAACAAAAATCCAAAAGACAATAGCAGCAGCCAAATTGTCAACGGAACCGTGGATTTTCAGCTAGTATCCCATGCCGGTACTTGCCCAGCCTCAAAATGCGTAGCAGCTGCGATCTGACAAGGACATGCACATTCAACTTAGAATGGCCATTGACATGCAGATGTCACATGTGCGCGTCTTTTCAAAAGGAATAAAATGTGGAGGGAAAGGTTAGATTTTAAAAATAAATATCCAAAAATCCAAATGACAATAGCAGCAGCCAAAATGTTAACAGAACTGGGGATTCCCAGCCAGTCTCCCATGCCAGTACTTACTCGGCCTCTAGCTGTGTAGTGGCTGCGATTTGACAAGGGCAGGCACATTCAGCATAGAATAGCCATTGACGTGCAGATGTCACATGCGCGTGTCTTTTCAAAAGGAATAAAATGGGGAGGGAAAGGTTAGATGTTAAAAAGAAAAATCCAAAAATCCAAATGACAATAGCCATATTCTCAACGGAAGCAGGGATTCCAAGCCAGTCTCCCATTCTAGTACTTGCTCAGCCTCAAGCTGCATAGCAGCTGCAATCTGACAAGGGAAGGCTCAATCAGCTTAGAATAGGCATTAACATGCAGATGTCACATGTGCGCGTCTTTTCAAAAGGAATAAAATGGGGAGGGAAAGGTTACATTTTAAAAACAAAAATCCAAATAAAAACAGCAGCATCGAAAAAGGGCAACAGAAGCGGGGATTCCCAGTCTGTCTCCCGTGCCGGTACTTGCTCGGCCTCAAGCTGCGTAGCGGCTGCGATCTGACAAGGGAAGGCACATTCAGCTTAGAATGGCCGTTGACAAGCAAATGTCACTTGTGCGCGTCTTTTCAAAAGGAATAAAATGGGGAGGGAAAGGTTAGATTTTAAAAACAAAAAAACAAAAATCCAAAAATCCAAAAATCCAAATGACAATAGCAGCAGCCAAAAAGTCAACGGAATCGGGGATTTGCAGCCAGTTTCCCATTTTGGTACTTGCCTGGCCTCAAGCTGTGTAGTAGCTGTGATCTGATGAGGGGAGGCACATTCAGCTTAAAAAGGCCGTAGACGAGCAGATGTCACATGTGCGCATCTTTTCAAAAGAAATAAACCAAAAATCCTAATGACAATAGCAGCAGCCAAATTGTCAACAGAAACGGAGATTCCGAGCCAGTCTCCCATGCCGGTACTTGCCTGGCCTCAAGCTGCATAGCAGCTGCGATCTGACGAGGGAAGGCACATTCAGCTTAGAATTGCCACTGACGTGCAGATGTCACATGTGCGCGTCTTTTCAAAAGGAATAAAATAGGGAGGGAAAGATTAGATTTTAAAAACAAAATTCCAAATGACAATAGCAGCAGCCAAAATTTCAACGGAACCGAGGATTCCCAGCCAGTCTCCCATGTCAATATGTGTCTGGCCTCAAGCTGCGTAGTGGTTGCTATCTGATGAGTGCAGGCACATTCAGCTTAGAATTGCCGTTGAAGTGCAGATGTCACATGTGCGTGTCTTTTCAAAAGGAATAAAATGGGGAGGGAAAGATTAGATTTTAAAAACAAAAATCCAAATGACAATAGCAGCAGCCAGAATGTCAACGGAACTGGGGATTCCCAGCCAGTCTCCCATGCTGGTACTTGTCCAGCCTCAAGCTGAATAGCTGCTGTGATTTGATGAGGGTAGGCACATTCAGCGTAGAATGGCCATTGATGTGCAGATGCCACATGTGCGTGTATTTTCAAAAGGAATTAAATGGGGAGGGAAAGGTTAGATTTTAAAAACAAAAACCCAAAAGTCCAAATGACAATGGCAGCAGCCAAAATGTCAACGGAACTTGGGATTCCCAGCCAGTCTCCCATGCTGGTACTTGCCCAGCCTCAAGCTGCATAGCTGCTGTGATTTGATGAGGGCAGGCACATTCAGCTTAGAATGGCCGTTGATGTGCAGATGTCACATGTGCGTGTCTTTTCAAAAGGAATAAAATGGGGAGGGAAAAGTTCGATTTTAAAAACAAAAATCCAAAAATCCAAATGACAATAGCAGCAGCCAAAATGTAAATGGAATCGGGGATTCCCAACTAGTCTCCCATACCTGTACTTGCCCAGCCTCAAGCTGTGTAGCTGTTGCGATCTGACGAGGGCAGGCACATTCAAATTAGAATGGCCGTTGACGTGCAGATGGCACATGTGCGCGTCTTTTCAAAAGGAATAAAATGGGGAGGGAAAAGTTAGATTTTAAAAACCAAAAATCCACATGACAATTGCAGCAGTCAAACTGTCAACAAAGACAGGGATTCCCAGCCAGTCTCACATGCCGGTACCTGCTGAGCCTCAAGCTGTGTAGCATCTGTGATCTAACGAGGGGAGGCACATTCAGCTTAGAATGGCTGTTGACAAGCAAATGTCACTTGTGCGCGTCTTTTCAAAAGGAATAAAATGGGGAGGGAAAGGTTAGATTTTAAAAACAAAAAAACAAAAATCCAAATAATAATAGCAGCAGCCAAGAAGTCAATGGAACTGGGGATTTGCAGCCAGTTTCCCATTCTGGTACTTGCCTGGCCTCAAGCTGTTTAGTAGCTGCGATCTGATGAGGGGAGGCACATTCAGCTTAAAATGGCCGTAGACGAGCAGATGTCACATGTGCGCATCTTTTCAAAAGAAATAAACCAAAAATCCTAATGAAAATAGCAGCAGCAAAATTGTCAACAGAAGCGGAGATTCCAAGCCAGTCTCCCATGCCAGTACTTGCCTGGCTTCAAGCTGCATAGCAGCTGCGATCTGACGAGGGAAGGAACATTCAGCTTAGAATTGCCACTGACGTGCAGAGGTCACATGTGCGCGTCTTTTCAAAAGGAATAAAATAGGGAGGGAAAGATTAGATTTTAAAAACAAAAATCCAAATGACAATAGCAGCAGCCATAATGTCAACGGAACTGGGGATTCCCAGCCAGTCTCCCATGCAAGTACTTGCCCAGCCTTAAGCTGCGTAGCGGCTGTGATCTGACGAGGGCAGGCACAGTCAGCTTAGAATTGCCGCTGATGTGCAGATGTCACATGTGCGTATCTTTTCAAAAGGAATAAAATGGGTAAGGAAAGATGAAATTTTAAAAACAAAAATCCAAATTACAACAGTAGCAGCGAAAATGTTAACAGAACTGGGGATTCCCAGCCAGTCTCCCATGCCAGTACTTACCTGACCTCAAGCTTCATAGCGGCTGCAATCTTACGAGAGCAGCCACCTTCAGCTTAGATTAGCCGGTAACGTGCAGATGCCTCATGTGCGCGTCTTTTCAAAAGGAATAAAATGGGAAGGGAAAGTTTTGATTTTAAAATCAAAAATCCAAATAACAATAGCAGCAGTCAAAATTTCAGCAGAACAGGGGACTCCCAGCCAGTCTCCCATGCTGGTACTTGTCCAGCCTCAAGCTGAATAGCTGCTGTGATTTGATGAGGGTAGGCACATTCAGCGTAGAATGGCCATTGATGTGCAGATGCCACATGTGCGTGTATTTTCAAAAGGAATTAAATGGGGAGGGAAAGGTTAGATTTTAAAAACAAAAACCCAAAAGTCCAAATGACAATGGCAGCAGCCAAAATGTCAACGGAACTTGGGATTCCCAGCCAGTCTCCCATGCTGGTACTTGCCCAGCCTCAAGCTGCATAGCTGCTGTGATTTGATGAGGGCAGGCACATTCAGCTTAGAATGGCCATTGATGTGCAGATGCCACATGTGCGTGTATTTTCAAAAGGAATTAAATGGGGAGGGAAAGGCTAGATTTTAAAAACAAAAATCCAAAAATCCAAATGACAATAGCAGCAGCCAAAATGTAAACGGAATCGGGGACTCCCAACTAGTCTCCCATGCCCGTACTTGCCCAGCCTCAAGCTGTGTAGCAGCTGCAATCTGTCGAGGGCAGACACATTCAGCTTAGAATGGCCATTGATGTGTAGATGCCACATGTGCGTGTATTTTCAAAAGGAATTAAATGGGGAGGGAAAGGTTAGATTTTAAAAACAAAAATCCAAAAATCCAAATGACAATAGCAGCAGCCAAAATTTAAACGGAATCGGGGATTCCCAACTAGTCACCCATGCCTGTACTTGCCCAGCCTCAAGCTGCATAGCAGCTGCGATCTGACAAGGGCAGACACATTCAGCTTAGAATGGCCGTTGACATGCAGATGTCACACGTGCGCATCTTTTCAAAAGGCGGTGAAAGTAGAGATATACGTCCGCGCCGCTGAAAGATCCTCAAGTCAGGAACATGTAATAATATCCTTGTTTATTGGTAAATGCCTACGCGTTTCTGGGTGTTCCACACCCCTTCATCAGGGCACCAACAGATATATCAATGTATGCACTGAAACACTCCATTTATATACAGACAGCAAATGAAAGAAAAAAAAAAAAAGGGTTCAAAAAGGAAGAGCAGAAAAAAACCAAACATAACCTTTGCACCTGAGGCCGTGTGCAAAAGAGAGAAAAAAAAAAAGGGGCAAAAAGATAATGTTGGACAGAAAAGTATAAATAATCAAAGGTATCAGTCAAATGGAGTAATTACATAAAAGCAATATTACTTACTAACAAGTAAGTGTACACATTAGGTAAGAACAACATAAATATGTGTATAACATTAAAAACTCTAATGAGAATACACCCATCAGATATCGTTCCATAAAGGGAGATGGAACTGGAAAGAACAAAATAAAATAAAAAAATAAATAAATAAAAAAAAAAATAAAAAGTACCCCCATATAAAATATAGCTAGTAGTATCCTCTGTCAACGGAGGAATAGTGCAAGGAACAGCTTATCTGACATATGTCATGTAGTGACGTAGAGACCTAATGTGTAGTAATAGGATCCTGACTAAACGCCACAATGTAGTATAAAGACTGCGGCTTAAATACAGGAGATACACAGACAGGTAGTGAATCACCTGACGTGCGGTGGCGTGGAAGGAGAGAGGTGTGTGATAGTAGCATCCAGCAGAGCGCTGCGATGCGGGTTCGAATTATACTACTCCCAGAAGGGAAAACATAAAAGAGGGAATATTTATAATAGCGTACATGATTTTAGAGGAACACCATATTTGTGTCAAAAAACTATGATAAATGTAAAACCAAGGATTTATGTGTATATATGTGAAAAACAATATTATTTATAGATCTTGTGAATAACACAATAAAAAGGAATAGTAATACAATAAGGAAGTAATTATGAAAATAGAAAAACTTATACATTAACTATAAAAAAACTTCAGAAACATCATTCAGACCAAAGGGCTTAAGAGTATTCAGTCTGTAAATCCAATAAATTTCCTTTCTGTTTAGTTCTTGGAGCCTATTAGGATAATTCTCGGGAATTTGATCAATAGGGCTGATTTTTAGATTCAGAAAATCTTTATTATGCACCATTGTGCAGTGTCTAGAAAGACCTTGTTTTAAAAACCCTTTAAGAACATTATGCCTATGGGAGTTGAGGCGTAGGTGGAGGGGCTGTATCGTTCTCCCCACATATTGTTTATTACAACTGCATTCTATCAGATAAATAACAAAGGTAGAATTGCAGGTGAGATATTTATTGATCTCAAAACTCTCCATATTAGTATTTGATTGAAAGTGAGTAAGACCATGCGTAATACTTTTACAGCATAGACAATTTTTGTTGCCACATTTAAAAACCCCTTTACGGGATGTTACAGGAGTCATACTGTTGTTCTTTGTCGTATCCCTTATCCTACTTGGAGCTATGATGTTTCTTAGTGTGGGGGCACGCCTAAAAGTAATACCCGGTTTTTTAGGCAAGATCTTTTTCAGTATGGGATCATCCAGAAGAATTTTCCAATTATCTTCTAGTATTTTTCGTATTTGTCCATGAGATTTGTTGTAGGAAGTTATGAAGTTCAAGGAATAATTACTCTCCTTGGCATTTTTAGTTTTGATCAAATTCCCGAGAATTATCCTAATAGGCTCCAAGAACTAAACAGAAAGGAAATTTATTGGATTTACAGACTGAATACTCTTAAGCCCTTTGGTCTGAATGATGTTTCTGAAGTTTTTTTATAGTTAATGTATAAGTTTTTCTATTTTCATAATTACTTCCTTATTGTATTACTATTCCTTTTTATTGTGTTATTCACAAGATCTATAAATAATATTGTTTTTCACATATATACACATAAATCCTTGGTTTTACATTTATCATAGTTTTTTGACACAAATATGGTGTTCCTCTAAAATCATGTACGCTATTATAAATATTCCCTCTTTTATGTTTTCCTTCTGGGAGTAGTATAATTCGAACCCGCATCGCAGCGCTCTGCTGGATGCTACTATCACACACCTCTCTCCTTCCACGCCACCGCACGTCAGGTGATTCACTACCTGTCTGTGTATCTCCTGTATTTAAGCCGCAGTCTTTATACTACATTGTGGCGTTTAGTCAGGATCCTATTACTACACATTAGGTCTCTACGTCACTACATGACATATGTCAGATAACCTGTTCCTTGCACTATTCCTCCGTTGACAGAGGATACTACTAGCTATATTTTATATGGGGGTACTTTTTTTTTTTTTTTTTATTTATTTATTTTTTTATTTTATTTTGTTCTTTCCAGTTCCATCTCCCTTTATGGAACGATATCTGATGGGTGTATTCTCATTAGAGTTTTTAATGTTATACACATATTTATGTTGTTCTTACCTAATGTGTACACTTACTTGTTAGTAAGTAATATTGCTTTTATGTAATTACTCCATTTGACTGATACCTTTGATTATTTATACTTTTCTGTCCAACATTATCTTTTTGCCCCTTTATTTTTTTTTTTTCTCTCTTTTGCACACGGCCTCAGGTGCAAAGGTTATGTTTGGTTTTTTTCTGTTCTTCCTTTTTGAACCCATTTATTTATTTTTTTTTCATTTGCTGTCTGTATATAAATGGAGTGTTTCAGTGCATACATTGATATATCTGTTGGTGCCCTGATGAAGGGGTGTGGAACACCCAGAAACGCGTAGGCATTTACCAATAAACAAGGATATTATTACATGTTCCTGACTTGAGGATCTTTCAGCGGCGCGGACGTATATCTCTACTTTCACCGCCTTTGGATTTATCCTGGTCCTGTGGGACACCCATTGGAGATCCGCTGCAGCTGCTTTTTATACGTTATGGTGGTTGTGTCCTTACACAACCAAACCAGGTGAGCACCACCTTTTTATTATTCATTCCTATGTCTACAGGTGAAACTCTATTGGTCTTTGCGCTCTCTCTCTCTTTGTATTCATCTTTTCAAAAGGAATAAAATGGAGAGGGAAAGGTTAGATTTTAAAATCAAAAATCCAAATGACAATAGCAGCAGCCAAAATGTCTACAGAACCGGGGATTCTCAACCACTGTCCCAGGCCAGTACTTGCCCAGCCTCAAGCTGTGTAGCGGATGCGATCTGACGAGGGAAAGCACATACAGCTTAGAATGGCCGTTGACATGAAGATATCACATGTGCGCATCTTTTCAAATGGAATGAAATGGGGGGGGGAGTAAGATTTTAAAAACAAAAATCCAAAGATCCAAATGACAATAGCAGCAGCCAAAATGTCAATGGAACTGGGGATTCCCAGCCAGTCTCCCATGCCAGTACTTGCCCAGCCTCAAGCTGCGATCTGACGAGGGTAGGCACATTCAGCTTAGAATAGCCGTTAACTTGTGAATTTCACATGTGCATGTCTTTTCAAAAGGAATAAAATGGGGAGGGAAAGGTTAGATTTTAAAAACAAAAATACAAAAATCCAAATGACAATAGCAGCAGCCAAAATGTCAACAGAACCGTGGATTCCCAGCCAGTCTCTCATTCAAGTACTTGCCCAGCCTCAAGCTGCGTAGTGGCTGCAATCTGACAAGGGTGGGCACATTCAGCTTAGAATGGCCTTTGACGTGCAGAAGTCACATGTGCGTGTCTTTTCAAAAGGAATAAAATGGGGAGGGAAAGGATAGATTTCAAAAACAAAAATCCAAAAAACCAAATGACAATAGCAGCAGCCAAAATGTCAATGGAACTGGGGATTCCCAGCCAGGCTCCCATGCCAGTACTTGCCCAGCCTCAAGCTGCGATCTGACGAGGGTAGGCACATTCAGCTTAGAATAGCCGTTAACTTGTGAATTTCACATGTGCATGTCTTTTCAAAAGGAATAAAATTGGGAGGGAAAGGATAGATTTCAAAAACAAAAATCCAAAAATCCAAATGACAATGGCAGCAGCCAAAATGTCAACGGAACCAGGGATTCCCAGCCAGTCTCCAATGCTGGTACATGCCCAGCCTCAAGCTGAGTAGCTGCTGTAATTTGACAACAGCAGGCAAATTCAGATTAGAATGGCAGTTGACGAGCAGATGTCAAATGTGCACGTCTTTTCAAAAGGAATAAAATGGGGAGGGAAAGGTAAGATATTAAAAACAAAAATCCAAATGACAATAACAGCAGTCAAAATGTCAATGGAAACATTGATTCCCAGCCAGTCTCCCATACCAGTATTTGGCCAGCCTCAAACTGCATAGCAGCTGCAATCTGACAAGGGCAGACACATTCAGCTTAGAATGGCTGTTGACATATAGATGTCACATGTGCAAGTCTTTTCAAAAGGAATAAAATGGGGAGGGAAAAGTTAGATTTTAAAAACAAAAATCCAAAAATCCAAATGACAATAGTTGCAGCCAAAACGTCAACAGAACAGGGAATTCCCAGCCAGTCTCCCATACCAATACTTGCCTGGCCTCAAACTTCATATCGGATGTGATTTGACGAGGGCAGGTACATTCAGCTTAAAATAGCCACGGATGTGCAGATGTCACATGTGCGCATCTTTTCAAAAGGAATAAAAAGGTGGAGGCAAAGGAAAAATTTTAAAAACAATCCAAATGACAATAGCAGCAGCCAAAATGTCAACGGAACAGGGGATTCCCAGCCAGTCTCCCACGCTGGTATTTGCCCAGCATCAAGCTGTGTAGCAGCTGCAATCTGATGAGGGAAGGCACATTCAGCTTAGAATAGCCATTTATGTGAAGATATCACATGTGCGCGTCTTTCAAAAGGAATAAAATGGGGAGGGAACCGTTACATTTTAAAAACAAAAATTCAAATATCCAAATGACAAAAGCAGCAGCCAAAATGTCAACTGAACCGGCGATTACCAGCCAGTCTCCCAAGCCAGTACTTCCCAGCCTCAAGCTGCGTAGCGGCTGTGATCTGACGATGGCAGGCACATTCAGCTTAGAATGGCCATTGAGGGCAGTAGTCACATATGCGCGTCTTTTCAAAAGGAATAAAATGGGGAGGGAAAGGTTAGATTTCAAAAACAAAAATACAAAAATCCAAATGAAAATAGTAGCAGCCAAAAAGTAAACAGAACTGGGTATTCCCAACCAGTCTCCCATGCCCGCCCAGCCTCAATCTGCGTATCGGCTGCGATCTGATGAGGGCAGGTACATTCAGCTTAGAACAGCCGTTGAAGCGCGTTTGTCACATGTATGCATCTTTTCAAAAGGCATAACATGGGGAGGGAACAGTTAGATTTTAAAAACAAAAATTCAAAAATCCAAATGACAATAGCAGCAGCCAAAAAACCAGGAATTACCAGTTACTCTCCCATGGCAGTACTTGCCCGACCTCAAGCTGCATAGCGGCTGTGATCTTACAAGGGCAGGCACATTCAGCTTAGAATAGCCATTGAAGTGCAAATATCACATGTGCGCGTCTTTTCAAAAGGAATAAAATGGGGAGGGAATGGTTAGATTTTAAAAACAAAAATCCAAGTGAAAATACCAGCTGCCAAAATGTCAACTGAACCGGGGATTTCCTGCCAGTCTCCCATGCTGGCACTTGCCCAGGCTCAAGCTGTGTAACAGCTGCAATCTGACAAGGACAGGCACATTCCGTTTAGAATGGCCGTTGACATGCAGATGTCACATGTGCGCGTCTTTTCAAAAGGAATAAAATGGGGAGGGAGAGGTGAGATTTTAAAAACAAAAATCCAAGTGAAAATAGCAGCTGCCAAAATGTCAACTGGACCAGGGATTCCCATCCAGTCTCCCATGTGGGAACTTTCCTGGCCTCAATCTGCATAGTGGCTGCAATCTGACGAAGACAGGCACATTCAGCTTAGAATGGCTGTTAACATGTAGAGATCACATGTGCGCGTCTTTTCAAAAGGAATAAAATGGGGAGGGAAAGGTTAGATTTTAAAACCAAAAAAACAGAAATCCAAATGACAATAACAGCAGCCAAAATGTCAAAGGAACCAGAGATTCCCAGCCATTCTCCCATGCCGGTACTTGTCCAACCTCAATCTGCGAAACGGCTCTGATGTGACGAGGGAAGGCACATTCAGCTTAGAATGGCCGTTGATGTACAGATGACACATGTGCGTGTCTTTTCAAAAGGAATTAAATGGGGAGGGAAAGGTTAGATTTTAAAAACAATAACCCAAAAGTCCAAATGACAATAGCAGCAGTCGAAATGTCAACAGAACCAGTGATTCCCAGCCAGTCTCCCATGCCGATACTTGCACAGCTTCAAGCTGCATAGCTTCTGCGATCTGACAAGGACTGGCACATTCAGCTTAGTAAGGCCGATGATGTACAGATGTCACATGTGCGCGTCTTTTCAAAAGGAATAAAACGGGGAGGGAAAGGTTAGATTTAAAAAACAAAAATCCAAATGACAATAGCAGCAGCCAAAATGTCAATGGAACCAGGAATTCCCAGCCAGTCTCCCATGCAGGCACTTGTCCAGCCTCATGCTGCATAGCAGCTGCAATCTGACAAGGGCAAGTACATTGAGATTAGAATGGCTGTTGACTTACTGTTGTCACATGTGCGCGTCTTTTCAAAATGAATAAAATGGGGAGGGAAACGTTAAATTTTGAAAACAAAAATCCGAATGACAATAGCAGCAGCCAAAATGCCAACGGTACCGTGTATTCCCAGCCAGTCTTCTATTCCGGTACTTGCCCAGCCTCAAGATGCATAGCGGCTGCGATCTGACAAGGAAAGGCACATTCAGCTTAGTATGGCCGTTGACATGCAAATGTCACATGTGCTCGTCTTTTCAAAAGGAATAAAATGGGCAGGGAAAGGTCATATTTTAAAAACAAAAATCCAAATGACAATAACAGCAGCCAAAAACTCAACGAAGCCGAGAGTTCCCAGCCAGTCTCCCATGTCAGCACTAGGCCAGCCTCAAGCTGCATAGCGGCTGTGATCTGACGAGGGAAGGCACATTTAGCTTAGAATTACCGTTGACGGGCAAATGTTACATGTGCGTGTCTTTTCAAAAGGAATAAAATGGGGAGGGAAAGGTTAGATTTTAAAAACAAAACTCCAAATGACAATAGCAGCAGCCGAAATGTCAACGGATCCGGGTATTCCCATCCAGTCTCCCATACTGATACTTGCCCAGCCTCAAGCTGCGTAGATGAAGTGATTTGACGAGGGCAGGAACATTCAGCATAGAATGGCCGTTAACTTGCAGATGTCACATGTGCACGTCTTTTCAAAAGGAATAAAATGGGGAGGGAGAGGTTAGATTTTAAAAACAAAAATCCAAAAATCCAAATGACAATAGCAGCAGCCAAAATGTTAACGGAACCGGGGATTCAAAACCAGTCTCCAATGCAGGTACTTGCCCTGCCTCAAGCATGCGCAGCTGCTGTGATTTGACAAGGGCAGGCACATTCAGCTTAGAATGGCCGTTGACTTTCACATGTCACATGTGCGTGTCTTTTCAAAAGGAGTAAAATGGGGAGGGAAACGTTAAATTTTGAAAACAAAAATCCGAATGACGATAGCAGCAGCCAAAATACCAACGAAACCGTGGATTCCCAGCCACTCTTCCATGCCGGTAGTTGCCCGGCCTCAAGCTGCATAGCGGCTGCGATCTGACAAGGGAAGGCACATTCAGCTTAGAATGGCCGTTGACATGCAAATGTCACATGTGCTCGTCTTTTCAAAAGGAATAAAATGTGCAGGGAAAGGTCAGATTTTAAAAACAAAAATCTAAAAATCCAAATGACAATAGCAGCAGACAAAATATCAAGGACCCTGAGATTCCCAGCCAGTCTCCCATGATGGTACTTGCCCAGCCTCAAGCAGCATAGCGGTTGCAATCTGGCGAGGGCAGGCACAATCAGCTCAGAATGGCCGTTGACATGCAGATATCACATGTGCGCGTCTTTTCAAAAGGAATCAAATGGGGAGGGAAAAGTTAGATTTTAAAAACAAAAATCCAAAAATCCAAATGACAATAGCAGCAGCCAAAATGTCAACAAAAACAGGGATTCTCAACCAGTCTCCCATGCCAGTACTTGCCCAGCCTAAAGCTGCATAGCAGCTGCAATATGGCAAGGGAAAGCTCAATCAGCTTAGAAAGGCCGTTGACGTGCAGTTGTCACATGTGCGCGTCTTTTCAAAATGAATAAAATGGGGAGGGAAAGGTAACATTTTAAAAACAAAAATCCAAATCACAATAGCAGCAGCCAAAATAACAACAAAAACAGGGATTCTCTACCAGTCTTCCATGCCAGTACTTGCCAGCCTCAAGCTGTGCAGCGGCTGTGATCTGACAAGGGCATGCACATTCAGCTTAGAATGGCCAGTGATCTGCAAAAATAACATGTGCGCGTCTTTTCAAAAGGAATAAAATGGGGAGGGAAAGGTTAGATTTTAAAAACAAAAATCCAAATGACAATAGCAGCAGCCAAAATGTCAATGGAACCAGGAATTCCCAGCCAGTCTCCCATGCCAGTATTTGCCTGGCCTCAAGCTGCATAGTGGCTTTGATCTGATGAGAGAAAGAACATTCAGCTTAGAATGGCCGGTGAAATGCAGAAGGCACATGTGCGTGTCTTTTCAAAAGGAATAAAATGGGGAGGGAAAGGATAGATTTTAAAATCAAAAATCCAAATGACAATAGCAGCAGCCAAAATGTCAACTGAAACGAGGATTCTCAGCCAGTCTCCCATGCTAGTACTTGCCAGCCTCAAGCTGAGTAGCAGCTGCGATCTGACAAGGGCATGCACATTCAGTTTAGAATTGCTGTTGATAAGCAGATGTCACATGTGCATGTCTTTTCAAAAGGAATAAAACGGGAAGGGAAAGAATATTTTAAAATCAAAAATCCAAATGACAATAGCAGCAACCAAAATGTCAACAGAACCAGGGATTCCCAGCCAGTCTCCCATACCAGTACTTGCCCAGCCTTAAGTTGCATAGCGGCTGCAATCTGACAAGGGAAGGCACATCCAGCTTAGAATGACTGTTGACAGGCTGATGTTACATGGGCGCGTCTTTTCAAAAGGAATAAAATGGGGAGGGAAAGGTTAGATTTTAAAAACAAAAATCCAAAAATCCAAATGACAATAGCAGCATCCAGAATATCAACGAAAGCAGGGATTCCCAGCCAATCTCCCAAGCCGGTACTTGCTCGTCCACAATCTGCATAGCGGCTGCGATCTGACGAGGGCAGGCACATTCAGCTTAGAATGGCCGTTGACGTGCAGATATTACATGTGCGCGTCTTTTCAAAAGGAATAAAACGGGGAGGGAAAGGTTAAATTTTAGAAACAAAAATCCAAAAATTCAAATGACAATAGCAACAGCAAAAATGTCAACGGAACCAGGGATTCCCAGCCAGTCACCCATGCAAGTACTTGCCTGGTCTCAAGTTGGGTAGTGGCTGCAATCTGACAACAGCAGGCACATTCAGCTTAGATTGGCTGCTGATGTGCTGAAGTCACATGTGCGTGTATTTTCAAAAGGAATAAAATGGGGAGGGAAAGGTTCGATTTTAAAAACAAAAATCCAAATGACTATAGCAACAGCCATACTGTCAACACAACCGGGGATTCCCATCCCATCTCCCATGCCTGCACTTGCCCAGCCTCAATCTGCGTAGCGGATGCAATCTGACAAGGGCGGGCACACTCAGCTTGGAATGACCGTTGACGTGTAAATGTCACATGTGCGTGTCTTTTCAAAAGGAATAAAATGGGGAGGGAAAGGTTAGATTTTAAAAACAAAAATCCAAAAATCCAAATGACAACAGCAGCAGCCAAAATGTCAATGGAACCGGGGATTCCCAGCCAGTCTCCACTGTACTTTCCCGGCCTCAAGCTGCGTAGCGGCTGCAATCTAACAAGGTCAGGCACATTCAGCTTCGAATGGCCATTGACGTGCAGATGTCACATGTGCACGTCTTTTCAAAAGGATTAAAATGGGGATGTAAAGGTTAGATTTTAAAAACAAAAATCCAAATGACAATAGCAGCAGCCAAAATGTCAATGGAACCAGGGTATTCCCAGCCAGTCTCCACTGTCAGCATTTGCCCGGCCTCAGGCTGTATAGCGGCTGCGATCTGACGAGGGCAGGTATATTCAGCTTAGAATGGCTGTTAACGTGCAGATGCCACATGTGCGCGTCTTTTCAAATGGAATAAAATGGGGAGGGAAAGGTTAGATTTTAAAAACAAATATTCAAATGACAATAGCAGCAACCATATTGTCAACAGAACTGAGGATTCCCAGCCAGTCTCCCATGTCAATGCTTGCTGGCCTCATGCTGCGCAGCAGCAGCAGCGATCTGATGAGGGCAGGCACATACAGCTTAGAATGGCCGTTAACGTGCAGATGTCACATCTGTGCGTCTTTTCAAAAGGAATAAAATGGGGAGGGAAAGGTTAGATTTTAAAACAAAAATCCAAAAATCCAAATGACATCAGCAGCAGTCAAAATGTCAAAGTAACCAGGGATTCCCAGCCAGTCTCCCACGCCAGTAATTGCCCAGCCTTAAGATGCTTAGCAGCTGTGATCAGACAAGGGTAGGCACATTCAAATTAGAATGGCCGTTGACGTGCAGATGTCACATGTGCGCGTCTTTTCAAAAGGAATAAAATGGGGGGGGGTTAGATTTTAAAAACAAAAATCCAAATGACAATAGCAGCAGCCAAAATGTCAGCAGATCTGGGGATTCCCAGCCAGTTCCCCATGCCGGTACTTGCCCAGCCTCAATCGGCGTAGCAGCTGTGATCTGACAAGAGCAGGCACATTCAGCTTAGAATGGCCGCTGATGTGCAGATGTCACATGTGCACGTCTTTTCAAAATAAATAAAATGGGGAGGGAAAGGTTAGATTTTAAAAACAAAAATCCAAATGACAGTAGCAGCAGCCAAAATGTCAATGGAAGGGTGGATTCACAGCCAGTGTCCCATGCCAGTACTTGCCCAGCCTAAAGCTGCATAGCAGCTACGAACTGATGATGGAAGTTGCATTCAGTTTAGAATGGCTGTTGACGTACAGAGGTAACATGTGCACGTCTTTTCAAAAGGAATAAAATGGGGATTGAAAGGATAGATTTTAAAAACACAAATCTAAAAATCCAAATGACAATAACAGCAGCCAAAATGGCAACGGAACAAGGGATTCCCAGCCAGTCTCACATTCAGGTACTTGCCCAGCCTCAAGCTGCATAGCGGCTGCGATCTGACGAAGGAAGGCACATTGTGCTTAGTATGGTGGCTGACATGCAGATGTCACATGTGCGCATCTTTTCAAAAGGAATAAAATGGGGAGGGAAAGGTTAGATTTTAAAAACAAAAATCTCAAAATCCAAATAACAATAGCAGCAGCCAAAATATTAACAGAACTGGGGATTCCCAGATAGCCTTCCATGCTGGTACTTGCCCGACCTCAAGCTGAGTATCGGCTGCGATCTGACGAGAGCAGGCACATTCAGCTTATAATTGCTGTTGACGTGCAGATGTCACCTGTGCGCGTCTTTTCAAAAGGAATAAAATGGGGAAGGAAAGGTTAGATTTAAAAAAAAATAATCCAAATGACAATAGCAGCAGCCAAAATGTCTACAGAACCTGGGATTCCAAGCCAGTCTCCCATGCTGGTACTTACCTAACCTCAAGCTGCGTAGGAGCTGCGATCTAACGATGGGAAGCACTTTCAGCTTAGAAAGGCCGTTGAGGAGTGGATATCACATGTGCACGTCTTTTCAAAAGGAATAAAATGGGCGGGAAAAGCTCGATTTTAAAAACAAAAACCCAAATGACAATAGCAGCAGCCAAAACATCTACAGAACCTGGGATTCCCAGCCAGTCTCCCAAGCCAGTACTTACCTGGCCTCAAGCTGCATAGCTGCTGCAATCTGATGAGGGTAGGCACATTCAGCTCAAAACTGCTGTTGACGAGCAGATATCACATGTGCGCGTCTTTTCAAAACGAATAAAATGGGGAGGGAAAGGTTAAATTTAAAAACAAAAATCCAAATGACAATAGCAGCAGCCAAAATGTTAACAGAACCCAGGATTCCCAGCCAGTCTTCCATGCTGGTACTTACCCAGCCTCAAGCTGCGTAGTAGCTGCGATCTGACCAGGATAGGCACATTCAGTTTAGAATGGCCGTTAACATGCCAATGTCACATGTGCGTGTATTTTCAAAAGGAATAAAATGGGGAGGGAAAAGTTAGAATTTAAAAACGAAAAGCCAAAAATCCAAATGACAATAGCAGCAGCCAAAATGTCATTGCAACCTAGGATATTCAGCCAGTCACCCATACCAGCACTTGCCTGGCCTCAAGTTGCATATCAGCTGTGATCTGAAGAGGGCAGGTACATTCAGCTTAGAATGGCCGATGATTTGCAGATGTCACTTGTGCACGTCTTTTGAAAAGGAATAAAATGGGGAGGGAAAAGTTAGATTTTAAAAACAAAAATCCAAAAATCCAAATGACAATAGCAGCAGCAAAAATGTCAAAGGAACTGGGTACTCCCAGCCAGACTACCATGCCAGTACTTGCCCAACCTCAAGCAGCGTAGCGGCTGCGATCTGACCCTGGAAGGAACATTCAGTTTAGAAGGCCGTTGATGTGCAAGTGTTACATGTGCGCGTTTTTTCAAAAGGAATAAAATGGGGAGGGAAAGGTTAGATTTTAAAAACAAAAATCCAAAAATCCAAATGACAATAGCAGCAGCCAAAATGTCCACGGAAGCTGTGATTCCCTGCCAGCCTCCTATGCATGTACTTGCCCAGCCACAAGGTGCATAGTGGCTGCGATCTGACAAGGGCAGACACATTCAGCTTAGAATGGCCGTTGTCGTGCAGATGTCACATGTGCGTGTCTTTTCAAAAGGAATAAAATGGGGAGGGAAAGGTTAGATTTTAAACTCAAAAATCCAAAAATCCAAATGACAGTAGCAGCAGCCAAAAGGTCAATGGAAACAGTGATACCCAGCCAGTCTCCCATGACTGTACTTGCCCAGCCACAAGCTGCGTAGTGGCTGTGATCTGACGAGTGCAGGCACATTCAGCTTAAAACGGCTGTAGACGTGCAGATGTCACATGTGAGCGTCTTTTCCAAAGGAATAAAATGGGGAGGCAAATGTTAGATTTTATAAAACAAAAATCCAAAAATCCAAATGACAATAGCAGCAGCCAAAATGTCAATGAAACAGGGAATTCCTAGCTAGTCTTCCATGCCAGTTCTTGCCTGGCCTCAAGCTGTGTAGCGGCTGTGATCTCACAAGGGCAGGCACATTCAGCTTAGAATGGCCCTTGACATGCAGACATCACATGTGCGTGTCTTTTCAAAAGGAATAAAATGGGGAGGGAAAAGTTAGATTTTAAAAACCAAAAATCCAAATGACAATAGCAGCAGCCAAAATGTTAATTGAAGCGGGGATTCCCAGCCAGTCTTCAATGCATGTACTTGCCCATCCTCAAGCTGCATAGCAGCTGCGACTTGACAAGGGTAAGCACATTCAGCTTAGAATGGCAGTTGACATGCAGATGTCACATGTGCGCGTCTTTCCAAAAGGAATAAAATGGATAGGGAAAAGTTAGATTTTAAAAACAAAAATCTAAAAATCCAAATGACAATAGCAGCAGCAGCCAAAATGTCTACGGAACTGGGGATTCACAGCCAGCAACCCATGCCGGTACTTGCCCTGCCTCAAGCTGTGTAGCGGCTGCAATCTGACGATGGCAGGCAAATTCAGCTTAGAATGGCCGTTGATGTGCAGAATTCACATGTGCGCGTCTTTTCAAAATGAATAAAATGGGGAGGGAAAGGATAGATATTAAAAACAAAAATCCAAAAATCCAAATGACAATAGCAGCAGCAGCCAAAATGTCAAAGGAACTTGGCATTCCCAGATTTTCTCCCATGCCGGTACTTGCCCAGCCTCAAGGTGCGTAGCATCTGCAATTTGACACGGACAGGAACATTCAGCTTAGAATGACCGTTGACATACAGATGCCACATGTGTGCGTCTTTTCAAAAGGAATAAAATGGGGAGGGATAGGTTAGAGTTTAAAAACAAAAATTTAAATAACAATTGCAGCAGCCAAAACGTTTTTGGAACAGGGTATTCCCAGCCAGCCACCCATGCTGGTACTTGCCCAACCTCAAAATGTGTAGCTGCTGCAATCTGACAAGGGAAGGCACATTCAGCTTAGAATGGCCGTTGACCTGCAGATGTCACATGTGCGTGTCTTTTCAAAAGTAATAAAATGGGGAGGGAAAGGTTTGATTTTAAAAACAAAAATTCAAAAATCCAAATGACAATAGCAGCAGCCAAAATGTCAATGGAACAGGGGACTCCAAGCCAGTCACCCATGCTGGTACTTGCCCAACCTCAAGCTGCGTAGCAGCTGCGATCTGACAAGGGAAGGCACATTCAGCTTAGAATGGCCGTTGACCTGCAGATGTCACATGTGCGCGTCTTTTCAAAAGGAATAAAATGGGGAGGGAAAGGTTAGATTTTAAAAACAAAAATCCAAATGACATTACCAGCAGCCAAAATATCAACGGAATCGGGGATTCCCAGCCAGTCACCCATGCCGGTACTTGCCCAGCCTCAATCTGCATAGCAGCTGCACTCTGAGGAGTGAAGGCACATTCAGCTCAGAATGGCCGTTGATGAGCAAATGTCACATGTGCATGTGACACCCCAGGGGTCTGGTTGCCACAGTAACAGAGATATTATGTCTGAGAGCAAGTGGGAGGTTTCTCTGGTCAGGAGCCCTAAGCATGCAACACTGCCCGCCCAGACCGGGGAGGGGAGGAATCTGCCCTTATAAACTGGGTCTGGGGTGGGATTAGGTGAGACAGAGACAGAGCCTGCAGAACAAGCAGAGCAGTCAGAGCCTAGAGTGAAGCTGCAGACACAGGAAAAGATACATCAGGAGCTCTGTAGGAGCAGAGGCAGAAGGCCAGGGGCTGTGAGCAGAGATATAGCTCGCCCTGGCTGAAGTTACTAAAACTGGACACAGGAGTCCGAGGCTGTGGGGACTGATATATACCCAGCAGCAGAAACCAGCCGGCAGGGGATTCCAGGTCCTCTGGCCATAGAAGCCTGGAGGCTCAGTCACAAAGAAGGGACCAGCGCCGCCATCCAGGAGCGGAGGCTAACAGAAGGCCCCAAGTCTCCAGCCATACGGGTGAGCACCACACGGTATACTCAGGGACGTGGGCTACTTGGAACCGCTGACAGCAAGGTAGCCAGGAAGATTGCAGATAAATGGGGAGGCCTACAACTCCACCTGGCCAGGGGAACTCCTGCTTGCTCGCAGACTGACCAGGCCCCTTATACTAGCCAGTACTCCCGGGAGGGTCTGCCTTGTACCATCAGTAAAGACCCTGTACTGCACCTCACGTCTCTGTGATTCCTTGCCGCACCAGCACCATTAGCACTGGGACCCTCACACCATCACTCCCATCATCTCTCACATTAGCTACCCTGAGTCAATACTTCTCCCGTGGGGAGTTATCCCATAC
This sequence comes from Phyllobates terribilis, assembly GCF_046119375.1. NCBI lineage: Eukaryota > Metazoa > Chordata > Amphibia > Anura > Dendrobatidae > Phyllobates > Phyllobates terribilis. The sequence goes on from NW_027362813.1 coordinate 5,198,529, forward strand.
TCGGCTGCGCAAACAACATCAGCCTCAGCGGTCGGCAGCGCAGCGGCGGTCCCCACTGACCGCAATCCACGGGTAGCGTAGTCGGACATTTGCTATACATTAAGACTGCCACTGGTTTGACCACCCTGGGCACGGACCGGGTCGCCACCACACGGAGACTACAACCCCCAGCATTCTACAACAGGCGCGGTTCCGGGTTCCCCTGCACAACACAGGCCCAGGGGCCGCGTCAACTTTGGCGTAGTCGGCAGGATTTCGTGCCCGCAACCACCGGGAACTGCGTGCCTGAAAAAGAGACTTTTATACTTACCTGTGGTGAAGTTTCCCTCCTTCCGGCGTCGTTTCCCTCCATCCGGAGCCGATTCCCGCCATCAGACGCCATCTTGGACCGTTTCCCGCCGTCTTCTGCCTTCTTCCCGCCATCCGCAGCTGCTTCCCGCCTTCGGACGCCATCTTCGGGACGCCGCACGGGAAGAAGAGGGGCGTGGACGCCGAAAGCGCGCGAGATCCGAAGCTCCGCCCCACGCTCTGACGCTGCGCAAGGTCCTGGAAGGGAGGAAGAGCGACGCTGACGTCATCGGAGCGCGACGCCAGGTCCTCAACCCCGACGATCGACTGCGGAGCCGCGGCCTATGGAAGAAGAGCATCGCAAGGTAGGCCACGGTCCACTAGGGGGGAGGAGGATGCCGGATACCGAGGGGAGCTCCACTGCCACAGCCACCGCCAGTGCAACCGCTGCAGCAGTCATGCCATTCACCATGCCCTATATCCCGGGGGCAACCTGGCTACCCCAGTACTCAGGGGAGTCACATACTCTAAATGACTTTAGAGAAAGACTGGATAGCCTCTTCCAGGTGTACCCCCTCACAGAAGAGCAAAAAGTGAGCATCCTGGTGGCCCAATTAATCGGGGCAGCCCAAAGGGAGGTAAAGTCCTGGCCACCTGGGAGGAAGAGGACTGTCAGAGAAATACTAGCCCGGCTGAAAGACACATTTGATACCCGCACCTCAGCCGAAATAAAGCTCAGATTTTACGGGTGTAAACAGCGGGCACATGAGAGTATAAGAGACTATGCTCTAAACCTACAAGAGGCCCTGAGAGCCATTAAGCAGGCAGACCCTGGCAGCATGGGAAATGAAGATAAGCTGTTGACTGAACAATTTATTGAGGGTCTACTGTGCAATGCCCACCGAACCCAGTTGCGGGCAATGGCCTTACAGGACCCTGACCTGGACTTTGCACAGTTCAAGGACAGAGCCATCCGGTTGCTCCGAGAACCGGCACCAGGTGGCGCTGTGACCCACAGGCGGCCTGCTATCACTTACCACCAGGAGACGGCGCCCTTGTCTGCAGGGCCTGTGGGAGCTGATGCGCAGGCTTTGAACAATAACCCGGCAACAGACCTGCACCATCAGGTCCAAGAGCTGACTAAGAGCATTGCCACGCTAACCAGAACTGTGCAGTCTTTACAGGTCTCTTCTCCAGGAAAGATCCAGCTGGAATCCGGACCGGAGGACGTCCCGTGGCACCGACTGAGGAGGACCCCACAGGCCAGAGGAAGACCCAGCGGCAGATACAACAAGGACGGACGACCCATCTGCCACCGCTGCAATCAACCCGGACATGTGGCAAGGTACTGTCATTTAAACGGGCACAACCTGGGGTAGAGGGCCAACCCCCAGGCATAAGACCATCAGGCCCATCAAACTGGCATGATAAATACGTAGGGGGACGTCCAATCTTGCCTGTGGTACTGGATGGCATTCCTATGAGTGCCCTACTAGACACTGGGTCACAGGTGACCACCATCCCGTACGTGCTCTTTAAACAGTACTGGAATGACTCGGACATAACCCGCTACCCAGATGACGACCTGAGTATCATCGCCAGCAATGGTCAGCCCGTGCCGCAGGTGGGATTCAAAGAGGTGATCATTAAGATTGGTAAAGTCAAACTGGCGGCACAAGGACTGATTATAGCGGACATAGACCGTCATGAGAGTCACCCTAGAATAACCTTGGGAACTAATGTGATTGAAAATTGTCTTGCAGAGGTGATTCTCATTTTACAGCAGGTTGCCAAGAACGCCAGTTCCGGCCAGCAGCGTGTGCTCCAAAAAGAGATCCGGGCACTGATGAAGCGGCAACAGGTGGAACTATCTGGTGGTGAGATAGGTAGCGTGAGAATGTGTGACCCGTTCCCTATTGCCATGCCCCCAAAAAGTGAGATGATGATTTGGTGCCGGGCAGCTATTGGTCTAAGAGGTAGAGACTACTAAGCAATGGTAGGACCCGTCTACTCAGACAGTAGGCCCACCATTTTGACAGCACGGGGGGTGGTCGATGTACGCCATGGGAGGGTGCCCGTTCGCATCATAAATATCGGGGAGAGAGAAGTACACCTGCCCCGGTATGCCACGCTAGCCAAATTGTTCACCATCAACCAGAGCTCTGTACAGGCCGTGGAACCCTTGCCTCCATCTCAACCAGAGGAAGGTAACGGCTCTAAGAAACCAATGGAGGACTAGTGTCAGCAACTACATTTGGGTACTGACTCCACTCCCTCACACCAGAAACAGGGAGTCTATCGGGTGGTTCGAGAGTACGAGAGAGTGTTTAGTAAACACCCGCTAGACTTCGGGCGAGTAAAGGGGGTAGAACACCACATCCCCACGGGAGACCATCCTCCCATAAAGGAGAGATACCGACCCGTTCCCCTGGCACACTACCAACACGCCAATTGGATGCTTAGAGACATGAAGGAGGCTGGGGTAATCAGGGACAGCTGTAGCCCCTGGGTAGCTCCACTAGTCTTAGTGAAAAAGAAAGACAACACCATGAGAATGTGTGTAGACTACAGGAAGGTCAACCGTATCACACACAAAGATGCGTACCCGTTACCAAGGATAGAAGAGTCCTTAGCTGCATTAAAATCTGCTAACTTCTTCTATACTTTGGATCTCACTAGCGGGTACTGGCAGGTTCCTGTAGCAGAGACGGACCGGGAGAAGGCCGCATTCACCACCCCGATGGGTCTCAGCGAATTTAACTGTATGCCGTTCGGGCTCTGCAACACACCAGGAACCTTCCAACGGTTGATGGAATGCTGTCTGGGACACCGGAAATTCGAGACGGTCCTGTTATATCTGGACGATGTCATCGTCTATTCCAAGACCTACGAGGACCACCTGAAACACCTGGCAGAAGTGTTTGAAGCTCTGGCAAACTACGGCCTAAAGGTGAAACCCTCCAAGTGTCACCTCCTGAAACCAAAGGTGCAATACCTGGGACACGTGGTGAGTGCTGACGGAGTGGCTCCTGACCCTGATAAGATCACCGTGATTAAGGACTGGCCAAGACCCTCCAGCATAAAGGAAGTGCGGCAGTTCCTCGGGTTGGTAGGCTACTACCGAAGATTCATTCCCGGTTTCACCAAATTGGCAGCCCCTATGCAGGACCTCCTGATAGGTCAATCTCGGAAAGCCAAAAACCAGAAGCCGCCCTTTAGGTGGGAAAAGCTGGAAGAGGAGTCCTTCTGCCAGCTGAAGATGGCCCTCACGGGGGATGAAATCCTGTCATATCCAGACTACAGCCAGCCCTTTATCCTCCACACGGACGCAAGCAACATCGGGCTAGGAGCCGTACTGTCCCAGATCCAGCAAGGGAAAGAACGGGTAATCGCTTACGCCAGCCGAAAGCTACAGCCCACGGAGAGGAACCCTGAGAATTATAGCTCATTCAAGCTGGAGTTCCTGGCAGTAGTGTGGGCAGTGACCGAACGTTTCAAGCATTACCTTGCCTCCTCCAAATTCACCGTGTACACAGATAACAACCCGTTGACACTGCCACGGGTGTGTCGCCACGAAGATCGTCACGCTTACACAGCCTGACTTCTCACAGCTGAGTTTTTGGTGCTTTGTGTTTTTCGGCAGTGAGGGAGTTAACTCTCTCTCTCTCTGTGCTAGACGAGGTCCAGCCTCGCCCAGCTGCAATCAATGTTGCTGTTGTGGGACTCCTTCAAATGCCTGCCGGTCTGTTAGGGAAGTGTCAGTGAAAGCATTTCATGCAGACTAACAGAGCAGATCGTGGTATTTGGAGTTTCAGAGCTAAGTGTATTTGGAGTGTTTTTTCCCTTCCTCGCTTTATCATTTATCTCCTTTCCCGTTGGTGTTCCCTCTGTTGTAGTTGTGTAGTTTTTGTATGCAATGTGGTTTTGGTTTTACCCTTGTACTGTCTCGTTCGTCTAAGTACTGAGTGTGGGCATATTATTACCTGTCCCCTTTTGTTGTGATCAGGGGTCCTTCTCAGGACTAGATTACTTAGGTGCAGGGATCCTCAGGAGGTAGGGGTTACGCTGGCGGCCTGGACCTCTGTACCTTTAACAGTACCTCCAGGTAGAGGGATTAGTCAGGGCCCCAGCTTAGGGTCAGCTTAGGCCCCCTACCTCCAGTACACAGAGACAGCGTGACATTTTCACCGACCACTTAGATTTTCTCCAGCTACCATGGATCCAGTAGTCGGTCTAGCTCGGCAGTTGCAGAGTTTGTCCATGGAGCTGGCGGACGTTAGGTCCAAGGTTTTGAATCCTCAGGAGGAAGCCGGACCAGAACCTAAAGTAGCTCTCCCTGACAGGTTCACTGGGGGGCGGGAGAAGCTTTTTGTTTTCCGGGAGGCGTGCAAGTTGTACTTTCGGCTGCAGCCTCGGTCATCGGGGAGTGAAGAACAAAGGGTGGGAATTGTCATCTCGCTCCTACAAGGGGACCCACAATCTTGGGCGTTCTCTCTTCCCCCGGGCTCCCCGGCTCTCCAGTCAGTGGATAGGTTTTTTGCTGCTCTGGGTCTTGTATATGATGACCCGGATCGGATCTCCCTTGCTGAATCTAAATTACGTAGGATCCAGCAGGGAGATCGTCCGGCGGAGGAATTCTGTTCGGAGTTCCGTAGGTGGGCCACTGACACCCAGTGGAATGATCCGGCTCTTAGGAGCCAGTTTTGTCAAGGTTTATCCAACAAATTACAGGATGTGTTGGCACAGTATGACTCTCCCGCGTCACTGGAAGCCGCTATGGCCCTTGCTATTCGCATTGACAGACGGCTTCGGGAGAGGTGCGGGATAACTCCACCCCCTGTGATGACTCCACCTCCTACAAGGTCCCCTCATATGGTGGTTCCCCTGGTCAGTCCAGAGGAGCCTATGCAATTAGGAGGGGCATCATTTCGGGGGAGGGGACCGGTGGTGCGCCATAAGACAGGAAGGTGTTTCTTCTGCGGGAGAAAGGGACATTTTATTGGGGGGTGTCCATCCCGTCCCTTGCAGTGTGAAGAGTCGTCGGAAAACTGTTGATCCCAGGTTGTGTGGTGGACGGCAATCTGGGAGTAGGTATTTCGTCCCTAGGTTCGTCTCAGTTTCTCGTTCCGGCGGAGGTGGTGGTGGGTACGAGAACTGAGAGGATATCTGTTCTTCTGGATAGTGGGGCCGGGGCTAATCTGGTGGACGCTCGGTTTGCCCGGGTTCAAGGTATGTGATTGAGTGAGTTGGCTAAACCCATCCCCATATTCTCGATCGATGCCAGGCCTCTCGGTCAGGGAAGTTTTTTGCAAGCTGTGCATAACGTAAAACTTCAAGTGGGGGCGATACATAAGGAACTGTTGTCTTGCTACGTGTTGGAGGGTCTTCCCACTCCTATAGTGTTGGGCCTTCCTTTGTGAACTAAGCATAACCCTGTTATTAATTGGCAATCCAGAGAGATAAGCCAATGGAGTAAATTCTGTAATAAAAACTGCATGAATACGGTCATCGGTGCGGTTACTCCTAGGGTCTTACCTCCATTTCTGGGGACTTTGAGGATGTATTCTCGGAGAAAGGGTGTCAGGAACTACCTCCTCATCGCGAGTATGACTGTTCTGTAAAACTGCTCCCTGAGGCCAAGTTACCTAAAGTTAGGTTGTATAACATTTCTGGTCCTGAGAGGCAGGCCATGAAGGATTATATTTCAGAAAGTCTGGCTAAGGGGCATATTAGACCTTCATCTTCACCGGTGGCCGCGGGGTTCTTCTTTGTTAAGAAGAAAGATGGAGGCCTACGCCCTTGCCTGGATTTCCGTGAACTTAATCGGATTACGGTCCGAGATCCGTATCCGCTCCCACTTATTCCCGATCTCTTTAATCAGATCGTGAGCGCCAAATGGTTCTCTAAGTTGGATCTCAGGGGGGCGTACAATCTGATTAGGATGAAGGAGGGGGATGAGTGGAAGACGGCGTTTAACACTCCGGAGGGGCATTATGAGAACCTTGTCATGCCATTCGGTCTGACTAATGCCCCGGCGGTGTTCCAACATTTTGTTAATGACATTTTTCGCCGCCTGGTGGGACAGTTTGTTGTCATATATCTGGATGATATCTTAATTTACTCGCCGGATCTGGTGTTTCATCAGGAGCACGTTAGGCAGGTGTTACAGATCTTGCGGGATAATAAACTGTATGCCAAATGGGAAAAGTGTGTGTTCGCCGTACAGGAACTCCAGTTTATAGGCTTCCTGGTTTCAGCGTCCGGTTTTCGTATGGACCTTGGGAAAGTGCGGGCAGTTCCTGAGTGGGATCGGCCAGAGAATCTTAAGGCACTACAACGTTTCCTGGGGTTTGCTAATTATTACCGGAAGTTCATTCGTAATTAGTGTTGAGCCACCCCCGTAGTGTTCGAGTTCGGTTCGGTTCGTCGAACACCCGTGTGTTCGCCGAACTGTTCGTTGAACTGTTCGTCGAACACCTTCGAACACCGTTAAAACCAATGGCAGGCAAACAAAAACACATAGAAACACATAGAAAACACCTTCAAAGGTGTTCAAAAGCTGACAAACTGCTCAGAAGACACAACTAACACATGGAAAAGTGACAAGTACATATAGTCATGCGAAAAGAAAAGAGGTGGAGGAGTAAAAGGAGGGGGAGACACAGATATAGGCATGTCATGCCCTTCTAAAATCCAAAAAGTGAGAAGCCGACACGTTCAGTCCGCTCCTGCCCGTGCCACCTCCGTGACACCGGGTTTGTGTCAGAGCTGCGGTGAACCCTGACGGCCAGCCCCCCTCTCCCAATACTGGTGCCTGTCCGCTGGTGGGTCGAGCGAGCCCCCCTGTGGTGGAGGCAGCTCTAAGCTTTTTAATTTAAATTGTCTCTCTAATTTGAATGAATACACTTTAAATCAATTTACAAGGATCTATTGGAGGGCAAGTCTCATGCCAGCAGCCGCGTAATTCCAGCTCCAGTAGCGTCTACTAAAGCTGCTGCAGTTAAAAAGCTTTTATAAGGATCGAGCTCGGCTGTCCACCGCAAGGCATCCTACTGCCAGTCCCAGCCCCTTTGCCTTGGGGTGGCTCCTGATGCTCTTCACTGAGTATCCCGTGGTCCCGAAGCATTTCCTTTGAAAAAATTAAGTGTCCAAACTACAGGTGGTGTAGCTTGCTTAACAGCCGGGATAATCCGCTGACTAGCAGACACTGCTACTAGGCACAAAGTATTTCCTGGGCTAGATGCAGTTAAAAATTTGTAATTAGATACTCTCGTTGGATGCTGAGAAAGCATTCCATAGAGTCTCCTGGCACGCCATATATGATTCTCTTAAAAAGCTTGGGGTAGGGGTCTAGGAGACCCTTTTATAGCCAAAATCACGGCCCTGTATCACAATACGTCACCTAGGCTGAAGATAAATGGAACTGTAGCACCCTGAAGGCTCAGTTGCTACAGAGGTATTGTACCTCACCCAGAGGTGTGATATCTCACTCTCAGGTAAGGATGGAGTGTGGATCAGGACCCGACACCTGCATGCATTACACCACATTGCCGTGGGGCAGGGCGACCAATATGCCTCTGAGATGGGCACGACAGTCCCTGTCCCTGGCTGGAGTGGGGGGAGGGAACACTGAGGAAGGGGAACCCTGTAGTGCAGGAGCAGGGAGGAAGCAGTTCCTGGGTGCATTGAGAAGGGAGTATAAAAGGTGGGCACCATCTTAGTTCAGTGCAGAGAAGTCTGAGCAGAAGTGGCAGGGAGCAGGGGCTCAGCATGAGCTCTGCTCCGGAGGCGGGCCTAGTAACAGAAGCCTAGGCCTGGAAGAGGGAGAAGGAAGAAAGAGGAGCGGAGAAGGCTCCAGGAACGAGGAATGAAGGGATCCCAGGGGTGCGGACGGGCGAGTCGCCACCGCACGCCCGAATCCACCTGCGTGGAGGGGTCAGGCCAAAGGGGGAGACCGGTCCCCGAAACTAGTGGAGGCAGGAAACGACCCTCAGCTAGAAACCGGAGGCTGTGACATTTTATGTGGTGCAGCCCCTCGCTACACCCGCTAGGAAGGCATCACATAGGGTCAGGGAAACTGGCGCCAAGTTTACCAAGAGGAGGCCCGAGGCAGCCGGACAGAAGGGTTGGTAAGAAAGGCCAGACAAAGGACAGACAAAGGGGGTACTGTGAAGCACTCCAAAGTTATTTGGGAGTTGTCTGAGCCCCTCACCTGATGAGCACAGTACGACGTGGGCAGCCGTTACCTGCAGACGTGGTCTGGATAATAAGAACTGTGAGTAAAGGCCCTGGACTGCATCACTGACTCAGTGTCGTTACTGCTGCTGCCCTGCACAATCACCCCCATCCTCCGCATACACTGCCCTGAAGCTATACTCCTCCCGTGGGGAGTTATGCAACGCTCTGCTGCACCCACAACACCAGCCTCAGCGGTCTGCCCTGCAGCGGCGGTTCACTCTGACCACAATCCACGGGTGGCCTAGTCGGACATTTAAACATCAAAACCGCATAAATAGTTCCGCCACTGGTTTGACCACCCTGAGCCACGGAACCGGGTCACCGCCACGAAGACTACAACCACCAGCATCCACCAAAAAGGGTCCGGCTCCGGGTGTCCCAAGGCCCAGGGGGTGCATCAGAAAATTTTCATCACCTTTCACAATCACCAATGGGACAAGGCAGGGATGTCCTCTGTCCCCTCTCTTATACATCCCAGTGACGGAGCACCTGCTCTCATCAATTCGCCATAACCCCAATATTAGGTGGATTGAGGTGGGAGGCACCGAGTACAAGTGCTCTCTATTTGCTGATGATGTCCTAGTATATATCACTCAATCACATATATCCATCCATGCTGTTATGGCTGAAATAGATCACTTTGTTACATGGTCAAATTTTAAAATCAATGCAGCGAAGTCTGAGGCCCTCGATGTCTCCCTCCCCAAATCCATATAGGATTCAATCCAGTCCAACTTTCCCTTTGCCTGGCCCTCACAGGGTATCAAATACTTAGGAATTCCTATTCATAGAGACCTATCCCATCTAAGTTATCTTAATTTTGGGCCCTTTATTGAACAACTCCATACAGACCACGGTTGGCAAGTTAGAACTGTAAGATTCACTACGTGAACCACTGGTGTTTTGTGGAAAAGCACATGTACACTGTATTCCAAATTATTATGCAAAAAGTGTTTAGGAGTGATAAGGGAAGAATTTGTTTGTTTGTCAGTTAAACTCATTGATGGTGATGTGTGTCAGGGCTCTTTATATCACTGTAAGCAATTGCAGACACCTGTGCTAATTAGTTTGGCAGGTGTGTTCAATGAAAGGCAAGACTACTTAAGAAGGCTGTCTCACATTATTAAGCAGCCTACATTTTCTGCCAAAATGGGAAAGAAAAAGGATGTGTCGGCTGCTGAGAAGCAACAAATTGTGGAGTGTTTAGGTCAAGGCATGACTACAATCAACATTGTGCGATGATCAGGATGAAGTGTCTTGGCAATCAAGAAGTATGTAGCTGATTCACAGTACACATGTGTGCGTGCTGATAAGGGCAAATTGAGGACTCTTTCCTACAGGCAATTACGTCAGGTTAAAAGAGCAGCGGCAAAAAAGCCTTGTCATAGCAGCAGACAAGTTTTTGAAGCTGCTGGTGCCTCCAACGTCCCCCGAACAACAAGATGCAGGGTCCTTCAGAGGTTTGCAGCTGTGCATACGCCATCCTGTCGACCTCCTCTATCCACTTCACACAAGCAGAAATGGCTCCAGTGGGCCAACCATTACATGAAGACTGATTTCAAAACTGTTTTGTTCACGGATGAGTGCCGTGCAGCGCTCGATGGTCCAGATGGATGGAGTGGAGGATGGCTGGTTGATGGACACCCCACGCAAACACAGCTACAGCGCCAACAAGGAGGAGGTGGAGTAATGTTTTGGGCTGGAATCATGGGGAGAGAGATTGTCGGCCCCTTTAGGATCCCTGAAGGCACTAAAGATGAACTCCATAATGTATGTGGATTTTCTCAAACAGCAGTTCCTGCCATGGTTCAAGAAGAAGAACCGTGTATTTCACAGCAAGATCATTTTTTTGCATAATAATGCACCATCTCATGCTGCACATAAAACATCTGCATCTCTGGCTGATATGGGCATAAAATGGGACAAACTTATGGTGTGACCCCCATTCTCCCCTGACCTCTACCCGATTCAGAACCTCTGGAGCATCATCAAAAGGAGTGTCTATGATGGCGGGAGGCAGTTCACATCTAAGCAACAGCTCTGGGAGGGTATTCTGTCCTCATGCAAAACAATTGAAGCAGAAACCATCCAAAACCTGACAAATTCAATGGACGAGAGAGTTCAGAAGCTCCTTTCGAACAAGGGGTCATATGTGAAAATGTTACATCACCTAGAATAAAGTTTTGAGTTGAAAACTGTTTGATTTCAGTTTCTAATAACCTGCTAATGCTTATAATTTCAAAAATGACCATTTTTTTGGTCTTTATTAAAGTGAAAAGGTTGATCGAAAAGTTTGGGGGATCTAAGAGTGTGGCAACCCAGTAGTCATGATTACTTCGAATTCTGACAATATGAGGGTCATGTTGCAGGTAGTGCAGCAAGAAGGCACTTATGTGTCTTGCGCATCTCGGAGCCCCAAAATTATTTTCCGGGCTAGATGCAGCTAAAAATTATTATTAATTTTAAATCTGGTGGAGCTTAGTATAGATGGCCTAATAGGATCAGTGCTGCACACTGCTACAAAGCCCAAATTATTTTCCAGTCAAGATACAGATAAACATGATTAGTAATTTTAAATCTGGTGGAGCTTATTATAGATGGCCTAATAGAATCAGTGCTGCACACTGCTACAAAGCCCAATTTATTTTCCAGCCAAGATACAGATAAACATGATTAGTAATTTGAAAGCTTAAAACGGTTGGTAGGGTGATTTTAACCAATCATCAAGCTTTTACTCTCCCCAGTATGATACAGGGGTAGAAAAGTCATTTCGGATCCATGATTTGTTCATCTTTATGAACGTCAGTCTGTCTACATTATCAGTGGAGAGCCGCGTGCGCTTATCTGTCAGCACACCACCAGCAGCGCTGAACACACGTTCAGACAGAACGCTGGCTGTGGGGCATGACAAGATCTCCAAGGCGTAAGTGGCTAGCTCTGGCCATTTATCCAGATTGGAAGCCCAAAAAGAGCAAGGGTCCAGTGACACAGTCATGGCTTCAATGTTTACTTGGAGATACTCCTGTACCATCGTCTCTAGGCGTTGACTATGTGGCAGACTTCTTGTCTCCTGTGGCCTTGCAAAGGATGGGCTAAAAAAGTGGTGAAATGATTCCGCAAAATTGATTTTACCAGCAGATACTGTGGTTCTGTTACGGTTTGAGTGCTGAACACTTGACGGTCCCACGGTTGGCAAGTTGGAACTGTGAGATTCACTACGTGCACCATTGGTGTTTTGTGGAAAAGCACATGTAAGATTCTGCAACAGTCTCTGCTGATACTCCTGCATGCGTGCATCCCTTTCTATGGCAGGAATAATTTCTGCAAATTTACTTTTGTACCGGGGATCTAACAGTGTGGCAACCCATTAGTCAGGATTATTTCTAATTCTCACAATTCGAGGGTCATGTTGCAGGTAGTGCAGCAAGAAGGCACTCATGTGTGTTGCGCATCCAGGAGCACCAAGTCCCTGTTGTGTTGGTGGCGAGGTAACAATCATGCTTCCTTCCTCTGTCCTCTCCCCCCAACCTCGCACAACAGAAATGTGATCAAGGTCTCCCTCATCTGTTGAGTCTTCCATCAGTTCGTCCTCCACTTCTTCCTGGGCTCCTGCACCTTCCTCACTAGTTTGACTGCAACCATGCGCCCTGGTAAAACCATCTCCCCCACCCTCACATGCCTGCCGCCTTGGTGCTGCCGACCGTCTGGACCTTGCAGATGTTAGCCCTTCCGCATACAACTCCTCCTCTACTTCCTCCACCTCCTCTTGTACCACCACCTGACTCCGAATTCTGTTTAACATGTGCTCCAGCATGTAAATCACCAGAATAGTCATGCTGATAATGGCATCGTCAGCACTAAACATCTTCATCGCCATTTCAAAACTGTGCAGAAGGGTGCATAGGTCCCTGATCTGAGACCACTCCTCCAGCGTGATTTGCCCCACCACTGGATCTCGTTGGCCCAGGCTATACGTCAGAACGTATTGCACCAGGGCTTGTCGGTGCTGCCACAGTCGCTGCAAAATGTGCAGAGTTGAATTCCACCGGGTAGGCACATCGCATTTTAGCCGGTGAAGTGGCAGGCCCAACGACTTCTGTAGAGATGTAAGTCGCTGAGCTGCGGGATGCGAACGGCGGAAGTGAGCACACAGCGACCGTGCCCTCTGCAGAAGGCCATCTAGTCTGGGATAGTGGGCTAAAAATTGCTGGACAACAAGGTTCAACACGTGAGCCATACATGGCACGTGTGTGACATTGCTCCGGCGAAGGGCCGCACCCAGGTTTGCAGCATTGTCGCACACGGCCTTCCCTGGTTTCAGGTCCAGTGGAGACAACCATTCATGAAATTGGTCCTCCAGAGCTGACCACAACTCCTCACCTGTGTGACTCACATTTCCCAGACATTTCAAAGTAAAAACCGCCTGATGACGTTGAGCCCTACTGCCAGCATAGTAAGGAGGTGTGCAGGATCCCTTCTGCGCAGTTAGAAAGCTTGTGGCATGACCAGACAGGCTTTGGGTGCAGGTGGAAGACCGAGAGGAGGTTGAGGAGGCAGAAGCAGTGGAGGAACTTTGACATAAAGAGGATTGACGCACAACTCATGGGCACGGCAAGACTTGGACAGCAGCCCCTTGTCCTGCTGTCACCATAGTTACCCAGTGCCCAGTCAGCGACATGTAACGCCCCTGTCCATGCCTACTCGTCCAAGTGTCTGTGGTGAAATGCACCCTGTCACACACAGAGTTTCTCAAAGAAGCGGTGATGTTGTGTGCGACATGCTGGTGGAGCGCAGGCACACCTTTCTTTGAGAAGTAGTGCCGACTGGGCATCTGGTACTGGGGCACTGCGACGGACATAAGGTCTCAAAAATCCTCTGTGTCCACCAGGCGGAAAGGCAGCATTTCTGTAGCCAAGAGCTTGCAGATGGTGAAATTCAACCTCTTAGCTTTCTCATGGCTAGGAGGAAATGGTCTTTTACTTGTCCACATCTGAGGGACCGAGGGCTGGCTATTGTGCTTAGACGGGGTTGATAAGGGTGTCCCCGGCAAACTGCCCGTCTGTGAGGAAGATGCAGGCGGACATGTTAGGTTGCCTTGATCCAAAGGTGGTGCTATCGATGTCGGACAGCGCTCAACACCAGCTGGTGTTACCACCTCCAAAGAAAATGATGACCTGCCAATCACGCTGGCTGTTGCGGGTAAAGAGGTGGCAGGTCTGCGCCCCAAAACAGGTGTGACTGCTGTCCCCCCAGTCACAGAGGATGAAGAGGCCGCGGATGCACAAGATATGGCAGACGGTGGTTGGCCCGGCCGGCTAGGCCGCATTGTAGCACACTGTGCTTCCCACTGCAACTTATGCTTCATGTCCATGTGCCGGTTCATGCATGAAGTACTCAAACTATGTATTTTTTGGCCTCTACTTAGCTTTTGCTGACAAATGTTACTGATAACACGAGTTGGGTCATCTTTATCGATCTGAAAAAATGCCCAGGCTATGCAAGGCTTAGCACCCATGCGACCTGAAGAGCCACCACGACTTGTGGTGAGAGGCAGAGTTGTGTTTGAGGATGCAGTTGTTGACGTGCTTCCAGTACTACGTCTCTGTCCAGGAAGGCGCAACCTGACCTCGTCGTCACTAGCATCTTCCTCCACCTCCTCTGCTGACCTCATCTCTTGGCTGACTGTGACTCATACTCAGATGGGCAGCTGGAAATTTGGGAGCTGTGAGGAAGCAAGTGCGATTGGGGTGACACCTTTGAGGACTGGAGTATTTGTGATGTTGAAGTTGATGTGGAGGAGAGCCCACTTAAATGAGCACTTGATATCCGTTGAAGCACCTGCTCTTTTTGTGCCTCATCTGGAATTTGTAGCGATTGGCGTGGCCGTAATAAAGGGATCTTATCACATTGTCCGCTAAAAGAAGTAGACATTTTAGTTTGGCTGGAAGATGGTCTTTCTTCTGCAGATGTTACTGTTGCTTTAACACCTACCCCAAGGACACAACCTTTTTTCCCCTTCCCAGCACGCCTATTCCCCTTTCCACCAGCATCAGGCCTTTTTCCACTCATATTGGTGGTTAACTAATTCACAACTCTGGAGTTGTTTGCACAAAAAAACAATGGATGGGAACCGAGCAGAGCTGAGTGGCCAAACTGTAGTATTAGGCCAAAACTATTGGCTGGGTTAGATGCAGAAAAAAATTATATTCAATTTGCAACCTGATGGAGGTTAGTATAGATGGACTAATAGTACAAGTCCCACACACAGCTAGAAGCCCAAATATTTTTTCAGAGGTAGAAGCAGAAAAAAATTGTATTCAGTTTGCAACCTGATTGAGGTCAGTATAGATGGACTAATAGAACAAGTCCTACACACAGCTAGAAGCCCAAATATTTTTTCAGAGGTAGATGCAGAAAAAAATTATATTCAGTTTGCAACCTGATGGAGGTCAGTATAGATGGACTAAAAGAACAAATCCCACACACAGCTAGAAGCCCAAATATTTTTTCAGAGGTAGATGCAGAAAAAAAATATATTCAGTTTGCAACCTGATGGAGGTCAGTATAGATGGACTAATAGAGAAAGTCCCACACACTGCTAGAAGGCCAAATATTTTTTCAGAGCTAGATGCAGGCAAAAAATTATTTTGAATTTGCAACCTGATGGAGGTCAGTATAGGTGGACTAATAGAACAAGTCCCATACATTGCTAGAAGGCCAAATATTTTTTCAGAGATAGATGCAGAAAAAAATTATATTCAGTTTGCAACCTGATGGAGGTCAGTATAGATGGACTAATAGAACAAGTCCCACACACAGCTAGAAGCCCAAATATTTTTTCAGAGGTAGATGCAGAAAAAAGATATATTCAGTTTGCAACCTGATGGAGGTCTGTATAGATGGATTAATAGAACAAATCCCACACACAGCTAGAAGCCCAATATTTTTTCAGAGGTAGATGCAGAAAAAAAATATATTCAGTTTGCAACCTGATGGAGGTCAGTATAGATGGACTAATAGAGAAAGTTCCACATACTGCTAGAAGGCCAAATATTTTTTCAGAGCTAGATGCAGACAGAAAATTATTTTTAATTTGCAACCTGATGGAGGTCAGTATAGATGGACTAATAGAGAAAGTCCCACACACTGCTAGAAGGCCAAATATTTTTTCAGAGCTAGATGCAGATATAAATTATTTTTAATTTTCAACCTGATGGAGGTCAGTATAGATGGACTAATAGAGAAAGTCCCACACACTGCTAGAAGGCCAAATATTTTTTCAGAGCTAGATGCAGATATAAATTATTTTTAATTTGCAACCTGATGGAGGTCAGTATAGATGGACTAATAGAGAAAGTCCCACACACTGCTAGAAGGCCAAATATTTTCTCAGAGCTAGATGCAGAAAAAAATTATATTCAGTTTGCAACCTGATGGAGGTCAGTATAGATGGACTAATAGAGAAAGTCCCACACACTGTTAGAAGGCCAAATATTTTTTCAGAGCTAGACGCAGACAAAAAAATTATTTTGAATTTGCAACCTGATGGAGGTCAAAATAGATGGACTAATAGAGAAAGTCCCACACATAGCTAGAAGGCCAAATATTTTTTCAGAGGTAGATGCAGATAAAAATTATTTTTAATTTGCAGCCTGATGGAGGTCAGTTTAGATGGACTAATAGAGAAAGTCCCACACACAGCTAGAAGGCCAAATATTTTTTCAGAGATAGATGCAGATAAAAATTATTTTTAATTTGCAGCCTGATGGAGGTCAGTATAGATGGACTAATAGAGAAAGTCCCACACACTGCTAGAAGGCCAAATACTTTTTCAGAGCTAGATGCAGATATAAATTATTTTTAATTTGCAACCTGATGGAGGTCAGTATAGATGGACTAATAGAGAAAGTCCCACACAATGTGTAGCGTCGGCGTCCCTGCCCTCTGCTAGGCAGGGACGCTGTTCCCCTCACCTCTCTGCTCCGAGCCCGGCGTCCTCCTCCCGCTCTGCTGGCAGCGTGCGCTCCTTCCCGGACATTGTGCTTAGGGCGCGCACGCGCTCCCTCCCTCTTAAAGGGGCCGCGCGCGCCGTCCTAAGGAGTCCCCGGCCAATGGCCGGAGGACTTCATCATATATAAGGCACCTCCTCCAAAATGGAGGTGCCCGAGCAATGTTGTTGCACTGTTCACTACTCTGCTTCAGCCCTCAGGTCCCGTTGCCAGTTACCTGTCAGTTACCTGCCTGATTCCTGCCAGAGTCCTGCCAGTTTGCTGTCTGCTTCCTGCATGTTATTCCTGCTACCTGCCTGCTTGCCAGAGGTCCGACGGTCTGCCTTACTACACCTGTCAGTCTGTCTAAGGACCAGCCTGCCCGCTCACCTGGGAGCGCACATCAGCTACCTGCCTGCTTGCCAGAGGTCCGACGGTCAGCCCTACTACTCCTGTCTGTCTGTCTATGGACCAGCTTGCCCGCTCACCTGGGAGCGCACTCCTGCTACCTGCCTGCTAGCCTACCTGGAGGCTCCGCCGTCACGTGCTGTGACCACCTGCCATTCCAGAGACTCCTGCCCGCTCACCTGGGAGCGCACGCCTGTTACCTGCCCGCTAGCCTACCTGGAGGCTCCGCCGTCACGTGCTGTGACCACCTGCCATTCCAGAGACTCTCGCTTGCTCACCTGGGAGCATGCATCAACCATCTGCCTGCTAGCCTACCTGGAGGCTCTGCCATCACAGGTCGTACCTACCCTTTACCCAGAGACTGCCCCGGTCACTTGCCGTGACCTCCTGCCCGTTCATTCAGAGACTGCCCCGGTCACTTGCCGTGACCTACTGCCCGTTCATTCAGAGACTGCCCCGTTCACTTGCCGTGACCTCCTGCCCGTTCATTCAGAGACTGCCCCGGTCACTTGCCGTGACCTTCTGCCCGTTCATTCAGAGACTGCCCCGGTCACTTGCCGTGACCTCCAGCCCGTTCACTCAGAGACTGTCCCGGTCACCTGCTGTGACTGCCTGCCCGTCTTCCCTGGTCGCCACCCGCTCCCTTACAAGGACCGCCCCCTTGTATAGTAGCTCAGAGGTTCCGCCTCCCAGACCCGTTACAGTTTGCTCGGGCCATGGAACCCGGTGGCACCCAAGCTCCCTCGCTCTCGGACCTGTGTCATGAACTGTCCCGTCAAAGGTCCCAACAGGAGTCCATCCTGGGTCACCTGCGGAATGTCAATACTCGTCTGGACACTCTGACTGCTCCACCAGCAACCTCCGCCAGTGCCATGTCTCGCAATCCGGCAGCTCCGCTGCCCACTAATACCATGATATCCTACCCCGGACCCCGGCTTTCTGCACCTCCTCGCTTCGGAGGCGACTCCGCCCAGGCTCGGGGCTTCATAAATCAGTGCACCCTGCACTTTGAACTATTGTCCCACCAGTTTAACTCCGACCGAGCCAAAATTGCATTCATCATGTCCCATCTCACCGGGGAGGCCCTGGCCTGGCTAAATCCTCTATGGGAGAGAGGAGACCCCCTGGTGTCCAACTTGCCTGCTTTCCTCACGGCTTTCCGGAAAGTCTTCGACGAACCCGGACGGAAGACCTCATCCGCATCATCACTGCTACGCCTCCGTCAGGAAAGTCTCACCGTGGGCCAATACGCCATACGATTCCGTACCCTTGCCTCGGAGCTGGCCTGGGATAACGACGCTCTGGTATCCGTCTTCTGGGAGGGTCTGTCCGGCCGTATTAAAGATGAACTTGCCGGTCGGGACATTCCTACCACTCTCGATGACTTAATAACTCTTGCCACCCGGATTGACCTACGGTTCCAGGAGCGTGCCAGAGAGGTCACCCGTGAGAGGAGGTTACCACGTCTAGCTCCTACTTTTCAGAAACCCGTCACTCCCTCCGTCTCTACCCAGGTACACTCTCCTGAGCCTATGCAGGTCGACCAGACCAAGATGGTCAAAACCCGTCAGGACTTAAGCCGTGCCGAGGGGAGCTGCTTCTACTGTGGCAGTAAGGAGCACCGGATCCGTGCCTGCCCGGAGAGGTCGGGAAACGCCTGTGTCTAGGTTCGCTCAGAGAGGTCGACCTAGACAAGAATAAATCCTCTCCATCTCTGCTACTGTCAGTCTCAATCATCTGCGGGGAGAACCGTTATTTCGAACTAGCCCAACTTGACTCTGGAGCAGCCGGGAATCTTATTTCACAGTCCCTGGTAGAAAAATACCGCATTCCCACCAAACCTCTGCCTGCACCATTATCTGTCGCTGCTGTGGATGGGGGCCTCTTACCACGTCCCATCCAACTCATCACCAAATCCATAACCCTGCAGGTGGGAATGCTACATTCTGAGAGTATCTCTTTTCATGTTCTGCCTGGACTCTCTCACGCCCTCTTACTAGGTCTACCTTGGCTCCAGAGACATGCACCCGTGCTTGACTGGCAGACCAGAGAAGTCCTTCGCTGGGGACAGGACTATCATAAGACTTGTTTGGTTCCTGTTCATCCCGTCCGTCCTTCTCCTACCCCAACTAATCTACCTGGACTTCCAATTCCCTATTGGTCATTTGCTGATGTCTTTAATAAAAAGGAGGCAGAGACATTACCCCCTCATAGACCATACGACTGTCCTATCGACCTGTTACCCGGTACTACTCCTCCCCGTGGGCGCATTTACCCATTGTCCGCTGCTGAGACCCGGTCGATGTCCGAATATATTGAGGAGAATTTGGCCAGGGGATTCATCCGGAAATCTACCTCCCCGGCGGGAGCAGGCTTCTTCTTCGTAAAAAAGAAGGACGGCTCTCTCCGTCCCTGTATTGACTATAGAGGCCTTAACCAGATCACGGTGAAGAATAAGTACCCCCTTCCGCTCATTCCAGAATTATTTGATCGCCTGAGGGGGGCTAGAGTCTTCACCAAACTCGACCTCCGTGGGGCGTACAACCTGGTCCGTATCCGTCAAGGGGATGAATGGAAGACTGCATTCAACACCCGGGACGGCCACTATGAATATCTGGTAATGCCCTTTGGTCTCTGTAACGCTCTTGCCGTCTTTCAAGAGTTGGTCAATGACATCTTCCGGGACCTTCTCTACTTCTGCGTTGTGGTGTACCTGGACGACATCTTGGTCTTCTCTCCGGATCTCCAGACTCACCGGAGGGACGTTCGTCAGGTCCTGCTCAGGCTCAGGCAGAATCACCTCTTCGCTAAATATGAGAAGTGCCTCTTTGAGCAGACCTCGCTTCCGTTTTTGGGCTACATTATTTCTCAGACCGGCCTACGAATGGATCCAGAGAAACTGTCTGCCATCGAGAAATGGCCCCGACCGGAGGGGTTGAAGGCCATTCAGCGGTTCCTGGGCTTCGCCAACTACTACAGCCTCTTCATACCACACTTCTCTTCCCGGACTGCCCCAATTTCCGCACTCACCCGTAAGGGTACTAACCCCAAAGAGTGGCCGCCCGAAGCAGAGGAGGCCTTTCTTTCCTTAAAACAGGCCTTCTCTTCCGCCCCGGTGCTGCATCGTCCGGGTGGCAACAAGCAGTTCTTCCTGGAGGTTGACGCTTCCTCCTCTGGAGCCGGAGCTGTACTTACTCAAAAATCATCTTCCGGGAGGATGGTAACTTGCGGCTTCTTCTCCAAACTCTTCTCCTCTTCTGTGCGCAATTATTCCATAGGAGACCGAGAGTTATTGGCCATCAAGCTGGCATTGGAGGAGTGGCGTTACCTGCTCGAGGGGGCTCTTCATCCGGTAATAATTTACACTGACCACAAGAACTTGGCTTATCTCCAGCATGCCCAGAGACTTAACCCGCGCCAAGCCCGGTGGTCCTTGTTTTTTGCTCGCTTTGATTTCGTTCTACATTTTCGCCCGGCTGAGAAGAACATCAAAGCGGACGCCTTGTCCCAATCCTTTCTGGTATCTGACCTCGAGGAAGAACCTTAACATATCATCGATCCCGCCAGAGTAATGCAGGTGGCTCCCGTGAGTCTAAATCGTCTTCCTCCTGGTAAAACGTTCGTATCGGTTCCTGATCGGGAGAAGATCCTACACTGGGGTCATTCGTCTAAACTAGCTGGCCACGCTGGTCAGAAAAAGACCCTCCAGCTTATTACCCGGCACTACTGGTGGCCTAACCTGCACAAGGATGTAATAGACTTTGTTTCTGCCTGTGTGTCCTGCGCCCGCAACAAAGTTCCGAGACACCTGCCAGCCAGTCGCCTCCTTCCTCTGCCAGTACCTGCTGCCCCCTGGCAGCATATAGCGATGGACTTCATAACTGATCTGCCCGTTTCTGCCGGTTGTACGGTCATTTGGGTGGTCGCTGACCGCTTTTCCAAGATGGCTCACTTCATTCCCCTGCCAGGCCTCCCGTCTGCACCTGAGCTGGCTAAAGACTTTATCCGCCACATCTTCCGTCTTCATTGCCTGCCCCGTCACATAGTGTCGGATCGTGGGGTACAGTTCACTTCTCGTTTCTGGAGAGCCACTTGTAAATTGCTAGACGTCACCCTGGACTTCTCCTCCGCTTACCACCCACAGTGTAATGGTCAAGTGGAGCGGATCAATCAGAACCTGACCAGTTACCTCCGGCACTTCGTTAATGCCCACCATTCTGACTGGGTGGATCTCCTGCCATGGGCCGAATTCTCGTACAACAATCACGAGAGCGAATCTTCCTCCAAATCCCCGTTTTTTGTAGTCTTCGGTCAACATCCTCGGATCCCGTTTCCCGTCTCCACCTCGGTGGACAATCCGGCTGCGGAATCTCTTGTTAACAAATTTTCCTCCATATGGGAGAGTACCCGGTCCGCACTCCTTCTGTCATCCGAGCGTATGAAAAGACATGCAGACAAAAAACGTCTGGATCCTCCTCAATTCCGTCCTGGGGATAAAGTCTGGCTCTCGTCCAAGTATGTCCGGCTCAAGATTCCTTCCTATAAGTTAGGGCCTCGGTTCATCGGTCCTCTGGAGGTCATCAGTCAGATCAACCCGGTGGCCTATAAATTGAAACTCCCGGCCAACTTGCGGATCCCTAACTCCTTCCATGTATCTCTCCTCAAACCCGTGGTACTTAACTCTTTCTCCAAGTCTACAGGTACGCCTCCTGCTCCGGTTTCCGCTGAAAACGAATTTGAGGTAGAGAACATTCTGGCCACCAAAAGGGTAAGAGGGAAGACCTTTTTTCTAGTAGATTGGAAGGGGTTTGGTCCTGAAGAGAGAACATGGGAGCCCCGGGAGAACATCCATGCCCCTCTCATCCTTGCTAAATTTCTGTCTGGCCTAAAAAAGGGGGGGCCTAAAGGGGGGGGTACTGTAGCGTCGGCGTCCCTGCCCTCTGCTAGGCAGGGACGCTGTTCCCCTCTCCTCTCTGCTCCGAGCCCGGCGTCCTCCTCCCGCTCTGCTGGCAGCGCGCTCTCCTTCCCGGCCACTGTGCTTATGGCGCGCGCGCGCGCGCACTCCCTGCCTCTTAAGGGGGCCGCGCGCGCCGTCCTAAGGAGTCCCCGGCCAATGGCCGGAGGACTTCATCATATATAAGGCACCTCCTCCAAAATGGAGGTGCCCGAGCAATGTTGTTGCACTGTTCACTACTCTGCTTCAGCCCTCAGGTCCCGTTGCCAGTTACCTGTCAGTTACCTGCCTGATTCCTGCCAGATTCCTGCCAGTTTGCTGTCTGCTTCCTGCCTGTTATTCCTGCTACCTGCCTGCTTGCCAGAGGTCCGACGGTCTGCCTTACTACACCTGTCAGTCTGTCTAAGGACCAGCCTGCCCGCTCACCTGGGAGCGCACATCAGCTACCTGCCTGCTTGCCAGAGGTCCGACGGTCAGCCCTACTACTCCTGTCTGTCTGTCTATGGACCAGCTTGCCCGCTCACCTGGGAGCGCACTCCTGCTACCTGCCTGCTAGCCTACCTGGAGGCTCCGCCGTCACGTGCTGTGACCACCTGCCATTCCAGAGACTCCTGCCCACTCACCTGGGAGCGCACGCCTGTTACCTGCCCGCTAGCCTACCTGGAGGCTCCGCCGTCACGTGCTGTGACCACCTGCCATTCCAGAGACTCTCGCTTGCTCACCTGGGAGCATACATCAACCATCTGCCTGCTAGCCTACCTGGAGGCTCTGCTATCACAGGTCGTACCTACCCTTTACCCAGAGACTGCCCCGGTGACTTGCCGTGACCTCCTGCCCGTTCATTCAGAGACTGCCCCGGTCACTTGCCGTGACCTCCTGCCCGTTCATTCAGAGACTGCCCCGGTCACTTGCCGTGACCTCCTGCCCGTTCACTCAGAGACTGTCCCGGTCACCTGCTGTGACTGCCTGCCCGTCTTCCCTGGTCGCCACCCGCTCCCTTACAAGGACCGCCCCCTTGTATAGTAGCTCAGAGGTTCCGCCTCCCAGACCCGTTACACAATGCTAGAAGGCCAAATATTTTTTCAGAGCTAGATGCAGAAAAAAATTATATTCAGTTTGCAACCTGATGGAGGTCTGTATAGATGGATTAATAGAACAAGTCCCACACACAGCTAGAAGCCCAATATTTTTCAGAGGTAGATGCAGAAAAAAAATATATTCAGTTTGCAACCTGATGGAGGTCAGTATAGATGGACTAATAGAGAAAGTCCCACACACTGCTAGAAGGCCAAATATTTTTTCAGAGCTAGATGCAGACAAAAAATTATTTTGAATTTGCAACCTGATGGAGGTCAGTATAGATGGACTAATAGAGAAAGTCCCACACACTGCTAGAAGGCCAAATATTTTTTCAGAGCTAGATGCAGACAAAAAATTATTTTTAATTTGCAACCTGATGGAGGTCAGTATAGATGGACTAATAGAGAAAGTCCCACACACAGCTAGAAGGCCAAATATTTTTTCAGAGCTAGATGCAGAAAAAAATTATATTCAGTTTGCAACCTGATGGAGGTCAGTATAGATGGACTAATAGAACAAGTCCCACACACAGCTAGAAGGCCAAATAATTTTTCAGAGGTAGATGCAGATGAAAATTATTTTTAATTTGCAGCCTGATGGAGGTCAGTATAGATGGACTAATAGAGAAAGTCCCACACACTGCTAGAAGGCCAAATATTTTTTCAGAGCTAGATGCAGACAAAAAATTATTTTTAATTTGCAACCTGATGGAGGCCAGTATAGATGGACTAATAGAGAGAGTCCCACACACTGCTAGAAGGCCAAATATTTTTTCAGAGCTAGATGCAGATATAAATTATTTTAATTTGCAACCTGATGGAGGTCAGTATAGATGGACTAATAGAGAAAGTCCCACACACTGCTAGAAGGCCAAATATTTTTTCAGAGCTAGATGCAGAAAAAAATTATATTCAGTTTGCAACCTGATGGAGGTCAGTATAGATGGACTAATAGAACAAGTCCCACACACAGCTAGAAGCCCAAATATTTTTTCAGAGGTAGATGCAGAAAATTTTTTTATTCAGTTTGCAACCTGATGGAGGTCTGTATAGATGGATTAATAGAACAAGTCCCACACACAGCTAGAAGCCCAATATTTTTTCAGAGGTAGATGCAGAAAAAAAATATATTCAGTTTGCAACCTGATGGAGGTCAGTATAGATGGACTAATAGAGAAAGTCCCACACACTGCTAGAAGGCCAAATATTTTTTCAGAGCTAGATGCAGACAAAAAATTATTTTTAATTTGCAACCTGATGGAGGTCAGTATAGATGGACTAATAGAGAAAGTCCCACACACTGCTAGAAGGCCAAATATTTTTTCAGAGGTAGATGCAGATAAAAATTATTTTTAATTTGCAGCCTGATGGAGGTCAGTATAGATGGACTAATAGAGAAAGTCCCACACACTGCTAGAAGGCCAAATATTTTTTCAGAGCTAGATTCAGACAAAAAATTATTTTTAATTTGCAACCTGATGGGGGTCAGTATAGATGGACTAATAGAGAAAGTCCCACACACTGCTAGAAGGCCAAATATTTTTTCAGAGCTAGATGCAGACAAAAAATTATTTTTAATTTGCAACCTGATGGAGGTCAGTATAGATGGACTAATAGAGAAAGTCCCACACACTGCTAGAAGGCCACATATTTTTTCAGAGCTAGAAGCAGCTATAAATTATTTTTAATTTGCAGCCTGATGGAGGTCAATATAGATGGACTAATAGAACAAGTCCCACACACTGCTAGAAGGCCAAATATTTTTTCAGAGCTAGTTGCAGAAAAAAATTATTTTCAGTTTGCAACCTGATGGAGGTCAGTATAGATGGACTAATAGAACAAGTCCCACACACTGCTAGAAGCCCAAATATTTTTTCAGAGCTAGATGCAGAAAAAAATTATATTCAATTTGCGACCTGATGGAGGTCAGTATAGATGGACTAATAGAATGATGCTATGCCCAAAAGATTTTACTTCACTAGGTGCAGTAAAAAAATTGGTATTCTATACACAGGTGGTATATCTTGCAACGCAGAAAGGCTACTCCACTGACTAACACACTCTGCAATAGGCCAAAAAGGATTAGCTTTGCTAGATTCAGCCAAATGCTGTGAAAAAAACTTACACAGCACTGGCACAGACCTGCCTGGCAAAAACTGATAGGAACTGATGTAACCTAGTCCTGAAAAGGACTGCAATTACAATTAGTCTTTACTCCCACAATCTATCTATTTAAGAGCACTGACCTGCCTTATAAAAGTCGTAGGAAATGCTGTAACCTAGTCCTTAAAAGGACTGCAATCACAACTATTCCCTACTCCCAAGCTATCTGTAGATTTGTGCGAAAATTGGCTTGAAGGTAACAAGGTATAGCGCACACAGCAACAGCGGTGCCGTCTAACACGCAGCTGCAGCAGTGAGAACATGGTGGCGACGGGGAAAATGGCTTGGTCTTATAGGGCAAGTGTAACATACCTGGCTGCGTCCTTGCATAGTGGTCCATCTCCCACTGTGCAAGAGCGCGCACTTGATCTCCTGTCCAGAATGTCTCTCTGGCTTCCCTCCATGCTGTCTGTTTGTGTCTGTTTCTGCTGCTTAAGGGCGGCGCCCGATGACTTCCTGCTTTTTGTACCTGCTGTGGGTCACACCCCTTGTGCGTCCTCAGCCTATTGCTGTCTGTCACCTGGTATATAGCTCAGCTGCTCCCATCTATTCCTGCCTGAGCATAGTGTTTCTTTCAGTGTGTGCTTGCACTCTGAAGGTGCCAGGTCCCGTTCTGTGTTCTCTTTTCTGCCTATCCTGGAGGCTGTATTTCCAGGCCTGTCTGAACACGCTCCTAGCCTGTTCCTCCTGCCTTCTAGGGGCCGATTACCTAGACCTGTTCCTGTATCTTGTCTGACCTGTCTGAACACGCTCCTAGCCTGTTCCTCTCGCCTTCTAGGGGCCGATTACCTAGACCCGCTCCTGTATCTTGTCTGTCCTGTCTGAACACGCTCCTTGCCTGTTCGTCCTGCCTCTCTGGGGGCCGTATTCCCAGACCCGCTCCTGTATGTTGTTGCAGTGTCGGTCTCCTCCGTACACTCAGTTCCAGTCTGAACTCTCTCCTATCCTTTACCTGTTTTGCCTCTATGTCCGTTCCCTTCCTTTTTCTGCAGAGTCTGAACTCGTACCTAACTCCTGCTTGTTGTCTCTGTACTCCCGTTTGTGAGTTTGTGGTCCACTCGCTACTTCTCTGCAAGTACTCTGTGAGTATCTGGCTCTGCCTTTCCCTTCCTGTCTGTTCCGTGTGAACAGAGCCCTGTTCCCCCTGCTCAGCCTTGCCAGCTCTGACTCCTTTGCTCACCGCTCCGGCGGTTCTAGCCTGCTCTGACTCTTTTGCTCACCGCTCCGGCGGTTCTAGCCTGCTCTGACTCCTTTGCTCACCGCTCCGGCGGTTCTAGCCTGCTCTGACTCCTTTGCTCACCGCTCCGGCGGTTCTAGCCTGCTCTGACTCCTTTGCTCACCGCTCCGGCGGTTCTAGCCTGCTCTGACTCCTTTGCTCACCGCTCCGGCGGTTCTAGCCTGCTCTGACTCCTTTGCTCACGGCTCCGGCGGTTCTAGCCTGCTCTGACTCCTTTGCTCACCGCTCCGGCGGGTCTAGCCTGCTCTGACTCCTTTGCTCGCTGCTCCGGCAGCCTTGCTCTGCTCTGACCCTTTTGCTCACTGCTCCGGCAGTCTCGCTCCGCTCTTATCCTTTTGCTCACTGCTCCGGCAGTCTTGCTCCACTCTTGCTCACCGCTCCAGGCGGTCTCGTCCTGCTTTACTCTTGCTCACTGCTCCGGCAGTCTCGCTCAGCTCTGATCCTTTGCTCACCGCTCCAGGAGGCCTTGTCCTGCCCTGTTCTCGCTCACCTCTCTGGGCGGCCTCACTCTGCTGTGTTTGTCCGCCACATCTGTGGTTCTGTTCCTGAGTCTCAGTGTGTACTGGGTCCTATCCCGCCAGTGTCCCTACCTGCTAGTGCCTCCCTGTCTGCACTCTAGCTGTGCTTGCCTGTACCCCTCTGCCTGTATTGTTCCTGAGTCCCAGTGTGTACTGGGTCCTATCCCGCCTGTGTTCCTACCTGCTAGTGCCTCCCTGTCTGCACTCTAGCTGTGCTTGCCTGTACCCCCCGGCCTGCATACCCACCTGCCTGCATACCAGTCGTGCCTGCCTATACCCACCAGTCTGTGTGCCAGCCTACCAGTCTGTTCCTGTATTCCCCTGTGTGGGTCAACAGCCGTGTCCGGGGTCTGTCCTGGAGTAGCACCTGGTCCCTCTGCTCGGTTCCTCCTTGGTGCACTGGCGTCGTATGCCGTCGTGCGACCCTGGTCGGATCGGGTGAATACCTAGTTACGCCCCTCCAGGCATTCACTCTCCGGCACGGTCCAGTGGAATCACTTCAATCACACGCACACGCTGCTCAGCCCGGGCGTGTGCATAACAGCAAGGACATGTGACATACACTGCCAATGACACATGCCCTTGCTTGTGTGAAAAAAAGCACTTCGCTCCGTGTGTGCCCTGCTGATAGGCTGACAGATTGCACTTCCCCACTGTAAATGCGGGAAAGAGAAAAAAAAATGGAGATCTTCACTATTCCTGCAGAGATCCATCCCCTGCCCCTCCCCCCACCCCGCTGTACACTCAAACTGCGTATTAACATTAATTTTCATCATTACTGAGAAAAAATCCAGTTATGATTTTGGTGCACGAACAGTTAACGAACATAACCTCGAACAGCCGAATTTTTCTCAAATCGTTCGTGTTCGCCGAACGGCTCGAACACCGACCAAAACAGCTCGAATTTGAGATTGGCGAACAGTTCGAGTCGAACAATGCTCATCTCTATTCGTAATTTCTCGTCCATGGTTAAGCCTCTCACAGACATGACTAAAAAGGGGACGGATTTTTCTAGGTGGTCTGACAAGGCTTGTCAAGCATTCTCCTCCTTGAAAAAATGTTTTGCCTCGGCACCCATACTCATTCAACCTGATGCGTCACAGCCATTCATTGTAGAGGTAGACGCTTCCGAGGTAGGGGTGGGAGCTGTATTGTCACAAGGTTCGTCCCCTGGTATGTGGCATCCGTGCGCCTTTTTCACTAAAAAATTGTCGTCCGCTGAGAGGAATTTCGATGTCGGCAATAGGGAACTCTTGGCCATTAAGTTAGCTTTTGAGGAGTGGCGCCATTTATTAGAGGGGGCAGTCCATCCGGTCACCGTCATCACCGATCACAAGAACCTGCTATATCTGGAGTCTGCGAAACGTCTGAGTCCCAGACAAACTAGGTGGTCATTGTTTTTTACCAGGTTTAATTTTGTCGTTACATATCGTCCTGGGTCAAAAAATGTAAAGGCGGATGCCTTATCTCGTAGTTTCCCTGGGGCCGGGAATACGGACGACCCGATTCCTATCCTTCAGGAGGTGGTGGTGGTTTCGGCAGTATGCTCTGAGCTTGAGGAGGAGGTATTGGAGGCTCAGGGGGACGCCCCTGTTGGACCTCCGGGGAGACTGTTTGTTCCAGATCAGTTGCGACAAAAGGTGATCGAGGCACACCATAACTCAGTTTTTGCAGGACACCCGGGGAGTAAAGCAATTGTGGATCTCCTCTCGCGTCGGTTTTGGTGGCCTAACTTACATAAGGAGGTGGTAACTTTTGTCGCGTCCTGTGGGGTTTGTGCGCGCTCTAAGACCTCACATACCCGTCCGTCTGGGGCCCTCTTACCTTTGAAGATCCCGGAGCGTCCTTGGACTCATCTGTCTATGGACTTTATTACGGACCTCCCTCCGTCTTCGGGTAAAACGGTCATGCTCGTTGTAGTGGACAGGTTCAGCAAGATGGCACATTTTATCGCTCTTCCTAATGCTAAAACTCTTGCGCAGGTGTTCATTGGGGAGATTGTGAGGCTTCACGGGGTACCCTCCGAGGTGGTGTCAGATCGGGGGTTTCAGTTTGTGTCCAAATTCTGGAAGGCGTTTTGTACATGGCGGGGGATGCATTTATCGTTCTCATCGGCTTTTCATCCTCAGACCAATGGTCAGACGGAACGTATGAACCAGAGCTTGGAGACATATCTCTGGTGTTTTGTGTCAGAGAACCAGGAGGACTGGGCTTCTTTCTTACCTCTGGCAGAGTTTGCTCTTAATAATAGGCGGAGCGAGTCCACTGGTAAGTCCCCGTTTTTTGGGGCATATGGTTTTCACCCCCAGTTTTGTACTTTCAGTAGGGGGGGCTCTTCGGGGGTTCCTGAGGAGGAACGATTTTCCTCATCACTCGCTTCAGTATGGAGAGGGGTGCTGAAGAATCTGAATACTATGGGGAACCGATACAAACGTATGGCTGATAGGAGGAGAGTGTCTGGTCCGGACCTAAGTGTGAACGATCGGGTATGGTTGTCTACCAGGAATATAAAACTTAAGGTTCCCTCCTGGAAACTGGGTCCCAGGTTCATCGGGCCGTACAGGATCAGTTCTATAATTAATCCGGTGGCATTCCGTCTTGACCTCCCCCCTACGTTTAAAATTCACAACGTGTTCCACAGATCATTGCTTAAGAGGTATGTGGCGCCGGTGGTACCGTCACCTTTACCTCCCCCTCCAGTGGTGGTCAATGGTAACTTGGAGTTCCAGGTATCGAGGGTCATCGATTCACGCATTAATCACCGGTCCCTTCAGTACCTGTTTCATTGGAAGGGGTATGGTCCTGAGGAGAGGATGTGGGTTCCTGCGTCGGATATTAACGCAGACCGATTAGTTCGGGCCTTCCACACGACTCACCCGGATAAACCTGGCCCTGAGGGTCTGGAGGCTCCTCGTAGAAGGGGGGGTACTGTCACGGGTGTGTCGCCACGAAGATCGTCACGATTACACAGCCTGACTTCTCGCAGCTGAGTTTTTGGTGCTTTGTGTTTTTCGGCAGTGAGGGAGTTAACTCTCTCTCTCTGTGCTAGACGCCTCGCCCTGCTGCAATCAATGTTGCTGTAGTGGAACTCCTTCAAATGCCTGCCGGTCTGTTAGGGAAGTGTCAGAGAAAGCATTTCATGCAGACTAACAGAGCGGATCATGGTATTTGGAGTTTCAGAGCTAAGTGTATTTGGAGTGTTTTTTCCCTTCCTCGCTTTATCATTTATCTCCTTTCCCGTTGGTGTTCCCTCTGTTGTAGTTGTGTAGTTTTTGTATGCAAGGTGGTTTTGGTTTTACCCTTGTACTGTCTCGTTCGTCTAAGTACTGAGTGTGGGCATATTATTACCTGTCCCCTTTTGTTGTGATCAGGGGTCCTTCTCAGGACTAGATTACTTAGGTGCAGGGATCCTCAGGAGGTAGGGGTTACGCTGGCGGCCTTAACCTCTGTACCTTCAACAGTACCTCCAGGCAGAGGGATTAGTCAGGGCCCCAGCTTAGGGTCAGCTTAGGCACCCTACCTCCAGTACACAGAGACAGCGTGACAGACACACCTGGACACTGCAAGGCTCGGTGCCCTGGAACAGAGATGGATGGCCCACCTGTCCAACATTGAATTCACCATCAAATACCGGGCAGGACGCTCAAATGCCAACGCGGATGCCCTGTCTAGAATGCCGAAATTACCGGACGTAGGGGAAGATCCAGAAGATCTGGAAGAAGTTGAGCTCCCTGCTTTCCACCGTCATGGGATTACCCTGTATTCCCACCGTGTGAAGGACAGGCGCTCCGTGACGTTCAATCCCTTGCCCCACTATAACTGGGCGGAGACACAAGACAGTGATCCCGCAGTCCATTTGGTGAAGGAAATGCTGACCCAGGCCGATGCCCATCTTGACCCAGATGCTCCGGAGGAGACCAAGCAACTGTGGAAGGAGAAAAGTAAGCTGTTCCTCTACAGGGAGAAGCTGTGCCAGAGAATGGTTAACTCTCGAACACATGAGTTGAACTGGCAGGTAGTGGTCCCAAGACGAGACGCGGCTATGGTTCTGGAGGCATACCACAATGGAGCAGGGCATTTCGGATGGAAGAAGCTGGAGTTCTTGTTGCGTGAACGGTTCTACTGGGTAGGCATGAGAGGAGCCATCGAGAGGTGGTGCAGAGACTGTGGTCCGTGCCACCTGAGAAGAAAAGACCGAGCCAGCCAGAAGACTCCCCTGCAGCCCATCATCACCAGACAGCCACTGAAACTGGTAGCCCTGGACCATGTGAAACTGGCTCCAAGCAGATCTGGGTATGTCTACGCCCTCACAATCGTAGATCATTACTCCCGGTTCCTGGTGGTGGTCCCGGTCAAGGACTTAATGGCTCAAACAGCAGCTAGAGCCTTCCAGCAGCACTTCTGCCGTCCACACGGGTACCCGGACCAAGTGTTGACAGACCAAGGACCAGCCTTCGAAGCGGAGGTCTTCCAGGAGTTCTGCAACCTGTATGGCTGCAAGAAGATAAGAATAACGCCCTATCACCCTCAAACCAATGGACTCTGCGAGAAGATGAACCAGGTGGTGATAGATCTGCTTAAAACATTGCCCCTGGAAGAACGCAGTCTGTGGCCTGAGAAACTGCCCGATCTGGTGGACCTGTATAACCACATCCCTGTAGGTTCCACCAACTGTAGGCTTACCTAATGAGAGCAAGACCTGGTAAGCTGCCTTTTGACCTGGATATGGGAGTCCTGACGCCTGAGGACACCTCGCCAGAGGCAGACTGGGATACAGAACGGCAGCAGCAGTATCGGAAAGTACAGGAGAGCGTCGAGCGAAGTCTGTCTCAAGCTAGAGAAAAGCAAGAGAAGGCTTATAACCAGTATGCTCCCGCTGTTCCCCTGGTACCTGGAGAGCAGGTCTTGAAGAGGAAGAGGCGGCTCCACAAGTTGGACGACCAGTGGGAGAAGGACCCGTACACCGTACTGCCATCAAGCCATGAGAACCCAAAAATCTGCGTAATCAGTAAGGATGGAGGAGAAACCACAGCCATTGTCTCCAGAGACCACCTGAAGAAGTGTCCCGAGCAGCTGCAAAGCCCTGAAGAAGATCAAGGAAACCCTCAACCCGCAGAGGAAAGGGGAGAAATGATCAGTACCGTACTCGGAGACTTCCCCCGGTCTTGGACACAAGTAAACGACGCTGTCATGGTACCCGTCCTCACCTTTCTCCAGCCAGCCCTGCAAGTGCCTACAGAGGAACCGGTAGAGCTGGAAGAGCAGCCGGCCCAAGAGGCAAAAGAGTCCACACCAGCAGTACAGGAGGATCAACCCTCTGCTAGTAGTGAGCCTGCCGTGCCCCTAGTGAGCCAAAGAGTGCGCAGACAGCTGCCCAGCTTACCCATAACACCTCCTACACCCTGTAGTGCAGAACCAGTTAGTGAGCTCCGTAGGTCCACTAGAGTCACTAGAGGTCAGATGCCCGCTCGCTGGAGAATCTAAACTAATGCACTGTGAATTTATCTGCTAGCTGTTTATGGTTTATGTTTGTTGCCTGTTATTAATTATGTTTCTCAGTTACCCTGCAGATTTTTATGGACTAACAGGTTATGGACGCTAGATAACCGGAACAGTTTTGTAGATAGTTGCACCTTGGTGCCTCTTGCGAAGACGGCCGCGGAAGAGAAAACCTGTCTGGCGTGGCCTCCTTGCGGCCCAAAGTAGTTAGTCTACCCTTGCAGCCACGCCCAAGGACAACGCAATTGGTTTGCTTTGGACAGGTCCCATACTACGCTTAAAGCTTCACCTTGGGTGATATGGACACCCGGTTGCGGACACGCCGTGACCTTTAAAGAATTAAAGCTTCTTGTAAATATGTTATTGTATTATTGTTATACCCTGTTATTATGTTTTAAAAATGTGTTTAGTCCCGGACTACTAAAATTTACTAGGGGGGAATGTGACACCCCAGGGGTCTGGTTGCCACAGTAATAGAGATATTATGTCTGAGAGCAAGTGGGATGTCTCTCTGGTCAGGAGCCCTAAGCATGCAACACTGCCCGCCCAGACCTGGGAGGGGAGGAATCTGCCCTTATAAACTGGGTCTGGGGCGGGATTAGGTGAGACAGAGACAGAGCCTGCAAAACAAGCAGAGCAGTCAGAGCCTAGAGTGAAGCTACAGACACAGCAAAAGATACATCAGGAGCTCTGTAGGAGCAGAGGCAGAAGGCCAGGGGCTTTGAGCAGAGATATAGCTCGCCCTGGCTGAAGTTACTAAAACCGGACACAGGAGTCCGAGGCTGTGGGGACTGAAATATACCCAGCAGCAGAAACCAGCCGGCAGGGGATTCCAGGTCCTCAGGCAATAGAAGCCCGGAGGCTCAGTCACAAAGAAGGGACCAGCGCCGCTATCCAGGAGCGGAGGCTAACAGAAGGCCCCAAGTCACCAGCCATACAGGTGAGCACTACACGGTATACTCAGGGACGTGGGCTACTTGTAACCACTGACAGCAAGGTAGCCAGGAAGAGTGCAGATAAACGGGGAGGCCTACAACTCCACCTGGCCAGGGGAACTCCTGCTTGCTCGCAGACTGACCAGGCCCCTTATACTAGCCAGTACTCCCGCGAGGGTCTGCCTTGTACCATCAGTAAAGACCCTGAACTGCACCTCACGTCTCTGTGATTCCTTGCCGCACAAGCACCATTAGCACTGGGACCCTCACACCATCACTCCCATCATCTCTCACATTAGCTGCCCTGAGGCAATACTTCTCCTGTGGGGAGTTATCCCATACTCGGCTGCGCTAACAACATCAGCCTCAGCGGTCGGCAGCGCAGCGGCGGTCCCCACTGACCGCAATCCACGAGTGGCGTTGTCGGACATTTGCTATACATTAAGACTGCCACTGGTTTGACCACCCTGGGCACGGACCGGGTCACCACCACACGGAGACTACAACCCCCAGCATTCTACAACAGGCCCGGTTCCGGGTTCCCCTGCACAACACAGGCCCAGGGGCCGCGTCAACTTTGGCGTAGTCGGCAGGATTTCGTGCCCGCAACCACCGGGTACTGCGTGCCTGAAAAAGAGACTTTTATACTTACCTGTGGTGAAGTTTCCCTCCGTCCGGCGTAGTTTCCCTCCATCCGGAGCCGATTCCCGCCATCAGACGCCATCTTGGACCGTTTCCCGCCGTCTTCTGCCTTCTTCCCGCCATCCGCAGCTGCTTCCCGCCTTCGGACGCCATCTTCGGGACGCCGCACGGGAAGAAGAGGGGCGTGGACGCCGAAAGCGCGCGAGATCCGAAGCTCTGCCCCACGCTCTGACGCTGCGCAAGGTCCTGGAAGGGAGGAAGAGCGACGCTGACGTCATCGGAGCGCGACGCCAGGTCCTCAACCCCGACGATCGACTGCGGAGCCGCGGCCTATGGAAGAAGAGCATCGCAAGGTAGGCCACGGTCCACTAGGGGGGAGGAGGATGCCGGATACCGAGGGGAGCTCCACTGCCACAGCCACCGCCAGTGCAACCGCTGCAGCAGTCATGCCATTCACCATGCCCTATATCCCGGGGGCAACCTGGCTACCCCAGTACTCAGGGGAGTCACATACTCTAAATGACTTTAGAGAAAGACTGGATAGCCTCTTCCAGGTGTACCCCCTCACAGAAGAGCAAAAAGTGAGCATCCTGGTGGCCCAATTAATCGGGGCAGCCCAAAGGGAGGTAAAGTCCTGGCCACCTGGGAGGAAGAGGACTGTCAGAGAAATACTAGCCCGGCTGAAAGACACATTTGATACCCGCACCTCAGCCGAAATAAAGCTCAGATTTTACGGGTGTAAACAGCGGGCACATGAGAGTATAAGAGACTATGCTCTAAACCTACAAGAGGCCCTGAGAGCCATTAAGCAGGCAGACCCTGGCAGCGTGGGAAATGAAGATAAGCTGTTGACTGAACAATTTATTGAGGGTCTACTGTGCAATGCCCACCGAACCCAGTTGCGGGCAATGGCCTTACAGGACCCTGACCTGGACTTTGCACAGTTCAAGGACAGAGCCATCCGGGTGCTTCGAGAACCGGCACCAGGTGGCGCTGTGACCCACAGGCGCCCTGCTATCACTTACCACCAGGAGACGACGCCCTTGTCTGCAGGGCCTGTGGGAGCTGATGCGCAGGCTTTGAACAATAACCCGGCAACAGACCTGCACCATCAGGTCCAAGAGCTGACTAAGAGCATTGCCACGCTAACCAGAACTGTGCAGTCTTTACAGGTCTCTTCTCCAGGAAAGATCCAGCTGGAATCCGGACCGGAGGACGTCCCGTGGCACCGACTGAGGAGGACCCCACAGGCCAGAGGAAGACCCAGCGGCAGATACAACAAGGACGGACGACCCATCTGCCACCGCTGCAATCAACCCGGACATGTGGCAAGGTACTGTCATTTAAACGGGCACAACCTGGGGTAGAGGGCCAACCCCCAGGCATAAGACCATCAGGCCCATCAAACTGGCGTGATAAATACGTTGGGGGACGTCCAATCTTGCCTGTGGTACTGGATGGCATTCCTATGAGTGCCCTACTAGACACTGGGTCACAGGTGACCACCATCCCGTACGTGCTCTTTAAACAGTACTGGAATGACTCGGACATAACCCGCTACCCAGATGACGACCTGAGTATCATCGCCAGCAATGGTCAGCCCGTGCCGCAGGTGGGATTCAAAGAGGTGACCATTAAGATCAGTAAATTCGAACTGGCGGCACAAGGACTGATTATAGTGGACATAGACCGTCATGAGAGTCACCCTAGAATAACCTTGGGAACTAATGTGATTGAAAATTGTCTTGCAGAGGTGATTCTCATTTTACAGCAGGTTGCCAAGAACGCCAGTTCCGGCCAGCAGCGTGTGCTCCAAAAAGAGATCCGGGCACTGATGAAGCGGCAACAGGTGGAACTATCTGGTGGTGAGATAGGTAGCGTGAGAATGTGTGACCCGTTCCCTATTGCCATGCCCCCAAAAAGTGAGATGATGATTTGGTGCCGGGCAGCTATTGGTCTAAGAGGTAGAGACTACCAAGCAATGGTAGAAACCGTCTACTCAGACAGTAGGCCCACCATTTTGACAGCACGGGGGGTGGTCGATGTACGCCATGGGAGGGTGCCCGTTCGCATCATAAATATCGGGGAGAGAGAAGTACACCTGCCCCGGTATGCCACGCTAGCCAAATTGTTCACCATCAACCAGAACTCTGTACAGGCCGTGGAACCCTTGCCTCCATCTCAACCAGAGGAAGGTAACGGCTCTAAGAAACCAATGGAGGACTAGTGTCAGCAACTACATTTGGGTACTGACTCCACTCCCTCACACCAGAAACAGGGAGTCTATCGGGTGGTTCGAGAGTACGAGAGAGTGTTTAGTAAACACCCGCTAGACTTCGGGCGAGTAAAGGGGGTAGAACACCACATCCCCACGGGAGACCATCCTCCCATAAAGGAGAGATACCGACCCGTTCCCCTGGCACACTACCAACACGCCAAGCGGATGCTTAGAGACATGAAGGAGGCTGGGGTAATCAGGGACAGCTGTAGCCCCTGGGCAGCTCCACTAGTCTTAGTGAAAAAGAAAGACAACACCATGAGAATGTGTGTAGACTACAGGAAGGTCAACCGTATCACACACAAAGATGCGTACCCGTTACCAAGGATAGAAGAGTCCTTAGGTGCATTAAAATCTGCTATCTTCTTCTATACTTTGGATCTCACTAGCGGGTACTGGCAGGTTCCTGTAGCAGAGACGGACCGGGAGAAGACCGCATTCACCACCCCGATGGGTCTCAGCGAATTTAACTGTATGCCGTTCGGGCTCTGCAACGCACCAGGAACCTTCCAACGGTTGATGGAATGCTGTCTGGGACACCGGAAATTCGAGACGGTCCTGTTATATCTGGACGATGTTATCGTCTATTCCAAGACCTACGAGGACCACCTGAAACACCTGGCAGAAGTGTTTGAAGCTCTGGCAAACTACGGCCTAAAGGTGAAACCCTCCAAGTGTCACCTCCTGAAACCAAAGGTGCAATACCTGGGACACGTGGTGAGTGCTGACGGAGTGGCTCCTGACCCTGATAAGATCACCGTGATTAAGGACTGGCCAAGACACTCCAGCATAAAGGAAGTGCGGCAGTTCCTCGGGTTGGTAGGCTACTACCGAAGATTCATTCCCGGTTTCACCAAAATGGCAGCCCCTATGCAGGACCTCCTGATAGGTCAATCTCGGAAAGCCAAAAACCAGAAGCCGCCCTTTAGGTGGGAAAAGCTGGAAGAGGAGTCCTTCTGCCAGCTGAAGATGGCCCTCACGGGGGATGAAATCCTGTCATATCCAGACTACAGCCAGCCCTTTATCCTCCACACGGAAGCAAGCAACATCGGGCTAGGAGCCGTACTGTCCCAGATCCAGCAAGGGAAAGAACGGGTAATCGCTTACGCCAGCCGAAAGCTACAGCCCACGGAGAGGAACCCTGAGAATTATAGCTCATTCAAGCTGGAGTTCCTGGCAGTAGTGTGGGCAGTGACCGAACGTTTCAAGCATTACCTTGCCTCCTCCAAATTCACCGTGTACACAGATAACAACCCGTTGACACTGTCACGGGTGTGTCGCCACGAAGATCGTCACGCTTACACAGCCTGACTTCTCACAGCTGAGTTTTTGGTTCTTTGTGTTTTTTGGCAGTGAGGGAGTTAACTCTCTCTCTCTCTGTGCTAGACGAGGTCCAGCCTCGCCCAGCTGCAATCAATGTTGCTGTTGTGGGACTCCTTCAAATGCCTGCCGGTCTGTTAGGGAAGTGTCAGTGAAAGCATTTCATGCAGACTAACAGAACGGATCGTGGTATTTGGAGTTTCAGAGCTAAGTGTATTTGGAGTGTTTTTTCCCTTCCTCGCTTTATCATTTATCTCCTTTCCCGTTGGTGTTCCCTCTGTTGTAGTTGTGTAGTTTTTGTATGCAAGGTGGTTTTGGTTTTACCCTTGTACTGTCTCGTTCGTCTAAGTACTGAGTGTGGGCATATTATTACCTGTCCCCTTTTGTTGTGATCAGGGGTCCTTCTCAGGACTAGATTACTTAGGTGCAGGGATCCTCAGGAGGTAGGGGTTACGCTGGCGGCCTGGACCTCTGTACCTTTAACAGTACCTCCAGGTAGAGGGATTAGTCAGGGCCCCAGCTTAGGGTCAGCTTAGGCCCCCTACCTCCAGTACACAGAGACAGCGTGACATTTTCACCGACCACTTAGATTTTCTCCAGCTACCATGGATCCAGTAGTCGGTCTAGCTCGGCAGTTGCAGAGTTTGTCCATGGAGCTGGCGGACGTTAGGTCCAAGGTTTTGAATCCTCAGGAGCAAGCCGGACCAGAACCTAAAGTAGCTCTCCCTGACAGGTTCACTGGGGGGCGGGACAAGTTTTTTGTTTTCCGGGAGGCGTGCAAGTTCTACTTTCATCTGCGGCCTCGGTCATCGGGGAGTGAAGAACAAAGGGTGGGAATTGTCATCTCGCTCCTACAAGGGGACCCACAATCTTGGGCGTTCTCTCTTCCCCCGGGCTCCCCGGCTCTCCAGTCAGTGGATAGGTTTTTTGCTGCTCTGGGTCTTGTATATGATGACCCGGATCGGATCTCCCTTGCTGAATCTAAATTACGTAGGATCCAGCAGGGAGATCGTCCGGCGGAGGAATTCTGTTCGGAGTTCCGTAGGTGGGCCACTGACACCCAGTGGAATGATCCGGCTCTTAGGAGCCAGTTTTGTCAAGGTTTATCCAACAAATTACAGGATGTGTTGGCACAGTATGACTCTCCCGCGTCACTGGAAGCCGCTATGGCCCTTGCTATTCGCATTGACAGACGGCTTCGGGAGAGGTGCGGGATAACTCCACC
Source organism: Phyllobates terribilis (assembly GCF_046119375.1). Classification (NCBI taxonomy): domain Eukaryota; kingdom Metazoa; phylum Chordata; class Amphibia; order Anura; family Dendrobatidae; genus Phyllobates; species Phyllobates terribilis. The sequence goes on from NW_027362813.1 coordinate 5,237,301, forward strand.
CCCTGTGATGACTCCACCTCCTACAAGGTCCCCTCATATGGTGGTTCCCCTGGTCAGTCCAGAGGAGCCTATGCAATTAGGAGGGGCATCATTTCGGGGGAGGGGACCGGTGGTGCGCCATAAGAGAGGAAGGTGTTTCTTCTGCGGGAGAAAGGGACATTTTATTGGTGGGTGTCCATCCCGTCCCTTGCAGTGTGAAGAGTCGTCGGAAAACTGTTGATCCCAGGTTGTGTGGTGGACGGCAATCTGGGAGTAGGTATTTCGTCCCTAGGTTCGTCTCAGTTTCTCGTTCCGGCGGAGGTGGTGGTGGGTACGAGAACTGAGAGGATATCTGTTCTTCTGGATAGTGGGGCCGGGGCTAATCTGGTGGACGCTCGGTTTGCCCGGGTTCAAGGTATGCGATTGAGTGAGTTGGATAAACCCATCCCCATATTCTCGATCGATGCCAGGCCTCTCGGTCAGGGAAGTTTTTTGCAAGCTGTGCATAACGTAAAACTTCAAGTGGGGGCGATACATAAAGAACTGTTGTCTTGCTACATGTTGGAGGGTCTTCCCACTCCTATAGTGTTGGGCCTTCCTTTGTGAACTAAGCATAACCCTGTTTTTAATTGGCAATCCAGAGAGATAAGCCAATGGAGTAAATTCTGTAATAAAAACTGCATGAATACGGTCATCGGTGCGGTTACTCCTAGGGTCTTACCTCCATTTCTGGGGACTTTGAGGATGAATTCTCGGAGAAAGGGTGTCAGGAACTACCTCCTCATCGCGAGTATGACTGTTCTGTAAAACTGCTCCCTGAGGCCAAGTTACCTAAAGTTAGGTTGTATAACATTTCTGGTCCTGAGAGGCAGGCCATGAAGGATTATATTTCAGAAAGTCTGGCTAAGGGGCATATTAGACCTTCATCTTCACCGGTGGCCGCGGGGTTCTTCTTTGTTAAGAAGAAAGATGGAGGCCTACGCCCTTGCCTGGATTTCCGTGAACTTAATCGGATTACGGTCCGAGATCCGTATCCGCTCCCACTTATTCCCGATCTCTTTAATCAGATCGTGAGCGCCAAATGGTTCTCTAAGTTGGATCTCAGGGGGGCGTACAATCTGATTAGGATGAAGGAGGGGGATGAGTGGAAGACGGCGTTTAACACTCCGGAGGGGCATTATGAGAACCTTGTCATGCCATTTGGTCTGACTAATGCCCCGGCGGTGTTCCAACACTTTGTTAATGACATTTTTCGCCGCCTGGTGGGACAGTTTGTTGTCATATATCTGGATGATATCTTAATTTACTCGCCGGATCTGGTGTTTCATCAGGAGCACGTTAGGCAGGTGTTACAGATCTTGCGGGATAATAAACTGTATGCCAAATGGGAAAAGTGTGTGTTCGCCGTACAGGAACTCCAGTTTTTAGGCTTCCTGGTTTCAGCGTCCGGTTTTCGTATGGACCTTGGGAAAGTGCGGGCAGTTCCTGAGTGGGATCGGCCAGAGAATCTTAAGGCACTACAACGTTTCCTGGGGTTTGCAAATTATTACCGGAAGTTCATTCGTAATTAGTGTTGAGCCACCCCCGTAGTGTTCGAGTTCGGTTCGGTTCATCGAACACCCGTGTGTTCGCCGAACTGTTCGTTGAACTGTTCGTCGAACACCTTCGAACACCGTTAAAACCAATGGCAGGCAAACAAAAACATATAGAAACACATAGAAAACACCTTCAAAGGTGTCCAAAAGCTGACAAACTGCTCAGAAGACACAACTAACACATGGAAAAGTGACAAGTACATATAGTCATGCGAAAAGAAAAGAGGTGGAGGAGTAAAAGGAGGGGGAGACACAGATATAGGCATGTCATGCCCTTCTAAAATCCAAAAAGTGAGAAGCCGACACGTTCAGTCCGCTCCTGCCCGTGCCACCTCCGTGACACCGGGTTTGTGCCAGAGCTGCGGTGAACCCTGACGGCCAGCCCCCCTCTCCCAATACTGGTGCCTGTCCGCTGGTGGGTCGAGCGAGCCCCCCTGTGGTGGAGGCAGCTCTAAGCTTTTTAATTTAAATTGTCTCTCTAATTTGAATGAATACACTTTAAATCAATTTACAAGGATCTATTGGAGGGCAAGTCTCATGCCAGCAGCCGCGTAATTCCAGCTCCAGTAGCGTCTACTAAAGCTGCTGCAGTTAAAAAGCTTTTATAAGGATCGAGCTCGGCTGTCCACCGCAAGGCATCCTACTGCCAGTCCCAGCCCCTATGCCTTGGGGTGCCTCCTGATGCTCTTCACTGAGTATCCCGTGGTCCCGAAGCATTTCCTTTGAAAAAATTAAGTGTCCAAACTACAGGTGGTGTAGCTTGCTTAACAGCCGGGATAATCCGCTGACTAGCAGACACTGCTACTAGGCACAAAGTATTTCCTGGGCTAGATGCAGTTAAAAATTTGTAATTAGATACTCTCGTTGGATGCTGAGAAAGCATTCCATAGAGTCTCCTGGCACGCCATATATGATTCTCTTAAAAAGCTTGGGGTAGGGGTCTAGGGGACCCTTTTATAGCCAAAATCACGGCCCTGTATCACAATACGTCACCTAGGCTGAAGATAAATGGAACTGTAGCACCCTGAAGGCTCAGTTGCTACAGAGGTATTGTACCTCACCCAGAGGTGTGATATCTCACTCTCAGGTAAGGATGGAGTGTGGATCAGGACCCGACACCTGCATGCATTACACCACATTGCCGTGGGGCAGGGCGACCAATATGCCTCTGAGATGGGCACGACAGTCCCTGTCCCTGGCTGGAGTGGGGGGAGGGAACACTGAGGAAGGGTAACCCTGTAGTGCAGGAGCAGGGAGGAAGCAGTTCCTGGGTGCATTGAGAAGGGAGTATAAAAGGTGGGCACCATCTTAGTTCAGTGCAGAGAAGTCTGAGCAGAAGTGGCAGGGAGCAGGGGCTCTGCATGAGCTCTGCTCCGGAGGCAGGCCTAGTAACAGAAGCCTAGGCCTGGAAGAGGGAGAAGGAAGGAAGAGGAGCGGAGAAGGCTCCAAGAACGAGGAATGAAGGGATCCCAGGGGTGCGGACGGGCGAGTCGCCACCGCACGCCCGAATCCACCTGCGTGGAGGGGTCAGGCCAAAGGGGGAGACCGGTCCCCGAAACTAGTGGAGGCAGGAAACGACCCTCAGCTAGAAACCGGAGGCTGTGACATTTTATGTGGCGCAGCCCCTCGCTACACCCGCTAGGAAGGCATCACATAGGGTCAGGGAAACTGGCGCCAAGTTTACCAAGAGGAGGCCCGAGGCAGCTGGACAGAAGGGTTGGTAAGAAAGGCCAGACAAAGGACAGACAAAGGGGGTACTGTGAAGCACTCCAAAGTTGTCTGGGAGTTGTCTGAGCCCCTCACCTGATGAGCACAGTACGACGTGGGCAGCCGTTACCTGCAGACGTGGTCTGGATAATAAGAACTGTGAGTAAAGGCCCTGGACTGCATCACTGACTCAGTGTCGTTACTGCTGCTGCCCTGCACAATCACCCCCATCCTCCGCATACACTGCCCTGAGGCTATACTCCTCCCGTGGGGAGTTATGCTACGCTCTGCTGCACCCACAACACCAGCCTCAGCGGTCTGCCCTGCAGCGGCGGTTCACTCTGACCGCAATCCACGGGTGGCGTAGTCGGACATTTAAACATCAAAACCACATAAATAGTTCCGCCACTGGTTTGACCACCCTGAGCCACGGAACCGGGTCACCGCCACGAAGACTACAACCACCAGCATCCACCAAAAAGGGTCCGGCTCCGGGTGTCCCAAGGCCCAGGGGGTGCATCAGAACATTTTCATCACCTTTCACAATCACCAATGGGACAAGGCAGGGATGTCCTCTGTCCCCTCTCTTATACATCCTAGTGACGGAGCACCTGCTCTCATCAATTCGCCATAACCCCAATATTAGGTGGATTGAGGTGGGATGCACCGAGTACAAGTGCTCTCTATTTGCTGATGATGTCCTAGTATATATCACTCAATCACATATATCCATCCATGCTGTTATGGCTGAAATAGATCACTTTGTTACATGGTCAAATTTTAAAATCAATGCAGCGAAGTCTGAGGCCCTCGATGTCTCCCTCCCGAAATCCATATAGGATTCCATCCAGTCCAACTTTCCCTTTGCCTGGCCCTCACAGGGTATCAAATACTTAGGAATTCCTATTCATAGAGACCTCTCCCATCTAAGTTATCTTAATTTTGGGCCCTTTATTGAACAACTCCATACAGACCACGGTTGGCAAGTTAGAACTGTAAGATTCACTACGTGAACCACTGGTGTTTTGTGGAAAAGCACATGTACACTGTGTTCCAAATTATTATGCAAAAAGTGTTTAGGAGTGATAAGGGAAGAATTTGTTTGTTTGTCAGTTAAACTCATTGATGGTGATGTGTGTCAGGGCTCTTTATATCACTGTAAGCAATTGCAGACACCTGTGCTAATTAGTTTGGCAGGTGTGTTCAATGAAAGGCAAGACTACTTAAGAAGGCTGTCTCACATTATTAAGCAGCCTACATTTTCTGCCAAAATGGGAAAGAAAAAGGATGTGTTGGCTGCTGAGAAGCAACAAATTGTGGAGTGTTTAGGTCAAGGCATGACTACAATCAACATTGTGCGATGATCAGGATGAAGTGTCTTGGCAATCAAGAAGTATGTAGCTGATTCACAGTACACATGTGTGCGTGCTGATAAGGGCAAATTGAGGACTCTTTCCTACAGGCAATTACGTCAGGTTAAAAGAGCAGCGGCAAAAAAGCCTTGTCATAGCAGCAGACAAGTTTTTGAAGCTGCTGGTGCCTCCAACGTCCCCCGAACAACAAGATGCAGGGTCCTTCAGAGGTTTGCAGCTGTGCATACGCCATCCTGTCGACCTCCTCTATCCACTTCACACAAGCAGAAATGGCTCCAGTGGGCCAACCATTACATGAAGACTGATTTCAAAACTGTTTTGTTCACGGATGAGTGCCGTGCAGCGCTCGATGGTCCAGATGGATGGAGTGGAGGATGGCTGGTTGATGGACACCCCACGCAAACACGGCTACAGCGCCAACAAGGAGGAGGTGGAGTAATGTTTTGGGCTGGAATCATGGGGAGAGAGATTGTCGGCCCCTTTAGGATCCCTGAAGGCACTGAAGATGAACTCCATAATGTATGTGGATTTTCTCAAACAGCAGTTCCTGCCATGGTTCAAGAAGAAGAACCGTGTATTTCACAGCAAGATCATTTTTTTGCATGATAATGCACCATCTCATGCTGCACATAAAACATCTGCATCTCTGGCTGATATGGGCATAAAAGGGGACAAACTTATGGTGTGACCCCCATTCTCCCCTGACCTCTACCCGATTCAGAACCTCTGGAGCATCATCAAAAGAAGTGTCTATGATGGCTGGAGGCAGTTCACATCTAAGCAACAGCTCTGGGAGGGTATTCTGTCCTCATGCAAAACAATTGAAGCAGAAACCATCCAAAACCTGACAAATTCAATGGACGAGAGAGTTCAGAAGCTCCTTTCGAACAAGGGGTCCTATGTGAAAATGTTGCATCACCTAGAATAAAGTTTTGAGTTGAAAACTGTTTGATTTCAGTTTCTAATAACCTGCTAATGCTTATAATTTCAAAAATGACCATTTTTTTGGTCTTTATTAAGATGAAAAGGTTATTCGAAAACTTTGGGGGATCTAAGAGTGTGGCAACCCAGTAGTCATGATTACTTCGAATTCTGACAATATGAGGGTCATGTTGCAGGTAGTGCAGCAAGAAGGCACTTATGTGTCTTGCGCATCTCGGAGCCCCAAAATTATTTTCCGGGCTAGATGCAGCTAAAAATTATTATTAATTTTAAATCTGGTGGAGCTTAGTATAGATGGCCTAATAGGATCAGTGCTGCACACTGCTATAAAGCCCAAATTATTTTCCAGTCAAGATACAGATAAACATGATTAGTAATTTTAAATCTGGTGGAGCTTATTAAAGATGGCCTAATAGAATCAGTGCTGCACACTGCTACAAAGCCCAATTTATTTTCCAGCCAAGATACAGATAAACATGATTAGTAATTTGAAAGCTTAAAACGGTTGGTAGGGTGATTTTAACCAATCATCAAGCTTTTACTCTCCCCAGTATGATACAGGGGTAGAAAAGTCGTTTCGGATCCATGATTTGTTCATCTTTATGAACGTGAGTCTGTCTACATTATCAGTGGAGAGCCGCGTGCGCTTATCTGTCAGCACACCACCAGCAGCGCTGAACACACGTTCAGACAGAACGCTGGCTGCGGGGCATGACAAGATCTCCAAGGCGTAAGTGGCTAGCTCCGGCCATTTATCCAGATTGGAAACCCAAAAAGAGCAAGGGTCCAGTGACACAGTCATGGCTTCAATGTTTACTTGGAGATACTCCTGTACCATCGTCTCTAGGCGTTGACTATGTGTCAGACTTCTTGTCTCCTGTGGCCTTGCAAAGGATGGGCTAAAAAAGTGGTGAAATGATTCCGCAAAATTGATGTTACCAGCAGATACTGTGGTTCTGTTACGGTTTGAGTGCTGAACACTTGACGGTCCCACGGTTGGCAAGTTGGAACTGTGAGATTCACTACGTGCACCACTGGTGTTTTGTGGAAAAGCACATGTAAGATTCTGCAACAGTCTCTGCTGATACTCCTGCATGCGTGCATCCCTTTCTATGGCAGGAATAATTTATGCAAATTTACTTTTGTACCGGGGATCTAACAGTGTGGCAACCCAGTAGTCAGGATTATTTCTAATTCTCACAATTCGAGGGTCATGTTGCAGGTAGTGCAGCAAGAAGGCACTCATGTGTGTTGCGCATCCAGGAGCACCAAGTCCCTGTTGTGTTGGTGGCGAGGTAACAATCATGCTTCCTTCCTCTGTCCTCTCCCCCCAACCTCGCACAACAGAAATGTTATCAAGGTCTCCTTCATCTGTTGAGTCTTCCATCAGTTCGTCCTCCACTTCTTCCTGGGCTCCTGCACCTTCCTCACTAGTTTGGCTGCAACCATGCGCCCTGGTAAAGCCATCTCCCCCACCCTCACATGCCTGCCGCCTTGGTGCTGCCGACCGTCTGGACCTTGCAGATGTTAGCCCTTCCGCATACAACTCCTCCTCCTCTACTTCCTCCACCTCCTCTTGTGCCACCACCTGACTCCGAATTCTGTTTAACATGTGCTCCAGCATGTAAATCACCAGAATAGTCATGCTGATAATGGCATCGTCAGCACTAAACATCTTCGTCGCCATTTCAAAATTGTGCAGAAGGGTGCATAGGTCCCTGATCTGAGACCACTCCTCCAGCGTGATTTGCCCCACCTCTGGATCTCGTTGGCCCAGGCTATACGTCAGAATGTATTGCACCAGGGCTTGTCGGTGCTGCCACAGTCGCTGCAAAATGTGCAGAGTTGAATTCCACTGGGTAGGCACATCGCATTTTAGCCGGTGAAGTGGCAGGCCCAACGACTTCTATAGAGATGTAAGTCGCTGAGCTGCGGGATGCGAAAGGCGGAAGTGAGCACACAGCGACCGTGCCCTCTGCAGAAGGCCATCTAGTCTGGGATAGTGGGCTAAAAATTGCTGGACAACCAGGTTCAACACGTGAGCCATACATGGCACGTGTGTGACATTGCCCCGGCGAAGGGCCGCACCCAGGTTTGCAGCATTGTCGCACACGGCCTTCCCTGGTTTCAGGTCCAGTGGAGACAACCATTCATGAAATTGGTTCTCCAGAGCTGACCACAACTCCTCAGCTGTGTGACTCACATTTCCCAGAGATTTCAAAGTAAAAACCGCCTGATGACGTTGAGCCCTACTGCCAGCATAGTAAGGAGGTGTGCAGGATCCCTTCTGCGCAGTTAGAAAGCTTGTGGCATGACCAGACAGGCTTTGGGTGCAGGTGGAAGACCGAGAGGAGGTTGAGGAGGCAGAAGCAGTGGAGGAACTTTGACATAAAGAGGATTGACGCACAACTCGTGGGGACGGCAAGACTTGGACAGCAGCCCCTTGTCCTGCTGTCACCATAGTTACCCAGTGCCCAGTCAGCGACATGTAACGCCCCTGTCCATGCCTACTCGTCCAAGTGTCTGTGGTGAAATGCACCCTGTCACACACAGAGTTTCTCAAAGAAGCGGTGATGTTGTGTGCGACATGCTGGTGGAGCGCAGGCACACCTTTCTTTGAGAAGTAGTGCCGACTGGGCATCTGGTACTGGGGCACTGCGACGGACATAAGGTCTCGAAAATCCTCTTTGTCCACCAGGCGGAAAGGCAGCATTTCTGTAGCCAAGAGCTTGCAGATGGTGAAATTCAACCTCTTAGCTTTCTCATGGCTAGGAGGAAATGGTCTTTTACTTGTCCACATCTGAGGGACCGAGGGCTGGCTATTGTGCTTAGACGGGGTTGATAAGGGTGTCCCCGGCAAACTGCCGGTCTGTGAGGAAGATGCAGGCGGACATGTTAGGTTGCCTTGATCCAAAGGTGGTGCTATCGATGTCGGACAGCGCTCAACACCAGCTTGTGTTACCACCTCCATAGAAAATGATGACCTGCCAATCACGCTGGCTGTTGCGGGTAAAGAGGTGGCAGGTCTGCGCCCCAAAACAGGTGTGACTGCTGTCCCCCCAGTCACAGAGGATGAAGAGGCCGCGGATGCACAAGATATGGCAGACGGTGGTTGGCCCGGCCGGCTAGGCCGCATTGTAGCACACTGAGCTTCCCACTGCAACTTATGCTTCATGTCCATGTGCCGGTTCATGCATGAAGTACTCAAACTATGAATTTTTTGGCCTCTACTTAGCTTTTGCTGACAAATGTTACAGATAACACTTGTTGGGTCATCTTTATCGATCTGAAAAAATGCCCATGCTATGCAAGGCTTAGCACCCATGCGACCTGAAGAGCCACCACGACTTGTGGTGAGAGGCAGAGTTGTGTTTGAGGATGCAGTTGTTGACGTGCTTCCAGTACTACGTCTCTGTCCAGGAGGGCGCAACCTGACCTCGTCGTCACTAGCATCTTCATCCACCTCCTCTGCTGACCTCATCTCTTGGCTGACTGTGACTCATACTCAGACGGGCAGCTGGAGATTTGGGAGCTGTGAGGAAGCAAGTGCGATTGGGGTGACACCTTTGAGGACTGGAGTATTTGTGATGTTGAAGTTGATGTGGAGGAGAGCCAACTGAAATGAGCACTTGATATCCGTTGAAGCACCTGCTGTTTTTGTGCCTCATCTGGAATTTGTAGCGATTGGCGTGGCCGTAAGAAAGGGATCTTATCACATTGTCCGCTAAAAGAAGTAGACATTTTAGTTTGGCTGGAAGATGGTCTTTCTTCTGCAGATGTTGCTTTAACACCTACCCCAAGGACACAACCTTTTTTCCCCTTCCCAACATGCCTATTCCCCTTTCCACCAGCAGCAGGCCTTTTTCCACTCATTTTGGTGGTTAACTAATTAACAACTCTGGAGTTGTTTGCACAAAAAAACAATGGATGGGAACCGAGCAGAGCTGAGTGGCCAAACTGTGGTATTAGGCCAAAACTATTGGCTGGGTTAGATGCAGAAAAAAATTATATTCAATTTGCAACCTGATGGAGGTTAGTATAGATGGACTAATAGAACAAGTCCCACACACAGCTAGAAGCCCAAATATTTTTTCAGAGGTAGATGCAGAAAAAAATTATATTCAGTTTGCAACCTGATGGAGGTCAGTATAGATGGACTAATAGAGAAAGTCCCACACACTGCTAGAAGGCCAAATATTTTTTCAGAGCTAGATGCAGATATAAATTATTTTTAATTTGCAACCTGATGGAGGTCAGTATAGATGGACTAATAGAGAAAGTCCCACACACTGCTAGAAGGCCAAATATTTTTTCAGAGCTAGATGCAGAAAAAAATTATATTCAGTTTGCAACCTGATGGAGGTCAATATAGATGGACTAATAGAACAAGTCCCACACACAGCTAGAAGGCCAAATATTTTTTCAGAGGTAGATGCAGATAAAAATTATTTTTAATTTGCAGCCTGATGGAGGTCAGTTTAGATGGACTAATAGAGAAAGTCCCACACACTGCTAGAAGGCCAAATATTTTTTCAGAGCTAGATGCAGACAAAAAAATTATTTTTAATTTGCAACCTGATGGAGGTCAGTATAGATGGACTAATAGAGAAAGTCCCACACACTGCTAGAAGGCCAAATATTTTTTCAGAGCTAGATGCAGAAAAAAATTATATTCAGTTTGCAACATGATGGAGGTCAGTATAGATGGACTAATAGAACAAGTCCCACACACAGCTAGAAGGCCAAATATTTTTTCAGAGGTAGATGCAGATAAAAATTATTTTTAATTTGCAGCCTGATCGAGGTCAGTATAGATGGACTAATAGAGAAAGTCCCACATACTGCTAGAAGGCCAAATATTTTTTCAGAGCTAGATGCAGACAAAAAATTATTTTTAATTTGCAACCTGATGGAGGTCAGTATAGATGGACTAATTGTTATGTTCTGCTACCAAAGCTAAGGAAAGAGAGGAGATCTGTCCCTACTATAAGACTCAGCTGAATCCCTACGATGTAACAGGGAACCTGATCCTGCGATCAGACCTGCTAAAGTCCTAATCTAGTCTGTACGGAGACCTATAGATGTGGGGAGGGAATCCCTACAAGTACTAAGGACTGGGAGGAATATGGGACACCTCCTAACAGAAATAGTAGCAGACAGAAGAACAAACAAAATAGATAGAACATAGAGGTCCGTAGACCAAGCAAACTAACAGAGTTAGATACAGAGCACAGGCTAGCCAGAAAGTAGATATACAATGAAGTCCAGCAAAGCCAGAAGGGCGGAGCAGGATTAAATAGGCCAACAAGGTCATGTGACCAGCAAAGGAAAAAAAAACCTAACAGCAAGGTTCTAACAGTACCCCCCCTTCTAAGAGGATCCTCCGGATCCCCTAGGACCAGGCTTATCAGGAAATCTCCTGTGAAACGCTCTGATAAGTCTGGACGCGGAAACATCATCTGACCTCACCCAAGAGTTATCCTCGGGTCCGAAACCTTTCCAGGCCACAAGATACTGCAAACTACCTCTATACCGTCTAGAGTCAAGGATGCGAGAAATTTCATATTCCCCGTCCTCCACCACCGGAGGAACAGAGGCAGAGGCGTCACCATCCGACATGACAGCTTTTTTTAACAGAGAGACATGAAAGACCGGATTAATTCTCCAGGAGGTAGGAACCTCCAACCTAACAGCAGATTGGTTGACAACCTGAAGCACCTTAAAGGGCCCTACAAACTTGGGACCCAATTTCTTAGAAGGAATCCTCAACCGCAGATTCCTAGAGGACAACCAAACCATGTCACCAACAGCGAACAAAACCTCCTGTCGTTTCCTATCAAAGTAGTCTTTAGATTTTCTGTTGGCCTCCTGAAGATTACCACGCACATCCGTCCAAACTCTTTCCAAATCACCGGAAAAATTCTCCTCCTCAGGCACGGCAGATCCCAACTTGGAGAACGACCCAAACGACGGATGTCTCCCAGAACAACAAAAAAAAGGCGAACAACCAGCAGAAGAAGATGTATGATTGTTCAGAGCAAATTCGGCAAGTGGCAGAAACTCAGACCACCCCTCTTGATTGTCTGCCACAAAACAACGCAAGAACTGCTCAACATCCTGGTTTTTCCTTTCTGTCTGGCCATTAGATTCAGGATGGTATCCGGACGAAAATGACAAATGAATTCCCAACCTGTCACAAAAGGCACGCCAAAAACGAGCCACGAACTGAGGACCCCTATCAGAAACAATGTCAGTAGGAACGCCATGAAGTCTGACAATTTCCTTGACAAAGGCCTTAGCGAGAGTTTTAGTGCAGGGCAGTTTGACGAAGGGAACCAAGTGACACATCTTGCTAAAACGGTCCACGACCACCCAGATGACAGTAAAACCCTCAGAGGGGGGAAGGTCAGTTATAAAGTCCATAGCCAAATCTGTCCAAGGAGCACTGGGGACCTCCAAAGGACAAAGCAACCCAGCAGCAGGAGTATGTGAGGACTTGGATCTAGCACATATAGTACATTGGCGCACCCACTTAATGACTTCCTTCTGCCATCCAGGCCACCAAAAACTGCGACCCACCAGTCTCTTGGTCTCAGAGATTCCGGGATGACCTGCCAACCGAGATTCGTGACACTCAACAAACAAATCTCTCCTAAAGGTCCCAGGCACAAACAACCTCCCATGAGGAGTGTTAGATGGGGCATTCTCCTGAGCTTTAAGAATCTCATCTTCCAAAACGGAGTCTAAAGCAGCTATCACAACACCTTCTTGTAAAATGTTCTCCTCTTTCTCAGCACCGACTATGGGAGAAAAACTGCGAGACAAGGCATCCGCCTTAACATTCTTAGTACCAGGGATGTAAGTAACGGAGAAATTAAACCGCGAGAAAAACAGTGCCCACCTAGCCTGACGGGCATTCAGGCGCTTGGCAGCATCAAGATATATCAGATTTTTATGATCCGTAAGAACCTGAACGGGAAATTCCGCACCTTCCAAGAAGTGGCGCCAGTGTTCAAATGCGAGTTTAATAGCCAATAATTCCCGATTACCAATATCGTAATTCAATTCAGTCTCCGAAAATTTTTTGGAAAAAAAGGCACAGGGATGTAATCCATCCCCGTTATCCTGAGACAATACTGCGCCAACCCCCACAGAGGAAGCATCAACCTCAACCAAAAACGGCCTAGTAACATCAGGCTGCATAAGGATGGGAGCAGAGGTGAACCTCTCCTTGAGATACACAAAAGCTTCAATGGCCTCAGAAGACCACTGAACAGCATCAGCACCTTTCCTGGTGAGATCAGTCAGAGGTTTGACAATACTAGAAAAATTTTTTATGAATTTTCTATAGTAATTGGCGAAACCCAAAAACCTCTGTATCGATTTCAAACCAATAGGCCTAGGCCATTCCTGCACAGCCTGAACCTTAACCGGATCCATCTCAAAACCTTTGCTGGAGATAATGTAGCCCAAAAAACTAATTCTCTGTACAGCGAACTCACATTTCTCCAGCTTAGCAAAAAGCGAATTGTCCATTAATAACTGTAATACCTCACGCACGCTCCGCCAATGAGACTCCAGATCTGGCGAATAAATCAAAATGTCATCCAAATACACAACCACATTTTTACCAATCAAAGGTCTAAGGATGTCATTAATCAGATTCTGAAAAAATGCAGGAGCATTAGTAAGACCAAAAGGCATAACCAGATTCTCAAAATGACCCACAGGAGTGTTAAAAGCAGTCTTCCATTCATCACCCTCCTTCATGCGCAACAGATTGTATGCCCCCTTAAGGTCAATTTTAGAGAACCACTTGGCCCCCAATAACTGGTTAAACAGATCAGGAATCAATGGCAGTGGGTAAGGATTGCGTACCGTAATTTTGTTAATCTCACGGAAATCCAGACAAGGACGTAAACCGCCGTCCTTTTTTTTTACAAAAAAAAATCCAACCGCCACAGGAGACTTAGAAGGCCTAATGTGACCGGCGGCCAAACTTGTCTGTATGTATTCCTCCAAAGCCTTCCTCTCAGGAATAGTAAGGTTAAATAAACGACTTTTAGGAAGAGTCGCTCCAGGGACAAATTCAATAGAACAATCATAGTCTCTATGGGGAGGCAAAACCTGTGATTCTTTCTCAGAAAAAACTCTCCAAAAATCCTGAATAGGAACAGGCAATTCTCCCCTATCCAAAGCTGCAATACGCCCGTTACAACACTTGTCATAACATTTATGGCTCCAGGATTTAATTTCACTGGTAGACCAATCCAGTACAGGATTGTGAAATTTTAACCAGGGCAAACCCAATATTACTGGAGAAGGCAAGTTATTCAACACTACCAAATCCAATTTCTCATGGTGAACACCATTAATAGTGAGAGGAAATTCACTGACCTTGAGAGTAATATTCTTCAAAGGGGAGCCATCCACAGAAACCACAGCAATGGGGAATGATAAAGGTTCAGGTTTTAAATTGAGTTTTTCCACGAATCCCCCATCAATTACATTCAGTGTAGACCCGCAATCAACAAACACCCGAAATTCCATTAATTTTTCCTGAGCAATCGTGGAAGCAGCTAAAAATATACCCTTGGAATTTAAACAGGCAATACGGGCGTGACTGACCATTTTTTTTTCTTTCTTTATACGAAGCTCACAGCCTTTAATCAAATGACCAGATTTCCCGCAATAGAAACACAAGCCTTCTGAAAAACGACGATCTTTTTCTTGAGAGCGAGGTGCCACCGATCCAATCTCCATCGGTTCACCACTGTTAGTACACACATTATCATAACCAGAAACTGACATAGGAGAGGATTTGCTCTCATTAATCCTAGCACGCAGTCTCCTATCCACCCGTATAGCTAATTGCATAGCCTGTTGCAAATCCTCAGGTGTAGGATAAGCAATTAGCAGGTCTTTAACCCTTTCACTGAGCCCAGCAAGAAATAGACTTTTCAGAGCAGAATCGTTCCACCCTGTTTGAGTGGACCAACGACGAAAATGTGTACAATATTTTTCTACATTACCTAATCCTTGTTTTAAACGTCTCAACTCAGTCTCAGCTGATGCGACACGGTCAGGATCATCATATAATAGTCCTAAAGCAGAAAAAAAACTATCCACTGATCTGAAGCATGTATCACTAGGTTGCAAAGAAAAGGCCCACTCCTGAGGCTCTTTGCGCAAAAGTGACATTATGAACCCTACGCGCTGGGATTCATCCCCAGAGGACTTGGGTCTCAAACGAAAATACAATAAGCAAGCATTTTTAAATGAAAAAAATTCTCGATGTTCACCAAAAAATAAATCCGGCAAACATACCTTAGGCTCCAAGAAATATGCTCCAGGACAGTTACTCACGTGCTGACGGAGCTCGGCCACTTCCAGAGAGAGTCCCTGCAGGTGTTTAGCCAAATCCTGAACCGACACCATGATGGAACAAAAAAAAAAAAAAAAAAATCTTTCCTTAGAGAATTTGCAGGCTGGACTTACTGTTATGTTCTGCTACCAAAGCTAAGGAAAGAGAGGAGATCTGTCCCTACTATAAGACTCAGCTGAATCCCTACGATGTAACAGGGAACCTGATCCTGCGATCAGACCTGCTAAAGTCCTAATCTAGTCTGTACGGAGACCTATAGATGTGGGGAGGGAATCCCTACAAGTACTAAGGACTGGGAGGAATATGGGACACCTCCTAACAGAAATAGTAGCAGACAGAAGAACAAACAAAATAGATAGAACATAGAGGTCCGTAGACCAAGCAAACTAACAGAGTTAGATACAGAGCACAGGCTAGCCAGAAAGTAGATATACAATGAAGTCCAGCAAAGCCAGAAGGGCGGAGCAGGATTAAATAGGCCAACAAGGTCATGTGACCAGCAAAGGAAAAAAAAAACTAACAGCAAGGTTCTAACACTAATAGAGAAAGTCCCACACACTGCTAGAAGGCCAAATATTTTTTCAGAACTAGATGCAAATATAAATTATTTTTAATTTGCAACCTGATGGAGGTCAGTATAGATGGACTAATAGAGAAATTCCCACACACTGCTAGAAGGCCAAATATTTTTTCAGAGGTAGATGCAGAAAAAAATTATATTTAGTTTGCAACCTGATGGAGGTCTGTATAGATGGATTAATAGAACAAGTCTCACACACAGCTAGAATCCCAATATTTTTTCAGAGGTAGATGCAGAAAAAAAATATATTCAGTTTGCAACCTGATGGAGGTCAGTATAGATGGACTAATAAAGAAAGTCCCACACACTGCTAGAAGGCCAAATATTTTTTCAGATCTAGATGCAGACAAAAAATTATTTTTAATTTGCAACCTGATGGAGGTCAGTATAGATGGACTAATAGAGAAAGTCCCACACACTGCTAGAAGGCCAAATATTTTTTCAGAGCTAGATGCAGAAAAAAATTATATTCAGTTTGCAACCTGATGGAGGTCAGTATAGATGGACTAATAGAACAAGTCCCACACACAGCTAGAAGGCCAAATATTTTTTCAGAGGTAGATGCAGATAAAAATTATTTTTAATTTGCAGCCTGATGGAGGTCAGTATAGATGGACTAATAGAGAAAGTCCCACACACTGCTAGGAGGCCAAATATTTTTTCAGAGCTAGATGCAGACAAAAAATTATTTTTAATTTGCAACCTGATGGAGGTCAGTATAGATGGACTAATAGAGAATGTCCCACACACTGCTAGAGGGCCAAATATTTTTTCAGAGCTAGATGCAGAAAAAAATTATATTCAGTTTGCAACCTGATGGAGGTCAGTATAGATGGACTAATAGACAAGTCCCACACACAGCTAGAAGGCCAAATATTTTTTCAGAGGTAGATGCAGCTAAAAATTATTTTTAATTTGCAGCCTGATGGAGGTCAGTATAGATGGACTAATAGAACAAGTCCCACACACTGCTAGAAGGCCAAATATTTTTTCAGAGCTAGTTGCAGAAAAAAATTATTTTCAGTTTGCAACCTGATGGAGGTCAGTATAGATGGACTAATAGAACAAGTCCCACACACTGCGAGAAGCCCAAATATTTTTTCAGAGCTAGATGCAGAAAAAATTATATTCAATTTGCAACCTGATGGAGGTCAGTATAGATGGACTAATAGAATGATGCTATGCCCAAAGGATTTTACTTCACTAGGTGCAGTAAAAAAATTGGTATTCTATACACAGGTGGTATATCTTGCAACGCAGATAGGCTACTCCACTGACTAACACACTCTGCAATAGGCCAAAAAGGATTAGCTTTGCTAGATTCAGCCAAATGCTGTGAAAAAAACTTGCACAGCACTGGCACAGACCTGCCTGGCAAAAACTGATAGGAACTGATGTAACCTAGTCCTGAAAAGGACTGCAATTACAATTAGTCTTTACTCCCACAATCTATCTATTTAAGAGCACAGACCTGCCTTATAAAAGTCGTAGGAAATGCTGTAACCTAGTTCTTAAAAGGACTGCAATCACAACTATTCCCTACTCCCAAGCTATCTGTAGATTTGTGCGAAAATTGGCTTGAAAGTAACAAGGTATAGCGCACACTGCAACAGCGGTGCCGTCTAACACGCAGCTGCAGCAGTGAGAACATGGTGGCGACGGCGAAAATGGCTTGGTCTTATAGGGCAAGGACATGTGACATACACTGCCAATGATACATGCCCTTGCTTGTGTGAAAAAAAGCACTTCGCTCCGTGTGTGCGCTGCTGATAGGCTGACAGATTGCACTTCCCCACTGTAAATGCGGGAAAGAGAAAAAAAAATGGAGATCTTCATTATTCCTGCAGAGATCCATCCCCTGCCCCTCCCCCCACCCCGCTGTACACTCAAACTGCGTATTAACATTAATTTTCATCATTACTGAGAAAAAATCCAGTTATGATTTTGGTGCACAAACAGTTACCGAAAATAACCTCGAACAGCCGAATTTTTCTCAAATCGTTCGTGTTCGCCGAACGGCTCGAACACCGACCAAAACAGCTCGAATTTGAGATTGGCGAACAGTTCGAGTCGAACAATGCTCATCTCTATTCGTAATTTCTCGTCCATGGTTAAGCCTCTCACAGACATGACTAAAAAGGGGACGGATTTTTCTAGGTGGTCTGACAAGGCTTGTCAAGCATTCTCCTCCTTGAAAAAATGTTTTGCCTCGGCACCCATACTCATTCAACCTGATGCGTCACAGCCATTCATTGTAGAGGTAGACGCTTCCGAGGTAGGGGTGGGAGCTGTATTGTCACAAGGTTCGTCCCCTGGTAAGTGGCATCCGTGCGCCTTTTTCACTAAAAAATTGTCGTCCGCTGAGAGGAATTACGATGTCGGCAATGGGGAACTCTTGGCCATTAAGTTAGCTTTTGAGGAGTGGCGCCATTTTTTAGAGGGGGCAGTCCATCCGGTCACCGTCATCACAAGAACCTGCTATATCTGGAGTCTGCGAAACGTCTGAATCCCAGACAAGCTAGGTGATCATTGTTTTTTACCAGGTTTAATTTTGTCGTTACATATCGTCCTGGGTCAAAAAATGTAAAGGCGGATGCCTTATCTCGTAGTTTCCCTGGGGCCGGGAATACGGACGACCCGATTCCTATCCTTCAGGAGGGGGTGGTGGTTTCGGCAGTATGCTCTGAGCTTGAGGAGGAGGTATTGGAGGCTCAGGGGGACGCCCCTGTTGGACCTCTGGGGAGACTGTTTGTTCCAGATCAGTTGCGACAAAAGGTGATCGAGTCACACCATAACTCAGTTTTTGCAGGACACCCGGGGAGTAAAGCAATTGTGGATCTCCTCTCGCGTCGGTTTTGGTGGCCTAACTTACATAAGGAGGTGGTAACTTTTGTCGCGTCCTGTGGGGTTTGTGCGCGCTCTAAGACCTCACATACCCGTCCGTCTGGGGCCCTCTTACCTTTGAAGATCCCGGAGCGTCCTTGGACTCATCTGTCTATGGACTTTATTACGGACCTCCCTCCGTCTTCGGGTAAAACGGTCATACTCGTTGTAGTGGACAGGTTCAGCAAGATGGCACATTTTATCGCTCTTCCTGCTCTTCCTAATGCTAAAACTCTTGCGCAGGTGTTCATTGGGGAGATTGTGAGGCTTCACGGGGTACAATCCGAGGTGGTGTCAGATCGGGGGTCTCAGTTTGTGTCCAAATTCTGGAAGGCGTTTTGTACACGGCGGGGGATGCATTTATCGTTCTCATCGGCTTTTCATCCTCAGACCAATGGTCAGACGGAACGTATGAACCAGAGCTTGGAGACATATCTCCGGTCTTTTGTGTCAGAGAACCAGGAGGACTGGGCTTCTTTCTTACCTCTGGCAGAGTTTGCTCTTAATAATAGGCGGAGCGAGTCCACTGGTAAGTCCCCGTTTTTTGGGGCATATGGTTTTCACCCCCAGTTTTGTACTTTCAGTAGGGGGGGCTCTTCGGGGGTTCCTGAGGAGGAACGATTTTCCTCATCACTCGCTTCAGTATGGAGAGGGGTGCTGAAGAATCTGAATACTATGGGGAACCGATACAAACGTATGGCTGATAGGAGGAGAGTGTCTGGTCCGGACCTAAGTGTGAACGATCGGGTACGGTTGTCAACCAGGAATATAAAACTTAAGGTTCCCTCCTGGAAACTGGGTCCCAGGTTCATCGGGCCGTACAGGATCAGTTCTATAATTAATCCGGTGGCATTCCGTCTTGACCTCCCCCCTACGTTTAAAATTCACAACGTGTTCCACAGATCATTGCTTAAGAGGTATGTGGCGCCTGTGGTACCGTCACCTTTACCTCCTCCTCCAGTGGTGGTCAATGGTAACTTGGAGTTCCAGGTATCGAGGGTCATCGATTCACGCTTTAATCGCCGGTCCCTTCAGTACCTGGTTCATTGGAAGGGGTATGGTCCTGAGGAGAGGATGTGGGTTCCTGCGTCGGATATTAACGCAGACCGATTAGTTCGGGCCTTCCACACGACTCACCCGGATAAACCTGGCCCTGAGGGTCCGGAGGCCCCTCGTAGAAGGGGGGGTACTGTCACGGGTGTGTCGCCACGAAGATCGTCACGATTACACAGCCTGACTTCTCGCAGCTGAGTTTTTGGTGCTTTGTGTTTTTCGGCAGTAAGGGAGTTAACTCTCTCTCTCTCTGTGCTAGACGCCTCGCCCAGCTGCAATCAATGTTGCTGTAGTGGAACTCCTTCTAATGCCTGCCGGTCTGTTAGGGAAGTGTCAGTGAAAGCATTTCATGCAGACTAACAGAGCGGATCGTGGTATTTGGAGTTTCAGAGCTAAGTGTATTTGGAGTGTTTTTTCCCTTCATTTATCTCCTTTCCCGTTGGTGTTCCCTCTGTTGTAGTTGTGTAGTTTTTGTATGCAAGGTGGTTTTGGTTTTACCCTTGTACTGTCTCGTTCGTCTAAGTACTGAGTGTGGGCATATTATTACCTGTCCCCTTTTGTTGTGATCAGGGGTCCTTCTCAGGACTAGATTACTTAGGTTCAGGGATCCTCAGGAGGTAGGGGTTACGCTGGCGGCCTGAACCTCTGTACCTTCAACAGTACCTCCAGGTAGAGGGATTAGTCAGGGCCCCAGCTTAGGGTCAGCTTAGGCCCCCTACCTCCAGTACACAGAGACAGCGTGACAGACACACCTGGACACTGCAAGGCTCGGTGCCCTGGAACAGAGATGGATGGCCCGCCTGTCCAACATTGAATTCACCATCAAATACCGGGCAGGACGCTCAAATGCCAACGCGGATGCCCTGTCTAGAATGCCGAACTTACCGGACGTAGGGGAAGATCCAGAAGATCTGGAAGAAGTTGAGCTCCCTGCGTTCCACCGTCATGGGATTACCCTGTATTCCCACCGTGTGAAGGACAGGCGCTCCGTGACGTTCAATCCCTTGCCCCACTATAACTAGGCGGAGACGCAAGACAATGATCCCGCAGTCCATTTGGTGAAGGAAATGCTGACCCAGGCCGATGCCCGTCTTGACCCAGATGCTCCGGAGGAGACCAAGCAACTGTGGAAGGAGAAAAGTAAGTTGTTCCTCTACAGGGAGAAGCTGTGCCGGAGAATGATTAACTCTCGAACACATGAGTTGAACTGGCAGATAGTGGTCCCAAGACGAGACGCGGCTATGGTTCTGGAGGCATACCACAACGGAGCAGGGCATTTCGGATGAAAGAAGCTGGAGTTCTTGTTGCGTGAACGGTTCTACTGGGTAGGCATGAGAGGAGCCATCGAGAGGTGGTGCAGAGACTGTGGCCCATGCCACCTCAGAAGAAAAGACCGAGCCAGCCAGAAGACTCCCCTGCAGCCCATCATCACCAGACAGCCACTGGAACTGGTAGCCCTGGACCATGTGAAACTGGCTCCAAGCAGATCTGGGTATGTCTACGCCCTCACAATCGTAGATCATTACTTCCGGTTCCTGGTGGTGGTGCCGGTCAAGGACTTAACGGCTCAAACAGCAGCTAGAGCCTTCCAGCAGCACTTCTGCCATCCACACGGGTACCCGGACCAAGTGTTGACAGACCAAGGACCAGCCTTCGAAGCGGAGGTCTTCCAGGAGTTCTGCAAACTGTATGGCTGCAAGAAGATAAGAATAACGCCCTATCACCCTCAAACCAATGGACTCTGCGAGAAGATGAACCAGGTGGTGATAGATCTGCTAAAAACATTGCCCCTGGAAGAACGCAGTCTGTGGCCTGAGAAACTGCCCGATCTGGTGGACCTGTATAACCACATCCCTGTAGGTTCCACCAACTGTAGGCTTACCTAATGAGAGCAAGACCTGGTAAGCTGCCTTTTGACCTGGATATGGGAGTCCTGACGCCTGAGGACACCTCGCCAGAGGCAGACTGGGATACAGAACGGCAGCAGCAGAAACGGAAAGTACAGGAGAGCGTCGAGCGAAGTCTGTCTCAAGCTAGAGAAAGGCAAGAGAAGGCTTATAACCAGTATGCTCCCGCTGTTCCCCTGGTACCTGGAGAGCAGGTCTTGAAGAGGAAAAGGCGGCTCCACAAGTTGGACGACCAGTGGGAGAAGGACCCGTACACCGTACTGCCATCAAGCCATGAGAACTCAAAAATCTGCGTAATCAGTAAGGATGGAGGAGAAACCACAGCCATTGTCTCCAGAGACCACCTGAAGAAGTGTCCCGAGCAGCTGCAAAGCCCTGAAGAAGATCAAGGAAACCCTCAACCCGCAGAGGAAAGGGGAGAAATGATCAGTACCGTACTCGGAGACTTCCCCCGGTCTTGGACACAAGTAAACGACGCTGTCATGGTACCCGTCCTCACCTTTCTCCAGCCAGCCCTGCAAGTGCCTACAGAGGAACCGGTAGAGCTGGAAGAGCAGCTGGCCCAAGAGGCAAAAGAGTCCACACCAGCAGTACAGGAGGATCAACCCTCTGCTAGTAGAGAGCCTGCCATGCCCCTAGTGAGCCAAAGAGTGAGCAGACAGCTGCCCAGCTTACCCATAACAGCTCCTACACCCTGTAGTGCAGAACCAGTTAGTGAGCTCCGTAGGTCCACTAGAGTCACTAGAGGTCAGATGCCCGCTCGCTGGAGAATCTAAACTAATGCACTGTGAATTTATCTGCTAGCTGTTTATGGTTTATGTTTGTTGCCTGTTATTAATTATGTTTCTCAGTTACCCTGCAGATTTTTATGGACTAACAGGTTATGGACGCTAGATAACCGGAACAGTTTTGTAGATAGTTGCACCTTGGTGCCTCTTGCGAAGATGGCCGCGGAAGAGAAAACCTGTCTGGCGTGGCCTCCTTGCGGCCCAAAGTAGTTAGTCTACCCTTGCAGCCACGCCCAAGGACAACGCAATTGGTTTGCTTTGGACAGGTCCCATACTTCGCTTAAAGCTTCACCTTGGGTGATATGGACACCCGGTTGCGGACACGCCGTGACCTTTAAAGAATTAAAGCTTCTTGTAAATATGTTATTGTATTATTGTTATACCCTGTTATTATGTTTTAAAAATGTGTTTAGTCCCGGACTACTAAAATTTACTAGGGGGGAATGTGACACCCCAGGGGTCTGGTTGCCACAGTAATAGAGATATTATGTCTGAGAGCAAGTGGGATGTTTCTCTGGTCAGGAGTCCTAAGCATGCAACACTGCCCGCCCAGACCTGGGAGGGGAGGAATCTGCCCTTATAAACTGGGTCTGGGGAGGGATTAGGAGAGACAGAGACAGAGCCTGCAAAACAAGCAGAGCAGTCAGAGCCTAGAGTGAAGCTACAGACACAGCAAAAGATACATCAGGAGCTCTGTAGGAGCAGAGGCAGAAGGCCAGGGGCTGTGAGCAGAGATATAGCTCGCCCTGGCTGAAGCTACTAAAACCGGACACAGGAGTCCGAGGCTGTGGGGACTGATATTTACCCAGCAGCAGAAACCAGCCGGCAGGGGATTCCAGGTCCTCTGGCCATAGAAGCCCGGAGGCTCAGTCACAAAGAAGGGACCAGCGCCGCCATCCAGGAGCGGAGGCTAACAGAAGGCCCCAAGTCACCAGCCATACAGGTGAGCACTACACGTTATACTCAGGGACATGGTCTACTTGTAACCGCTGACAGCAAGGTAGCCAGGAAGAGTGCAGATAAACAGGGAGGCCTACAACTCCACCTGGCCAGGGGAACTCCTGCTTGCTCGCAGACTGACCAGGCCCCTTATACTAGCCAGTACTCCCGGGAGGGTCTGCCTTGTACCATCAGTAAAGACCCTGAACTGCACCTCACGTCTCTGTGATTCCTTGCCGCACAAGCACCATTAGCACTGGGACCCTCACACCATCACTCCCATCATCTCTCACATTAGCTGCCCTGAGGCAATACTTCTCCCGTGGGGAGTTATCCCATACTCGGCTGCGCAAACAACATCAGCCTCAGCGGTCGCCAGCGCAGCGGCGGTCCCCACTGACCGCAATCCACAAGTGGCGTAGTCGGACATTTGCTATACATTAAGACTGCCACTGGTTTGACCACCCTGGGCACGGACCGGGTCACCACCACATGGAGACTAGAACCGCCAGCTTTCTACAACAGGCCCGGTTCCGGGTTCTCCTGCACAACACAGGCCCAGGGGGCGCGTCATGCGCGTCTTTTCAAAAGGAATAAAATGGGGAGGGAAAGGTTAGATTTTAAAAACAAAAATCCAAATGACAATAGCAGAAGCCAGAATGTCAATGGAACTGGGGATTCCCAGCCAGTCTCCCATGCTGGTACTTGCCCTGCCTCAAGCTGCATAGCAGCTGCAATCTGATGAGGGCAGGCACATTCAGCTTAGAATGGCCGTTGGCGTTCAGATGTTACAGGTACGCATCTTTTCCAAATGAATAAAATGGGGAGGGAAAGGTTTGATTTTGAAAACAAAAATCCAAAAATCCAAATGACAATAGCAGCAGCCAAAATGTCAATGGAACTAGGGACTCCAAGCCAGTCTCCCATGACAGTTCTTGCCCAACCTCAAGCTACGTAGCAGCTGCGATCTGACGAGGTCAGGAACATTCAGCTTATAATGGCCGTTGACCTGCAGATGTCTCATGTGCGCATCTTTTCAAAAGGAATAAAATGGGGAGGGAAAGGTTAGATTTTAAAAACAAAAATCCAAAAATCCAAATGATATTACCAGCAGCCAAAATATCAATGGAATCGGGGATTCCCAGCCAGTCTCCCATGCTGGTACTTGCCCAGCCTCAATCTGCATAGCAGCTGCAATATGATGAGGGAAGGCACATTCAGCTCAGAATGGCCGATGATGAGCAGATATCACATGTGCGTGTGACACCCCAGGGGTCTGGTTGCCACAGTAATAGAGATATTATGTCTGAGAGCAAGTGGGAGGTTTCTCTGGTCAGGAGCCCTAAGCATGCAACACTGCCCGCCCAGACCTGGGAGGGGAGGAATCTGCCCTTATAAACTGGGTCTGGGGCGGGATTAGGTGAGACAGAGACAGAGCCTGCAGAACAAGCAGAGCAGTCAGAGCCTAGAGTGAAGCTGCAGACACAGGAAAAGATACATCAGGAGCTCTGTAGGAGCAGAGGCAGAAGGCCAGGGGCTGTGAGCAGAGATATAGCTCGCCCTGGCTGAAGTTACTAAAACCGGACACAGGAGTCCGAGGCTGTGGGGACTGATATATACCCAGCAGCAGAAACCAGCCGGCAGGGGATTCCAGGTCCTCTGGCCATAGAAGCCCGGAGGCTCAGTCACAAAGAAGGGACCAGCGCCGCCATCCAGGAGCGGAGGCTAACAGAAGGCCCCAAGTCACCAGCCATATGGGTGAGCACCACACGGTATACTCAGGGACGTGGGCTACTTGTAACCGCTGACAGCAAGGTAGCCAGGAAGAGTGCAGATAAACGGGGAGGCCTACAACTCCACCTGGCCAGGGGAACTCCTGCTTGCTCGCAGACTGACCAGGCCCCTTATACTAGCCAGTACTCCCGGGAGGGTCTGCCTTGTACCATCAGTAAAGAACCTGTACTGCACCTCACGTCTCTGTGATTCCTTGCTGCACCAGCACCATTAGCACTTGGACCCTCACACCATCACTCCCATCATCTCTCACATTAGTTGCCCTGAGGCAATACTTCTCCCGTGGAGAGTTATCCCATACTCGGCTTCGCAAACAACATCAGCCTCAGCAGTCGGCAGCGCAGCGGCGGTCCCCAATGACCGCAATCCACAAGTGGCGTAGTCGGACATTTGCTATACATTAAGACTGCCACTGGTTTGACCACCCTGAGCACGGACCGGGTCACCGCCACACGGAGACTACAACCCCCAACATTCTACAACAGGCCCGGTTCCAGGTTCCCCTGCACAACACAGGCCCAGGGGGCACGTAATGCGCGTCTTTTCAAAAGCAATAAAATGGGGAGGGAAAGGTTAGATTTTAAAAACAAAAATCCAAATGACAATAGCAGCAGCCAAAGTTTCAACAGAACTGGGGACTCCCAGCCAGTTTTCCATTCCAGTACTTGCCCAACCTCAAGCTGTTTAGCGGCTGTGATCTGACGAGGGAAGGCACATTCAGCTTTGTATGGCCATTAACATGCAGATGTCACATGTGCGCGTCTTTTCAAAAGGAATGAAATGGGGAGGGAAATGTAAGATTTTACAAACAAAAATCCAAATGACAATTCCCTGGGGATTCCCAGCCAGTCTCCCACGCTGGTACGGGCCCAGCCTCAAGCTGCGTAGCTGCTGCAATCTGAGGAGAGAAGGCACATTCAACTTAGAATGGCTTTTGACGTGCAAGAGTCACATGTGCGCGTCTTTTCAAAAGGAATAAAATGGGGAGAGAAAGGTTATAAATTAAACAACAAAAATCCAAATGACAATAGCAGCAGCCAAAATGTCAATGGATCCAGGGATTCCCAGAGAGTCTCCCATGCTGGTACTTGCCCAGCCTCAAGCTGTGTAGCGGCTGTAATCTGACGAGGGCAGGCACATTCAGCTTAGAATGGCCATTGACGTGCAGATGTCACATGTGCGGGTCTTTTCAAAAGGAATAAAATGGGGAGGGAAAGGTTAGATTAAAAAAAAAAAAAATCCAAAAGACAATAGCAGCAGCCAAAATGTCAACGTAACCAGGAATTCTCAGCCAATTTCCCATGCAGGTACTTTCCCGGCCTCAAGCTGCGTAGCGGCTACGTTCTTATGAGAGAAGGCACATTTGGCTTAGAATGGCCATTGACATGAAGATGTCACATGTGCGTGTCTTTTCAAAAGGAATATAATGGGGAGGGAAAGGTTAGATTTTAAAAACAGAAATCCAAAAATCCAAATGACAATAGCAGCAGCCAAAATGTGAACAGACCCGGGGATTCCCAGCCAGTCTCCCATGCTGGTACTTGTGCAGCCTCAAGCTGCATAGCAGCTGCAATCTGACAAGGAGAGCCACATTCCGCTTAGAATGGCGGTTGACGTGCAAGTGTCACATGTGCGTGTCTTTTCAAAAGGAATAAAATTGGGAGGGATGGGTTAGATTTTAAATAAAAAATCCAAAAATCCAAATGACAATAGGACCAGCCAAAATGTTAATGGAACAGGGGATTCCCAGCTAGTTAAACATGCTGGTACTTGCCTGGCCTCAAGCTGTGTAGCGGCTGCAATCTGACGAGGGCAGGCACAATCAGCTTAGAATGGCCATTGACGTGCAAATGTCACATGTGCTCGTCTTTTCAAAAGGAATAAAATGAGGAGGGAAAGGTTAGATTTTAAAAACAAAAATCCAAAAATTCAAAAATACAAATGACAATAGCAGCAGCCAAAATGTCAATGGAACCGCGGATTCTCAGCCAGTTTCCCATGCTGGTACTTGCCCATACTTAAGCTGCGTAGCGGCTGGCGATCTGATGAGAGAAGGCACACTCAGCTTAGAATGGCCATTGATATGCAGATGTCACATGTGTGTGTATTTTCAAAAAGGAATAAAATGGGGAGGGAAAGGTTAGATTTTAAAAACAAAAAATCCAAAAATCGAAATGACAATAGCAGCTGCCAATATGTTAATGAAAATAGGGATTCTCAGCCAGTCTCCCATGCTGGTACTTGCCCAGTCTCAAGCTGCATAGCTGCTGCAATTTGATGAGGGCATGGACATTCTGCATAGAATGCCCATTAACGAGCAGATGTCACATGTGCACGTCTTTTCAAAAGCAATAAAATGGGGAGGGAAGGGTGAGATTTTAAAAACAAAAATCCAAATGACAATAGCAGCAGCCAAAATGTCAACGAAAGCGGGGATTCCCTGTTTGTCTCCCATACCGGTACTTGCCCAGCCTCAAGCTGTGTAGCATCTGGAATCTGACGAGGGCAAGCACATTCAGCTTTGAATGGCCGTTGATGTACTGATGTCACATGTGCGCGTCTTTTCAAAAGGAATAAAACGGGGATTGAAAGGTTATATTTTAAAAACAAAAATCCAAAAATCCAAATGACAATAGCAACAGCCAAAATGTCAACAGTACCAGGGATTCCCAGCCCGACTCCCATGCCGGTACTTGCCCAGCCTTAAGCAGCGTAGCAGCTGCGATCTGACGATGGCAGGCAAATTTAGTTTAGAATAGCTGTTGATGTGAAGATGTCACATGTGCATGTCTTTTCAAAAGGAATAAAATGGGGACGGAAAGGTTATATTTTGAAAACAAAAATCTAAAAATCCAAATGACAATAGCAACAGCCAAAAAGTCAACGGAACCAAGGATTCCCAGCCAGTCTCCCATGCTGGTACTTGCCCAGCCTCAAGCTGCGTAGTGGCTGTGATCTGATGAGGGCATCCACATTCAGCTTAGAATGCCCGTTGACGTGCAGATGTCACATGTGCGCGTCTTTTCAAAAGCAATAAAATGGGGAGGGAAAGGTTAGATTTTAAAAACAAAAATCCAAAATGACAATAGCAACAGCCAAAATGTTAACAGAACCAAGGATTCCCAGCCAGTCTCCCATGCTTGTACTTGCCCAGCCTCAAGCTGCGTAGTGGCTGCGATCTGACAAGGGAAAGCACATTCAGCTTAGAATGGCTGTTGACATGCTGATCCCACATGTGCGCGTCTTTTCAAAAGGAATAAAATGGGGACGAAAAGGTTAAATTTTAAAAACAAAAATCCGAAAATCCAAATGACAATAGCAGCATCCAAAATGTTAACGGAACCAAGGATTCCCAGCCAGTCTCCCATGCCGGTACTTTCCCAGGCTCAAGCTGCATAGCAGCTGCAATCTGATGATGGCAGGCACATTCAGTTTAGAATGGCCGTTAACTTGCAATTGTCACATGTGCGCTTTTTTTCAAAAGGAATGAAATGGGGAGGGAAAGGTTAGATTTTAAAAACAAAAATCCAAAAATCCAAATGACAATAGCAGCAGCCAAAATGTCAACAGAACCAGGGATTCTCAGCCGATCTCCCATGCCAGTACTTGCCCAACCTCAAGCTGCGTAGCAGCTGCGAACCGATGAGGGAAGGCACATACGGCTTAGAATGGCCATTGATGTGCAAATGTCACATGTGCACATCTTTTCAAAAGGAATAAAATGGGGAGGGAAACGTCAGATTTTAAAATCAAAAATCCAAAATGACAATAGCAGCAGCCAAAATGTCAACGGAACCAGGGATTCCCAGCCAGTACTTGCCCAGCCTAAAGCTGAGTAGCGGCTGCAATCTGACAATGGCAGGCACATTCAGCTTAGAATGGCCGTTGATGTGCAGATATCACATGTGCGCGTCTTTTCAAAAGGAATAAAATGGGGAGGGAAAAGTAAAATTTTAAAAACAAAAATCCAAATGACAATAGCAGCAGCCAAAATGTCAATGGAATCGGGGATTCTCAACCAGTCTCCCATGCCAGTACTTGCCCAGCATCAAGCTGCGCAGCGGCTGCAATCTGACGAGGGCAGGCACATTCAGCTTAGAATGGCCGTTGATGTGCAGATGTCACATGTGCGCGTCTTTTCAAAAGGAATAAAATGGGGAGGGAAAGGTTAGATTTTAAAAACCAAAATCCAAAAATACAAATGACAATAGCAGCAGCCAAAAAGTCAATGGAACCGGGGATTTCCCATCCAGTCTCTCATACCAGTATTTGCTTGGCCTCAAGCTGCGTAGCGGCTGCGATCTGAAGAGAGCAGGCACTTGCAGCTTAGAATGGCAGCTGATATGCAGATGTCACATGTGTGCGTCTTTTCAAAAGGAATAAAATGGGGAGGGAAAGGTTAGATTTTTAAAACAAAAATCCAAAAATCCAAACATCCAAAAATCCAAAAATCCAAATGACAATAGCAGAAGCCAAAATGTCAATGGAACAGTGGCTTCCCAGCCAGTCTCCCATGCTGGTACTTGCCAAGCCTCAAGCTGCTGTGATCTGATGAGGGAAGGCACATTCGGCGTGGAACGGCCGTTGATGTGCAGATGTCACATGTACAGATATCACATGTGCGCATCTTTACAAAAGGAATAATATGGGGAGGAAAAGGTTACATTTTGAAAACAAAAATCCAAATGACAATAGCAGAAGCCAAAATGTCAATGGAACAGTGGCTTCCCAGCAAGTCTCCCATGCCAGTACTTGCCCCACCTCAATCTGCATAGAGGCTGCAATCTGACGAGGGAAGGAACATTCCACTTAGAATGGCCGCTAACGTGCAGAAGTCACATGTGCGCGTCTTTTCAAAAGGAATAAGATGGGGAGGGAACGTTAGATTTTAAAAACAAAAATCCAAAAATCCAAATGACAATAGCAGCAGCAAAAATGTCAACAGAACCGGGCATCCCAAGCTAGCCTCCCGCGCCGTTACTTACCCGGCCTCAAGCTGTGAAGCGGCTGCGATCTGACAAGGGCAGGCTCATTCAGCTTAGAATGGCCGTTGACATGCAGATGTCACATGTGCGCGTCTTTTCAAAATGAATAAAATGGGGGGGGAAAGGTTTGATTTTAAAAACAAAAATCTAAATGGCAATAGGAGCAGCCAAAATGTCAATGGAACCAGAGATTCCAAGCAAGTCTCCCATGCTGGTACTTGCCCAGCCTCCAGCTGCGTTGCTGCTGCGATCTGATGAGGGCAGGCACACTCAGATTAGAACGGCCACTGACGTACAGATGTCACATGTGCGTGTATTTTCAAAAGGAATAAAATGGGGAGGGAAAGGTTAGATTTTAAAAACAAAAATCCAAAAATCCAAATGACAATAGCAGCAGCCAAAACATCAACGGAACTGGGGATTCCCAGCCAGTCTCTCATGCCAGTACTTGCCCAGCCTCACGCTGCATAGCGGTTGAAATATGACGAGGGCAGGAACATTCAGCTTAAAATGGCCGTTAACATGCTGTTGTCACATGTGCGCGTCTTTTCAAAAGGAATAAGATGCGGAGGGAAAGGTTAGATTTTAAAAACAAAAATCCAAATGACAATAGCAGCAGCCAAAATGTCAACGGAACCGGAGATTCCCAGCAAGTCTCCGATGCCTTTACTTGCACGGCCTCAAGCGGTGTTGCGGCTGCGATCTGATGAGGGCAGGCACATACGGCTTAGAATGGCAATTGACGTACAGATGACACATGTGCGTGTCTTTTCAAAAGGAATAAAATGGGGAGAGAAAGGTTAGATTTTAAAAACAAAAATCCAAAAATACAAATAACAATAGCAGCAGCCAAAATGTCAATAGAACTGAGCATACCCAGCCAGTCTCCCATGCTTGTACATGCCCAACCTCAAACTGTGTAGAGGCTGCGAACTGACATGGGCTAGCACAATCACCTTAGAATGGCCGTTGACTAGCAGATTGCACATGTGCGCGTTTTTTCAAAAGGAATAAAATTGGGAGGGAAAAGTTAGATTTTAAAAAAAAAATCCAAATGACAACAGCAGCAGCCAAAATGTCAACGGAAGTGGTGATTTGCAGCCAATCTCCCATGC
This sequence comes from Phyllobates terribilis, assembly GCF_046119375.1. Lineage (NCBI taxonomy): Eukaryota > Metazoa > Chordata > Amphibia > Anura > Dendrobatidae > Phyllobates > Phyllobates terribilis. The sequence continues at coordinate 5,268,326 of NW_027362813.1, forward strand.
TGGTACTTGCCCAGCCTCAAGTTGCATAGCGGTTGTGATCTGACGAGGAAAGGCATATTCAGCTTAGAATAGCCGTTGATGTACAGATGTCACATGTGCGCGTCTTTTCAAAATGAATAAAATGGGAAGGGAAAGGTCATGTATTTAAAAACAAAAATCCAAATGACGATAGCATCAGCTGAAATGTCAACGGAACTGGGAATTCCCAGCCAGTCTTCCATGCCAACACTTGCCCAACCTCAAGCTGTGTAACAGCTGTGATCTGACAAGGGAAAGCACATTCAGCTCAGAATGGCCGTTGAAGTGCAAATGTCACATGTGCTCGTCTTTTCAAAAGGAATAAAATGGGGAGGGAAAGGTTAGATTAAAAAAAAAAATTCAAATGACAACAGCAGCAGCCAAAATGTCAATGGAATTGGGGATTCTTAGCTAGTCTCCCATGCTGGTACTAGGCCAACCTCAAGCTGCGTAGTGGCTGCAATCTGACAAGGGAAGGCACATCCAGCTTAGAAAGGCTGCTGACGTGCAAATGTCACATGTGCGTGTCATTACAAAAGGAATAAAATGCGGAGAAAAAGGTTAGATTTTAAAAACAAAAATCCAAAAATCCAAATGACAATAGCAGCAGACAAAATATTAATGGAACCGGTGATTCCCAATCAGTCTCCCATACTGGTAGTTGCCCAGGCTCAAGCTGCGTAGTGGCTGTGAATTGATGAGGGAAAGCACATTCAGCTTAGAATGGCCATTGATGTGCAGACATCACATGTGCGTGTCTTTTCAAAAGGAATAATATGGGGAGGGAAATACCAGATTTTAAAAACAAAAATCCAAATGACAATAGCAGCAGCCAAAATGTTAACGTAACAAAGGATTCAAAGACAGTCTCCCATGCTGGTACTTGCCCAGCCACAAGCTGCCTAGCAGCTGCGATCTGACGAGGGCAGGCACATTCAGCTTAGAAGTGCCGTTGACATGCTGATGGCACATGAGCGCGTCTTTTCAAAAGGAATAAAATGAGGAGGGAAAGATCAGATTTTAAAAACAAAAATCCAAATGACAATAGTAGCAGCCAGAATGGCAACGGAACTGGGGATTCCCAGCTAGTCTCCCATGCCAGTACTTGCACAGCCTCAAGCTGCATAGCAGCTGCAATCTGACGAGGTAAAGGACATTAAGCTTAGAATGGCCATTGAGATGCAGATGTCACATGTGCGTGTCTTTTCAAAAGGAATAAAATGGGGAGGGAAAGGTTAGATTTTAAAAACAAAAATTCAAAAATCCAAATGACAATAGCAGCAGCCAAAATGTCAATGGAACTGGGTATTCCAAGCCAGTCTCCCATTTCAGGACTTGCCCTGACTCAAGCTGTGTAGCAGCTGTGATCTGACATGGGCAGTCACATTCAGCTTAGTATGGTCATTAACATGCAAATGTCACATGTGCGTGTCTTTTCAAAAGGAATAAAATGGGGAGAGAAAGGTTAGATTTTAAAAACAAAAATCCAAAAATACAAATAACAATAGCAGCAGCCAAAATGTCAATAGAACTGAGGATACCCAGCCAGTCTCCCATGCTTGTACATGCCCAACCTCAAACTGTGTAGAGGCTGCGATCTGACGTGGGCTAGAACAATCACCTTAGAACGGCCGTTGACTAGCAGATGGCACATGTGCGCGTTTTTTCAAAAGGAATAAAATTGGGAGGGAAAAGTTAGATTTTAAAAACAAAAATCCAAATGACAACAGCAGCAGCCAAAATGTCAACGGAAGCGGTGATTTGCAGCCAATCTCCCATGTTGGTACTTGCCCAGCCTCAAGTTGCGTAGCGGTTGTGATCTGACGAGGGAAGGCATATTCAGCTTAGAATAGCCGTTAATGTACAGATGTCACATGTGTGCGTCTTTTCAAAAGGAATAAAATGGGGAGGGAAAGGTCATGTATTTAAAAACAAAAATCCAAATGACGATAGCATCAGCTGAAATGTCAACGGAACTGGGGATTCCCAGCCAGTCTTCCATGCCAATACTTGCCCAACCTCAAGCTGTGTAGCAGCTGTGATCTGACAAGGGCAAGCACATTCAGCTCAGAATGGCCGTTGACGTGCAAATGTCACATGTGCTCGTCTTTTCAAAAGGAATAAAATGGGGAGGGAAAGGTTAGATTAAAAAAAAAAATTCAAATGACAACAGCAGCAGCCAAAATGTCAACGGAATTGGGGATTCTTAGCTAGTCTCCCATGCTGGTACTTGGCCAACCTCAAGCTGCGTAGTGACTGCAATCTGACAAGGGAAGGCACATCCAGCTTAGAAAGGCTGCTGATGTGCAAATGTCACATGTGCGTGTCATTACAAAAGGAATAAAATGCGGAGAAAAAGATTAGATTTTAAAACCAAAAATCCAAAAATCCAAATGACAATAGCAGCAGACAAAATGTTAATGGAACCGGTGATTCCCAGTCAGTCTCCCATACTGGTAGTTGCCCAGGCTCAAGCTGCGTAGCAGCTGTGAATTTATGAGGGAAAGCACATGCAGCTTAGAATGGCCATTGATGTGCAGATGTCACATGTGCGCGTCTTTTCAAAAGGAATAATATGGGGAGGGAAATAACAGATTTTAAAAACAAAAATCCAAATGACAATAGCAGCAGCCAAAATGTCAATGCAACCAGGAATTCCCATCACTGACTCCGTGTCGTTACTGCTGCTGCCCTGCACCATCACCCCCATCCTCCGCATACACTGCCCTGAGGCTATACTCCTCCCGTGGGGAGTTATGATACGCTCTGCTGCACCCACAACACCAGCCTCAGCGGTCTGCCCTGCAGCGGCGGTTCACTCTGACCGCAATCCACGGGTGGCGTTGTCAGACATTTAAACATCAAAACCACATAAATAGTTCCGCCACTGGTTTGACCGCCCTGAGCCACGGAACCAGGTCGCCGCCATGGAGACTACAACCACCAGCATCCACCAAAAAGGGTCCGGCTCCGGGTGTCCCAAGGCCCAGGGGGTGCATCAGAACATTTTCATCACCTTTCACAATCACCAATGGGACAAGGCAGGGATGTCCTCTGTCCCCTCTCTTATACATCCTAGTGACGGAGCACCTGCTCTCATCAATTCGCCATAACCCCAATATTAGGTGGATTGAGGTGGGAGGCACCGAGTACAAGTGCTCTCTATTTGCTGATGATGTCCTTGTATATATCACTCAATCACATATATCCATCCATGCTGTTATGGCTGAAATAGATCACTTTGTTACATGGTCAAATTTTAAAATCAATGCAGCAAAGTCTGAGGCCCTCGATGTCTCCCTCCCCAAATCCATACAGGATTCCATCCAGTCCAACTTTCCCTTTGTCTGGCCCTCACAGGGTATCAAATACTTAGGAATTCCTATTCATAGAGACCTCTCCCATCTATGTTATCTTAATTTTGGGCCCTTTATTGAACAACTCCATACAGACCACGGATGGCAAGTTAGAACTGTAAGATTCACTACGTGAACCACTGGTGTTTTGTGGAAAAGCACATGTACACTGTGTTCCAAATTATTATGCAAAAAGTGTTTAGGAGTGATAAGGGAAGAATTTGTTTGTTTGTCAGTTAAACTCATTGATGGTGATGTGTGTCAGGGCTCTTTATATCACTGTAAGCAATTGCAGACACCTGTGCTAATTAGTTTGGCAGGTGTGTCCAATGAAAGGCAAGACTACTTAAGAAGGCTGTCTCACATTATTAAGCAGCCTACATTTTCTGCCAAAATGGGAAAGAAAAAGGATGTGTCGGCTGCTGAGAAGCAACAAATTGTGGAGTGTTTAGGTCAAGGCATGACTACAAACAACATTGTGCGATGATCAGGATGAAGTGTCTTGGCAATCAAGAAGTATGTAGCTGATTCACAGTACACACGTGTGCATGCTGATAAGGGCAAATTGAGGACTCTTTTCTCCAGGCAATTACGTCAGGTTAAAAGAGCAGTGGCAAAAAAGCCTTGTCATAGCTGCAGACAAGTTTTTGAAGCTGCTGGTGCCTCCAACGTCCCCCAAACAACAAGATGCAGGGTCCTTCAGAGGTTTGCAGCTGTGCATACGCCATCCTATCGACCTCCTCTATCCACTTCACACAAGCAGAAACGGCTCCAGTGGGCCAAACATTACATGAAGACTGATTTCAAAACTGTTTTGTTCACGGATGAGTGCCGTGCAGCGCTCGATGGTCCAGATGGATGGAGTGGGGGATGGCTGGTTGATGGACACCCCACGCAAACACAGCTACAGCGCCAACAAGGAGGAGGTGGAGTAATGTTTTGGGCTAGAATCATGGGGAGAGAGATTGTCGGCCCCTTTAGGATCCCTGAAGGGGTAAAGATGAACTCCATAATGTATGTGGATTTTCTCAAACAGCACTTCCTGCCATGGTTCAAGAAGATAACCGTGTATTCCACAGCAAGATCATTTTTATGCATGATAATGCACCATCTCATGCTGCACATAACACATCTTCATCTCTGCCTGATATGGGCATAAAAGTGGACAAACTTATGGTGTGTCCCCCATGCTCCCCTGACCTCTACCCCATTCAGAACCTCTGGAGCATCATCAAAAGGAGTGTCTATGATGGCGGGAGGCAGTTCACATCTAAGCAACAGCTCTGGGAGGGTATTCTGTCCTCATGCAAAACAATTGAAGCAGAAACCATCCAAAACCTGACAAATTCAATGGACGAGAGAGTTCAGAAGCTCCTTTCAAACAAGTGGTCCTATGTGAAAATGTAACATCACCTAGAATAAAGTTTTGAGTTGAAAACTGTTTGATTTCAGTTTATAATAACCTGTTAATGCTTATAATTTCAAAAATGACCATTTTTTTGGTCTTTATTAAAATGAAAAGGTTGATCGAAAAGTTTGGGGGATCTAAGAGTGTGGCAACCCAGTAGTCATGATTACTTTGAATTCTGACAATATGAGGGTCATGTTGCAGGTAGTGCAGCAAGAAGGAACTTATGTGTCTTGCGCATCTCAGAGCCCCAAAATTATTTTCCGGGCTAGATGCAGCTAAAAATTATTATTAATTTTAAATCTGGTGGAGCTTAGTATAGATGGCCAAATAGGATCAGTGCTGCACACTGCTACAAAGCCCAAATTATTTTCCAGCCAAGATACAGATAAACATGATTAGTAATTTTAAATCTGGTGGAGCTTATTATAGATGGCCTAATAGAATCAGTGCTGCACACTGCTACAAAGCCCAAATTATTTTCCAGCCAAGATACAGATAAACATGATTAGTAATTTGAAAGCTTAAAACGTTGGTGAGTTGATTTTAACCAATCATCAAGCTTTTACTCTCCCCAGGATGACACAGGGGTAGAAAAGTCGTTTCGGATCCATGATTTGTTCATCTTTATGAACGTGAGTCTGTGTACATTATCAGTGGAGAGCCGCGTGCGCTTATCTGTCAGCACACCACCAGCAGCGCTGAACACACGTTCAGACAGAACGCTGGCTGCGGGGCATGACAAGATCTCCAAGGCGTAAGTGGCTAGCTCCGGCCATTTATCCAGATTGGAAGCCCAAAAAGAGCAAGGGTCCAGTGACACAGTCATGGCTTCAATGTTTACTTGGAGATACTCCTGTACCATCGTCTCTAGGCGTTGATTATGTGTCAGACTTCTTGTCTCCTGTGGCCTTGCAAAGGATGGGCAAAAAAAGTGGTGAAATGATTCCGCAAAATTGATGTTACCAGCAGATACTGTGGTTCTGTTACGGTTTGAGTGCTGAACAGTTGACGGTCCCACGGTTGGCAAGTTGGAACTGTGAGATTCACTACGTGCACCACTGGTGTTTTGTGGAAAAGCACATGTAAGATTCTGCAACAGACTCTGCTGATACTCCTGCATGCGTGCATCCCTTTCTATGGCAGGAATAATTTCTGCAAATTTACTTTTGTACCGGGGATCTAACAGTGTGGCAACCCAGTAGTCAGGATTATTTCTAATTCTCACAATTCGAAGGTCATGTTGCAGGTAGTGCAGCAAGAAGGCACTGATGTGTGTTGCGCATCCAGGAGCACCAAGTCCCTGTTGTGTTGGTGGCGAGGTAGCAATCATACTTCCTTCCTCTGTCCTCTCCCCCCAACCTCGCACAACAGAAATGTGATCAAGGTCTCCCTCATCTGATGAGTCTTCCATCAGTTCGTCCTCCACTTCTTCCTGGGCTCCTGCACCTTCCTCACTAGTTTGGCTGCTACCATGCGCCCTGGTAAAACCATCTCCCCCACCCTCACATGCCTGCCGCCTTGGTGCTGCCGACCGTCTGGACCTTGCAGATGTTAGCCCTTCCGCATACAACTCCTCCTCCTCTACTTCCTCCACCTCCTCTTGTGCCACCAGCTGACTCGGAATTTTGTTTAACATGTGCTCCAGCATGTAAATCACCGAAATAGTCATGCTGATAATGGCATCGTCAGCACTAAACATCTTCGTCGCCATTTCAAAACTGTGCAGAAGGGTGCATAGGTCCCTGATCTGAGACCACTCCTCCAGCGTGATTTGCCCCACCTCTGGATCTTGTTGGCCCAGGCTATACGTCAAAACGTATTGCACCAGGGCTTGTCGGTGCTGCCACAGTCGCTGCAACATGTGCAGAGTTGAATTCCACTGGGTAGGCACATCGCATTTTAGCCGGTGAAGTGGCAGGCCCAACGACTTCTGTAGAGATGTAAGTCGCTGAGCTGCGGGATGCGAACGGCGGAAGTGAGCACACAGCGACCGTGCCCTCTGCAGAAGGCCATCTAGTCTGGGATAGTGGGCTAAAAATTGCTGGACAACCAGGTTCAACACGTGAGCCATACAAGGCACGTGTGTGACATTGCCCCGGCGAAGGGCCGCACCCAGGTTTGCAGCATTGTCGCACACGGCCTTCCCTGGTTTCAGGTCCAGTGGAGACAACCATTCATGAAATTGGTTCTCCAGAGCTGACCACAACTCCTCAGCTGTGTGACTCACATTTCCCAGAGATTTCAAAGTAAAAACCGCCTGATGACGTTGAGCCCTACTGCCAGCATAGTAAGGAGGTGTGCAGGATCCCTTCTGCGCAGTTAGAAAGCTTGTGGCATGACCAGACAGGCTTTGGGTGCAGGTGGAAGACCGAGAGGAGGTTGAGGAGGCAGAAGCAGTGGAGGAACTTTGACATAAAGAGTATTGACGCACAACTCGTGGGGACGGCAAGACTTGGACAGCAGCCCCTTGTCCTGCTGTCACCATAGTTACCCAGTGCCCAGTCAGCGACATGTAACGCCCCTGTCCATGCCTACTCATCCAAGTGTCTGTGGTGAAATGCACCCTGTCACACACAGAGTTTCTCAAAGAAGCGGTGATGTTGTGTGCGACATGCTGGTGGAGCGCAGGCACACCTTTCTTTGAGAAGTAGTGCCGACTGGGCATCTGGTACTGGGGCACTGCGACGGACATAAGGTCTCGAAAATCCTCTGTGTCCACCAGGCGGAAAGGCAGCATTTCTGTAGCCAAGAGCTTGCAGATGGTGAAATTCAACCTCTTAGATCTGCGCCTCAAAACAGGTGTGACTGCTGTCCCCCCAGTCACAGAGGATGAAGAGGCCGCGGATGCACAAGATATGGCAGACGGTGGTTGGCCCGGCCGGCTAGGCCGCATTGTAGCACACTGAGCTTCCCACTGCAACTTATGCTTCATGTCCATGTGCCGGTTCATGCATGAAGTACTCAAACTATGTATTTTTTGGCCTCTACTTAGCTTTTGCTGACAAATGTTACAGATAACACGAGTTGGGTCATCTTTATCGATCTGAAAAAATGCCCAGGCTATGCAAGGCTTAGCACCCATGCGACCTGAAGAGCCACCACGATTTTTGGTGAGAGGCAGAGTTGTGTTTGAGGATGCAGTTGTTGACGTGCTTCCAGTAAAATGTCTCTGTCCAGGAAGGCGCAACCTGACCTCGTCGTCACTAGCATCTTCCTCCACCTCCTCTGCTGACCTCATCTCTTGGCTGACTGTGGGTTGACAGTAAGTGGGATCTCCAACATCATCATCATCACCCTGTGCGTTATCACACTCGTCGTCCTCAGAGCCAGCCTGTTCCTGCCCTGACAAAAAACTAAAGTTGTCGCTACAATCAGGTATTTGAGTCTCATCATCGTCTTCCTCATTGTCTCCACCAACAGGAGTTACAGTTTGGGAATGAGGGTCTACATTATGGTCAGAACCTTCTGCGTCTGGTCCTGGATCCGACTCATAAAGATTCTGGGCATCAGTGCAGATCATTTCATCGTCTGGATTCACAGAAGTGCTGGAGTCGACCTCTGATTCCCAGGCTATAGTATGAGTAAACAGCTCTGCAGACTCAACCATCTGTTCTACCTCATACTCAGACGGGCAGCTGGAGATTTGGGAGCTGTGAGGAAGCAAGTGCGATTGGGGTGACACCTTTGAGGACTGGAGTATTTGTGATGTTGAAGTTGATGTGGAGGAGAGCACACTTAAAGGAGCACTTGATATCCATTGAAGCACCTGCTGTTTTTGTGCCTCATCTGGAATTTGTAGCGATTGGCGTGGCCGTAAGAAAGGGATCTTATCACATTGTCCGCTAAAAGAAGTAGACATTTTAGTTTGGCTGGAAGATGGTCTTTCTTCTGCAGATGTTGCTGTTGCTTTACCTCCTACCCCACGGACACAACCTTTTTTCCCCTTCCCAACACGCCTATTCCCCTTTCCACCAGCAGCAGGCCTTTTTCCACTCATTTTGGTGGTTAACTAATTCACAACTCTGGAGTTGTTTGCACAAAAAAACAATGGATGGGAACCGAGCAGAGCTGAGTGGCCAAACTGTGGTATTAGGCCAAAACTATTGGCTGGGTTAGATGCAGAAAAAAATTATATTCAATTTGCAACCTGATGGAGGTCAGTATAGATGGACTAATAGAACAAGTCCCACACACAGCTAGAAGCCCAAATATTTTTTCAGAGGTAGATGCAGAAAAAAATTATTTTTAATTTGCAGCCTGATGGAGGTCAGTATAGATGGACTAATAGAGAAAGTCCCACACACTGCTAGAAGGCCAAATATTTTTTCAGAGCTAGATGCAGACAAAAAATTATTTTTAATTTGCAACCTGATGGAGGTCAGTATAGATGGACTAATAGAGAAAGTCCCACACACTGCTAGAAGGCCAAATATTTTTTCAGAGCTAGATGCAGATAAAAATTATTTTTAATTTTCAACCTGATGGAGGTCAGTATAGATGGACTAATAGAGAAAGTCCCACTCACTGCTAGAAGGCCAAATATTTTTTCAGAGCTAGATGCAGATAAAAATTATTTTTAATTTGCAACCTGATGGAGGTCAGTATAGATGGACTAATAGAGAAAACCCCACAGACTGCTAGAAGGCCAAATATTTTTTCAGAGCTAGATGCAGACAAAAAATTATTTTGAATTTGCAACCTGATGGAGGTCAGTATAGATGGACTAATAGAGAAAGTCCCACACACTGCTAGAAGGCCAAATATTTTTTCAGAGCTAGATGCAGTCAAAAAATTATTTTGAATTTGCAACCTGATGGAGGTCAGTATAAATGGACTAATAGAGAAAGTCCCACACACTGCTAGAAGGCCAAATATTTTTTCAGAGCTAGATGCAGACAAAAAATTATTTTTAATTTGCAACCTGATGGAGGTCAGTATAGATGGACTAATAGAGAAAGTCCCACACACTGCTAGAAGGCCAAATATTTTTTCAGACCTAGATGCAGATAAAAATTATTTTTAATTTGCAACCTGATGGAGGTCAGTATAGATGGACTAATAGAGAAAGTCCCACACACTGCTAGAAGGCCAAATATTATTTCAGAGCTAGATGCAGACCAAAAATTATTTTTAATTTGCAACCTGATGGAGGTCAGTATAGATGGACTAATAGAGAAAGTCCGACACACTGCTAGAAGGCCAAATATTTTTTCAGAGCTAGATGCAGACAAAAAATTATTTTTAATTTGCAACCTGATGGAGGTCAGTATAGATGGACTAATAGAGTAAGTCCCACACACTGCTAGAAGGCCAAATATTTTTTCAGAGCTAGATGCAGACAAAAAATTATTTTGAATTTGCAACCTGATGGAGGTCAGTATAGATGGACTAATAGAGAAAGTCCCACACACTGCTAGAAGGCCAAATATTTTTTCAGAGCTAGATGCAGATAAAAATTATTTTTAATTTGCAACCTGATGGAGGTCAGTATAGATGGACTAATAGAGAAAGTCCCACACACCGCTAGAAGGTCAAATATTTTTTCAGAGCTAGATGCAGACAAAAAATGATTTTGAATTTACAACCTGATGGAGGTCAGTATAGATGGACTAATAGAGAAAGTCCCACACACTGCTAGAAGGCCAAATATTTTTTCAGAGCTAGATGCAGACAAAAAATTATTTTTAATTTGCAACCTGATGGAGGTCAGTATAGATGGACTAATAGAGAAAGTCCCACACACTGCTAGAAGGCCAAATTTTTTTTCAGAGGTAGATGCAGAAAAAAATTATATTCAGTTTGCAACCTGATGGAGGTCTGTATAGATGGATTAATAGAACAAGTCCCACACACTGCTAGAAGGCCAAATATTTTTTCAGAGCTAGATGCAGACAAAAAATTATTTTGAATTTGCAACCTGATGGAGGTCAGTATAGATGGACTAATAGAGAAAGTCCCACACACTGCTAGAAGGCCAAATATTTTTTCAGAGCTAGATGCAGACAAAAAATTATTTTTAATTTCCAACCTGATGGAGGTCAGTATAGATGGACTAATAGAGAAAGTCCCACACACTGCTAGAAGGCCAAATATTTTTTCAGAGCTAGATGCAGATAAAAATTATTTTTAATTTTCAACCTGATGGAGGTCAGTATAGATGGACTAATAGAGAAAGTCCCACTCACTGCTAGAAGGCCAAATATTTTTTCAGAGCTAGATGCAGATAAAAATTATTTTTAATTTGCAACCTGATGGAGGTCAGTATAGATGGACTAATAGAGAAAGTCCCACAGACTGCTAGAAGGCCAAATATTTTTTCAGAGCTAGATGCAGACAAAAAATTATTTTGAATTTGCAACCTGATGGAGGTCAGTATAGATGGACTAATAGAGAAAGTCCCACACACTGCTAGAAGGCCAAATATTTTTTCAGAGCTAGATGCAGTCAAAAAATTATTTTGAATTTGCAACCTGATGGAGGTCAGTATAAATGGACTAATAGAGAAAGTCCCACACACTGCTAGAAGGCCAAATATTTTTTCAGAGCTAGATGCAGACAAAAAATTATTTTTAATTTGCAACCTGATGGAGGTCAGTATAGATGGACTAATAGAGAAAGTCCCACACACTGCTAGAAGGCCAAATATTTTTTCAGACCTAGATGCAGATAAAAATTATTTTTAATTTGCAACCTGATGGAGGTCAGTATAGATGGACTAATAGAGAAAGTCCCACACACTGCTAGAAGGCCAAATATTTTTTCAGAGCTAGATGCAGACAAAAAATTATTTTGAATTTGCAACCTGATGGAGGTCAGTATAGATGGACTAATAGAGAAAGTCCCACACACTGCTAGAAGGCCAAATATTTTTTCAGAGCTAGATGCAGACAAAAAATGATTTTGAATTTGCAAACTGATGGAGGTCAGTATAGATGGACTAATAGAGAAAGTCCCACACACTGCTAGAAGGCCAAATATTTTTTCAGAGCTAGATGCAGACAAAAAATTATTTTGAATTTGCAACCTGATGGAAGTCAGTATAGATGGACTAATAGAGAAAGTCCCACACACTGCTAGAAGGCCAAATATTTTTTCAGAGTTAGATGCAGATAAAAATTATTTTTAATTTGCAACCTGATGGAGGTCAGTATAGATGGACTAATAGAGAAAGTCCCACACACTGCTAGAAGGTCAAATATTTTTTCAGAGCTAGATGCAGACAAAAAATGATTTTGAATTTGCAACCTGATGGAGGTCAGTATAGATGGACTAATAGAGAAAGTCCCTCACACTGCTAGAAGGCCAAATATTTTTTCAGAGCTAGATGCAGACAAAAAATTATTTTTAATTTGCAACCTGATGGAGGTCAGTATAGATGGACTAATAGAGAAAGTCCCACACACTGCTAGAAGGCCAAATTTTTTTTCAGAGGTAGATGCAGAAAAAAATTATATTCAGTTTGCAACCTGATGGAGGTCTGTATAGATGGATTAATAGAACAAGTCCCACACACAGCTAGAAGCCCAATATTTTTTCAGAGGAAGATGCAGAAAAAAAATATATTCAGTTTGCAACCTGATGGAGGTCAGTATAGATGGACTAATAGAGAAAGTCCCAAACACTGCTAGAAGGCCAAATATTTTTACAGAGCTAATTTGCAACCTTATGGAGGTCAGTATAGATGGACTAATAGAGAAAGTCCCACACACTGCTAGAAGGCCAAATATTTTTTCAGAGTTAGATGCAGATAAAAATTATTTTTAATTTGCAACCTGATGGAGGTCAGTATAGATGGACTAATAGAGAAAGTCCCACACACTGCTAGAAGGCCAAATATTTTTTCAGAGCTAGATACAGACAAAAAATTATTTTGAATTTGCAACCTGATGGAGGTCAGTATAGATGGACTAATAGAGAAAGTCCCACACACTGCTAGAAGGCCAAATATTTTTTCAGAGCTAGATGCAGACAAAAAATTATTTTTAATTTGCAACCTTATGGAGGTCAGTATAGATGGACTAATAGAGAAAGTCCCACACACTGCTAGAAGGCCAAATATTTTTTCAGACCTAGATGCAGATAAAAATTCTTTTTAATTTGCAACCTGATGGAGGTCTGTATAGATGGACGAATAGAGAAAGTCCCACACACTGCTAGAAGGTCAAATATTTTTTCAGAGCTAGATGCAGACAAAAAATGATTTTGAATTTGCAACCTGATGGAGGTCAGTATAGATGGACTAATAGAGAAAGTCCCTCACACTGCTAGAAGGCCAAATATTTTTTCAGAGCTAGATGCAGACAAAAAATTATTTTTAATTTGCAACCTGATGGAGGTCAGTATAGATGGACTAATAGAGAAAGTCCCACACACTGCTAGAAGGCCAAATTTTTTTTCAGAGGTAGATGCAGAAAAAAATTATATTCAGTTTGCAACCTGATGGAGGTCTGTATAGATGGATTAATAGAACAAGTCCCACACACAGCTAGAAGCCCAATATTTTTTCAGAGGAAGATGCAGAAAAAATATATATTCAGTTTGCAACCTGATGGAGGTCAGTATAGATGGACTAATAGAGAAAGTCCCAAACACTGCTAGAAGGCCAAATATTTTTACAGAGCTAGATGCAGATAAAAAATATTTTTAATTTGCAACCTGATGGAGGTCAGTATAGATGGACTAATAGAGAAAGTCGCACACACTGCTAGAAGGCCAAATATTTTTTCAGAGCTAGATGCAGACAAAAAATTATTTTGAATTTGCAACCTAATGGAGGTCAGCATAGATGGACTAATAGAGAAAGTCCCACACACTGCTAGAAGGCCAAATATTTTTTCAGAGCTAGATGCAGACAAAAAATTATTTTTAATTTGCAACCTTATGGAGGTCAGTATAGATGGACTAATAGAGAAAGTCCCACACACTGCTAGAAGGCCAAATATTTTTTCAGACCTAGATGCAGATAAAAATTCTTTTTAATTTGCAACCTGATGGAGGTCTGTTTAGATGGACTAATAGAGAAAGTCCCACTCACTGCTAGAAGGCCAAATATTTTTTCAGAGCTAGATGCAGATAAAAATTATTTTTAGTTTGCAACCTGATGGAGGTCACTATAGATGGACTAATAGAGAAAGTCCCACACACTGCTAGAAGGCCAAATATTTTTTCAGAGCTAGATGCAGACAAAAAATTATTTTGAATTTGCAACCTGATGGAGGTCAGTATAGATGGACTAATAGAGAAAGTCCCACACACTGCTAGAAGGCCAAATATTTTTTCAGAGCTAGATGCAGATAAAAATTATTTTGAATTTGCAACCTGATGGAGGTCAGTATAGATGGACTAATAGAGAAAGTCCCACACACTGCTAGAAGGCCAAATATTTTTACAGAGCTAGATGCAGATAAAAAATATTTTTAATTTGCAACCTGATGGAGGTCAGTATAGATGGACTAATAGAGAAAGTCGCACACACTGCTAGAAGGCCAAATATTTTTTCAGAGCTAGATGCAGACAAAAAATTATTTTGAATTTGCAACCTAATGGAGGTCAGCATAGATGGACTAATAGAGAAAGTCCCACACACTGCTAGAAGGCCAAATATTTTTTCAGAGCTAGATGCAGACAAAAAATTATTTTTAATTTGCAACCTTATGGAGGTCAGTATAGATGGACTAATAGAGAAAGTCCCACACACTGCTAGAAGGCCAAATATTTTTTCAGACCTAGATGCAGATAAAAATTCTTTTTAATTTGCAACCTGATGGAGGTCTGTTTAGATGGACTAATAGAGAAAGTCCCACTCACTGCTAGAAGGCCAAATATTTTTTCAGAGCTAGATGCAGATAAAAATTATTTTTAGTTTGCAACCTGATGGAGGTCACTATAGATGGACTAATAGAGAAAGTCCCACACACTGCTAGAAGGCCAAATATTTTTTCAGAGCTAGATGCAGACAAAAAATTATTTTGAATTTGCAACCTGATGGAGGTCAGTATAGATGGACTAATAGAGAAAGTCCCACACACTGCTAGAAGGCCAAATATTTTTTCAGAGCTAGATGCAGATAAAAATTATTTTGAATTTGCAACCTGATGGAGGTCAGTATAGATGGACTAATAGAGAAAGTCCCACACACTGCTAGAAGGCCAAATATTTTTTCAGAGCTAGAGGCAGACAAAAAATTATTTTTAATTTCCAACCTGATGGAGGTCAGTATAGATGGACTAATAGAGAAAGTCCCACACACTGCTAGAAGGCCAAATATTTTTTCAGAGCTAGATGCAGACAAAAAATTATTTTTAATTTGCAACCTGATGGAGGTCAGTATAGATGGACTAATAGAGAAAGTCCCACACACTGCTAGAAGGCCAAATATTTTTTCAGAGCTAAATGCAGACAAAAAATTATTTTTAATTTGCAACCTGATGGAGGTCAGTATAGATGGACTAATAGAGAAAGTCCCACACACTGCTAGAAGGCCAAATATTTTTTCAGAGCTAGATGCAGATAAAAATTATTTTTAATTTGCAACCTGATGGAGGTCAGTATAGATGGACTTATAGAGAAAGTCCCACACACTGCTAGAAGGCCAAATATTTTTTCAGAGCTAGATGCAGACAAAAAATTATTTTTAATTTGCAACCTGATGGAGGTCAGTATAGATGGACTAATAGAGAAAGTCCCACACACTGCTAGAAGGCCAAATTATTTTTCAGAGGTAGATGCAGAAAAAAATTATATTCAGTTTGCAACCTGATGGAGGTCTGTATAGATGGATTAATAGAACAAGTCCCACACACTGCTAGAAGGCCAAATATTTTTTCAGAGCTAGATGCAGACAAAAAATTATTTTGAATTTGCAACCTGATGGAGGTCAGCATAGATGGACTAATAGAGAAAGTCCCACACACTGCTAGAAGGCCAAATATTTTTTCAGAGCTAGATGCAGACAAAAAATTATTTTTAATTTGCAACCTGATGGAGGTCAGTATAGATGGACTAATAGAAAAAGTCCCACACACTGCTAGAAGGCCAAATATTTTTTCAGAGCTAAATGCAGACAAAAAATTATTTTTAATTTGCAACCTGAGGAGGTCAGTATAGATGGACTAATAGAGAAAGTCCCACACACTGCTAGAAGGCCAAATATTTTTTCAGACCTAGATGCAGATAAAAATTCTTTTTAATTTGCAACCTGATGGAGGTCTGTATAGATGGACTAATAGAGAAAGTCCCACTCACTGCTAGAAGGCCAAATATTTTTTCAGAGCTAGATGCAGATAAAAATTATTTTTAATTTGCAACCTGATGGAGGTCAGTATAGATGGACTAATAGAGAAAGTCCCACACACTGCTAGAAGGCCAAATATTTTTTCAGAGCTAGATGCAGACAAAAAATTATTTTTAATTTGCAACCTGATGGAGGTCAGTATAGATGGACTAATAGAGAAAGTCCCACACACTGCTAGAAGGCCAAATATTTTTTCAGAGCTAGATGTAGACAAAAAATTATTTTGAATTTGCAACCTGATGGAGGTCAGTATAGATGGACTAATAGAACAAGTCCCACACACTGCTAGAAGGCCAAATATTTTTTCAGAGCTAAATGCAGACAAAAAATTATTTTTAATTTGCTACCTGATGGAGGTCAGTTTAGATGGACTAATAGAGAAAGTCCCACACACTGCTAGAAGGCCAAATATTTTTTCAGAGCTAGATGCAGATAAAAATTATTTTTAATTTGCAACCTGATGGAGGTCAGTATAGATGGACTAATAGAGAAAGTCCCACACACTGCTAGAAGGCCAAATAGTTTTTCAGAGCTAGATGCAGATAAAAATTATTTTTAATTTGCAACCTGATGGAGGTCAGTATAGATGGACTAATAGAGAAAGTCCCACACACTGCTAGAAGGCCAAATATTTTTTCAGAGCTAGATACAGACAAAAAATTATTTTGAATTTGCAACCTGATGGAGGTCAGTATAGATGGACTAATAGAGAAAGTCCCACACACTGCTAGAAGGCCAAATATTTTTTCAGAGCTAGATGCAGACAAAAAATTATTTTTAATTTGCAACCTTATGGAGGTCAGTATAGATGGACTAATAGAGAAAGTCCCACACACTGCTAGAAGGCCAAATATTTTTTCAGACCTAGATGCAGATAAAAATTCTTTTTAATTTGCAACCTGATGGAGGTCTGTATAGATGGACGAATAGAGAAAGTCCCACTCACTGCTAGAAGGCCAAATATTTTTTCAGAGCTAGATGCAGATAAAAATTATTTTTAATTTGCAACCTGATGGAGGTCAGTATAGATGGACTAATAGAGAAAGTCCCACACACTGCTAGAAGGCCAAATATTTTTTCAGAGCTAGATGCAGACAAAAAATTATTTTGAATTTGCAACCTGATGGAGGTCAGTATAGATGGACTAATAGAGAAAGTCCCACACACTGCTAGAAGGCCAAATATTTTTTCAGAGCTAGATGCAGACAAAAAAATTATTTTTAATTTGCAACCTGATGGAGGTCAGTATAGATGGACTAATAGAGAAAGTCCCACACACTGCTAGAAGGCCAAATATTTTTTCAGAGCTAGATGCAGACAAAAAATTATTTTTAATTTGCAACCTGATGGAGGTCAGTATAGATGAACTAATAGAGAAAGTCCCACACACTGCTAGAAGGCCAAATATTTTTTCAGAGCTAAATGCAGACAAAAAATTATTTTTAATTTGCAACCTGATGGAGGTCAGTATAGATGGACTAATAGAGAAAGTCCCACACACTGCTAGAAGGCCAAATATTTTTTCAGAGCTAGATGCAGATAAAAATTATTTTTAATTTGCAACCTGATGGAGGTCAGTATAGATGGACTAATAGAGAAAGTACCACACACTGCTAGAAGGCAAAATATTTTTTCAGAGCTAGATGCAGACAAAAAATTATTTTGAATTTGCAACCTGATGGAGGTCAGTATAGATGGACTAATAGAGAAATTCCCACACACTGCTAGAAGGCCAAATATTTTTTCAGAGCTAGATGCAGACAAAAAATTATTTTTAATTTGCAACCTGATGGAGGTCAGTATAGATGGACTAATAGAGAAAGTCCCACACACTGCTAGAAGGCCAATTTTTTTTTCAGAGGAAGATGCAGAAAAAAATTATATTCAGTTTGCAACCTGATGGAGGTCTGTATAGATGGATTAATAGAACAAGTCCCACACACAGCTAGAAGCCCAATATTTTTTCAGAGGTAGATGCAGAAAAAAAATATATTCAGTTTGCAACCTGATGGAGGTCAGTATAGATGGACTAATAGAGAAAGTCCCACACACTGCTAGAAGGCCAAATATTTTTTCAGAGCTAGATGCAGACAAAAAATTATTTTGAATTTGCAACCTGATGGAGGTCAGTATAGATGGACTAATAGAGAAAGTCCCACACACTGCTAGAAGGCCAAATATTTTGTCAGAGCTAGATGCAGATAAAAATTATTTTTAATTTGCAACCTGATGGAGGTCAGTATAGATGGACTAATAGAGAAAGTCCCACACACTGCTAGAAGGTCAAATATTTTTTCAGAGCTAGATGCAGACAAAAAATGATTTTGAATTTGCAACCTGATGGAGGTCAGTATAGATGGACTAATAGAGAAAGTCCCACACACTGCTAGAAGGTCAAATATTTTTTCAGAGCTAGATGCAGACAAAAAATTATTTTTAATTTGCAACCTGATGGAGGTCAGTATAGATGGACTAATAGAGAAAGTCCCACACACTGCTAGAAGGCCAAATTTTTTATCAGAGGTAGATGCAGAAAAAAATTATATTCAGTTTGCAACCTGATGGAGGTCTGTATAGATGGATTAATAGAACATGTCCCACACACAGCTAGAAGCCCAATATTTTTTCAGAGGTAGATGCAGAAAAAAAATATATTCAGTTTGCAACCTGATGGAGGTCAGTATAGATGGACTAATAGAGAAAGTCCCAAACACTGCTAGAAGGCCAAATATTTTTTCAGAGCTAGATGCAGATAAAAAATATTTTTAATTTGCAACCTGATGGAGGTCAGTATAGATGGACTAATAGAGAAAGTCCCACACACTGCTAGAAGGCCAAATATTTTTTCACAGGTAGATGCAGACAAAAAATTATTTTGAATTTGCAACCTGATGGAGGTCAGCATAGATGGACTAATAGAGAAAGTCCCACACACTGCTAGAAGGCCAAATATTTTTTCAGAGCTAGATGCAGAAAAAAATTATATTCAGTTTGCAACCTGATGGAGGTCAGTATAGATGGATTAATAGAACAAGACCCACACACAGCTAGAAGCCGAATATTTTTTCAGAGCTAGATGCAGAAAAAAATTATATTCAATTTGCAACCTGCTGGAGGTCAGTATAGAAGGACTAATAGAACAAGTCCCACACACTGCTAGAAGTCCAAATAATTTTTCAGAGCTAGATGCAGAAAAAAATTATTTTTAATTTGCAACCTGATGGAGGTCAGTATAGATAGACTAATAGACCAAGTCCCACACACCGCTAGAAGCACAAATATTTTTTCAGAGCTAGATGCAGAAAAAAATTATATTCAATTTGCAACCTGCTGGAGGTCTGTATAGAAGGACTAATAGAACAAGTCCCACAAACTGCTAGAAGCCCAAATATTTTTTCAGAGCTAAATGAAGAAAAAAATTATTTTTAATTTGCAACCTGATGGAGGTCAGTATAGATGGACTAATAGACCAAGTCCCACACACCGCTAGAAGCCCAAATATTTTTTCAGAGCTAGATGCAGAAAAAAATTATATTCAGTTTGCAACCTGATGGAGGTCAGTATAGATGGATTAATAGAACAAGACCCACACACCGCTAGAAGCCGAATATTTTTTCAGAGCTAGATGCAGAAAAAAATTATATTCAATTTGCAACCTGCTGGAGGTCAGTATAGAAGGACTAATAGAACAAGTCCCACACACTGCTAGAAGCCCAAATATTTTTTCAGAGCTAGATGCAGAAAAAAATTATTTTTAATTTGCAACCTAATGGAGGTCAGTATAGATGGACTAATAGACCAAGTCCCACACACCGCTAGAAGCCCAAATATTTTTTCAGAGCTAGATGCAGAAAAAAATTATATTCAATTTGCAACCTGCTGGAGGTCAGTATAGAAGGACTAATAGAACAAGTCCCACACACTGCTAGAAGCCCAAATATTTTTTCAGAGCTAGATGCAGAAAAAAATTATATTCAATTTGCAACCTGCTGGAGGTCAGTATAGATGGATTAATAGAACAAGACCCACACACAGCTAGAAGCCGAATATTTTTTCAGAGCTAGATGCAGAAAAAAATTATATTCAATTTGCAACCTGCTGGAGGTCAGTATAGAAGGACTAATAGAACAAGTCCCACACACTGCTAGAAGCCCAAATAATTTTTCAGAGCTAGATGCAGAAAAAAATTATTTTTAATTTGCAACCTGATGGAGGTCAGTATAGATGGACTAATAGACCAAGTCCCACACACCGCTAGAAGCCCAAATATTTTTTCAGAGCTAGATGCAGAAAAAAATTATATTCAATTTGCAACCTGATGGAGGTCAGTATAGATGGATTAATAGAACAAGACCCACACACCGCTAGAAACCGAATATTTTTTCAGAGCTAGATGCAGAAAAAAATTATATTCAATTTGCAACCTGCTGGAGGTCAGTATAGAAGGACTAATAGAACAAGTCTCACACACTGCTAGAAGCCCAAATATTTTTTCAGAGCTAGATGCAGAAAAAAATTATTTTTAATTTGCAACCTAATGGAGGTCAGTATAGATGGACTAATAGACCAAGTCCCACACACCGCTAGAAGCCCAAATATTTTTTCAGAGCTAGATGCAGAAAAAAATTATATTCAATTTGCAACCTGCTGGAGGTCAGTATAGAAGGACTAATAGAACAAGTCCCACACACTGCTAGAAGCCAAAAAATTTTTTCAGAGCTAGATGCAGAAAAAAATTATTTTTAATTTGCAACCTGATGGAGGTCAGTATAGATGGACTAATAGACCAAGTCCCACACACTGCTAGAAGTCCAAATATTTTTTCAGAGCTAGATGCAGAAAATTTTTTTATTCAATTTGCAACCTGATGGAGGTCAGTATAGATGGACTAATAGACCAAGTCCCACACACTGCTAGAAGCCCAAATATTTTTTCAGAGCTAGATGCAGAAAAAAATTATTTTTAATTTGCAACCTGATGGAGGTCAGTATAGAAGGACTAATAGAACAAGTCCCACACACTGCTAGAAGCCCAAATATTTTTTCAGAGCTAGATGCAGAAATTTTTTTTATTCAATTTGCAACCTGATGGAGGTCAGTATAGATGGACTAATAGACCAAGTCCCACACACTGCTAGAAGCCCAAATATTTTTTCAGAGCTAGATGCAGAAAAAAATTATTTTTAATTTGCAACCTGATGGAGGTCAGTATAGATGGACTAATAGACCAAGTCCCACACACCGCTAGAAGCCCAAATATTTTTTCAGAGCTAGATGCAGAAAAAAATTATATTCAATTTGCAACCTGCTGGAGGTCAGTATAGAAGGACTAATAGAACAAGTCCCACACACTGCTAGAAGCCCAAATATTTTTTTCAGAGCTAAATGAAGAAAAAAATTATTTTTAATTTGCAACCTGATGGAGGTCAGTATAGATGGACTAATAGACCAAGTCCCACACACTGCTAGAAGCCCAAATATTTTTTCAGAGCTAGATGCAGAAAAAAATTATTTTTAATTTGCAACCTGATGGAGGTCAGTATAGATGGACTAATAGACCAAGTCCCACACACCGCTAGAAGCCCAAATATTTTTTCAGAGCTAGATGCAGAAAAAAATTATATTCAATTTGCAACCTGATGGAGGTCAGTATAGAAGGACTAATAGAACAAGTCCCACACACTGCTAGAAGCCCAAATATTTTTTCAGAGCTAAATGAAGAAAAAAATTATTTTTAATTTGCAACCTGATGGAGGTCAGTATAGATGGACTAATAGACCAAGTCCCACACACTGCTAGAAGCCCAAATATTTTTTCAGAGCCAGATGCAGAAATTTTTTTTATTCAATTTGCAACCTGATGGAGGTCAGTATAGATGGACTAATAGACCAAGTCCCACACACTGCTAGAAGCCCAAATATTTTTTCAGAGCTAGATGCAGAAAAAAATTATTTTTAATTTGCAACCTGATGGAGGTCAGTATAGATGGACTAATAGACCAAGTCCCACACACTGCTAGAAGCCCAAATATTTTTTCAGAGCTAGATGCAGAAAAAAATTATTTTTAATTTGCAACCTGATGGAGGTCAGTATAGAAGGACTAATAGAACAAGTCCCACACACTGCTAGAAGCCCAAATATTTTTTCAGAGCTAGATGCAGAAATTTTTTTTATTCAATTTGCAACCTGATGGAGGTCAGTATAGATGGACTAATAGACCAAGTCCCACACACTGCTAGAAGCCCAAATATTTTTTCAGAGTTAGATGCAGAAAAAAATTATTTTTAATTTGCAACCTGATGGAGGTCAGTATAGATGGACTAATAGACCAAGTCCCACACACCGCTAGAAGCCCAAATATTTTTTCAGAGCTAGATGCAGAAAAAAATTATATTCAATTTGCAACCTGCTGGAGGTCAGTATAGAAGGACTAATAGAACAAGTCCCACACACTGCTAGAAGCCCAAATATTTTTTCAGAGCTAAATGAAGAAAAAAATTATTTTTAATTTGCAACCTGATGGAGGTCAGTATAGATGGACTAATAGACCAAGTCTCACACACTGCTAGAAGCCCAAATATTTTTTCAGAGCTAGATGCAGAAAAAAATTATTTTTAATTTGCAACCTGATGGAGGTCAGTATAGATGGACTAATAGACCAAGTCCCACACACCGCTAGAAGCCCAAATATTTTTTCAGAGCTAGATGCAGAAAAAAATTATATTCAATTTGCAACCTGATGGAGGTCAGTATAGAAGGACTAATAGAACAAGTCCCACACACTGCTAGAAGCCCAAATATTTTTTCAGAGCTAAATGAAGAAAAAAAATATTTTTAATTTGCAACCTGATGGAGGTCAGTATAGATGGACTAATAGACCAAGTCCCACACACTGCTAGAAGCCCAAATATTTTTTCAGAGCTAGATGCAGAAAAAAATTATTTTTAATTTGCAACCTGATGGAGGTCAGTATAGATGGACTAATAGACCAAGTCCCACACACCGCTAGAAGCCCAAATATTTTTTCAGAGCTAGATGCAGAAAAAAATTATATTCAGTTTGCAACCTGATGGAGGTCAGTATAGATGGATTAATAGAACAAGACCCACACACAGCTAGAAGCCCAATATTTTTTAAGAGGTAGATGCAGAAAAAAATATATTCAGTTTGCAACCTGATGTAGGTCAGTATAGATGGACTAATAGAATGATGCTATGCCCAAAAGATTTTACTTCACTAGGTGCAGTAAAAAAATTGGTATTCTATACACAGGTGGTATATCTTGCAACACAGATAGGCTATTCCACTGACTAACACACTCTGCAATAGGCCAAAAAGGATTAGCTTTGCTAGATTCAGCCAAATGCTGTGAAAAAAACTTGCACAGCACTGGCACAGACCTGCCTGGCAAAAACTGATAGGAACTGATGTAACCTAGTCCTGAAAAGGACTCCAATTACAATTAGTCTTTACTCCCACAATCTATCTATTTAAGAGCACAGACCTCATTGATAAAAGTCGTAGGAAATGCTGTAACCTAGTCCTTAAAAGGACTGCAATGACAACTATTCCCTACTCCCAAGCTATCTGTATATTTGTGCGAAAATTGGATTGAAATTAACAAGGTATAGCGCACACAGCAACAGCGGTGCCGTCTAACACGCAGCTGCAGCAGTGAGAAAATGGTGGCGACGGGGAAAATGGCTTGGTCTTATAGGGCAAGGACATGTGACATACACTGCCAATGACACATGCCCTTGCTTGTGTGAAAAAAAGCACTTCGCTCCGTGTGTGCGCTGCTGATAGGCTGACAGATTGCACCTCCCCACTGCAAATGCGGGAAAGAGAAAAAAAAATGGAGATCTTCATTGTTCCTGCAGAGATCCATCCCCTGCCCCTCCCCCCACCCCGCTGTACACTCAAACTGCGTATTAACATTAATTTTCATCATTACTGAGAAAAAATCCAGTTATGATTTTGGTGCACGAACAGTTATCGAACATAACCTCGAACAGCCGAATTTTTCTCAAATTGTTCGTGTTCGCCGAACGGCTCGAACACCGCCCAAAACAGCTCGAATTTGAGATTGGCGAACAGTTCGAGTAAAACAACGCTCATCTCTAATTCTAAGCTGAATGTGCCTGCTCTCATCAGATTGCAAGTGCTATGCAACTTGAGGCTGGGCAAGTACTGCCATGGGAGACTTGCTGGGAATTCCTGGATCCGTTGTCATTTGGGCTGCTGCTATTGTCATTTGGATTTTTTTTTATAATCTAACCTTTCCCTGCCCATTTTATTCCTTTTGAAAAGACGTGCACATGTGACAGCTGTACGTCAACGGCCATTCTAAGCTGAATGTGCCTGCCCTCGTCAGATTGCAGTTGCTAAGCAGCTTGAGGCTAGGCAGGTACTGGCATGGGAGACTGGCTGGGAATCCCTGGTTCCGTTGATATTTTGGCTGCTGCTATTGTCATTTGGATTTTTGGATTTTTGTTTTTAAAAACATGAGCTTTCCCTCCCCATTTTATTCCTTTTGAAAAGATGCGCACATGTGACATCTGCACATCTGCACATCGACGGCCATTCTAAGCTGAATGTGCCTTCCCTCATCAGATCGCAGCAGCTACGCAGCTTGAGGTCAGGGTAGTACCGGCATGGGAGACTGGCTGGGAATCCCTGGTTCCGTTGACATTTTGGCTGCTGCTATTGTCATTTGATTTTTTGGATTTTTTTTTTAAAATCTAACCTTTTCCTCCCCATTTTATTCCTTTTGAAAAGACGTGCACGTGTGACATTTGTACGTGAATGGCCATTGTAAGCTGAATGTGCCTGCCCTTGTCAGATCACAGCCGCTAAGCATACATAGTAACATAGTAGCATAGTTTGTAAAGCCGAATAAAGACTTGCGTCCATCAAGTTCGACCTGTTAGTTCTGTAATTGCTAAAGTTGATCCAGAGGAGGGCAAAAACCCCAAATGATTTGGCCAATCTTCACCTGAGGAAAAATTCCCTCTCGACTCTAAAAACAGCAGTCAGAATAAATCCCTGTATCAACCTACTATTTTATTTTATTTTTAAGTATATGCTGAAATCTGCCTGGTATCTAGAAATGCATCCAGTCCCCGCTTGAACTGGTGTAGTGAATCCGACATTACCATCTCCTCACTCAGTGAATTCCATATTCTCACTGCTCTTACCGTAAAGAACCCCTTCCTATGCTGGTGCTGAAACCTTTTTTCTTCCAGTCTTAGTGAGTGCCCTCTAGTTACCGTAATATCCCTCCTTTTGAACAAATCCCGGGCAAGATCTCTATACTGTCCCCTAACATATTTGTACACATTTATTATGTCCCCCCTCAACCTTCTCTTTTCCAGGCTTAATAGTTCTAGTTTTGCGAACCTCTCTGCGTATTGCAGTCCCTCCATTCCCTTTATTAATTTCGTTGCCCTCCTTTGTACCTTTTCAAGCCCATTAATATCCTTTCTATATATTGGGGCCCATAACTGAGCACAGTATTCCAAGTGTGGTCTGACCAGTGCTTTGTACAGTGGAAGAACAATGTTCTCATCCTTTGCAGCTATACCTCTTCTGATACATCCCATTACCCTGTTTGCCCTTACAGCAGCAGCCTGACTTTGGGCACTCCAATTTAGTTTGCTATCAATCAAGATGCCCAAGTCCTTCTCCATCTCTGAATTCCCCAATGATTTCCTATTCAGTGAGTACTGGTGACTTCCATTTTTCCTTCCCATATGTATGACCTTACATTTCTCCTCGTTAAACCTCATTTGCCATTTAATGCTCCACCTACCCAGCTTATCCAAATCCCTCTGTAGGTCTGCACTGTCCTCTTTTGTATTAATTGTTTTACATAACTTTGTGTCACCTGCAAATATTGATATTTTACTATTTATCCCGTTGACTATGTCGTTAATAAAGATATTAAATAACATTGGGCCTAGTACAGACCCCTGTGGTACCCCACTGGTGACGCTTACCCAATCTGAGTATATTCCATTTATATCCACCCTCTGCCTTCTATCCTTTAGCCAGTTAGCTACCCACTTGCAGACATTTTCCCCCAGCCCCATCATTCTCATTTTGTATACCAACCTATTATGTGGCACGCTATCGAACGCTTTTGAGAAGTCGAGATACACGACATCCACTGGTTCCCCCTGATCTACTCGAGAGCTAACCTCCTCGTAGAAGTCAATCAGGTTTGTTTGGCAGGAGCGATTCCTCATGAATCCATGTTGGTTCGGGATTAAAAGATTATTAGCATCAAGATGCTCCGTAATTGCCTCTTTAAAGAAGCTTTCAAAAATTTTGCCCACAACGGACGTCAGACTCACCGGCCGATAGTTTCCGGCGTCACTTTTCGCTCCCTTTTTGAATATTGGCATTACATTCGCCTGTCGCCAATCAAGTGGCACAGACCCAGTCTCAACAGAGTCCTTAAATATAAGATATAACGGTCTGTCTATCACATTACTTAGTTCCCTTAGTACCCGTGGGTGTATGCCATCAGGTCCTGGTGATTTGTTTATTTTAATGTTACTGAGGCGTTTCTGTACCCCAGCTTGGGTTAGATTTGTCATACTTAGTGGAGGATTAAGTTTGTCACTTCTCATTTCTCCTGTTAGTTCGATTTCCTTTGTGAAAGTTGTCGAAAAAAAATTATTTAATAGATTATCTTTATCCTCATCTTTCTCTATGATTTTGCCTTCCTCACTTTTTATCGGTCCAATATTATCCGATTTAATCCTTTTACTATTTATATACGTAAAGAACAGTTTGGGATTTGATCTACTTTCCCTAGCAATACGTCTCTCTGTTTCCTCCTTCGCTATTTTTATTTGTTTTTTACAGGTTCTCGTTTTTTCCTTGTAACACATTAGTGCCTCCTTACTGTTTTCCTGTTTTAATCTCTTGAATGCCTCTTTTTTGCTATTTAACGCCCCTTTTACGTTCTTGTTCAACCATATTGGTTTCCTCTCATTTCTGGCCCTTTTATTCCCATACGGTATATACCTCTCGCACTGAGTATTCAGAATTCTTTTGAAGGTTTCCCATTTACTATTCATATTTCCTTGATTAAGAAGTTTGTCCCAGTCAATAAGTTGAAGGCTTTCTTGCAGCTGATCAAACCTCGCCCTCCTAAAGTTTAATGTTTTTGTTGTTCCCTTATTGATAACCCTACTGAAGGGCATTTTGAAGTTGATAATATTATGGTCGCTATTACCTAGGTGCCCCCCTATCTGTACCTCAGTTATTCTATCAGGCCTATTAGTCAATATTAAGTCCAACACGGCCTTCCCTCTCGTTGGTTCCTGCACTTGTTGGGAGAGATAGTTATCCTTAATATTTGTCAAGAACCTTTTTACTTTCTGAGATCTACAGGCTTCTGTTTCCCAGTCAATATCCGGGTAGTTGAAATCCCCCATTACAATCACTTCATTATGTTTTGCTACTTTGTCTATTTGTCCTAATAGCAGATTCTCATTCTCCTCTGTTATATTGGGTGGCTTATAGCAGACCCCCAGTAATATTTTATTATTATTTTTAGTTCCCTCTATCTCTACCCACATGGACTCGACCCCCTCTTCTCCCTCTCCTATATCTTCCCTTAGTCTGGGTTTTAGACATGACTTTACATATAAGCAGACTCCTCCGCCTTTCCCCTGTTTCCGGTCCCTTCTAAATAAACTATAATCTAATAAATTTACCGCCCAGTCGTTGCTATCGTCTAGCCAAGTCTCTCTTATACATACGATGTCATACCTCTCCTAAGATATAAGCGCCCGCAGCTCATCCGCCTTATTGGTCAGGCTTCTTGCGTTGGTCAGCATGCAAGATAAAACTTTGGGGTTATTTAGCATCCTATTCTTATCTAACGATCTAACTGTATATCCCCACCCCCCTCTCCACCCTCATTATATTCACTTCTCCCCTTCCCCCTTGCTTGCCTCACATCCCACCTATTTCCTTGGTCCCCCCCCCCCCCCGTCTCTAGTTTAAAAACTCCTCTAACCTATTCGCCATCTTCTTCCCCAGCACCGCTGCACTCTCCCCATTGAGGAGCAGCTTGAGGCTGGGCCAGTACTGGCATGGGAGACTGGCTGGGAATCCTTGGTTCCGTTGACATTTTGGCTGCTGCTATTGTCATTTGCATTTTTGGATTTTTGATTTTAAAATCTAACGTTTCCCTCCACATTTTATTCCTTTTGAAAAGACGCGTAAATGTGATATGTGCATGTCAACGGCCATTCAAAGCTGAATGTGCCTGCCCTCGTCAGATCACAGCCGCTACGCTGCTTGAGGCCAGGCAAGTACTGACTGGGAATACCCGATTCTGTTGACATTTTGGCTGCTGCTATTGTCATTTGGATCCTTGAATTTTTGTTTTTTAAAATCTAACCTTTCCCTCCCCATTTTATTCCTTTTGAAAAGACGCTCACATGTGACAAATGCATATCAACACCCATTCTAAGCTGAATGTGCCTGCCCTCGTGAGATTGCAGTCCCTATGCAGTTTGAGACTGGGCAAGTACCGACATGGGAGATTGGCTGGGAATCCCCAGTTCCGTTGACATTTTGACTGCTGCTATTGTCATTTGGATTTTTGGATTTTTGTTTTTAAAATCTAACCTTTCTCTCCTAATTTTATTCCTTTTGAAAAGACGCGCACATGTGACATCTGCAAGTCAACGGCCATTCTAAGCTGAATGTGCGTTCCCTCATCAGATTGCAGCTGCTATACAGTTTGAGGTTGGGCAATTACCAGCATGGGGGACTGTCTGGGAATCCTCGGTTCCATTGACATTTTGACTGCTGCTATTGTCTTTTGGATTTTTGATTTTGAAATCTAACATTTCCCTTCCCATTTTATTCCTTTTGAAAAGACGCGCACATGTGACATCTGCACGACAACGGCCATTCTAAGCTGAATGTGCATGCCCTTGTCAGATCGCAGCTGCTACTCATTTTGAGGCTGGCAAGTACTGGCATGGGAGACTGGCCGAGAATCCTCGTTTCCGTTGACATTTTGGCTGCTGCTATTGTCATTTGGATTTTTGTTTTTTTGTTTTTAAAATCTAACCTTTCCCTCCCCATTTGATTCCTTTTGAAAAGACGCGCACATGTTATATCTGCATGTTACCGGCCATTCTAAGCTGAATGTTCATTCCCTTGTCAGATTGCAGCCGCTACGCAGCTTGAGGCTGGCAAGTACCGGCATGGGTAACTGGCTGAGCTCTCCGTTTCCGTTGATATTTTGGCTGCTGCTATTGTCATTTGGATTTTTGTTTTTAAAATCTTACCTTTCCCTCCCCATTTTATTCATTTTGAAAAGACGCGCACATGTGATATCTGCATGTCAACGGCTGTTCTAAGCTGATGGAGCTATCCGTCGCCAGATCGCAGCTGCAACGCAGCTTGAGGCCAATCAAGTACCGGCATGGGAGACTCGCTGAGAATCACTTGTTCTGTTGACATCTTGGCTGCTGCTATTGTCATTTGGATTTTTGTTTTTAAATTCTAACCTTTCCCTCCCGATTTTATTCCTTTTGAAAACACGCGCACATGTGACATCTGCACGTCAACGGCCATTCTAAGCTGATTGTGCCTGCTCTCTTCAGATCACAGCTGCTACGCACCTTGAGGCTGGGCAAGTACCTGCATGGGAGACCTTCTGGGAATCACTGCCTCCGTTGACATTTTGGCTGCTGCTATTGTCATTTGGATTTTTGTTTTTAAAATCTAAGCTTTCCCTCCCCATTTTATTCCTTTTGAAAAGACGCGCACATGTGACATCTGCACATCAACGGCAATTCTAAGTTGAATGTGCCTGTTCTTGTCAGATAACAGCAGCTATGCAGCTTGAGTTTGGGCAAGTACCAGCATGGGAGACTGGCTGCAAATTCCCGGTTTCGTCGACATTTTGGCTGCTGCTATTGTCATTTGGATTTTTGTTTTTAAAATTTAACCTTTCCCTCCCCATTTGATTCCTTTTGAAAAGACACGCACATGTGACATCTGCATGTCAACGGACATTCTAAGCTGATTGTGCCTTCCCTCGCCAGATTGCAGCTACTATGCTGTTTGAGGCTGGGCAAGTACCAGCGTGGGAGACTGGCTGGGAATCTCAGGTTCCTTCATATTTTGTCTGCTGCTATTGTCATTTGGATTTTTGTTTTTAAAATCTAACCTTTCCCTCCCCATTTTATTCCTTTTGAAAAGACACGCACATGTGACATTTGCACATCAACAGCTATTCTAAGCTGAATGTACCTGCCCATGTCAGATCGCAGACACTATGCAGCTTGAGGCCGGGCAAGTACTGGCATGGGTGACTGCCTGGGAATCCCCAGTTCTGCTGACATTTTGGCTGCTGCTTTTGTCATTTGGATTTTAGTTTTTAAAATCTAACTTTTTCCTCCCCATTTTATTCCATTCGAAAAGACAAGCACATTTGACAGCTGCACATGAACGGCCATTCTAAGCTGAATGTGCCTACCCTCGTCATATCGCAGCTGCTACGTGGCTTGAGCCTGGGCAAGTACTGTCATGGGAGACTGGCTGGGAATCCCGTGTTCTGTTGACATTTTCGCTGCGGCTTTTGTATTTTGGATTTTTGTTTATAAAATCTAACCTTTCCCTCCCCATTTTATTCCTTTTCAAAAGACGCGCACATGTGACATTTGCACATCAACGGCCATTCTAAGCTGAATATGTCTTCGTCAGATCGCAGCTCTATGCAGTTTGAGGCTTGGCAAGTATCGGCATGGGAGACTGGCTGGAATTCATGGTTCCGTTGACATTTTGGCTGCAGCTTTTGTCATTTGGATTTTTGTTTTTAAAATCTAACCATTCCCTCCTCATTTTATTCCTTTTCAAAAGACGCGCACATGTGACATCTGCATGTCAACGGCCATTCTAAGCTGAATGTTCCTGCTCTCATCAGATCGCAGCAGCTTGAGGCTAGGCAAGTACCAGCATGGGAGACTGGCTTGGATTACCCGGCTCCATATCTCCAGCTCTGTTAACATTTTGGCTGCTGCTATTGTCATTTGGATTTTAGTTTTTAAAATCTAACTTTTCCCTCCCCATTTTATTCCTTTTGAAAAGACGCGCACATGTCACATCTGAACGTCAGCGGACATTCTAAGCTGAATGTTCCTGCCTTCATCAGATTGCAGCCGCTACGCAGCTTGAGGCTGGGCAAGTACTGGCTTGGGAGACAGGCTGGGAATACCCGGTTCTGTTGACATTTTGGCTGCTGTTATTGTCATTTGGATTTTTGTTTTTAAAATCTAACCTTTCCCTCCCCATTTTCTTCCTTTTGAAAAGACGCGCACATGTGATTCCTGTACGTCAATGGCCATTCTAATCTGAATGTGTCTGCCTGCGTCAGATTGCAGCTGCTGTGCAGCTTGAGGTTGGGCAAGTACCAAAATGGGAGAATGGCTGGGAATCCCTAGTTCCGTTCACATTTTGGCTGCTGCTATTGTCATTTGTTTTGTTTTTTTAAAATCTAACCTTTCCCTCCCCATTTTATTCCTTTTGAAAAGATGCACACATGTGACATCTGCACGTTAATGGCAATTCTAAGCTGAATGTGCCTGCCCTTGTGAGATCACAGCTGCTATGCAGTTTGAGGCAGGGCAAGTACCAGAATGGGAGAATGGCTGGGAATCCCTAGTTCCGTTGACATTTTGGCTGCTGCTATTGTCATTTGGATTTTTGTTTTTAAAATCTAACCTTTCCCTCCCCATTTTATTCCTTTTGAAAAGACACGCACATGTGACATCTGCACATCAACGGCAATTCTAAGCTGAATGTACCTGCCCTCGTCAGATTGCAGCTGTTATGCAGCTTGAGGCTGGGCAAGTACAGTCATGGGAGACTGGCTGGGAATCCCCAGTTCCATTAACATTTTGGCTGCTGCTATTGTCAATTTAATTTTTGTTTTTAAAATCTAACATTTCCCTCCCCATTTTATTCATTTTGAAAAGACGCGCACATGTGACAGCAGCTTGACAACGGCCATTCTAAGCAGAATGTGCCTGCCCTTGTCAGATTGCATCTGCTATGCAGCTTGAGGCCAGGCAAGTACTGGCATGGGAGACTGGCTGGGAATCCCCTGTTCCATTGACATTTTGGCTGCTGTTATTGTCATTTGGATTTTAGGATTTTTGGATTTTTGTTTTTAAAATCTAACCTTTCCCTCCCCATTTTATTCCATTTTATTCCTTTTGAAAAGACGCGCACATGTGAAATCTTCACAACAACGGCCATTCTATGCTGAATGTGCCTGCCCTCATCAGATCGCATCCGCTACGCAGCTTGAGGTCGGGCCAGTACCGGCAACGTAGACTGGCTGGGAATCCCTGGTTCCATTGGCATTTTGGCTGCTGCTATTGTCATTTGGATTTTAGGATTTTTGGATTTTTGTTTTTAAAATCTAACCTTTCCCTCCTCATTTTATTTCTTTTGAAAAGACACGCACCTGTGACATCTGCACATCAATGGCAATTCCAAGCTGAATGTGCCTTCCCTCGTCAGATTGCAGTTTCTATGCAGCTTGAGGCTGGGCAAGTACCAGCATGGGAGACTTGCTGGGAATCTTCAGTTCCATACACATTTTGACTGCTGCTATTGTCATTTGGATTTTTGTTTTTAAAATCTGACCTTTCCCTCCCCATTTTATTCTTTTTGAAAAGACGCGCACAGGTGACATCAGCATGTCATCGGCCATTCTAAGCTGAATGTGCCTGCCCTCATCAGATCGCAGTTTCTACGCAGCTTGAGGTTGGTCAAGTACCAGCATGGGAGACTGCCTGGGAATCCACGGTTCCGTAGACATTTTGGCTGCTGCTATTGTCATTTGGATTATAGTTTTTAAAATCTAACCATTCCCTCCCCATTTTATTCCTTTTGAAAAGACGCGCACATGTGACATCTTTAGGTCAACGGCCATTCTAAGCTGAATGTACCTACCCTAGTCCGTTCGCAGCTGCTATGCAGCTTTAGGCTGGGCAAGTACCGGCATGAAAAACTGGTTTTGAATCCCCGGTTCCATTGACATTTTGGCTACTGCAATTGTCATTTGGATTTTTGTTTTTAAAATCTAACCTTTCCCTCCCCATTTTATTCCTTTTGAAAAGACGCGCACATGTGACATCTGCATGTCAATGGCCATTCTAAGCTGAATGTGCCTTCCCTCATCAGAGCACCAGTGCTACGCAGCTTGCGGCTGGGCAAGTACCAGCATGGGAGACTATCTGGGAATCCATGGTTCTGTTGACATTTTGGCTGCTGCTATTGTCACTTGGATTTTTGTTTTTTAAATAATACCTTTCCCTACCCATTTTATTCCTTTTGAAAAGACGCGCACATGTGACATCTGCACGTCAACGGCCATTCTAAGCTGAATGTCCCTTCCCTCGTCAGATTGCTGCTGCTATGCAGCTTGAGTCTGGGCAAGTACCAGAATGGGAGACTATCGTGGAATCCATGGTTCTGTTGACATTTTGGCTGCTGCTAATGTCATTTGGATTTTTGTTTTTAAAACCAACATTTACCTCCACATCTTATTCTTTTTGAAAAGACGCGCACATGTGACATCTGCACGTCAACGTCCATTCTAAGCTGCATGTGCCTGCCCTCATCAGATCGCAGCCGCTGCGCAGCTTGAGGCAAGGCAAGTATCAGCATTGGGGACTGGCTGGGAATACCTGGTTCCATTGACATATAGGCTGCTGTTATTGTCATTTGGATTTTTGGAATTTTTTTTTTTAAATCTAATCTTTCCCTCCCCATTTTATTCCTTTTGAAAAGACGACCACATGTGACAACTGTACGTCAACGGCCATTCTAAGCTAAATGTGGTAGCCCTCATCAGGTCTGAGCCATGGCACAGCTTGAGGCCGGGCAAGTACCGGCGTGGGAGACTGGCTGGGAATCCGCCGTTCAGTTGCATTTTGGCTGCTGCTGTTGTCATTTGGATTTTTATTTTTATAATCTAACCTTTCCCTCCCCATTTTATTCCTTTTGAAAAGACGCTCACATGTGACATCTGCACGTTAAAGGGAATTCTAAGCTGAATGTGCCTTCTTTTGCCAGATTGCAGCTGCTACGCAGCTTGAGGCCAGGCAAGTGCATGGCATGGGAGACTGGCTGGGAATCCCCGATTCCGTTGACATTTTGGCTGCTGCTATTGTCATTTGGATATTTGTTTTTAAAATCTAACCTTTCCCTCCCCATTTTATTCCTTTTGAAAAGAGGCGCTCATGTGACTTCTGCACATCAACGGCAATTCTAAGCTGAATATGCCTGCCCTTGTCAGCTTGTAGCCACTATGTAACTGGAGGCCAGGCAAGTACTGGAATGGGAAACTGGCTGGCAATTCCTGGTTCCATTGACATTTTGGCTGCTGCTATTGTCATTTGGATTTTTGTTTTTCAAATCTAACCTCTCCCTCCCCATTTTATTCCTTTTGAAAAGACACGCACATGTGACATTTGCACGTCAACGGCCATTCTAAGCTGAATGTGCCTGCCCTCATCAGATCGCAGCCACTACACAGCTTGAGGCTGGGTAGTACCATTATGGGAAACTGGCTGGGATCCCATGTTTCCGTTGACAATTTGGCTGCTGCTATTGTTATTTGGATTTTTGTATTTTTGTTTTTAAAATCTAACCTCTCCCGCCCCATTTTATTCATTTTGAAAAGACGCACACATGTAACATCTGCACATCAGCAGCCATTCTAAGCTGAATGTGCCTTCCCTTGTCAAATTGCAACTGCTGTGCAGCTTGAAACTGGGCAAATACTTTCATGGGAGACTTGTTGGGAATCCCTGTTTCTGTTAACATTTTGGCTGCTGCTATTGTCATTTGGATTTTTGGAATTTCGTTTTTAAAATCTTACCTTTCCCTCCCCATTTTATTCCTTTTGAAAAGACGCACATATGTGGCATCTGCACGTCAACGGCCATTCTAAGCTGAATGTGCTTTCCCTCGTCAGATCACAGCCGCAACGCAGCTTGAGGCCAGTCAAGTACTGGCATGGGAGACTGGCTGGGAATCCCTGGTTACATTTACATTTTGGCTTCTGCTATTGTCATTTGGATATTTGTTTTTAAAATCTAACCTTTCCCTCCCCATTTTATTCCTTTTGAAAAGAGGCGCTCATGTGACATCTGCACATCAACGGCAATTCTAAGCTGAATATGCCTGCCCTTGTCAGCTTGCAGCCACTATGTAACTGGAGGCCAGGCAAGTACTGGAATGGGAAACTGGCTGGGAATTCCTGGTTCCATTGACTTTTTGGCTGCTGCTATTGTCATTTGGATTTTTGTTTTTAAAATCTAACATTTCCCTCCCCATTTTATTCCTTTTAAAAAGACGCACACATGTGACATCTGCATGTCAAGGGCCATTCTAAGCTGAATGTGCCTTCCCTCATCAGATCATAGCCGCTACACAGATTGAGGTTGGGCAAGTACTTGCATGGGAGACTGGCTGTGAATCCCCAATTCCATTGACATTTTGGCTGCTGCTATTGTCATTTGAATTTTTGTTTTTAATATCTTACCTTTCCCTCCCCATTTTATTCCTTTTGAAAAGACACGCACATGTGAAATCTACATGTTAGCAGCCATTCTAAGCTTAATGTCCCTTCTCTCATCAGATCGCAGCCGCTACGCAGCTTGAGGCTGGGCAAGTACTGGCATGGGAGACTGGCTGGGAATCCCCAGTTCCATTGACAATTTGGCTGCTGCTATTGTCATTTGGATTTTTGTTTTTAAAATCTAGCCTTTCCCTCCCCATAATATTCCTTTTGAAAAGATGTGCACATCTGTCATCTGCAAGTCAACAGCCATTCTAAGATGAATGTGCCTGCCCTCGTCAGATCGCAGCCGCTACGCAGCTTGGGGCCGGGCAAGTACAGGCATGGGAAACTGGCTGGGAATCCCTTGTTCCGTTGACATTTCGGCTGCTGCTATTGTCATTTGCATTTTTGTTATTAAATTCTAACTAGTGTTGAGCCAACCCGTAGTGTTCGAGTTCGGTTCGGTTCGTCGAACACCGTTAAAACCAATGGCAGGCAAACAAAAACACATAGAAACACCTTCAAATGTGTCCAAAAGCTGACAAACTGCTCAGAAGACACAACTAACACATGGAAAAGTGACAAGTATGTATAGTCATGCGAAAAGAAAAGAGGTGGAGGAGTAAAAGGAGGGGGAGACACAGATATAGGCATGTCATGCCCTTCTAAAATCCAAAAAGTGAGAAGCCGACACGTTCAGTCGGCTCCTGCCCGTGCCACCTCCGTGTCGCCGGGTTTGTGCCAGAGCCGCGGTGAACCCTGACGGCCAGCCCCCCTCTCCCAATACTGGTGCCTGTCCGCTGGTGGGTCGAGCGAGCCCCCCTGTGGTGGAGGCAGCTCTAAGCTTTTTAATTTAAATTGTCTCTCTAATTTGAATGAATACACTTTAAATCCATTTACAAGGATCTATTGGAGGGCAAGTCTCATGCCAGCAGCCGTGTAATTCCAGCTCCAGTAGCGTCCACTAAAGCTGCTACAGTTAAAAAGCTTTTATCAGGATCGAGCTCGGCTGTCCACCGCAAGGCATCCTACTGCCAGTCCCAGCCCCTATGCCTTGGGGTGCCTCCTGATGCTCTTCACTGAGTATCCCGTGGTCCTGAAGCATTTCCTTTGAAAAAATTAAGTGTCCAAACTACAGGTGGTGTAGCTTGCTTAACAGCCGGGATAATCCGCTGACTAGCAGACACTGCTAATAGGCACAAAGTATTTCCTGGGCTAGATGAATTTAAAAATTTGTAATTAGATACTCTCGTTGGATGCTGAGAAAGCATTCCATAGAGTCTCCTGGCACGCCATATATGATTCTCTTAAAAAGCTTGGGGTAGGGGTCTAGGGGACCCATTTATAGCCAAAATCACGGCCCTGTATCACAATACGTCACCTAGGCTGAAGATAAATGGAACTGTAGCACCCTGAGGGCTCCGTTGCTACAGAGGTATTGCACCTCACCCAGAGGTGTGATATCTCACTCTCAGGTAAGGATGGAGTGTGGATCAGGACCCGACACCTGCATGCATTACACCACATTGCCGTGGGGCAGGGCGACCAATATGCCTCTGAGAGGGGCACGACAGTCCCTGTCCCTGGCTGGAGTGTGGGGAGGGAACACTGAGGAAGGGGAACCCTGTTGTGCAGGAGCAGGGAGGAGGCAGTTCCTGGGTGCATTTAGAAGGGAGTATAAAAGGTGGGCACCATCTTAGTTCAGTGCAGAGAAGTCTGAGCAGAAGTGGCAGGGAGCAGGGGCTCTGCATGAGCTCTGCTCCGGAGGCGGGCCTAGTAACAGAGCCCAGGCCTGGAAGAGGGAGAAGGAAGGAAGAGGAGCGGAGCAGGCTCCAGGAATGAGGAATGAAGGGATCCCAGGGGTGCGGACGGGCGAGTCGCCACCGCACGCCCGAATCCACCTGCGTGGAGGGGTCAGGTCAAAGGGGGAGACCGGTCCCCGAAACTAGTGGAGGCAGGAAATGACCCTCAGCTAGAAACCGGAGGCTGTGACATTTTATGTGGCCCAGCCCCTCGCTACAACCGCTAGGAAGGCACCACATAGGGTCAGGGAAACTGGCGCCAAGTTAACCAAGAGGAGGCCCGAGGCAGCCGGACAGAAGGGTTGGTAAGAAAGGCCAGACAAAGGACACACAAAGGGGGTACTGTGAAGCGCTCCAAAGTTATCTGGGAGTTGTCTGAGCCCCTCACCTGGTGAGCACAGTACGACGTGGGCAGCCGTTACCTGCAGACGTGGTCTGGATAATAAGAACTGTGAGTAAAGGCCCTGGACTGCATCACTGACTCCGTGTCGTTACTGCTGCTGCCCTGCACCATCATCCCCATCCTCCGCATACACTGCCCTGAGGCTATACTCCTCCTGTGGGGAGTTATGCTATGCTCTGCTGCACCCACAACACCAGCCTCAGCGGTCTGCCCTGCAGCGGCGGGTCACTCTGACCGCAATCCACGGGTGGTGTAGTCGGACATTTAAACATCAAAACCACATAAATAGTTCCGCCACTGGTTTGACCACCCTGAGCCACGGAACCGGGTCGCCGCCACGAAGACTACAACCACCAGCATCCACCAAAAAGGGTCCGGCTCCGGGTGTCCCAAGGCCCAGGGGGTGCATCAGAACATTTTCATCACCTTTCACAATCACCAATGGGACAAGGCAGGGATGTCCTCTGTCCCCTCTTTTATACATCCTAGTGACGGAGCACCTGCTCTCATCAATTCGCCATAACCCCAATATTAGGTGGATTGAGGTGGGAGTCACCGAGTACAAGTGCTCTCTATTTGCTGATGATGTCCTAGTATATATCACTCAATCACATATATCCATCCATGCTGTTATGGCCGAAATAGATCACTTTGTTACATGGTCAAATTTTAAAATCAATGCAGCGAAGTCTGAGGCCCTCGATGTCTCCCTCCCCAAATCCATATAGGATTCCATCCAGTCCAACTTTCCCTTTGCCTGGCCCTCACAGGGTATCAAATACTTAGGAATTCCTATTCATAGAGACCTCTCCCATCTAAGTTATCTTAATTTTGGGCCCTTTATTGAACAACTCCATACAGACCACGGTTGGCAAGTTAGAACTGTAAGATTCACTACGTGAACCACTGGTGTTTTGTGGAAAAGCACATGTACACTGTGTTCCAAATTATTATGCAAAAAGTGTTTAGGAGTGATAAGGGAAGAATTTGTTTGTTTGTCAATTAAACTCATTGATGGCGATGTGTGTCAGGGCTCTTTATATCACTGTAAGCAATTGCAGACACCTGTGCTAATTAGTTTGGCAGGTGTGTCCAATGAAAGGCAAGACTACTTAAGAAGGCTGTCTCACATTATTAAGCAGCCTACATTTTCTGCCAAAATGGGAAAGAAAAAGGATGTGTCGGCTGCTGAGAAGCAACAAATTGTGGAGTGTTTAGGTCAAGGCATGACTACAAACAACATTGTGCGATGATCAGGATGAAGTGTCTTGGCAATCAAGAAATATGTAGCTGATTCACAGTACACACGTGTGCGTGCTGATAAGGGCAAATTGAGGACTCTTTCCTACAGGCAATTACGTCAGGTTAAAAGAGCAGTGGCAAAAAAGCCTTGTCATAGCAGCAGACACGTTTTTGAAGCTGCTGGTGCCTCCAACGTCCCCCGAACAACAAGATGCAGAGTCCTTCAGAGGTTTGCAGCTGTGCATACGCCATCCTGTCGACCTCCTCTATCCACTTCACACAAGCAGAAATGGCTCCAGTGGGCCAAACATTACATGAAGACTGATTTCAAAACTGTTTTGTTCACGGATGAGTGCCTTGCAGCGCTCGATGGTCCAGATGGATGGAGTTGAGGATGGCTGGTTGATGGACACCCCACGCAAACACGGCTACAGCGCCAACAAGGAGGAGGTGGAGTAATGTTTTGGGCTGGAATCATGGGGAGAGAGATTGTCGGCCCCTTTAGGATCCCTGAAGGTGCTAAAGATGAACTCCATAATGTATGTGGATTTTCTCAAACAGCACTTCCTGCCATGGTTCAAGAAGAAGAACCGTGTATTTCACAGCAAGATCATTTTTTTGCATGATAATGCACCATCTCATGCTGCACATAAAACATCTGCATCTCTGGCTGATATGAGCATAAAAGGGGACAAACTTATGGTGTGACCCCCATGCTCCCCTGACCTCTACCCCATTCAGAACCTCTGGAGCATCATCAAAAGGAGTGTCTATGATGGCGGGAGGCAGTTCACATCTAAGCAACAGCTCTGGGAGGGTATTCTGTCCTCATGCAAAACAATTGAAGCAGAAACCATCCAAAACCTGACAAGTTCAATGGACGAGAGAGTTCAGAAGCTCCTTTCGAACAAGGGGTCCTATGTGAAAGTGTAACATCACCTAGAATAAAGTTTTGAGTTGAAAACTGTTTGATTTCAGTTTCTAATAACCTGCTAATGCTTATAATTTCAAAAATGACCATTATTTGGGTCTTTATTAAAATGAAAAGGTTGATCGAAAAGTTTGGGGGATCTAAGAGTGTGGCAAGCCAGTAGTCATGATTACTTCGAATTCTGACAATATGAGGGTCATGTTGCAGGTAGTGCAGCAAGAAGGCACTTATGTGTCTTGCGCATCTCGGAGCCC
Organism: Phyllobates terribilis; assembly: GCF_046119375.1. Lineage (NCBI taxonomy): Eukaryota > Metazoa > Chordata > Amphibia > Anura > Dendrobatidae > Phyllobates > Phyllobates terribilis. The sequence continues at coordinate 5,308,653 of NW_027362813.1, forward strand.
CAAAATTATTTTCCGGGCTAGATGCAGCTAAAAATTATTATTAATTTTAAATCTGGTGGAGCTTAGTATAGATGGCCTAATAGGATCAGTGCTGCACACTGCTACAAAGCCCAAATTATTTTCCAGTCAAGATACAGATAAACATGATTAGTAATTTTAAATCTGGTGGAGCTTATTATAGATGGCCTAATAGAATCAGTGCTGCACACTGCTACAAAGCCCAAATTATTTTCCAGCCAAGATACAGATAAACATGATTAGTAATTTGAAAGCTTAAAACGGTTGGTAGGGTGATTTTAACCAATCATCAAGCTTTTACTCTCCCCAGGATGACACAGGGGTAGAAAAGTCGTTTCGAATCCATGATTTGTTCATCTTTATGATGTCTACATTATCAGTGGAGAGCCGCGTGCGCTTATCTGTCAGCACACCACCAGCAGTGCTGAACACACGTTCAGACAGAATGCTGGCTGTGGGGCATGACAAGATCTCCAAGGCGTAAGTGGCTAGCTCCGGCCATTTATCCAGATTGGAAGCCCAAAAGAGCAAGGGTCCAGTGACACAGTCATGGCTTCAATGTTTACTTGGAGATACTCCTGTACCATCGTCTCTAGGCGTTGACTATGTGTCGGACTTCTTGTCTCCTGTGGCCTTGCAAAGGATGGGCTAAAAAAGTGGTGAAATGATTCCGCAAAATTGATGTTACCAGCAGATACTGTGGTTCTGTTACGGTTTGAGTGCTGAACAGTTGACAGTCCCACGGTTGGCAAGTTGGAACTGTGAGATTCACTTCGTGCACCACTGGTGTTTTGTGGAAAAGCACATGTAAGATTCTGCAACAGTCTCTGCTGATTCTCCTGCATGCGTGCATCCCTTTCTATGGCAGGAATAATTTCTGCAAATTTACTTTTGTACCGGGGATCTAACAGTGTGGCAACCCAGTAGTCAGGATTATTTCTAATTCTCACAATTCGAGGGTCATGTTGCAGGTAGTGCAGCAAGAAGGCACTCATGTGTGTTGCGCATCCAGGAGCACCAAGTCCCTGTTGTGTTGGTGGCGAGGTAACAATCATGCTTCCTTCCTCTGTCCTCTCCCCCCAACCTCGCACAACAGAAATGTGATCAAGGTCTCCCTCATCTGATGAGTCTTCCATCAGTTCGTCCTCCACTTCTTCCTGGGCTCCTGCACCTTCCTCACTAGTTTGGCTGCTACCATGCGCCCTGGTAAAACCATCTCCCCCACCCTCACATGCCTGCCGCCTTGGTGCTGCCGACCTTCTGGACCTTGCAGATGTTAGCCCTTCCGCATACAACTCCTCCTCCTCTACTTCCTCCACCTCCTCTTGTGACACCACATGACTCCGAATTCTGTTTAACATGTGCTCCAGCATGTAAATCACCGGAATAGTCATGCTGATAATGGCATCGTCAGCACTAAACATCTTCGTCGCCATTTCAAAACTGTGCAGAAGGGTGCATAGGTCCCTGATCTGAGACCACTCCTCCAGCGTGATTTGCCCCACCTCTGAATCTCGTTGGCCCAGGCTATACGTCAGAACGTATTGCAGCAGGGCTTGTGAGTGCTGCCACAGTCGCTGCAACATGTGCAGAGATGAATTCCACCGGGTAGGCACATCGCATTTTAGCCGGTGAAGTGGCAGGCCCAACGACTTCTGTAGAGATGTAAGTCGCTGAGCTGCGGGATGCGAACGGCGGAAGTGAGCACACAGCGACCGTGCCCTCTGCAGAAGGCCATCTAGTCTGGGATAGTGGGCTAAAAATTGCTGGACAACCAGGTTCAACACGTGAGCCATACAAGGCACGTGTGTGACATTGCCCCGGCGAAGGGCCGCACCCAGGTTTGCAGCATTGTCGCACACGGCCTTCCCTGGTTTCAGGTCCAGTGGAGACAACCATTCATGAAATTTTTTCTACAGAGCTGACCACAACTCCTCAGCTGTGTGACTCACATTTCCCAGACATTTCAAAGTAAAAACCGCCTGATGACGTTGAGTCCTACTGCCAGCATAGTAAGGAGGTGTGCAGGATCCCTTCTGCGCAGTTAGAAAGCTTGTGGCATGACCAGACAGGCTTTGGGTGCAGGTGGAAGACCGAGAGGAGGTTGAGGAGGCAGAAGCAGTGGAGGAACTTTGACATAAAGAGGATTGACGCACAACTCGTGGGGACGGCAAGACTTGGACAGCAGCCCCTTGTCCTGCTGTCACCATAGTTACCCAGTGCCCAGTCAGCGACATGTAACGCCCCTGTCCATGCCAACTCGTCCAAGTGTCTGTGGTGAAATGCACCCTGTCACACACAGAGTTTCTCAAAGAAGCGGTGATGTTGTGTGCGACATGCTTGAGGAGCGCAGGCACACCTTTCTTTGAGAAGTAGTGCCGACTGGGCATCTGGTACTGGGGCACTGCGACCGACATAAGGTCTCGAAAATCCTCTGTGTCCACCAGGCGGAAAGGCAGCATTTCTGTAGCCAAGAGCTTGCAGATGGTGAAATTCAACCTCTTAGCTTTCTCATGGCTAGGAGGAAATGGTCTTTTACTTGTCCACATCTGAGGGATCGAGGGCTGGCTATTGTGCTTAGACAGGGTTGATAAGGGTGTCCCCGGCAAACTGCCCGTCTGTGAGGAAGATGCAGGCGGACATGTTAGGTTGCCTTGATCCAAAGGTGGTGCTATCGATGTCGGACAGCGCTCAACACCAGCTGGTGTTACCACCTCCAAAGAAAATGATGACCTGCCAATCACGCTGGCTGTTGCGGGTAAAGAGGTGGCAGGTCTGCGCCCCAAAACAGGTGTGACTGCTGTCCCCCCAGTCACAGAGGATGAAGAGGCCGCGGATGCACAAGATATGGCAGACGGTGGTTGGCCCAGCCGGCTAGGCCGCATTGTAGCACACTGAGCTTCCCACTGCAACTTATGCTTCATGTCCATGTGCCGGTTCATGCATGAAGTACTCAAACTATGTATTTTTTGGCCTCTACTTAGCTTTTGCTGACAAATGTTACAGATAACACGAGTTGGGTCATCTTTATCGATCTGAAAAAATGCCCAGCCTATGCAAGGCTTAGCACCCATGCGACCTGAAGAGCCACCACGACTTGTGGTGAGAGGCAGAGTTGTGTTTGAGGATGCAGTTGTTGACGTGCTTCCAGTACTACGTCTCTGTCCAGGAAGGCGCAACCTGACCTCGTCGTCACTAGCATCTTCCTCCACCTCCTCTGCTGACCTCATCTCTTGGCTGACTGTGGGTTGACAGTAAGTGGGATCTCCAACCTAATCACCATCACCCTGTGCGTTATCACACCCGTCGTCCTCAGAGCCAACTTGTTCCTGCCCTGACAAAAAACTAAAGTTGTCGCTCCAATCAGGTATTTGAGTCTCATCATCGTCTTCCTCATTGTCTCCACCAACAGGAGTTACAGTTTGGGAATGAGGGTCTACATTATGGTCAGAACCTTCTGCGTCTGGTCCTGGATCCGACTCATAAAGATTCTGGGCATCAGTGCAGATCATTTCCTCGTCTGGATTCACAGAAGCCCTGGAGTCGACCTCTGATTCCCAGGCTATAGTATGAGTAAACAGCTCTGCAGACTCAACCATCTGTTCTACCTCATACTCAGACGGGCAGCTGGAGATTTGGGAGCTGTGAGGAAGCAAGTGCGATTGGGGTGACACCTTTGAGGACTGGAGAATTTGTGATGTTGAAGTTGATGTGGAGGAGAGCCCACTTAAAGGAGCACTTGATATCCGTTGAAGCACCTGCTGTTTTTGTGCCTCATCTGGAATTTGTAGCGGTTGGCGTGGCCGTAAGAAAGGGATCTTATCACATTGTCCGCTAAAAGAAGTAGACATTTTAGTTTGGCTGGAAGATGGTCTTTCTTCTGCAGATGTTACTGTTGCTTTAACACCTACCCCACGGACACAACCTTTTTTCCCCTTCCCAACACGCCTATTCCCCTTTCCACCAGCAGCAGGCCTTTTTCCACTCATTTTGGTGGTTAACTAATTCACAACTCTGGAGTTGTTTGCACAAAAAAACAATGGATGGGAACCGAGCAGAGCTGAGTGGATAAACTGTGGTATTTGGCCAAAACTATTGGCTGGGTTAGATGCAGAAAAAAATGATATTCAATTTGCAACCTGATGGAGGTCAGTATAGATGGACTAATAGAACAAGTCCCACACACAGCTAGAAGCCCAAATATTTTTTCAGAGGTAGATGCAGAAAAAAATATATTCAGTTTGCAACCTGATGGAGGTCAGTATAGATGGACTAAAAGAGAAAGTCCCACACACTGCTAGAAGGCAAATATTTTTTCAGAGCTAGATGCAGAAAAAAATTATATTCAGTTTGCAACCTGATGGAGGTCAGTATAGATGGACTAATAGAGAAAGTCCCACACACTGCTAGAAGGCCAAATATTTTTTCAGAGCTAGATGCAGAAAAAAATATATTCAGTTTGCAACCTGATGGAGATCTCTATAGATGGATTAATAGAACAAGTCCCACACACAGCTAGAAGCCCAATATTTTTTCAGAGGTAGATGAAGAAAAAAATTTATGCAGTTTGCAACCTGATGGAGGTCAGTATAGATGGACTAATACAACAAGTCCCACACACAGCTAGAAGCCCAATATTTTTTCAGAGGTAGATGAAGAAAAAAATATATTCAGTTTGCAACCTGATGGAGGTCTGTATAGATGGATTAATAGAACAAGTCCCACACACAGCTGGAAGCCCAATATTTTTTCAGAGGTAGATGAAGAAAAAAATATATTCAGTTTGCAACCTGATGGAGGTCAGTATAGATGGACTAATACAACAAGTCCCACACACAGCTAGAAGCCCAATATTTTTTCAGAGGTAGATGCAGAAAAAAATATATTCAGTTTGCAACCTGATGGAGGTCAGTATAGATGGACTAATACAACAAGTCCCACATACAGCTAGAAGCCCAAGATTTTTTCAGAGGTAGATGCAGAAAAAAATATATTCAGTTTGCAACCTGATGGAGGTCTGTATAGATGGATTAATAGAACAAGTCCCACACACAGCTAGAAGCCCAATATTTTTTCAGAGGTAGATGCAGAAAAAAATATATTCAGTTTGCAACCTGATGGAGGTCAGTATAGATGGACTAATACAACAAGTCCCACACACAGCTAGAAGCCCAATATTTTTTCAGAGGTAGATGCAGAAAAAAATATATTAAGTTTGCAACCTGATGGAGGTCAGTATAGATGGACTAATACAACAAGTCCCACACACAGCTAGAAGCCCAATATTTTTTCAGAGGTAGATGCAGAAAAAAATATATTCAGTTTGCAACCTGATGGAGGTCAGTATAGATGGACTAATACAACGTCCCACACACAGCTAGAAGCCCAATATTTTTTCAGAGGTAGATGCAGAAAAAAATATATTCAGTTTGCAACCTGATGGAGGTCAGTATAGATGGACTAATACAACAAGTCCCACATACAGCTAGAAGCCCAAGATTTTTTCAGAGGTAGATGCAGAAAAAAATATATTCAGTTTGCAACCTGATGGAGGTCTGTATAGATGGATTAATAGAACAAGTCCCACACACAGCTAGAAGCCCAATATTTTTTCAGAGGTAGATGCAGAAAAAAATATATTCAGTTTGCAACCTGATGGAGGTCAGTATAGATGGACTAATACAACAAGTCCCACACACAGCTAGAAGCCCAATATTTTTTCAGAGGTAGATGCAGAATAAAATATATTAAGTTTGCAACCTGATGGAGGTCAGTATAGATGGACTAATACAACAAGTCCCACACACAGCTAGAAGCCCAATATTTTTTCAGAGGTAGATGCAGAAAAAAATATATTCAGTTTGCAACCTGATGGAGGTCTTCATTGTTCCTGCAGAGATCCATCCAATGCCCCTCCCCCCACCCCGCTGTACACTCAAACTGCGTATTAACATTAATTTTCAACATTACTGAGAAATAATCCAGTTATGATTTTCGTGCACGAACAGTTATCGAACATAACCTCGAACAGCCAAATTTTTCTCAAATCGTTCGTGTTTGCCGAACGGCTCGAACACCTCCCATTTGAGATTGGCGAACAGTTCGAGTAGAACAACGCTAATTTCTACTTGGGATTCCCAGCCAGTCTCCCATGATGGTACTTGCCCAATCTCAAGCTACGCAGCGACTGCAATCGGACGAGGACAAGCACATTCAGCTTAGAAAGGCCGTTGATGTGCAGATGACACATGTGCGTGTCTTTTCAAAATGAATAAAATGGGGAGGGAAATTTTAGATTTTATAAACAAAAATCCAAATTACAATAGCGGCTGCGAAAATGTCACTCTAACGGGGGATTCCCAGTTAGTCACCCATGTCTCTACTTGCTCAGCCTCAAGCTGCATAAAGGCTGCGATATGACAAGGGCAGGTAAATTCAGCTTAGAATGGCCGTTGACGTGCAGATGTCACATGTGCGCGTCTTTTCAAAAGGAATAAAATGGGGAGGGAAAGGTTGGATTCTAAAAACAAAAATCCAAAAATCCAAATGACAATAGCAGCTGCCAAAATGTCAACAGAACCGGGGATTCCCAGCCAGTCTCCCATGCTGGTACTTGCCCATCTTCAAGCTGCGTTGCGGCTGTGATCTGACGAGGGCAGGCACATTCAGCTTAGAATGGCCGCTGACATGCCAATGTCACATGTGCGTGTCTTTTCAAAAGGAATAAAATGGGGAGGGAAAAGTTAGAATTTAAAAGCAAAAAGCCAAATGACAATAGCACCAGGCAAAATATTAACGGAACCAGCGATTCCCAGCCAGCCTCCCATGCTGGTACTTGCCCAGACTCAAGCTGCGTAGCTGCTGTGATCTAACAAGGTTAGGCACATTAAGCTGAGTGTGGCCGTTAACGTGTAGATGACACATGTGCGCGACTTTTCAAAAGGAATAAAATGGGGAGGGAAAGGTTAGATTTTAAAAACAAAAATCCAAATGACAATAGCAGCAGCCAAAACGTCATTGTAACCGAGGATATTCAGCCAGTCACCCATACCAGCACTTGCCCTGCCTCAAGTTGCGTAGCAGCTGTGATCTGACATGGGCAAGCACATTCAGCTTAGAATGGCCGCTGACGTGTAGTTGTCACATGTGCGTGTCATTTCAAAAGGAATAAAATGGGGAGGGAAAAGTTAGATTTTAAAAACAAAAATCCAAATGACAATAGAAGCAGCCAAAATGTCAACAGAACAGGTGACTCCCAGACAGTCTCCCATGCTAGTACTTGCCCAGCCACAATTGGCGTAGAAGCTGTGATCTGACAAGAGCAGGCACATTCAGCTTAGAATGCCCGTTGACATGTGGATGTCACATGTGCACGTCTTTTCAAAAGGAATAAATTGGGGAGGGAAAGGTTAGATTTTAAAAACGAAAAGCCAAAAATCCAAATGACAATAGCAGCAGCCAAAATGTCAATGGAAACAGGGACTCCCAGCCACTCTTGCATGCTGGTACATACCCAGCCTCAAGCTGCATTGCAGCTGTGATCTGACGAGGGCAGGCACATTCAGCTTAGAATGGCCATTGACGTGCCGATGTCACATGTGCGTGTCTTTTCAAAAGGAATAAAATGGGGAGGGAAAAGTTAGAATTTAAAAGCAAAAAGCCAAAAATCCAAATGACAATAGCACCAGCCAAAATGTTAACGGAACCAGGATTCCAAGCCAGTCTCCCATGCTGGTACTTGCCCAGAAACAAGCTGCATAGCTGCTGTGATCTAACGAGGGTAGACACATTAAGCTGAGTGTGGCCGTTGATGTGTGGATGTCACATGTGCGCGTCTTTTCAAAAGGAATAAATTGGGGAGGGAAAAGTTAGATTTCAAAAACAAAAATCCAAATGACAAAAGCAGCTGCCAAAATTTCAACAGAACTGGGGATTCCCAGCCAGTGTCCCATGCTGGTACTTGCCCAGCCTCAAGCTGCATTGCAGCTGTGATCTGACGAGGGCAGGCACATTCAGCTTAGAATGGCCATTGACGTGCCAATGTCACATGTGCGTGTCTTTTCAAAAGGAATAAAATGGGGAGGGAAAGGTTAGATTTTAAAAACAAAAATCCAAATGTCAATAGCAGCAACCATAATGTCATTGGAATCGAGGATATTCAGCCAGTCACCCATACCAACACTTGCCTGGCCTCAAGTTGCATAGCAGCTGTGATCTTGAGAGGGTAGGTACATTCAGCTTAGAGTGGCCAATAACATGTGGATGTCACATGTGCACGTCTTTTCAAAAGGAATAAAATGGGGAGGGAAAAGTTAGATTTTAAAAACAAAAATCCAAATGACAATAGCAGCAGCAAAAATGTCGACGGAACTGGGGAGTCCCAGCCAGACTCCCAAGTTGGTACTTGCCCAACCTCAAGCAGTGTAGCGGCTGTGATCTGACCCAGGAAGGAACATTCAGCTTAGAAGGCCGTTGACGTGCAGATGTTACATGTGCGCGTCTTTTCAAAACGAATAAAATGGGGAGGGAAAGGTTAGATATTAAAAACAAAAATCCAATAATCCAAATGACAATAGCAGCAGCCAAAATGTCAATGAAACTGGGGATTCCCAGCCAGTCTCCCATGCTGGTACTTGCCCAGCCTCAAGGTGCATAGCAGCTACAATCTGACAAGGGCAAGCACATTCAACTTAGAATGGCCGTTGACATGCAAATATCACAAGTGCGCGTCTTTTCAAAAGGAATAAAACGGGGAGGGAAAGGTTAGATTTTTAAACCAAAAATCCAAATGACAATAGCAGCAGCCAAATTGTCAAAGAAACGGGATTCCCAGCCAGTCTCCCATGCCAGTACTTGCCCAACCTCAAGCTTCGGTAGTGGCTGCGATTTGACCCAGGAAGGAATATTCAGCTTAGAAGGCTGTTGACATACAAATGTTACATGTGCGCGTCTTTTCAAAAGGAATAAAATGGGGAGGGAAAGGTTAGATTTTATAAACAAAAATCCAAATGACAATAGCAGCATCAATAATGTCAACGGAATCAGGGATTCCCAGCCATTCTCCCATGCAGGTACTTGCCTGGCCTCAAGCTGCGTAGCGGCTGCGATCTGATGAGGGCAGGCACATTCAGCTCAGAATGGCTGTTGATGGGCAGATGTCACATGTGCGCATCTTTTTAAAAGGAATAAAGTGGGGAGGGAAAGGTTAGATTTTAAGCTCAAAAATCCAAAAATCCAAATGACAGTAGCAGCAGCCAAAATGTCAACGAAACAGGGAATTCCCAGCTAGTCTTCCATGCCAGTACTTGCCTGGCCTCAAGCTGTGTAGCGGCTGCGATCAGACAAGGGCAGGCACATTCAGCTTAGAATGGCCATTGACGTGCAGATATCACATGTGCGCGTCTTTTCAAAAGGAATAAAATGGGGAGGGAAAAGTTAGATTTTAAAAACCAAAAATCCAAATGACAATAGCAGCAGCCAAAATATTAATTGAAGCGGGGATTCCCAGCCAGTCTCCCATGCATGTACTTGCCCATCCTCAATCTGCACAGCAGCTGCAATTTGACAAGTGTAAGCACATTCAGCTTAGAATGGCCGTTGACATGCAGATGTCACATGTGCGCGTCTTTTCAAAAGGAATAAAATGGATAGGGAAAAGTTAGATTTTAAAAACAAAAATCTAAAAATCCAAATGACAATAGCAGAGGCCAAAATGTCTATGGAACTGGGAATTCACAGCCAGCCACCCATGCCGGTACTTGCCCTGCCTCAAGCTGTGTAGCGGCTGCAATTTGAAGAGAGCAGGCAAATTCAGCTTAGAATGGCCGTTGATGTGCAGAATTCACATGTGAGCGTCTTTTCAAAAGGAATAAAATGGGGAGGGAAAGGTTAGATTTTAAAAACAAAAATCCAAAAATCCAAATGACAATAACAGCAGCAGCAGCCAAAATGTCAAACGGAACTGGGCATTCGAGCTTTTCTCCCATGCCGGTACTTGCCCAGCCTCAAAGTGCGTAGCGGCTGCAATCTGACACGGACAGGCACATTTAACTTAGAATGACCGTTGACATGCAGATGCTACATGTGCGCGTCTTTTCAAAAGGAATAAATTGGGGAGAGATAGGTTAGAGTTTAAAAACAAAAATTCAAATAACAATAGCAGCAGCCAAAATGTTTTTGGAACAGGGTATTCCCAGCCTGCCACCCATGCTGGTACTTGCCCAACCTCAAAATGTGTAGCAGTTGCAATCTGACAAGGGAAGGCACACTCAGCTTAGAATGGCCGTTGACCTGCAGATGTCACATGTGCGCGTCTTTTCAAAAGGAATAAAATGGGGAGGGAAAGGTTTGATTTTAAAAACAAAAATTCAAAAATCCAAATGACAATAGCAGCAGCCAAAATCTCAATGGAACAGGGGACTCCAAGCCAGTTTACCATGCTTGTACTTGCCCAACCTCAAGCTGCGTAGCAGCTGCAATCTGACAAGGGAAGGCACATTCAGCTTAGAATGGCCGTTGACCTGCAGATGTCACATGTGCGTGTCTTTTCAAAAGGAATAAAATGGGGAGGGAAAGGTTAGATTTTAAAAACAAAAATCCAAATGACATTACCAGCAGCCAAAATGTCAATGGAATCGGGGATTCCCAGCCAATCACCCATGCCGGTATTTGCCCAGCCTCAATCTGCATAGCAGCTGCGCTCTGATGAGGGAAGGCATATTCAGCTCAGAATGGCCGTTGATGAGCAGATGTCACATGTGCGTGTGACACCCCAGGGGTCTGGTTGCCACAGTAACAGAGATATTATGTCTGAGAGCAAGTGGGAGGTTTCTCTGGTCAGGAGCCCTAAGCATGCAACACTGCCCGCCCAGACCTGGGAGGGGAGGAATCTGCCCTTATAAACTGGGTCTGGGGCGGGATTAGGTGAGACAGAGACAGAGCCTGCAGAACAAGCAGAGCAGTCAGAGCCTAGAGTGAAGCTGCAGACACAGGAAAAGATACATCAGGAGCTCTGTAGGAGCAGAGGCAGAAGGCCAGGGGCTGTGAGCAGAGATATAGCTCGCACTGGCTGAAGTTACTAAAACTGGACACAGGAGTCCGAGGCTGTGGGGACTGATATATACCCAGCAGCAGAAACCAGCCGGCAGGGGATTCCAGGTCCTCTGGCCATAGAAGCCCGGAGGCTCAGTCACAAAGAAGGGACCAGCGCCGCCATCCAGGAGCGGAGGCTAACAGAAGGCCCCAAGTCTCCAGCCATACGGGTGAGCACCACACGGTATACTCAGGGACGTGGGCTACTTGGAACTGCTGACAGCAAGGTAGCCAGGAAGAGTGCAGATAAATGGGGAGGCCTACAACTCCACCTGGCCAGGGGAACTCCTGCTTGCTCGCAGACTGACCAGGCCCCTTATACTAGCCAGTACTCCCGGGAGGGTCTGCCTTGTACCATCAGTAAAGACCCTGAACTGCACCTCACGTCTCTGTGATTCCTTGCCGCACCAGCACCATTAGCACTGGGACCCTCACACCATCACTCCCATCATCTCTCACATTAGCTGCCCTGAATCAATACTTCTCCCGTGGGGAGTTATCCCATACTCGGCTGCGCAAACAACATCAGCCTCAGCGGTCGGCAGCGCAGCGGCGGTCCCCACTGACCGCAATCCACGGGTGGCGTAGTCGGACATTTGCTATACATTAAGACTGCCACTGGTTTGACCACCCTGGGCACGGACCGGGTCACCACCACACGGAGACTACAACCCCCAGCATTCTACAACAGGCCCGGTTCCGGGTTCCCCTGCACAACACAGGCCCAGGGGGCGCGTCAACTTTGGCGTAGTCGGCAGGATTTCGTGCCCGCAACCACCGGGTACTGCGTGCCTGAAAAAGAGACTTTTATACTTACCTGTGGTGAAGTTTCCCGCCGTCCAGCGTCGTTTCCCGCCATCCGGAGCCGATTCCCGCCATCAGACGACATCTTGGACCGTTTCCCGCCGTCTTCTGCCTTCTTCCCGCCATCCGCAGCTGCTTCCCGCCTTCGGACGCCATCTTCGGGACGCCGCACGGGAAGAAGAGGGGCGTGGACGCCGAAAGCGCGCGAGATCCGAAGCTCCACCCCACGCTCTGACGCTGCGCAAGGTCCTGGAAGGGAGGAAGAGCGACGCTGACGTCATCGGAGCGCGACGCCAGGTCCTCAACCCCGACGATCGACTGCGGAGCTGCGGCCTATGAAAGAAGAGCATCGCAAGGTAGGCCACGGTGCACTAGGGGGGAGGAGGATGCCGGATACCGAGGTGAGCTCCACTGCCACAGCCACCGCCAGTGCAACCGCTGCAGCAGTCATGCCATTCACCATGCCCTATATCCCGGGGGCAACCTGGCTACCCCAGTACTCAGGGGAGTCACATACTCTAAATGACTTTAGAGAAAGACTGGATAGCCTCTTCCAGGTGTACCCCCTCACAGAAAAGCAAAAAGTGAGCATCCTGGTGGCCCAATTAATCGGGGCAGCCCAAAGGGAGGTAAAGTCCTGGCCACCTGGGAGGAAGAGGACTGTCAGAGAAATACTAGCCCGGCTGAAAGACACATTTGATACCCGCACCTCAGCCGAAATAAAGCTCAGATTTTACGGGTGTAAACAGCGGGCACATGAGAGTATAAGAGACTATGCTCTAAACCTACAAGAGGCCCTGAGAGCCATTAAGCAGGCAGACCCTGGCAGCGTGGGAAATGAAGATAAGCTGTTGACTGAACAATTTATTGAGGGTCTACTGTGCAATGCCCACCGAACCCAGTTGCGGGCAATGGCCTTACAGGACCCTGACCTGGACTTTGCACAGTTCAAGGACAGAGCCATCCGGGTGCTCCGAGAACCGGCACTAGGTGGCGCTGTGACCCACAGGCGCCCTGCTATCACTTACCACCAGGAGACGGCGCCCTTGTCTTCAGGGCCTGTGGGAGCTGATGCGCAGGCTTTGAACAATAACCCGGCAACAGACCTGCACCATCAGGTCCAAGAGCTGACTAAGAGCGTTGCCACGCTAACCAGAACTGTGCAGTCTTTACAGGTCTCTTCTCCAGGAAAGATCCAGCTGGAATCCGGACCGGAGGACGTCCCGTGGCACCGACTGAGGAGGACCCCACAGGCCAGAGGAAGACCCAGCGGCAGATACAACGAGGACGGACGACCCATCTGCCACCGCTGCAATCAACCTGGACATGTGGCAAGGTACTGTCATTTAAACGGGCACAACCTGGGGTAGAGGGCCAACCCCCAGGCATAAGACCATCAGGCCCATCAAACTGGCGTGATAAATACGTAGGGGGACGTCCAATCTTGCCTGTGGTACTGGATGGCATTCCTATGAGTGCCCTACTAGACACTGGGTCACAGGTGACCACCATCCCGTACGTGCTCTTTAAACAGTACTGGAATGACTCGGACATAACCCGCTACCCAGATGACGACCTGAGTATCATCGCCAGCAATGGTCAGCCCGTGCCGCAGGTGGGATTCAAAGAGGTGATCATTAAGATCGGTAAAGTCGAACTGCCGGCACAAGGACTGATTATAGCGGACATAGACCGTCATGAGAGTCACCCTAGAATAACCTTGGGAACTAATGTGATTGAAAATTGTCTTGCAGAGGTGATTCTCATTTTACAGCAGGTTGCCAAGAACGCCATTTCCGGCCAGCAGCGTGTGCTCCAAAAAGAGATCCGGGCACTGATGAAGCGGCAAAAGGTGGAACTATCTGGTGGCGAGATAGGTAGCGTGAGAATGTGTGACCCGTTCCTTATTGCCATGCCCCCAAAAAGTGAGATGATGATTTGGTGCCGGGCAGCTATTGGTCTAAGAGGTAGAGACTACCAAGCAATGGTAGAACCCGTCTACTCAGATAGTAGGCCCACCATTTTGACAGCACGGGGGGTGGTCGATGTACGCCATGGGAAGGTGCCCGTTCGCATCATAAATATCGGGGAGAGAGAAGTACACCTGCCCCGGTATGCCACGCTAGCCAAATTGTTCACCATCAACCAGAACTCTGTACAGGCCGTGGAACCCTTTACTCCATCTCAACCAGAGGAAGGTAACGGCTCTAAGAAACCAATGGAGGACTAGTGTCAGCAACTACATTTGGGTACTGACTCCACTCCCTCACACCAGAAACAGGGAGTCTATCGGGTGGTTCGAGAGTACGAGAGAGTGTTTAGTAAACACCCGCTAGACTTCGGGCGAGTAAAGGGGGTAGAACACCACATGCCCACGGGAGACCATCCTCCCATAAAGGAGAGATACCGACCCGTTCCCCTGGCACACTACCAACACGCCAAGGGGATGCTTAGAGACATGAAGGAGGCTGGGGTAATCAGGGACAGCTGTAGCCCCTGGGCAGCTCCACTAGTCTTAGTGAAAAAGAAAGACAACACCATGAGAATGTGTGTAGACTACAGGAAGGTCAACCGTATCACACACAAAGATGCGTACCCGTTACCAAGGATAGAAGAGTCCTTAGCTGAATTAAAATCTGCTAACTTCTTCTATACTTTGGATCTCACTAGCGGGTACTGGCAGGTTCCTGTAGCAGAGGCGGACCGGGAGAAGACCGCATTCACCACCCCGATGGGTCTCAGCGAATTTAACTGTATGCCGTTCGGGCTCTGCAACGCACCAGGAACCTTCCAACGGTTGATGGAATGCTGTCTGGGACACCGGAACTTTGAGACGGTCCTGTTATATCTGGACGATGTCATCGTCTATTCCAAGACCTACGAGGACCACCTGAAACACCTGGCAGAAGTCTTTGAAGCTCTGGCAAACTACGGCCTAAAGGTGAAACCCTCCAAGTGTCACCTTCTGAAACCAAAGGTGCAATACCTGGGACACGTGGTGAGTGCTGACGGAGTGGCTCCTGACCCTGATAAGATCACCGTGATTAAGGACTGGCCAAGACCCTCCAGCATAAAGGAAGTGCGGCAGTTCCTCGGGTTGGTAGGCTACTACCGAAGATTCATTCCCGGTTTCACCAAAATGGCAGCCCCTATGCAGGACCTCCTGATAGGTCAATCTCGGAAAACCAAAAACCAGAAGCCGCCCTTTAGGTGGGAAAAGCTGGAAGAGGAGTCCTTCTGCCAGCTGAAGATGGCCCTCACGGGGGATGAAATCCTGGCATATCCAGACTACAGCCAGCCATTTATCCTCCACACGGACGCAAGCAACATCGGGCTAGGAGCCGTACTGTCCCAGATCCAGCAAGGGAAAGAACGGGTAATCGCTTACGCCAGCCGAAAGCTACAGCCCACGGAGAGGAACCCTGAGAATTATAGCTCATTCAAGCTGGAGTTCCTGGCAGTAGTGTGGGCAGTGACCGAACGTTTCAAGCATTACCTTGCCTCCTCCAAATTCACCGCGTACACAGATAACAACCCGTTGACACTGTCACGGGTGTGTCGCCACGAAGATCGTCACGCTTATACAGCCTGACTTCTCGCAGCTGAGTTTTTGGTGCTTTGTGTTTTTCGGCAGTGAGGGAGTTAACTCTCTCTCTCTCTGTGCTAGACGAGGTCCAGCCTCGCCCAGCTGCAATCAATGTTGCTGTTGTGGGACTCCTTCAAATGCCTGCCGGTCTGTTAGGGAAGTGTCAGTGAAAGCATTTCATGCAGACTAACCGAGCGGATCGTGGTATTTGGAGTTTCAGAGCTAAGTGTATTTGGAGTGTTTTTTCCCTTCCTCGCTTTATCATTTATCTCCTTTCCCGTTGGTGTTCCCTCTGTTGTAGTTGTGTAGTTTTTGAATGCAAGGTGGTTTTGGTTTTACCCTTGTACTGTCTCGTTCGTCTAAGTACTGAGTGTGGGCATATTATTACCTGTCCCCTTTTGTTGTGATCAGGGGTCCTTCTCAGGACTAGATTACTTAGGTGCAGGGATCCTCAGGAGGTAGAGGTTACGCTGGCGGCCTGGACCTCTGTACCTTTAACAGTACCTCCAGGTAGAGGGATTAGTCAGGGCCCCAGCTTAGGGTCAGCTTAGGCCCCCTACCTCCAGTACACAGAGACAGCGTGACATTTTCACCGACCACTTACTGTAGATTTTCTCCAGCTACCATGGATCCAGTAGTCGGTCTAGCTCGGCAGTTGCAGAGTTTGTCTATGGAGCTGGCGGACGTTAGGTCCAAGGTTTTGAATCCTCAGGAGCAAGCCGGACCAGAACCTAAAGTAGCTCTCCCTGACAGGTTCACTGGGGGGCGGGACAAGTTTTTTGTTTTCCGGGAGGCGTGCAAGTTGTACTTTCGGCTGCGGCCTCGGTCATCGGGGAGTGAAGAACAAAGGGTGGGAATTGTCATCTCGCTCCTACAAGGGGACCCACAATCTTGGGCGTTCTCTCTTCCCCCGGGCTCCCCGGCTCTCCAGTCAGTGGATAGGTTTTTTGCTGCTCTGGGTCTTGTATCTGATGACCCGGATCGGATCTCCCTTGCTGAATCTAAGTTACATAGGATCCAGCAGGGAGATTGTCCGGCGGAGGAATTCTGTTCGGAGTTCCGTAGGTGGGCCACTGACACCCAGTGGAATGACCCGGCTCTTAGGAGCCAGTTCTGTCAAGGTTTATCCGACAAATTGCAGGATGTGTTGGCACAGTATTACTCTCCCGCGTCACTGGAAGCCGCTATGGCCCTTGCTATTCGCATTGACAGACGGCTTCGGGAGAGGTGCGGGATAACTCCACCCCCTGTGATGACTCCACCTCCTACAAGGTCCCCTCATATGGTGGTTCCCCTGGTCAGTCCAGAGGAGCCTATGCAATTAGGAGGGGCATCATTTCGGGGGAGGGGACCGGTGGTGCGCCATAAGACAGGAAGGTGTTTCTTCTGCGGGAGAAAGGGACATTTTATTGGGGGGTGTCCATCCCGTCCCTTGCAGTGTGAAGAGTCGTCGGAAAACTGTTGATCCCAGGTTGTGTGGTGGACGGCAATCTGGGAGTAGGTATTTCGTCCCTAGGTTCGTCTCAGTTTCTCGTTCCGGCGGAGGTGGTGGTGGGTACGAGAACTGAGAGGATATCTGTTCTTCTGGATAGTGGGGCCGGGGCTAATCTGGTGGACGCTCGGTTTGCCCGGGTTCAAGGTATGCGATTGAGTGAGTTGGATAAACCCATCCCCATATTCTCGATCGATGCCAGGCCTCTCGGTCAGGGAAGTTTTTTGCAAGCTGTGCATAACGTAAAACTTCAAGTGGGGGCGATACATAAAGAACTGTTGTCTTGCTACGTGTTGGAGGGTCTTCCCACTCCTATAGTGTTGGGCCTTCCTTGGTGAACTAAGCATAACCCTGTTATTAATTGGCAATCCAGAGAGATAAGCCAATGGAGTAAATTCTGTAATAAAAACTGCATGAATACGGTCATCGGTGCGGTTACTCCTAGGGTCTTACCTCCATTTCTGGCGGACTTTGAGGATGTATTCTCGGAGAAAGGGTGTCAGGAACTACCTCCTCATCGCGAGTATGACTGTTCTGTAAAACTGCTCCCTGAGGCCAAGTTACCTAAAGTTAGGTTGTATAACATTTCTGGTCCTGAGAGGCAGGCCATGAAGGATTATATTTCAGAAAGTCTGGCTAAGGGGCATATTAGACCTTCATCTTCACCGGTGGCCGCGGGGTTCTTCTTTGTTAAGAAGAAAGATGGAGGCCTACGCCCTTGCCTGGATTTCCGTGAACTTAATCGGATTACGGTCCGAGATCCGTATCCGCTCCCACTTATTCCCGATCTCTTTAAACAAATCGTGGGCGCCAAATGGTTCTCTAAGTTGGATCTCAGGGGGGCGTACAATCTGATTAGGATGAAGGAGGGGGATGAGTGGAAGACGGCGTTTAACACTCCGGAGGGGCATTATGAGAACCTTGTCATGCCATTCGGTCTGACTAATGCCCCGGCGGTGTTCCAGCACTTTGTTAATGACATTTTTCGCCGCCTGGTGGGACAGTTTGTTGTCATATATCTGGATGATATCTTAATTTACTCGCCGTATCAGGTGTTTCATCAGGAGTACGTTAGGCAGGTGTTACAGATCTTGCGGGATAATAAACTGTATGCCAAATGGGAAAAGTGTGTGTTCGCCGTACAGGAACTCCAGTTTTTAGGCTTCCTGGTTTCAGCGTCCGGTTTTCGTATGGACCCTGGGAAAGTGCGGGCAGTTCCTGAGTGGGATCGGCCAGAGAATCTTAAGGCACTACAACGTTTCCTGGGGTTTGCTAATTATTACCGGAAGTTCATTCGTAATTAGTGTTGAGCCACCCCCGTAGTGTTCGAGTTCGGTTCGGTTCGTTGAACACCCGTGTGTTCGTCGAACACCTTCGAACACCGTTAAAACCAATGGCAGGCAAACAAAAACACATAGAAACACATAGAAAACACCTTCAACGGTGTCCAAAAGCTGACAAACTGCTCAGAAGACACAACTAACACATGGAAAAGTGACAAGTACATATAGTCATGCGAAAAGAAAAGAGGTGGAGGAGTAAAAGGAGGGGGAGACACAGATATAGGCATGTCATGCCCTTCTAAAATCCAAAAAGTGAGAAGCCGACACGTTCAGTCCGCTCCTGCCCGTGCCACCTCCGTGACACCGGGTTTGTGCCAGAGCCGCGGTGAACCCTGACGGCCAGCCCCCCTCTCCCAATACTGGTGCCTGTCCGCTGGTGGGTCGAGCGAGCACCCCTGTGGTGGAGGCAGCTCTAAGCTTTTTAATTTAAATTGTCTCTCTAATTTGAATGAATACACTTTAAATCCATTTACAAGGATCTATTGGAGGGCAAGTCTCATGCCAGCAGCCGCGTAATTCCAGCTCCAGTAGCGTCCACTAAAGCTGCTGCAGTTAAAAAGCTTTTATAAGGATCGAGCTCGGCTGTCCACCGCAAGGCATCCTACTGCCAGTCCCAGCCCCTATGCCTTGGGGTGCCTCCTGATGCTCTTCACTGAGTATCCCGTGGTCCCGAAGCATTTCCTTTGAAAAAATTAAGTGTCCAAACTACAGGTGGTATAGCTTGCTTAACAGCCGGGATAATCCGCTGACTAGCAGACACTGCTACTAGGCACAAAGTATTTCCTGGGCTAGATGCAGTTAAAAATTTGTAATTAGATACTCTCGTTGGATGCTGAGAAAGCATTCCATAGAGTCTCCTGGCACGCCATATATGATTCTGTTAAAAAGCTTGGGGTAGGGGTCTAGGGGACCCTTTTATAGCCAAAATCACGGCCCTGCATCACAATACGTCACCTAGGCTGAAGATAAATGGAACTGTAGCACCCTGAGGGCTCGGTTGCTACAGAGGTATTGCACCTCACCCAGAGGTGTGATATCTCACTCTCAGGTAAGGATGGAGTGTGGATCAGGACCCGACACCTGCATGCATTACACCACATTGCCGTGGGGCAGGGCGACCAATATGCCTCTGAGATGGGCATGACAGTCCCTGTCCCTGGCTGGAGTGGGGGGAGGGAACACTGAGGAAGGGGAACCCTGTAGTGCAGGAGCAGGGAGGAAGCAGTTCCTGGGTGCATTGAGAAGGGAGTATAAAAGGTGGGCACCATCTTAGTTCAGTGCAGAGAAGTCTGAGCAGAAGTGGCAGGGAGCAGGGGCTCTGCATGAGCTCTGCTCCGGAGGCGGGCCTAGTAACAGAGGCCCAGGCCTGGAAGAGGGAGAAGGAAGGAAGAGGAGCGGAGAAGGCTCCAGGAACGAGGAATGAAGGGATCCCAGGGGTGTGGACGGGCGAGTCGCCACCGCACGCCCGAATCCACCTGCGTGGAGGGGTCAGGCCAAAGGGGGAGACCGGTCCCCGAAACTAGTGGAGGCAGGAAATGACCCTCAGCTAGAAACCGGAGGCTGTGACATTTTATGTGGCGCAGCCCCTCGCTACACCCGCTAGGAAGGCATCACATAGGGTCAGGGAAACTGGCGCCAAGTTTACCAAGAGGAGGCCCGAGGCAGCCGGACAGAAGGGTTGGTAAGAAAGGCCAGACAAAGGACACACAAAGGGGGTACTGTGAAGCACTCCAAAGTTATCTGGGAGTTGTCTGAGCCCCTCACCTGATGAGCACAGTACGACGTGGGCAGCCATTACCTGCAGACGTGGTGTGGATAATAAGAACTGTAAGTAAAGGCCCTGGACTGCATCACTGACTCCGTGTCGTTACTGCTGCTGCCCTGCACCATCACCCCCATCCTCCGCATACACTGCCCTGAGGCTATACTCCTCCCGTGGGGAGTTATGCTACGCTCTGCTGCACCCACAACACCAGCCTCAGCGGTCTGCCCTGCAGCGGCGGTTCACTCTGACCGCAATCCACGGGTGGCGTAGTCGGACATTTAAACATCAAAACCACATAAATAGTTCCGCCACTGGTTTGACCACCCTGAGCCACGGAACCGGGTCACCGCCACGAAGACTACAACCACCAGCATCCACCAAAAAGGGTCCGGCTCCGGGTGTCCCAAGGCCCAGGGGGTGCATCAGAACATTTTCATCACCTTTCACAATCACCAATGGGACAAGGCAGGGATGTCCTCTGTCCCCTCTCTTATACATCCTATTGACGGAGCACCTGCTCTCATCAATTCGCCATAACCCCAATATTAGGTGGATTGAGGTGGGA
Source organism: Phyllobates terribilis (assembly GCF_046119375.1). Lineage (NCBI taxonomy): Eukaryota > Metazoa > Chordata > Amphibia > Anura > Dendrobatidae > Phyllobates > Phyllobates terribilis. Next base: position 5,329,317 of record NW_027362813.1, read on the forward strand.
GGCACCGAGTACAAGTGCTCTCTATTTGCTGATGATGTCCTAGTATATATCACTCAATCACTTATATCCATCCATGCTGTTATGGCTGAAATAGATCACTTTGTTACATGGTCAAATTTTAAAATTAATGCAGCGAAGTCTGAGGCCCTCGATGTCTCCCTCCCCAAATCCATATAGGATTCCATCCAGTCCAACTTTCCCTTTGCCTGGCCCTCACAGGGTATCAAATACTTAGGAATTCCTATTCATAGAGACCTCTCCCATCTATGTTATCTTAATTTTGGGCCCTTTATTGAACAACTCCATACAGACCACGGTTGGCAAGTTAGAACTGTAAGATTCACTACGTGAACCACTGGTGTTTTGTGGAAAAGCACATGTACACTGTGTTCCAAATTATTATGCAAAAAGTGTTTAGGAGTGATAAGGGAAGAATTTGTTTGTTTGTCAGTTAAACTCATTGATGGTGATGTGTGTCAGGGCTCTTTATATCACTGTAAGCAATTGCAGACACCTGTGCTAATTAGTTTGGCAGGTGTGTCCAATGAAAGGCAAGACTACTTAAGAAGGCTGTCTCACATTATTAAGCAGCCTACATTTTCTGCCAAAATGGGAAAGAAAAAGGATGTGTCGGCTGCTGAGAAGCAACAAATTGTGGAGTGTTTAGGTCAAGGCATGACTACAATCAACATTGTGCGATGATCAGGATGAAGTGTCTTGGCAATCAAGAAGTATGTAGCTGATTCACAGTACACACGTGTGCGTGCTGATAAGGGCAAATTGAGGACTCTTTCCTACAGGCAATTACGTCAGGTTAAAAGAGCAGCGGCAAAAAAGCCTTGTCATAGCAGCAGACAAGTTTTTGAAGCTGCTGGTGCCTCCAACGTCCCCCGAACAACAAGATGCAGGGTCCTTCAGAGGTTTGCAGCTGTGCATACGCCATCCTGTCGACTGTTAAAGACGGGAGGGGATCTCACTTCTTCTCAGGTAGACAAAAGAGATTACCTATATAGATTTCCTATAGGAATGACGCTTCAAATAAGACACTCACTACAGACTGTCTCAAGAGAATGATTCTGTTTATTTTAAGATGTAATATACTTATATACCCCAATCAACGTGGGTTGTGCTTTGATACATGCGTATGAGATGATGTAAGTAATATGTTATCTTTGGCGCAGAATAATTAAATAACAGGTGCTTGTCAATACATCTGCAGGATATTCATGATGTATGATACTCCCAACATCCTTTCTCACTGATAGTACTGAATACAGTCCAGGTCATGGTGAACTTAGGGAGTTTCCTGGTGGTGATATATTGGGACTTTAATTTGTGTACAGACATAGGACAAGTATGATAATTATAAACCAATGAGCGGAGGGCGCAGCCTGGATTGGACCTTGTTCCCGACTAGGTGTCGGGGGTTGTATGACATGAGATCTGCTTCTGATCACTACCTGATCAGTTTCATCATCATCGGGAATTAAAAGGGGATGATGTCTCTCACTAGTTCTCAACCAGGCTGCAACCTGTGCTCCGTAATCATGCTTATCAATCCATTGTGAATGTTCCTGACTAAACCGTTTCCATCTCTCAGCATCTAGGCATCCCTTGGCTGGCATACCAGCCCTTTTCAATATCTTTGTTGCATCTTTTACAGCTGCCCTGCCATGCTCCATTCTCACCAGATCACACATGGTGCACCTCGGATCCTTGTTCCTTGATCTGGAGATTCGAGCACCCATAACAGGATTTGTCAAGGGTTGCGATCCCTATCTTCAGTATCCTGCTATATAATCAGCTGGGTCAACCAGTCAGATACGTTAGCTGGTTACCCCTGATTCAATCAGCTGGGTCAACTGGTCAAGTACGTTAGCCAGTTACCCCTGATTCGAGGGCCTTAAGCTGAACTGCAACTCTTTGCTCTGCTCTGATGCTGAGACAAGTTCGTCTAAACAAATAAATGTAGACTATTATAAACAAAAACCGTTCCAAAAACAATCGCTATATATTCTTCATACATCTGGGTCAGAGTCCTCACTTGAAGAATATCCTACGTCTATTCCTGAGTCCGTGCCAATATTGGCAAGATAATTATTATGAGTAATAATATCCTGTCACACAGGCATATACCATCTGTTTTCTATAATATACTGCCACTCTTTACCTATAGTGTGTGGATGTGGAACAATATGGCAGGGAAAACTCGGTATGTAACGTTACTTCTCCTATACTGGTGTGCACTTACAGGGTACAAATGTATCCTTTCCAGAAACGAAGCAGTGTCCCTACCATGAGGCTTTCGCTTTCTCACTACTGTAACCGAGCACAAACACTTTTCACAAGTCATGTATGCTTTTGCAGCCTATCAATTATTCATTTCTCTTAATCACCACTTCAGTCATTAACACCTCCTCATTCTCCACCACAGCACTTCTCGTACTCCAATTCCTATTAAAATTTTCTAGGGCAACTGGGCAAAATAACTTTATATCCTGTGAATCCTGGATTCTATTTATTGCTCTAGCTGAATCAGTATCACAATATTCATAAATGGTATAAGGTTCAACAAAACAATGACTGTTAATATTCACATATACTAACGTAAGGAATGTATTATCTTCCTCTCGTAGCCCCCTAACCTTCAGATTCCACACTAATCTCGCAGCTTCCTAAAATGCGTGACAGCTCCATTGTTGTATTTGCTAACCAGAGTACTACACTCGCATTCAGCACACGTCATCTAATCACTTATATCTCGTACATTTTTGCTATAATAAGCATGAACTTAACACAGTTACACTTAGTATGAACGTTAGTTAAGTTGGAAGCAGCAATGATTGGGGATTAGCTGAGGTAGAAGTACTATATATATATTATATGAAATAGTTAATGCATGCAAAAGTGTAGAAATACGATTTAGTATTTGAATTAGTAATTTTTCCAGTTATGTGAAATATTTAGTAATAATATATATATTAAAGGAAATTAATAATAATAATAATAATAAAATTGCTACCTGAGGGTTTCCCGTTCAAGATCCCCGGAGACTGACCTAGGTCGACCCCACCTCTCCCGGAGAGAAATTTGCTCAGAGTGTTAAGGCCACTCACTTACCCGGCCGGGGTTTGTTTCTGTTCGGGATAGGGGTAAAGCTGTTGTTCAGTCTCAGATGAAATTAAAAGGAAAAAAAATAGATCTCGCTGAAGGGCCTACAGCTGTTAAAGACGGGAGGGGATCTCACTTCTTCTCAGGTAGACAAAACAGATTACCTATATAGATTTCCTATAGGAATGACACTTCAAATAAGACACTCACTACAGACTGTCTCAAGAGAATGATTCTGTTTATTTTAAGATGTAATATAATTATATACCCCAATCAACGTGGGTTGTGCTTTGATACATGCGTATGAGATGATGTAAGTAATATGTTATCTTTGGCGCAGAATAATTAAATAACAGGTGCTTGTCAATACATCTGCAGGATATTCATGATGTATGATACTCCCAACATCCTTTCTCACTGATAGTACTGAATACAGTCCAGGTCATGGTGAACTTAGGGAGTTTCCTGGTGGTGATATATTGGGACTTTATTTTGTGTACAGACATAGGACAAGTATGATAATTATAAACCAATGAGCCAATTCTTATAAAGGTCATGAGAACACTACAAGAAAATAGAACAAACAAAAGTATTGCTAAATAAGGATTATCTAACTGAAAAACAAGTCTTCTTAAAGGCAATGATTCGAAGCTGACCCATTATTTTAACACGACCTCCTCAATCCACTTCACACAAGCAGAAATGGCTCCAGTGTGCCAAACATTACATGAAGACTGATTTCAAAACTGTTTTGTTCACGGATGAGTGCCGTGCAGCGCTCGATGGTCCAGATGGATGGAGTGGAGGATGGCTGGTTGATGGACACCCCACGCAAACACGGCTACAGCGCCAACAAGGAGGAGGTGGAGTAATGTTTTGGGCTGGAATCATGGGGAGAGAGATTGTCGGCCCCTTTAGGATCCCTGAAGGCGCTAAAGATGAACTCCATAATGTATGTGGATTTTCTCAAACAGCACTTCCTGCCATGGTTCAAGAAGAAGAACCGTGTATTTCACAGCAAGATCATTTTTTTGCATGATAATGCACCATCTCATGCTGCACATAAAATATCTGCATCTCTGGCTGATATGGGCATAAAAGGGGACAAACTTATGGTGTGACCCCCATTCTCCCCTGACCTCTATCCCATTCAGAACCTCTGGAGCATCATCAAAAGGAGTGTCTATGATGGCGGGAGGCAGTTCACATCTAAGCAACAGCTCTGGGAGGGTATTCTGTCCTCATGCAAAACAATTGAAGCAGAAACCATCCAAAACCTGACAAATTCAATGGACGAGAGAGTTCAGAAGCTCCTTTCGAACAAGGGGTCCTATGTGAAAATGTAACATCACCTAGAATAAAGTTTTGAGTTGAAAACTGTTTGATTTCAGTTTCTAATAACCTGCTAATGCTTATAATTTCAAAAATGACCATTTTTTTTGGTCTTTATTAAAATGAAAAGGTTGATCGAAAAGTTTGGGGGATCTAAGGGTGTGGCAACCCAGTAGTCATGATTACTTCGAATTCTGACAATATGAGGGTCATGTTGCAGGTAGTGCAGCAAGAAGGCACTTATGTGTCTTGCGCATCTCGGAGCCCCAAAATTATTTTCCGGGCTAGATGCAGCTAAAAATTATTAATAATTTTAAATCTGGTGGAGCTTAGTATAGATGGCCTATTAGGATCAGTGCTGCACACTGCTACAAAGCCCAAATTATTTTCCAGTCAAGATACAGATAAACATGATTAGTAATTTTAAATCTGGTGGAGCTTATTATAGATGGCCTAATAGAATCAGTGCTGCACACTGCTACAAAGCCAAATTTATTTTCCAGCCAAGATACAGATAAACATGATTAGTAATTTGAAAGCTTAACACGGTTGGTAGGGTGATTTTAACCAATCATCAAGCTTTTACTCTCCCCAGTATGATACAGGGGTAGAAAAGTCATTTCGGATCCATGATTTGTTCATCTTTATGAACGTGAGTGTGTCTACATTATCAGTGGAGAGCCGCGTGCGCTTATCTGTCAGCACACCACCAGCAGCGCTGAACACACGTTCAGACAGAACGCTGGCTGCGGGGCATGACAAGATCTCCAAGGCGTAAGTGGCTAGCTCCGGCCATTTATCCAGATTGGAAGCCCAAAAAGAGCAAGGGTCCAGTGACACAGTCATGGCTTCAATGTTTACTTGGAGATACTCCTGTACCATCGTCTCTAGGCGTTGACTATGTGTCAGACTTCTTGTCTCCTGTGGCCTTGCAAAGGATGGGCTAAAAAAGTGGTGAAATGATTCCGCAAAATTGATGTTACCAGCAGATACTGTGGTTCTGTTACGGTTTGAGTGCTGAACACTTGACGGTCCCACGGTTGGCAAGTTGGAACTGTGAGATTCACTATGTGCACCACTGGTGTTTTGTGGAAAAGCACATGTAAGATTCTGCAACAGTCTCTGCTGATACTCCTGCATGCGTGCATCCCTTTCTATGGCAGGAATAATTTCTGCAAATTTACTTTTGTACCGGGGATCTAACAGTGTGGCAACCCAGTAGTCAGGATTATTTCTAATTCTCACAATTCGAGGGTCATGTTGCAGGTAGTGCAGCAAGAAGGCACTCATGTGTGTTGCGCATCCAGGAGTACCAAGTCCCTGTTGTGTTGGTGGCGAGGTAACAATCATGCTTCCTTCCTCTGTCCTCTCCCCCCAACCTCGCACAACAGAAATGTGATCAAGGTCTCCCTCATCTGTTGAGTCTTCCATCAGTTCGTCCTCCACTTCTTCCTGGGCTCCTGCACCTTCCTCACTAGTTTGGCTGCAACCATGCGCCCTGGTAAAACCATCTCCCCCACCCTCACATGCCTGCCGCCTTGGTGCTGCCGACCGTCTGGACCTTGCAGATGTTAGCCCTTCCGCATACAACTCCTCCTCCTCTACTTCCTCCACCTCCTCTTGTGCCACCACCTGACTCCGAATTCTGTTTAACATGTGCTCCAGCATGTAAATCACCGGAATAGTCATGCTGATAATGGCATCGTCAGCACTAAACATCTTCGTCGCCATTTCAAAACTGTGCAGAAGGGTGCATAGGTCCCTGATCTGAGACCACTCCTCCAGCGTGATTTGCCCCACCTCTGGATCTCGTTGGCCCAGGCTATACGTCAGAACGTATTGCACCAGGGCTTGTCGGTGCTGCCACAGTCGCTGCAACATGTGCAGAGTTGAATTCCACTGGGTAGGCACATCGCATTTTAGCCGGTGAAGTGGCAGGCCCAACGACTTCTGTAGAGATGTAAGTCACTGAGCTGCGGGATGCGAACGGCGGAAGTGAGCACACAGCGACCGTGCCCTCTGCAGAAGGCCATATAGTCTGGGATAGTGGGCTAAAAATTGCTGGACAAACAGGTTCAACACGTGAGCCATACATGGCACGTGTGTGACATTGCCCCGGCGAAGGGCCGCACCCAGGTTTGCAGCATTGTCGCACACGGCCTTCCCTGGTTTCAGGTCCAGTTGAGACAACCATTCATGAAATTGGTTCTCCAGAGCAGACCACAACTCCTCAGCTGTGTGACTCACATTTCCCAGACATTTCAAAGTAAAAACCGCCTGATGACGTTGAGCCCTACTGCCAGCATAGTAAGGAGGTGTGCAGGATCCCTTCTGCACAGTTAGAAAGCTTGTGGCATGACCAGACAGGCTTTGGGTGCAGGTGGAAGACCGAGAGGAGGTTGAGGAGGCAGAAGCAGTGGAGGAACTTTGACATAAAGAGGATTGACGCACAACTCATGGGGACGGCAAGACTTGGACAGCAGACCCTTGTCCTGCTGTCACCATAGTTACCCAGTGCCCAGTCAGCGACATGTAACGCCCCTGTCCATGCCTACTCGTCCAAGTGTCTGTGGTGAAATGCACCCTGTCACACACAGAGTTTCTCAAAGAAGCGGTGATGTTGTGTGCGACATGCTGGTGGAGCGCAGGCACACCTTTCTTTGAGAAGTAGTGCCGACTGGGCATCTGGTACTGGGGCACTGCGACGGACATAAGGTCTCGAAAATCCTCTGTGTCCACCAGGCGGAAAGGCAGCATTTCTGTAGCCAAGAGCTTGCAGATGGTGAAATTCAACCTCTTAGCTTTCTCATGGCTAGGAGGAAATGGTCTTTTACTTGTCCACATCTGAGGGACCGAGGGCTGGCTATTGTGCTTAGACGGGGTTGATAAGGGTGTCCCCGGCATATTGCCGGTCTGTGAGGAAGATGCAGGCGGACATGTTAGGTTGCCTTGATCCAAAGGTGGTGCTATCGATGTCGGACAGCGCTCAACACCAGCTGGTGTTACCACCTCCATAGAAAATGATGACCTGCCAATCACGCTGGCTGTTGCGGGTAAAGAGGTGGCAGGTCTGCGCCCCAAAACAGGTGTGACTGCTGTCCCCCCAGTCACAGAGGATGAAGAGGCCGCGGATGCACAAGATATGGCAGACGGTGGTTGGCCCGGCCGGCTAGGCCGCATTGTAGCACACTGAGCTTCCCACTGCAACTTATGCTTCATGTCCATGTGCCGGTTCATGCATGAAGTACTCAAACTATGTATTTTTTGGCCTCTACTTAGCTTTTGCTGACAAATGTTACAGATAACACGAGTTGGGTCATCTTTATCGATCTGAAAAAATGCCCAGGCTATGCAAGGCTTAGCACCCATGCGACCTGAAGAGCCACCACGACTTGTGGTGAGAGGCAGAGTTGTGTTTGAGAATGCAGTTGTTGACATGCTTCCAGTACTACGTCTCTGTTCAGGAAGGCGCAACCTGACCTCGTCGTCACTAGCATCTTCCTCCACCTCCTCTGCTGACCTCATCTCTTGGCTGACTGTGACTCATACTCAGACGGGCAGCTGGAGATTTGGGAGCTGTGAGGAAGCAAGTGCGATTGGGGTGACACCTTTGAGGACTGGAGTATTTGTGATGTTGAAGTTGATGTGGAGGAGAGCCCACTTAAATGAGCACTTGATATCCGCTGAAGCACCTGCTGTTTTTGTGCCTCATATGGAATTTGTAGCGATTGGCGTGGCAGTAAGAAAGGGATCTTATCACATTGTCCGCTAAAAGAAGTAGACATTTTAGTTTGGCTGGAAGATGGTCTTTCTTCTGCAGATGTTACTGTTGCTTTAACACCTACCCCAAGGACACAACCTTTTTTCCCCTTCCCAACACGCCTATTCCCCTTTCCACCAGCAGCAGGCCTTTTTCCACTCATTTTGGTGGTTAACAAATTCACAACTCTGCAGTTGTTTGCACAAAAAAACAATGGATGGGAACCGAGCAGAGCTGAGTGGTCAAACTGTGGTATTAGGCCAAAACTATTGGCTGGGTTAGATGCAGAAAAAAATTATATTCAATTTGCAACCTGATGGAGGTTAGTATAGATGGACTAATAGAAAAAGTCCCACACACAGCTAGAAGCCCAAATATTTTTTCAGAGGTAGATGCAGAAAAAAATTGTATTCAGTTTGCAACCTGATGGAGGTCAATATAGATGGACTAATAGAACAAGTCCTACACACAGCTAGAAGCCCAAATATTTTTTCAGAGGTAGATGCAGAAAAAAATTATATTCAGTTTGCAACCTGATGGAGGTCAGTATAGATGGACTAATAGAACAAATCCCACACACAGCTAGAAGCCCAAATATTTTTTCAGAGGTAGATGCAGAAAAAAAATATATTCAGTTTGCAACCTGATGGAGGTCAGTATAGATGGACTAATAGAGAAAGTTCCACACACTGCTAGAAGGCCAAATATTTTTTCAGAGCTAGATGCAGACAAAAAATTATTTTGAATTTGCAACCTGATGGAGGTCAGTATAGGTGGACTAATAGAACAAGTCCCACACACTGCTAGAAGGCCAAATATTTTTTCAGATATAGATGCAGAAAAAAATTATATTCAGTTTGCAACCTGATGGAGGTCAGTATAGATGGACTAATAGAACAAGTCCCACACACAGCTAGAAGCCCATATATTTTTTCAGAGGTAGATGCAGAAAAAAATTATATTCAGTTTGCAACCTGATGGAGGTCTGTATAGATGGATTAATAGAACAAGTCCCACACACAGCTAGAAGGCCAAATATTTTTTCAGAGGTAGATGCAGAAAAAAAATATATTCAGTTTGCAACCTGATGGAGGTCAGTATAGATGGACTAATAGAGAAAGTTCCACACACTGCTAGAAGGCCAAATATTTTTTCAGAGCTAGATGCAGACAAAAAATTTTTTTTAATTTGCAACCTGATGGAGGTCAGTATAGATGGACTAATAGAGAAAGTCCCACACACTGCTAGAAGGCCAAATATTTTTTCAGAGCTAGATGCAGATATAAATTATTTTTAATTTGCAACCTGATGGAGGTCAGTATAGATGGACTAATAGAGAAAGTCCCACACACAGCTAGAAGCCCAAATATTTTTTCAGAGGTAGATGCAGAAAAAATTATATTCAGTTTGCAACCTGATGGAGGTCTGTATAGATGGATTAATAGAAAAAGTCCCACACACAGCTAGAAGCCCAATATTTTTCAGAGGTAGATGCAGAAAAAAAACATATTCTGTTTGCAACCTGATGGAGGTCAGTATAGATGGACTAATAGAGAAAGTCCCACACACTGCTAGAAGGCCAAATATTTTTTCAGAGCTAGATGCAGACAAAAAATTATTTTTAATTTGCAACCTGATGGAGGTCAGTATAGATGGACTAATAGAGAAAGTCCCACACACAGCTAGAAGGCCAAATATTTTTTCAGAGGTAGATGAAGATAAAAATTATTTTTAATTTGCAGCCTGATGGAGGTCAGTTTAGATGGACTAATAGAGAAAGTTCCACACACAGCTAGAAGGCCAAATATTTTTTCAGAGGTAGATGCAGATAAAAATTATTTTTAATTTGCAGCCTGATGGAGGTCAGTATAGATGGACTAATAGAGAAAGTCCCACACACTGCTAGAAGGCCAAATATTTTTTCAGAGCTAGATGCAGACAAAAAATTATTTTTAATTTGCAACCTGATGGAGGTCAGTATAGATGGACTAATAGAGAAAGTCCCACACACTGCTAGAAGGCCAAATATTTTTCAGAGCTAGATGCAGATATAAATTATTTTTAATTTGCAACCTGATGGAGGTCAGTATAGATGGACTAATAGAGAAAGTCCCACACACTGCTAGAAGGCCAAATATTTTTTCAGAGGTAGATGCAGAAAAAAATTATATTCAGTTTGCAACCTGATGGAGGTCAGTATAGATGGACTAATAGAACAAGTCCCACACACAGCTAGAAGGCCAAATATTTTTTCAGAGGTAGATGCAGATAAAAATTATTTTTAATTTGCAGCCTGATGGAGGTCAGTTAAGATGGACTAATAGAGAAAGTCCCACACACTGCTAGAAGGCCAAATATTTTTTCAGAGCTAGATGCAGACAAAAAATTATTTTGAATTTGCAACCTGATGGAGGTCAGTATAGATGGACTATTAGAGAAAGTCCCACACACTGCTAGAAGGCCAAATATTTTTTCAGAGCTAGATGCAGACAAAAAATTATTTTTAATTTGCAACCTGATGGAGGTCAGTATAGATGGACTAATAGAGAAAGTCCCACACACTGCTAGAAGGCCAAATATTTTTTCAGAGCTAGATGCAGAAAAAAATTATATTCAGTTTGCAACCTGATGGGGGTCAGTATAGATGGACTAATAGAACAAGTCCCACACACAGCTCGAAGGCCAAATATTTTTTCAGAGCTAGATGCAGAAAAAAATTATATTCAGTTTGTAACCTGATGGAGGTCAGTATAGATGGACTAATAGAACAAGTCCCACACACAGCTAGAAGGCCAAATATTTTTTCAGAGGTAGATGTAGATAAAAAATATTTTTAATTTGCAGCCTGATGGAGATCAGTATAGATGGACTAATAGAGAAAGTCCCACACACTGCTAGGAGGCCAAATATTTTTTCAGAGCTAGATGCAGACAAAAAAGAATTTTGAATTTGCAACCTGATGGGGGTCAGTATAGATGGACTAATGGAGAAAGTCCCACACACTGCTAGAAGGCCATATATTTTTTCAGAGCTAGATGCAGACAAAAAATTATTTTTAATTTGCAACCTGATGGAGGTCAGTATAGATGGACTAATAGAGAAAGTCCCACACACTGCTAGAAGGCCAAATATTTTTTCAGAGCTAGAAGCAGATATAAATTATTTTTAATTTGCAACCTGATGGAGGTCAGTATAGATGGACTAATAGAGAAAGTCCCACACACTGCTAGAAGGCCAAATATTTTTTCAGAGCTAGATGCAGAAAAAAATTATATTCAGTTTGCAACCTGATGGAGGTCAGTATAGATGGACTAATAGACAAGTCCCACACACTGCTAGAAGGCCAAATATTTTTTCAGAGCTAGATGCAGCTAAAAATTATTTTTAATTTGCAGCCTGATGGAGGTCAGTATAGATGGGCTAATAGAATGATGCTATGCCCAAAAGATTTTACTTCACTAGGTGCAATAAAAAAATTGGTATTCTATACACAGGTGGTATATCTTGCAACGCAGATAGGTTACTCCACTGACTAACACACTCTGCAATAGGCCAAAAAGGATTAGCTTTGCTAGATTCAGCCAAATGCTGTGAAAAAAACTTGCACAGCACTGGCACAGACCTGCCTGGCAAAAACTGATAGGAACTGATGTAACCTAGTCCTGAAAAGGACTGCAATTACAATTAGTCTTTACTCCCACAATCTATCTATTTAAGAGCACAGACCTGCCTTATAAAAGTCGTAGGAAATGCTGTAACCTAGTCCTTAAAAGGACTGCAATCACAACTATTCCCTACTCCCAAGCTATCTGTAGATTTGTGCGAAAATTGGCTTGAAAGTAACAAGGTATAGCGCACACAGCAACAGCGGTGCCGTCTAACACGCAGCTGCAGCAGTGAGAACATGGTGGCGACGGGGAAAATGGCTTGGTCTTATAGGGCAAGGACATGTGACATACACTGCCAATGACACATGCCCTTGCTTGTGTGAAAAAAAGCACTTCGCTCCGTGTGTGCGCTGCTGATAGGCTGACAAATTGCACTTCCCCACTGTAAATGCGGGAAAGAGAAAAAAAAATGGAGATCTTCATTATTCCTGCAGAGATCCATCCCCTGCCCCTCCCCCCACCCCGCTGTACACTCAAACTGCGTATTAACATTAATTTTCATCATTACTGAGAAAAAATCCAGTTATGATTTTGGTGCACGAACAGTTATCGAACATAACCTCGAACAGCCGAATTTTTCTCAAATCGTTCGTGTTCGCCGAACGGCTCGAACACCGACCAAAACAGCTCGAATTTGAGATTGGCGAACAGTTCGAGTCGAACAATGTTCATCTCTATTCGTAATTTCTCGTCCATGGTTAAGCCTCTCACAGACATGACTAAAAAGGGGACGGATTTTTCTAGGTGGTCTGACAAGGCTTGTCAAGCATTCTCCTCCTTGAAAAAATGTTTTGCCTCGGCACCCATACTCATTCAACCTGATGCGTCACAGCCATTCATTGTAGAGGTAGACGCTTCCGAGGTAGGGGTGGGAGCTGTATTGTCACAAGGTTCGTCCCCTGGTAAGTGGCATCCGTGCGCCTTTTTCTCTAAAAAATTGTCGTCCGCTGAGAGGAATTACGATGTCGGCAATAGGGAACTCTTGGCCATTAAGTTAGCTTTTGAGGAGTGGCGCCATTTTTTAGAGGGGGCAGTCCATCCGGTCACCGTCATCACCGATCACAAGAACCTGCTATATCTGGAGTCTGCAAAACGTCTGAATCCCAGACAAGCTAGGTGGTCATTGTTTTTTACCAGGTTTAATTTTGTCGTTACATATCGTCCTGGGTCAAAAAATGTAAAGGCGGATGCCTTATCTCGTAGTTTCCCTGGGGCCGGGAATACGGACGACCCGATTCCTATCCTTCAGGAGGGGGTGGTGTTTTCGGCAGTATGCTCTGAGCTTGAGGAGGAGGTATTGGAGGCTCAGGGGGACGCCCCTGTTGGACCTCCGGGGAGACTGTTTGTTCCAGATCAGTTGCGACAAAAGGTGATCGAGGCACACCATAACTCAGTTTTTGCAGGACACCTGGGGAGTAAAGCAATTGTGGATCTCCTCTCGCGTCGGTTTTGGTGGCCTAACTTACATAAGGAGGTGGTAACTTTTGTCGCGTCCTGTGGGGTTTGTGCGCGCTCTAAGACCTCACATACCCGTCCGTCTGGGGCCCTCTTACCTTTGAAGATCCCGGAGCGTCCTTGGACTCATCTGTCTATGGACTTTATTACGGACCTCCCTCCGTCTTCGGGTAAAACGGTCATACTCGTTGTAGTGGACAGGTTCAGCAAGATGGCACATTTTATCGCTCTTCCTGCTCTTCCCAATGCTAAAACTCTTGCGCAGGTGTTCATTGGGGAGATTGTGAGGCTTCACGGGGTACCCTCCGAGGTGGTGTCAGATCGGGGGTCTCAGTTTGTGTCCAAATTCTGGAAGGCGTTTTGTACACGGCGGGGGATGCATTTATCGTTCTCATCGGCTTTTCATCCTCAGACCAATGGTCAGACGGAACGTATGAACCAGAGCTTGGAGACATATCTCCGGTGTTTTGTGTCAGAGAACCAGGAGGACTGGGCTTCTTTCTTACCTCTGGCAGAGTTTGCTCTTAATAATAGGCGGAGCGAGTCCACTGGTAAGTCCCCGTTTTTTGGGGCATATGGTTTTCACCCCCAGTTTTGTACTTTCAGTAGGGGGGGCTCTTCGGGGGTTCCTGAGGAGGAACGATTTTCCTCATCACTCGCTTCAGTATGGAGAGGGGTGCTGAAGAATCTGAATACTATGGGGAACCGATACAAACGTATGGCTGATAGGAGGAGAGTGTCTGGTCCGGACCTAAGTGTGAACGATCGGGTATGGTTGTCTACCAGGAATATAAAACTTAAGGTTCCCTCCTGGAAACTGGGTCCCAGGTTCATCGGGTCATACAGGATCAGTTCTATAATTAATCCGGTGGCATTCCGTCTTGACCTCCCCCTTCCGTTTAAAATTCACAACGTGTTCCACAGATCATTGCTTAAGAGGTATCTGGCGCCGGTGGTACCGTCACCTCTACCTCCCCCTCCAGTGGTGGTCAATGGTAACTTGGAGTTCCAGGTATCGAGGGTCATAGATTCACGCTTTAATCGCCGGTCCCTTCAGTACCTGGTACATTGGAAGGGGTATGGTCCTGAGGAGAGGATGTGGGTTCCTGCGTCGGATATTAACGCAGACCGATTAGTTCGGGCCTTCCACACGACTCACCCGGATAAACCTGGCCCTGAGGGTCCGGAGGCCCCTCGTAGAAGGGGGGGTACTGTCACGGGTGTGTCGCCACGAAGATCGTCACGATTACACAGCCTGACTTCTCGCAGCTGAGTTTTTGGTGCTTTGTGTTTTTCGGCAGTGAGGGAGTTAACTCTCTCTCTCTCTGTGCTAGACGCCTCGCCCAGCTGCAATCAATGTTGCTGTAGTGGAACTCCTTCAAATGCCTGCCGGTCTGTTAGGGAAGTGTCAGTGAAAGCATTTCATGCAAACTAACAGAGCGGATCGTGGTATTTGGAGTTTCAGAGCTAAGTGTATTTGGAGTGTTTTTTCCCTTCCTCGCTTTATCATTTATCTCCTTTCCCGTTGGTGTTCCCTCTGTTGTAGTTGTGCAGCTTTTGTATGCAAGGTGGTTTTGGTTTTACCCTTGTACTGTCTCGTTCGTCTAAGTACTGAGTGTGGGCATATTATTACCTGTCCCCTTTTGTTGTGATCAGGGCTCCTTCTCAGGACTAGATTACTTAGGTGCAGGGATCCTCAGGAGGTAGGGGTTACGCTGGCGGCCTGAACCTCTGTACCTTCAACAGTACCTCCAGGTAGAGGGATTAGTCAAGGCCCCAGCTTAGGGTCAGCTTAGGCCCCCTACCTCCAGTACACAGAGACAGCGTGACAGACACACCTGGACACTGCAAGGCTCGGTGCCCTGGAACAGAGATGGATGGCCCGCCTGTCCAACATTGAATTCACCATCAAATACCGGGCAGGACGCTCAAATGCCAACGCGGATGCCCTGTCTAAAATGCCGAACTTACCGGACGTAGGGGAAGATCCAGAAGATCTGGAAGAAGTTGAGCTCCCTGCTTTCCACCGTCATGGGATTACCCTGTATTCCCACGGTGTGAAGGACAGGCGCTCCGTGACGTTCAATCCCTTGCCCCACTATAAATGGGCGGAGACGTAAGACAGTGATCCCGCAATCCATTTGGTGAAGGAAATGCTGACCCAGGCCGATGCCCGTCTTGACCCAGATGCTCCGGAGGAGACCAAGCAACTGTGGAAGGAGAAAAGTAAGCTGTTCCTCTACAGGGAGAAGCTGTGCCGGAGAATGGTTAACTCTCGAACACATGAGATGAACAGGCAGGTAGTGGTCCCAAGACGAGTCGCGGCTATGGTTCTGGAGGCATACCACAACGGAGCAGGGCATTTCGGATGGAAGAAGCTGGAGTTCTTGTTGCGTGAACGGTTCTACTGGGTAGGCATGAGAGGAGCCATCAAGAGGTGGTGCAGAGACTGTGGCCCGTGCCACCTGAGAAGAAAAGACCGAGCCAGCCAGAAGACTCCCCTGCAGCCCATCATCACCAGACAGCCACTGGAACTGGTAGCCCTGGACCATGTGAAACTGGCTCCAAGCAGATCTGGGTATGTCTACGCCCTCACAATCGTAGATCATTACTCCCGGTTCCTGGTGGTGGTCCCGGTCAAGGACGTAACGGCTCAAACAGCAGCTAGAGCCTTCCAGCAGCACTTCTGCCGTCCACACGGGTACCCGGACCAAGTGTTGACAGACCAAGGACCAGCCTTCGAAGCGGAGGTCTTCCAGGAGTTCTGCTACCTGTATGGCTGCAAGAAGATAAGAATAACGCCCTATCACCCTCAAACCAATGGACTCTGTGAGAAGATGAACCAGGTGGTGATAGATCTGCTAAAAACATTGCCCCTGGAAGAACGCAGTCTGTGGCCTGAGAAACTGCCCGATCTGCTGGACCTGTATAACCACATCCCTGTAGGTTCCACCAACTGTAGGCTTACCTAATGAGAGCAAGACCTGGTAAGCTGCCTTTTGACCTGGATATGGGAGTCCTGACGCCTGAGGACACCTCGCCAGAGGCAGACTGGGATACAGAACGGCAGCAGCAGTATCGGAAAGTACAGGAGAGCATCGAGCGAAGTCTGTCTCAAGCTAGAGAAAGGCAAGAGAAGGCTTATAACCAGTATGCTCCCGCTGTTCCCCTGGTACCTGGAGAGCAGGTCTTGAAGAGGAAGAGGCGGCTCCACAAGTTGGACGACCAGTGGGAAAAGGACCCGTACACCGTACTGCCATCAAGCCATGAGAACCCAAAAATCTGTGTAATCAGTAAGGATGGAGGAGAAACCACAGCCATTGTCTCCAGAGACCACCTGAAGAAGTGTCCCGAGCAGCTGCAAAGCCCTGAAGAAGATCAAGGAAACCCTCAACCCGCAGAGGAAGGGGGAGAAATGATCAGTACCGTACTCGGAGACTTCCCCCGGTCTTGGACACAAGTAAACGGCGCTGTCGTCGTACCCATCCTCACCTTTCTCCAGCCAGCCCTGCAAGTGCCTACAGAGGAACCGGTAGAGCTGGAAGAGCAGCCGGCCCAAGAGGCAGAAGAGTCCACACCAGCAGTACAGGAGGATCAACCTTCTGCTAGTAGTGAGCCTGCCGTGCCCCTAGTGAGCCAAAGAGTGCGCAGACAGCTGCCCAGCTTACCCATAACACCTCCTACACCCTGTAGTGCAGAACCAGTTAGTGAGCTCCGTAGGTCCACTAGAGTCACTAGAGGTCAGATGCCCGCTCTCTGGAGAATCTAAACTAATGCACTGTGAATTTATCTGCTAACTGTTTATGGTTTATGTTTGTTGCCTGTTATTAATTATGTTTCTCAGTTACCCTGCATATTTTTATGGACTAACAGGTTATGGACGCTAGATAACCGGAACAGTTTTGTAGATAGTTGCACCTTGGTGCTTCTTGCGCAGACGGACGCGAAAGAGAAAACCTGTCTGGCGTGGCCTCCTTGCGGCCCAAAGTAGTTAGTCTACCCTTGCAGCCACGCCCAAGGACAATGCAATTGGTTTGCTTTGGACAGGACCCCTACTTCGCTTAAAGCTTTACCTTGGGTGATATGGACACCCGGTTGCGGACACGCCGTGACCTTTAAAGAACTAAAGCTTCTTGTAAATATGTTATTGTATTATTGTTATACCCTGTTATTATGTTTTAAAAATGTGTTTAGTCCCGGAGTACTAAACTTTACTAGGGGGGAATGTGACACCCCAGGGGTCTGGTTGCCACAGTAATAGAGATATTATGTCTGAGAGCAAGTGGGAGGTTTCTCTGGTCAGGAGCCCTAAGCATGCAACACTGCCCGCCCAGACCTGGGAGGGGAGGAATCTGCCCTTATAAACTGGGTCTGGGGCGGGATTAGGTGAGACAGAGACAGAGCCTGCAGAACAAGCAGAGCAGTCAGAGCCTAGAGTGAAGCTGCAGACACAGGAAAAGATACATCAGGAGCTCTGTAGGAGCAGAGGCAGAAGGCCAGGGGCTGTGAGCAGAGATATAGCTCGCCCTGGCTGAAGTTACTAAAACCGGACACAGGAGTCCGAGGCTGTGGGGACTGATATATACCCAGCAGCAGAAACCAGCCGGCAGGGGATTCCAGGTCCTCTGGCCATAGAAGCCCGGAGGCTCAGTCACAAAGAAGGGACCAGCGCCGCCATCCAGGAGCGGAGGCTAACAGAAGGCCCCAAGTCACCAGCCATATGGGTGAGCACCACACGGTATACTCAGGGACGTGGGCTACTTGTAACCGCTGACAGCAAGGTAGCCAGGAAGAGTGCAGATAAACGGGGAGGCCTAAAACTCCACCTGGCCAGGGGAACTCCTGCTTGCTCGCAGACTGACCAGGCCCCTTATACTAGCCAGTACTCCCGGGAGGGTCTGCCTTGTACCATCAGTAAAGACCCTGTACTGCACCTCACGTCTCTGTGATTCCTTGCTGCACCAGCACCATTAGCACTTGGACCCTCACACCATCACTCCCATCATCTCTCACATTAGCTGCCCTGAGGCAATACTTCTCCCGTGGGGAGTTATCCCATACTCGGCTTTGCAAACAACATCAGCCTCAGCAGTCGGCAGCGCAGCGGCAGTCCCCACTGACCGCAATCCACGAGTGGCGTAGTCGGACATTTGCTATACATTAAGACTGCCACTGGTTTGACCACCCTGAGCACGGACCGGGTCACCGCCACACGGAGACTACAACCCCCAACATTCTACATCAGGCCCGGTTTCGGATTCCCCTGCACAACACAGGCCCAGGGAGCGCGTCATGCGCGTCTTTTCAAAAGGAATAAAATGGGGAGGGAAAGGTTAGATTTTAAAAACAAAAATCCAAATGACAATAGCAGAAGCGAGAAAGTCAATGGAACTGGGGATTCCCAGCCAGTCTCCCATGTTGGTACTTGCCCAACCTCAAGCTGCATAGCATCTGCAATCTGACAAGGGCTAGCACATTCAGCTTAGAATGGCCGTTGATGAGCAAATGGCCCATGTGCGCGTCTTTTCAAAAGGAATAAAATGGGGAGGGAAAAGTTAGATTTTAAAGGCAAAAATCCAAATGACAATAACAGCAGCCAAAATGTCAATGGAAGCGGGGATTCCCAGCCAGTCTCCCATGCTGGTACTTGCCCAGCCTCAAGCTGCATAGCGGTTGTGATCTGACAAATGCAGGCACATTCAGCTTTGAATAGCCGTTTACGTGCAAATGTTACATTTGCACGTCTTTTCAAAAGGAATAAAATGGGGAGGGAAAGTTTAGATTTTTAAAATCAAAAATCCAAATGACAATAGCAGCAGCCAAAATGTCAATGGAACCAAGGATTCCCAGCCAACCTCCCATGTCACTACTTCCCAAGCCTCAAGCTGCTTAGCAGCTATGATCTGACGAGGTAGGCACATTCAGCTTAGAATGGCCATTGACTTACAGATGTCACATGTGCACGTCTTTTCAAAAGGAATAAAATGGGGAGGGAAAGGTTATATTTAAAAAAAAAAAAAATCAAAAAATCCAAATGACAATAGCAGCAGCCAAAATGTCAACGGATCCAGGGATTCGCAGCCAGTCTCCCATGCTGGTTCTTGCCCAACCTCAAGCTGCAATCTGTCAAGGGGAGGAACATTCAGCTTAGAATAGCTGTTGACATTTAAATGTCACATGTGCACTTGTTTTCAAAAGGAATAAAATGGGGAGGGAAAGGTTAGATTTTAAAAACAAAAATCCAAATGACAATAGCAGCAGCCAAAATGTGAATGGAACCAGGGATTCCCTGCCAGTCTCCCATGCTTGTGCTTGCCCAGCCTCAAGCTGCATAGCAGCTGCAATCTGACAAGGGGAGCCACATTCTGCTTAGAATGGCGGTTAACATGCAGATGTCACATGTGCGTGTCTTTTCAAAAGGAATAAAATTGGGAGGGATGGGTTAGATTTTAAATAAAAAATCCAAATGACAATAGCTTCAGCCAAAATGGTAACGAATCAGGGATTCCCAGCCAATATCCCATGCCTGAACTTAAGCTGCGTAGCAGCTGCGATCTGACAAGGGAAGGCACATTCAGCTTAGAATGGCCATTGATGTGCAGATGTCACATGTGCCTGTCTTTTCAAAAGGAATAAAATGGGGAGGGAAAGGTTAGATTTTAAAAACCAAAATCCAAAAATCCAAATGACAATAGGACCAGCCAAAATGTCAACAGAACAGTGGATTCCCAGCTAGTTAACCATGCTGGTACTTGCCTGGCCTCAAACTGTGTAGCGGCTGCAATCTGACGAAGGCAGGCACAATCAGCTTAGAATGGCCGTTGACGTGCAGAGGTCACATGTGCTCATCTTTTCAAAAGGAATAAAATGAGGAGGGAAAGGTTAGATTTTAAAAACAAAAATCCAAAAATTCAAAAATCCAAATGACAATAGCAGCAGTCAAAATGTCAACGAAACCGCGGATTCTCAGCCAGTTTCCCATGCTGGTACTTGCCCATACTCAAGCTGCGTAGCGGCTGGCGATCTGATGAGAGAAGGCACATTTGGCTTAGAATGGCCATTGATATGCAGATGTCACATGTGTGTGTCTTTTCAAAAAGGAATAAAATGGGGAGGGAAAGGTTACATTTTAAAAACAAAAATCCAAAAATCCAAATGACAATACCAGCAGCCAAAAAGTCAACGGAACCTGGGATTCCCAGCCAGTCTCTCATGCAAGCACTTGCCTGGCCTCAAGCTGCATAGCGGCTGCAATCTGATGAGAGAAGGCACACTCAGCTTAGAATGGCCGTTGACGTGCAGATGTCACATGTGCGCGTCTTTTCAAAAGGAATAAAATGGGGAGGGAAAGGTTAGATTTTAAAAATAAAAAATCCAAAAATCGAAATGACAATAGCAGCTGCTAATATGTTAACGAAAACAGGGATTCTCAGCCAGTCTCCCATGCTGGTACTTGCCCAGTCTCAAGCTGCATAGCAGTTGCAATCTGATGAGGGAAGGCACACTTGGCTTAGAATGGCCATTGACGTGCAGTTGTCACATGTGCGCGTCTTTTCAAAAGGAATAAAATGGGGAGGGAAAGGTTAGATTTTAAAAACAAAAATCCAAAAATCCAAATGACAATAGTAGCAGCCAAAGTGTCAACGGAACTGGGGAATCCCAGCCAGTCTCCCATGCTGGTACTTGCCCAGCTTCAAGCTGCGATCTGAAGAGGGTAGGCACGTTCAGCTTAGAATGGTCATTGACATACAGATGTCACAGATGTCACATGTGTGCGTCTTTTCAAAATCCAAATGACAATAGCAGCAGCCAAAATGTCAAAAGTACCGGGGATTCCCAGCCAGTCTCCCATGCCGGTAATTGCCCTGTCTCAAGCTGCGTAGAGGCTGTGATCTGATGAAGGCAGGCACATTCAGCTTAGAATGGTCATTGACATACAGATGTCACAGATGTCACATGTGCGCGTCTTTTCAAAAGGAATAAAATGGTGAGGGAAAGTTTAGATTTTAAAATCAAAAATCCAAATGACAATAGCAGCAGCCAAAATGCCAATGGAACCAGTGATTCCCAGCTAGTCTGCTAGTCTGCCATGCAGGTACTTGCCCGGCCTCAAGCTGCGTAGCGACTGCGATCTGATGAGGGAAGGCACACTCAGCTTAGACTGGCCGTTGACGTGCACATGTCACATGTGCGCGTCTTTTCAAAAGGAATAAAATGGGGAGGGAAACAGATTTTAAAAACAAAAATCCAAAAATCCAAATGACAGCAGCCAAAATGTCAATGGAAGCGGGGATTCCCAGCCCACCTCCCATGCCAGTACTTGCCCGGCCTCAAGCTGTGTAGCAGCTGTGATCTGACAAGGGCAGGCACATTCAGCTTAGAATGGACGTTGACGTGCTGATGTCACATGTGCGCGTCTTTTCAAAAGGAATAAAACGGGGACGGAAAGCTAAGATTTTAAAATCAAAAATCCAAATGACAATAGCAGCAGCCAAAATGTCTAACGGAACCAAGGATTCCCAGCCAGACTCCCATGCTGGTACTTGATCAGCCTCAAGCTGCGTAGCTGCGTAGCTGCTGCGATTTGATGAGGGCATGCACATTCAGCTTTGAATGGCCGTTGATGTACTGATGTCACATGTGCGCGTCTTTTCAAAAGGAATAAAATGGGGAGGGAAAGGTTAGATTTTAAAAACAAAAATCTAAAAATCCAAATGACAATAGCAACAGCCAAAATGTCAAGGGAACCAAGAATTCCCAGCCAGTCTCCCATGCTGGTACTTGCCTAGCCTCAAGCTGCATAGTGGCTGCGATCAGATGAGGGCATCCACATTCAGCTTAGAATGCCCGCTGACGTTCAGATGTCACATGTGCGCGTCTTTTCAAAAGCAATAAAATGGGGAGGGAAAGGTTAGATTTTAAAAACAAAAATCCAAATGACAATAGCAGCAGCCAAAATGTCAACAGAACCAAGGATTCCCAGCCAATCTCCCATGCCAGTACTTGCCCAGCCTCAAGCTGCGTAGCAGCTGCGATGTGACGATGGCAGGCAAATTTAGTTTAGTATAGCTGTTGATGTGCAAATGTCACATGTGCACGTCTTTTCAAAAGGAATAAAATGGGGACGGAAAGGTTATATTTTAAAAACACAAATCTAAAAATTCAAATGACAATAGCAACAGCCAAAATGTCAACAGAACCACGGATTCCCAGCCAATCTCCCATGCTTGTACTTGCCCAGCCTCAAGCTGCGTAGTGGCTGCGATCAGACGATGGCAATCACATTCAGCTTAGAATGGCCGTTAACGTGCTGATCTCACATGTGCGCGTCTTTTCAAAAGGAATAAAATGGGGACGAAAAGGTTAAATTTTAAAAATAATAATCCAAAAATCCAAATGACAATAGCAGCAGCCAAAATGTCAATGGAACCAAGGATTCCCAGCCAGTCTCCCATGCCGGTACTGGCCCAGCCTCAAGCTGCTGTGATCTGATGAGGGAAGGCACATTTGGCGTAGAACGGCCGTTGATGTGTAGATGTCACATGTACAGATATCACATGTGCGCGTCTTTTCAAAAGGAATAAAATGCGGAGGGAAAGGTTACATTTTAAAAACAAAAATCCAAATGACAATAGCAGCAGCCAAAATGTTAACAGAATCGGGGATTCCCAGCCAGTCTCCCAGCCGGTACTTGCCCCACCTCAAGCTGCATAGCGGCTGCAATCTGATGAGAGATGGAACATTCCACTTAGAATGGCCGCTAAGGTGCAGATGTCACATGTGCGCGTCTTTTCAAAAGGAATAAAATGGGGAGGGAACGTTATATTTTAAAAACAAAAATCCAAATGACAATAGCAGCAGCAAAAATGTCAACGGAACCAGGCATTCTAAACTAGTCTCCCATGCCGTTACTCACCCGGCCTCAAACTGCGAAGCTGCTGCGATTTGACAAGGGAAGGCTCATTCAGCTTAGAATGGCCGTTGACATACAGATGTCACATGTACGCGTCTTTTCAAAAGGAATAAAATGGGGAGGGAAAGGTTTGATTTTAAAAACAAAAATCCAAATGACAATAGCAGCAGCCAAAATGTCTACGGAACCAGAGATTCCCAGCAAGTCTCCCATGCCGGTACTTGCCCGGCCTCAAGCTGCGTTGCTGCTGCGATCTGATGAGGGCAGGCACATTCAGATTAGAATGGCCACTGATGTACAGATGTCACATGTGCGTGTATTTTCAAAAGGATTAAGATGGGGAGGGAACGTCAGATTTTAAAAACAAAAATCCAAAAATCCAAATGACAATAGCAGCAGCCAAAAAATGAACAGAACTAGGGATTCCCAGCCAGTCTCCCATGCCAGTACTTGCCCAGCCTCACGCTGCATATCGGCTGCAATCTGACGAGGGCAGGCACATTCAGCTTAGAATGGCCGTTGACATGCTGTTGTCACATGTGCGCGTCTTTTCAAAAGGATTAAGATGGGGAGGGAAAGGTTAGATTTTAAAAACAAAAATCCAAATGACAATAGCAGCAGCCAAAATGTGAATGGAACTGGGGATTCCCAGCCAGTCTCCCATTCCAGGACTTACCCTGACTCAAACTGTGTAGCAGCTGTAATCTGACATGGGCAGTCACATTCAGCTTAGCATGGTCATTAACATGGAGATGTCACATGTGCGTGTCTTTTCAAAAGGAATAAAATGGGGAGAGAAAGGTTAGATTTTAAAAACAAAAATCCAAAAATCCAAAAATCCAAATGACAATAGCAGCAGCCAAAATGTTAACAGAACTGGGGATTCCCAACCAGTCTCCCATGCTTGTACTTGCTCAGTCTCAAACTGCGTAGCGGCTGCAATCTGACAAGGGAAGGCACATTCAGCTTAGAATGGCCGTTGTTGTGCAGCTGTCACATGTGCGTGTCTTTTCGAAAGGAATAAAATGAGGAGGGAAAGGTTAGATTTTATAAACAAAAATCCAAATTACAATAGCGGCTGCGAAAATGTCACCAGAACCAGTGACTCCCAGCCAGTCTCCCATGATGGTACTTGCCCAGGCTGAAGCTGCATAGCAGCTGCTATATGATGAGGGCAAGCACATTCAGCTTGGAATGGCCATTGACGTGCAGATGTCACATGTGCATGTCTTTTCGAAAGGAATAAAATGGGGAGGGAAAGGTTAGATTTTAAAAACAAAAATCCAAATGACAATAGCAGCAGCCAAAATGTCAATGGATCTGGAGAATCCCAGTAAGTCACCCAAGTCTGTACTAGCCCAGCCTCAAGCTGCGTAGCGACTGCGATCTGACGAGGGAAGGCACATTCAGTTTAGAATGGCCATCGATGTGCACATGTCACATGTGCGTGTCTTTTCAAAAGGAATAAAATGGGGAGGGAAAGGTTGGATTATAAAAACAAAAATCCAAAAGACAATAGCAGCAACCAAAATGCAATAGAAACGGAGATTCCCAGCCAGACTCACATGCCAGTAATTGCCCAGTCTCAAGCTGCATAGCAGCTGCGATCTGACAAGGGCAGGCACATATAGTCTAAAATGGCTGTTGACTTGCAGATGTCACATGTGCGCATCTTTTCAAAAGGAATAAAATGGGGAGGGAAAAGTTAGATTTTAAAAACAAAAATCCAAATGACAATAGCAGCATCCAAAATGACAACAGAATCGGGGATTCCCAGCCAGTCTTCCTTGACGGTACTTGCCTCTCCTCAAGCTACGTAGCTGCTGCGATCTGACGAGGGAAGTCACATTCAGCTTGGAATGGCCGTTTATGTGCCGATGTTACATGTGCGCATTTTTTCAAAAGGAATAAAATGGGGAGGGAAAGTTTCCATTTTAAAGACAAAAATTCAAATATCCAAATGACAATAGCTGCAGCCAAAATGTAATCGGAGGCGGGGAATCGCAGCCAGTCTCCCACGCCAGTACTTGCCTGGCCTCAAGCCGTGCCATGGCTGAGATCTGACGAGGGCAGCCACATACAGCTTAGAACGGCTGTTGACTTGCTGATATCAGAAGTGCGTGTCTTTTCAAAACGAATAAAATGCGGAAGGAAATTTTAGATTTTAAAAAAAAAAATCCAAAAGACAATAGCAGCAGCCAAAATGTCAACAGAAGAGGGGAATAGCGGCCTGTATTGCCAAGCCTCAAGCTGCAACCTGACGAGATCAGGCACATTCAGCTTAGAATGGCCGTTGACGTGCAGTTGTCACATGTGCGTGTCTTTTCAAAAGGAATAAAATAGGGAGGGAAAGGTTAGATTTTAAAACCAAAATCCAAATGACAATAGCAGCAGCCGAAAAATCAATGTAACCAGGGATTCCCAGCCAATCTCCCATGCTGGTACTTGCCCAGCCTCAAGCTGCATGTTTGCTGTGATGTGATGAGGGAAAGCACATTCAGCTTAGAATGGCCGTTGACGTGCAGATATCACATGTTCGTTTTTTTTTAAAAGGAATAAAATGCGGAGGGAAAGGTTAGATTTTAAAAACAAAAATCCAAATGACAATAGCAGCAGCCAAAATTTCAAGGGAACCGGGGATTCCCAGCCAGTCTCCAATGCCAGTACTTGACCAGCCTCAAGCTGCATAGCGACTGCAAACTGACGAGGCAAGGCACATTCAGCTTAGTATGGCCATCGATCTGCAAATGTCACATGTGAGAGTCTATTCAAAAGGAATAAAATGGGGAGGGAAAAGTTAGATTTTAAAAACAAAAATCCAAATGACAATATCAGCAGCCAAAAAGTCAACGGTAACGAAGATTCCCAGTCAGTCTCCCATGCTGGTACTTGCCCAGCTGAAATGTCAACAGAATCAGTGATACCCAGCCTGTCTCCCATGCCGGTACTTGCCCTGCCTCAAGGTGTGTAGCGGCTGCGATCTGATGAGACCAGGCACATTCAGCTTAGAATGGAAGTTGACATACAGATTCCTCATGTGCGCGTCTTTTCAAAAGGAATAAAATGGGGAGGGAAAGGTTAGATTTTAAAAACAAAAATCCAAATGACAATAGCAGCAGCCAAAACCTCAACACAAGCAGAAATTCCCAGGCAGTCTCCCATGGGGGTACTTGCCCAGCCTCAAGCTGCGTTGCAGCTGCAATCTGATGAGACCAGGCACATTCAGCTTAGAATGGACGTTGACATGCAGATGTCACATGTGCGTGTCTTTTCAAAAGGAATAAAATGGGGAGGGAAAGGTTAGATTTTAAAAACAAAAATCCAAATGACTATAGCACCAGCCAAAATGTCAACGGAACTAGGGACTCCCAACCAGTCTCCCATGCTGGTACTTGCCCAGCCTCAGGCTGCATAGTGGCTGCGATCTGACGAAGGAAGGCAAATTCAGCTTAGAATGGCTGTTGATGTGCGGCTGTCACATGTGCGTGTCTTTTCAAAAGGAATAAAATGGGGAGGGAAAGGTTAGATTTTAAAAACAAAAATCCAAAAATCAAAATGACAATAGCAGCAGCCAAAATGTCAATGGAAGTGGGGTTTCCAAGCCAGTCTCCCATACCAGTACTTGCCTGGCCTCAGGCTGCATAGCAGCTGCGATCTGACGAGGAATAGAAAATTCAGCTTGGAATGGCCATTGACGTGCAGATGTCACATGTGCGCATCTTTTCAAAAGGAATAAAATATGGAGGGAAAGGTTAGATTTTAAAAACAGAAATCCAAAAATCCAAATGACAATAGCAGCAACCAAAATGTCAACAGAACCAGGGGTTCCCATCCAGTCTCCCATGTCACTAATTGACTGGCCTCAAGCTGCATAGCGGCAGCGATCTGACAAGGGAATGAACATTCAGTTTAGAATGGCGGTTAACAAGCTGATGCCACATGTGCGCGTCTTTTCAAAAGGAATAAATGGGGAGGGAAAGGTTAGATTTTAATCACAAAAATCCAAAAGACAATAGCAGCAGCCAAAATGTCAACCGTACCAGGGATTCCCAGCCAGTCTCCCATGCCAGAACTTGTCCAGCCTCAAGCTGCGTAGCAGCTGCGATCATGACAAGTGCATGCACTTTCAGCTTAGAATAGCCATTGACATACAGGAGTCACATGTGCGCGTCTTTTCATAAGGAATAAAATGGGGAGGGAAAGGTTAGATTTTAAAAACAAAAATCCAAAAATCCAAATGACAACAGCAGCAGCCAAAATGTCAATGGAACTGGTGATTCCCTGGCAGTCTCCCAAACCAATACTTGCCCGACCTCAAGCTGCGTAGCTGCTACAATCTGACTAGGACAGGCACATTCAGCTTAGAATAGCCTTGACGTGCAGATGTCACATGTGCGCGTCTTTTCAAAAGGAATAAAATGGGGAGGGAAAGGTTAGATTTCAAAAACAAAAATCCAAAAATCCAAAAATCCAAATGACAATAGCAGCAGCCAAAATGTCAACGGAACTGGGGATTCCCAGCCTGTCTCACAAGCTGGTACTTGCCCAGCCTCAAGCTGCGTAGCGGCTGCGATCAGACAAGAGCAGGCACATTCAGCTTAGAATGGCCGCTAACATGCAAATGTCACATGTGCGTGTCTTTTCAAAAGGAATAAAATAGGGAGGGAAAGGTTAGATTTTAAAAACAAAAATCCAAATGAAAATAGTAGCAGCCAAAATGTTAATGGAACAAGGGATTCCCAGCCAGTCTCCCATGCTGGTACTTGCCTGGCCTCAAGCTGCGTTGCAGCTGCGATTTGATGATGGCAGGCACATTCAGTTTAGAATAGCTGTTACCTTGCAGATGTCACATGTGCGTGTCTTTTCAAAAGGAATAAATGGGGAGGGAAAGGTTAGATTTTAAAAACAAAAATCCAAATGACAATAGCAGCAGCCAAAATGTCAATGGAACAGAGGATACTCAACCAGTCACCCATGCCTGTACTTGCCCTGCTTTAAGTTGCGTAGCAGCTGTGATCTGAAGAGGGCAGCCACATTCAGCTTAGAATGGCGGATGACTTGTGGATGTCACATGTGCACGTCTTTTCAAAAGGAATAAAATGGGGAGGGAAAAGTTTGATTATAAAAACAAAAATCCAAATGACAATAGCAACAGCAAAATTGTCGACAGAACCGGGGACTCTGAGCCAGACTCCCATGCCGGCACTTGCCTGACCTCAAGCTGCGTAGCGGCTGCGATCTGACCAGGGTAGGCACATTCAGCTTAGAATGGCGATTGACGTGCAGATGTCACATGTGCGTGTCTTTTCAAAAGGAATAAAATTGGGAGGGAAAGGTAAGATTTTAAAAACAAAAATCCAAATGACAATAGCAGCAACCGAAATGTTAACGGAATCGGGGATTCCCAACCAGTCTCCCTTGCTGGTTCTTCCCAAGCCTCAAGCTGCGTAGCAGCTGCGATCTAACAAGGGTAGGTACATTCAGCTTAGAATGACTGTTGACGTGCAGATGTCACATGTGCGCGTCTTTTCAAAAGGAATAAAATGGGGAGGGAAAGATTAGATTTGAAAAACAAAAATCCAAATGACAATAGCAGCAGCCAAAATGTCAACGGAACTGTGGATTCCCAGCCAGTCTCCGATGCTGATACTTGCCCAACCTCAAGCTGCATAGCAGCTGCAATCTGACGAGGAAAGGAACATTCAGCTTAGAATTGCCTTAGATGTGTATGTCATATGTGCACGTCTTTTCAAAATGAATAAAATGGAGAGGGAAAAGTTAGATTTTAAAAACAAAAATCCAAATGACAGTAGCAGCAGCCAAAATGTCAACGGAAATTTTAAATCCCAGCCAGTCTCCCATGCCGTTACTTGCGCAGCCTCAAGCTGTTAAGTGGCTGCGATCTAACGAGAGCAGGCACATTCAGCTTAAAATGGCTGTTGACGTGCAGATGTCACATGTGCGCGTCTTTTCAAAAGGAATAAAATGAGGAGGGAAAGATTAGATTTTAAAAACAAAAATGCAAAAATCCAAATGACAATAGCAGCAGCCAAAATGTCAACAGAATAGGGGACTCCCAGCCTGTCTGCCATGCTGGTAGTTGCCTGGTCTCAAGCTGCATAGCAGCTGCGATCTGACGAGGGAAGGCACATTCAGCTTAGAATGTCCATTGACATATAGATGTCACATGTGTGCGTCTTTTCAAAATGAATAAAATGGGGAGGGAAAGGTTAGATTTTAAAAACAAAAATCCAAAAATCCAAAAATCCAAATGACAACAGCAGCAACTAAAATGTCAAAGGAACCTGGGATTCCCTGCCAGTCTCAAGCTGCGTAGCAGTTGCGATCTGACGAGCACAGGCACATTCAGCTTATAACGGCCATTGACGTGCAGATGCTGCATGTGCGCGTCTTTTCAAAAGGAATAAAATGGGGAGGGAAAGAAACTATTTTAAAAACAAAAATCCAAATGACAACAGCTGAAGCCAAAATGCCAACAAAAGCGGCGATTCCCAGCCAGTCCCCCATGCCAGTAATTGCACATCATCAAGCTGCGTAGCGGCTGCGATCTGACGAGGGTAGAGACGTTCAGCTTAGAATGGCCATTGAAGTGCAGATGTCACATGTGCGTGTCATTTCAAAAAGAATAAAATCGAGAGGGAAAGGTTAAATTTTTAAAGCAAAAATCCAAATCCAAATGACAAAAGCAGCAGCCAAAATGTCAACGTAACCAGGGATTCTCAGCCACTCTCCCATGCCTGTACTTGTCCAGTCTCAAGCTGCTTAGCGGCTTTGATCTGATGAGGGAAGGCACATTAGGCTTAGAATGGCTGTTGACGTGCAGATGTCACATTTGCGCATTTTTTCAAAAGGAATAATATGGAGATGGAAAAATTCCATTTTAAAAACAAAAATCCAAATGTCAATTGCAGCAGCCAAAATGTCAATGGAACCAGGGATACTCATCCAGTCTCCCATGCCAGTACTTGCCTGGCCTCAAGCTGCGTAGCAGCTGTGATCTGAAGAGGGCAGGCACATTCAGCTTAGAATGGCCGCTGACGTGCAGATGTCACATGTGCGCGTCTTTTCAAAAGGAATAATATGGGGAGGGAAAATTTCCATTATAAAAACATAAATCCAAATGTCAATTGCAGCAGCCAAAATGTCAACGGAACCAGGGATACCCATCCAGTCTCCCATGCCAGCACTTGCCTGGCCTTAAGCTGTGTAGCAGCTGCAATTTGACGAGAGCAGGTACGTTCAGCTTAGAATGGCCGTTGATGTGCAGATGTCACATGTGCGCGTCTTCTCAAAAGGAATAAAATGGGGAGGGAAAGGTTAAATTTTAAAAACAAATTCCAAAAATCCAAATGACCATAGCAGCAGCCAAAATGTCAACTGAACCAGGGATTGCCAGCCTGTCTCCCATGCCAGTACTTGCCTGGCCTCAAGCAGTGTAGCAGCTGTGATCTGATGAGGGTAGGCACATTCAGCTTAGAATGGCCGTTGACTCGCAGATGTCACATGTGCGCGTCTTTTCAAAAGAAATAAATTGGGGAGGGAAAGGTTAGATTTTAAAAACAAAAATCCAAATGACAATAGCAGCAGCCAAAATGTCAACGGAACCCAGGATTCCCTGCCACTCTCCCATGCCGGTACTTGCCCAGCCTCAAGCTGCGTAGCGGCTAACAACTGATGAAGACAGATACATTCATCTTAGAATGAGCGTTGACGTACAGATGTCACATGTGCGCGTCTTTTCAAAAGGAATAAAATGGGGAGGGAAAAGTAAGATTTTAAAAACAAAAATCCAAATGACAATAAGAGCAGCCAATATGTCAAAGGAACAGGGGATTCCCAGACAGTCTCTCATGGTGGTACTTGCCCGGCCTCAAGCTGCATAACAGCTAAGATCAGACAAGGGCAGGCACATTGTACTTAGAATGGCCGCTGGCATGCAGATGTCTCATGTGCGCGTCTTTTCAAAAGGAATAAAATGGGGAGGGAAAGGTTAGATTTTAAAAACAAAAATCCAAAAATGCAAATGACAATAGCAGAAGCCAAAATGTCAATGGAACCTGGGATTCCCAGCCACTTTCCCATGCTGGTACTTGCCTGGCTTCAAACTGCATAGCGGCTGCTATCTGTCAAGGTCAGGAACACTCAGTTTAGAATGGCTGTTGACATGCTGATGTCACATGCGCACTTCCTTTCAAAAGGTATATAATGGGGAGGGAAAGGTTAGATTTTACAAACAAAAATCCAAATGACAATTCCCTGGGGATTCCCAGCCTGTCTCCCATGCTGCTACTTGCCCAGCCTCAAGCTGCGTAGCTGCTGCAATCTGACGAGAGCAGGAACATTCAGCTAAGAAAGGCCGTTGATGTGCAGATGTCACATGTGCGCGTCTTTTCAAAAGTAATAAAATGGGGAGGGAAAAATTTAATTTTAAAAACAAACATCCAAATGACAATAGCAGCAGCCAAAATGTTAACGGAAGCGGGGGTTCCCAGCCAGACTCGCATGCTGGTACTTGCCCAGCCTCAAGCTGCGTAGCGGCTGTAATCTGACGAGACCAGGCACATTCAGCTTAGAATGGCCGTTGACGTGCAAATGTTACATGTGCGCGTCTTTTCAAAAGGAATAAAATGGGGAGGGAAAGGTTAGATTTTAAAAACAAAAATCCAAACGACAATAGCAGAAGCCAGAATGTCAATGTAACTGGGGATTCCCAGCCAGTCTCCCATGTCAGTACTTGCCCAACCTCAAGCTGCATAGCAGCTGCAATCTGACAAGGGCAGGCACATTCAGCTTAGAATGGCTGTTGACATGCAGATATCACATGTGCGTGTCTTTTCAAAAGGAATAAAATGGGAGGGAAAAGAAAGATGTAAAAAACAAAAATCCAAAAGACAATAGCTTCAGCAAAAATGTCAACGGAACAAGGGTTTCCAGGTCCATCTCTCATGCCGGTACTAGCCCAGCCTCAAGCTGCATAGCAGCTGCATTCTGATGAGGGAAGGCACATACAGCTCAGAATGGCCGATGATGAGCAGATATCACATGTGCGTGTGACACTCCAGGGGTCTGGTTACCACAGTAATAGAGATATTATGTCTGAGAGCAAGTGGGAGGTTTCTCTGGTCAGGAGCCCTAAGCATGCAACACTGCCCGCCCAGACCTGGGAGGGGAGGAATCTGCCCTTATAAACTGGGTCTGGGGCGGGATTAGGTGAGACAGAGACAGAGCCTGCAGAACAAGCAGAGCAGTCAGAGCCTAGAGTGAAGCTGCAGACACAGGAAAAGATACATCAGGAGCTCTGTAGGAGCAGAGGCAGAAGGCCAGGGGCTGTGAGCAGAGATATAGCTCGCCCTGGCTGAAGTTACTAAAACCGGACACAGGAGTCCGAGGCTGTGGGGACTGATATATACCCAGCAGCAGAAACCAGCCGGCAGGGGATTCCAGGTCCTCTGGCCATAGAAGCCCGGAGGCTCAGTCACAAAGAAGGGACCAGCGCCGCCATCCAGGAGCGGAGGCTAACAGAAGGCCCCAAGTCACCAGCCATACGGGTGAGCACCACACGGTATACTCAGGGACGTGGGCTACTTGTAACCGCTGACAGCAAGGTAGCCAGGAAGAGTGCAGATAAACGGGGAGGCCTACAACTCCACCTGGCCAGGGGAACTCCTGCTTGCTCGCAGACTGACCAGGCCCCTTATACTAGCCAGTACTCCCGGGAGGGTCTGCCTTGTACCATCAGTAAAGACCCTGAACTGCACCTCACGTCTCTGTGATTCCTTGCCGCACCAGCACCATTAGCACTGGGACCCTCACACCATCACTCCCATCATCTCTCACATTAGCTGCCCTGAGGCAATACTTCTCCCGTGGAGAGTTATCCCATACTCGGCTTCGCAAACAACATCAGCCTCAGCAGTCGGCAGCGCAGCGGCGGTCCCCAATGACCGCAATCCACAAGTGGCGTAGTCGGACATTTGCTATACATTAAGACTGCCACTGGTTTGACCACCCTGAGCACGGACCGGGTCACCGCCACACGGAGACTACAACCCCCAACATTCTACAACAGGCCCGGTTCCAGGTTCCCCTGCACAACACAGGCCCAGGGGGCGCGTCATGCGTGTCTTTTCAAAAGGAATAAAATGGGGAGGGAAAGGTTAGATTTTAAAAACAAAAATCCAAATGACAATAGCAGCAGCCAAAGTTTCAACAGAACTGGGGATTCCCAGCCAGTTTCCCATTCCAGTACTTGCCCAACCTCAAACTGTTTAGCGGCTGTGATCTGACAAGGGAAGGCACATTCAGCTTTGTATGGCCATTAACATGCAGATGTCACATGTGCGCGTCTTTTCAAAAGGAATGAAATGGGGAGGGAAATGTAAGATTTTACAAACAAAAATCTAAATGACAATTCCCTGGGGATTCCCAGCCAGTCTCCCATGCTGGTACTGGCCCAGCCTCAAGCTGTGTAGCAGCTGCAATCTGAGGAGAGAAGGCACATTCAACTTAGAATGGCTGTTGACGTGCAAGAGTCACATGTGCACGTCTTTTCAAAAGGAATAAAATGGGGAGAGAAAAGTTATACATTAAACAACAAAAATCCAAATGACAATAGCAGCAGCCAAAATGTCAAAGGATCCAGGGATTCCCAGCCAGTCTCCCATGCTTGTACTTACCCAGCCTCAAGCTGTGTAGCGGCTGCAATCTGACAAGGGCAGGCACATTCAGCTTAGAATGGCCGTTGACGTGCAGATGTCACATGTGGGGGTCTTTTCAAAGGAATAAAATGGGGAGGGAAAGGTTAGATTAAAAAAAAAAAAATCCAAAAGACAATAGCAGCAGCCAAAATGTCAACGTAACCGGGAATTCTCAGCCAATTTCCCATGCAGGTACTTTCCCGGCCTCAAGCTGCGTAGCCGCTGCGTTCTTATGAGAGAAGGCACATTCGGCTTAGAATGGCCATTGACATGAAGATGTCACATGTGCGTGTCTTTTCAAAAGGAATATAATGGGGAGGGAAAGGTTAGATTTTAAAAACAGAAATCCAAAAATCCAAATGACAATAGCAGCAGCCAAAATGTGAACAGACCTGGGCATTCCCAGCCAGTCTCCCATGCTGGTACTTGCACAGCCTCAAGCTGCATAGCAGCTGCAATCTGACAAGGGGAGCCACAATCCGCTTAGAATGGCGGTTGACGTGCAAATGTCACATGTGCGTGTCTTTTCAAAAGGAATAAAATTGGGAGGGATGGGTTAGATTTTAAATAAAAAATCCAAAAATCCAAATGACAATAGGACCAGCCAAAATGTCAACGGAACAGGTGATTCCCAGCTAGTTAACCATGCTGGTACTTGCCTGGCCTCAAGCTGTGTAGCGGCTGCAATCTGACGAGGGCAGGCACAATCAGCTTAGAATGGCCGTTGACGTACAGATGTCACATGTGCTCGTCTTTTCAAAAGGAATAAAATGAGGAGGGAAAGGTTAGATTTTAAAAACAAAAAATCCAAAAATCGAAATGACAATAGCAGCTGCCAATATGTTAATGAAAATGGGGATTCTCAGCCAGTCTCCCATGCTGGTACTTGCCCAGGCTCAAGCTGCATAGCAGCTGCAATCTGATGAGAGAAGGCACACTTGGCTTAGAATGGCCGTTGACGTGCAGTTGTCACATGTGCGTGTCTTTTCAAAAGGAATAAAATGGGGAGGGAAAGGTTAGATT
The DNA here is from genome assembly GCF_046119375.1 of Phyllobates terribilis. Classification (NCBI taxonomy): domain Eukaryota; kingdom Metazoa; phylum Chordata; class Amphibia; order Anura; family Dendrobatidae; genus Phyllobates; species Phyllobates terribilis. The sequence continues at coordinate 5,364,297 of NW_027362813.1, forward strand.
TTAAAAACAAAAATCCAAAAATCCAAAAATCCAAATGACAATAGCAGCAGCCAAAATGTCAACGGAACTGGGGAATCCCAGCCAGTCTCCCATGCTGGTACTTGCCCAGCTTCAAGCTGCAATCTGAAGAGGGAAGGCACATTCAGCTTAGAATGATCATTGACATACAGGTGTCACAGATGTCACATGTGTGCGTGTTTTCAAAATCCAAATGACAATAGCAGCAGCCAAAATGTCAAAGGTACCGGGGATTCCCAGCCAGTCTCCCATGCCGGTAATTGCCCTGTCTCAAGCTGCGTAGAGGCTGTGATCTGATGAAGGCAGGCACATTCAGCTTAGAATGGTCATTGACATACAGATGTCACAGATGTCACATGTGCTCGTCTTTTCAAAAGGAATAAAATAGTGAGAGAAAGGTTAGATTTTAAAATCAAAAATCCAAATGACAATAGCAGCAGCCAAAATGTCAATGGAACCAGTGATTCCCAGCTAGTCTGCCATGCAGGTGCTTGCCCAGCCTCAAGCTGCGCAGCGACTGTGATCTGACGAGGAGAAGGCACACTCAGCTTAGACTGGCCGTTGATGTGCACATGTCCCATGTGCGCATCTTTTCAAAAGGAATAAAATGGGGAGGGAAAAGTCAGATTTTAAAAACAAAAATCCAAATGACAAAAGCAGCAGCCTAAATATCAACGAAACTGGGGATTCCCAGACAGTCTCCCATGCCAGAACTTGCCTGACCTCAAGCTGCGTAGCTGCTGTGATCTGAGAAGGGAAGTCACATTCAGCTTAGAATGGCCGTTGACATGCACATGTCACATGTGCGCGTCTTTTCAAAAGGAATAAAATGGGGAGGGAAAGGTTAGATTTTAAAAACAAAAATCCAAAAAATCCAAATGGCAATAGGAGCAGCCAAAATGTCAACGGAACCAGGTATTCCAAACCAGTCTCCTATGCCAGTACATGCCCAACCTCAAGCTGCACAGCAGCTGTGATCTGACGAGGGCAGGCACATTCAGCTTAGAATGGCTGTTGATGTGCAGATGTCACATGTGCATGTCTTTTCAAAAGGAATAAAATGGGGAGGGAAAGGTTAGATTTTAAAAACAAAAATCCTAATGAGAACAGCAGCAGCCTGAATGTTAATGGAACTGGTGATTCCCTTCCAGTCTACCATGCCGATACTTACCCAGCCTCAAACTGTGCAGCGGCTGTGATCTGATGAGGGCAGGCACATTCAGCTTAGAACGGCTGTTGAAGTGCAGATGTCACATGTGCGCGTCTTTTCAAAAGGAATAAAAAGGGGACGGAAAGGTTAGATATATAAAACAAAAATCCAAAAATCCAAATGACAATAGCAGAAGACAAAATGTTAACGGAACCAGGGATTCCCAGCCTGTCTCCCTTGCAGGGACTTGCCCAGCCTCAAGCTGCATAGCTGTTAGTGATATGACAAGGAAAAGCACATTCAGCTTAGAATGACCATTGACGTGCACATGTCACATGTGCGCGTCTTTTCAAAAGGAATAAAATCAGGAGGGAAAAGTTAGATTTTAAAAACCAAAATCCAAAAAATCCAAATAACAATAAGAGCAGCCAAAATGGCAAAGTAACTGAGGATTCCCAGCCAGTCTCCCATGCCAGTTCTTGCCCAGCCTCAAGCTGAGTAGCGGCTGCAATCATGGCAAGAGCAGGCACATTCTGCTTAGAATGGCCGCTGACGTGTGGATGTCACATGTGCGCTTCTTTTCAAAAGGAATAAAATGGGGAGGGAAACAGATTTTAAAAACAAAAATCCAAAAATCCAAATGACAATAACAGCAGCCAAAATGTCAACGGAAGCGGGGATTCCCAGCCCATCTCCCTTGCCAGGACTTGCCCATCCTCAAGCTGTGTAACTGCTGCAATCTCACGAGGGCAGGCACATTCAGCATAGAATGGCCATTGACGTGCAGATGTCACATGTGCGCGTCTTTTCAAAAGGAATAAAATGGGGAGGGAAAGGTTAGCTTTTAAAATCAAATATCCAAAAATCCAAATGACAAAAGCAGCAGCCAAAATGTCTAACGGAACCAAGGATTCTCAGCCAGTCTCCCATGCTGGTACTTAATCAGCCTCAAGCTGCGTAGCTGCTGCAATTTGATGAGGGCATGGACATTCTGCTTAGAATGCCCATTAACGAGCAGATGTCACATGTGCACGTCTTTTCAAAAGCAATAAAATGGGGAGGGAAAGGTTAGATTTTAAAAACAAAAATCCAAATGACAATAGCAGCAGCCAAAATGTCAACGAAAGCGGGGATTGCCTGCTTGTCTCCTATACCGGTACTTGCCCAGCCTCAAGCTGTGTAGCAGCTGGAATCTGACGAGGACAAGCACATTCAGCTTTGAATGGCCGTTGATGTACTGATGTCACATGTGCGCGTCTTTTCAAAAGGAGTAAAACGGGGATTGAAAGGTTATATTTTAAAAACAAAAATCCAAAAATCCAAATGACAATAGCAGCAGCCAAAATGTCAACAGTACCAGGAATTCCCAGCCCGACTCCCATGCCGGTACTTGCCTGGCCTTAAGCGGCATAGCAGCTGCAATCTGACGATGGCAGGCAAATTTAGTTTAGAATAGCTGTTGACGTGCAGATGTCACATATGCATGTCTTTTCAAAAGGAATAAAATGAGGATGGAAAGGTTATATTTTGAAAACAAAAATCTAAAAATCCAAATGACAATAGCAACAGCCAAAATGTCAACGGAACCAAGGATTCCCAGCTAGTCTCCCATGCTGGTACTTGCCCAGCGTCAAGCTGCGTAGTGGCTGTGATCTGATGAAGTCGTCCACATTCAGCTTAGAATGCCCGTTGACGTCCAGATGTCACATGTGCGTGTCTTTTCAAAAGCAATAAAATGGGGAGGGAAAGGTTAGATTTTAAAAACAAAAATCCAAAATGACAATAGCAACAGCCAAAATGTCAACAGAACCAAGGATTCCCAGCCAGTCTCCCATGCTTGTACTTGCCCAACCTCAAGCTGCGTAGTGGCTGCGATCTGACAAGGGAAAGCACATTCAGCTTAGAATGGCCGTCAACTTGCAATTGTCACATGTGCGCTTCTTTTCAAAAGGAATGAAATGGGGAGGGAAAGGTTAGATTTTAAAAACAAAAATCCAAAAATCCAAATGACAATAGCAGCAGCCAAAATGTCAACAGAACCAGGGATTCTCAGCCGATCTCCCATGCCAGTACTTGCCCAACCTCAAGCTGCGTAGCAGCTGCGAACCGATGAGGGAAGGCACATTCGGCTTAGAATGGCCATTGATGTGCAAATGTCACATGTGCACATCTTTTCAAAAGGAATAAAATGGGGAGGGAACCGTCAAATTTTAAAATCAAAAATCCAAAATGACAATAGCAGCAGCCAAAATGTCAACGGAACCAGGGATTCCCAGCCAGTCTCCCATGCCAGTACTTGCCCAGCCTAAAGCTGAGTAGCGGCTGCAATCTGACAATGGCAGGCACATTCAACTTAGAATGGCCGTTGATGTGCAGATATCACATGTGCGCGTCTTTTCAAAAGGAATAAAATGGGGAGGGAAAAGTAAAATTTTAAAAACAAAAATCCAAATGACAATAGCAGCAGCCAAAATGTCAATGGAATCGGGGATTCTCAACCAGTCTCCTATGCCAGTACTTGCCCAGCATCAAGCTGCGCAGCGGCTGCAATCTGACGAGGGCAGGCACATTCAGCTTAGAATGGCCGTTGACGTGCAGATGTCACATGTGCGCGTCTTTTCAAAAGGAATAAAATGGGGAGGGAAAGGTTAGATTTTAAAAACCAAAATCCAAAAATACAAATGACAATAGCAGCAGCCAAAAGGTCAATGGAACCAGGGATTTCCCATCCAGTCTCTCATGCCAGTACTTGCTCGGCCTCAAGCTGCGTAGCGGCTGCGATCTGAAGAGAGCAGGCACTTGCAGCTTAGAATGGCAGCTGATATGCAGATGTCACATGTGTGCGTCTTTTCAAAAGGAATAAAATGGGGAGGGAAAGGTTAGATTTTTAAAACAAAAATCCAAAAATCCAAACATCCAAAAATCCAAAAATCCAAATGACAATAGCAGAAGCCAAAATGTCAATGGAACAGTGGCTTCCCAGCCAGTCTCCCATGCTGGTACTTGCCAAGCCTCAAGCTGCTGTGATCTGATGAGGGAAGGCACATTCGGCGTGGAACGGCCGTTGATGTGCAGATGTCACATGTACAGATATCACATGTGCGCGTCTTTACAAAAGGAATAATATGGGGAGGAAAAGTTTACATTTTAAAAACAAAAATCCAAATGACACTAGCAGAAGCCAAAATGTCAATGGAACAGTGGCTTCCCAGCCAGTCTCCCATGCCAGTACTTGCCCCACCTCAATCTGCATAGAGGCTGCAATCTGACGAGGGAAGGAACATTCCACTTAGAATGGCCACTAACGTGCAGAAGTCACATGTGCGCGTCTTTTCAAAAGGAATAAGATGGGGAGGGAACGTTAAATTTTAAAAACAAAAATCCAAAAATCCAAATGACAATAGCAGCAGCAAAAATGTCAACAGAACCGGGAATCCCAAGCTAGCCTCCCGCGCCGTTACTTACCCAGCCTCAAGCTGTGAAGCGGCTGCGATCTGACAAGGGCAGGCTCATTCAGCTTAGAATGGCCGTTGACATGCAGATGTCACAGATGTCACATGTGCACGTCTTTTCAAAAGGAATAAGATGGGGAGGGAAAAGTTAGATATTAAAAACAAAAATCCAAATGACAATAGCAGCAGCCAAAATGTCAACGGAACTGGAGATTCCCAGCAAGTCTCCCATGCTGGTACTTGCCCAGCCTCCAGCTGCGTTGCTGCTGCAATCTGATGAGGGAAGGCACACTCAGATTAGAACGGCCACTGACGTACAGATGTCACATGTGCTTGTATTTTCAAAAGGAATAAAATGGGGAGGGAAAGGTTAGATTTTAAAAACAAAAATCCAAAAATCCAAATGACAATAGCAGCAGCCAAAACATCAACGGAACTGGGGATTCCCAGCCAGTCTCCCATGCCAGTACTTGCCCAGCGGCTGAAATATGACGAGGGCAGGCACATTCAGCTTAAAATGGCCGTTGACATGCTGTTGTTACATGTGCGCGTCTTTTCAAAAGGAATAAGATGGGGAGGGAAAGGTTAGATTTTAAAAACAAAAATCCAAATGACAATAGCAGCAGCCAAAATGTCAACGGAACAGGAGATTCCCAGCAAGTCTCCGATGCCTTTACTTGCACGAACTCAAGCGGTGTTGCGGCTGCGATCTGATGAGGGCAGGCACATACGGCTTAGAATGGCAATTGACGTACAGATGACACATGTGCGCGTCTTTTCAAAAGGAATAAAATAGGGAGGGAAAGGTTAGATTTTAAAAACAAAAATCCAAATGATAACAGCAGCAGCCAAATTGTCAACGGAATTGGGAATTCCCAGCCAGTCTCCCATGCTGGTACTTGCCCAGCCTCATGCTGTGTAGCAGCTGTGATCTGATGAGGGAAGGAACATTCAGCTTAGAATGGCTGTTGACGTGCAGATTTCACAAGTGCGCGTCTTTTCAATAGGAATAAAATTGGGAGGGAAAGGTTAGATTTTAAAAACAAAAATCCAAAAATGCAAATGACAATACCAGCAGCCAAAATGTCAAAGGAAGCGGGGAGTCCCAGCCAGTCTCCCATGCCACTACTTGCCCAGTCCCAAGCTGCGTAGCAGTTTCAATCTGACGAGTGAAGGCACATTCAGCTTAGAATGGCCGTCAACTTGCAGATGTCACATGTGCGCGTCTTTTCAAAAGGAATAAAATGGGGAGGGAAAGGTTAAATTTTAAAAACTAAAATCCAAAAATCCAAATGACAATAGCAGCAGCCAAAATGTCAACACAAGCAGGGATTCCCAGCCAGTCTCCCATGTGGGTACTTGCCCAGCCTCAAGCCGCATAGCAGCTGCGATCTGATGAGACCAAGCACTTTCAGCTTAGAATGGACGTTGACACGCAGATGTCACATGTGCGTGTCTTTTCAAAAGTAATAAAATGGGGAGGGAAAGGTTAGATTTTAAAAACAAAAATCCAAAAATGCAAATGACAATAGCAGCAGCCAAAATGTCAACAGAGCCAGGGATTCCCTGCCAGTCTCCCATGCTGGTACTTGAACAGCCTCAACCTGCATAGCAGCTGCAATTTGACAAGGGCAGGCACATTCAGCTTAGAATGGCTGTTGACATGCAGATGTCACATGTGCGCGTCTTTCCAAAAGGAATAAAATGGGGAGGGAAAGGTTATATTTTAAAAACAAAAATCCAAATGACAATAGCAGCAGCCAAAATGGCAGTGGAACCAGAGATTCACAGCCAGTCTCCTATGCTTGTACTTGCCTGGCTTAAAGCTGCATAGCGGCTGCGATCTGACGACGGCCGGCACATTCAGCTTAGAATGGCTGTTGACATGCAGATGTCACATGTGCGTGTCTTTTCAAAAGGAATAAAATGGGGAGGGAAAGTTTAAATTTTACAAACAAAAATCCCAAATGACAATAGAAGCAGCCAAAACGTCAATGGGACCAGGAATTCCAAGCCAGTCCACCATGCCAGCACTTACCCAGTCTCAAGCTGCATAGCTGTTGCAATTTGACAAGGGCAGCCACATTTAGCTTAGAATGGCCATCGAGATGCAGATGTCACATGTGCGCGTCTTTTCAAAAGGAATAAAATAGGGAGGGAAATGTTAGATTTTAAAAACAAAAATCCAAATGACAATAGCAGCAGCCAAAATGTCAATGGAACTGGGGATTCACAGCCAGTCTCCCATGCTGGAATTTGCCCAGCTTCAAGCTGCGCAGCTGCTTTGATCAGATGAGGGTAGGCACATTCAGCTTAGAATGGCCTTGGATGTGCAGCAGTACAATGTGCGCGTCTTTTCAAAAGGAATAAAATGGGGAGGGAAAGGTTAAATTTTAAAAACAAAAATCCAAATGATAATCGCAGCAGCCAAAATGTCAATGGAACCAGGGATTCCCAGCCAGTCTCCCATGTCTGTACTAGTGTTGAGCCACCCCCGTAGTGCTCGAGTTCGGTTCGGTTTGTCGAACACCGTTAAAACCAATGGCAGGCAAACAAAAACACATAGAAACACATAGAAAACACCTTCAAAGGTGTCCAAAAGCTGACAAACTGCTCAGAAGACACAACTAACACATGGAAAATTGACAAGTACATATAGTCATGCGAAAAGAAAAGAGATGGAGGAGTAAAAGGAGGGGGAGACACAGATATAGGCATGTCATGCCCTTCTAAAATCCAAAAAGTGAGAAGCCAACATGTTCAGTCCGCTCCTGCCCATGCCACCTCTATGTCACCAGGTTTGTGCCAGAGCCACGGTGAACCTTGACGGCCAGCCCCCCTCTTCCAATACTGGTGCCTGTCCGCTGGTGGGTCGAGTGAGCCCCCCTGTGGTGGAGGCAGCTCTAAGCTTTTTAATTTAAATTGTCTCTCTAATTTGAATGAATACACTTTAAATCCATTTACAAGGATCTATTGGAGGGCAAGTCTCATGCCAGCAGCCGCGTAATTCCAGCTCCAGTAGCGTCCACTAAAGCTGCTGCAGTTAAAAAGCTTTTATAAGGATCAAGCTCGGCTGTCCACCGCAAGGCATCCTACTGCCAGTCCCAGCCCCTATGCCTTGGGGTGCCTCCTGATGCTCTTCACTGAGTATCCCGTGGTCCCGAAGCATTTCCTTTGAAAAAATTAAGTGTCCAAACTACAGGTGGTGTAGCTTGCTTAACAGCTGAGATAATCCGCTGACTAGCAGACACTGCTACTAGGCACAAAGTATTTCCTGGGTTAGATGCAGTTAAAAATTTGTAATTAGATACTCTCGTTGGATGCTGAGAAAGCATTCCATAGAGTCTCCTGGCACGCCATATATGATTCTCTTAAAAAGCTTGGGGTAGGGGTCTAGGGGACCCTTTTATAGCCAAAATCACGGACCTGTATCACAATACGTCACCTAGGCTGAAGATAAATGGAACTGTAGCACCCTGAGGGCTCGGTTGCTACAGAGGTATTGCACCTCACCCAGAGGTGTGATATCTCACTCTCAGGTAAGGATGGAGTGTGGATCAGGACCCGACACCTGCATGCATTACACCACATTGCCGTGGGGCAGGGCGACCAATATGCCTCTGAGATGGGCACGTCAGTCCCTGTCCCTGGCTGGAGTGTGGGGAGGGAACACTGAGGAAGGGGAACCCTGTAGCGCAGGAGCAGGGAGGAAGCATTTCCTGGGTGCATTGAGAAGGGAGTATAAAAGGTGGGCACCATCTTAGTTCAGTGCGGAGAAGTCTGAGCAGAAGTGGCAGGGAGCAGGGGCTCTGCATGAGCTCTGCTCCGGAGGCGGGCCTAGTAACAGAGGCCCAGGCCTGGAAGAGGGAGAAGGAAGGAAGAGGAGCGGAGAAGGCTCCAGGAACGAGGAATGAAGGGATCCCAGGGGTGAGGACGGGCGAGTCGCCACCACACGCCCGAATCCACCTGCGTGGAGGGGTCAGGCCAAAGGGGGAGACCGGTCCCCGAAACTAGTGGAGTCAGGAAACGACCCTCAGCTAGAAACCGGAGGCTGTGACATTTTATGTGGCGCAGCCCCTCGCTACGCCCGCTAGGAAGTCACCACATAGGGTCAGGGAAACTGGCGCCAAGTTTACCAAGAGGAGGCCCGAGGCAGCCGGACAGAAGGGTTGGTAAGAAAGGCCAGAAAGAGGACACACAAAGGGGGTCCTGTGAAGCGCTCCAAAGTTATCTGGGAGTGTCTGAGCCACTCACCTGGTGAGCACAGTACGACGTGGGCAGCTGTTACCTGCAGATGTGGTCTGGATAATAAGAACTGTGAGTAAAGGCCCTGGACTGCATCACTGACTCCGTGTCGTTACTGCTGCTGCCCTGCACCATCACCCCCATCCTCCGCATACACTGCCCTGAGGCTATACTCCTCCTGTGGGGAGTTATGCTACGCTCTGCTGCACCCACAACACCAGCCTCAGCGGTCTGCCCTGCAGCGGCGGTTCACTCTGACCGCAATCCACGGGTGGCGTTGTCGGACATTTAAACATCAAAACCACATAAATAGTTCCGCCACTGGTTTGACCGCCCTGAGCCACGGAACCGGGTCGCCGCCATGGAGACTACAACCTCCAGCATCCACCAAAAAGGGTCCGGCTCCGGGTGTCCCAAGGCCCAGGGGGTGCATCAGAACATTTTCATCACCTTTCACAATCACCAATGGGACAAGGCAGGGATGTCCTCTGTCCCCTCTCTTATACATCCTAGTGACGGAGCACCTGCTCTCATCAATTCGCCATAACCCCAATATTAGGTGGATTGAGGTGGGAGGCACCGAGTACAAGTGCTCTCTATTTGCTGATGATGTCCTTGTATATATCACTCAATCACATATATCCATCCATGCTGTTATGGCTGAAATAGATCACTTTGTTACATGGTCAAATTTTAAAATCAATGCCGCAAAGTCTGAGGCCCTCGATGTCTCCCTCCCCAAATCCATACAGGATTCCATCCAGTCCAACTTTCCCTTTGTCTGGCCCTCACAGGGTATCAAATACTTAGGAATTCCTATTCATAGAGACCTCTCCCATCTATGTTATCTTAATTTTGGGCCCTTTATTGAACAACTCCATACAGACCACGGATGGCAAGTTAGAACTGTAAGATTCACTACGTGAACCACTGGTGTTTTGTGGAAAAGCACATGTACACTGTGTTCCAAATTATTATGCAAAAAGTGTTTAGGAGTGATAAGGGAAGAATTTGTTTGTTTGTCAGTTAAACTCATTGATGGTGATGTGTGTCAGGGCTCTTTATATCACTGTAAGCAATTGCAGACACCTGTGCTAATTAGTTTGGCAGGTGTGTCCAATGAAAGGCAAGACTACTTAAGAAGGCTGTCTCACATTATTAAGCAGCCTACATTTTCTGCCAAAATGGGAAAGAAAAAGGATGTGTCGGCTGCTGAGAAGCAACAAATTGTGGAGTGTTTAGGTCAAGGCATGACTACAAACAACATTGTGCGATGATCAGGATGAAGTGTCTTGGCAATCAAGAAGTATGTAGCTGATTCACAGTACACACGTGTGCATGCTGATAAGGGCAAATTGAGGACTCTTTTCTCCAGGCAATTACGTCAGGTTAAAAGAGCAGTGGCAAAAAAGCCTTGTCATAGCTGCAGACAAGTTTTTGAAGCTGCTGGTGCCTCCAACGTCCCCCAAACAACAAGATGCAGGGTCCTTCAGAGGTTTGCAGATGTGCATACGCCATCCTATCGACCTCCTCTATCCACTTCACACAAGCAGAAACGGCTCCAGTGGGCCAAACATTACATGAAGACTGATTTCAAAACTGTTTTGTTCACGGATGAGTGCCGTGCAGCGCTCGATGGTCCAGATGGATGGAGTGGGGGATGGCTGGTTGATGGACACCCCACGCAAACACGGCTACAGCGCCAACAAGGAGGAGGTGGAGTAATGTTTTGGGCTAGAATCATGGGGAGAGAGATTGTCGGCCCCTTTAGGATCCCTGAAGGGGTAAAGATGATCTCCATAATGTATGTGGATTTTCTCAAACAGCACTTCCTGCCATGGTTCAAGAAGATAACCATGTAGCAAGATCATTTTTATGCATGATAATGCACCATCTCATGCTGCACAAAACACATCTTCATCTCTGCCTGATATGGGCATAAAAGTGGACAAACTTATGGTGTGACCCCCATGCTCCCCTGACCTCTACCCCATTCAGAACCTCTGGAGCATCATCAAAAGGAGTGTCTATGATGGCGGGAGGCAGTTCACATCTAAGCAACAGCTCTGGGAGGGTATTCTGTCCTCATGCAAAACAATTGAAGCAGAAACCATCCAAAACCTGACAAATTCAATGGACGAGAGAGTTCAGAAGCTCCTTTCAAACAAGTGGTCCTATGTGAAAATGTAACATCACCTAGAATAAAGTTTTGAGTTGAAAACTGTTTGATTTCAGTTTATAATAACCTGTTAATGCTTATAATTTCAAAAATGACCATTTTTTTGGTCTTTATTAAAATGAAAAGGTTGATCGAAAAGTTTGGGGGATCTAAGAGTGTGGCAACCCAGTAGTCATGATTACTTTGAATTCTGACAATATGAGGGTCATGTTGCAGGTAGTGCAGCAAGAAGGAACTTATGTGTCTTGCGCATCTCGGAGCCCCAAAATTATTTTCCGGGCTAGATGCAGCTAAAAATTATTATTAATTTTAAATCTGGTGGAGCTTAGTATAGATGGCCAAATAGGATCAGTGCTGCACACTGCTACAAAGCCCAAATTATTTTCCAGCCAAGATACAGATAAACATGATTAGTAATTTGAAAGCTTAAAACGGTTGGTGAGTTGATTTTAACCAATCATCAAGCTTTTACTCTCCCCAGGATGACACAGGGGTAGAAAAGTCGTTTCGGATCCATGATTTGTTCATCTTTATGAACGTGAGTCTGTGTACATTATTAGTGGAGAGCCGCGTGCGCTCGTCTGTCAGCACACCACCAGCAGCGCTGAACACACAGACAGAACGCTGGCTGCGGGGCATGAAAAGATCTCCAAGGCGTAAGTGGCTAGCTCCGGCCATTTATCCAGATTGGAAGCCCAAAAAGAGCAAGGGTCCAGTGACACAGTCATGGCTTCAATGTTTACTTGGAGATACTCCTGTACAATCGTCTCTAGGCGTTGACTATGTGTCAGACTTCTTGTCTCCTGTGGCCTTGCAAAGGATGGGCTAAAAAAGTGGTGAAATGATTCCGCAAAATTGATGTTACCAGCAGATACTATGGTTCTGTTACGGCTTGAGTGCTGAACACTTGACGGTCCCACGGTTGGCAAGTTGGAACTGTGAGATTCACTACGTGCACCACTGGTGTTTTGTGGAAAAGCACATGTAAGATTCTGCAACAGACTCTGCTGATACTTCTGCATGCGTGCATCCCTTTTTATGGCAGGAATAATTTCTGCAAATTTACTTTTGTACCGGGGATCTAACAGTGTGTCAACCCAGTAGTCAGGATTATTTCTAATTCTCACAATTCGAGGGTCATGTTGCAGGTAGTGCAGCAAGAAGGCACTGATGTGTGTTGCGCATCCAGGAGCACCAAGTCCCTGTTGTGTTGGTGGCGAGGTAGCAATCATACTTCCTTCCTCTGTCCTCTCCCCCCAACCTCGCACAACAGAAATGTGATCAAGGTCTCCCTCATCTGATGAGTCTTCCATCAGTTCGTCCTCCACTTCTTCCTGGGCTCCTGCACCTTCCTCACTAGTTTGGCTGCTACCATGCGCCCTGGTAAAACCATCTCCCCCACCCTCACATGCCTGCCGCCTTGGTGCTGCCGACCGTCTGGACCTTGGAGATGTTAGCCCTTCCGCATACAACTCCTCCTCCTCTACTTCCTCCACCTCCTCTTGTGCCACCAGCTGACTCGGAATTTTGTTTAACATGTGCTCCAGCATGTAAATCACCGGAATAGTCATGCTGATAATGGCATCGTCAGCACTAAACATCTTCGTCGCCATTTCAAAACTGTGCAGAAGGGTGCATAGGTCCCTGATCTGAGACCACTCCTCCAGCGTGATTTGCCCCACCTCTGGATCTCGTTGGCCCAGGCTATACGTCAGAACGTATTGCACCAGGGCTTGTCGGTGCTGCCACAGTCGCTGCAACATGTGCAGAGTTGAATTCCACTGGGTAGGCACATCGCATTTTAGCCGGTGAAGTGGCAGGCCCAACGACTTCTGTAGAGATGTAAGTCGCTGAGCTGCGGGATGCGAATGGCGGAAGTGAGCACACAGCGACCGTGCCCTCTGCAGAAGGCCATCTAGTCTGGGATAGTGGGCTAAAAATTGCTGGACAACCAGGTTCAACACGTGAGCCATACAAGGCACGTGTGTGACATTGCCCCGGCGAAGGGCCGCACCCAGGTTTGCAGCATTGTCGCACACGGCCTTCCCTGGTTTCAGGTCCAGTGGAGACAACCATTCATGAAATTGGTTCTCCAGAGCTGACCACAACTCCTCAGCTGTGTGACTCACATTTCCCAGAGATTTCAAAGTAAAAACCGCCTGATGACGTTGAGCCCTACTGCCAGCATAGTAAGGAGGTGTGCAGGATCCCTTCTGCGCAGTTAGAAAGCTTGTGGCATGACCAGACAGGCTTTGGGTGCAGGTGGAAGACCGAGAGGAGGTTGAGGAGGCAGAAGCAGTGGAGGAACTTTGACATAAAGAGTATTGACGCACAACTCGTGGGGACAGCAAGACTTGGACAGCAGCCCCTTGTCCTGCTGTCACCATAGTTACCCAGTGCCCAGTCAGCGACATGTAACGCCCCTGTCCATGCCTACTCATCCAAGTGTCTGTGGTGAAATGCACCCTGTCACACACAGAGTTTCTCAAAGAAGCGGTGATGTTGTGTGCGACATGCTGGTGGAGCGCAGGCACACCTTTCTTTGAGAAGTAGTGCCGACTGGGCATCTGGTACTGGGGCACTGCGACGGACATAAGGTCTCGAAAATCCTCTGTGTCCACCAGGCGGAAAGGCAGCATTTCTGTAGCCAAGAGCTTGCAGATGGTGAAATTCAACCTCTTAGATCTGCGCCTCAAAACAGGTGTGACTGCTGTCCCCCCAGTCACAGAGGATGAAGAGGCCGCGGATGCACAAGATATGGCAGACGGTGGTTGGCCCGGCCGGCTAGGCCGCATTGTAGCACACTGAGCTTCCCACTGCAACTTATGCTTCATGTCCATGTGCCGGTTCATGCATGAAGTACTCAAACTATGTATTTTTTGGCCTCTACTTAGCTTTTGCTGACAAATGTTACAGATAACACGAGTTGGGTCATCTTTATCGATCTGAAAAAATGCCCAGGCTATGCAAGGCTTAGCACCCATGCGACCTGAAGAGCCACCACGATTTTTGGTGAGAGGCAGAGTTGTGTTTGAGGATGCAGTTGTTGACGTGCTTCCAGTAAAATGTCTCTGTCCAGGAAGGCGCAACCTGACCTCGTCGTCACTAGCATCTTCCTCCACCTCCTCTGCTGACCTCATCTCTTGGCTGACTGTGGGTTGACAGTAAGTGGGATCTCCAACCTCATCATCATCACCCTGTGCGTTATCACACTCGTCGTCCTCAGAGCCAGCCTGTTCCTGCCCTGACAAAAAACTATAGTTGTCGCTCCAATCAGGTATTTGAGTCTCATCATCGTCTTCCTCATTGTCTCCACCAACAGGAGTTACAGTTTGGGAATGAGGGTCTACATTATGGTCAGAACCTTCTGCGTCTGGTCCTGGATCTGACTCATAAAGATTCTGGGCATCAGTGCAGATCATTTCATCGTCTGGATTCACAGAAGTGCTGGAGTCGACCTCTGATTCCCAGGCTATAGTATGAGTAAACAGCTCTGCAGACTCAACCATCTGTTCTACCTCATACTCAGACGGGCAGCTGGAGATTTGGGAGCTGTGAGGAAGCAAGTGCGATTGGGGTGACACCTTTGAGGACTGGAGTATTTGTGATGTTGAAGTTGATGTGGAGGAGAGCACACTTAAAGGAGCACTTGATATCCGTTGAAGCACCTGCTGTTTTTGTGCCTCATCTGGAATTTGTAGCGATTGGCGTGGCCGTAAGAAAGGGATCTTATCACATTGTCCGCTAAAAGAAGTAGACATTTTAGTTTGGCTGGAAGATGGTCTTTCTTCTGCAGATGTTGCTGTTGCTTTAACTCCTACCCCACGGACACAACCTTTTTTCCCCTTCCCAACACGCCTATTCCCCTTTCCACCAGCAGCAGGCCTTTTTCCACTCATTTTGGTGGTTAACTAATTCACAACTCTGGAGTTGTTTGCACAAAAAAACAATGCATGGGAACCGAGCAGAGCTGAGTGGCCAAACTGTGGTATTAGGCCAAAACTATTGGCTGGGTTAGATGCAGAAAAAAATTATATTCAATTTGCAACCTGATGGAGGTCAGTATAGATGGACTAATAGAACAAGTCCCACACACAGCTAGAAGCCCAAATATTTTTTCAGAGGTAGATGCAGAAAAAAATTATTTTTAATTTGCAGCCTGATGGAGGTCAGTATAGATGGACTAATAGAGAAAGTCCCACACACTGCTAGAAGGCCAAATATTTTTTCAGAGCTAGATGCAGACAAAAAATTATTTTGAATTTGCAACCTTATGGAGGTCAGTATAGATGGACTAATAGAGAAAGTCCCACACACTGCTAGAAGGCCAAATATTTTTTCAGAGCTAGATGCAGACAAAAAATTATTTTTAATATGCAACCTGATGGAGGTCAGTATAGATGGACTAATAGAGAAAGTCCCACACACTGCTAGAAGGCCAAATATTTTTTCAGAGCTAGATGCAGATAAAAATTCTTTTTAATTTGCAACCTGATGGAGGTCAGTATAGATGGACTAATAGAGAAAGTCCCACACACTGCTAGAAGGCCAAATATTTTTTCAGAGCTAGATGCAGAAAAAAATTATATTCAGTTTGCAACCTGATGGAGGTCAGTATAGATGGACTAATAGAACAAGTCCCACACACAGCTAGAAGCCCAAATTTTTTTTCAGAGGTAAATGCAGAAAAAAATTATATTCAGTTTGCAACCTGATGGAGGTCTGTATAGATGGATTAATAGAACAAGTCCCACACACAGCTAGAAGCCCAATATTTTTTCAGAGGTAGATGCAGAAAAAAAATATATTCAGTTTGCAACCTGATGGAGGTCAGTATAGATGGACTAATAGAGAAAGTCCCACACACTGCTAGAAGGCCAAATATTTTTTCAGAGCTAGATGCAGACAAAAAATTATTTTTAATTTGCAACCTGATGGAGGTCAGTATAGATGGACTAATAGAGAAAGTCCAACACACTGCTAGAAGGCCAAATTTTTTTTCAGAGATAGATGCAGAAAAAAATTATATTCAGTTTGCAACCTGATGTAGGTCTGTATAGATGGATTAATAGAACAAGTCCCACACACAGCTAGAAGCCCAATATTTTTTCAGAGATAGATGCAGAAAAAAAATATATTCAGTTTGCAACCTGATGGAGGTCAGTATAGATGGATTAATAGAGAAAGTCCCAAACACTGCTGGAAGGCCAAATATTTTTTCAGAGCTAGATGCAGATAAAAATTATTTTTAATTTGCAACCTGATGGAGGTCAGTATAGATGGACTAATAGAGAAAGTCCCACACACTGCTAGAAGGCCAAATATTTTTTCAGAGCTAGATGCAGACAAAAAATTATTTTGAATTTGCAACCTGATGGAGGTCAGTATAGATGGACTAATAGAGAAAGTCCCACACACTGCTAGAAGGCCAAATATTTTTTCAGAGCTAGATGCAGACAAAAAATTATTTTTAATTTGCAACCTGATGGCGGTCAGTATAGATGGACTAATAGAGAAAGTCCCACACACTGCTAGAAGGCCAAATATTTTTTCAGAGCTAGATGCAGACAAAAAATTATTTTGAATTTGCAACCTGATGGAGGTCAGTATAGATGGACTAATAGAGAAAGTCACACACACTGCTAGAAGGCCAAATATTTTTTCAGAGCTAGATGCAGACAAAAAATTATTTTGAATTTGCAACCTGATGGAAGTCAGTATAGATGGACTAATAGAGAAAGTCCCACACACTGCTAGAAGGCCAAATATTTTTTCAGAGTTAGATGCAGATAAAAATTATTTTTAATTTGCAACCTGATGGAGGTCAGTATAGATGGACTAATAGAGAAAGTCCCACACACTGCTAGAAGGTCAAATATTTTTTCAGAGCTAGATGCAGACAAAAAATGATTTTGAATTTGCAACCTGATGGAGGTCAGTATAGATGGACTAATAGAGAAAGTCCCACACACTGCTAGAAGGCCAAATATTTTTTCAGAGCTAGATGCAGACAAAAAATTATTTATAATTTGCAACCTGATGGAGGTCAGTATAGATGGAATAATAGAGAAAGTCCCACACACTGCTAGAAGGCCAAATTTTTTTTCAGAGGTAGATGCAGAAAAAAATTATATTCAGTTTGCAACCTGATGGAGGTCTGTATAGATGTATTAATAGAACAAGTCCCACACACAGCTAGAAGCCCAATATTTTTTCAGAGGAAGATGCAGAAAAAAAATATATTCAGTTTGCAACCTGATGGAGGTCAGTATAGATGGACTAATAGAGAAGGTCCCAAACACTGCTAGAAGGCCAAATATTTTTACAGAGCTAGATGCAGATTAAAAATATTTTTAATTTGCAACCTGATGGAGGTCAGTATAGATGGACTAATAGAGAAAGTCGCACACACTGCTAGAAGGCCAAATATTTTTTCAGAGCTAGATGTAGACAAAAAATTATTTTGAATTTGCAACCTAATGGAGGTCAGCATAGATGGACTAATAGAGAAAGTCCCACACACTGCTAGAAGGCCAAATATTTTTTCAGAGCTAGATGCAGACAAAAAATTATTTTTAATTTGCAACCTTATGGAGGTCAGTATAGATGGACTAATAGAGAAAGTCCCACACACTGCTAGAAGGCCAAATATTTTTTCAGACCTAGATGCAGATAAAAATTCTTTTTAATTTGCAACCTGATGGAGGTCTGTATAGATGGACTAATAGAGAAAGTCCCACTCACTGCTAGAAGGCCAAATATTTTTTCAGAGCTAGATGCAGATAAAAATTATTTTTAATTTGCAACCTGATGGAGGTCAGTATAGATGGACTAATAGAGAAAGTCCCACACACTGCTAGAAGGCCAAATATTTTTTCAGAGCTAGATGCAGTCAAAAAATTATTTTGAATTTGCAACCTGATGGAGGTCAGTATAGATGGACTAATAGAGAAAGTCCCACACACTGCTAGAAGGCCAAATATTATTTCAGAGCTAGATGCAGACAAAAAATTATTTTTAATTTGCAACCTGATGGAGGTCAGTATAGATGGACTAATAGAGAAAGTCCCACACACTGCTAGAAGGCCAAATATTTTTTCAGAGCTAGATGCAGTCAAAAAATTATTTTGAATTTGCAACCTGATGGAGGTCAGTATAGATGGACTAATAGAGAAAGTCCCACACACTGCTAGAAGGCCAAATATTTTTTCAGAGCTAGATGCAGACAAAAAATTATTTTTAATTTGCAACCTGATGGAGGTCAGTATAGATGGACTAATAGAGAAAGTCCCACACACTGCTAGAAGGCCAAATATTTTTTGAGAGCTAGATGCAGACAAAAAATTATTTTGAATTTGCAACCTGATGGAGGTCAGTATAGATGGACTAATAGAGAAAGTCCCACACACTGCTAGAAGGCCAAATTTTTTTTCAGAGGTAGATGCAGAAAAAAATTATATTCAGTTTGCAACCTGATGGAGGTCTGTATAGATGGATTAATAGAACAAGTCCCACACACAGCTAGAAGCCCAATATTTTTTCAGAGGAAGATGCAGAAAAAAAATATATTCAGTTTGCAACCTGATGGAGGTCAGTATAGATGGACTAATAGAGAAAGTCCCAAACACTGCTAGAAGGCCAAATATTTTTACAGAGCTAGATGCAGATAAAAAATATTTTTAATTTGCAACCTGATGGAGGTCAGTATAGATGGACTAATAGAGAAAGTTGCACACACTGCTAGAAGGCCAAATATTTTTTCAGAGCTAGATGCAGACAAAAAATTATTTTGAATTTGCAACCTAATGGAGGTCAGCTTAGATGGACTAATAGAGAAAGTCCCACACACTGCTAGAAGGCCAAATATTTTTTCAGAGCTAGATGCAGACAAAAAATTATTTTTAATTTGCAACCTTATGGAGGTCAGTATAGATGGACTAATAGAGAAAGTCCCACACACTGCTAGAAGGCCAAATATTTTTTCAGACCTAGATGCAGATAAAAATTCTTTTTAATTTGCAACCTGATGGAGGTCTGTATAGATGGACTAATAGAGAAAGTCCCACTCACTGCTAGAAGGCCAAATATTTTTTCAGAGCTAGATGCAGATAAAAATTATTTTTAATTTGCAACCTGATGGAGGTCAGTATAGATGGACTAATAGAGAAAGTCCCACACACTGCTAGAAGGCCAAATATTTTTTCAGAGCTAGATGCAGACAAAAAATTATTTTGAATTTGCAACCTGATGGAGGTCAGTATAGATGGACTAATAGAGAAAGTCCCACACACTGCTAGAAGGCCAAATATTATTTCAGAGCTAGATGCAGACCAAAAATTATTTTTAATTTGCAACCTGATGGAGGTCAGTATAGATGGACTAATAGAGAAAGTCCCACACACTGCTAGAAGGCCAAATATTTTTTCAGAGCTAGATGCAGACAAAAAATTATTTTTCATTTGCAACCTGATGGAGGTCAGTATAGATGGACTAATAGAGAAAGTCCCACACACTGCTAGAAGGCCAAATATTTTTTCAGAGCTAGATGCAGACAAAAAATTATTTTGAATTTGCAACCTGATGGAGGTCAGTATAGATGGACTAATAGAGAAAGTCCCACACACTGCTAGAAGGCCAAATATTTTTTCAGAGCTAGATGCAGATATAAATTATTTTTAATTTGCAACCTGATGGAGGTCAGTATAGATGGACTAATAGAGAAAGTCCCACACACTGCTAGAAGGTCAAATATTTTTTCAGAGCTAGATGCAGACAAAAAATGATTTTGAATTTACAACCTGATGGAGGTCAGTATAGATGGACTAATAGAGAAAGTCCCACACACTGCTAGAAGGCCAAATATTTTTTCAGAGCTAGATGCAGACAAAAAAATATTTTTAATTTGCAACCTGTTGGAGGTCAGTATATATGGACTAATAGAGAAAGTCCCACACACTGCTAGAAGGCCAAATATTTTTTTTCAGAGGTAGATGCAGAAAAAAATTATATTCAGTTTGCAACCTGATGGAGGTCTGTATAGATGGATTAATAGAACAAGTCCCACACACAGCTAGAAGCCCAATATTTTTTCAGAGGTAGATGCAGAAAAAAAATAAATTCCGTTTGCAACCTGATGGAGGTCAGTATAGATGGACTAATAGAGAAAGTACCACACACTGCTAGAAGGCCAAATATTTTTTCAGAGCTAGATGCAGACAAAAAATGATTTTGAATTTGCAACCTGATGGAGGTCAGCATAGATGGACTAATAGAGAAAGTCCTACACACTGCTAGAAGGCCAAATATTTTTTCAGAGCTAGATGCAGACAAATAATTATTTTGAATTTGCAACCTTATGGAGGTCAGTATAGATGGACTAATAGAGAAAGTCCCACACACTGCTAGAAGGCCAAATATTTTTTCAGACCTAGATGCAGATAAAAATTCTTTTTAATTTGCAACCTGATGGAGGTCTGTATAGATGGACTAATAGAGAAAGTCCCACTCACTGCTAGAAGGCCAAATATTTTTTCAGAGCTAGATGCAGATAAAAATTATTTTTAATTTGCAACCTGATGGAGGTCAGTATAGATGGACCAATAGAGAAAGTCCCACACACTGCTAGAAGGCCAAATATTTTTTCAGAGCTAGATGCAGACAAAAAATTATTTTGAATTTGCAACCTGATGGAGGTCAGTATAGATGGACTAATAGAGAAAGTCCCACACACTGCTAGAAGGCCAAATATTTTTTCAGAGCTAAATGCAGACAAAAAATTATTTTTAATTTGCAACCTGATGGAGGTCAGTATAGATGGACTAATAGAGAAAGTCCCACACACTGCTAGAAGGCCAAATATTTTTTCAGAGCTAGATGCAGATAAAAATTATTTTTAATTTGTAACCTGATGGAGGTCAGTATAGATGGACTAATAGAGAAAGTCCCACACACTGCTAGAAGGCCAAATATTTTTTCAGAGCTAGATGCAGACAAAAAATTATTTTGAATTTGCAACCTTATGGAGGTCAGTATAGATGGACTAATAGAGAAAGTCCCACACACTGCTAGAAGGCCAAATATTTTTTCAGACCTAGATGCAGATAAAAATTCTTTTTAATTTGCAACCTGATGGAGGTCTGTATAGATGGATTAATAGAGAAAGTCCCACTCACTGCTAGAAGGCCAAATATTTTTTCAGAGCTAGATGCAGATAAAAATTATTTTTAATTTGCAACCTGATGGAGGTCAGTATAGATGGACTAATAGAGAAAGTCCCACACACTGCTAGAAGGCCAAATATTTTTTTCAGAGCTAGATGCAGACAAAAAATTATTTTGAGTTTGCAACCTGATGGAGGTCAGTATAGATGGACTAATAGAGAAAGTCCCACACACTGCTAGAAGGCCAAATATTTTTTCAGAGCTAGATGCAGACAAAAAATTATTTTTAATTTGCAACCTGATGGAGGTCAGTATAGATGGACTAATAGAGAAAGTCCCACACACTGCTAGAAGGCCAAATATTTTTTCAGACCTAGATGCAGATAAAAATTATTTTTAATTTGCAACCTGATGGAGGTCAGTATAGATGGACTAATAGAGAAAGTCCCACTCACTGCTAGAAGGCCAAATATTTTTTCAGAGCTAGATGCAGATAAAAATTATTTTTAATTTGCAACCTGATGGAGGTCAGTATAGATGTACTAATAGAGAAAGTCCCACACACTGCTAGAAGGCCAAATATTTTTTCAGAGCTAGATGCAGACAAAAAATGATTTTGAATTTGCAACCTGATGGAGGTCAGTATAGATGGACTAATAGAGAAAGTCCCACACACTGCTAGAAGGCCAAATATTTTTTCAGAGCTAGATGCAGACAAAAAATTATTTTTAATTTGCAACCTGATGGAGGTCAGTATAGATGGACTAATAGAGAATGTCCCACACACTGCTAGAAGGCCAAATATTTTTTCAGAGCTAGATGCAGACAAAAAATGATTTTGAATTTGCAAACTGATGGAGGTCAGTATAGATGGACTAATAGAGAAAGTCCCACACACTGCTAGAAGGCCAAATATTTTTTCAGAGCTAGATGCAGACAAAAAATTATTTTGAATTTGCAACCTGATGGAGGTCAGTATAGATGGACTAATAGAGAAAGTCCCACACACTGCTAGAAGGACAAATATTTTTTCAGAGCTAGATGCAGATAAAAATTATTTTTAATTTGCAACCTGATGGAGGTCAGTATAGATGGACTAATAGAGAAAGTCCCACACACTGCTAGAAGGTCAAATATTTTTTCAGAGCTAGATGAAGACAAAAAATTATTTTGAATTTGCAACCTGATGGAGGTCAGTATAGATGGACTAATAGAGAAAGTCCCACACACTGCTAGAAGGCCAAATATTTTTTCAGAGCTAGATGCAGACAAAAAATTTTTTTTAATTTGCAACCTGATGGAGGTCAGTATAGATGGACTAATAGAGAAAGTCCCACACACTGCAAGAAGGCCAAATTTTTTTTCAGAGTTAGATGCAGAAAAAAATTATATTCAGTTTGCAACCTGATGGAGGTCTGTATAGATGGATTAATAGAACAAGTCCCACACACAGCTAGAAGCCCAATATTTTTTCAGAGGTAGATGCAGAAAAAAAATATATTCAGTTTGCAACCTGATGGAGGTCAGTATAGATGGACTAATAGAGAAAGTCCCAAACACTGCTAGAAGGCCAAATATTTTTTCAGAGCTAGATGCAGACAAAAAATTATTTTGAATTTGCAACCTGATGGAGGTCAGTATAGATGGACTAATAGAGAAAGTCCCACACACTGCTAGAAGGCCAAATATTTTTTCAGAGCTAGATGCAGACAAAAAATTATTTTTAATTTGCAACCTGATGGAGGTCAGTATAGATGGACTAATAGAGAAAGTCCCACACACTGCTAGAAGGCCAAATATTTTTTCAGAGCTAGATGCAGACAAAAAATTATTTTTAATTTGCAACCTGTTGGAGGTCAGTATAGATGGACTAATAGAGAAAGTCCCACACACAGCTAGAAGGCCAAATATTTTTTCAGAGCTAAATGCAGACAAAAAATTATTTTTAATTTGCAACCTGATGGAGGTCAGTATAGATGGACTAATAGAGAAAGTCCCACAAACTGCTAGAAGGCCAAATATTTTTTCAGATCTAGATGCAGATAAAAATTATTTTTAATTTGCAACCTGATGGAGGTCAGTATAGATGGACTAATAGAGAAAGTCCCACACACTGCTAGAAGGCCAAATATTTTTTCAGAGCTAGATGCAGACAAAAAATTATTTTGAGTTTGCAACCTGATGGAGGTCAGTATAGATGGACTAATAGAGAAAGTCCCACACACTGCTAGAAGGCCAAATATTTTTTCAGAGCTAGATGCAGACAAAAAATTATTTTTAATTTGCAACCTGATGGAGGTCAGTATAGATGGACTAATAGAGAAAGTCCCACACACTGCTAGAAGGCCAAATATTTTTTCAGACCTAGATGCAGATAAAAATTATTTTTAATTTGCAACCTGATGGAGGTCAGTATAGATGGACTAATAGAGAAAGTCCCACTCACTGCTAGAAGGCCAAATATTTTTTCAGAGCTAGATGCAGATAAAAATTATTTTTAATTTGCAACCTGATGGAGGTCAGTATAGATGGACTAATAGAGAAAGTCCCACACACTGCTAGAAGGCCAAATATTTTTTCAGAGCTAGATGCAGAGAAAAAAATTATTTTGAATTTGCAACCTGATGGAGGTCAGTATAGATGGACTAATAGAGAAAGTCCCACACACTGCTAGAAGGCCAAATATTTTTTCAGAGCTAGATGCAGATAAAAATTATTTTTAATTTGCAACCTGATGGAGGTCAGTATAGATGGACTAATAGAGAAAGTCCCACACACTGCTAGAAGGTCAAATATTTTTTCAGAGCTAGATGCAGACAAAAATGATTTTGAATTTGCAACCTGATGGAGGTCAGTATAGATGGACTAATAGAGAAAGTCCCACACACTGCTAGAAGGCCAAATATTTTTTCAGAGCTAGATGCAGACAAAAAATTATTTTTAATTTGCAACCTGATGGAGGTCAGTATAGATGGACTAATAGAGAAAGTCCCACACACTGCTAGAAGGCCAAATATTTTTTCAGAGCTAGATGCAGATAAAAATTATTTTTAATTTGCAACCTGATGGAGGTCAGTATAGATGGACTAATAGAGAAAGTCCCACACACTGCTAGAAGGTCAAATATTTTTTCAGAGCTAGATGCAGACAAAAATGATTTTGAATTTGCAACCTGATGGAGGTCAGTATAGATGGACTAATAGAGAAAGTCCCACACACTGCTAGAAGGCCAAATTTTTTTTCAGAGGTAGATGCAGAAAAAAATTATATTCAGTTTGCAACCTGATGGAGGTCTGTATAGATGGATTAATAGAACAAGTCCCACACACAGCTAGAAGCCCAATTTTTTTTCAGAGGTAGATGCAGAAAAAAAATATATTCAGTTTGCAACCTGATGGAGGTCAGTATAGATGGACGAATAGAGAAAGTCCCACACACTGCTAGAAGGCCAAATATTTTTTCAGAGCTAGATGCAGACAAAAAATTATTTTTAATTTGCAACCTGATGGAGGTCAGTATAGATGGACTAATAGAGAAAGTCTCACACACTGCTAGAAGGCCAAATATTTTTTCAGAGCTAGATGCAGACAAAAAATTATTTTGAATTTGCAACCTGATGGAGGTCAGCATAGATGGACTAATAGAGAAAGTCCCACACACTGCTAGAAGGCCAAATATTTTTTCAGAGCTAGATGCAGACAAAAAATTATTTTTAATTTGCAACCTTATGGAGGTCAGTATAGATGGACTAATAGAGAAAGTCCCACACACTGCTAGAAGGCCAAATATTTTTTCAGACCTAGATGCAGATAAAAATTCTTTTTAATTTGCAACCTGATGGAGGTCTGTATAGATGGACTAATAGAGAAAGTCCCTCTCACTGCTAGAAGGCCAAATATTTTTTCAGAGCTAGATGCAGATAAAAATTATTTTTAATTTGCAACCTGATGGAGGTCAGTATAGATGGACTAATAGAGAAAGTCCCACACACTGCTAGAAGGCCAAATATTTTTTCAGAGCTAGATGCAGATAAAAATTATTTTTAATTTGTAACCTGATGGAGGTCAGTATAGATGGACTAATAGAGAAAGTCCCACACACTGCTAGAAGGCCAAATATTTTTTCAGAGCTAGATGCAGACAAAAAATTATTTTGAATTTGCAACCTGATGGAGGTCAGTATAGATGGACTAATAGAGAAAGTCCCACACACTGCTAGAAGGCCAAATATTTTTTCAGAGCTAGATGCAGACAAAAAATTATTTTTAATTTGCAACCTTATGGAGGTCAGTATAGATGGACTAATAGAGAAAGTCCCACACACTGCTAGAAGGCCAAATATTTTTTCAGACCTAGATGCAGATAAAAATTCTTTTTAATTTGCAACCTGATGGAGGTCTGTATAGATGGATTAATAGAGAAAGTCCCACTCACTGCTAGAAGGCCAAATATTTTTTCAGAGCTAGATGCAGATAAAAATTATTTTTAATTTGCAACCTGATGGAGGTCAGTATAGATGGACTAATAGAGAAAGTCCCACACACTGCTAGAAGGCCAAATATTTTTTTCAGAGCTAGATGCAGACAAAAAATTATTTTGAGTTTGCAACCTGATGGAGGTCAGTATAGATGGACTAATAGAGAAAGTCCCACACACTGCTAGAAGGCCAAATATTTTTTCAGAGCTAGATGCAGACAAAAAATTATTTTTAATTTGCAACCTGATGGAGGTCAGTATAGATGGACTAATAGAGAAAGTCCCACACACTGCTAGAAGGCCAAATATTTTTTCAGACCTAGATGCAGATAAAAATTATTTTTAATTTGCAACCTGATGGAGGTCAGTATAGATGGACTAATAGAGAAAGTCCCACTCACTGCTAGAAGGCCAAATATTTTTTCAGAGCTAGATGCAGATAAAAATTATTTTTAATTTGCAACCTGATGGAGGTCAGTATAGATGGACTAATAGAGAAAGTCCCACACACTGCTAGAAGGCCAAATATTTTTTCAGAGCTAGATGCAGACAAAAAATGATTTTTAATTTGCAACCTGATGGAGGTCAGTATAGATGGACTAATAGAGAAAGTCCCACACACTGCTAGA
Source organism: Phyllobates terribilis (assembly GCF_046119375.1). Classification (NCBI taxonomy): domain Eukaryota; kingdom Metazoa; phylum Chordata; class Amphibia; order Anura; family Dendrobatidae; genus Phyllobates; species Phyllobates terribilis. Next base: position 5,390,605 of record NW_027362813.1, read on the forward strand.
AGGCCAAATATTTTTTCAGAGCTAGATGCAGACAAAAAATTATTTTTAATTTGCAACCTGATGGAGGTCAGTATAGATGGACTAATAGAGAATGTCCCACACACTGCTAGAAGGCCAAATATTTTTTCAGAGCTAGATGCAGACAAAAAATGATTTTGAATTTGCAAACTGATGGAGGTCAGTATAGATGGACTAATAGAGAAAGTCCCACACACTGCTAGAAGGCCAAATATTTTTTCAGAGCTAGATGCAGATAAAAATTATTTTTAATTTGCAACCTGATGGAGGTCAGTATAGATGGACTAATAGAGAAAGTCCCACACACTGCTAGAAGGCCAAATATTTTTTTCAGAGCTAGATGCAGACAAAAAATGATTTTGAATTTGCAACCTGATGGAGGTCAGTATAGATGGACTAATAGAGAAAGTCCCACACACTGCTAGAAGGCCAAATATTTCTTCAGAGCTAGATGCAGACAAAAAATTATTTTTAATTTGCAACCTGATGGAGGTCAGTATAGATGGACTAATAGAGAATGTCCCACACACTGCTAGAAGGCCAAATATTTTTTCAGAGCTAGATGCAGACAAAAAATGATTTTGAATTTGCAAACTGATGGAGGTCAGTATAGATGGACTAATAGAGAAAGTCCCACACACTGCTAGAAGGCCAAATATTTTTTCAGAGCTAGATGCAGACAAAAAATTATTTTGAATTTGCAACCTGATGGAGGTCAGTATAGATGGACTAATAGAGAAAGTCCCACACACTGCTAGAAGGACAAATATTTTTTCAGAGCTAGATGCAGATAAAAATTATTTTTAATTTGCAACCTGATGGAGATCAGTATAGATGGACTAATAGAGAAAGTCCCACACACTGCTAGAAGGTCAAATATTTTTTCAGAGCTAGATGAAGACAAAAAATGATTTTGAATTTGCAACCTGATGGAGGTCAGTATAGATGGACTAATAGAGAAAGTCCGACACACTGCTAGAAGGCCAAATATTTTTTCAGAGCTAGATGCAGACAAAAAATTATTTTTAATTTGCAACCTGATGGAGGTCAGTATAGATGGACTAATAGAGAAAGTTCCACACACTGCTAGAAGGCCAAATTTTTTTTCAGAGGTAGATGCAGAAAAAAAATATATTCAGTTTGCAACCTGATGGAGGTCAGTTTAGAAGGACTAATAGAGAAAGTCCCAAACACTGCTAGAAGGCCAAATATTTTTTCAGAGCTAGATGCAGACAAAAAATTATTTTGAATTTGCAACCTGATGGAGGTCAGTATAGATGGACTAATAGAGAAAGTCCCACACACTGCTAGAAGGCCAAATATTTTTTCAGAGCTAGATGCAGACAAAAAATTATTTTTAATTTGCAACCTTATGGAGGTCAGTATAGATGGACTAATAGAGAAAGTCCCACACACTGCTAGAAGGCCAAATATTTTTTCAGACCTAGATGCAGATAAAAATTCTTTTTAATTTGCAACCTGATGGAGGTCTGTATAGATGGACTAATAGAGAAAGTCCCTCTCACTGCTAGAAGGCCAAATATTTTTTCAGAGCTAGATGCAGATAAAAATTATTTTTAATTTGCAACCTGATGGAGGTCAGTATAGATGGACTAATAGAGAAAGTCCCACACACTGCTAGAAGGCCAAATATTTTTTCAGAGCTAGATGCAGATAAAAATTATTTTTAATTTGTAACCTGATGGAGGTCAGTATAGATGGACTAATAGAGAAAGTCCCACACACTGCTAGAAGGCCAAATATTTTTTCAGAGCTAGATGCAGACAAAAAATTATTTTGAATTTGCAACCTGATGGAGGTCAGTATAGATGGACTAATAGAGAAAGTCCCACACACTGCTAGAAGGCCAAATATTTTTTCAGAGCTAGATGCAGACAAAAAATTATTTTTAATTTGCAACCTTATGGAGGTCAGTATAGATGGACTAATAGAGAAAGTCCCACACACTGCTAGAAGGCCAAATATTTTTTCAGACCTAGATGCAGATAAAAATTCTTTTTAATTTGCAACCTGATGGAGGTCTGTATAGATGGATTAATAGAGAAAGTCCCACTCACTGCTAGAAGGCCAAATATTTTTTCAGAGCTAGATGCAGATAAAAATTATTTTTAATTTGCAACCTGATGGAGGTCAGTATAGATGGACTAATAGAGAAAGTCCCACACACTGCTAGAAGGCCAAATATTTTTTTCAGAGCTAGATGCAGACAAAAAATTATTTTGAGTTTGCAACCTGATGGAGGTCAGTATAGATGGACTAATAGAGAAAGTCCCACACACTGCTAGAAGGCCAAATATTTTTTCAGAGCTAGATGCAGACAAAAAATTATTTTTAATTTGCAACCTGATGGAGGTCAGTATAGATGGACTAATAGAGAAAGTCCCACACACTGCTAGAAGGCCAAATATTTTTTCAGACCTAGATGCAGATAAAAATTATTTTTAATTTGCAACCTGATGGAGGTCAGTATAGATGGACTAATAGAGAAAGTCCCACTCACTGCTAGAAGGCCAAATATTTTTTCAGAGCTAGATGCAGATAAAAATTATTTTTAATTTGCAACCTGATGGAGGTCAGTATAGATGGACTAATAGAGAAAGTCCCACACACTGCTAGAAGGCCAAATATTTTTTCAGAGCTAGATGCAGACAAAAAATGATTTTTAATTTGCAACCTGATGGAGGTCAGTATAGATGGACTAATAGAGAAAGTCCCACACACTGCTAGAAGGCCAAATATTTTTTCAGAGCTAGATGCAGACAAAAAATTATTTTTAATTTGCAACCTGATGGAGGTCAGTATAGATGGACTAATAGAGAATGTCCCACACACTGCTAGAAGGCCAAATATTTTTTCAGAGCTAGATGCAGACAAAAAATGATTTTGAATTTGCAAACTGATGGAGGTCAGTATAGATGGACTAATAGAGAAAGTCCCACACACTGCTAGAAGGCCAAATATTTTTTCAGAGCTAGATGCAGATAAAAATTATTTTTAATTTGCAACCTGATGGAGGTCAGTATAGATGGACTAATAGAGAAAGTCCCACACACTGCTAGAAGGCCAAATATTTTTTCAGAGCTAGATGCAGACAAAAAATGATTTTGAATTTGCAACCTGATGGAGGTCAGTATAGATGGACTAATAGAGAAAGTCCCACACACTGCTAGAAGGCCAAATATTTCTTCAGAGCTAGATGCAGACAAAAAATTATTTTTAATTTGCAACCTGATGGAGGTCAGTATAGATGGACTAATAGAGAATGTCCCACACACTGCTAGAAGGCCAAATATTTTTTCAGAGCTAGATGCAGACAAAAAATGATTTTGAATTTGCAAACTGATGGAGGTCAGTATAGATGGACTAATAGAGAAAGTCCCACACACTGCTAGAAGGCCAAATATTTTTTCAGAGCTAGATGCAGACAAAAAATTATTTTGAATTTGCAACCTGATGGAGGTCAGTATAGATGGACTAATAGAGAAAGTCCCACACACTGCTAGAAGGACAAATATTTTTTCAGAGCTAGATGCAGATAAAAATTATTTTTAATTTGCAACCTGATGGAGATCAGTATAGATGGACTAATAGAGAAAGTCCCACACACTGCTAGAAGGTCAAATATTTTTTCAGAGCTAGATGAAGACAAAAAATGATTTTGAATTTGCAACCTGATGGAGGTCAGTATAGATGGACTAATAGAGAAAGTCCGACACACTGCTAGAAGGCCAAATATTTTTTCAGAGCTAGATGCAGACAAAAAATTATTTTTAATTTGCAACCTGATGGAGGTCAGTATAGATGGACTAATAGAGAAAGTTCCACACACTGCTAGAAGGCCAAATTTTTTTTCAGAGGTAGATGCAGAAAAAAAATATATTCAGTTTGCAACCTGATGGAGGTCAGTTTAGATGGACTAATAGAGAAAGTCCCAAACACTGCTAGAAGGCCAAATATTTTTTCAGAGCTAGATGCAGACAAAAAATTATTTTGAATTTGCAACCTGATGGAGGTCAGTATAGATGGACTAATAGAGAAAGTCCCACACACTGCTAGAAGGCCAAATATTTTTTCAGAGCTAGATGCAGACAAAAAATTATTTTTAATTTGCAACCTGATGGAGGTCAGTATAGATGGACTAATAGAGAAAGTCCCACAAACTGCTAGAAGGCCAAATATTTTTTCAGACCTAGATGCAGATAAAAATTATTTTTAATTTGCAACCTGATGGAGGTCAGTATAGATGGACTAATAGAGAAAGTCCCACTCACTGCTAGAAGGCCAAATATTTTTTCAGAGCTAGATGCAGATAAAAATTATTTTTAATTTGCAACCTGATGGAGGTCAGTATAGATGGACTAATAGAGAAAGTCCCACACACTGCTAGAAGGCCAAATATTTTTTCAGAGCTAGATGCAGACAAAAAATTATTTTGAATTTGCAACCTGATGGAGGTCAGTATAGATGGACTAATAGAGAAAGTCCCACACACTGCTAGAAGGCCAAATATTTTTTCAGAGCTAGATGCAGACAAAAAATTATTTTTAATTTGCAACCTGATGGAGGTCAGTATAGATGGACTAATAGAGAATGTCCCACACACTGCTAGAAGGCCAAATATTTTTTCAGAGCTAGATGCAGACAAAAAATGATTTTGAATTTGCAAACTGATGGAGGTCAGTATAGATGGACTAATAGAGAAAGTCCCACACACTGCTAGAAGGCCAAATATTTTTTCAGAGCTAGATGCAGACAAAAAATTATTTTGAATTTGCAACCTGATGGAGGTCAGTATAGATGGACTAATAGAGAAAGTCCCACACACTGCTAGAAGGACAAATATTTTTTCAGAGCTAGATGCAGATAAAAATTATTTTTAATTTGCAACCTGATGGAGGTCAGTATAGATGGACTAATAGAGAAAGTCCCACACACTGCTAGAAGGTCAAATATTTTTTCAGAGCTAGATGAAGACAAAAAATGATTTTGAATTTGCAACCTGATGGAGGTCAGTATAGATGGACTAATAGAGAAAGTCCCACACACTGCTAGAAGGCCAAATATTTTTTCAGAGCTAGATGCAGACAAAAAATTATTTTTAATTTGCAACCTGATGGAGGTCAGTATAGATGGACTAATAGAGAAAGTCCCACACACTGCTAGAAGGCCAAATTTTTTTTCAGAGTTAGATGCAGAAAAAAATTATATTCAGTTTGCAACCTGATGGAGGTCTGTATAGATGGATTAATAGAACAAGTCCCACACACAGCTAGAAGCCCAATATTTTTTCAGAGGTAGATGCAGAAAAAAAATATATTCAGTTTGCAACCTGATGGAGGTCAGTATAGATGGACTAATAGAGAAAGTCCCAAACACTGCTAGAAGGCCAAATATTTTTTCAGAGCTAGATGCAGACAAAAAATTATTTTGAATTTGCAACTGATGGAGGTCAGTATAGATGGACTAATAGAGAAAGTCCCACACACTGCTAGAAGGCCAAATATTTTTTCAGAGCTAGATGCAGACAAAAAATTATTTTTAATTTGCAACCTGATGGAGGTCAGTATAGATGGACTAATAGAGAAAGTCCCACACACTGCTAGAAGGCCAAATATTTTTTCAGAGCTAGATGCAGACAAAAAATTATTTTTAATTTGCAACCTGTTGGAGGTCAGTATAGATGGACTAATAGAGAAAGTCCCACACACAGCTAGAAGGCCAAATATTTTTTCAGAGCTAAATGCAGACAAAAAATTATTTTTAATTTGCAACCTGATGGAGGTCAGTATAGATGGACTAATAGAGAAAGTCCCACAAACTGCTAGAAGGCCAAATATTTTTTCAGATCTAGATGCAGATAAAAATTATTTTTAATTTGCAACCTGATGGAGGTCAGTATAGATGGACTAATAGAGAAAGTCCCACACACTGCTAGAAGGCCAAATATTTTTTCAGAGCTAGATGCAGACAAAAAATTATTTTGAGTTTGCAACCTGTTGGAGGTCAGTATAGATGGACTAATAGAGAAAGTCCCACACACTGCTAGAAGGCCAAATATTTTTTCAGAGCTAGATGCAGACAAAAAATTATTTTTAATTTGCAACCTGATGGAGGTCAGTATAGATGGACTAATAGAGAAAGTCCCACACACTGCTAGAAGGCCAAATATTTTTTCAGACCTAGATGCAGATAAAAATTCTTTTTAATTTGCAACCTGATGGAGGTCTGTATAGATGGACTAATAGAGAAAGTCCCTCTCACTGCTAGAAGGCCAAATATTTTTTCAGAGCTAGATGCAGATAAAAATTATTTTTAATTTGCAACCTGATGGAGGTCAGTATAGATGGACTAATAGAGAAAGTCCCACACACTGCTAGAAGGCCAAATATTTTTTCAGAGCTTGATGCAGACAAAAAATTATTTTTAATTTGCAACCTGATGGAGGTCAGTATAGATGGACTAATAGAGAAAGTCCCACACACTGCTAGAAGGCCAAATATTTTTTCAGAGCTAGATGCAGACAAAAAATTATTTTTAATTTGCAACCTGTTGGAGGTCAGTATAGATGGACAAATAGAGAAAGTCCCACACACTGCTAGAAGGCCAAATATTTTTTCAGAGCTAGATGCAGACAAAAAATGATTTTGAATTTGCAAACTGATGGAGGTCAGTATAGATGGACTAATAGAGAATGTCCCACACACTGCTAGAAGGCCAAATTTTTTTTCAGAGCTAGATGCAGACAAAAAATTATTTTGAGTTTGCAACCTGATGGAGGTCAGTATAGATGGACTAATAGAGAAAGTCCCACACACTGCTAGAAGGCCAAATATTTTTTCAGAGCTAGATGCAGACAAAAAATTATTTTTAATTTGCAACCTGATGGAGGTCAGTATAGATGGACTAATAGAGAAAGTCCCACACACTGCTAGAAGGCCAAATATTTTTTCAGAGCTTGATGCAGACAAAAAATTATTTTTAATTTGCAACCTGATGGAGGTCAGTATAGATGGACTAATAGAGAAAGTCCCACACACTGCTAGAAGGCCAAATATTTTTTCAGAGCTAGATGCAGACAAAAAATTATTTTTAATTTGCAACCTGTTGGAGGTCAGTATAGATGGACAAATAGAGAAAGTCCCACACACTGCTAGAAGGCCAAATATTTTTTCAGAGCTAGATGCAGACAAAAAATGATTTTGAATTTGCAAACTGATGGAGGTCAGTATAGATGGACTAATAGAGAATGTCCCACACACTGCTAGAAGGCCAAATATTTTTTCAGAGCTAGATGCAGACAAAAAATGATTTTGAATTTGCAAACTGATGGAGGTCAGTATAGATGGACTAATAGAGAAAGTCCCACACACTGCTAGAAGGCCAAATATTTTTTCAGAGCTAGATGCAGACAAAAAATTATTTTGAATTTGCAACCTGATGGAGGTCAGTATAGATGGACTAATAGAGAAAGTCCCACACACTGCTAGAAGGCCAAATATTTTTTCAGAGCTAGATGCAGATAAAAATTATTTTTAATTTGCAACCTGATGGAGGTCAGTATAGATGGACTAATAGAGAAAGTACCACACACTGCTAGAAGGTCAAATATTTTTTCAGAGCTAGATGAAGACAAAAAATGATTTTGAATTTGCAACCTGATGGAGGTCAGTATAGATGGACTAATAGAGAAAGTCCCACACACTGCTAGAAGGCCAAATATTTTTTCAGAGCTAGATGCAGACAAAAAATGATTTTGAATTTGCAAACTGATGGAGGTCAGTATAGATGGACTAATAGAGAAAGTCCCACACACTGCTAGAAGGCCAAATATTTTTTCAGAGCTAGATGCAGACAAAAAATTATTTTGAATTTGCAACCTGATGGAGGTCAGTATAGATGGACTAATAGAGAAAGTCCCACACACTGCTAGAAGGCCAAATATTTTTTCAGAGCTAGATGCAGATAAAAATTATTTTTAATTTGCAACCTGATGGAGGTCAGTATAGATGGACTAATAGAGAAAGTCCCACACACTGCTAGAAGGTCAAATATTTTTTCAGAGCTAGATGAAGACAAAAAATGATTTTGAATTTGCAACCTGATGGAGGTCAGTATAGATGGACTAATAGAGAAAGTCCCACACACTGCTAGAAGGCCAAATATTTTTTCAGAGCTAGATGCAGACAAAAAATTATTTTTAATTTGCAACCTGATGGAGGTCAGTATAGATGGACTAATAGAGAAAGTCCCACACACTGCTAGAAGGCCAAATTTTTTTTCAGAGGTAGATGCAGAAAAAAATTATATTCAGTTTGCAACCTGATGGAGGTCTGTATAGATGGATTAATAGAACAAGTCCCACACACAGCTAGAAGCCCAATATTTTTTCAGAGGTAGATGCAGAAAAAAAATATATTCAGTTTGCAACCTGATGGAGGTCAGTATAGATGGACTAATAGAGAAAGTCCCAAACACTGCTAGAAGGCCAAATATTTTTTCAGAGGTAGATGCAGACAAAAAATTATTTTGAATTTGCAACCTGATGGAGGTCAGTATAGATGGACTAATAGAGAAAGTCCCACACACTGCTAGAAGGCCAAATATTTTTTCAGAGCTAGATGCAGACAAAAAATTATTTTTAATTTGCAACCTGATGGAGGTCAGTATAGATGGACTAATAGAGAAAGTCCCACACACTGCTAGAAGGCCAAATATTTTTTCAGAGCTAGATGCAGACAAAAAATTATTTTTAATTTGCAACCTGATGGAGGTCAGTATAGATGGACTAATAGAGAAAGTCCCACACACAGCTAGAAGGCCAAATATTTTTTCAGAGCTAGATGCAGACAAAAAATTATTTTGAGTTTGCAACCTGATGGAGGTCAGTATAGATGGACTAATAGAGAAAGTCCCACACACTGCTAGAAGGCCAAATATTTTTTCAGAGCTAGATGCAGACAAAAAATTATTTTTAATTTGCAACCTGATGGAGGTCAGTATAGATGGACTAATAGAGAAAGTCCCACACACTGCTAGAAGGCCAAATATTTTTTCAGACCTAGATGCAGATAAAAATTATTTTTAATTTGCAACCTGATGGAGGTCAGTATAGATGGACTAATAGAGAAAGTCCCACTCACTGCTAGAAGGCCAAATATTTTTTCAGAGCTAGATGCAGATAAAAATTATTTTTAATTTGCAACCTGATGGAGGTCAGTATAGATGGACTAATAGAGAAAGTCCCACACACTGCTAGAAGGCCAAATATTTTTTCAGAGCTAGATGCAGACAAAAAATTATTTTGAATTTGCAACCTGATGGAGGTCAGTATAGATGGACTAATAGAGAAAGTCCCACACACTGCTAGAAGGCCAAATATTTTTTCCGAGCTAGATGCCGACAAAAAATTATTTTTAATTTGCAACCTGATGGAGGTCAGTATAGATGGACTAATAGAGAATGTCCCACACACTGCTAGAAGGCCAAATATTTTTTCAGAGCTAGATGCAGACAAAAAATGATTTTGAATTTGCAAACTGATGGAGGTCAGTATAGATGGACTAATAGAGAAAGTCCGACACACTGCTAGAAGGCCAAATAATTTTTCAGAGCTAGATGCAGACAAAAAATTATTTTGAATTTGCAACCTGATGGAGGTCAGTATAGATGGACTAATAGAGAAAGTCCCACACACTGCTAGAAGGCCAAATATTTTTTCAGAGCTAGATGCAGATAAAAATTATTTTTAATTTGCAACCTGATGGAGGTCAGTATAGATGGACTAATAGAGAAAGTCCCACACACTGCTAGAAGGTCAAATATTTTTTCAGAGCTAGATGCAGACAAAAAATGATTTTGAATTTGCAACCTGATGGAGGTCAGTATAGATGGACTAATAGAGAAAGTCCCACACACTGCTAGAAGGCCAAATATTTTTTCAGAGCTAGATGCAGACAAAAAATTATTTTTAATTTGCAACCTGATGGAGGTCAGTATAGATGGACTAATAGAGAAAGTCCCACACACTGCTAGAAGGCCAAATTTTTTTTCAGAGGTAGATGCAGAAAAAAATTATATTCAGTTTGCAACCTGATGGAGGTCTGTATAGATGGATTAATAGAACAAGTCCCACACACAGCTAGAAGCCCAATATTTTTTCAGAGGTAGATGCAGAAAAAAAATATATTCAGTTTGCAACCTGATGGAGGTCAGTATAGATGGACTAATAGAGAAAGTCCCAAACACTGCTAGAAGGCCAAATATTTTTTCAGAGCTAGATGCAGATAAAAAATATTTTTAATTTGCAACCTGATGGAGGTCAGTATAGATGGACTAATAGAGAAAGTCCCACACACTGCTAGAAGGCCAAATATTTTTTCAGAGCTAGATGCAGACAAAAAATTATTTTGAATTTGCAACCTGATGGAGGTCAGCATAGATGGACTAATAGAGAAAGTCCCACACACTGCTAGAAGGCCAAATATTTTTTCAGAGCTAGATGCAGACAAAAAATTATTTTTAATTTGCAACCTTATGGAGGTCAGTATAGATGGACTAATAGAGAATGTCCCACACACTGCTAGAAGGCCAAATATTTTTTCAGATCTAGATGCAGATAAAAATTCTTTTTAATTTGCAACCTGATGGAGGTCTGTATAGATGGACTAATAGAGAAAGTCCCACTCACTGCTAGAAGGCCAAATATTTTTTCAGAGCTAGATGCAGATAAAAATTATTTTTAATTTGCAACCTGATGGAGGTCAGTATAGATGGACTAATAGAGAAAGTCCCACACACTGCTAGAAGGCCAAATATTTTTTCAGAGCTTGATGCAGACAAAAAATTATTTTTAATTTGCAACCTGATGGAGGTCAGTATAGATGGACTAATAGAGAAAGTCCCACACACTGCTAGAAGGCCAAATATTTTTTCAGAGCTAGATGCAGACAAAAAATTATTTTTAATTTGCAACCTGTTGGAGGTCAGTATAGATGGACAAATAGAGAAAGTCCCACACACTGCTAGAAGGCCAAATATTTTTTCAGAGCTAGATGCAGACAAAAAATGATTTTGAATTTGCAAACTGATGGAGGTCAGTATAGATGGACTAATAGAGAATGTCCCACACACTGCTAGAAGGCCAAATTTTTTTTCAGAGCTAGATGCAGACAAAAAATTATTTTGAGTTTGCAACCTGATGGAGGTCAGTATAGATGGACTAATAGAGAAAGTCCCACACACTGCTAGAAGGCCAAATATTTTTTCAGAGCTAGATGCAGACAAAAAATTATTTTTAATTTGCAACCTGATGGAGGTCAGTATAGATGGACTAATAGAGAAAGTCCCACACACTGCTAGAAGGCCAAATATTTTTTCAGAGCTTGATGCAGACAAAAAATTATTTTTAATTTGCAACCTGATGGAGGTCAGTATAGATGGACTAATAGAGAAAGTCCCACACACTGCTAGAAGGCCAAATATTTTTTCAGAGCTAGATGCAGACAAAAAATTATTTTTAATTTGCAACCTGTTGGAGGTCAGTATAGATGGACAAATAGAGAAAGTCCCACACACTGCTAGAAGGCCAAATATTTTTTCAGAGCTAGATGCAGACAAAAAATGATTTTGAATTTGCAAACTGATGGAGGTCAGTATAGATGGACTAATAGAGAATGTCCCACACACTGCTAGAAGGCCAAATATTTTTTCAGAGCTAGATGCAGACAAAAAATGATTTTGAATTTGCAAACTGATGGAGGTCAGTATAGATGGACTAATAGAGAAAGTCCCACACACTGCTAGAAGGCCAAATATTTTTTCAGAGCTAGATGCAGACAAAAAATTATTTTGAATTTGCAACCTGATGGAGGTCAGTATAGATGGACTAATAGAGAAAGTCCCACACACTGCTAGAAGGCCAAATATTTTTTCAGAGCTAGATGCAGATAAAAATTATTTTTAATTTGCAACCTGATGGAGGTCAGTATAGATGGACTAATAGATAAAGTCCCACACACTGCTAGAAGGTCAAATATTTTTTCAGAGCTAGATGAAGACAAAAAATGATTTTGAATTTGCAACCTGATGGAGGTCAGTATAGATGGACTAATAGAGAAAGTCCCACACACTGCTAGAAGGCCAAATATTTTTTCAGAGCTAGATGCAGACAAAAAATTATTTTTAATTTGCAACCTGATGGAGGTCAGTATAGATGGACTAATAGAGAAAGTCCCACACACTGCTAGAAGGCCAAATTTTTTTTCAGAGGTAGATGCAGAAAAAAATTATATTCAGTTTGCAACCTGATGTAGGTCTGTATAGATGGATTAATAGAACAAGTCCCACACACAGCTAGAAGCCCAATATTTTTTCAGAGGTAGATGCAGAAAAAAAATATATTCAGTTTGCAACCTGATGGAGGTCAGTATAGATGGACTAATAGAGAAAGTCCCAAACACTGCTAGAAGGCCAAATATTTTTTCAGAGGTAGATGCAGACAAAAAATTATTTTGAATTTGCAACCTGATGGAGGTCAGTATAGATGGACTAATAGAGAAAGTCCCACCCACTGCTAGAAGGCCAAATATTTTTTCAGAGCTAGATGCAGACAAAAAATTATTTTTAATTTGCAACCTGATGGAGGTCAGTATAGATGGACTAATAGAGAAAGTCCCACACACTGCTAGAAGGCCAAATATTTTTTCAGAGCTAGATGCAGACAAAAAATTATTTTTAATTTGCAACCTGTTGGAGGTCAGTATAGATGGACTAATAGAGAAAGTCCCACACACAGCTAGAAGGCCAAATATTTTTTCAGAGCTAAATGCAGACAAAAAATTATTTTTAATTTGCAACCTGATGGAGGTCAGTATAGATGGACTAATAGAGAAAGTCCGACACACTGCTAGAAGGCCAAATAATTTTTCAGAGCTAGATGCAGACAAAAAATTATTTTGAATTTGCAACCTGATGGAGGTCAGTATAGATGGACTAATAGAGAAAGTCCCACACACTGCTAGAAGGCCAAATATTTTTTCAGAGCTAGATGCAGACAAAAAATTATTTTTAATTTGCAACCTGATGGAGGTCAGTATAGATGGACTAATAGAGAAAGTCCCACACACTGCTAGAAGGCCAAATATTTTTTCAGAGCTAGATGCAGACAAAAAATTATTTTTAATTTGCAACCTGATGGAGGTCAGTATAGATGGACTAATAGAGAAAGTCCCACACACAGCTAGAAGGCCAAATATTTTTTCAGAGCTAGATGCAGACAAAAAATTATTTTGAGTTTGCAACCTGATGGAGGTCAGTATAGATGGACTAATAGAGAAAGTCCCACACACTGCTAGAAGGCCAAATATTTTTTCAGAGCTAGATGCAGACAAAAAATTATTTTTAATTTGCAACCTGATGGAGGTCAGTATAGATGGACTAATAGAGAAAGTCCCACACACTGCTAGAAGGCCAAATATTTTTTCAGACCTAGATGCAGATAAAAATTATTTTTAATTTGCAACCTGATGGAGGTCAGTATAGATGGACTAATAGAGAAAGTCCCACTCACTGCTAGAAGGCCAAATATTTTTTCAGAGCTAGATGCAGATAAAAATTATTTTTAATTTGCAACCTGATGGAGGTCAGTATAGATGGACTAATAGAGAAAGTCCCACACACTGCTAGAAGGCCAAATATTTTTTCAGAGCTAGATGCAGACAAAAAATTATTTTGAATTTGCAACCTGATGGAGGTCAGTATAGATGGACTAATAGAGAAAGTCCCACACACTGCTAGAAGGCCAAATATTTTTTCCGAGCTAGATGCCGACAAAAAATTATTTTTAATTTGCAACCTGATGGAGGTCAGTATAGATGGACTAATAGAGAATGTCCCACACACTGCTAGAAGGCCAAATATTTTTTCAGAGCTAGATGCAGACAAAAAATGATTTTGAATTTGCAAACTGATGGAGGTCAGTATAGATGGACTAATAGAGAAAGTCCGACACACTGCTAGAAGGCCAAATAATTTTTCAGAGCTAGATGCAGACAAAAAATTATTTTGAATTTGCAACCTGATGGAGGTCAGTATAGATGGACTAATAGAGAAAGTCCCACACACTGCTAGAAGGCCAAATATTTTTTCAGAGCTAGATGCAGATAAAAATTATTTTTAATTTGCAACCTGATGGAGGTCAGTATAGATGGACTAATAGAGAAAGTCCCACACACTGCTAGAAGGTCAAATATTTTTTCAGAGCTAGATGCAGACAAAAAATGATTTTGAATTTGCAACCTGATGGAGGTCAGTATAGATGGACTAATAGAGAAAGTCCCACACACTGCTAGAAGGCCAAATATTTTTTCAGAGCTAGATGCAGACAAAAAATTATTTTTAATTTGCAACCTGATGGAGGTCAGTATAGATGGACTAATAGAGAAAGTCCCACACACTGCTAGAAGGCCAAATTTTTTTTCAGAGGTAGATGCAGAAAAAAATTATATTCAGTTTGCAACCTGATGGAGGTCTGTATAGATGGATTAATAGAACAAGTCCCACACACAGCTAGAAGCCCAATATTTTTTCAGAGGTAGATGCAGAAAAAAAATATATTCAGTTTGCAACCTGATGGAGGTCAGTATAGATGGACTAATAGAGAAAGTCCCAAACACTGCTAGAAGGCCAAATATTTTTTCAGAGCTAGATGCAGATAAAAAATATTTTTAATTTGCAACCTGATGGAGGTCAGTATAGATGGACTAATAGAGAAAGTCCCACACACTGCTAGAAGGCCAAATATTTTTTCAGAGCTAGATGCAGACAAAAAATTATTTTGAATTTGCAACCTGATGGAGGTCAGCATAGATGGACTAATAGAGAAAGTCCCACACACTGCTAGAAGGCCAAATATTTTTTCAGAGCTAGATGCAGACAAAAAATTATTTTTAATTTGCAACCTTATGGAGGTCAGTATAGATGGACTAATAGAGAATGTCCCACACACTGCTAGAAGGCCAAATATTTTTTCAGATCTAGATGCAGATAAAAATTCTTTTTAATTTGCAACCTGATGGAGGTCTGTATAGATGGACTAATAGAGAAAGTCCCACTCACTGCTAGAAGGCCAAATATTTTTTCAGAGCTAGATGCAGATAAAAATTATTTTTAATTTGCAACCTGATGGAGGTCAGTATAGATGGACTAATAGAGAAAGTCCCACACACTGCTAGAAGGCCAAATATTTTTTCAGAGCTTGATGCAGACAAAAAATTATTTTTAATTTGCAACCTGATGGAGGTCAGTATAGATGGACTAATAGAGAAAGTCCCACACACTGCTAGAAGGCCAAATATTTTTTCAGAGCTAGATGCAGACAAAAAATTATTTTTAATTTGCAACCTGTTGGAGGTCAGTATAGATGGACAAATAGAGAAAGTCCCACACACTGCTAGAAGGCCAAATATTTTTTCAGAGCTAGATGCAGACAAAAAATGATTTTGAATTTGCAAACTGATGGAGGTCAGTATAGATGGACTAATAGAGAATGTCCCACACACTGCTAGAAGGCCAAATTTTTTTTCAGAGCTAGATGCAGACAAAAAATTATTTTGAGTTTGCAACCTGATGGAGGTCAGTATAGATGGACTAATAGAGAAAGTCCCACACACTGCTAGAAGGCCAAATATTTTTTCAGAGCTAGATGCAGACAAAAAATTATTTTTAATTTGCAACCTGATGGAGGTCAGTATAGATGGACTAATAGAGAAAGTCCCACACACTGCTAGAAGGCCAAATATTTTTTCAGAGCTTGATGCAGACAAAAAATTATTTTTAATTTGCAACCTGATGGAGGTCAGTATAGATGGACTAATAGAGAAAGTCCCACACACTGCTAGAAGGCCAAATATTTTTTCAGAGCTAGATGCAGACAAAAAATTATTTTTAATTTGCAACCTGTTGGAGGTCAGTATAGATGGACAAATAGAGAAAGTCCCACACACTGCTAGAAGGCCAAATATTTTTTCAGAGCTAGATGCAGACAAAAAATGATTTTGAATTTGCAAACTGATGGAGGTCAGTATAGATGGACTAATAGAGAATGTCCCACACACTGCTAGAAGGCCAAATATTTTTTCAGAGCTAGATGCAGACAAAAAATGATTTTGAATTTGCAAACTGATGGAGGTCAGTATAGATGGACTAATAGAGAAAGTCCCACACACTGCTAGAAGGCCAAATATTTTTTCAGAGCTAGATGCAGACAAAAAGTTATTTTGAATTTGCAACCTGATGGAGGTCAGTATAGATGGACTAATAGAGAAAGTCCCACACACTGCTAGAAGGCCAAATATTTTTTCAGAGCTAGATGCAGATAAAAATTATTTTTAATTTGCAACCTGATGGAGGTCAGTATAGATGGACTAATAGATAAAGTCCCACACACTGCTAGAAGGTCAAATATTTTTTCAGAGCTAGATGAAGACAAAAAATGATTTTGAATTTGCAACCTGATGGAGGTCAGTATAGATGGACTAATAGAGAAAGTCCCACACACTGCTAGAAGGCCAAATATTTTTTCAGAGCTAGATGCAGACAAAAAATTATTTTTAATTTGCAACCTGATGGAGGTCAGTATAGATGGACTAATAGAGAAAGTCCCACACACTGCTAGAAGGCCAAATTTTTTTTCAGAGGTAGATGCAGAAAAAAATTATATTCAGTTTGCAACCTGATGTAGGTCTGTATAGATGGATTAATAGAACAAGTCCCACACACAGCTAGAAGCCCAATATTTTTTCAGAGGTAGATGCAGAAAAAAAATATATTCAGTTTGCAACCTGATGGAGGTCAGTATAGATGGACTAATAGAGAAAGTCCCAAACACTGCTAGAAGGCCAAATATTTTTTCAGAGGTAGATGCAGACAAAAAATTATTTTGAATTTGCAACCTGATGGAGGTCAGTATAGATGGACTAATAGAGAAAGTCCCACCCACTGCTAGAAGGCCAAATATTTTTTCAGAGCTAGATGCAGACAAAAAATTATTTTTAATTTGCAACCTGATGGAGGTCAGTATAGATGGACTAATAGAGAAAGTCCCACACACTGCTAGAAGGCCAAATATTTTTTCAGAGCTAGATGCAGACAAAAAATTATTTTTAATTTGCAACCTGTTGGAGGTCAGTATAGATGGACTAATAGAGAAAGTCCCACACACAGCTAGAAGGCCAAATATTTTTTCAGAGCTAAATGCAGACAAAAAATTATTTTTAATTTGCAACCTGATGGAGGTCAGTATAGATGGACTAATAGAGAAAGTCCCACACACTGCTAGAAGGCCAAATATTTTTTCAGACCTAGATGCAGATAAAAATTATTTTTAATTTGCAACCTGATGGAGGTCAGTATAGATGGACTAATAGAGAAAGTCCCACTCACTGCTAGAAGGCCAAATATTTTTTCAGAGCTAGATGCAGATAAAAATTATTTTTAATTTGCAACCTGATGGAGGTCAGTATAGATGGACTAATAGAGAAAGTCCCACACACTGCTAGAAGGCCAAATATTTTTTCAGAGCTAGATGCAGACAAAAAATTATTTTGAATTTGCAACCTGATGGAGGTCAGTATAGATGGACTAATAGAGAAAGTCCCACACACTGCTAGAAGGCCAAATATTTTTTCAGAGCTAGATGCAGACAAAAAATTATTTTTAATTTGCAACCTGATGGAGGTCAGTATAGATGGACTAATAGAGAATGTCCCACACACTGCTAGAAGGCCAAATATTTTTTCAGAGCTAGATGCAGACAAAAAATGATTTTGAATTTGCAAACTGATGGAGGTCAGTATAGATGGACTAATAGAGAATGTCCCACACACTGCTAGAAGGCCAAATATTTTTTCAGAGCTAGATGCAGACAAAAAATTATTTTGAATTTGCAACCTGATGGAGGTCAGTATAGATGGACTAATAGAGAAAGTCCCACACACTGCTAGAAGGCCAAATATTTTTTCAGAGCTAGATGCAGATAAAAATTATTTTTAATTTGCAACCTGAAGGAGGTCAGTATAGATGGACTAATAGAGAAAGTCCCACACACTGCTAGAAGGTCAAATATTTTTTCAGAGCTAGATGCAGACAAAAAATGATTTTGAATTTGCAACCTGATGGAGGTCAGTATAGATGGACTAATAGAGAAAGTCCCACACACTGCTAGAAGGCCAAATATTTTTTCAGAGCTAGATGCAGACAAAAAATTATTTTTAATTTGCAACCTGATGGAGGTCAGTATAGATGGACTAATAGAGAAAGTCCCACACACTGCTAGAAGGCCAAATTTTTTTTCAGAGTTAGATGCAGAAAAAAATTATATTCAGTTTGCAACCTGATGGAGGTCTGTATAGATGGATTAATAGAACAAGTCCCACACACAGCTAGAAGCCCAATATTTTTTCAGAGGTAGATGCAGAAAAAAAATATATTCAGTTTGCAACCTGATGGAGGTCAGTATAGATGGACTAATAGAGAAAGTCCCAAACACTGCTAGAAGGCCAAATATTTTTTCAGAGCTAGATGCAGATAAAAAATATTTTTAATTTGCAACCTGATGGAGGTCAGTATAGATGGACTAATAGAGAAAGTCCCACACACTGCTAGAAGGCCAAATATTTTTTCAGAGCTAGATGCAGACAAAAAATTATTCTGAATTTGCAACCTGATGGAGGTCAGCATAGATGGACTAATAGAGAAAGTCCCACACACTGCTAGAAGGCCAAATATTTTTTCAGAGCTAGATGCAGATAAAAATTATTTTTAATTTGCAACCTGATGGAGGTCAGTATAGATGGACTAATAGAGAAAGTCCCACACACTGCTAGAAGGCCAAATATTTTTTTAGAGCTAGATGCAGACAAAAAATTATTTTGAATTTGCAACCTGATGGAGGTCAGTATAGATGGACTAATAGAGAAAGTCCCACACACTGCGAGAAGGCCAAATATTTTTTCAGAGCTAGATGCAGATAAAAATTATTTTTAATTTGCAACCTGATGGAGGTCAGTATAGATGGACTAATAGAGAAAGTCCCACACACTGCTAGAAGGCCAAATATTTTTTCAGAGCTAGATGCAGACAAAAAATTATTTTGAATTTGCAACCTGATGGAGGTCAGTATAGATGGACTAATAGAGAAAGTCCCACACACTGCTAGAAGGACAAATATTTTTTCAGAGCTAGATGCAGATAAAAATTATTTTTAATTTGCAACCTGATGGAGGTCAGTATAGATGGACTAATAGAGAAAGTCCCACACACTGCTAGAAGGTCAAATATTTTTTCAGAGCTAGATGAAGACAAAAAATGATTTTGAATTTGCAACCTGATGGAGGTCAGTATAGATGGACTAATAGAGAAAGTCCGACACACTGCTAGAAGGCCAAATTTTTTTTCAGAGGTAGATGCAGAAAAAAATTATATTCAGTTTGCAACCTGATGGAGGTTTGTATAGATGGATTAATAGAACAAGTCCCACACACAGCTGGAAGCCCAATATTTTTTCAGAGGTAGATGCAGAAAAAAAATATATTCAGTTTGCAACCTGATGGAGGTCAGTATAGATGGACTAATAGAGAAAGTCCCAAACACTGCTAGGAGGCCAAATATTTTTTCAGAGCTAGATGCAGATAAAAATTATTTTTAATTTGCAACCTGATGGAGGTCAGTATAGATGGACTAATAGAGAAAGTCCCACACACTGCTAGAAGGCCAAATATTTTTTCAGAGCTAGATGCAGACAAAAAATTATTTTGAATTTGCAACCTGATGGAGGTCAGTATAGATGGACTAATAGAGAAAGTCCCACACACTGCTAGAAGGCCAAATATTTTTTCAGAGCTAGATGCAGACAAAAAATTATTTTTAATTTGCAACCTTATGGAGGTCAGTATAGATGGACTAATAGAGAAAGTCCCACACACTGCTAGAAGGCCAAATATTTTTTCAGACCTAGATGCAGATAAAAATTCTTTTTAATTTGCAACCTGATGGAGGTCAGTATAGATGGACTAATAGAGAAAGTCCCACTCACTGCTAGAAGGCCAAATATTTTTTCAGAGCTAGATGCAGATAAAAATTATTTTTAATTTGCAACCTGATGGAGGTCAGTATAGATGGACTAATAGAGAAAGTCCCACACACTGCTAGAAGGCCAAATATTTTTTCAGACCTAGATGCAGATAAAAATTCTTTTTAATTTGCAACCTGATGGAGGTCAGTATAGATGGACTAATAGAGAAAGTCCCACTCACTGCTAGAAGGCCAAATATTTTTTCAGAGCTAGATGCAGATAAAAATTATTTTTAATTTGCAACCTGATGGAGGTCAGTATAGATGGACTAATAGAGAAAGTCCCACACACTGCTAGAAGGCCAAATATTTTTTCAGAGCTAGATGCAGACAAAAAATTATTTTGAATTTGCAACCTGATGGAGGTCAGTATAGATGGACTAATAGAGAAAGTCCTACACACTGCTAGAAGGCCAAATATTTTTTCAGAGCTAGATACAGACAAAAAATAATTTTTAATTTGCAACCTGATGGAGGTCAGTATAGATGGGCTAATAGAGAAAGTCCCACACACTGCTAGAAGGCCAAATATTTTTTTAGAGCTAGATGCAGACAAAAAATGATTTTGAATTTGCAACCTGATGGAGGTCAGTATAGATGGACTAATAGAGAAAGTCCCACACACTGCTAGAAGGCCAATTATTTTTTCAGAGCTAGATGCAGACAAAAAATTATTTTTAATTTGCAACCTGATGGAGGTCAGTATAGATGGACTAATAGAGAAAGTCCCACACACTGCTAGAAGGCCAAATATTTTTTCAGAGCTAGATGCAGATAAAAATTATTTTTAATTTGCAACCTGATGGAGGTCAGTATAGATGGACTAATAGAGAAAGTCCCACACACTGCTAGAAGGCCAAATATTTTTTCAGAGCTAGATGCATAAAAAAATTATATTCAGTTTGCAACCTGATGGAGGTCAGTATAGATGGACTAATAGAACAAGTCCCACACACAGCTAGAAGCCCAAATATTTTTTCAGAGGTAGATGCAGAAAAAAATTATTTTTAATTTGCAGCCTGATGGAGGTCAGTATAGATGGACTAATAGAGAAAGTCCCACACACTTCTAGAAGGCCAAATATTTTTTCAGAGCTAGATGCAGACAAAAAATTATTTTGAATTTGCAACCTGATGGAGGTCAGTATAGATGGACTAATAGAGAAAGTCCCACACACTGCTAGAAGGCCAAATATTTTTTCAGAGCTAGATGCAAATATAAATTATTTTTATTTTGCAACCTGATGGAGGTCAGTATAGATGGACTAATAGAATGATGCTATGCCCAAAAGATTTTACTTCACTAGGTGCAGTAAAAAAATTGTTATTCTATACATAGGTGGTATATCTTGCAACACAGATAGTCTACTCCACTGACTAACACACTCTGCAATAGGCCAAAAAGGATTAGCTTTGCTAGATTCAGCCAAATGCTGTGAAAAAAACTTGCACAGCACTGGCACAGACCTGCCTGGCAAAAACTGATAGGAACTGATGTAACCTAGTCCTGAAAAGGACTGCAATTACAATTAGTCTTTACTCCCACAATCTATCTATTTAAGAGCACAGACCTGCCTGATAAAAGTCGTAGGAAATGCTGTAACCTAGTCCTTAAAAGGACTGCAATCACAACTATTCCCTACTCCCAAGCTATCTGTAGATTTGTGCGAAAATTGGCTTGAAATTAACAAGGTATAGCGCACACAGCAACAGCGGTGCCGTCTAACACGCAGCTGCAGCAGTGAGAAAATGGTGGCGACGGGGAAAATGGCTGGGTCTTATAGGGCAAGGACATGTGACATACACTGCCAATGACACATGCCCTTGCTTGTGTGAAAAAAAGCACTTCGCTCCGTGTGTGCGCTGCTGATAGGCTGACAGATTGCACCTCCCCACTGTAAATGCGGGAAAGAGAAAAAAAATGGAGTTTTTCATTATTCCTGCAGAGATCCATCCCTGCCCCTCCCCCCACCCCGCTGTACACTCAAACTGCGTATTAACATTAATTTTCATCATTACTGAGAAAAAATCCAGTTATGATTTTGGTGCACGAACAGTTATCGAACATAACCTCGAACAGCCGAATTTTTCTCAAATCGTTCGTGTTCGCCGAACGGCTTGTACACAGCCCAAAACAGCTCTAATTTGAGATTGGCGAACAGTTCAAGTGGAACAATGCTCATCTCTACCGTTGATATGCAGATGTCACATGTGCACGTCTTTTCAAAAGGAAAAAAATGGGGAGGGAAAGGAAAGATTTTAAAAACAAAAATCCAAATGACAATAGTAGCAGCCAAAATGTCAACGGAACCAGAGATTCCCAGCCAGTCTCCCATGCCAGTACTTACCCAGCCTCAAGCTGTATAGCAGCTGTGAACGGACGAGGGTAGGCACATTCAGCTTAAAATGGCCGTTGATGTGCAGATGTCACTTGTGCGCGTCTTTTCAAAAGGAATAAAATGGGGAGGGAAAGGTTGGATTTTAAAAACAAAAATCCAAAAGTCCAAATGACAATAGCAGCAGCCAAAATGTCAACGGAACAGGGGATTCCCAGCCAGTCTCCGATGCCAGTACTTGCCTGGCCTCAAACTGCATAGTGGCTGTGATCTGACGAGGGTAGGTAATTTCAGCTTAAAATGGCCTTTGATGTGCGAATGTCACATGTGCGCATCTTTTCAAAAGGAATAAAATGGGGAGGGGAAGGTTAGATTTTAAAAACAAAAATTCAAAAATCCAAATGACAATAGTAGCAGCAAAAATATCAACAGAACCAGGGATTCCCAACCAGTCTCCCATGCCAGTACTAGCCCAGCCTCAAGGTGCGTAGCAGCTGCAACCTGATGAGTGCAGGCACATTCAGCTTAGAATGGACGTTAACATGCAGATGTCATATGTGCGTGTCTTTTCAAAATGAACAAAATAGGGAGGGAAAGGTTAGATTTTAAAAACAAAAATCCAAAAATCCAAATGACAATAGCAGCAGCCAAAATTTCAATGGAACCGGGGACTCCCAGCCAGTCTCGCATACCAGTAGTTGCCCAGCCTCAAGCTGTGTAGCGGCTGCGATCTGACGAGGGCAGACACATACAGCAGAGTATGGCCATCAGCATGCAGATGTCACATGTGCGCGTCTTTTCAAATGGAATAAAATGGGGAGGGAAAGGTTAGATTTTAAAAAAAAATCCAAATGACAACAGCAGCAGCCAAAATGTCAATGGAAGCAGGGATTCCCAGCCAGTTTCCCACGCCGGTACCCGCCCGGCCTCAAGCTGCGCAGCGGAATTAATCTGACGAAGGCAGGCACATTAAGCTTTGATTGGCTGTTGACATGCAAATATCACATTTGCGCTTCTTTTCAAAAGGAATAAAAAGGGGAGGGAAAGGATAAATTTTAAAATCAAAAATCCAAAAATCCAAATGACAATAGCAGCAGCCAAAACATCAATGTTACCAAGCATTCCCAGCCACTCTCCCATGCCAGTACTGGCCCAGCCTCAAGCTGCTTAGCAGCTGCAATCTGACAAGGGCAGGCACATTCAGCTTAGAATGGCCGTTGATGTGCAGATGTCATATGTGCATGTCTTTTCAAAAGGAATAAAATGGGGAGGAAAAAGTTAGATTTAAAAAAAAAAAAAAAAAAAATCCAAATGACAATAGCAGCAGCCAAAATGTCAACGGAATCAGGGATTCCCAGCCAGTCTCCCATGCCATTACTTGCCTGGCCTCAAGCTGCCTAGCGGCTGCGATTTGATGAGAGTAAGCACATTCAGCTTAGAATGGCTGTTGATGAGCAGCTGTCACATGTGCGTGTCTTTTCAAAAGGAATAAAATGGGGAGGGAAGGGTCATGTTTTTCAAAACAAAAATCCAAATGGCAATAGCAGCAGCCAAAATTTCAACGGAACTGTGGATTCCCAGCCAGTCTCCCAAGCCAGTACTTGCCCAGCCTCAAGCTGTGTAGCTGCTGCAATCTGACCAGAGTAGGCACATTCAGCTTAGAATGGCCGTTGACGTGCAGCTATCACATGTGCGTGTCTTTTTAAAAGGAATAAAATGGGGAGGAAAAGGTTAGATTTTAAAAACAAAAATCCAAATGATAGTAGCAGCAGCCAGAATGTCAATGGATCCGGTGATTCCCAGCCAGTCTCCCATGCCGGTACTTGCCCGATCAAAAGCTGTGTAGTAGCTGCAATTTGACGAGGGTAGTCACATTCAACTTAGAATGGCCGTTGACGTACAGATGACACATGTGCGCGTCTTTTCAAAATGAATAAAATGGGGAGAGAAAGGTTAAATTTTAAAAACAAAAATGCAAATGACAATAGCATCAGCCAAAATGTCAACAGAACCAGTGATTCCCAGCCACTCTCCCATGCTGATACTTGCCCAGCCTCACGCTGCATGGCGGCTGCGATCTGACAAGGGCAGGCACATTCAGCTTAGAATGCCCGTTGACACTCAGATGTTACATGTGCGCGTCTTTTCAAAAGGAATAAAATGGGGAGGGAAAGGTTAGATTTTAAAAACAAAAATCCAAATGACAATAGCAGCAGCCAAAATGTCAATGGAACCGGGAATTCCCAGCCAGTCACCCACGCCGGTACTCGCCCGGCCTCAAGCTGAGTAGCAGTTGCCATCTGACGAGAGAAGGCACATTCAGCTTAGAATGACCATTGATATGCAGATGTCACTTGTGCGCGTCTTTTCAAAAGGAAAAAAATGGGGAGGGAAAGGTTATATTTTAAAAACAAAAATCCAAATGACAATAGCAGCAGCCAAAATTTCAACGGAACCAGGGATTCCCAGCCAGTCTCCCATTCCAGTACTTGCCCAGCCTCAAGCTGTGTAGCGGCTGCGATCTGACAAAGGCAGACACATTCAGCTTAGTATGGCCATTAACATGCAGCTGTCACATGTGCGTGTCTTTTCAAAAGGAATAAAATGGAGAGAAAAAGGATAGATTTTAAAAACAAAAATCCAAAAACACAAATGACAATAGCAGCAGCCAAAATGTCAACTGAACTGGGGATTCCCAGCCAGTCTCCCATTCTGGTACTTGCCCGGCCTCAAGCTGTGTAGAGGCTGCGATCTGACGAGGGTAGCCACATTCAGCTTAGAATGGCCTTTGACGTGCAGGGGGCACATGTGCTTGTCTTTTCAAAATAAATAAAATAGGGAGGGAAAGGTTAGATTTAAAAAAAAAAAAAACCAAATGAAAATAGCAGCAGCTGAAATGTCAACAGAATCAGGGATTCCCAGCAAGTCTCCCATGCTGGTACTTAACCAAACACAAGCTGCGTAGCAGCTGAGATCTGACAAAGGCAGGCACATTCAGCTTAGAATGGCCGTTGACGTGCAGATGTCACATGTTCGCGTCTTTTCAAAAGGAATAAAATGGGGAGGGAAAGGTTAAACTTTAAAAACAAAAATCCAAATGACAATAGCAGCAGCCAAAATTTCAACAGAACCAGGGATCCCCAGCCAGTCTCCCATGCTGGTATTTGCCCAACCTCAAGCTGCAAAGTGGCTGTGATCTGACGAGGGAAGGTACATTCAGCTTAGAATGGCCGTTAAGGTACAGATGTCACATGTGCGCGTCTTTTCAAAAGGAATAAAATGGGGAGGGAGAGGTAAGATTTTAAAAACTAAAATCCAAATGACAATAGCAGCAGCCAGAATGTCAACGGAACCGGGGACTCCCAGCCAGTCTACCATGCCGGTACTTGCCCATCCTCAAGCTGCGTAACAGCTGCGATCTGACGAGGGAAGGAACATTCAGCTTAGAATGGCCGTTGACCTGCAGATGTCACTAGTGCGCGTCTTTTCAAAAGGAATAAAATGGGGAGGGAAAGGATAGATTTTAAAAACAAAAATCCAAAAATACAAATGACAATAGCAGCAGCCAAAATGTCAATAGAACTAGGGATTCCCAGCCAGTCTCCCATGCCAGTACTTACCTGACCTCAAGCTGCATAGCTGTTGCAATCTGACAAGGGAAGGAACATTCAGCTTAGAATGGCCGTTGAAATGCAGCAGGCCCATGTGCGCGTCTTTTCAAAAGGAATAAAATGGGAAGGGAAAGATTAGATTTTAAAAACAAATATCCAAATGACAACAGCAGCAGTCAAAATGTCAACAGAAGCAGGAATTCCCAGCCATTCTCCCATGCCAGTACCTGCCTAGCCTAAAGCTGCTTAGCAACTGCAATCTGACGAGGGCAGGCACATTCAGCTTAGAATGGCCGTTGACGTACAGCTGTCACATGTGCACGTCTTTTCAAAAGGAATAAAATGGGCAGGGAAAGGTTAGATTATAAAAAAAAATCCAAATGACAATAGCAGCAGCCCAAATGACAACGGATCCAGGAATTCCCAGCAAGTCTCCCATGGCAGTACTTGCCCAGCCTCAAGTTGCATAGCACTTGCAATCTGATGAGAGCAGGCACATTCAGCTTAGAATTAGAGATGAGCGTTGTTTTACTCGAACTGTTCGCCAATCTCAAATTCGAGCTGTTTTGGGCGGTGTTCGAGCCGTTCGGCGAACACAAACAATTTGAGAAAAATTCGGCTGTTCGAGGTTATGTTCGATAACTGTTCGTGCACCAAAATCATAACTGGATTTTTTCTCAGTAATGATGAAAATTAATGTTAATACGCAGTTTGAGTGTACAGCGGGGTGGGGGGAGGAGCAGGGGATGGATCTCTGCAGGAACAATGAAGATCTCCATTTTTTTTTCTCTTTCCCGCATTTGCAGTGGGGAGGTGCAATCTGTCAGCCTATCAGCAGGGCACACACGGAGCGAAGTGCTTTTTTTCACACAAGCAAGGGCATGTGTCATTGGCAGTGTATGTCACATATCCTTGCCCTATAAGACCAAGCCATTTTCCCCGTCGCCACCATTTTCTCACTGCTGCAGCTGCGTGTTAGACGGCACCGCTGTTGCTGTGTGCGCTATACCTTGTTAATTTCAATCCAATTTTCGCACAAATATACACATAGCTTGGGAGTAGGGAATAGTTGTCATTGCAGTCCTTTTAAGGACTAGGTTACAGCATTTCCTACGACTTTTATCAATGAGGTCTGTGCTCTTAAATAGATAGATTGTGGGAGTAAAGACTAATTGTAATTGGAGTCCTTTTCAGGACTAGGTTACATCAGTTCCTATCAGTTTTTGCCAGGCAGGTCTGTGCCAGTGCTGTGCAAGTTTTTTTCACAGCATTTGGCTGAATCTAGCAAAGCTAATCCTTTTTGGCCTATTGCAGAGTGTGTTAGTCAGTGGAATAGCCTATCTGTGTTGCAAGATATACCACCTGTGTATAGAATACCATTTTTTTTACTGCACCTAGTGAAGTAAAATCTTTTGGGCATAGCATCATTCTATTAGTCCATCTATACTGACCTCCATCAGGTTGCAAACTGAATATATTTTTTTCTGCATCTACCTCTTAAAAAATATTGGGCTTCTAGCTGTGTGTGGGTCTTGTTCTATTAATCCATCTATACTGACCTCCATCAGGTTGCAAACTGAATATAATTTTTTTCTGCATCTAGCTCTGAAAAAATATTTGGGCTTCTAGCGGTGTGTGGGACTTGGTCTATTAGTCCATCTATACTGACCTCCATCAGGTTGCAAATTAAAAATAATTTTTTTCTGCATCTAGCTCTGAAAAAATATTTGGGCTTCTAGCAGTGTGTGGGACTTGGTCTATTAGTCCATCTATACTGACCTCCATCAGGTTGCAAATTGAATAAAAAAAATTTCTGCATCTAGCTCTGAAAAAATATTTGGGCTTCTAGCAGTGTGTGGGACTTGGTCTATTAGTCCTTCTATACTGACCTCCAGCAGGTTGCAAATTGAATATAATTTTTTTCTGCATCTAGCTCTGAAAAAATATTTGGGCTTCTAGCGGTGTGTGGGACTTGGTCTATTAGTCCATCTATACTGACCTCCATCAGGTTGCAAATTAAAAATAATTTTTTTCTGCATCTAGCTCTGAAAAAATATTTGGGCTTCTAGCAGTGTGTGGGACTTGGTCTATTAGTCCATCTATACTGACCTCCATCAGGTTGCAAATTAAAAATAATTTTTTTCTTCATTTAGCTCTGAAAAAATATTTGGGCTTCTAGCAGTGTGTGGGACTTGTTCTATTAGTCCTTCTATACTGACCTCCAGCAGGTTGCAAACTGAATATAATTTTTTTCTGCATCTAGCTCTGAAAAAATATTTGGGCTTCTAGCGGTGTGTGGGACTTGGTCTATTAGTCCATCTATACTGACCTCCATCAGGTTGCAAATTAAAAATAATTTTTTTCTGCATCTAACTCTGAAAAAATATTTGGGCTTCTAGCAGTGTGTGGTACTTGGTCTATTAGTCCATCTATACTGACCTCCATCAGGTTGCAAATTGAATAAAAAAAATTTCTGCATCTAGCTCTGAAAAAATATTTGGGCTTCTAGCAGTGTGTGGGACTTGGTCTATTAGTCCATCTATACTGACCTCCATCAGGTTGCAAATTGAATAAAAAAAATTTCTGCATCTAGCTCTGAAAAAATATTTGGGCTTCTAGCAGTGTGTGGGACTTGGTCTATTAGTCCATCTATACTGACCTCCATCAGGTTGCAAATTAAAAATAATTTTTTTCTTCATTTAGCTCTGAAAAAATATTTGGGCTTCTAGCAGTGTGTGGGACTTGTTCTATTAGTCCTTCTATACTGACCTCCATCAGGTTACAAATTGAATATAATTTTTTTCTGCATCTAGCTCTGAAAAAATATTTGGGCTTCTAGCGGTGTGTGGGACTTGGTCTATTAGTCCATCTATACTGACCTCCATCAGGTTGCAAATTAAAAATAATTTTTTTCTGCATCTAGCTCTGAAAAAATATTTGGGCTTCTAGCAGTGTGTGGGACTTGGTCTATTAGTCCATCTATACTGACCTCCATCAGGTTGCAAATTAAAAATAATTTTTTTCTTCATTTAGCTCTGAAAAAAATATTTGGGCTTCTAGCAGTGTGTGGGACTTGTTCTATTAGTCCTTCTATACTGACCTCCAGCAGGTTGCAAATTGAATATAATTTTTTTCTGCATCTAGCTCTGAAAAAATATTTGCGCTTCTAGCGGTGTGTGGGACTTGGTCTATTAGTCCATCTATACTGACCTCCATCAGGTTGCAAATTAAAAATAATTTTTTTCTGCATCTAGCTCTGAAAAAATATTTGGGCTTCTAGCAGTGTGTGGGACTTGGTCTATTAGTCCATCTATACTGACCTCCATCAGGTTGCAAATTGAATAAAAAAAATTTCTGCATCTAGCTCTGAAAAAATATTTAGGCTTCTAGCAGTGTGTGGGACTTGTTCTATTAGTCCTTCTATACTGACCTCCATCAGGTTGCAAATTAAAAATAATTTTTTTCTGCATCTAGCTCTGAAAAAATATTTGGGCTTCTAGCAGTGTGTGGGACTTGGTCTATTAGTCCATCTATACTGACCTCCATCAGGTTGCAAATTGAATAAAAAAATTTTCTGCATCTAGCTCTGAAAAAATATTTGGACTTCTAGCAGTGTGTGGGACTTGGTCTATTAGTCCATCTATACTGACCTCCATCAGGTTGCAAATTAAAAATAATTTTTTTCTGCATCTAGCTCTGAAAAAAATTTTTGGCTTCTAGCAGTGTGTGGGACTTGTTCTATTAGTCCTTCTATACTGACCTCCAGCAGGTTGCAAATTGAATATAATTTTTTTCTGCATCTAGCTCTGAAAAAATATTTGGGCTTCTAGCGGTGTGTGGGACTTGGTCTATTAGTCCATCTATACTGACCTCCATTAGGTTGCAAATTAAAAATAATTTTTTTCTGCATCTAGCTCTGAAAAAATATTTGGGCTTCTAGCAGTGTGTGGGACTTGTTCTATTAGTCCTTCTATACTGACCTCCAGCAGGTTGCAAATTGAATATAATTTTTTTCTGCATCTAGCTCTGAAAAAATATTCGGCTTCTAGCGGTGTGTGGGTCTTGTTCTATTAATCCATCTATACTGACCTCCATCAGGTTGCAAACTGAATATAATTTTTTTCTGCATCTAGCTCTGAAAAAATATTTGGGCTTCTAGCGGTGTGTGGGACTTGGTCTATTAGTCCATCTATACTGACCTCCATCAGGTTGCAAATTAAAAATAATTTTTTTCTTCATTTAGCTCTGAAAAAATATTTGGGCGTCTAGCAGTTTGTGGGACTTGTTCTATTAGTCCTTCTATACTGACCTCCAGCAGGTTGCAAATTGAATATAATTTTTTTCTGCATCTAGCTCTGAAAAAATATTTGGGCTTCTAGCGGTGTGTGGGACTTGGTCTATTAGTCCATCTATACTGACCTCCATCAGGTTGCAAATTAAAAATAATTTTTTTCTGCATCTAGCTCTGAAAAATTATTTGGGCTTCTAGCAGTGTGTGGGACTTGTTCTATTAGTCCTTCTATACTGACCTCCAGCAGGTTGCAAATTGAATATAATTTTTTTCTGCATCTAGCTCTGAAAAAATATTCGGCTTCTAGCTGTGTGTGGGTCTTGTTCTATTAATCCATCTATACTGACCTCCAGCAGGTTGCAAATTGAATATAATTTTTTTCTGCATCTAGCTCTGAAAAAATATTTGGGCTTCTAGCAGTGTGTGGGACTTGTTCTATTAGTCCTTCTATACTGACCTCCAGCAGGTTGCAAATTGAATATAATTTTTTTCTGCATCTAGCTCTGAAAAAATATTTGGGCTTCTAGCGGTGTGTGGGACTTGGTCTATTAGTCCATCTATACTGACCTCCATTAGGTTGCAAATTAAAAATAATTTTTTTCTGCATCTAGCTCTGAAAAAATATTTGGGCTTCTAGCAGTGTGTGGGACTTGTTCTATTAGTCCTTCTATACTGACCTCCAGCAGGTTGCAAATTGAATATAATTTTTTTCTGCATCTAGCTCTGAAAAAATATTCGGCTTCTAGCGGTGTGTGGGTCTTGTTCTATTAATCCATCTATACTGACCTCCATCAGGTTGCAAACTGAATATAATTTTTTTCTGCATCTAGCTCTGAAAAAATATTTGGACTTCTAGCGGTGTGTGGGACTTGGTCTATTAGTCCATCTATACTGACCTCCATCAGGTTGCAAATTAAAAATAATTTTTTTCTTCATTTAGCTCTGAAAAAATATTTGGGCTTCTAGCAGTTTGTGGGACTTGTTCTATTAGTCCTTCTATACTGACCTCCAGCAGGTTGCAAATTGAATATAATTTTTTTCTGCATCTAGCTCTGAAAAAATATTTGTGCTTCTAGCGGTGTGTGGGACTTGGTCTATTAGTCCATCTATACTGACCTCCATCAGGTTGCAAATTAAAAATAATTTTTTTCTGCATCTAGCTCTGAAAAATTATTTGGGCTTCTAGCAGTGTGTGGGACTTGTTCTATTAGTCCTTCTATACTGACCTCCAGCAGGTTGCAAATTGAATATAATTTTTTTCTGCATCTAGCTCTGAAAAAATATTCGGCTTCTAGCTGTGTGTGGGTCTTGTTCTATTAATCCATCTATACTGACCTCCATCAGGTTGCAAACTGAATATAATTTTTTTCTGCATCTAGCTCTGAAAAAATATTTGGGCTTCTAGCGGTGTGTGGGACTTGGTCTATTAGTCCATCTATACTGACCTCCATCAGGTTGCAAATTAAAAATAATATTTTTCTTCATTTAGCTCTGAAAAAATATTTGGGCTTCTAGCAGTGTGTGGGACTTGTTCTATTAGTCCTTCTATACTGACCTCCAGCAGGTTGCAAATTGAATATAATTTTTTTCTGCATCTAGCTCTGAAAAAATATTTGGGCTTCTAGCAGTGTGTGGGACTTGTTCTATTAGTCCACCTATACTGACCTCCATCAGGTTGCAAATTAAAACTAATTTTTATCTGCATCTACAGTACCTCTGAAAAAATATTCGGCTTCTAGCTGTGTGTGGGACTTGTTGTATTAGTCCATCTATACTAACCTCCATCAGGTTGCAAATTCAAAATAATTTTTTTCTGCATCTAACCCAGCCAATAGTTTTGGCCTAATACCACAGTTTGGCCTCTCAGCTCTGCTCGGTTACCATCGATTGTTTTTTTGTGCAAACAACTCCAGAGTTGTGAATTAGTTAACCACCAAAATGAGTGGAAAAAGGCCTGCTGCTGGTGGAAAGGGGAATAGGCGTGTTGGGAAGGGGAAAAAAGGTTGTGTCCGTGGGGTAGGTGCAGAAGAAAGACCATCTTCCAGCCAAACTAAAATGTCTACTTCTTTTAGCGGACAATGTGATAAGATCCCTTTCTTACGGCCACGCCAATCGCTACAAATTCCAGATGAGGCACAAAAACAGCAGGTGCTTCAACGGATATCAAGTGCTCCTTTAAGTGGGCTCTCCTCCACATCAACTTCAACATCACAAATACTCCAGTCCTCAAAGGTGTCACCCAAATCGCACTTGCTTCCTCACAGCTCCCAAATCTCCAGCTGCCCATCTGAGTATGAGGTAGAACAGATGGTTGAGTCTGCAGAGCTGTTTACTCATACTATAGCCTGGGAATCAGAGGTCGACTACAGCGCTTCTGTGAATCCAGACGAGGAAATGATCTGCACTGATGCCCAGAATCTTTATGAGTCGGATCCAGGACCAGACGCAGAAGGTTCTGACCATAATGTAGACCCTCATTCCCAAACTGTAACTCCTGTTGGTGGAGACAATGAGGAATACGATGATAAGACTCAAATACCTGATTGGAGCGACAACTTTAGTTTTTTGTCAGGGCAGGAACAGGTTGGCTCTGAGGACGACGGGTGTGATAACGCACAGGGTGATGATGATGAGGTCGGAGATCCCACTTACTGTCAACCCACAGTCAGCCAAGAGATGAGGTCAGCAGAGGAGGTGGAGGAAGATGCTAGTGACGACGAGGTCAGGTTGCGCCTTCCTGGACAGAGACGTAGTACTGGAAGCACGTCAACAACTGCATCCTCAAACACAACTCTGCCTCTCACCACAAGTCGTGGTGGCTCGTCAGGTCGCATGGGTGCTAAGCCTTGCATAGCCTGGGCATTTTTTCAGATCGATAAAGATGACCCAACTCGTGTTATCTGTAACATTTGTCAGCAAAAGCTAAGTAGAGGCCAAAAAATACATAGTTTGAGTACTTCATGCATGAACCGGCACATGGACATGAAGCATAAGTTGCAGTGGGAAGCTCAGTGTGCTACAATGCGGCCTAGCCAGCCGGGCCAACCACCGTCTGCCATATCTTGTGCATCCGCGGCCTCTTCATCCTCTGTGACTGGGGGGACAGCAGTCACACCTGTTTTGGGGCGCAGACCTGCCACCTCTTTACCTGCAACAGCCAGCGTGATTGGCAGGTCATCATTTTCTTTGGAGGTGGTAACACCAGCTGGTGTTGAGCGCTGTCCGACATCGATAGCACCACCTTTGGATCAAGGCAACCTAACATGTCCGCCTGCATCTTCCTCACAGACCGGCAGTTTGCCGGGGACACCCTTATCAACCCCGTCTAAGCACAATAGCCAGCCCTCGGTCCCTCAGATGTGGACAAGTAAAAGACCATTTCTTCCTAGCCATGAGAAAGCTAAGAGGTTGAATTTCACCATCTGCAAGCTCTTGGCTACAGAAATGCTGCCTTTCCGCCTGGTGGACACAGAGGATTTTCGAGACCTTATGTCCGTCGCAGTGCCCCAGTACCAGATGCCCAGTCGGCACTACTTCTCAAAGAAAGGTGTGCCTGCGCTCCACCAGCATGTCGCACACAACATCACCGTTTCTTTGAGAAACTCTGTGGGTGACAGGGTGCATTTCACCACAGACACTTGGACGAGTAGGCATGGACAGGGGCGTTACATGTCGCTGACTGGGCACTGGGTAACTATGGTGACAGCAGGACAAGGGGCTGCTGTCCAAGTCTTGCCGTCCCCACGAGTTGTGCGTCAATCCTCTTTATGTCAAAGTTCCTCCACTGCTTCTACCTCCTCTCGGTCTTCCACCTGCACCCAAAGCCTGTCTGGTCATGCCACAAGCTTTCTAACTGCGCAGAAGGGATCCTGCACACCTCCTTACTATGCTGGCAGTAGGGCTCAACGTCATCAGGCGGTTTTTACATTGAAATGTCTGGGAAATGTGAGTCACACAGCTGAGGAGTTGTGGTCAGCTCTGGAGAACCAATTTCATGAATGGTTGTCTCCACTGGACCTGAAACCAGGGAAGGCCGTGTGCGACAATGCTGCAAACCTGGGTGCGGCCCTTCGCCGGGGCAATGTCACACACGTGCCTTGTATGGCTCACGTGTTGAACCTGGTTGTCCAGCAATTTTTAGCCCACTATCCCAGACTAGATGGCCTTCTGCAGAGGGCGCGGTCGCTGTGTGCTCACTTCCGCCGTTCGCATCCCGCAGCTCAGCGACTTACATCTCTATAGAAGTCGTTGGGCCTGCCACTTCACCGGCTAAAATGCGATGTGCCTACCCGGTGGAATTCAACTCTGCACATGTTGCAGTGACTGTGGCAGCACCGACAAGCCCTGGTGCAATACGTTCTGACATATAGCCTGGGCCAACGAGATTCAGAGGTGGGGCAAATCACGCTGGAGGAGTGGTCTCAGATCAGGGACCTATGCACCCTTCTGCACAGTTTTGAAATGGCGACGAAGATGTTTAGTGCTGACGATGCCATTATCAGCATGACTATTCCGGTGATTTACATGCTGGAGCACATGTTAAACAGAATTCGGAGTCAGGTGGTGGCACAAGAGGAGGTGGAGGAAGTAGAGGAGGAGGAGTTGTATGCGGAAGGGCTAACATCTGCAAGGTCCAGACGGTCGGCAGCACCAAGGCGGCAGGCATGTGAGGGTGGGGGAGATGATTTTACCAGGGCGCATGGTAGCAGCCAAACTAGTGAGGAAGGTGCAGGAGCCCAGGAAGAAGTGGAGGACGAACTGATGGAAGACTCATCAGATGAGGGAGACCTTGATCACATTTCTGTTGTGCGAGGTTGGGAGGAGAGGACAGAGGAAGGAAGCATGATTGTTACCTCGCCACCAACACAACAGGGACTTGGTGCTCCTGGATGCGCAACACACATGAGTGCCTTCTTGCTGCACTACCTGCAACATGACCCTCGAATTGTGAGAATTAGAAATAATCCTGACTACTGGGTTGCCACACTGTTAGATCCCCGGTACAAAAGTAAATTTGCAGAAATTATTCCTGCCATAGAAAGGGATGCACGCATGCAGGAGTATCAGCAGAGACTGTTGCAGAATCTTACATGTGCTTTTCCACAAAATACCAGTGGTGCACGTAGTGAATCTCACAGTTCCAACTTGCCAACCGTGGGACCGTCAAGTGTTCAGCACTCAAACCGTAACAGAACCACAGTATCTGCTGGTAACATCAATTTTGCGGAATCATTTCACCACTTTTTTAGCCCATCCTTTGCAAGGCCACAGGAGACAAGAAGTCTGCCACATAGTCAACGCCTAGAGACGATGGTACAGGAGTATCTCCAAGTAAACATTGAAGCCACGACTGTGTCACTGGACCCTTGCTCTTTTTGGGCTTCCAATCTGGATAAATGGCCGGAGATAGCCACTTACGCCTTGGCGATCTTGTTCTGTCTGAACGTGTGTTCAGCGCTGCTGGTGGTGTGCTGACAGATAAGCGCACGCGGCTCTCCACTGATAATGTAGACAGACTCACGTTCATAAAGATGAACAAATCATGGATCCGAAACGACTTTTCTACCCCTGTGTCATCCTGGGGAGAGTAAAAGCTTGATGATTGGTTAAAATCACCCTACCAACCGTTTTAAGCTTTCAAATTACTAATCATGTTTATCTGTATCTTGACTGGAAAATAATTAGGGCTTTGTAGCAGTGTGCAGCACTGATCCTATTAGGCCATCTATACTAAAGCTTCACCAGATTTAAAATTAATAATAATTTTCAGCTGCATCTAGCCCGGAAAATAATTTTGGGGCTCCGAGATGCGCAAGACACATAAGTGCCTTCTTGCTGCACTACCTGCAGCATGACCCTCATATTTTCAGAATTCGAAGTAATCATGACTACTGGGTTGCCACACTCTTAGATCCCCCAAACTTTTCGATCAACCTTTTCATTTTAATAAAGACCAAAAAAATGGTCATTTTTGAAATTATAAGCATTAGCAGGTTGTTAGAAACTGAAATCAAACAGTTTTCAACTCAAAACTTTATTCTAGGTGATGTTACATTTTCACATAGGACCCCTTGTTCGAAAGGAGCTTCTGAACTCTCTCGTCCATTGAATTTGTCAGGTTTTGGATGGTTTCTGCTTCAATTGTTTTGCATGAGGACAGAATACCCTCCCAGAGCTGTTGCTTAGATGTGAACTGCCTCCCGCCATCATAGACACTCCTTTTAATGATGCTCCAAAGGTTCTGAATGGGGTAGAGGTCAGGGGAGCATGGGGGTCACACCATAAGTTTGTCCCCTTTTATGCCCATATCAGCCAGAGATGCAGATGTTTTATGTGCAGCATGAGATGGTGCATTATCATGCAGAAAAATGATCTTGCTGTGAAATACACGGTTCTTCTTCTTGAACCATGGCAGGAAGTGCTGTTTGAGAAAATCCACATACATTATGGAGTTCATCTTTAGCGCCTTCAGGGATCCTAAAGGGGCCGACAATCTCTCTCCCCATGATTCCAGCCCAAAACATTACTCCACCTCCTCCTTGTTGGCGCTGTAGCCGTGTTTGCGTGGGGTGTCCATCAACCAGCCATCCTCCACTCCATCCATCTGGACCATCGAGCGCTGCACGGCACTCATCCGTGAACAAAACAGTTATGAAATCAGTCTTCATGTAATGTTTGGCCCACTGGAGCCGTTTCTGCTTGTGTGAAGTGGATAGAGGAGGTCGACAGGATGGCGTATGCACAGCTGCAAACCTCTGAAGGACCCTGCATCTTGTTGTTCGGGGGATGTTGGAGGCACAAGCAGCTTCAAAAACTTGTCTGCTGCTATGACAAGGCTTTTTTGCCGCTGCTCTTTCAACCTGACGTAATTGCCTGTAGGAAAGAGTCCTCAATTTGCCCTTATCAGCACGCACACGTGTGTACTGTGAATCAGCTACATACTTCTTGATTGCCAAGACACTTCATCCTGATCATCGCACAATGTTGATTGTAGTCATGCCTTGACCTAAACACTCCACAATTTGTTGCTTCTCAGCAGCCGACACATCCTTTTTCTTTCCCATTTTGGCAGAAAATGTAGGCTGCTTAATAATGTGAGACAGCCTTCTTAAGTAGTCTTGCCTTTCATTGGACACACCTGCCAAACTAATTAGCACAGGTGTCTGCAATTGCTTACAGTGATATAAAGAGCCCTGACACACATCACCATCAATGAGTTTAACTGACAAACAAACAAATTCTTCCCTTATCACTCCTAAACACTTTTTGCATAATAATTTGGAACGCAGTGTACATGTGCTTTTCCACAAAACACCAGTGGTTCACGTAGTGAATCTTACAGTTCTAACTTGCCAACCGTGGTCTGTATGGAGTTGTTCAATAAAGGGCCCAAAATTAAGATAAAATAGATGGGAGAGGTCTCTATGAATAGGAATTCCTAAGTATTTGATACCCTGTGAGGGCCAGGCAAAGGGAAAGTTGGACTGGATGGAATCCTATATGGATTTGGGGAGGGAGACATCGAGGGCCTCAGACTTCGCTGCATTGATTTTAAAATTTGACCATGTAACAAAGTGATCTATTTCAGCCATAACAGCATGGATGGATATATGTCATTGAGTGATATATACTAGGACATCATCAGCAAATAGAGAGCACTTGTACTCGGTGCCTCCCACCTCAATCCACCTAATATTGGGGTTATGGCGAATTGATGAGAGCAGGTGCTCCGTCACTAGGATGTATAAGAGAGGGGACAGAGGACATCCCTGCCTTGTCCCATTGGTGATTGTGAAAGGTGATGAAAATGTTCTGATGCACCCCCTGGGCCTTGGGACACCCGGAGCCGGACCCTTTTTGGTGGATGCTGGTGGTTGTAGTCTTCGTGGAGGCGACCCGGTTCCGTGGCTCAGGGTGGTCAAACAAGTGGCGGAACTATTTATGTGGTTTTGATGTTTAAATGTCCGACTACACCACCCGTGGATTGCGGTCAGAGTGAACCGCCGCTGCAGGGCAGACCGCTGAGGCTGGTGTTGTGGGTGCAGCAGAGTGTAGCATAACTCCCCACGAGAGGAGTATAGCCTCAGGGCAGTGTATGCGGAGGATGGGGGTGATGGTGCAGGGCAGCAGCAGTTACGACACGGAGTCAGTAATGCAGTCCAGGGCCTTTACTCACAGTTCTTATTATCCAGACCACGTCTGCAGGTAACGGCTGCCCACGTCGTACTGTGCTCACCAGGTGAGGGGCTCAGACAACTCCCAGATATCTTTGGAGCGCTTCACAGGACCCCCTTTGTGTGTCCTTTGTCTGGCCTTTCTTACCAACCCTTCTGTCCGGCTGCCTCGGGCCTCCTCTTGGTAAACTTGGCGCCAGTTTCCCTGACCCTATGTGGTGCCTTCCTAGCGGGTGTAGCGAGGGGCTGCGCCACATAAAATGTCACAGCCTCCGGTTTCTAGCTGAGGGTCGTTTCCTGCCTCCACTAGTTCGGGGACCGGTCTCCCCCTTTGGCCTGACCCCTCCACGCAGGTGGATTCGGGCGTGCGGTGGCGACTTGCCCGTCCGCACCCCTGGGATCCCTTCATTCCTCATTCCTTGAGCCTTCTCTGCTCCTCTTCCTTCCTTCTCCCTCTTCCAGGCCTGGGCCTCTGTTACTAGGCCCGCCTCCGGAGCAGAGCTCATGCAGAGCCCCTGCTCCCTGCCACCTCTGCTCAGACTTCTCTGCACTGAACTAAGATGGTGCCCACCTTTTATACTCCCTTCTCAATGCACCCAGGAACTTCTTCCTCCCTGCTCCTGCACTACAGGGTTCCCCTTCCTCAGTGTTCCCTCCCCCCACTCCAGCCAGGGACATGGACTGTCGTGCCCATCTCAGAGGCATATTGGTCGCCCTGCCCTACGGCAATGTGTTGTAATGCATGCAGGTGTCAGGTCCTGATCCACACTCCATCCTTACCTGAGAGTGAGATATCACACCTCTGGATGAGGTGCAATACCTCTGTAGCAACCGAGTCCTCAGGGTGCTACAGTTCCATTTATCTTCAGCCTAGGTGACGTATTGTGATACAGGGCCGTGATTTTGGCTATAAAAGGGTCCCCTAGACCCCTACCCCAAGCTTTTTAAGAGAATCTTATATGGCGTGCCAGGAGACTCTATGGAATGCTTTCTCAGCATCCAACGAGAGTATCTAATTACAAATTTTTAACTGCATCTAGCCCAGGAAATAAATTGTGCCTAGTAGCAGTGTCTGCTAGTCAGTGGATTATCCCGGCTGTTAAGCAAGCTACACCACCTGTAGTTTGGACACTTAATTTTTTCAAAGGAAATGCTTCGGGACCACGGGATACTCAGTGAAGAGCATCAGGAGGCACCCCAAGGCATAGGGGCTGGGACTGGCAGTAGGATGCATTGCGGTGGATAGCCGAGCTTTATAAAAGCTTTTTAACTGCAGCAGCTTTAGTGGACGCTACTGGAGCTGGAATTACGCGGCTGCTGGCATGAGACTTGCCCTCCAATAGATCCTTGTAAATGGATTTAAAGTGTATTCATTCAAATTAGAGAGACAATTTAAATTAAAAAGCTTAGAGCTGCCTCCACCACAGGGGGGTTTGCTCGACCCACCAGCAGACAGGCACCAGTATTGGGAGAGGGGGGCTGGCCATCAGGGTTCACTGCAGCTCTGGCACAAACCTGGCGACACAGAGGTGGCACGGGCAGGAGCGGACTGAATGTGTCGGCTTCTCACTTTTTGGATTTTAGAAGGGCATGACATGCCTATATCTGTGTCTCCCCCTCCTTTTACTCCTCCACCTCTTTTCATTTTGCATGACTATATGTACTTGTCACTTTTCCATGTGTTAGTTGTGTCTTCTGAGCAGTTTGTCAGCTTTTGGACACCTTTGAAGGTGTTTTCTATGTGTTTCTATGTGGTTTTTTTTGCCTGCCATTGGTTTTAACGGTGTTCGAAGGTGTTCGAAGAACCGAACCGAACTCGAACACTACGGGGGTGGCTCAACACTACTTAGAATGGCCGTTGACGTGCAGACATCCCATGTGCGCGTCTTTTCAAAAGGAATAAAATGGGGAGGGAAAGGTTAGATTTTAAAAACAAAAATCCAAATAACAATAGCAGCAGCCAAAACGACAACAGAACCGGGGATTCACAGCCTGTCTCCCATGTCAGTTCTTGCCCAGCCTCAAGCTGCGCAGCGACTGCAATCTGACGAGGGCAGGCACATTCAGCTTAGAGTGGCCACTGATGAGGAGGTGTCACATGTGCGCGTCTTTTCAAAAGGAATAAAATGGGGAGGGAAAGGTTAGATTTTAAACATAAAGATCCAAAAATCCAAATGACAATAGCAGCAGCCAAAATGTCAACGGAACCGCGGATTCCCAGCCAGTCTCCAATGCTGGTACTTGCCCAGCCTCAAGCTGCATAGCAGCTGTGAGCTGACAAGGGCAGGCACATTCAGCTTAGAATGGCTGCTGATGTGCAGATGTCATATGTTCGCGTTTTTTTGAAAAGAAATAAAATGGGGAGGGAAAAGTTAGATTTTAAAAACAAAAATCCATTGACAATAGCAGCAGCCAGAATGTCAACAGAACCTGGGATTCCCAACCAGTCTCCCATGCCAGTACATGCCCAGCCTCAAGCTGTGTAGCAGCTGTGATCTGATGAGGACAAGCACATTCAGCTTAGAATGGCCATTAACGTGCAGAAGGCACATGTTCACGTCTTTTCAAAAGGAATAAAATGGGGAGGGAAAGGTTAGATTTTAAAAACAAATATCCAAATAACAACAGCAGCAGCCAAAATGTCAACAGAAGCTGGAATTCCTGCCAGTCTCCCATGCCAGTACTTGCCCAGCCTCAAGCTGCGTAGTGGTTGTGATCTTACGATGGCAGGCACATTCAGCTTTGAATGGCCGTTGACATGCAAATATCACATTTACGTGTCTTTTCAAAAGGAATAAAATGGGGAGGGAAACTTAAGATTTTAAAATCAAAAATCCAAAAATGCAAATGACAATAGCAGCAGCCAAAATGTCAACGGAACAAAGGATTCCCAGCCAGTCTCCCATGCCAGTACTGGCCCAGCCTCAAGCTGCTTTTCAATGTGGAGAGTGCAGCGGTGCTGGGGAAGAAGATGGCAAATAGGTTGGAGGAGTTTTTAAACTAGAGACGGGGGGGGGGGACCAAGGAAATAGGTAGGATGTGAGGCAAGCAAGGGGGAAGGGGAGAAGTGAATATAATGAGGGTGTAGAGGGGGGTGGGGATAGTACAGTTAGATCGTTAGAGAAGAATAGTATGCTAAATAACCCCAAAGTTTTATCTTGCATGCTGACCAACGCAAGAAGCCTGACCAATAAGGCGGATGAGCTGCGGGCGCTTATATCGGAGGAGAGGTATGACAACATAGGTATAACAGAGACTTGGCTAGACGATAGCTACGACTGGGCGGTAAATTTATTAGATTATAGTTTATTTAGAAGGGACCGGAAACAGGGGAAAGACGGAGGAGTCTGCTTATATGTAAAGTTATGTCTTATGTCTAAAACCCAGACTAAGGGAAGATATAGGAGAGGGAGAAGAGGGGGTCGAGTCCATGTGGGTAGAGATAGAGGGAACTAAAAATAATAATAAAATATTACTGGGGGTCTGCTATAAGCCACCCAATATAACAGAGGAGAATGAGAATCTGCTATTAGGACAAATAGACAAAGTAGCAAAACATAATGAAGTGATTGTAATGGGGGATTTCAACTACCCGGATATTGACTGGGAAACAGAAACCTGTAGATCTCAGAAAGGAAAAAGGTTCTTGACAAATATTAAGGATAACTATCTCTCCCAACTAGTGCAGGAACCAACGAGAGGGAAGGCCGTGTTGGACTTAATATTGACTAATAGGCCTGATAGAATAACTGAGGTACAGATAGGGGGGCACCTAGGTAATAGCGACCATAATATTATCAACTTCAAAATGCCCTTCAGTAGGGTTATCAATAAGGGAACAACAAAAACATTAAACTTTAGGAGGGCGAAGTTTGATCAGCTGAAAGAAAGCCTTCAACTTATTGACTGGGACAAAGTTCTTAATCAAAGGAATACGAATAGTAAATGGGAAACCTTCAAAAGAATTCTGAATACTCAGTGCGAGAGGTATATACCGTATGGGAATAAAAGGGCCAGAAATAAGAGGAAACCAATATGGTTGAACAAGAACGTAAAAGGGGCGTTAAATAGCAAAAAAGAGGCATTCAAGAGATTAAAACAGGAAAACAGTAAGGAGGCACTAATGTGTTACAAGGAAAAAACGAGAACCTGCAAAAAACAAATAAAAATAGTGAAGGAGGAAACAGAGAGACGTATTGCTAGGGAAAGTAGATCAAATCCCAAACTGTTCTTTACCTATATAAATAGTAAAAGGATTAAATCGGATAATATTGGACCGATAAAAAGTGAGGAAGGCAAAATCATAGAGAAAGATGAGGATAAAGCTAATCTATTAAATAATTTTTTTTCGACAACTTTCACAAAGGAAATCGAACTAACAGGAGAAATGAGAAGTGACAAGCTTAATCCTCCACTAAGTATGACAAATCTAACCCAAGCTGGGGTACAGAAACGCCTCAGTAATATTAAAATAAACAAATCACCAGGACCTGATGGCATACACCCACGGGTACTAAGGGAACTAAGTAATGTGATAGACAGACCGTTATATCTTATATTTAAGGACTCTGTTGAGACTGGGTCTGTGCCACTTGATTGGCGACAGGCGAATGAAGTGCCAATATTCAAAAAGGGAGCGAAAAGTGACACCGGAAACTATCGGCCGGTGAGTCTGACGTCCGTTGTGGGCAAAATTTTTGAAAGCTTCATTAAAGAGGCAATTACGGAGAATCTTAATGCTAATAATCTATTAATCCCGAACCAACATGAATTCATGAGGAATCGCTCCTGCCAAACAAACCTAATTGACTTCTACGAGGAGGTTAGCTCTC
This sequence comes from Phyllobates terribilis, assembly GCF_046119375.1. Lineage (NCBI taxonomy): Eukaryota > Metazoa > Chordata > Amphibia > Anura > Dendrobatidae > Phyllobates > Phyllobates terribilis. The sequence goes on from NW_027362813.1 coordinate 5,434,014, forward strand.
GAGTAGATCAGGGGGAACCAGTGGATGTCGTGTATCTCGACTTCTCAAAAGCGTTCGATAGCGTGCCACACAATAGGTTGGTATACAAAATGAGAATGATGGGGCTGGGGGAAAATGTCTGCAAGTTGGTAGCTAACTGGCTAAAGGATAGAAGGCAGAGGGTGGTTAAAAATGGAATATACTCAGATTGGGTAAGCGTCACTAGTGGGGTACCACAGGGGTCTGTACTAGGCCCAATGTTATTTATTATCTTTATTAACGACATAGTCAACGGGATAAATAGAAAAATATCAATATTTGCAGATGACACAAAGTTATGTAAAACAATTAATACAAAAGAGGACAGTGCAGACCTACAGAGGGATTTGGATAAGCTGGGTAGGTGGAGCATTAAATGGCAAATGAGGTTTAACGAGGAGAAATGTAAGGTCATACATATGGGAAGGAAAAATGGAAGTCACCAGTACTCACTGAATAGGAAATCATTGGGGAATTCAGAGATGGAGAAGGACTTGGGCATCTTGATTGATAGGAAACTAAATTGGAGTGCCCAAAGTCAGGCCGCTGCTGTAAGGGCAAACAGGGTAATGGGATGTATCAGAAGAGGTATAGCTGCAAAGGATGAGAACATTGTTCTTCCACTGTACAAAGCACTGGTCAGACCACACTTGGAATACTGTGCTCAGTTATGGGCCCCAATATATAGAAAGGATATAAATGAGCTTGAAAAGGTACAAAGGAGGGCAACAAAATTAATAAAGGGAATGGAGGGACTGCAATACCCAGAGAGGTTGGCAAAACTAGGACTATTCAGCCTGGAAAAGAGAAGGTTGAGGGGGGACATAATAAATGTGTACAAATATGTTAGGGGACAGTATAGAGATCTTGCACGGGATTTGTTCAAAAGGAGGGATATTACGGTAACAAGAGGGCATTCACTAAGACTGGAAGAGAAAAGGTTTCAGCACCAGCATAGGAAGGGGTTCTTTATGGTAAGAGCAGTGAGAATATGGAATTCACTGAGTGAGGAGACGGTAATGTCGGATTCACTACACCAGTTCAAGCGGGGACTGGATGCATTTCTAGATACCAGGCAGATTTCAGCATATACTTAAAAATAAAATAAAATAGTAAGTTGATACAGGGATTTATTCTGACTGCTGTTTTCAGAGTCGGGAGGGAATTTTTCCTCAGGTGAAGATTGGCCAAATCATTTGGGGTTTTTGCCCTCCTCTGGATCAACTTTAGCAATTACAGAACTAACAGGTTGAACTTGATGGACGCAAGTCTTTATTCGGCTTTACAAACTATCGGGGAACCCACCATGATACACAATCTTCGCTGAGAACTTGAGCTTTGATAAAATCCTATAAATCCTATAATCCTATGAGGGCAGGCACATTCAGCTTAGAATGGCGGTTGACGTACAGATGTCACATGAGCGCGTCTTTTCAAAAGGAATAAAATGGGGAAGGTAAAGGTTAGATTTTAAAAACAAAAATCCAAAAAAACAAATAACAATAGCAGCAGCCAAAATGTCAACAGAACCAGGGATTCCCAGCCAGTCTCCCATGCTGGTACTTGCCCTGCCTCAAGCTGCATAGCAGCTGCAATCTGATGAAGGCAGGCACATTCAGCTTAGAATGGCCATTGACATGCAGATGTTACATGTGCTTGTATTTTCAAAAGGAATAAAATGGGGAGAGAAAGGTTCGATTTTAAAAACAAAAATCCAAATGACAATAGCAGCAGCCAAAATGTCAATGGAACAGGGGATTCCCAGCAAGTCTCCCATGCTGGTACTTGCCCAGCCTCTAGCTGCATAGCGGCTGCAATCTGACGAGGGCAGGAACATTCAGCTTAGAATAGCCGTTGACGTGTCAATGTCACATGTGCGTTTCTTTTTAAAAGAAATAAAATGGGGAGGGAAAGGATAGATTTTAAAAACAAAATTCCAAAAATCCAAATGACAATAGCAGCGTCAAAATTGTTAACGGATATAGGGATTCCCAACCAGTACTTAACCAACCTCAAGCTGCATAGCTGCTGCGATCTGACGAGGGTAGGAACATTCAGCTTAGAATGGCCGTTGATGAGTAGATGTCACATGTGCACGTCTTTTCAAAAGGAATAAAATCCGGAGGGAAAGGCTAAATTTTAAAAACAAAAATCCAAAAGACAATATTAGCAGCCAATATGTCAGTGGAACCAGGGATTCCCAGCTAGTCTCCCATGCTGATACTTGCCCATCCTCAAGCTGCATAGTGGCTGCAATCTGACAAGGGCAGGTATATTCAGCTTAGAATGGCAGTTGACCTGCAGATCTCACATGTGCACGTCTTTTCAAAAGGAATAAAATGGGGAGGGAAAAGTTAGATTTTAACCCCTTAATAACATCTGACGTACTAATACGCGTCTGTGCCCTGGGACTTAAGAGCCAGACCCGTATTAGTACGTCATCGCGATCGCGCCCGCACACAGGCTGTGCGGGCGCGATCGCCGCCGGGTGTCAGCTGATTGTCACAGCTGACACCCGGTACTATGTGCAGGGAGCAGTCTTGCACCGCTCCCAGCACATTAACCCCCGCGATGCTGCGATCGAAGTCGATCGAAGTCGATCGCGGCATTGCGGGGGCAAGGGGAGGTGATCGGCGATACTCACCTCCTCTTCCGGCTTCCAGCGCAGTCTGCAGCGGCTTCCCGGGTGTTGCCATGACGACCCGATGTCGTCATGACAACATCCGGGTCACCAGAGAGCAGGAAGATTGCTTGGACATGCGCAGTGCATCTCCAAGCAATCTTCACACTGTGCACTTCTGACAGCCTTCATGGCATAGGGATGGTGCTCCATTCCTGTGCCATGCAGGCGATCAGAAAAAAAAAAGTGAAAGTCCCAGAGTGGGACAAAGTAATAAAGTGTATAAACTGTGTGAAAGTGAAAAAAAAAAAAAAAAAAATGTGCAAAAATATTATAAAAAAATAAAAAAAATAATACACCAAAAATAAAAATATAATGTACCCATCAATAAATATTATTATAAAAAAAATAAAAAAAAAACAATAAAAGTACACATATTTGGTATCGCCGCGTCCGGAACAACCTGACCTATAAAACTGTCCCACTGGTTAACCCCTTCAGTGAACACGGTAAAAAAAAAAAAAACAAAACGAAGCAAAAAACAATGCTTTATCACCATACCACCAAACAAAAAGTGGAATAACATGCGATCAAAAAGACGCATATAAATAAAAATGATACCGTTGAAAACATCATCTCGTCCCGCAAAAAACAAGCTGCCATACAGCTCCATCAGCCGAAAAATAAAAAAGTTATAGCTCTCAGAATAAAGCGATACTAAAAAATATTTTTTTCTATAAAATAGCTTTTATTGTGTATAAGCGCCAAAACATAGAAAAATGATACAAATGTGGTACCGCTGTAAACATACTGACCCGAAGAGTAAAGCTACCTCATCAATTTTACCACACGCGGAACAGAATAAAAAAAAAAAAAAAACAATTCCTGAATTGTTGGTTTTTGTTTATTCTGCCTCCCAAAAATCGGAATAGAAAGCGATCAAAAAATGTCACGTGCCTGAAAATGGCACCAATAACAACGTCAAGTCATCCCGCAAAAAACGAGCCGTCACATGACTGTCTGCCAAAATCTGGAAAAATTATAGCTCTCAAAATATGGCGATGCAAAAACTAGATTTTACAAAAAATGCGTCTTTTAGTGTGTGACAGCTGTCAGTCATAAAAACCCCATATGATTCTGGCATTGCTGTAATCGCACTGACCCGAAGAATAAAGTCATCTAATCACTTATACCGCACAAGGAACGGTGTCAAAAATAAACTCTTGGGTTAGGATTGGGCTAGGGTTAAGGCTGGGTTTGGGGCTAGGGTTGTGCTGGGGCTAGGGTTGTGCTGGGGCTAGGGTTGTGCTGGGGCTAGGGTTGTGCTGGGGCTAGGGTTGTGCTAGGGTTAGGGCTGGGGTTGTGCTGGGGTTAGGGCTGGGGTTGGGATTTTTTTCAAAAGTAAGAAAAAAAGATGACGATATGGCGACTAGTGTTGAGAGCAAGTGCTTGCTACTTGAGTTTGCATCGGGTGCTCTGGTATGCATTGAGTATCGTGGGTATTTGAGTGACACGCTCGAGTCTCTGCCCCATATGCTTCGCGGCCAAAAAACTTTACGGGGATTGCCTGCCATGCACGAGCGATCCCCGCATGTTTTTTTTTGGGTGTCTAATAACCGTGAAACATGCGGAGCAGGGACTCGAGCATGTCACTCGAGCACACGCTGTACATGGTGCATACCTGAGTACCCGATGCAAACTCAAGTAGCGAGCACTTGCGCTCAAGAATAATGACAACTTATTCAATATGATGACCTAATGTAAACAAATAATGTGCCGTACCTCTGGGTTCAAAATGTTCACTATACACCTTAATAAAATCCTTGAGGGGTATAGTTTCCAAAATGGGGACACTTGTGGGGGAGCTCCACTGTTTAGGCACATCACGGGCTCTCCAAACGCGACATGGTGTCCGCTAACAAATTGAATGGAAAATCGGCTCAAATTGTTAGCGGACGCCAAGTTGCGTTTGGAGAGCCCCTGTTTGCCCAAACATTGGAGCTCCCCCACAAGTGAACCCATTTTGGAAACTAGACCCCCCAAGGCACCTATCTAGATGCATAGTGAGCACTTGGAACCCCCAGGTGCTTCACAAATTGATTCGTAAAAATGAAAAAGTGAAAAAAAAAACACTTTTTCATTTTTATGAATCAATTTGTGAAGCACCTGGGGTTCCAAGTGCTCACTATGAATCTAGATAGGTGCCTTGGGGGGTCTAGTTTCCAAAATGGGGTCACTTGTGGGGGAGCTCCAATGTTTGGGCACACAGGGACTCTCTAAATGCAACATGGTATCCGCTAACAAATTGAATGGAAAATCGGCTCAAATTGTTAGCGGACACCACATTGCGTTTGGAGAGCCCCTCTGTGCCCAAACTTTGGAGCTCCCCCACAAGTGACCCCATTTTGGAAACTAGACCCCCCAAGGCACCTTTCTAGATGCATAGTGAGCACTTGGAACCCCCAGGTGCTTCACAAATTGATTCGTAAAAATGAAAAAGGTTTTTTTTTTTCACTTTTTCATTATTACGAATCAATTTGTGAAGCACCTGGGGGTTCCAAGTGCTCACTATGCATCTAGATAGGTGCCTTGGGGGGTCTAGTTTCCAAAATGGGGTCACTTGTGGGGGAGCTCCAATGTTTGTGCACACAGCAGCTCTCCAAACGCAACATGGTGTCGCTAACAATTTGAGCCAATTTTGCGTTAAATTTGTTAGCGGACACCATGTTGCATTTAGAGAGCCGCTGTGTGCCCAAATATTGGAGCTCCCCCACAAGTGACCCCATTTTGGAAACTAGACCACCCAAGGCACCTATCTAGATGCATAGTGAGCACTTGGAACCCTCAGGTGCTTCACAAATTGATTCATACAAATGAAAAAGTGTTTTTTTTTTCACTTTTTCATTGCTACGAATCAATTTGTGAAGCACCTGGGGGTTCCAAGTGCTCACTATGCATCTAGATAGGTGCCTTGGGGGGTCTAGTTTCCACAATGGGGTCACTTGTGGGGGAGCTCCAAAGTTTGGGCACACATGGGCTCTTCAAACACAACATGGCGTCCGCTAATTATTCAAGCAAATTTTACAATCAAAAAGTCAAACGCGCTCCTTCCCTTCCGAGCCCTGCTGTGCGCCCAAACAGTGTTTTTTCCCCAAATATTGGGTATCTGCGTGCCCAGGGGAAATTGCACAACAAATTTTGGGGTCCATTTTTTATTGTTACCCGTGTGAAAATAAAAAAAATTGGGTCTAAAGTAACATTTTTGTGAAAAAAGTTAAATGTTCATTTTTTTCTTCCACATTCAAAAAGTTCCTGTGAAGCACCTGAAGGGTTAATAAAGTTCTTGAATGTGGTTTTGAGCACCTTGAGGGGTGCAGTTTTTAGAATGGTGTCACTTTTGGGTATTTTCTGTCATAAAGATCTCTCAAAGTGACTTCAAATGTGATGTGGTCCCTAAAAAAATGGTTTTGTAAATTTTGTTGGAAAAATGAGAAATCGCTGGTCAACTTTTAACCCTTATAGCTCCCTAACAAAAAAAAATTTTGGTTCCAAAATTGTGCTGATGTAAAGTAGACATGTGGGAAATGTTATTTATTAACTCTTTTGTGTGACATATCGCTCTGATTTCAGGGCTTAAAAATTCAAATTTTGAAAATTGCAAAATTTTCAAAATTTTCGCCAAATTTCCGTTTTTTTCACAAATAAACGCAAGGGATATCGAAGAAATTTTTCCACAATCATGAAGTACAATATGTCACGAAAAAACAATCTCAGAATCAGGGGGATCCGTTGAAGCGTTCCAGAGTAATTACCTCATAAAGTGACAGTGGTCAGAATTGTAAATATTGGCCCGGTCATTAACGTGCAAACCACCCGCGGGGCTTAAGGGGTTAAAAACAAAAATCAAAATGACAATAGCAGCAGCCAAAATGTCAATTGAACCGGGGACTCCCTGAAAGTCTCCCATGCTGGTATTTTCCCAGCCTTAAACTGCATAGCAGCTGTCATCTAACAAGGGCAGGCACATTCAGTTTAGAATGGAAGTTGACGTGCAAATGTCACATGTGCGCGTCTTTTCAAAAGGAATAAAATTGGGAGGGAAAGATTAGATTATAAAAACAAAAATCCAAATGACAATAGCAGCAGCCAATATGTCTATAAAACCAGGAATTCCCAGCCAGTCTCCCATGCCAGTACTTGCCCAGCCTCAAGCTGCGTAGCTGCTACGATCTGACAAGGGCAGGCACTTTCAGCTTAGAATAGCTGTTGATGAGTAGATGTCACATGTGCACGTCTTTTCAAAAGGAATAAAATCCGGAGGGAAATGCTAGATTTTAAAAAGAAAAATCCAAAAGACATTATTAGCAGCCAATGTAACTGGGAAGTCCCAGCCAGTCTCCCATGCTGGTACTTGCCCAGCCTCAAGCTGTGTAGTGGCTGCAATCTGACAAGAGCAGGCATATTCAGCTTAGAATGGCGGTTGTCCTGCAGATGTCACATGTGCGCGTCTTTTCAAAAGGAATAAAATGGGGAAGGAAAGTTTAGATTTTAAAAACAAAAATCCAAATAGCAGCAGCCAATATATCTATGAAACCAGGAATTCCCAGACAGTCTCCCATGCCAGTACTTGCCCAGCCTCAAGCTGCGTGGCAGCTACGATGTGAAGAGGGCAGGTACATTCAGCTTAGAATTACCGCTGACATGCAGATATCACATGTGCAGGTCTTTTCAAAAGGAATAAAATGGGGGGAGGGAAAGGTTAGATTTTAAAAACAAAAATCCAAATGACAATAGCAGCAGCCAATATGTCAATGGAACTTAGAATTCCCAGCCAGTCTCCCATGCCGGTACTTGCCCAGCCTCAAGCTGCAAAATGGCTGTAATCTGACAAGGGCAGGCACATTCAGTTTAGAATGGAGGTCGACGTGCAGATGTCACATGTGTGCATCATTTCAAAAGGAATAAAATGGGGAGGGAAAGGTTAGATTTTAAAAACAAAAATCCAAATGACAATAGCAGCAGGATAAATGTCAACGGAACTGGGGATTCCCAGCCAATCTCCCATGTGTGTACTTGCGCACCCTCAAGCTGCATAGCGGCTGTGATCTGAAAAAGGAAGGCACATTCAGCTTAGAATGGCCGTTGACGAGCAGATGTCATATGTGCATGTCTTTTCAAAAGGAATAAAATTGGGAGGGAAAGGTTAGATTTTAAAAACAAAAATCCAAAAATCCAAATGACAATAACAGCAGCCAAAATGTCAACGGAACCAGAGATTCCCAGCAAGTCTCCCATGCTGGTACTTATCCAGAGTCAAGCTGCATAGCAGCTCTGATCTGACAAGGGCAGGCACATTCAGCTTAGAAAGGCTGTTGACGTGCAAATGTCACATGTGCATGTCTTTTCAAAAGGAATTAAATGGGGAGGGAAAGATTTTAAAAACAGAAAATCCAAATGACAATGGCAGCAGCCAATATGTCAACGGAAGTGGGGATTCTCAGCCAGTCTCCCATGCTGGTACTTGCTCAGCCTCAAGCTGAGTAGCTGCTGTAATTTGACTATAGCAGGCAAATTCAGCTTAGAATGGCCATTGCCGCACACATGTCTCATATGCGCGTCTTTTCAAAAGGAATGAAATGGGGAGGGAAAGGTTGAATTTTAAAAACAAAAACCCCAAAATCCAAATGACAATAGCAGTAGCCAAAATATTAACAGAAACAGAGATTCTCAGCCAGTCTCCCATGCTGGTATTTGCCCAGCCTCAAGCTGTGTAGCAGCTGCAATCTGATGAGGGCAGGCATATTCAGCTTAGAATGGCCGAGGACATGCAGATGTCACATGTGCGCATCTTTTCAAAAGGAATGAAATGGGGAGGGATAGGTTAGATTTTAAATACAAAAATCCAAATGACATTAGCAGCAGCCAAAATGTCAATGGAAGCGGGAGTTCCCAGCCAGTCTCCCATGCCAGTACTTGATTGGCCTCAATCTGTGTAGTGGCTGCAATCTGATGAGGGCAGGCACATTCAGCTTAGAATGGCCGTTGAGAAATTAATGTCACATGTGCACGTCTTTTCAAAAGGAATAAAATGGGGAGGGAAAGTTTAGATTTTAAAACAAAAATCCAAAAATCCAAATGACAATAGCAGCAGCCAAAATGTCAACGGAACTGGGGAATCCCAGCCAGTCTCAAGCTGCGAAGTGGCTGAAATCTGACAAGGGCAGGCACATTCAGCATAGAATAGCCATTGACATGCAAATGTCACTTGTGCACGTCTTTTCAAAAGGAATAAAATGGGGAGGGAAAGGTTAGATTTTAAAAACAAAAATCCAAATGACAATAGCAGCAGCCAAAATGTCAATGGAATGGGGGATTCCCAGCCTGTCACTCATGCCTTTACTTCCTGGCCTCAAACTGCGTAGCGGCTGCGATATGATGAGGGCAGGCACATTCAGCTTAGAATGGCCGTTGACATTCAAATGTCACATGTGCGCGTCTTTTAAAAAGACATAAAACGGGGACGGAAAGGTTAGATTTTAAAAATAAAAATCCAAAAATCCAAATAACAAAAGCAGCAGCCAAAATGTCAATGGAACCGGGTATTCCCAGCCAGTCTCCCATGCCGGTACTTACCTGTCCTCAAGCTGCATAGCTGCTGTGATCTGATGAGGGCAGCAACATTCAGCTTAGAACAGCCATTGACGGGCTGATGTCACATGTGCGCGTCTTTTCAAAAGGAATAAAATGGGGAGGGAAAGGTTAGATTTTAAAAACCAAAATCCAAAAATCCAAAAATCCAAAAATCCAAATGACAACAGCAGCAGCCAAAAAGTCAACAGAACTGGGGATTCTCAGCCACTCTCCCATGCTGGTACTTAAGCTTCGTAGCGGCTGCGATCTGATGAGGGAAGGCACATTCGGCTTAGAATGTCCGTAGACTTGTAGATGTCACATGTCCGTGTCTTTTCAAAAGGAATGAAAAGGAGAGGGAAAGGTTAGATTTTAAAAACAAAAATCCAAATGACAATAGCAGCAGACAAAATGTCAACGGAACCAGCGATTTACAGCTAGTCTCCCACGATGTTACTTGCCCAACTTCAAGCTGCGTAGCAGCTGCGATCTGACGAGGGCAGGCACATTCAGCTTAGAATGGCCTTTGATGTGCAGGTGTCACATGTGCGTGTGTTTTCAAAAGGAAAAAAATGGGAAGCAAAAGGTTAGATTTTTAAAACAAAAATCCAAAAATTCAAATGACAATAGAAGCAGCCAAAATATCAATGGAACTGGGGATTCCCAGGAATTCTCCCTTGCTGGTATCTGCCTGGCCTCAAGCTGCGTAGCAGCTGCAATCTGACGAGGAAAGGCACATGCAGCTTTCAATGGCCATTGATATGCAGATGTCACATGTGCGTGTCTTTTCAAAATGAATAAAATGGGGAGGGAAAGGTTAGATTTTAAAAACAAAAATCCAAAAATACAAATGACAATAGCAGCAGCCAAAATGTCAATGGAACCGGGGATTCCCAGCCAGTCTCGCATGGCAGTACTTGCCCAGCCTCAAGCTGCGTAGCAGCTGCAATCTGTCAAGGGAAGGAACATTCAGCTTTGAATGGCCGTTGACATGTGGATGTCACATGTGCGTGTCTTTTCAAAAGGAATAAAATGGGGAGGGAAAGGTTAGATTTTAAAAACAAAAATCCAAAAATCCAAATGACAATAGCAGCAGCCAAAATGTCAACGGAACCGGCGATTCCCAGCCAGTGTCCCATGCCAGTACTTGCCCTGCCTCAAGCTGCATAGTGGCTGCAATCTGATGAGGAGAAGGAATATTCAGCTTAGAAAGCCTATTGATGTACAGGAGTCGCATGTGCGCGTCTTTTCAAAAGCAATAAAATGGGGAGGGAAAGGTTAGATTTTAAAAACAAAAATCCAAATGACAATTGCAACACCCAAGATGTCAATGGAACCGGGGATTCCCAACCAGTCTGCCATGCCAGTACTTGCCCGGTCTCAAGCTGCGCAGCGGCTGCGATCTGATGAGGGCAGGCACATTCAGCTTAGAATGCCCATTGACGAGCAGATGTCACATGTGCGCGTCTTTTCAAAAGGAATAAAATGGGGAGGGAAAGCTTAGATTTTAAAAACAAAAATCCAAATGACAATAGCAGCAGCCAAAATGTCAATGGAACCGGGGATTCCCAGCCAGTCTCCCGTGCCAGTACTTGCCCGGCCTCAAGCTGAGTAGCGGCTGTCATCTGACGATGGAAGGCACATTCAGCTTAGAATGACCGTTGATATGCAGAAGTCACATGTGCGCGTCTTTTCAAAAGGAAAAAAATGGCGAGGGAAAGGTTAGATTTTAAAAACAGAAATCCAAAAATCCAAATGACAATAGCAGCAGCCAAAATTTCAACGGAACCAGGGATTCCCAGCCAGTCTCCCATTCCAGTACTTGAACAGCCTCAAGCTGTGTAGCAGCTGCGATCTGACGAAGGCAGACACATTCAGCTTAGTATGGCCATGAACTTGCAGATGTCACATGTGCATGTCTTTTGAAAAGGAATAAAATGGAGAGGGAAAGGTTAGATTTTAAAAACAAAAATACAAAAATACATACGACAAAAGCAGCAGCCATAATGTCAACGGAACTAAGGATTCCCAGCCAATCTCCCATTCTGGTACTTTCCCAACCTCAATCTGCATAGCAGCTGTGCTGTGATGAGGGAAGGCACATTCAGCTCAGAATGGCCGTTGATGAGCAGATGTCACATGTGCGTGTGACACCCCAGGGGTCTGGTTGCCACAGTAATAGAGATATTATGTCTGAGAGCAAGTGGGAGGTTTCTCTGGTCAGGAGCCCTAAGCATGCAACACTGCCCGCCCAGACCTGGGAGGGGAGGAATCTGCCCTTATAAACTGGGTCTGGGGCGGGATTAGGTGAGACAGAGACAGAGCCTGCAGAACAAGCAGAGCAGTCAGAGCCTAGAGTGAAGCTGCAGACACAGGAAAAGATACATCAGGAGCTCTGTAGGAGCAGAGGCAGAAGGCCAGGGGCTGTGAGCAGAGATATAGCTCGCCCTGGCTGAAGTTACTAAAACCGGACACAGGAGTCCGAGGCTGTAGGGACTGATATATACCCAGCAGCAGAAACCAGCCGGCAGGGGATTCCAGGTCCTCTGGCCATAGAAGCCCGGAGGCTCAGTCACAAAGAAGGGACCAGCGCCACCATCCAGGAGCGGAGGCTAACAGAAGGCCCCAAGTCTCCAGCCATACGGGTGAGCACCACACGGTATACTCAGGGACGTGGGCTACTTGTAACCGCTGACAGCAAGGTAGCCAGGAAGAGTGCAGATAAACGGGGAGGCCTACAACTCCACCTGGCCAGGGGAACTCCTGCTTGCTCGCAGACTGACCAGGCCCCTTATACTAGCCAGTACTCCCGGGAGGGTCTGCCTTGTACCATCAGTAAAGACCCTGAACTGCACCTCACGTCTCTGTGATTCCTTGCCGCACCAGCACCATTAGCACTGGGACCCTCACACCATCACTCCCATCATCTCTCACATTAGCTGCCCTGAGGCAATACTTCTCCCGTGGGGAGTTATCCCATACTCGGCTGCGCAAACAACATCAGCCTCAGCGGTCGGCAGCGCAGCGGCGGTCCCCACTGACCGCAATCCACGGGTGGTGTAGTCGGACATTTGCTATACATTAAGACTGCCACTGGTTTGACAACCCTGGGCACGGACCGGGACACCACCACACGGAGACTACAACCTCCAGCATTCTACAACAGGCCCGGTTCCGGGTTCCCCTGCACAACACAGGCCCAGGGGGCGCGTCAACTTTGGCGTAGTCGGCAGGATTTCGTGCCCGCAACCACCGAGTACTGCGTGCCTGAAAAAGAGACTTTTATACTTACCTGTGGTGAAGTTTCCCGCCGTCCGGAGTCGTTTCCTGCCATCCGGAGCCGATTCCCGCCATCAGATGCCATCTTGGACCGTTTCCCGCCGTCTTCTCCCTTCTTCCCGCCATCCGCAGCTGCTTCCCGCCTTCGGACGCCATCTTCGTGACGCCGCACGGGAAGAAGAGGGGCGTGGACGCCGAAAGCGCTCGAGATCCGAAGCTCCGCCCCACGCTCTGACGCTGCGCAAGGTCCTGGAAGGGAGGAAGAGCGACGCTGACGTCATCGGAGCGCGACGCCAGGTCCTCAACCCCGACGATCGACTGCGGAGCCGCGGCCTACGGAAGAAGAGCATCGCAAGGTAGGCCACAGTCCACTAGGGGGGAGGAGGATGCCGGATACCGAGGGGAGCTCCACTGCCACAGCCACCGCCGGCGCAACCGCTGCAGCAGTCATGCCATTCACCATGCCCTATATCCCGGGGGCAACCTGGCTACCCCAGTACTCAGGGGAGTCACATACTCTAAATGACTTTAGGGAAAGACTGGACAGCCTCTTCCAGGTGTACCCACTCACAGAAGAGCAAAAAGTGAGCATCCTGGTGGCCCAATTAATCGGGGCAGCCCAAAGGGAGGTAAAGTCCTGGCCACCTGGGAGGAAGAGGACTGTCAGAGAAATACTAGCCCGGCTGAAAGACACATTTGATACCCACACATCAGCCGAAATAAAGCTCAGATTTTACGGGTGTAAACAGCGGGCACATGAGAGTATAAGAGACTATGCTCTAAACCTACAAGAGGCCCTGAGAGCCATTAAGCAGGCAGACCCTGGCAGCGTGGGAAATGAAGATAAGCTGTTGACTGAACAATTTATTGAGGGTCTACTGTGCAATGCCCACCGAACCCAGTTGCGGGCAATGGCCTTACAGGACCCTGACCTGGACTTTGCACAGTTCAAGGACAGAGCCATCCGGGTGCTCCGAGAACCGGCACCAGGTGGCGCTGTGACCCACAGGCGCCCTGCTATCACTTACCACCAGGAGACGGCGCCCTTGGCTGCAGGGCCTGTGGGAGCTGATGCGCAGGCTTTGAACAATAACCGGGCAAAAGACCTGCACCATCAGGTCCAAGAGCTGACTAAGAGCGTTGCCGCGCTAACCAGAACTGTGCAGTCTTTACAGGTCTCTTCTCCAGGAAAGATCCAGCTGGAATCAGGACCGGAGGAGGTCCCGTGGCACCGACTGAGGAGGACCCCACCGGCTAGAGGAAGACCCAGCGACAGATACAACGAGGACGGACGACCCATCTGCCACCGCTGCAATCAACCCGGACATGTGGCAAGGTGCTGTCATTTAAACGGGCACAAACTGGGGTAGAGGGCCAACTCCCAGGCATAAGACCATCAGGCCCATCAAACTGGCGTGATAAATACGTTGGGGGACGTCCAATCTTGCCTGTGGTACTCGATGGCATTCCTATGAGTGCCCTACTAGACACTGGGTCACAGGTGACCACCATCCCGTACGTGCTCTTTAAACAGTACTGGAATGACTCGGACATAACCCGCTACCCAGATGACGACCTGAGTATCATCGCCAGCAATGGTCAGCCCATGCCGCAGGTGGGATTCAAAGAGGTGACCATTAAGATCGGTAAATTCGAACTGGCGGCACAAGGACTGATTATAGTGGACATAGACCGTCATGAGAGTCACCCTAGAATAACCTTGGGAACTAATGTGATTGAAAATTGTCTTGCAGAGGTGATTCTCATTTTACAGCAGGTTGCCAAGAACGCCAGTTCCGGCCAGCAGCGTGTGCTCCAAAAAGAGATCCGGGCACTGATGAAGCGGCAACAGGTGGAACTATCTGGTGGTGAGATAGGTAGCGTGAGAATGTGTGACCCGTTCCCTATTGCCATGCCCCCAAAAAGTGAGATGATGATTTGGTGCCGGGCAGCTATTGGTCTAAGAGTTAGAGACTACCAAGCAATGGTAGAACCCGTCTACTCAGACAGTAGGCCCACCATTTTGACAGAACGGGGGGTGGTCGATGTAAGCCATGGGAAGGTGCCCGTTCGCATCATAAATATCGGGGAGAGAGAAGTACACCTGCCCCGGTATGCCACGCTAGCCAAATTGTTTACCATCAACCAGAACTCTGTACAGGCCGTGGAACCCTTGCCTCCATCTCAACCAGAGGAAGGTAACGGCTCTAAGAAACCAATGGAGGACTGTTGTCAGCAACTACATTTGGGTACTGACTCCACTCCCTCACACCAGAAACAGGGAGTCTATCGGGTGGTTCGAGAGTACGAGAGAGTGTTTAGTAAACACCCGCTAGACTGCGGGCGAGTAAAGGGGGTAGAACACCTCATCCCCACGGGAGACCATCCTCCCATAAAGGAGAGATACCGACCCGTACCCCCGGCACACTACCAACACGCCAAGGGGATGCTTAGAGACATGAAGGAGGCTGGGGTAATCAAGGACAGCTGTAGACCCTGGGCAGCTCCAGTAGTCTTAGTGAAAAAGAAAGATAACACCATGAGAATGTGTGTAGACTACAGGAAGGTCAACCGTATCACACACAAAGATGCGTACCCGTTACCAAGGATAGAAGAGTCCTTAGCTGCATTAAAATCTGCTAACTTCTTCTCTACTTTGGATCTCACTAGCGGGTACTGTCAGGTTCCTGTAGCAGAGGCGGACCGGGAGAAGACTGCATTCACCACCCCGATGGGTCTCAGCGAATTTAACTGTATGCCGATCGGGCTCTGCAACGCACCAGGAACCTTCCAACGGTTGATGGAATGCTGTCTGGGACACCGGAACTTCGAGACGGTCCTGTTATATCTCGACGATGTCATCGTCTATTCCAAGACCTACGAGGACCACCTGAAACACCTGGCAGAAGTGTTCGAAGCTCTGGCAAACTACGGCCTAAAGGTGAAACCCTCCAAGTGTCACCTCCTGAAACCAAAGGTGCAATACCTGGGACACGTGGTGAGTGCTGACGGAGTAGCTACTGACCCTGATAAGATCACCGTGATTAAGGACTGGCCAAGACCCTCCAGCATAAAGGAAGTGCGGCAGTTCCTCGGGTTGGTAGGCTACTACCGAAGATTCATTCCCGGTTTCACCAAAATGGCAGCCCCTATGCAGGACCTCCTGATAGGTCAATCTCGGAAAGCCAAAAACCAGAAGCCGCCCTTTAGGTGGGAAAAGCTAGAAGAGGAGTCCTTCTGCCAGCTGAAGATGGCCCTCACGGGGGATGAAATCCTGGCATATCCAGACTACAGCCAGCCCTTTATCCTCCACACAGACGCACGCAACATCGGGCTAGGAGCCGTACTGTCCCAGATCCAGCAAGGGAAAGAACGGGTAATCGCTTACGCCAGCCGAAAGCTATGGCCCACGGAGAGGAACCCTGAGAATTATAGCTCATTCAAGCTGGAGTTCCTGGCAGTAGTTTGGGCAGTGACCGAACGTTTCAAGCATTACCTTGCCTCCTCCAAATTCACCGTGTACACGGATAACAACCCGTTGACACACCTGGACACTGCAAGGCTCGGTGCCCTGGAACAGAGATGGATGGCCCGCCTGTCCAACTTTGAATTCACCATCAAATACCGGGCAGGAACCTCAAATGCCAACGCGGATGCCCTGTCTAGAATGCCGAACTTACCGGACGTAGGGGAAGATCCAGAAGATCTGGAAGAAGTTGAGCTCCCTGCGTTCCACCGTCATGGGATTACCCTGTATTCCCACCGTGTGAAGGACAGGCGCTCCGTGACGTTCAATCCCTTGCCCCACTACAACTGGGCAGAGACGCAAGACAGTGATCCCGCAGTCCATTTGGTGAAGGAAATTGTGACCCAGGCCGATGCCCGTCTTGACCCAGATGCTCCGGAGGAGACCAAGCAACTGTGGAAGGAGAAAAGTAAGCTGTTCCTCTACAGGGAGAAGCTGTGCCGGAGAATGGTTAACTCTCGAACACATGAGTTGACCTGGCAGGTAGTGGTCCCAAGACGAGACGCGGCTATGGTTCTGGAGGCATACCACAACGGAGCAGGGCATTTCGGATGGAAGAAGCTGGAGTTCTTGTTGCGTGAACGGTTCTACTGGGTAGGCATGAGAGGAGCCATCGAGAGGTGGTGCAGAGACTGTGGCCCGTGCCACCTGAGAAGAAAAGACCGAGCCAGCCAGAAGACTCCCCTGCAGCCCATCATCACCAGACAGCCACTGGAACTGGTAGCCCTGGACCATGTGAAACTGGCTCCAAGCAGATCTGGGTATGTCTACGCCCTCACAATCGTAGATCATTACTTCCGGTTCCTGGTGGTGGTCCCGGTCAAGGACTTAACGGCTCAAACAGCAGCTAGAGCCTTCCAGCAGCACTTCTGCCGTCCACACGGGTACCCGGACCAAGTGTTGACAGACCAAGGACCAGCCTTCGAAGCGGAGGTCTTCCAGGAGTTCTGCAACCTGTATGGCTGCAAGAAGATAAGAACAACGCCCTATCACCCTCAAACCAATGGACTCTGCGAAAAGATGAACCAGGTGGTGATAGATCTGCTAAAAACATTGCCCCTGGAAGAACACAGTCTGTGGCCTGAGAAACTGCCCGATCTGGTGGACCTGTATAACCACATCCCTGTAGGTTCCACCAACTGTACCCCGGCTTACCTAATGAGAGCAAGACCTGGTAAGCTGCCTATTGACCTGGATATGGGAGTCCTGACGCCTGAGGACACCTCGCCAGAGGCAGACTGGGATACAGAACGGCAGCAGCAGTATCGGAAAGTACAGGAGAGCGTCGAGCAAAGTCTGTCTCAAGCTAGAGAAAGGCAAGACAAGGCTTATAACCAGTATGCTCCCGCTGTTCCCCTGGTACCTGGAGAGCAGGTCTTGAAGAGGAAGAGGCGGCTCCACAAGTTGGACGACCAGTGGGAGAAGGACCCATACACCGTACTGCCATCAAGCCATGAGAACCCAAAGATCTGCGTAATCAGTAAGGATGGAGGAGAAACCACAGCCATTGTCTCCAGAGACCACCTGAAGAAGTGTCCCGAGCAGCTGCAAAGCCCTGAAGAAGATCAAGGAAACCCTCAACCCGCAGAGGAAAGGGGAGAAATGATCAGTACCGTACTCGGAGACTTCCCCCGGTCTTGGACATAAGTAAACGGCGCTGTCATGGTACCCGTCCTCACCTTTCTCCAGACAGCCCTGCAAGTGCCTACAGAGGAACCGGTAGAGCTGGAAGAGCAGCCGGCCCAAGAGGCAGAAGAGTCCACACCAGCAGTACAGGAGGATCAACCTTCTGCTAGTAGTGAGCCTGCCGTGCCCCTAGTGAGCCAAAGAGTGCGCAGACAGCTGCCCAGCTTACCCATAACACCTCCTACACCCTGTAGTGCAGAACCAGTTAGTGAGCTCCGTAGGTCCACTACAGTCACTAGAGGTCAGATGCCCGCTCGCTGGAGAATCTAAACTAATGCACTGTGAATTTATCTGCTATCTGTTCATGGTTTATGTTTGTTGCCTGTTATTAATTATGTTTCTCAGTTACCCTGCAGATTTTTATGGACTAACAGGTTATGGACGCTAGATAACCGGAACAGTTTTGTAGATAGTTGCACCTTGGTGCCTCTTGCGAAGACGGCCGCGTAAGAGAAAACCTGTCTGGCGTGGCCTCCTTGCGGCTCAAAGTAGTTAGTCTACTCTTGCAGCCACGCCCAAGGACAACGCAAGGGGTTTGCTTTGGACAGGTCCCCTACTTCGCTTAAAGCTTCACCTTGGGTGATATGGACACCCGGTTGCGGACACGCCGTGACCTTTAAAGAACTAAAGCTTCTTGTAAATATGTTATTGTATTATTGTTATACCCTGTTATTATGTTTTAAAAATGTGTTTAGTCCCGGACTACTAAAATTTACTAGGGGGGAATGTGACACCCCAGGGGTCTGGTTGCCACAGTAATAGAGATATTATGTCTGAGAGCAAGTGGGAGGTTTTTCTGGTCAGGAGCCCTAAGCATGCAACACTGCCCGCCCAGACCTGGGAGGGGAGGAATCTGCCCTTATAAACTTGGTCTGGGGCGGGATTAGGTGAGACAGAGCCTGCAGAACAAGCAGAGCAGTCAGAGCCTAGAGTGAAGCTGCAGACACAGGAAAATATACATCAGGAGCTCTGTAGGAGCAGAGGCAGAATGCCAGGGGCTGTGAGCAAAGATATAGCTCGCCCTATCTGAAGTTACTAAAACCGGACACAGGAGTCCGAGGCTGTGGGGACTGATATATACCCAGCAGCAGAAACCAGCCGGCAGGGGATTCCAGGTCCTCTGGCCATAGAAGCCCGGAGGCTCAGTCACAAAGAAGGGACCATTTAGAAAAAAACGCAGCACTACTGGACCTGGGTGCATGAGTTGGGTCCAAAGCCTTGAAATGTCGCGATAACCTCAGCACACCAAATGGTATAATAAGATACTTTTATTTGCAGTCCACACTAAAGACGTTTCGGTCGACAAGACCTTCATCAGTGTACTGCATGTAAACAAAATGAACAGATATAGAATACAAACATTATAGTGATTATAAAGTCACAGATTATGTATACAAAACATATAAATAAAGGTCTATGTGTCTATGTAACCTTTTGTCCAACAGTGAAGCAAAAAAAGGGGGCAACCTACCAAGTTACTGGGATGGGAGCAGGAAAAGAGAAGGAGATGGGACCCAATACAGGGATTCCTATGGAGAAAGTGCATACTATGAGGTAATGGAAGGATATATGGGGCTATAATGGGGTGAGGACTATAAGGGAGGTAGACATACCGTTTGTGCCATGAAGTATAGGAGAGGTGCTGCATCGATCGCGGTATCCACCGCTGGATGTGAGCAGTGGGCACGACTTGGAGACTGGCTACAAATATTATTAGAGGAGAGGAGGGTTTGGCTGCCAGCCAATGAGGAAGTTTGAATGTGCTGGTAATTAGCGCTCGATGCGGTGACGTCACAGGAAGTGACGCGAAAAAGGGAGTGCCGGCATCTGATTGGTCCGGCGCCGCGCATGCGCACGTGCGTGCGTGTCAGCCGACGTGTAGGTGCGTTCCAGGGACCAGGAAGTGGTTTCTGTATCGAAGTGATGTGTTCCACTGCCGGAAAAGAATGGCAAGGAGCGTTCCACCATCGAGAGAAGGGGTTGCAGAGTGCAGGAGGGATATAGGAGAATGAGGATGGGTATGGATCCTTCATCTGAAATATGAAATACAATGTTAAATCGAGTTATAAGACACAGTGCAGTAAAACACACAGGAATACTGCGATGATACCCTTATACAGCCAATCGCCACATTATAGATAAGCATACATGAATCTTGGTCCCTATTAATAAATGGCAAATGAAAATCGGATTGCGGGTGTTAACTCCTTGTAAAGTAAAAAGTATAAACATATAAATAAACCTAGGTCCCTATTGGGACGGATTGGGACCAGGTAGGTTTAGATGAATGAGTGCAGATCATAGTCCTTGTTAAGTCCTTTGGGATGAAGGGACTGCAGTTCATGAATCCAGAATGCCTCTCTCTGCTTGAGGGTCTGGATTCGATTACCCCCACGACGGGGTGGTTTAATTTGCTCTATAACTTGAAACCGCAATTGGGACACATTGTGTCCTGCTGCCGTGAAGTGTTGGGGAGAGGTAGAAGTAAATTTTTGCATCTGATGGTAGATTTGTGCTTCGAGATTCTATCTTTAATGGGTTGGGTCGTTTCCCCAACGTAGACAAGGCTGCAAGGGCACTTAACTCGGTATACGACAAAATTTGTATCACAGGTGTAGTAATCCTTAATTGTATATTTTCTGTCTGTTTGTGGATGATGAATAGTATCGCCTCTTAGGATGTTATGGCACTGATGGCAATGGAGACATGGGAAGGTTCCTTTCTTAGGAGTTTGTAGAAATCTTTGGCGGGAACCAAGGGACGTTGTCCCTATGTCAGCTCGGACTAATGAGTCTCTGATGTTTGGTGCTCTTTTGAAGCACGGTAAGAAGGGTTGATGAAAGGATTTGATGGTCGGGTAACCTGTTTGGAGAATATTCCAATGTTTCCGTATCGTACGGTGTATAGTGTAAGCTAGGGGGTGATATGTGTGGACAAATGGAATGAGATCAGATGTGTCTGGTCGTGGTTGTGTGCGGCTGTCCTGTGATTCACGTAGAAGATACTGAGGGTATCCTCTTTCTTCAAATTTCCGTGTCATTTCTTGTAATCTGACTTCGCGTAATGTTGTATCGGACACAATGCGTTCAACCCTGAAATTGCGATTTGGGGATAGCATGTTTCATAGGGGCTGGGTGGTTGCTTGAAAAATGTAGTAATGTGTTGCGATCTGTGGGTTTCCTGTAGATGTCAGTGGTTAATAGTCCTTAGCCATCTTTGATGACTAAAGTATCTAGGAAGTTGATCTGGTGTGGGTGATAGTTCAGAGTGAAATGTAGACCAGGGCAGGCGGTGTTGAGGGACCTGCAGAATTCATCTAAGGTGTCCTGGGAACCTGTCCAGATGCAAAAGATGTCGTCTATGTAACGCTTCCATAAAATGGAATGCTCTTGGAACAGTTGATTCTTGTATACAAACTGTGTCTCAAAAGTAGACATGTAACAGTTTGCGTAAGGGGGGGCTACATTTGAGCCCATTGCGGTCCCCTTGGTCTGCACGTAAAATGTATCCTGAAAGAGGAAGTAATTGTGTGTAAGAACTATTGTTAGTAGTTCTACGGCTAGATCTATAATTGATGGATTGGTGTTTGAGTCCTTCAGCATTTGTTCAACCGCTTGGATACCCCGGTCATGGGGAATCGATGTATAGAGACTTGTGACATCTAGGGACACTAAGATGGCTTCTGGAGGAACTTGTTTGAGTGCTTTCATAGTCTCTAAAAAGGCCCCTGTGTCTAATAGATAAGATGGACTTTTTTGGGTAAGTGGTGTAAGAATCTTTTCTAAGAAAATTGCAAGGGGTGATAAAATAGAATCCGTGGAGGCCACTATGGGGCGCCCAGGAGGTTGGGTGAGACTTTTGTGGATTTTGGGTAGGACATAAAATACCGGTATGATTGGATGTGGATTAATTAAATACTCGTACGTTTTCAAGTCAATCACCTTGGCTGTTAAAAACCGTTGTAGTGTCGAAATGATGAGTGTCTGTGTTTTTGTAGTCGGGTCCGTAGAGAGTTTACGGTATGTGGACTCATCACTAAGTTGTCTCAAAATTTCCGAGATGTAATCGCACTTGTTCATGACTACTATCGCTCCACCTTTGTCAGCTGGCTTTATAATCAAATCTTTGTCCTCTTGCAGACTCCGTAGGGCCTGTCGATCAAGGGGAGAGAGATTGGTCTGATAATGTGCCCTTCCCTAGTCGATATTGGAGCGTAATTGTTGAAACGCCCCATCCACGAATCCTATAAAGGTTTCCAGTGGATGTGTGCCTCGAGGAGGCCTATATTTGCTCTTAGAGCGGAGACCTAAGTCTTGGGCTGTGATGTCGGCCATGGATTCTGGAGGGGTGACGCTGAAAGGATTATTAGCAAAATGGGTTTTCAAGCGTAGGGTACGGTAAAAGCGTTGTAGTTCCATATCTAGTTTAAAAGTGTTGTATTTGTATGTGGGGCAGAAAGAGAGTCCCTTTTGTAAAACTGATGTTTGTGCAACGCTGAGAGTTTTGGAATAGATATTTACCACCATTTGTGGGTCTGCGATCGGGTGATTCGTGTGAAGTCCAGAAGTCCAGCGCCGCCATCCAGGAGCGGAGGCTAACAGAAGGCCCCAAGTCACCAGCCATACGGGTGAGCACCACACGGTATACTCAGGGACGTGGGCTACTTGTAACCGCTGACAGCAAGGTAGCCAGGAAGAGTGCAGATAAACGGGGAGGCCTACAACTCCACCTGGCCAGGGGAACTCCTGCTTGCTCGCAGACTGACCAGGCCCCTTATACTAGCCTGTACTCCCGGGAGGGTCTGCCTTGTACCATCAGTAAAGACCCTGAACTGCACCTCACGTCTCTGTGATTCCTTGCCGCACCAGCACCATTAGCACTGGGACCCTCACACCATCACTCCCATCATCTCTCACATTAGCTGCCCTGAGGCAATACTTCTCCCGTGGGGAGTTATCCCATACTCGGCTGCGCAAACAACATCAGCCTCAGCGGTCGGCAGCGCAGCGGCGGTCCCACCTGACCGCAATCCACGGGTGGCGTAGTCGGACATTTCCTATACATTAAGACTGCCACTGGTTTGACCACCCTGGGCACGGACCGGGTCACCACCACACGGAGACTACAACCCCCAGAATTCTACAACAGGCCCGGTTCCGGGTTCCCCTGCACAACACAGGCCCAGGGGGCGCGTCAACTTTGGCGTAGTCGGCAGGATTTCTTGCCCGCAACCACCGGGTACTGCGTGCCTGAAAAAGAGACTTTTATACTTACCTGTGGTGAAGTTTCCCGCCGTCCGGAGTCGTTTCCCGCCATCCGGAGCCGATTCCCGCCATCAGACGCCATCTTGGACCGTTTCCCACCGTCTTCTGCCTTCTTCCCGCCATCCGCAGCTGCTTCCCGCCTTCGGACGCCATCTTCGGGACGCCGCACGGGAAGAAGAGGGGCGTGGACGCCGAAAGCGCGCGAGATCCGAAGCTCCGCCCCACGCTCTGACGCTGCGCAAGGTCCTGGAAGGGAGGAAGAGCGACGCTGACGTCATCGGAGCGCGACGCCAGGTCCTCAACCCCGACGATCGACTGCGGAGCCGCGGCCTACGGAAGAAGAGCATCGCAAGGTAGGCCACGGTCCACTAGGGGGGAGGAGGATGCCGGACACCGAGGGGAGCTCCACTGCCACAGCCACCGCCAGCGCAACCCCTGCAGCAGTCATGCCATTCCCCATGCCCTATATCCCGGGGGCAACCTGGCTACCCCAGTACTCAGGGGAGTCACATACTCTAAATGACTTTAGAGAAAGACTGGATAGCCTCTTCCAGGTGTACCCCCTCACAGAAGAGCAAAAAGTGAGCATCCTGGTGGCCCAATTAATCGGGGCAGCCCAAAGGGAGGTAAAGTCCTGGCCACCTGGGAGGAAGAGGACTGTCAGAGAAATACTAGCCCGGCTGAAAGACACATTTGATACCCGCACCTCAGCCGAAATAAAGCTCAGATTTTGCTGGTTTAAACAGCGGGCACATGAGAGTATAAGAGACTATGCTCTAAACCTACAAGAGGCCCTGAGAGCCATTAAGCAGGCAGACCCTGGCAGCGTGGGAAATGAAGATAAGCTGTTGACTGAACAATTTATTGAGGGTCTACTGTGCAATGCCCACCGAACCCAGTTGCGGTCAATGGCCTTACAGGACCCTGACCTGGACTTTGCACAGTTCAAGGACAGAGCCATCCGGGTGCTCCGGGAACCGGCACCAGATGGTGCTGTGACCCACAGGCGCCCTGCTATCACTTACCACCAGGAGACGGCGCCCTTGTCTGCAGGGCCTGTGGGAGCTGATGCGCAGGCTTTGAACAATAACCCAGCAACAGACCTGCACCATCATGTCCAAGAGCTGACTAAGAGCGTTGCCGCGCTAACCAGAACTGTGCAGTCTTTACAGGTCTCTTCTCCAGGAAAGATCCAGCTGGAATCCGGACCGGAGGACGTCCCGTGGCACCGACTGAGGAGGACCCCACGGGCCAGAGGAAGATCCAGCGACAGATACAACGAGGACGGACGACCCATCTGCCGCCGCTGCAATCAACCCGGACATGTGGCAAGGTACTGTCATTTAACCCCTTCCCGACCCGTGTCACACCGTTTGTGACATGGAAAACAGTTCCTTCCCGACCCATGTCACAGCATCTGTGACATGGAGGGAAAGAGCCCCTGCAGCGCCTGCGAGCGGGGTCGCTCAGGTTTCACAGTTGCTACTGCAACTGGACATCCTGAAGTCGACCCCCCGGGGGGTGGATTAACCCCCCCGTGCCTGGGACCCCTCCGATTGGCTGTTTCATTTTCACTTTTAATGAAACTGCCAATCGGTATGAATTAAATATTTCACCAATGAAAATTGGTGTAATATTTAAATCTGGGCATGGCCTGATGCTTACAGCATCAGCCATTGGCTGGGGGGAGTGTCACCTCTGCCCCCCCCCCTCCCCCCAGATCTGATTGGGGGGCTAGCGTCACATGGATACTAGCCCCAATCAGATGTGGAGGGAGTTTTTAATGATGGCCGCAACTGCCCATCCATGGATCGTGTGCCGGCCGTTGTGGACCCTCTGCTGCTGCCCCCTGTGGACCCTCTGCTGCTGCCCCCCCGTGGACCCTCTGCTACTGAGCTCGTGGATCGCTTCTGCCGCCGCTGATCGCCTGCTGCCGCCACTGATCTGCATCAGGTAGTATTGCCCCCGCTCCCCCCCGACCCCCCCTCCACTCCACCCTGCCCCCCCCTCCACCCCCCCTCCACTTTCATACCTGCACCCCGACCTCCGCTCCCTCTGCTCCCTCTCCCACGTCTTCATCCACCGGCTGCTGCTCTCCTTCTGACAGCCGGTGGACTGTGATCACAGCAGCAGCAGGCTCAGTGTAAATGCCCTGCTCCTGTGATCAAGCCCACCATCCCCCAGCCCCAGTGATATCACCCCCCACCTCCCAATAATCACCCCTCCCCCCAGTGTTCACCCCCCCTGTCCCCAGTGTTCACCCCCCTGTCCCCAGTGTTCACCCCCACCTGTCTCCAGTATTCACTCCCCATCCCCAGTGTGCACCCCCCCATCCCAGTGATCACCCCCCTGCTGCTGGCTCCTGCACTGCTTTCTGCCCCAGTAATCACCCCCCTGATGCTGCCGGCCTCCTACCCCCCTTGCTGCTGCCGGCTCCTGCCCCAGTGATCACCCCCCTTGCTGCTGCCGGCTCCTGCCCCAGTGATCACCCCCCTTGCTGCTGCCGGCTCCTGCCCCAGTGATCACCCCCCTTGCTGCAGCTGCTGGCTCCTCCATCTCTTCAGCCCCCCACTACGCCTGACAGCCTCCTACGCCTGACAGCCCCCTACGCCTGACAGCCCCCACACGTGACTGCAGAAGGTTACACCAAGCACACACACACACACGCACACACGTACACTCACACTATAATAAAGTTTCGATTTTTTTTTTCTTTTTTTACACACGCACACAGCACACAAAATGTCCCGCCCGTCCCACTGATCCCAGTCTAGGGCGTAGTCAGCTTAGGAGGCTATGTCAGGTTGGTGTGTGTGTTGTAGTGTGTGTGTGTGTGTGTGGTGTATACACTACAATATGCCACACCGCACACCAACCTGACATACACTACACAATGGTGTCCACTAACAAATTGGAACCATGTTGCGTTTGGAGAGTCCCTGTGTGCCCAAACATTGGAGCTCCCCAACAAGTGACCCCATTTTGGAAACTAGACCCCCCAAGGCACCTATCTAGATGCATAGTGAGCACTTGGAACCCCCAGGTGCTTCACAAATTGATTCATAAAAATGAAAAAGTGGAAAAAAAAACACTTTTTTATTTTTACGGATTAATTTGTGAAGGACCTGGGGGTTCCAAGTGCTCACTATGCATCTAGATAGGTGCCTTGGGGGGTCTAGTTTCAAAGTGGGGTCACTTGTGGGGAAGCTCCAATGTTTGGGCACACAGCGGCTCTCCAAACGCAACATGGTGTCTTCTAACAATTTGAGCCGACAATTTGTTAGCCGACACCATGTTGCTTTTGGAGAGCCGCTGTGTGCCCAAACATTGGAGCTCCCCCACAAGTGACCCCATTTTGGAAACTAGACCCCCCAAGGCACCTATCTAGATGCATAGTGAGCACTTGGAACCCCCAGGTGCTTCACAAATTGATTCATAAAAATGAATAAGTGGAAAAAAAACACTTTTTTATTTTTACGGATTAATTTGTGAAGGACCTGGGGGTTCCAAGTGCTCACTATGCATCTAGATAGGTGCCGTGGGGGGTCTAGTTTCCAAAATAGGGTCACTTGTGGGGGAGCTCCAATGTTTGGCCACACAGCGGCTCTCCAAACGCAACATGGTGTCTTCTAACAATTTGAGCTGACAATTTGTTAGCGGATACCATGTTGCGTTTGGAGAGCCGCTGTGTGGCCAAACATTAGAGCTTCCCCACAAGTGACCCCATTTTAGAAACTAGACCCCCCAAGGCACCTATATAGATGCACAGTGAGCACTTGGAACACCCAGGTGCTTCACAAATTGATTCATAAAAATGAAAAAGTGGAAAAAAAAACACTTTTTTATTTTTACGGATTAATTTGTGAAGGACCTGGGGGTTTCAAGTGCTCACTATGCATCTAGATAGGTGCCTTGGGGGGTCTAGTTTCCAAAATGGGGTCACTTGTGGGGGAGCTCCAATGTTTGGCCACACAGCGGCTCTCCAAACGCGACATGGTGTCCGCTAACAAAATGAATGGAAAATCGGCTCAAATTGTAAGCGGACACCATGTTGCGTTTGGAGAGCCCCTAATGTGCCTAAACAGTGGAGCTCCCCCACAAGTAACCCCATTTTGGAAACTAGACCCCCCAAGGCACCTATCTAGATGCATAGTGAGCACTTGGAACCCCCAGGTGCTTCACAAAATGATTTGTGAAAACAAAAAAGTACTTTTTTTTTCACAAAAATTTTCTTTTAGCCTAAATTTTTTAATTTTCACATGGGTAACAGGATAAAATGCATCCTAAATTGTATTGGTCAATTTCTCCTGAGTACAATGATACCTCATTTGTGGTCATAAACCACTGTTTGGGCGCATGGCAGGGCTCAGAAGAGAAGGAGCGCAATTTGACTTTTGGAGCTAATTTTCCATTCAAAAAGTAAAATGGCGCTCCTTCCCTTCTTAGCCCTGCCGTGTGCCCAAACAGTGGTTTATGACCACATATGAGGTATCAGTGTACTAAGGAGAAATTCACCAACAAATTTTAGGATGCATTTTATCCTGTTACCCATGTGAAAATTAAAAAATTTAGGCTAAAAGAACATTTTTGTTAGAAAAATAAAAATGTTCATTTTTTTCTTCCATGTGGCTTTAGTTCCTGTGATGCACCTGAAGGGTTAATAATCTTCTTGAATGTAGTTTTGAGTAGCTTGAGGGGTGCAGTTTTTGGAATGGTGTCACTTTTGGGTGTTTTCTGTCATAAAGACCCCTCAAAGGGACTTCAAATGTGATGTGGTCACTAAAAAAATGGTTTTGTAAATTTTGCTGGAAAAAAGATAAATTGCTGATGATCTTTGAACCCTTCAAACTTCCTACCAAAATTTTTTTTTTTTCCAAAATTGTGCTCATGTAAAGTAGACATGTGGGAAATGTTATTTATTAACTGTTTTGTGTCACATCACTCTCTGGTTTAGTAGAATAAAAATTCAAAATTTGAAAATTGCAAAATTTTCAAATTTTTTCCCATGTTTTTGATTTTTTCACAAATAAACGCAAATATTATCGACCTAAATTTAATACTAACATGAAGCCCAATATGTCACGAAAAAACAGTCTCAGAATCGCTAGGATCCGTTGAAGTGTTCCAGAGAGTTCCAGGGACACTGGTCAGAATTGACAAAAATGCCAAGGTCTTTAGGGTCAAAATAGGCTGGGTCCTGAAGGGGTTAAACGGGCACAACCTGGGGTAGAGGGCCAACTCCCAGGCATAAGACCATCAGGCCCATCAAACTGGCGTGATAAATACGTAGGGGGACGTCCAATCTTGCCTGTGGTGCTGGATGGCATTCCTATGAGTGCCCTACTAGACACTGGGTCACAGGTGACCACCATCCCGTACGTGCTCTTTAAACAGTACTGGAATGACTCGGACATAACCCGCTACCCAGATGACGACCTGAGTATCATCGCCAGCAATGGTCAGCCCGTGCCACAGGTGGGATTCAAAGAGGTGACCATTAAGATCGGTAAAGTCGAACTGGCGGCACAAGGACTGATTATAGTGGACATAGACCGTCATGAGAGTCACCCTAGAATAACCTTGGGAACTAATGTGATTGAAAATTGTCTTGCAGAGGTGATTCTCATTTTACAGCAGGTTGCCAAGAATGCCAGTTCCGGCCAGCAGCGTGTGCTCCAAAAAGAGATCCGGGCACTGATGAAGCAGCAACAGGTGGAACTATCTGGTGGTGAGATAGGTAGCGTGAGAATGTGTGACCCGTTCCCTATTGCCATGCACCCAAAAAGTGAGATGATGATTTGGTGCCGGGCAGCTATTGGTCTAAGAGGTAGAGACTACCAAGCAATGGTAGAACCCGTCTACTCAGACAGTAGGCCCACCATTTTGACACCACGGGGGGTGATCGATGTACGCCATGGGAAGGTGCCCGTTCGCATCATAAATATCGGGGAGAGAGAAGTACACCTGCCCCGGTATGCCACGCTAGCCAAATTGTTTACCATTAACCAGAACTCTGTACAGGCCGTGGAACCCTTGCCTCCATCTCAACCAGAGGAAGGTAACGGCTCTAAGAAACTAATGGAGGACTGGTGTCAGCAACTACATTTGGGTACTGACTCCACTCCCTCACACCAGAAACAGGGAGTCTATCGGGTGGTTGGAGAGTACGAGAGAGTGTTTAGTAAACACCCGCTAGACTTCGGGCGAGTAAAGGGGGTAGAACACCACATCCCCACGGGAGACCATCCTCCCATAAAGGAGAGATACCGACCCGTACCCCCGGCACACTACCAACACGCCAAGGGGATGCTTAGAGACATGAAGGAGGCTGGGGTAATCAGGGACAGCTGTAGCCCCTGGGCAGCTCCACTAGTCTTAGTGAAAAAGAAAGACAACACCATGAGAATGTGTGTAGACTACAGGAAGGTCAACCGTATCACACACAAAGATGCGTACCCGCTACCAAGGATAGAAGAGTCCTTAGCTGCATTAAAATCTGCTAACTTCTTCTCTACTTTGTATCTCACTAGCGGGTACTGGCAGGTTCCTGTAGCAGAGGCGGACCGGGAGAAGACCGCATTCACCACCCCGATGGGTCTCAGCGAATTTAACTGTATGCCGTTCGGGCTCTGCAACGCACCAGGAACCTTCCAACGGTTGATGGAATGCTGTCTGGGACACCGGAACTTCGAGACGATCCTGTTATATCTCGACGATGTCATCGTCTATTCCAAGACCTACGAGGACCACCTGAAAACCTGGCAGAAGTGTTCGAAGCTCTGGCAAACTACAGCCTAAAGGTGAAACCCTCCAAGTGTCACGTCCTGAAACCAAAGGTGTAATACCTGGGACACGTGGTGAGTGCTGACGGAGTGGCTCCTGACCCTGATAAGATCACCGTGATTAAGGACTGGCCAAGACCCTCCAGCATAAAGGAAGTGCGGCAGTTCCTCGGGTTGGTAGGCTACTACCGAAGATTCATTCCCGGTTTCACAAAAATGGCAGCCCCTATGCAAGACCTCCTGATAGGTCAATCTCGGAAAGCCAAAAACCAGAAGCCGCCCTTTAGGTGTGAAAAGCTGGAAGAGGAGTCCTTCTGCCAGCTGAAGATGGCCCTCACGGGGGATGAAATCCTGGCATATCCAGACTACAGCCAGCCCTTTATCCTCCACAAGGACACAAGCAACATCGGGCTAGGAGCCGTACTGTCCCAGATCCAGCAAGGGAAAGAACGGGTAATCGCTTACGCCAGCCGAAAGCTACAGCCCACGGAGAGGAACCCTGAGAATTATAGCTCATTCAAGCTGGAGTTCCTGGCAGTAGTGTGGGCAGTGACCGAACGTTTCAAGCATTACCTTGCCTTCTCCAAATTCACCGTGTACATTGATAACAACCCGTTGACACACCTGGACACTGCAAGGCTCGGTGCCCTGGAACAGAGATGGATGGCCCGCCTGTCCAACTTTGAATTCAGCATCAAATACCGGGCAGGACGCTCAAATGCCAACGTGGATACCCTGTGTGGAATGCCGAACTTACCGGACGTAGGGGAAGATCCTGAAGATCTGGAAGAAGTTGAGTTCCCTGCGTTCCACCGTCATGGGATTACCCTGTATTCCCACCGTGTGAAGGACAGGCGCTCTGTGACGTTCATTCCCTTGCCCCAATGCAACTGGGCGGAGACGCAAGACAGTGATCCCGCAGTCCATTTGGTGAAGGAAATGCTGACCCAGGCCGATGCCCATCTTGACCCAGATGCTCCGGAGGAGACCAAGCAACTGTGGAAGGAGAAAAGTAAGCTGTTCCTCTACAGGGAGAAGCTGTGCCGGAGAATGGTTAACTCTCGAACACATGAGTTGACCTGGCAGGTAGTGGTCCCAAGACGAGACGCAGCTATGGTTCTGGAGGCATACCACAACGGAGCAGGGCATTTCGGATGGAAGAAGCTGGAGTTCTTGTTGCGTGAACGGTTCTACTGCGTAGGCATGAGAGGAGCCATCGAGAGGTGGTGCAGAGACTGTGGCCCATGCCACCTGAGAAGAAAAGACCGAGCCAGCCAGAAGACTCCCCTGCAGCCCATCATCACCAGACAGCCACTGGAACTGGTAGCCCTGGACCATGTGAAACTGGCTCCAAGCAGATCTGGGTATGTCTACGCCCTCACAATCGTAGATCATTACTCCCGGTTCCTGGTGGTGGTCCCGGTCAAGGACTTAACGGCTCAAACAGCAGCTAGAGCCTTCCAGCAGCACTTCTGCCATCCACACAGGTACCCGGACCAAGTGTTGACAGACCAAGGACCAGCCTTCGAAGCGGAGGTCTTCCAGGAGTTCTGCAACCTGTATGGCTTCAAGAAGATAAGAACAACGCCCTATCACCCTCAAACCAATGGACTCTGCGAGAAGATGAACCAGGTGGTGATAGATCTGCTAAAAACATTGCCCCTGGAAGAATGCAGTCTGTGGCCTGAGAAACTGCCCGATCTGGTGGACCTGTATAACCACATCCCTGTAGGTTCCACCAACTGTACCCTGGCTTACCTAATGAGAGCAAGACCTGGTAAGCTGCCTATTGACCTGGATATGGGAGTCCTGACGCCTGAGGACACCTCGCCAGAGGCAGACTGGGATACAGAATGGCAGCAGCAGTATCGGAAAGTACAGGAGAGCGTCGAGCGAAGTCTGTCTCAAACTAGAGAAAGGCAAGAGAAGGCTTATAACCAGTATGCTCCCGCTGTTCCTCTGGTAGCTGGAGAGCAGGTCTTGAAGAGGAAGAGGCGGCTCCACAAGTTGGACGACCAGTGGGAGAAGGACCCATACACCGTACTGCCATCAAGCCATGAGAACCCAAAAATCTGCGTAATCAGTAAGGATGGAGGAGAAACCACAGCCATTGTCTCCAGAGACCACCAGAAGAAGTGTCCCGAACAGCTGCAAAGCCCTGAAGAAGATCAAGGAAACCCTCAACCCGCAGAGGAAAGGGGAGAAATGATCAGTACCATACTCGGAGACTTCCCCCGGTCTTGGACACAAGTAAACGGCGCTGTCGTGGTACCCGTCCTCACCTTTCTCCAGCCAGCCCCTCAAGTGCCTACAGAGGAATCGGTAGAGCTGGAAGAGCAGCCGGCCCAAGAGGCAGAAGAGTCCACACCAGCAGTACAGGAGGATCAACCCTCTGCTAGTAGTGAGCCTGCCGTGCCCCTAGTGAGCCAAAGAGTGCACAGACAGCTGCCCAGCTTACCCATAACACCTCCTACACCCTGTAGTGCAGAACCAGTTAGTGAGCTCCGTAGGTCCACTAGAGTCACTAGAGGTCAGATGCCCGCTCGCTGGAGAATCTAAACTAATGCACTGTGAATTTATCTGCTAACTGTTTATTGTTTATGTTTGTTGCCTGTTATTAATTATGTTTCTCAGTTGCCCTGCAGATTTTTATGGACTAACAGGTTATGGACGCTAGATAACCGGAACAGTTTTGTAGATAGTTGCACCTTGGTGCCTCTTGCGAAGACGGCCGCGGAAGAGAAAACCTGTCTGGCGTGGCATCCTTGAGGCCCAAAGTAGTTAGTCTACCCTTGCAGCCACGCCCAAGGACAACGCAAGGGGTTTGCTTTGGACAGGTCCCCTACTTCGCTTAAAGCTTCACCTTGGGTGATATGGACACCCGGTTGCGGACACGCCGTGACCTTTAAAGAACTAAGGCTTCTTGTAAATATGTTATTGTATTATTGTTATACCCTGTTATTATGTTTTAAAAATGTGTTTAGTCCCGGACTACTAAAATTTACTAGGGGGGTAATGTGACACCCCAGGGGTCTGGTTGCCACAGTAATAGAGATATTATGTCTGAGAGCAAGTGGGAGGTTTCTCTGGTCAGGAGCCCTAAGCATGCAACACTGCCCGCCCAGACCTGGGAGGGGAGGAATCTGCCCTTATAAACTGGGTCTGGGGCGGGATTAGGTGAGACAGAGACAGAGCCTGCAGAACAAGCAGAGCAGTCAGAGCCTAGAGTGAAGCTGCAGACACAGGAAAAGATACATCAGGAGCTCTGTAGGAGCAGAGGCAGAAGGCCAGGGGCTGTGAGCAGAGATATAGCTCGCCCTGGCTGAAGTTACTAAAACCGGACACAGGAGTCCGAGGCTGTGGGGACTGATATATACCCAGCAGCAGAAACCAGCCGGCAGGGGATTCCAGGTCCTCTGGCCATAGAAGCCCGGAGGCTCAGTCACAAAGAAGGGACCAGCGCCGCCATCCAGGAGCGGAGGCTAACAGAAGGCCCCAAGTCACCAGCCATATGGGTGAGCACCACACGGTATACTCAGGGACGTGGGCTACTTGTAACCGCTGACAGCAAGGTAGCCAGGAAGAGTGCAGATAAACGGGGAGGCCTAAAACTCCACCTGGCCAGGGGAACTCCTGCTTGCTCGCAGACTGACCAGGCCCCTTATACTAGCCAGTACTCCCGGGAGGGTCTGCCTTGTACCATCAGTAAAGACCCTGTACTGCACCTCACGTCTCTGTGATTCCTTGCTGCACCAGCACCATTAGCACTTGGACCCTCACACCATCACTCCCATCATCTCTCACAATAGCTGCCCTGAGGCAATACTTCTCCCGTGGGGAGTTATCCCATACTCGGCTTTGCAAACAACATCAGCCTCAGCAGTCGGCAGCGCAGCGGCGGTCCCCACTGACCGCAATCCACGGGTGGCGTAGTCGGACATTTGCTATACATTAAGACTGCCACTGGTTTGACCACCCTGAGCACGGACCGGGTCACCGCCACACGGAGACTACAACCCCCAACATTCTACAACAGGCCCGGTTTCGGATTCCCCTGCACAACACAGGCCCAGGGAGCGCGTCATGCGCGTCTTTTCAAAAGGAATAAAATGGGGAGGGAAAAGTTAGATTTTAAAGGCAAAAATCCAAATGACAATAACAGCAGCCAAAATGTCAATGGAAGCGGGGACTCCCAGCCAGTCTCCCATGCTGGTACTTGCCCAGCCTCAAGCTGCATAGCGGTTGTGATCTGACAAAGGCAGGCACATTCAGCTTTGAAAAGCCGTTTACATGCAAATGTTACATTTGCATGTCTTTTCAAAAGGAATAAAATGGGGAGGGAAAGGTTAAATTTTTAAAATCAAAAATCCAAATGACAATAGCAGCAGCCAAAATGTCAATGGAACCAAGGATTCCCAGCCAACCTCCCATGTCACTACTTCCCAAGCCTCAAGCTGCTTAGTGGCTACGATCTGACGAGGTAGGCACATTCAGCTTAGAATGGCCATTGACTTACAGATGTCGCATGTGCACGTCTTTTCAAAAGGAATAAAATGGGGAGGGAAAGGTTATATTTAAAAAAAAAAATCAAAAAATCCAAATGACAATAGCAGCAGCCAAAATGTCAACGGATCCAGGGATTCCCAGCCAGTCTCCCATGCTTGTACTAGCCCAGCCTCAAGCTGCGTAGCAGCTGCAATCTGATGAGAGAAGGCACATTCAACTTAGAATGGCCGTTGACGTGCAAGTGTCACATGTGCGCGTCTTTTCAAAAGGAATAAAATGGGGAGAGAAAAGTTATACATTTAACAACAAAAATCCAAATGACAATTGCAGCAGCCAAAATGTCAATGGAACAGGGATTCCCAGCCAGTCTCCCATGCTGGTAATTGCCCAGCCTCAAGCTGTGTAGCAGCTGTGATCTGACGAGGGCAGGCACATTCAGCTTAGAATGGCCGTTGACAAGCAGATTTCACATGTGCGCGTCTTTTCAAAAGGAATAAAATGGGGAGGGAAAAGTTTGATTTTAAAAACAAAAAGCCAAATGACAATAGCAGAAGCCAAAATGTCAATGGAACTGGGGATTCCCAGCCAGTCTCCCATGCTGGTACTTGCTCAGCCTCAAGCTGTGTAGCGGCTGCAATCTGACGAGGGAAGGCTCATTCAGCTTAGAATGGCTGTTGACATGCAGATGTCACATGTGCGGGTCTTCTTAAAAGGAATAAAATGGGGAGGGAAAGGTTAGATTTAAAAAAAAAAAATCCAAATGACAATAGCAGCAGCCAAAAAGTCAATGGAACTGGGGATTCCCAGCCAGTCTCGAATGCTTGTACTTGCCCAGCCTCAAGCTGTGTAGTGGCTGTGATCTGATGAGGGCAGGCATATTCAGCTTAGAATGGCCGTTGACGTGCAGATGTCACATGTGCGCGTCTTTTCAAAAGGAATAAAATGGGGAGGGAAAGGTTAGATTTTAAAAACAACAAATCCAAAAGACAATAACAGCAACCAAACTATCAACTGAACCGGGGATCAACAGCCAGTCTCCCATGCTGGTTCTTGCTCAACCTCAAGCTGCGATCTGTCAAGGGGAGGAACATTCAGCTTAGAATGGCCGTTGACGTGCAGATGTCACATGTGCGCTTGTTTTCAAAATGAATAAAATGGGGAGGGAAAGGTTAGATTTTAAAAACAAAAATCCAAAAATCCAAATTACAATAGCAGCAGCCAAAATATCAATGAAATCGGGGATTCCCAGCCAGACTACCATGCCAGTACTTGCCCAGCTTCAAGCTGCGATCTGATGAGGGCAGGCACATTCAGCTTAGAATGGCCGTTGATGTGCAGATGTCACATGTGCGCATCTTTTCAAAAGGAATAAAATGGGGAGGGAAAGGTTAGATTTTAAAAACAAAAATCCAAATGACAATAGCAGAGGTTAAAATGTCAAAAGTACTGGGGATTACCAGCCAGTCTCCCATGGCAGTACTTGCATGGTCTCAAGCTGCGTAGCAGCTGTGATCTGACGAGTGGAGGCACATTGAGCTTAGAATGGCCATTGACGTGCAGATGTCACATGTGCGTGTCTTTTCAAAAGGAATAAAATGGGGAGGGAAAGTTTAGATTTTAAAAACAAAAATCCATATGACAATAGCAGCAGCCAAAATGTCAATGGAACCAGGGATTCCCTGCCAGTCTCCCATGCTGGTGCTTGCCCAGCTTCAAGCTGCATAGCAGCTGCAATCTGACAAGGGGAGCCACATTCTGCTTAGAATGGCGGTTAACATGCAGGTGTCACATGTGCGTGTCTTCAAAAGGAATAAAATTGGGAGGGATGGGTTAGATTTTAAATAAAAAATCCAAATGACAATAGCTTCAGCCAAAATGGTAACGAATCAGGGATTCCCAGCCAATATCCCATGCCTGAACTTAAGCTGCGTAGCAGCTGCGATCTGACAAGGGAAGGCACATTCAGCTTAGAATGGCCATTGATGTGCAGATGTCACATGTGCCTGTCTTTTCAAAAGGAATAAAATGGGGAGAGAAAGGTTAGATTTCAAAAACCAAAATCCAAAAATCCAAATGACAATAGGACCAGCCAAAATGTCAACGGAACAGGGGATTCCCAGCTAGTTAACCATGCTGGTACTTGCCTGGCCTCAAACTGTGTAGCGGCTGCAATCTGACGAAGGCAGGCACAATCAGCTTAGAATGGCCGTTGACGTGCAGATGTCACATGTGCTCGTCTTTTCAAAAGGAATAAAATGAGGAGGGAAAGGTTAGATTTTAAAAACAAAAATCCAAAAATTCAAAAATCCAAATGACAATAGCAGCAGCCAAAATGTCAACGGAACCGCGGATTCTCAGCCAGTTTCCCATGCTGGTACTTGCCCATACTCAAGCTGCGTATCGGCTGGCGATCTGATGAGAGAAGACACATTTGGCTTAGAATGGCCATTGATATGCAGATGTCACATGTGTGTGTCTTTTCAAAAAGGAATAAAATGGGGAGGGAAAGGTAACATTTTAAAAACAAAAATCCAAAAATCCAAATGACAATAGCAGCAGCTAAAATGTCAACGGAACATGGGATTCCCAGCCAGTCTCTCATGCAAGCACTTGCCCAGCTGCATAGAGGCTGCAATCTGATGAGAGAAGGCACACTCAGCTTAGAATTTCCGTTGACGTGCAGATGTCACATGTGCGCGTCTTTTCAAAAGGAATAAAATGGGGAGGGAAAGGTTAGATTTTAAAAAAAAAAATCCAAAAATCCAAATGACAATAGCAGCAGCTAAAATGTTAAAGGAACTGAGGATTCATAGCCAGTCTCCCATACTGGTACTTGCCCAGCATCAAGCTGTATAGCAGCTGCGATCTGACAAGGGAAGGCACATTCAGCTTAGAATGGCTGTTGACTTGCAGATGTCACATGTGCGTGTCTTTTCAAAAGGAATAAAATGGGGAGGGATAGGCTAGACTTTATAAACAAAAATCCAAATAACAATAGCGGCAGCGAAATTGTAAACAGAACTGGAGATTCCCAGCTGGTCCCCAATGATGTTAGTTGCCCAGGCTCAAGCTGCGTAGTGGCTGCGATCTGACAAAGGAAGGTACATTCACCTTAGAATGGCCATTGACGTGCTGAAATCACATGTGCGCGTCTTTTCAAAAGGAATAAAATGGTGAGGGAAAGGTTAGATTTTAAAAACTAAAATCCAAATGACAATAGCAGCAGCCAGAATGTCAACAGAGCCAGTGATTCCCTGTCAGTCTCCCATGCTGGTACTTGCCTGACCTCAAGCTGTCTAGCAGCTGCAATCTGGCAAGGAAAGCACATTCAGCTTAGAATTACCGTTGATGAGCAGAAATCACATGTGCGCGTCTTTTCAAAAGGAATAAAATGGGAAGGGAAAGGTTAGATTTTAAAACAAAAAATAAAAAAATCCAAATGACAATAGCAGCAGCCAAAATGTCAATGGAACTGGGGATTCCCAGCAAGTGTCCCAAACTGTTACTTGCCTGGCCTCAAGCTGCGTAGCAGCAGCAATCTGACGAGGGAAGGCACATTCAGCTTAGAATGGCCATTGATGTGCAGATGTCACATGTGCGCGTCTTTTCAAAAGGAATAAAATGGGGAAGGAAAGGTAAGATTTTAAAAACAAAAATCCTAGTGACAATAAAAGCAGCCAAAATGTTAATGGAACCGGGGAGTCCCAGACAGTACTAGCTCAGCCTCAAGCAGCGTAGTGGCTGCGATATGACGAGGGCAGGCACATTCAGCTTAGTATGGCCGTTGAGGTGCAGATGTCACATGTGCGAGTCTTTTCAAAAGGAATAAAATAGGGAGGGAAAGGTTAGATGTTAAAAACAAAAATCCAAATGACAATAGCAGCAGCCAAAATGTCAACAGAACCAGGGATTCCCAGCCAGTCTCCCATGCTGGTACTTGCCCAGCCTCAAGCTGTGTAACACCTGCAATCTGACAATGGCAGGCACATTCAGCTTAGAATGGCCATTGACATGCAGATGTGACATGTGCGCGTCTTTTCAAAAGGAATAAAATGGGGAGAGAAAAGTAAGATTTTAAAAACAAAAATCCAAAAATCCAAATGACATTAGCAGCAGCCAAAACGTCAAAGGAACTGGGGATTCCCAGCCAGTCTCCCATGCAGGTACTTGCCTGACCTCAAGCTGTCTAGCAGCTGCAATCTGGCAAGGAAAGCACATTCAGCTTAGAATGGCCGTTGAAGTGCAGATGTCACATGTGCGTGTCTTTTCAAAAGGAATAAAATGGGGAGGGAAAGGTTAGATTTTAAAAATAAAAATCCAAATGACAATAGCAGGAGCCAAAATGTCAATGGAACCGGGAATTCCCATCCAGACTCCCATTCT
This sequence comes from Phyllobates terribilis, assembly GCF_046119375.1. NCBI lineage: Eukaryota > Metazoa > Chordata > Amphibia > Anura > Dendrobatidae > Phyllobates > Phyllobates terribilis. Next base: position 5,472,708 of record NW_027362813.1, read on the forward strand.
GGTACTTGTCCGTCCTCAAGCTGCAAAGCGTCTGCGATCTGACAAAAGCAGGCACTTTCTCCTTAGATTGGGCGTTGACGAGCAGTTGTCACATGTGCGTGTCTTTTCAAAGGGAATAAAATGGGGAGGGAAAGGTTAGATTTTAAAAACAAAAATCCAAAAATCCAAATGACAATAGCAGCAGCCAAAATATCAACAGAACTGGGGATTCCCAGCCAGTCTCCCATGTCGTTACTTGCTCAGCCTCAAGCTGCATAGCAGCTGCAATCTAACGAGGGTAGGCACATTCTGTTTAGAATTGTCGTCGATGTGCAGATGTCACATGTGCGCGTCTTTTCAAAAGGAATAAAATGGGGAGGGAAAGGTTAAATTTTAAAAACAAAAATCCAAATGACAATAGCAGTAGCCAAAATATCAACAGAACCGGGGATTCCCAACCAGTCAGTAAGGCCGGTACTTGCCCAGCCTCAAGCTGTGTAGCGGCTGCGATCTGACAAGGGCAGGCACATTCAGCTTAGAATGGCCGTTGACATGCAGATGTCACATGTGCACTTCTTTTCAAAAGGAATAAAATGGGGAGGGAAAGGTTAGATTTTAAAAACAAAAATCCAAATAACAATAGCAGCAGCCAAAATGTCAACAGAACCGGTGATTCCCAGCTAGTCTCCCATACCAGTATTTGCCCAGCCTCAAACTGCATAGCAGCTGCTATCTGACAAGGGCAGGCACATTCAGCTTAGAATGTCCATATTTGTGCAAATGTCACATGTGCGCGTCTTTTCAAAAGGAATAAAATGGGGACGGAAAGGATAGATTTTAAAAACAAAAATCCAAATGACAATAGCAGCAGCCAAAATGACAAGGAAACCGGGGATTCCCAGCCAGTCTCCCAGGCTGGTACTTGCCTGGCGTCAAGCTGCATAGCAGCTGCGATCTGAAGAGGGCAGGCAAATTCAGCTTAGAATGGCCGTTGACGTGCAGATGTCACATGTGCACGTCTTTTCAAAAGAAATAAAATGGGGAGGGAAAGGTTAGATTTTAATAACAAAAATCCAAAAATCCAAATGACAATAGCAGCAGCCAAAATGGCAATGGAATCAGGAATTCACATGCAGTCTCCCCTGCCAGTACTGGCCTGGCCTCAAGCTCTGTAGCAGCTGCGATCTGATAATGGCAAGCACATTCAGCTTTGAATGGCGGTTGACGTGCAGTTGTTACATGTGTGCGTCTTTTCAAAAGGAATAAAATGGGGAGCGAAAGGTTAAAATTTTAAAACAAAAATCCAAATGACAATAGCAGCAGCTAAAATATCAATGGAACCAGGAATTCCCAGCCAGTCCCGCATGCCAGTACTTGCCCAGCCACATGCTGCATAGCTGTTGCAATCTGACGAGGGAAGGCACATTCAGCTTAGAATGGCTGTTGACATGCAGATATCACATGTGCGCGTCTTTTCTAAAGGAATAAAATGGGGAGTTAAAGGTTAAATTTTTAAAACAAAAATCCAAAATTTCAAATGACAATTACAGCAGCCAAAATGTCAATGAAACTGGGGATTCACAGCCAGTCTTCCATGCTGGTGACGCGCCCCCTGGGCCATATTCTTTAGGGGAATACCCGGAGCCGGATCAGATGGGGGTTGTAGTCTCCGAGTGGCTGTGACCCGGTCCGTGCCCAGGGTGTCAAGCTCAGTTGTATGTGGCAGTCCTACAGATGTTATTAAGTTCTTTATGTCGACTACGCCACCCGTTGTATTGCGGTCACTACGGCCGCCGCTGCAGCAGGGTCCACTGAGGCTGATGGTGTTTGGTGCAGCCCAGGTAGTATAACCCCCAACGGGAGGGGTATAGCCTCAGGGGGTCAGGTGCAGAGGATGGCGGTTGTGGTGGTGCAGTGCAGATGGTATAAAGACTCAGAGTCGGGTTGTGCAGTTCATGGTCTTTACTTACTGCTGTTGAGCTGGCCACTCTGGCCTTGAGTGACCACCCGAGCCGTGCTGCGTCCACCAGGTCCTGGATTCGGCCAACCCCCAAGCAAGTCCGGAGCGTGGTCCTGAGCCCTCCTTCTGTCCTGTCTCTGGCCTTCCCCACCAGTGATCCACCTAGGTCCGGCTCCCTTGGGCCTTCTGTTGGAAACCCTTGGCCCTGGGTTCCCTGACCCCACTCGTGGTCTGCCTTCGGGGTGGATATGGTGGGTGGCCGTGGCAGATGCTGCCCACGGCCTCCGGTCTCTGGCTGAGGTGTGCTTTAGCCCCCACCAGTTTGGGATCCGGTACCCTGTTGCCAACTCTTCACCCGAGGATTGGATTTGGGGTCTCAGAGTTCTTTCTTCTCCCCCTCTGGGCCTTTCTTGCTCCTCTCTCACTCTCTGGGCCGCTCTGCTCCTCTCTTCAGTCTGACTGACTCTCTACAACTGACCCTGATCTTAGTTGGTTCCCACCTTATATAACCCTCTATGTGTGAGCTCAGGTGACCAGCACCCAATGAGCTCCTAGCACTACCCAGACTGCTCCCCCTATCTGCCCCTACACTACAGGGATGTTCCAACCCCCTCCCACTCCAGCCAGGGACAGACACGGTCGTACCTGCACATTTCTAAGTGGGAGTACCGTCGGCCTGCCCCTCGGAAATGGGATGTGTGTAGTGCATGCAGCCTACCGAGCTCAGTCCCACACTCCATCCTTACCCGGGAGTGGAATATCACACCTCTGGCTGAGGTGCAATACTCCTGTAGCAGCCGAATCCTCAGGGTGCTACATTCCCCCCTGGTAAATCACAGCACGTCCCCGGGCTGTAAAGACAAAACACCATAAAACATACAATTTTTCATAATAACGAAACATATAAAACTTAATATAAAACACTATATAAATATATATATAAATAACATTCTCGTAGACTCTTCTTGCTTCTCCTCCGGTCACTGTGCAACTGATGACCGGGCAAAGTGCAACAGTTCCTTTTCTGGGAAATGGTTTTCCTGTAAAACCAGTAGGGGGCGCTTTAGGAAGCGCAACTATGTACAAGGGAATGTGGCCGCTCTCAGTCCTCGGCCAGGTATAAGGAGGGAATGACCGCTCTCAGTCCTCGGTCAGTGGGATTAAGGGACTCACGGGTAACAGTTCACACTTGCTGGTCCCAACGGGGACTATATTAGCAGTAACAGTTTTTTTTTGTACCCCGACGGGTAACTATATACAGTCTCTTCTCTACCGTACTCAACGACGGCGTCCTCCTGCTCTTTCTTTGTGGACAGTTTCAGTTTCAGACCCGTCCGGGTCCTCCTGCTCCTCCTCACACCGCAGCTCCTCCTCCGTCAAGTGATGCACATGGAGGGCGTAGGGTCCTTTGGCACACTTGTGCCGGGTGAAGGTGACCTTGTCCCCGATATAAAGGTCACGACCTCTGTGTCCCTCCGGCAGGTGGGACTCAACGTCTCTTCTTGTCACAAAGACGTCGCCTGGGGTGCGGTGATCCCTGATGAAGCCCCACCCATGCTGCAGATTGAACTTTATCACAGTCCCGTTGGTGCGGGGACTATGCGCTGCACGGGGGTCCCTCCTGGTCCGGCTCTTCTGCTCGGCGCTCCTTATTTGGGCTTGTTGTTCCCGGACCCGCCTCTCTCTCCGCTCCCTCTCGAAGACCTCGAGCTGTTGTCGGCAGCACTCTGCACGCTCCGCTGCAGCTGCCCGAGTCTCCTGCGTGAACCCCATGAGATCTTCTCCGGTGGGGTCCCACTCAAACTGGGTCTCCTCAAGCGGTGGCGAGATCCTTATCACGGGCTTCGGAGCCGGGATCAGGGGTTCACACATGGCCCTTGCCTTCTTCTGCAGCTCCAGTTCGTAATATTCTTCGGGCCAGATGAAGGGCCGCCCGTCCGGCCATGTGAGCTGGGCGAACAGGTCTTCTCCCAGATGCGGCACCCTTGGTTTTACGGGCGCGGTGGTGGTGGCGCCCGGGTTGCCCAGGCCTTGCGGCCAGGCCTGGGGCACCTGGAAGGTGAAGGGCACCGTTAGGACGGCGGCGCCCTGGGCTACTTGGCCCTGCGACCAGGCCGGTGGCTCCGCAGAGGTAGGGGGCGCTGTTGGTAATGCGGCGCCCGGGGGTACTAGGCCTTGCGACCAGGCTGGTGGTACTTCCTGCTGAGTCACGCTCGGGGTTGAGGCGTGTGACGTCACAGGGGTCGCGGCTTCCGACTGAGGCCTAGTTTGTGGCGGTGACGTGGCGGTTACGGGCACGGCAGGGGGACTTTCGGGCTCTGCGAAGGGGAGCTGGGGCAGGTAAGCGGTTTCCCGGTTTGGGGTATAGACGTCCCCTTTACCTGCCTCCATGCATTCGGCTCCCTTCTCGGCGCCGTCTCCGGCCTTGGGTCCTCCCGCGCCATCCTCAGAGGCGGTCTGTCTCCTCGTCTTGGTTGGCGTGCTCCGGGTCTTGGTTTGCTGGGCCATCTCTCGGCTCCACTCAGCCAATGTCTCTCGCTGCACCCGGGCCATCCTCCTTGCGAGGCCCTCCAGGGCTGTCTGTGCACACTCCCGGTCTCGGGGGAGCTGTGCTAGGACCTCCACTAGGCCTAGTGGGGTCGTTGTTTCCAGCAGGCTCCTGACCAACGGGTCGGTGCTGCTCTGCTCTTCTTCCTCTGTTTCCAGCAGGCTCCTGGCCAGCGGGCCGGTGCTGCTCTGCTCTCCTTCCATCTCTGGGTAAGCTCTCTCCATACTCCTTGTTAGACTTCTTGTCTCCGGGTGCGCTCGCTCCAGACTGCTCCATGCTGCACCCATCTTCGTTCTTTTGTTCAGTCTCCTCCCACTTCGAGGGCGGTCCCGGGGCAACTCGTTGATTGTCAGCTCCAGGGGCAGTTCTTTCACGCTGACGGACACCTCTAGCATCACAGTCTCTGTTGGTGGGGGCGGTTTCCACTTTTGGCGCCATTCTTCGTCCTGGCCAACGATGGGAGGTGGTTTCTTGCCGTCCTCTGGCATGCCCATAATGGCGTCCGCTCTTCCAAGGCGGGAAATCTTTGGAAATGGCGGGAATCGTCTCCCAGTGGCGGGAAACTCTGCAGAGGGCGGGAAAACGCTGCAAATGGCGGACAACCAGCGGGAATCGACCTGTGATGGAGTCCGATGGCGGGGACCCTCCGGAACCAGCGGGAGACTTCTTTTTGAGGTAACGGTGTACTTTTCTTCAGGCACGCAGTACCCGGTTGTTGCGGGCACGTAATCCTGCCGACTACGCCAAAGATGACGCGCACCCTGGGCCATATTCTTTAGGGGAATACCCGGAGCCGGATCAGATGGGGGTTGTAGTCTCCGAGTGGCTTTGACCCGGTCCGTGCCCAGGGCGTCAAGCTCAGTTGTATGTGGCAGTCCTACAGATGTTATTAAGTTCTTTATGTCGACTACGCCACCCGTTGTATTGCGGTCACTACGGCCGCCGCTGCAGCAGGGTCCACTGAGGCTGATGGTGTTTGGTGCAGCCCAGGTAGTATAACCCCCAACGGGAGGGGTATATCCTCAGGGGGTCAGGTGCAGAGGATGGGGGTTGTGGTGGTGCAGTGCAGATGGTATAAAGACTCAGAGTCGGGTTGTGCAGTTCATGGTCTTTACTTACTGCTGTTGAGCTGGCCACTCTGGCCTTGAGTGACCACCCGAGCCGTGCTGCGTCCACCAGGTCCTGGATTCGGCCAACCCCCAAGCAAGTCCGGAGCGTGGTCCTGAGCCCTCCTTCTGTCCTGTCTCTGGCCTTCCCCACCAGTGATCCACCTAGGTCCGGCTCCCTTGGGCCTTCTGTTGGAAACCCTTGGCCCTGGGTTCCCTGACCCCACTCGTGGTCTGCCTTCGGGGTGGATATGGTGGGTGGCCGTGGCAGATGCTGCCCACGGCCTCCGGTCTCTGGCTGAGGTGTGCTTTAGCCCCCACCAGTTTGGGATCCGGTACCCTGTTGCCAACTCTTCACCCGAGGATTGGATTTGGGGTCTCAGAGTTCTTTCTTCTCCCCCTCTGGGCCTTTCTTGCTCCTCTCTCACTCTCTGGGCCGCTCTGCTCCTCTCTTCAGTCTGACTGACTCTCTACAACTGACCCTGATCTTAGTTGGTTCCCACCTTATATAACCCTCTATGTGTGAGCTCAGGTGACCAGCACCCAATGAGCTCCTAGCACTACCCAGACTGCTCCCCCTATCTGCCCCTACACTACAGGGATGTTCCAACCCCCTCCCACTCCAGCCAGGGACAGACACGGTCGTACCTGCACATTTCTAAGTGGGAGTACCGTCGGCCTGCCCCTCGGAAATGGGATGTGTGTAGTGCATGCAGCCTACCGAGCTCAGTCCCACACTCCATCCTTACCCGGGAGTGGAATATCACACCTCTGGCTGAGGTGCAATACTCCTGTAGCAGCCGAATCCTCAGGGTGCTACACTGGTACTTAACCAGCCTAAAGCTGGGTAGCGGCTGCGATCTGACAAAAGCAGGCACGTTCAGCTTAGAATGGCCGTTGACTTGTAAATGTCCCATGTACGCGTCATTTCAAAAGGAATAACATTGGGAGGGAAAGTTTAGATTTTAAAAACAAAAATCCAAAAATCCAAATGACAATAGCAACAGCCAAAACGTCAATGGAACGTTGGATTCCCAGCCAGTCTTCCATGCCGGTACTTGCCCGGCCTCAAGCTGTGTAGCAGCTGTGATGTAACGAGTAGTGTTGAGCCACCCCCGTAGTGTTCGAGTTCGGTTTGGTTCGTCGAACACCTTCGAACACCGTTAAAACCAATGGCAGGCAAACAAAAACACATAGAAACACATAGAAAACACCTTCAAAGGTGTCCAAAAGCTGACAAACTGCTCAGAAGACATAACTAACACATGGAAAAGTGACAAGTACATATAGTCATGCGAAAAGAAAAGAGGTGGAGGAGTAAAAGGAGGGGGAGACACAGATATAGGCATGTCATGCCCTTCTAAAATCCAAAAAGTGAGAAGCCGACACGGCCAGTCCGCTCCTGCCCGTGCCACCTCCGTGTCGCTGGGTTTGTGCCAGAGCCGCGGTGAACCCTGACGGCCAGCCCCCCTCTCCCAATACTGGTGCCTGTCCGCTGGTGGGTCGAGCGAGCCCCCCTGTGGTGGAGGCAGCTCTAAGCTTTTTAATTTAAATTGTCTCTCTAATTTGAATGAATACACTTTAAATCCATTTACAAGGATCTATTGGAGGGCAAGTCTCATGCCAGCAGCCGCGTAATTCCAGCTCCAGTAGCGTCCACTAAAGCTGCTGCAGTTAAAAAGCTTTTATAAGGATCGAGCTCGGCTGTCCACCGCAAGGCATCCTACTGCCAGTCCCAGCCCCTATGCCTTGGGGTGCCTCCTGATGCTCTTCACTGAGTATCCCATGGTCCCGAAGCATTTTCTTTGAAAAAATTAAGTGTCTAAACTACAGGTGGTGTAGCTTGCTTAACAGCCGGGATAATCCGCTGACTAGCAGACGCAGCTACTAGGCACAAAGTATTTCCTGGGCTAGATGCAGTTAAAAATTTGTAATTAGATACTCTCGTTGGATGCTGAGAAAGCATTCCATAGAGTCTCCTGGCACGCCATATATGATTCTCATAAAAAGCTTGGGGTAGGGGTCTAGGGGACCCTTTTATAGCCAAAATCACGGCCCTGTATCACAATAAGTCACCTAGGCTGAAGATAAATGGAACTGTAGCACCCTGAGGGCTCGGTTGCTACAGACGTATTGCACCTCACCCAGAGGTGTGATATCTCACTCTCAGGTAAGGATGGAGTGTGGATCAGGACCCGACACCTGCATGCATTACACCACATTGCCGTGGGGCAGGGCGACCAATATGCCCCTGAGATGGGCACGACAGTCCCTGTCCCTGGCTGGAGTGGGGGGAGGGAACACTGAGGAAGGGGAACCCTGTAGTGCAGGAGCAGGGAGGAAGCAGTTCCTGGGTGCATTGAGAAGGGAGTATAAAAGGTGGGCACCATCTTAGTTCAGTGCAGAGAAGTCTGAGCAGAAGTGGCAGGGAGCAGGGGCTCTGCATGAGCTCTGGTCCGGAAGCGGGCCTAGTAACAGAGGCCCAGCCCTGGAAGAGGGAGAAGGAAGGAAGAGGAGCGGAGAAGGCTCCAGGAACGAGGAATGAAGGGATCCCAGGGGTGCGGACGGGCGAGTCGCCACCGCACGCCCGAATCCACCTGCGTGGAGGGGTCAGGCCAAAGGGGGAGACCGGTCCCCGAACTAGTGGAGGCAGGAAACGACCCTCAGCTAGAAACCGGAGGCTCTGACATTTTATGTGGCGCAGCCCCTCGCTACACCCGCTAGGAAGGCACCACATAGGGTCAGGGAAACTGGCGCCAAGTTTACCAAGAGGAGGCCCGAGGCAGCCGGACAGAAGTGTTGGTAAGAAAGGCCAGACAAAGGACACACAAAGGGGGTCCTGTGAAGTGCTCCAAATTTATCTGGGAGTTGTCTGAGCCCCTCACCTGGTGAGCACAGTACGACGTGGGCAGCCGTTACCTGCAGACGTGGTCTGGATAATAAGAACTGTGAGTAAAGGCCCTGAACTGCATCACTGACTCCGTGTCGTTACTGCTGCTGCCCTGCACCATCACCCCCATCCTCCGCATACACTGCCCTGAGGCTATTCTCCTCCCGTGGGGAGTTATGCTACGCTCTGCTGCACCCACAACACCAGCCTCAGCGGTCTGCCCTGTAGCGGCGGTTCACTCTGACCGCAATCCACGGGTGGCGTAGTCGGACATTTAAACATCAAAACCACATAAATAGTTCAGCCACTGGTTTGACCGCCCTGAGCCACGGAACCGTGTCGCCGCCACGAAGACTACAACCACCAGCATCCACCAAAAAGGGTCCGGCTCCAGGTGTCCCAAGGCCCAGGGGGTGCGTCAGAACATTTTCATCACCTTTCACAATCACCAATGGGACAAGGCAGGGATGTCCTCTGTCCCCTCTCTTATACATCCTAGTGACGGAACACCTGCTCTCATCAATTCGCCATAACCCCAATATTAGGTGGATTGAGGTGGGAGGCACCGAGTACAAGTGCTCTCTATTTGCTGATGATGTCCTAGTATATATCACTCAATCACATACATCCATCCATGCTGTTATGGCTGAAATAGATCACTTTGTTACATGGTAAAATTTTAAAATCAATGCAGCGAAGTCTGAGGCCCTCAATGTCTCCCTCCCCAAATCCATATAGGATTCCATCCAGTCCAACTTTCCCTTTGCCTGGCCCTCACAGGGTATCAAATACTTAGGAATTCCTATTCATAGAGACCTCTCCCATCTATGTTATCTTAATTTTGGGCCCTTTATTGAACAATTCCATACAGACCACGGTTGGCAAGTTAGAACTGTAAGATTCACTACGTGAACCACTGGTGTTTTGTGGAAAAGCACATGTACACTGCATTCCAAATTATTATGCAAAAAGTGTTTAGGAGTGATAAGGGAAGAATTTGTTTGTTTGTCAGTTAAACTCATTGATGGTGATGTGTGTCAGGGCTCTTTATATCACTGTAAGCAATTGCAGACACCTGTGCTAATTAGTTTGGCAGGTGTGTCCAATGAAAGGCAAGACTACTTAAGAAGGCTGTCTCACATTATTAAGCAGCCTACATTTTCTGCCAAAATGGGAAAGAAAAAGGATGTGTCGGCTGCTGAGAAGCAACAAATTGTGGAGTGTTTAGGTCAAGGCATGACTACAATCAACATTGTGCGATGATCAGGATGAAGTGTCTTGGCAATCAAGAAGTATGTAGCTGATTCACAGTACACACGTGTGCGTGCTGATAAGGGCAAATTGAGGACTCTTTCCTACAGGCAATTACGTCAGGTTGAAAGAGCAGCGGCAAAAAAGCCTTGTCATAGCAGCAGACAAGTTTTTGAAGCTGCTTGTGCCTCCAACGTCCCCCGAACAACAAGATGCAGGGTCCTTCAGAGGTTTGAAGCTGTGCATACGCCATCCTGTCGACCTCCTCTATCCACTTCACACAAGCAGAAACGGCTCCAGTGGGCCAAACATTACATGAAGACTGATTTCAAAACTGTTTTGTTCACGGATGAGTGCCGTGCAGCGCTCGATGGTCCAGATGGATGGAGTGGAGGATGGCTGGTTGATGGACACCCCATGCAAACACGGCTACAGCGCCAACAAGGAGGAGGTGGAGTAATGTTTTGGGCTGGAATCATGGGGAGAGAGATTGTCGGCCCCTTTAGGATCCCTGAAGGCGCTAAAGATGAACTCCATAATGTATGTGGATTTTCTCAAACAGCACTTCCTGCCATGGTTCAAGAAGAAGAACCGTGTATTTCACAGCAAGATCATTTTTCTGCATGATAATGCACCATCTCATGCTGCACATAAAACATCTGCATCTCTGGCTGATATGGGCATAAAAGGGGACAAACTTATGGTGTGACCCCCATGCTCCCCTGACCTCTACCCCATTCAGAACCTTTGGAGCATCATTAAAAGGAGTGTCTATGATGGCGGGAGGCAGTTCACATCTAAGCAACAGCTCTGGGAGGGTATTCTGTCCTCATGCAAAACAATTGAAGCAGAAACCATCCAAAACCTGACAAATTCAATGGACGAGAGAGTTCAGAAGCTCCTTTCGAACAAGGGGTCCTATGTGAAAATGTAACATCACCTAGAATAAAGTTTTGAGTTGAAAACTGTTTGATTTCAGTTTCTAACAACCTGCTAATGCTTATAATTTCAAAAATGACCATTTTTTTGGTCTTTATTAAAATGAAAAGGTTGATCGAAAAGTTTGGGGGATCTAAGAGTGTGGCAACTAGAGATGAGCGTTGTTCTACTCGAACTGTTCGCCAATCTCAAATTCGAGCTGTTTTGGGCGGTGTTCGAGCCGTTCGGCGAACACGAACAATTTGAGAAAAATTTGGCTGTTCGAGGTTATGTTCGATAACTGTTCGTGCAACAAAATCATAACTGGATTTTTTCTCAGTAATGATGAAAATTAATGTTAATACGCAGTTTGAGTGTACAGCGGGGTGGGGGGAGGGGCAGGGGATGGATCTCTGCAGGAACAATGAAGATCTCCATTTTTTTTTCTCTTTCCCGCATTTGCAGTGGGGAGGTGCAATCTGTCAGCCTATCAGCATCGCACACATGGAGCGAAGTGCTTTTTTTCACACAAGCAAGGGCATGTGTCATTGGCAGTGTATGTCACATGTCCTTGCCCTATAAGACCAAGACATTTTCCCCGTCGCCACCATTTTCTCACTGCTGCAGCTGCGTGTTAGACAGCACCGCTGTTGCTGTGTGTGCTATACCTTGTTAATTTCAAGCCAATTTTCGCACAAATAAACAGATAGCTTGGGAGTAGGGAATAGTTGTGATTGCAGTCCTTTTAAGGACTAGGTTACAGCATTTCCTACGACTTTTATCAGGGAGGTCTGTGCTCTTAAATAGATAGGTTGTGGGAGTAAAGACTAATTGTAATTGGAGTCCTTTTCAGGACTAGGTTACATCAGTTCCTATCATTTTTTGCCAGGCAGGTCTGTGCCAGTGCTGTGCAAGTTTTTTTCACAGCATTTGGCTGAATGTAGCAAAGCTAATCCTTTTTGGCCTATTGCAGAGTGTGTTAGTCAGTGGAGTAGCCTATCTGTGTTGCAAGATATACCACCTGAGTATAGAATACCAATTTTTTTACTGCACCTAGTGAAGTAAAATCTTTTGGGCATAGCATCATTCTATTAGTCCATCTATACTGACCTCCATCAGGTTGCAAACTGAATATATTTTTTTCTGCATCTACCTCTGAAAAAATATTTGGCCTTCTAGCAGTGTGTGGGACTTGTTCTATTAGTCCACCTATACTGACCTCCATCAGGTTGCAAACTGAATATATTATTTTCTGCATCTACCTCTGAAAAAATATTGGGCTTCTAGCTTTGTGTGGGTCTTGTTCTATTAATCCATCTATACAGACCTCCATCAGGTTGCAAACTGAATATAATTTTTTTCTGCATCTAGCTCTGAAAAAATATTTGGCCTTCTAGCAGTGTGTGGGACTTGTTCTATTAGTCCACCTATACTGACCTCCATCAGGTTGCAAACTGAATATATTATTTTCTGCATCTACCTCTGAAAAAATATTGGGCTTCTAGCTGTGTGTGGGACTTGTTGTATTAGTCCATCTATACTACTGACCTCCATCAGGTTGCAAACTGAATATATTTTTTTCTGCATCTACCTCTGAAAAAATATTGGGCTTCTAGCTGTGTGTGGGTCTTGTTCTATTAATCTATCTATACAGACCTCCATTAGGTTGCAAACTGAATATAATTTTTTTCTGCATCTAGCTCTGAAAAAATATTTGGCCTTCTAGCAGTGTGTGGGACTTGTTCTATTAGTCCACCTATACTGACCTCCATCAGGTTGCAAACTGAATATATTTTTTTCTGCATCTACCTCTGAAAAAATATTGGGATTCTAGCTGTGTGTGGGTCTTGTTCTATTAATCCATCTATACAGACCTCCATCAGGTTGCAAACTGAATTTAATTTTTTTCTGCATCTAGCTCTGAAAAAATATTTGGCCTTCTAGCAGTGTGTGGGACTTGTTCTATTAGTCCACCTATACAGACCTCCATCAGGTTGCAAACTGAATATAATTTTTTTCTGCATCTAGCTCTGAAAAAATATTTGGCCTTCTAGCAGTGTGTGGGACTTGTTCTATTAGTCCACCTATACTGACCTCCATCAGGTTGCAAACTGAATATATTTTTTTCTGCATCTACCTCTGAAAAAATATTGGGCTTCTAGCTGTGTGTGGGTCTTGTTCTATTAATCCATCTATACTACTGACCTCCATCAGGTTGCAAACTGAATATATTTTTTTCTGCATCTACCTCTGAAAAAATATTGGGCTTCTAGCTGTGTGTGGGACTTGTTGTATTAGTCCATCTATACTACTGACCTCCATCAGGTTGCAAACTGAATATATTTTTTTCTGCATCTACCTCTGAAAAAATATTGGGCTTCTAGCTGTGTGTGGGACTTGTTGTATTAGTCCATCTATACTACTGACCTCCATCAGGTTGCAAACTGAATATATTTTTTCTGCATCTACCTCTGAAAAAATATTGGGCTTCTAGCTGTGTGTGGGACTTGTTGTATTAGTCCATCTATACTACTGACCTCCATCAGGTTGCAAACTGAATATATTTTTTTCTGCATCTACCTCTGAAAAAATATTGGGCTTCTAGCTGTGTGTGGGTCTTGTTCTATTAATCCATCTATACAGACCTCCATCAGGTTGCAAACTGAATATAATATTTTTCTGCATCTAGCTCTGAAAAAATATTTGGCCTTCTAGCAGTGTGTGGGACTTGTTCTATTAGTCCACCTATACTGACCTCCATCAGGTTGCAAACTGAATATATTTTTTTCTGCATCTACCTCTGAAAAAATATTGGGCTTCTAGCTGTGTGTGGGTCTTGTTCTATTAATCCATCTATACAGACCTCCATCAGGTTGCAAACTGAATATAATTTTTTTCTGCATCTAGCTCTGAAAAAATATTTGGCCTTCTAGCAGTGTGTGGGACTTGTTTCTTAGTCCACCTATACTGACCTCCATCAGGTTGCAAACTGAATATATTTTTTTCTGCATCTACCTCTGAAAAAATATTGGGCTTCTAGCTGTGTGTGGGACTTGTTGTATTAGTCCATCTATACTACTGACCTCCATCAGGTTGAAAACTGAATATATTTTTTTCTGCATCTACCTCTGAAAAAATATTGGGCTTCTAGCTGTGTGTGGGACTTGTTGTATTAGTCCATCTATACTACTGACCTCCATCGGGTTGCAAACTGAATATATTTTTTTCTGCATCTACCTCTGAAAAAATATTGGGCTTCTAGCTGTGTGTGGGACTTGTTGTATTAGTCCATCTATACTACTGACCTCCATCAGGTTGCAAACTGAATATATTTTTTTCTGCATCTACCTCTGAGAAAATATTGGGCTTCTAGCTGTGTGTGGGTCTTGTTCTATTAAGACATCTATACAGACCTCCATCAGGTTGCAAACTGAATATAATTTTTTTCTGCATCTAGCTCTGAAAAAATATTTGGCCTTCTAGCAGTGTGTGGGACTTGTTCTATTAGTCCACCTATACTGACCTCCATCAGGTTGCAAACTGAATATATTTTTTTCTGCATCTACCTCTGAAAAAATATTGGGCTTCTAGCTGTGTGTGGGTCTTGTTCTATTAATCCATCTATACAGACCTCCATCAGGTTGCAAACTGAATATAATTTTTTTCTGCATCTAGCTCTGAAAAAATATTTGGCCTTCTAGCAGTGTGTGGGACTTGTTCTATTAGTCCACCTATACTGACCTCCATCAGGTTGCAAACTGAATATATTTTTTTCTGCATCTACCTCTGAAAAAATATTGGGCTTCTAGCTGTGTGTGGGACTTGTTGTATTAGTCCATCTATACTACTGACCTCCATCAGGTTGCAAACTGAATATATTTTTTTCTGCATCTACCTCTGAAAAAATATTGGGCTTCTAGCTGTGTGTGGGACTTGTTGTATTAGTCCATCTGTACTACTGACCTCCATCAGGTTGCAAACTGAATATATTTTTTTCTGCATCTACCTCTGAAAAAATATTGGGCTTCTAGCTGTGTGTGGGTCTTGTTCTATTAATCCATCTATACAGACCTCCATCAGGTTGCAAACTGAATATAATTTTTTTCTGCATCTACCTCTGAAAAAATATTTGGCCTTCTAGCAGTGTGTGGGACTTGTTCTATTAGTCCACATATACTGACCTCCATCAGGTTGCAAACTGAATATATTTTTTTCTGCATCTACCTCTGAAAAAATATTGGGCTTCTAGCTGTGTGTGGGTCTTGTTCTATTAATCCATCTATACAGACCTCCATCAGGTTGCAAACTGAATATAATATTTTTCTGCATCTAGCTCTGAAAAAATATTTGGCCTTCTAGCAGTGTGTGGGACTTGTTCTATTAGTCCACCTATACTGACCTCCATCAGGTTGCAAACTGAATATATTTTTTTCTGCATCTACCTCTGAAAAAATATTGGGCTTCTAGCTGTGTGTGGGACTTGTTGTATTAGTCCATCTATACTACTGACCTCCATCAGGTTGCAAACTGAATATATTTTTTTCTGCATCTACCTCTGAAAAAATATTGGGCTTCTAGCTGTGTGTGGGACTTGTTGTATTAGTCCATCTATACTACTGACCTCGATCAGGTTGCAAACTGAATATATTTTTTTCTGCATCTACCTCTGAAAAAATATTGGGCTTCTAGCTGTGTGTGGGACTTGTTGTATTAGTCCATCTATACTACTGACCTCCATCAGGTTGCAAACTGAATATATTTTTTTCTGCATCTACCTCTGAAAAAATATTGGGCTTCTAGCTGTGTGTGGGACTTGTTGTATTAGTCCATCTATACTACTGACCTCCATCAGGTTGCAAACTGAATATATTTTTTTCTGCATCTACCTCTGAAAAAATATTGGGCTTCTAGCTGTGTGTGGGACTTGTTGTATTAGTCCATCTATACTACTGACCTCCATCAGGTTGCAAACTGAATATATTTTTTTCTGCATCTACCTCTGAAAAAATATTGGGCTTCTAGCTGTGTGTGGGACTTGTTGTATTAGTCCATCTATACTACTGACCTCCATCAGGTTGCAAACTGAATATATTTTTTTCTGCATCTACCTCTGAAAAAATATTTGGCTTCTAGCTGTGTGTGGGTCTTGTTCTATTAATCCATCTATACAGACCTCCATCAGGTTGCAAATTGAATATAATTTTTTTCTTCATCTAACCCAGCCAATAGTTTTGGCCTAATACCACAGTTTGGCCACTCAGCTCTGCTCGGTTACCATCCATTGTTTTTTTGTGCAAACAACTCCAGAGTTGTGAATTAGTTAACCACCAAAATGAGTGGAAAAAGGCCTGCTGCTGGTGTAAAGGGGAATAGGCGTGTTGGGAAAGGGAAAAAAGGTTGTGTCCGTGGGGTAGTTGTTAAAGCAACAGTAACATCTGCAGAAGAAAGACCATCTTCCAGCCAAACTAAAATGTCTACTTCTTTTAGCGGACAATGTGATAAGATCCCTTTCTTACGGCCACGCCAATCGCTACAAATTCCAGATGAGGCACAAAAACAGCAAGTGCTTCAACGGATATCAAGTGCTCCTTTAAGTGGGCTCTCCTGCACATCAACTTCAACAACACAAATACTCCAGTCCTCAAAGGTGTCACCCCAATCGCACTTGCTTCCTCACAGCTCCCAAATCTCCAGCTGCCCGTCTGAGTATGAGGTAGAACAGATGGTTGAGTCTGCAGAGCTGTTTACTCATACTATAGCCTGGGAATCAGAGGTCGACTCCAGCGCTTCTGTGAATCCAGACGAGGAAATGATCTGCACTGATGCCCAGAATCTTTATGAGTCGGATCCAGGACCAGACGCAGAAGGTTCTGACCATAATGTAGACCCTCATTCCCAAACTGTAACTCCTGTTGGTGGAGACAATGAGGAAAACGATGATAAGACTCAAATACCTGATTGGAGCGACAACTTTAGTTTTTTGTCAGGGCAGGAACAGGTTGGCTCTGAGGACGACGGGTGTGATAACGCACAGGGTGATGATGATGAGGTTGGAGATCCCACTTACTGTCAACCCACAGTCAGCCAAGAGATGAGGTCAGCAGAGGAGGTGGAGGAAGATGCTAATGACGACGAGGTCAGGTTGCGCCTTCCTGGACAGAGACGTAGTACTGGAAGCACGTCAACAACTGCATCCTCAAACACAACTCTGCCTCTCACCACAAGTCGTGGTGGCTCTTCAGGTCGCATGGGTGCTAAGCCTTGCATAGCCTGGGCATTTTTTCAGATCGATAAAGATGACCCAACTCGTGTTATCTGTAACATTTGTCAGCAAAAGTTAAGTAGAGGCCAAAAAATACATAGTTTGAGTACTTCATGCATGAACCGGCACATGGACATGAAGCATAAGTTGCAGTGGGAAGCTCAGTGTGCTACAATGCGGCCTAGCCGGCCGGGCCAACCACCGTCTGCCAGATCTTGTGCATCCGCGGCCTCTTCATCCTCTGTGACTGGGGGGACAGCAGTCACACCTGTTTTGGGGCGCAGACCTGCCACCTCTTTACCCGCAACAGCCAGCGTGATTGGCAGGTCATCATTTTCTTTGGAGGTGGTAACACCAGCTGGTGTTGAGCGCTGTCCGACATCGATAGCACCACCTTTGGATCAAGGCAACCTAACATGTCCGCCTGCATCTTCCTCACAGACCGGCAGTTTGCCGGGGACACCCTTATCAACCCCGTCTAAGCACAATAGCCAGCCCTCGGTCCCTCAGATGTGGACAAGTAAAAGACCATTTCCTCCTAGCCATGAGAAAGCTAAGAGGTTGAATTTCACCATCTGCAAGCTCTTGGCTACAGAAATGCTGCCTTTCCGCCTGGTGGACACAGAGGATTTTCGAGACCTTATGTCCGTCGCAGTGCCCCAGTACCAGATGCCCAGTCGGCACTACTTCTCAAAGAAAGGTGTGCCTGCGCTCCACCAGCATGTCGCACACAACATCACCGCTTCTTTGAGAAACTCTGTGTGTGACAGGGTGCATTTCACCACAGACACTTGGACGAGTAGGCATGGACAGGGGCGTTACATGTCGCTGACTGGGCACTGGGTAACTATGGTGACAGCAGGACAAGGGGCTGCTGTCCAAGTCTTGCCGTCCCCTCGAGTTGTGCGTCAATCCTCTTTATGTCAAAGTTCCTCCACTGCTTCTGCCTCCTCAACCTCCTCTCGGTCTTACAACTGCACCCAAAGCCTGTCTGGTCATGCCACAAGCTTTCTAACTGCGCAGAAGGGATCCTGCACACCTCCTTACTATGCTGGCAGTAGGGCTCAACGTCATCAGGCGGTTTTTACATTGAAATGTCTGGGAAATGTGAGTCACACAGCTGAGGAGTTGTGGTCAGCTCTGGAGAACCAATTTCATGAATGGTTGTCTCCACTGGACCTGAAACCAGGGAAGGCCGTGTGCGACAATGCTGCAAACCTGGGTGCGGCCCTTCGCCGGGGCAATGTCACACACGTGCCTTGTATGGCTCACGTGTTGAACCTGGTTGTCCAGCAATTTTTAGCCCACTATCCCAGACTAGATGGCCTTCTGCAGAGGGCACGGTCGCTGTGTGCTCACTTCCGCCGTTTGCATCCCGCAGCTCAGCGACTTACATCTCTACAGAAGTCGTTGGGCCTGCCACTTCACTGGCTAAAATGCGATGTGCCTACCCGGTGGAATTCAACTCTGCACATGTTGCAGCGACTGTGGCAGCACCGACAAGCCCTGGTGCAATACGTTCTGACGTATAGCCTGGGCCAACGAGATTCAGAGGTGGGGCAAATCACCCTGGAGGAGTGGTCTCAGATCAGGGACCTATGCACCCTTCTGCACAGTTTTGAAATGGCGACGAAGATGTTTAGTGCTGACGATGCCATTATCAGCATGACTATTCCGGTGATTTACATGCTGGAGCACATGTTAAACAGAATTCGGAGTCAGGTGGTGGCACAAGAGGAGGTGGAGGAAGTAGAGGAGGAGGAGTTGTATGCGGAAGGGCTAACATCTGCAAGGTCCAGAAGGTCGGCAGCACCAAGGCGGCAGGCATGTGAGTGTGGGGGAGATGGTTTTACCAGGGCGCATGGTAGCAGCCAAACTAGTGAGGAAGGTGCAGGAGCCCAGGAAGAAGTGGAGGACGAACTGATAGAAGACTCATCAGATGAGGGAGACCTTGATCACATTTCTGTTGTGCGAGGTTGGGGGGAGAGGACAGAGGAAGGAAGCATGATTGTTACCTCGCCACCAACACAACAGGGACTTGGTGCTCCTGGATGCGCAACACACATGAGTGCCTTCTTGCTGCACTACCTGCAACATGACCCTCGAATTGTGAGAATTAAAAATAATCCTGACTACTGGGTTGCCACACTGTTAGATCCCCGGTACAAAAGTAAATTTGCAGAAATTATTCCTGCCATAGAAAGGGATGCATGCATGCAGGAGTATCAGCAGAGACTGTTGCAGAATCTTACATGTGCTTTTCCACAAAACACCAGTGGTGCACGTAGTGAATCTCACAGTTCCAACTTGCCAACCGTGGGACCGTCAAGTGTTCAGCACTCAAACCGTAACAGAACCACAGTATCTGGTGGTAACATCAATTTTGCGGAATCATTTCACCACTTTTTTAGCCCATCCTTTGCAAGGCCACAGGAGACAAGAAGTCTGACACATAGTCAACGCCTAGAGACGATGGTACAGGAGTATCTCCAAGTAAACATTGAAGCCACGACTGTGTCACTGGACCCTTGCTCTTTTTGGGCTTCCAATCTGGATAAATGGCCGGAGCTAGCCACTTACGCCTTGGAGATCTTGTCATGCCCCGCAGCCAGCGTTCTGTCTGAACGTGCGTTCAGCGCTGCTGGTGGTGTGCTGACAGATAAGCGCACGTGGCTCTCCACTGATAATGTAGACAGACTCACGTTCATAAAGATGAACAAATCATGGATCCGAAACGACTTTTCTACCCCTGTGTCATCCTGGGGAGAGTAAAAGATGGATGATTGGTTAAAATCACCCTACCAACCGTTTTAAGCTTTCAAATTACTAATCATGTTTATCTGTATCTTGGCTGGAAAATAATTTGGGCTTTGTAGCAGTGTGCAGCACTGATTCTATTAGGCCATCTATAATAAGCTCCACCAGATTTAAAATTAATAATAATTTTTAGCTGCATCTAGCCCGGAAAATAATTTTGGGGCTCCGAGATGCGCAAGACACATAAGTGCCTTCTTGCTGCACTACCTGCAACATGACCCTCATATTGTCAGAATTCGAAGTAATCATGACTACTGGGTTGCCACACTCTTAGATCCGCCAAACTTTTCGATCAACCTTTTCATTTTAATAAAGACCAAAAAAATGGTCATTTTTGAAATTATAAGCATTAGCAGGTTGTTAGAAACTGAAATCAAACAGTTTTCAACTCAAAACTTTATTCTAGGTGATGTTACATTTTCACATAGGACCCCTTGTTCGAAAGGAGCTTCTGAACTCTCTCGTCCATTGAATTTGTCAGGTTTTGGATGGTTTCTGCTTCAATTGTTTTGCATGAGGACAGAATACCCTCCCAGAGCTGTTGCTTAGATGTGAACTGTCTCCCGCCATCATAGACACTCCTTTAATGATGCTCCAAAGGTTCTGAATGGGGTAGAGGTCAGGGGAGCATGGGGGTCACACCATAAGTTTGTCCCCTTTTATGCCCATATCAGCCAGAGATGCAGATGTTTTATGTGTTGCATGAGATGGTGCATTATCATGCAGAATAATGATCTTGCTGTGAAATACACGGTTCTTCTTCTTGAACCATGGCAGGAAGTGCTGTTTGAGAAAATCCACATACATTATGGAGTTCATATTTAGCGCCTTCAGGGATCCTAAAGGGGCCGACAATCTCTCTCCCCATGATTCCAGCCGAAAACATTAATGCACCTCCTCCTTGTTGGCGCTGTAGCCGTGTTTGCGTGGGGTGTCCATCAACCAGCCATCCTCCACTCCATCCATCTGGACCATCGAGCGCTGCACGGCACTCATCCGTGAACAAAACAGTTTTGAAATCAGTCTTCATGTAATGTTTGGCCCACTGGAGCCATTTCTGCTTGTGTGAAGTGGATAGAGGAGGTCGACAGGATGGCGTATGCACAGCTGCAAACCTCTGAAGGACCCTGCATCTTGTTGTTCGGGGGACGTTGGAGGCACAAGCAGCTTCAAAAACTTGTCTGCTGCTATGACAAGGCTTTTTTGCCGCTGCTCTTTCAACCTGACGTAATTGCCTGTAGGAAAGAGTCCTCAATTTGCCCTTATCAGCACGCACACGTGTGTACTGTGAATCAGCTACATACTTCTTGATTGCCAAGACACTTCATCCTGATCATCGCACAATGTTGATTGCAGTCATGCCTTGACCTAAACACTCCATAATTTGTTGCTTCTCAGCAGCCGACACATCCTTTTTCTTTCCCATTTTGGCAGAAAATGTAGGCTGCTTAATAATGTGAGAGAGCCTTCTTAAGTAGTCTTGCCTTTCATTGGACACACCTGCCAAACTAATTAGCACAGGTGTCTGCAATTGCTTACAGTGATATAAAGAGCCCTGACACACATCACCATCAATGAGTTTAACTGACAAACAAGCAAATTCTTCCCTTATCACTCCTAAACACTTTTTGCATAATAATTTGGAACGCGGTGTACATGTGCTTTTCCACAAAACACCAGCGGTTCACGTAGTGAATCTTACAGTTCTAACTTGCCAACCGTGGTCTGTATGGAATTGTTCAATAAAGGGCCCAAAATTAAGATAACATAGATGGGAGAGGTCTCTATGAACAGGAATTCCTAAGTATTTGATACCCTGTGAGGGCCAGGCAAAGGGAAAGTTGGACTGGATGGAATCCTATATGGATTTGGGGAGGGAGACATCGAGGGCCTCAGACTTCGCTGCATTGATTTTAAAATTTTACCATGTAACAAAGTGATCTATTTCAGCCATAACAGCAGGGATGGATATATGTGATTGAGTGATATATACTAGGACATCATCAGCAAATAGAGAGCACTTGTACTCGGTGCCTCCCACCTCAATCCACCTAATATTGGGGTTATGGCGAATTGATGAGAGCAGGTGCTCCGTCACTAGGATGTATAAGAGAGGGGACAGAGGACATCCCTGCCTTGTCCCATTGATGATTTTGAAGGGTGATGAAAATGTTCTGACGCACCCCCTGGGCCTTGGGACACCCGGAGCCGGACCCTTTTTGGTGGATGCTGGTGGTTGTAGTCTTCGTGGCGGAAACCCGGTTCCGTGGCTCAGGGCGGTCAAACCAGTGGCGGAACTATTTATGTGGTTTTGATGTTTAAATGTCCGACTACGCCACCCGTGGATTGCGGTCAGAGTGAACCGCCGCTACAGGGCAGACCGCTGAGGCTGGTGTTGTGGGTGCAGCAGAGCGTAGCATAACTCCCCACGGGAGGAGTATAGCCTCAGGGCAGTGTATGCGGAGGATGGGGGTGATGGTGCAGGGGAGCAGCAGTAACGACTCGGAGTCAGTGATGCAGTCCAGGGCCTTTACTCACAGTTCTTATTATCCAGACCACGTCTGCAGGTAACGGCTGCCCACGTCGTACTGTGCTCACCAGGTGAGGGGCTCAGACAACTCCCAGATAACTTTGGAGCACTTCACAGGACCCCCTTTGTGTGTCCTTTGTCTGGCCTTTCTTACCAACACTTCTGTCCGGCTGCTTCGGGCCTCCTCTTGGTAAACTTGGCGCCAGTTTCCCTGACCCTATGTGGTGCCTTCCTAGCGGGTGTAGCGAGGGGCAGCGCCACATAAAATGTCAGAGCCTCCGGTTTCTAGCTGAGGGTCGTTTCCTGCCTCCACTAGTTCGGGGACCGGTCTCCCCCTTTGGCCTGACCCCTCCACGCAGGTGGATTCGGGCGTGCGGTGGCGACTCGCCCGTCCGCACCCCTGGGATCCCTTCATTCCTCGTTCCTGGAGCCTTCTCCGCTCCTCTTCCTTCCTTCTCCCTCTTCCAGGCCTGGGCCTCTGTTACTAGGCCCGCCTCCGGAGCAGAGCTCATGCAGAGCCCCTGCTCCCTGCCACTTCTGCTCAGACTTCTCTGCACTGAACTAAGATGGTGCCCACCTTTTATACTCCCTTCTCAATGCACCCAGGAACTGCTTCCTCCCTGCTCCTGCACTACAGGGTTCCCCTTCCTCAGTGTTCCCTCCCCCCACTCCAGCCAGGGACAGGGACTGTCGTGCCCATCTCAGGGGCATATTGGTCGCCCTGCCCCACGGCAATGTGGTGTAATGCATGCAGGTGTCGGGTCCTGATCCACACTCCATCCTTACCTGAGAGTTAGATATCACACCTCTGGGTGAGGTGCAATACGTCTGTAGCAACAGAGCCCTCAGGGTGCTACAGTTCCATTTATCTTCAGCCTAGGTGACGTATTGCGATACAGGGCCGTGATTTTGGCTATAAAAGGGTCCCCTAGACCCCTACCCCAAGCTTTTTAAGAGAATCATATATGGCGTGCCAGGAGACTCTATGGAATGCTTTCTCAGCATCCAATGAGAGTATCTAATTACAAATTCTTAACTGCATCTAGCCCAGGAAATACTTTGTGCCTAGTAGCAGTGTCTGCTAGTCAGCGGATTATCCCGGCTGTTAAGCAAGCTACACCACCTGTAGTTTAGACACTTAATTTTTTCAAAGGAAATGCTTCGGGACCATGGGATACTCAGTGAAGAGCATCAGGAGGCACCCCAAGGCATAGGGGCTGGGACTGGCAGTAGGATGCCTTGCGGTGGACAGCCGAGCTCGATCCTTATAAAAGCTTTTTAACTGCAGCAGCTTTAGTGGACGCTACTGGAGCTGGAATTACGCGGCTGCTGGCATGAGACTTGCCCTCCAATAGATCCTTGTAAATGGATTTAAAGTGTATTCATTCAAATTAGAGAGACAATTTAAATAAAAAAGCTTAGAGCTGCCTCCACCACAGGGGTGCTCGCTCGACCCACCAGCGGACAGGCACCAGTATTGGGAGAGGGGGGCTGGCCGTCAGGGTTCACCGCGGCTCTGGCACAAACCCGGCGACACGGAGGTGGCACGGGCAGGAGCGGACTGGCCGTGTCGGCTTCTCACTTTTTGGATTTTAGAAGGGCATGACATGCCTATATCTGTGTCTCCCCCTCATTTTACTCCTCCACCTCTTTTATTTTCGCATGACTATATGTACTTGTCACTTTTCCATGTGTTAGTTGTGTCTTCTGAGCAATTTGTCAGCTTTTGGACACCTTTGAAGGTGTTTTCTATGTGTTTCTATGTGTTTTTGTTTGCCTGCCATTGGTTTTAACGGTGTTCGAAGGTGTTCGACGAACAGTTCGGCGAACACACGGGTGTTCGACGGACCGAACCGAACTCGAACACTACGGGGGTGGCTCAACACTAGTGGCAACCCAGTAGTCATGATTACTTCGAATTCTGACAATATGAGGGTCATGCTGCAGGTAGTTCAGCAAGAAGGCACTTATGTGTCTTGCGCATCTCGGAGCCCCAAAATTATTTTCCGGGCTAGATGCAGCTAAAAATTATTTTTAATTTTAAATCTGGTGAAGCTTTAGTATAGATGGCCTAATAGGATCAGTGCTGCACACTGCTACAAAGCCCAAATTATTTTCCAGTCAAGATACAGATAAACATGATTAGTAATTTGAAAGCTTAAAATGGTTGGTAGGGTGATTTTAACCAATCATCAAGCTTTTACTCTCCCCAGGATGACACAGGGGTAGAAAAGTCGTTTCGGATCCATGATTTGTTCATCTTTATGAACGTGAGTCTGTCTACATTATCAGTGGAGAGCCGCGTGCGCTTATCTGTCAGCACACCACCAGCAGCGCTGAACACACGTTCAGACAGAACGCTGGCTGCGGGGCATGACAAGTTCTCCAAGGCGTAAGTGGCTAGCTCCGGCCATTTATCCAGATTGGAAGCCCAAAAAGAGCAAGGGTCCAGTGACACAGTCGTGGCTTCAATGTTTACTTGGAGATACTCCTGTACCATCGTCTCTAGGCGTTGACTATGTGTCAGACTTCTTGTCTCCTGTGGCCTTGCAAAGGATGGGCTAAAAAAGTGGTGAAATGATTCCGCAAAATTGATGTTACCAGCAGATACTGTGTTTCTGTTAAGGTTTGAGTGCTGAACACTTGACGGTCCCACGGTTGGCAAGATGGAACTGTGAGATTCACTACGTGCACCACTGGTATTTTGTGGAAAAGCACATGTAAGATTCTGCAACAGTCTCTGCTGATACTCCTGCATGCGTGCATCCCTTTCTATGGCAGGAATAATTTCTGCAAATTTACATTTGTACCGGGGATCTAACAGTGTGGCAACCCAGTAGTCAGGATTATTTCTAATTCTCACAATTCGAGGGTCATGTTGCAGGTAGTGCAGCAAGAGTGCACTCATGTGTGTTGCGCATCCAGGAGCACCAAGTCCCTGTTGTGTTGGTGGCGAGGTAACAATCATGCTTCCTTCCTCTGTCCTCTCCCCCCAACCTCGCACAACAGAAATGTGATCAAGATCTCCCTCATCTGATGAGTCTTCCATCAGTTCGTCCTCCACTTCTTCCTGGGCTCCTGCACCTTCCTCACTAGTTTGGCTGCTACCATAAGCCCTGGTAAAACCATCTCCCCCACCCTCACATGCCTGCCGCCTTGGTGCTGCCGACCGTCTGGACCTTGCAGATGTTAGCCCTTCCGCATACAACTCCTCCTCCTCTACTTCCTCCACCTCCTCTTGTGCCACCACCTGACTCCGAATTCTGTTTAACATGTGCTCCAGCATGTAAATCACCGGAATAGTCAGGCTGATAATGGCATCGTCAGCACTAAACATCTTCGTCGCCATTTCAAAACTGTGCAGAAGGGTGCATAGGTCCCTGATCTGAGACCACTCCTCCAGCGTGATTTGCCCCACCTCTGAATCTCGTTGGCCCAGGCTATACGTCAGAACGTATTGCACCAGGGCTTGTCGGTGCTGCCACAGTCGCTGCAACATGTGCAGAGTTGAATTCCACCGGGTAGGCACATCGCATTTTAGCCGGTGAAGTGGCAGGCCCAACGACTTCTGTAGAGATGTAAGTCGCTGAGCTGCGGGATGCGAACGGCTGAAGTGAGCACACAGCGACCGTGCCCTCTGCAGAAGGCCATCTAGTCTGGGATAGGGGGCTAAAAATTGCTGGACAACCAGGTTCAACACGTGAGCCATACAAGGCACATGTGTGACATTGCCCCGGCGAAGGGCCGCACCCAGGTTTGCAGCATTGTCGCACACGGCCTTCCCTGGTTTCAGGTCCAGTGGAGACAACCATTCATGAAATTGGTTCTCCAGAGCTGACCACAACTCCTCAGCTGTGTGACTCACATTTCCCAGATATTTCAATGTAAAAACCGCCTGATGACGTTGAGCCCTACTGCCAGCATAGTAAGGAGGTGTGCAGGATCCCTTCTGCGCAGTTAGAAAGCTTGTGGCATGACCAGACAGGCTTTGGGTGCAGGTGGAAGACCAAGAGGAGGTTGAGGAGGCAGAAGCAGTGGAGGAACTTTGACATAAAGAGGATTGACGCACAACTCGTGGGGACGGCAAGACTTGGACAGCAGCCCCTTGTCCTGCTGTCACCATAGTTACCCAGTGCCCAGTCAGCGACATGTAACGCCCCTGTCCATGCCTACTCGTCCAAGTGTCTGTGGTGAAATGCACCCTGTCACACACAGAGTTTCTCAAAGAAGCGGTGATGTTGTGTGCGACATGCTGGTGGAGCGCAGGCACACCTTTCTTTGAGAAGTAGTGCTGACTGGGCATCTGGTACTGGGGCACTGCGACGGACATAAGGTCTCGAAAATCCTCTGTGTCCACCAGGTGGAAAGGCAGCATTTCTGTAGCCAAGAGCTTGCAGATGGTGAAATTCAACCTCTTAGCTTTCTCATGGCTAGGAGGAAATGGTCTTTTACTTGTCCACATCTGAGGGACCGAGGGCTGGCTATTGTGCTTAGACGGGGTTGATAAGGGTGTCCCCGGCAAACTGCCGGTCTGTGAGGAAGATGCAGGCGGACATGTTAGGTTGCCTTGATCCAAAGGTGGTGCTATCGATGTCGGACAGCGCTCAACACCAGCTAGTGTTACCACCTCCAAAGAAAATGATGACCTGCCAATCACGCTGGCTGTTGCGGGTAAAGAGGTGGCAGGTCTGCGCCCCAAAACAGGTGTGACTGCTGTCCCCCCAGTCACAGAGGATGAAGAGGCCGCGGATGCACAAGATATGGAAGACGGTGGTTGGCCCGGCCGGCTAGGCCGCATTGTAGCACACTGAGCTTCCCACTGCAACTTATGCTTCATGTCCATGTGCCGGTTCATGCATGAAGTACTCAAACTATGTATTTTTTGGCCTCTACTTAGCTTTTGCTGACAAATGTTACAGATAACACGAGTTGGGTCATCTTTATCGATCTGAAAAAATGCCCAGGCTATGCAAGGCTTAGCACCCATGCGACCTGAAGAGCCACCACGACTTGTGGTGAGAGGCAGAGTTGTGTTTGAGGATGCAGTTGTTGACGTGCTTCCAGTACTACGTCTCTGTCCAGGAAGGCGCAACCTGACCTCGTCGTCACTAGCATCTTCCTCCACCTCCTCTGCTGACCTCATCTCTTGGCTGACTGTGGGTTGACAGTAAGTGGGATCTCCAACCTCATCATCATCACCCTGTGTGTTATCACACCCGTCGTCCTCAGAGCCAACCTGTTCCTGCCCTGACAAAAAACTAAAGTTGTCGCTCCAATCAGGTATTTGAGTCTTATCATCGTCTTCCTCATTGTCTCCACCAACAGGAGTTACAGTTTGGGAATGAGGGTCTACATTATGGTCAGAACCTTCTGCGTCTGGTCCTGGATCCGACTCATAAAGATTCTGGGCATCAGTGCAGATCATTTCCTCGTCTGGATTCACAGAAGCGCTGGAGTCGACCTCTGATTCCCAGGCTATAGTATGAGTAAACAGCTCTGCAGACTCAACCATCTGTTCTACCTCATACTCAGACGGGCAGCTGGAGATTTGGGAGCTGTGAGGAAGCAAGTGCGATTGGGGTGACACCTTTGAGGACTGGAGTATTTGTGATGTTGAAGTTGATGTGGAGGAGAGCCCACTTAAAGGAGCACTTGATATCCGTTGAAGCACCTGCTGTTTTTGTGCCTCATCTGGAATTTGTAGCGATTGGCGTGGCCGTAAGAAAGGGATCTTATCACATTGTCCGCTAAAAGAAGTAGACATTTTAGTTTGGCTGGAAGATGGTCTTTCTTCTGCAGATGTTACTGTTGCTTTAACACCTATCCCACGGACACAACCTTTTTTCCCCTTCCCAACACGCCTATTCCCCTTTACACCAGCAGCAGGCCTTTTTCCACTCATTTTGGTGGTTAACTAATTCACAACTCTGGAGTTGTTTGCACAAAAAAACAATGGATGGTAACCGAGCAGAGCTGAGTGGCCAAACTGTGGTATTAGGCCAAAACTATTGGCTGGGTTAGATGCAGAAAAAAATTATATTCAATTTGCAACCTGATGGAGGTCAGTATAGATGGACTAATGCAACAAGTCCCACACACTGCTAGAAGGCCAAATATTTTTTCAGAGCTAGATGCAGAAAAAAATTATATTCAGTTTGCAACCTGATGGAGGTCTGTATAGATGGATTAATAGAAGAAGACCCACACACAGCTAGAAGCCCAATATTTTTTCAGAGGTAGATGCAGAAAAAAATTATATTCAGTTTGCAACCTGATGGAGGTCTGTATAGATGGATTAATAGAAGAAGACCCACACACAGCTAGAAGCCCAATATTTTTTCAGAGGTAGATGCAGAAAAAAATATATTCAGTTTGCAACCTGATGGAGGTCAGTATAGATGGACTAATACAACAAGTCGCACACACAGCTAGAAGCCCAATATTTTTTCAGAGGTAGATGCAGAAAAAAATTATATTCAGTTTGCAACCTGATGGAGGTCTGTATAGATGGATTAATAAAACAAGACCCACACACAGCTAGAAGCCCAAATATTTTTTCAGAGATACTATAGATGCAGATAAAAATAATTTTTAATTTGCAACCTGATGGAGGTCAGTATAGATGGACTAATAGAGAAAGTCCGACACACTGCTAGAAGGCCAAATATTTTTTCAGAGCTAGATGCAGAAAAAAATTATATTCAGTTTGCAACCTGATGGAGGTCAGTAGAGATGGACTAATACAACAAGTCCCACACACAGCTAGAAGCCCAATATTTTTTCAGAGGTAGATGCAGAAAAAAATTATATTCAGTTTGCAACCTGATGGAGGTTTGTATAGATGGATTAATAGAACAAGACCCACACACAGCTAGAAGCCCAAATATTTTTTCAGAGGTACTGCGGATGCAGATAAAAATTATTTTTAATTTGCAACCTGATGGAGGTCAGTATAGATGGACTAATAGAGAAAGTCCGACACACTGCTAGAAGGCCAAATATTTTTTCAGAGCTAGATGCAGAAAAAAATTATATTCAGTGTGCAACCTGATGGAGGTCAGTATAGATGGACTAACAGAGAAAGTCCCACACACTACTAGAAGGCCAAATATTTTTTCAGAGCTAGATGCATACAAAAAATTATTTTGAATTTGCAACCTGATGGAGGTCAGTATAGGTGGACTAATAGAACAAGTCCCACACACTGCTAGAAGGCCAAATATTTTTTCAGAGCTAGATGCAGAAAAAAATTATATTCAATTTGCAACCTGATGGAGGTCTGTATAGATGGATTAATAGAACAAGACCCACACACAGCTAGAAGCCCAAATATTTTTTCAGAGGTACTGTAGATGCAGATAAAAATTATTTTTAATTTGCAACCTGATGGAGGTCAGTATAGATGGACTAATAGAGAAAGTCCAACACACTGCTAGAAGGCCAAATATTTTTTCAGAGCTAGATGCAGAAAAAAATTATATTCAGTTTGCAACCTGATGGAGGTCAGTATAGATGGACTAACAGAGAAAGTCCCACACACTACTAGAAGGCCAAATATTTTTTCAGAGCTAGATGCATACAAAAAATTAATTTGAATTTGCAACCTGATGGAGGTCAGTATAGGTGGACTAATAGAACAAGTCCCACACACTGCTAGAAGGCCAAATATTTTTTCAGAGCTAGATGCATATAAAAAATTATCTTTAATTTGCAACCTGATGGAGGTCTGTATAGGTGGACTAATAGAACAAGTCCCACACACTGCTAGAAGGCCAAATATTTTTTCAGAGCTAGATGCAGAAAAAAATTATATTCAGTTTGCAACCTGATGGAGGTCTGTATAGATGGATTAATAGAACAAGACCCACACACAGCTAGAAGCCCAATATTTTTTCAGAGGTAGATGCAGAAAAAAATATATTCAGTTTGCAACCTGATGGAGGTCAGTATAGATGGACTAATAGAATGATGCTATGCCCAAAAGACTTTACTTCACTAGGTGCAGTAAAAAAATTGGTATTCTATACACAGGTGGTATATCTTGCAACACAGATAGGCTACTCCACTGACTAACACACTCTGCAATAGGCCAAAAAGGATTAGCTTTGCTAGATTCAGCCAAATGCTGTGAAAAAAACTTGCACAGCACTGGCACAGACCTGCCTGGCAAAAACTGATAGGAACTGATGTAACCTAGTCCTGAAAAGGACTCCAATTACAATTAGTCTTTACTCCCACAATCTATCTATTTAAGAGCACAGACCTCCCTGATAAAAGTCGTAGGAAATGCTGTAACCTAGTCCTTAAAAGGACTGCAATCACAACTATTCCCGACTCCCAAGCTATCTGTATATTTCTGCGAAAATTGGCTTGAAATTAACAAGGTATAGCGCACACAGCAACAGCGGTGCCGTCTAGCACGCAGCTGCAGCAGTGAGAAAATGGTGGCGACGGGGAAAATGGCTTGGTCTTATAGGGCAAGGACATGTGACATACACTGCCAATGACACATGCCCTTGCTTGTGTGAAAAAAGGCACTTCGCTCCGTGTGTGCGCTGCTGATAGGCTGACAGATTGCACCTCCCCACTGCAAATGTGGGAAAGAGAAAAAAAAATCGAGATCTTCATTGTTCCTGCAGAGATCCATCCCCTGCCCCTCCCCCCACCCCGCTGTACACTCAAACTGCGTATTAACATTAATTTTCATCATTACTGATAAAAAATCCAGTTATGATTTTGGTGCACGAACAGTTATCGAACATAACCTCGAACAGCCGAATTTTTCTCAAATTGTTAGTGTTCGCCGAACGACTCGAACACCGCCCAAAGCAGATCGAATTTGAGATTGGCGAACAGTTCGAGTAGAACAACGCTCATCTCTAGTAACGAGGGGAGACATATTCAGCTTAGAATGGCTGTTGACAGGCAGGTGTCAAAAGTGCGCGTCTTTTCAAAAGGAATAAAATGGGGAGGGAAAGGTTAGATTTTAAAAACAAAAATCCAACTGACAAAAGCAGCAGCCGAAATATCAATGTAATCAGTGATTCCCAGCCAGTCTCCCATGCCGATACTTGCCCGGCCTAAAGCTGCGTAGTGGCTGCAATCTGATGAGGGCAAGCACATTCAGCTTAGAATGGCCGTTGATGTGCAGATGTCACATGTGCACATCTTTTCAAAAGCAATAAAATGGGGAGGGAAAGGTTAGATTTTAAAAACAAAAATCCAAATGACAATTGCAGCAGCCAAAATGTTAAAGGAACTGGGGATTCCCAGCCAGTCTCCCGTGCCTGTACTTGCCCAGCCTCAAGCTGCATTGTGACAAGGGAAGGCACATTCAGCTTAGAATGGCTGTTGACGTACAGACGCCACATGTGTGCGTTTTTTCAAAAGCAATAAAATGGGGAGGGAAAGGTTAGATTTTAAAAACAAAAATCCAAATGACAATAGCAGCAGCCAAAATGACAACGAAACTGGCATTCCCAGCCCATTTCCCATGCTGGTACTTGCCTAGCCTCAAGCTGCGCAGCAGCTGCGATCAGTCGAGGGAAGGCACATTCATCTCAGAATGGACGTTGACGTGCAGATGTCACATGTGCGCGTCTTTTCAAAAGGAATAAAATGGGGAGGCAAAGGTTAGATTTTAAAAACAAAAATCCAAAAATCCAAATGACAATAGCAGCATCCAAAATGTCAACAGAACCAGGATTCCAATCCAGTCCTTGCCCGGCCTCAAGCTGCGTAGCGGCTGCGATCTGACAAGGGAAGGCACATTCAGCTTAGAATGGCCGTTGATGTGCAGATGTCACATGTGCACGTCTTTTCAAAAGGAATAAAATGGGGAGGGAAAGGTTAGATTTTAAAAACAAAAATCCAAATGACAATAGCAGCAGCCAATACATCAACAGATCCGGGGATTCCCAGCCAGTCTCCAATGCCGGTATTTACCCAGCCTCAAGCTGTGTTGCGGCTTTGATCTGACGAGGGTGGGCACATTCAGGTAAAAATGGCCAATGACATGCAGATGTCACATGTGCGTGTTTTTCAAAAGGAATAATATGGGGAGGGAAAAGTTAGATTTTAAAAACAAAAATCCAAATGACAATAGCAGCAGCCAAAAAGTCAATGAAACCAGGAATTCCCAGACAGTCTCCCATGCCTGTACTTGCCAGGCCTCAAAGTGCGCTGCAGCTGCAACCTGACGAGGGCAGGCACATTCATCTTAGAATAGCCGTTGATGTGCAGATGTCACATGTGCGCGTCTTTTCAAAAGTAATAAAATGGGGAGGGAAAGGTTAGATTTTAAAAACAAAAATCCAAATGACAATAGCAGCAGCCAAAATGGCAACAGAACCAGGGATTCCCAGCCAGTCTCCCATGCTGGTACTTGCCTGGTCTTAAGGTGCGTAGCAGCTGCGATAGGACAAGGGCATGCACATTCAACTTAGAATGGCCATTAACATGCAGTTGTCACATGTGCGCATCTTTTCAAAAGGAATAAAACGGGGAGGGAAATGATAGATTTTAATAACAAAAATCCAAAAATCCAAATGACAATAGCAGCAGCCAAAAAGTTAACAGAACCAGGGATTCCCAGCCAGTCTCCCATGACGGTACTTGCCCGGCCCCAAGCTGCGTACCGGCTGCGATCTGACAAGGGTAGCCACATTCAGCTTAGAATGGCCGTTGACGTGCAGATGTCACATGGGCGCGTCTTTTCAAAAGGAATAATATGTGGAGTGAAAGGTTAAATTTTAAAAACAAAAATACAAAAATCCAAATGACAATAGCAGTAGCCAAAATTTCATCAGAACCGGGGATTCCCATCCAGTTTCCCATGCCAGAACTTGCCTTGCCCCAAGCTGCATAGCGGCTGCGATCTGACGAAGACAGACACATTCAGCTTAGAATGGCTGATGACGTACTGATGTCACATGTGCGCGTCTTTTCAAAAGGAATAAAATGGGGAGGGAAAGATTAGATTTTTAAAACCACACTCCAAATGACAAAAGCAGTAGCCAAAATGTCAAAGGAACCAGGGATTCCCAGCCAATCTCCCATGCTGGTACTTGCCCAGCCTCAAGCAGCGCAGCGGCTGCGATCTGATGAGAGCAGGCACATTCAGCTTAGAATGGCCGTTGACGTGTAGAAGTTACATGTGCACGTCTTTTCAAAAAGGAATAAAATGGGGAGTGAAAGGTTAGATATTAAAAACAAAAATCCAAAAATCCAAAAATCCAAAAATCCAAATGAAAATAGCAGCAGCCAAAATGTCAATGGAACTGGGGATTCCTAGCCAGTCTCCAACGCCGATACTTGCCCAAACTCAAGCTGCATAGCAGCTGCGATCTGACGAGGCCATGCACATTCAGCTTAGAATGGCCGTTGACATGTGGATGTCACATATGCACGTCTTTTCAAAAGAAATAAAATGGGGAGGGAAAGGTTGGATTTTTAAAACAAAAATCCAAAAATTCAAATGACAATAGCAGCAGCCAAAATGTTAACGGAACCAGGGATTCCTACCCAGTCTCCCATGACAGTACTTGCCCAGCCTCAAGCTGTGTAGCGGCTGCGATCTGACGAGGGCAGGCACTTTCAGCTTAGAATAGCCGATGAAGAACACATGTCACATGTGCGTGTCTTTTCAAAGGGAATAAAATGGGGGGGGAAAGGTTAGATTTTAAAAACAAAAATCCAAATGACAATAGCAGAAGCCAAAATGACAACAGAATCGGGGATTCCAAGCCAGCATCCCATGCCGGTACTTGCCCGGCATCATGCTGCGTAGCAGCTGCAATCTGACGAGGGAAGGCACATTCAGCTTAGAATGGCGATTGACGTACAGATATTACATGTGTGCGTCTTTTCAAAAGGAATAAATTGGTTAGGGAAAGGTTAGATTTTAAAAACAAAAATCCAAATGACAATAGCAGCAGCCAAGATGACAACAGAAACAGGTTTCCGACCAGTCTCCCATGCTGGTACTTACCCAGACACAAGGTGCTTAGCTGCTACAATCTGACAAAAGAAAGCACATTCAGCTTACAATGTCCGTTGACGTGCCGATGTTACATGTGCGCGTCTTTTCAAAAGGAATAAAATGGGGAGGGAAAGGTTAGATTTTAAAAACATAAATACAAAAATCCAAATGACAATAGCAGAAGCCAAAATGCCAACTGAACCGGGGATTCCCAGGCAGTCTCCCATGCTGGTCCTTACCCAGCCTCAATCTACATAGCAGCTGCGATCTGATGAGGTCAGTAACATTCAGCTTAGAACGGCTGTTGATGAGTGGTTTTCACATGTGCACGTCTTTTCAAAAGGAATAAAATGGGGAGGGAAAGGTTAGATTTTAAAAACAAAAATCCAAAAGACAATGGCAGCAGCCAAAATGTCAATGGAACTGGGGATTCTCAGCCAGTCTCCCACGCCGGTACTTGCCCGGCCTCAAGCTGCGTTCTGCCAAGGGCAAGCACATTCAGCTTAGAAAGGCCGTTGACGTACAGACGTCACATGTGCGCATCTTTTCAAAAGGAATAAAATGGGGAGGGAAAGGTTAGATTTTAAAAACAAAAATCCAAATGACAATAGCAGCAGCCAAAATATCAACAGAACTGGTAATTCCAAACCAGTCTCCCATTCTGGTACTTGCCCAGCCTCAAGCTGCGTAGCAGCTGCGATCTGATGAGGGCAGGCACATGCAGCTTAGAATGGCCATTGACATCTGGATGGTACATGAGCACTTCTTTTCAAAAGGAATAAAATAGGGAGGGAAACGTTAGATTTTAATATCAAAAATCCAAATGACAATAACAGCAGCCAAAACGTCAACGGAATCGGGACTCCCCAGCCACTCTACGGTGCCAGTACTTGCCCGGACTCAAGCTGCGTAGCGGCTGCAATCTGACGTGGGTAGGCACATTCAGCTTAGAATGGCCATTGACATGCAGATGTCACATGTGCGCGTCTTTTCAAAATGAATAAAATGGGGAGGGAAAGGTTAGATTTTAAAAACAAAAATCCAAATGACAATAGCAGCAGCCAAAATATCAACAGAACTGGTAATTCCAAACCAGTCTCCCATTCTGGTACTTGCCCAGCCTCAAGCTGTGTAGCTGCTGCAACCTGACAAAGGAAAGCACATTTAGCTAAGAATAGCCGCTGATGTGCAGATGTCACATGTGCGTGTCTTTTCAAAAGGAATAAAATGGGGAGGGAAAGGTTAGATTTTAAAAACAAAAATCCAAATGACAATAGCAGCAGCCAAAAAGGTAACGGAACCAGGGATTCCCAGCCAGTCACACATGACGGTACTTGCCCATCCTCAAGCTGCATAGCAGCTGCGATCTGACGAGGGGAGGAACATTCAGCTTAGAATGGCCATTAACATACAGATGTCACATGTGCGAGTCTTTTCAAAAGGAATAAAATAGGGAGGGAAAGGTTAGATTTTAAAAACAAAAATCCAAAAATTTAAATGACAATAGCAACAGCCAAAATGTCAACGGAACCGGGGACTGCCAGCCGGTCTCCCATGCTGCTACTAGCGCAGCCTCAAGCTGCATAGGAGCTTTGATTTGACAAGGGCAGGCACATTCAGATTAGAATGGCCGTTGACGTGCAGATAGCACATGTGCGCGTCTTTTCAAAAGGAATAAAATGGGGAGGGAAAGGTTAGATTTTAAAAACAAAAATACAAATGACAATAATAGAAGCAAAGAGGTCAATGGAACCGGGAATTCCAAACCAGTCTCCCATATTGGTAACTGCTGGCCTCATGCCACATAGCGGCTGCGATCTGACGAGGGAAGGCACATTCAGCTTAGAATGGCCATTAACGTGCAGATGTCACATGTGTGCGTCTTTTTAAAAGGAATAAAATGGGGAGGGAAAGGTTAGATTTTCAAAACAAAAATCCAAATGACAATAGCAGCACCCAAAATGTCAAATGAACAGAGGATTCCAGGCCAAACTCCCATGCTGGTACTCACCTAGCCTCAAGCTGCGTAGTGGCTGCGATCTGACGACGGCAGGTACATTGAGCTCAGAATGGCTGTTGGTGTGCTGATGTCACATGTGCGCGTCTTTTCAAAAGGAACAAAATGAGGAGGGAAAGGTTAGATTTTAAAAATAAAAATCCAAATAACAATAGCAGCAGCCAAAATGTCAACAGAACCAAGGATTTCCTGCCAGCCTCCCATGCCTCTACTTGGCCGTACTCAATCTGCGTAGCAGCTGCGATCTGACAAGGGAAGGCACATTCAGCTAAGAATAGCCGTTGAAGTGCAGATGTTACATGTGCGCTTCTTTTCAAAAGGAATAAAATGGGGAGGGAAATTTTCGATTTTAAAAACAAAAATCCAAATGACAATAGCAGCAGCCAAAATGTAAACGGAACCAGGAATTCCCAGGCAGTCTCCCATGCCGTTACTTGCCCAGCCTCAAGCTGCGTAGTGGCTGCAATCTGACAAGGGCAGGCACATTCAGCTTAGAATGGCAGTTGAAGTGTGGATGGCACATGTGCGCGTCTTTTCAAAAGGAATATAATGGGGAGGGAAAGGTTAGATTTTAAAAACAAAAATCCAAAAATCCAAATGACAATAGCAGCAGCAAAAAAGTTAACGGAAGTGGGGATTCCCAGCCAGTCTCCCATGCCTGTGCTTGCCCTGCCTCAAGCTGATTCGATCTGACGAGGGCAGGCACATTCAGATTAGAATGGCCGTTGACATGCAGACGTCACATGTGTGCGTCTTTTCAAAAGGAATATAATTTGGAGGGAAAGGTTAGATTTTAAAAACAAAAATGACAATAGCAGGAGCCAAAATGTCAATGGAATTGGGGATTTCCAGCCAGTCTCCCATGCCAGTACTTGCCTGGTCTCAGTATGCGCAGCGGCTGCGATCTGACAAGGTAAAACACATTCAGCTTAGAATGGCTGTTGATATACCGAGGTCACATGTGCGTGTCTTTTCAAAAGGAATAAAATGCGGAGGGAAAGGTTAGACTTTAACCCCTTAACAACATTTGCCGTACTAATACGCGTCTGTGCCCTGGGACTTAAGAGCCAGACCCGTATTAGTACGTCATGGCGATCGCGCGCGCACACAGGCTTTGCGGTCGCGATCGCCGCGGGGTGTCAGCTGATTGTCACAGCTGACACCCGGTACTATGTGCAGGAAGCGGTCCTGCACCGCTCCCGGCACCGCTCCCGGCACATTAACCCCCGCGATGCTGCGATCGAAGTCGATCAAAGTCGATCGCGGCATTGCGGGGGCAAGGGGAGGTGATCGCCGATACTCACCTCCTCTTCTGGCTTCCAGCGCAGTTTGCAAAGGCTTCCCAGGTGTTGCCATGATGACCCGATGTCGTCATGACAACATCCGGGTCACCATACAGCAGGAAGATTGCTTGGACATGCACAGTGCATCTCCAAGCAATCTTCACACTGTGCATTTCTGACAGCTTGCATGGCATGGGGATGGTGCTGCATTCCTGTGCCATGCAGGCGATCAGAGATAAAAAAGTGAAAGTCCCAGAGTGGGACAAAGTAATAAATTGTATAAACTGTGTGAAAGTGGAAAAAAAAAAAAATTTGCAAAAATATAAAAAAAAAAATAAAAAAAATAATCCACCAAAAATAAAAATATAACGTACCCATCAATAAATATTATTATAAAAAAAAACAAAAAAAACAATAAATGTACACATATTTGGTATCGCCGCGTCCGGAACAACCTGACCTATAAAACTGTCCCACTAGTTAACCCTTTCAGTGAACACGGTAAAAAAAAAAAAAAAAAGCAAAAAACAATGCTTTATCACCATACCGCCAAACAAAAAGTGGAATAACACGCGATCAAAAAAGACGCATATAAATAAAAATGATACCGCTGAAAACGTCATCTCGTCCCGCAAAAAACAATCTGCCAAACAGCTCCATCATCTGAAAAATAAAAAAGTTATAGCTCTCAGAATAAAGCGATGCTAAAAAATATTTTTTTCTATAAAATAGCTTTTATTGTGTATAAGCGCCAAAACATAGAAAAATGATACAAATGTGGTACCGCTGTAAACGTACTGACCCAAAGAATAAAGATACCTCATCAATTTTACCACACGCGGAACAGAATTAAAAAAAAAAAAAAAAAACAATTCCTGAATTGTTGGTTTTTGTTTATTCTGCCTCCCAAAAATCGGAATAGAAAGCGATCAAAAAATGTCACGTGCCTGAAAATGGCACCAATAACAACGTCAAGTCATCCTGCAAAAAACGAGCCGTCACATGACTGTCTGCCAAAATCTGGAAAAATTATAGCTCTCAAAATATGGCGATGCAAAAACTAGATTTTACAAAAAATGCGTCTTTTAGTGTGTGACAGCTGTCAGTC
This sequence comes from Phyllobates terribilis, assembly GCF_046119375.1. Classification (NCBI taxonomy): domain Eukaryota; kingdom Metazoa; phylum Chordata; class Amphibia; order Anura; family Dendrobatidae; genus Phyllobates; species Phyllobates terribilis. The sequence goes on from NW_027362813.1 coordinate 5,511,357, forward strand.
ATAAAAACCCCATATGATTCTGGCATTGCTGTAATCACACCGACCCGAAGAATAAAGTCGTCTAATCTCTTATACCACACAAGGAACAGCATCAAAAATAAACTCTTGGGTTAGGATTGGGCTAGGGTTAGGGCTGGGTTTGGGGCTAGGGCTGTGCTGGGGCTAGGGTTGTGCTGGGGCTAGGGTTGTGCTGGGGCTAGGGTTGTGCTGGGGCTAGGGTTGTGCTAGGGCTAGGGTTGTGCTGGGGCTAGGGTTGTGCTGGGGCTAGGGTTGTGCTGGGGCTAGGGTTGTGCTAGGGCTAGGGTTGTGCTAGGGCAAGGGTTGTGCTAGGGTTAGGGCTAGGGTTGTGCTAGGGTCAGGGCTGGGTTGGGAATTTTTTCAAAAGTAAGAAAAAAAGATGACGATATGGCGACAAGTGTTGAGAGCAAGTGCTCGCTACTTGAGTTTGCACCGGGTGCTCTGGTATGCATTGAGTATCGTGGGTATTTGAGTGACATGCTTGAGTCTCTGCCCCATATGCTTCGCGGCCAAAAAACTTTGCGGGGATTGCCTGCCATGCACGAGCGATCCCCGCATGTTTTTTTTTGGGTGTCTAATAACCGTGAAACATGCGGAGCAGGGACTCGAGCATGTCATTCGAGCACACGCTGTACATGGTGCATACCTGAGTACCCGATGCAAACTCAAGTAGCGAGCACTTGCGCTCAAGAATAATGACAACTAGTGTTGAGCGATACCTTCCGATATCAGGAAATATCGTATCGGATTGGATCGGACCGATACTCAAAAAGTATCGGATATCGCCGATTCCGATACCGGAAACCAATGCAAGTCAATGGGACACTAATATCGGAATGAAAATAAACCCTTTCTTTCCTTGTAGGTTAATTCTACGTGAAGTAAAACAACTAAGAATAATGTAGAATGTATGCGAAAAGCCGGCAATTCATCAGCGGCATACACCGGTACCCGACAATTTACAACAGAAAGAATAGAGCTTCACACATAGATTAGATAGATAGAAACATGTCAGTCACATATATATGAAGTACAGTGACAGTGTTGGTTACTGTACTTGTCATTTAGTGTAAAGGATTTATATAAAAAAATAATAGTGTTTTCATGCACCGTCTCTTTAAGAAAGCCGGCCAGCAATTCAGCAGCGGTACCCGACAATTTAGAATAGAAGGAATAGAGAATCACACATAGATTAGATAGATAGAAACATGTCAGTCACATATATATGAAGTACAGTGATAGTGTTGATTACTGTACTTGTCATTTAGTGTTAAAATAAAGGATTTATTTAAAAAAAAATTGGCGTGGGGTTCCCCTTAATTTTAGTCTCTAGCGGAGGTTAAGCAGACGGCTGGGGCAGATGTTTGAAGCCTGGGAAGGGGGTAATACCCACGGAGCTTCCCAGGCTACTAATATCAGCCCCCAGCTGAATACCTAGCCTTTACTAGCTATTAAAATGGGGGACCCCCCCAAAAAAATGACGTGGGGTCCCCCCTATTTTAATAGCTAGCAAAGGATAGGCAGACAGCTGGGGGCTGATATTAATAGCCCAGGAAGGGTGCCATGAATATTGGCACCCTCCCAGGCTAGAAACACCAGCCGTCAGCCGCCCCAGAAATGGCGCATCCGTAGGATGCGCCAATTCTGGCACTTAGCCTCGCTCTTCCCACTGCCCTGTAGCGGTGGCAGTGGGGTAATAGGGCTGGGGTTGATGTCAGCTTTTAATGCCAGCTGACATCAAGCCCAGGTTAGTAATGGAGAGGCGTCTATAAGACACCCCCATTACTAACCCCATAGTGAAAGTTAAAAAAAAAACACAAACACCCAGAATAAAGTCCTTTAATTGAAATAAACACACAATTATTTATTGTTCTAAATTAAACCATACTTAACGTCACGCCCATTCCAGCTGAAGCCAACGATCTCCTGCAATAAAAATAAAATAATAAAGCAACCTCATCCTTACCTTTCCATGGTTCCCAGGACAGCTCCAGCTCTGCTACATCGAGATGACAGGCTGGACCGCAGCAGAACGCTGCCATCCAGCCTGTCATCCCGCAGACACTGAGAAGCGCAGGCATGCTTGCTCTCCTCAGTGTCTCTCTGTGACGGCATCCAGATGAGCCGACAATGAACTCGGCTCACCTCATGCACGTCACTGACATTGTGGAAGAATTCTCACGCTGAAGCGCTGAGTGCAGGAGAATTTTCCCACGCTGTCAGTGACGTGCATGAGGTGAGCCGAGTTCATTGGACATGACCTCACCTCATGCACGTCACTGACAGCGTGGGAAAAATCTCCTGCACTCAGCGCTTCAGCGTGAGAATTTCCCCACGCTGTCAGTGACGTGCATGAGGTGAGCTCATGTCCAAAGAACTCAGCTCACTTCATGTACATCACTGACAGCGTGGGAGAATTCTCACGCTGAAGCGCTGAGTGCAGGAGAATTTTCCCACGCTGTCAGTGACGTGCATGAGGTGAGCTGAGTTCATTGGACATGAACTCGGCTCATCTTTATGCCGTCACAGAGAGACACTGAGGAGCGCAAGCATGCCTGCGCTTCTCAGTGTCTGTGGGATGGCAGGCTGGATGGCAGCGTTCTGCTGCGGTCCAGCCTGTCATCTCGATGTAGCAGAGCTGAAGCTGTCGTGGGATCCATGGGAAGGTAAGGATGAGGTTGGTTTATTATTTTTCTTTTATTGCAGGAGATCGTTGGCTGCAGCTGGAATGGGCGTGATGGTAAGTATAGTTTAATTTAGAACAATAAAGAATTGTGTCTTTATTTCAATTAAAGGACTTTTTTCTGGGTGTTGTGTTTTTTTTAAATACTTTACTAGAAATTCATGGTGGTCATGTCTAATATTGGCGTGACCCCATGAATTTCGGGCTTAGGGCCAGCTGATAATGCCAAGCTGGCCTTAACCCCTTTATTACCCAGTGAGCCACCGCACCAGGGCCCTGGATGAGTTGGGTACAGCGCCAGAAGATGGCGCTTCTATGAACGCACCATTTTCCGGGGTGGCTGCGGACTGCAATTTGCAGCGGGGGTGGCCCAGTGGCTCTGAGTGTCTTCAGAGCAGTTTGTCAGCTTTTGGACACCTTTGCAGGTGTTTTCTATGTGTTTCTATGTGTTTTTGTTTGCCTGCCATTGGTTTTAACGGTGTTCGACGGTGTTCTAAGGTGTTCGACGAACAGTTCGACGAACAGTTCCTCGAACATCCCGGTGTTCGACGAACCGAACCGAACCCGAACACTACGGGGGTGGCTCAACACTATTCATCACCTTTCACAATCACCAATGGGACAAGGCAGGGATGTCCTCTGTCTCCTCTCTTATACATCCTAGTGACGGAGCACCTGCTCTCATCAATTCGCCATAACCCCAATATTAGGTGGATTGAGGTGGGAAGCACCGAGTACAAGTGCTCTCTATTTGCTGATGATGTCCTAGTATATATCACTCAATCACATATATCCATCCATGCTGTTATGGCTGAAATAGATCACTTTGTTACATGGTCAAATTTTAAAATCAATGCAGCGAAGTCTGAGGCCCTCGATGTCTCCCTCCCCAAATCCATATAGGATTCCATCCAGTCCAACTTTCCCTTTGCCTGGCCCTCACAGGGTATCAAATACTTAGGAATTCCTATTCATAGAGACCTCTCCCATCTATGTTATCTTAATTTTGGGCCCTTTATTAAACAACTCCATACAGACCACGGTTGGCAAGTTAGAACTGTAAAATTCACTACGTGAACCACTGGTGTTTTGTGGAAAAGCACATGTACACTGTGTTCCAAATTATTATGCAAAAAGTGTTTAGGAGTGATAAGGGAAGAATTTGTTTGTTTGTCAGTTAAACTCTTTGATGGTGATGTGTGTCAGGGCTCTTTATATCACTGTAAGCAATTGCAGACACCTGTGCTAATTAGTTTGGCAGGTGTGTCCAATGAAAGGCAAGACTACTTAAGAAGGCTGTCTCACATTATTAAGCAGCCTACATTTTCTGCCAAAATGGGAAAGAAAAAGGATGTGTCGGCTGCTGAGAAGCAACAAATTGTGGAGTGTTTAGGTCAAGGCATGACTACAATCAACATTGTGCGATGATCAGGATGAAGTGTCTTGGCAATCAAGAAGTATGTAGCTGATTCACAGTACACACGTGTGCGTGTTGATAAGGGCAAATTGAGGACTCTTTCCTACAGGCAATTACGTCAGGTTAAAAGAGCACTGGCAAAAAAGCCTTGTCATAGCAGCAGACAAGTTTTTGAAGCTGCTGGTGCCTCCAACGTCCCCCGAACAACAAGATGCAGGGTCCTTCAGAGGTTTGCAGCTGTGCATACGCCATCCTATCGACCTCTTCTATCCACTTCACACAAGCAGAAACGGCTCCAGTGGGCCAAACATTACATGAAGACTGATTTCAAAACTGTTTTGTTCACGGATGAGTGCCGTGCAGCGCTCGATGGTCCAGATGGATGGAGTGGAGGATGGCTGGTTGATGGACACCCCACGCAAACACGGCTACAGCGCCAACAAGGAGGAGGTGGAGTAATGTTTTGGGCTAGAATCATGAGGAGAGAGATTGTAGGCCCCTTTAGGATCCCTGAAGGGGTAAAGATGAACTCCATAATGTATGTGGATTTTCTCAAACAGCACTTCCTGCCATGGTTCAAGAAGAAGAACCGTGTATTCCACAGCAAGATCATTTTTATGCATGATAATGCACCATCTCATGCTGCACATAACACATCTTCATCTCTGGCTGATATGGGCATAAAAGGGGACAAACTTATGGTGTGACCCCCATGCTCCCCTGACTTCTACCCCATTCAGAACCTCTGGAGCATCATCAAAAGGAGTGTCTATGATGGCGGGAGGCAGTTCACATCTAAGCAACAGCTCTGGGAGGGTATTCTGTCCTCATGCAAAACAATTGAAGCAGAAACCATCCAAAACCTGACAAATTCAATGGACGAGAGAGTTCAGAAGCTCCTTTCGAACAAGTGGTCCTATGTGAAAATGTAACATCACCTAGAATAAAGTTTTGAGTTGAAAACTGTTTGATTTCAGTTTCTAATAACCTGCTAATGCTTATAATTTCAAAAATGACCATTTTTTTGGTCTTTATTAAAATGAAAAGGTTGATCGAAAAGTTTGGGGGATCTAAGAGTGTGGCAACCCAGTAGTCATGATTACTTCGAATTCTGACAATATGAGGGTCATGTTGCAGGTAGTGCAGCAAGAAGGCACTTATGTGTCTTGCGCATCTCGGAGCCCCAAAATTATTTTCCGGGCTAGATGCAGCTAAAAATTATTATTAATTTTAAATCTGGTGGAGCTTAGTATAGATGGCCTAATAGGATCAGTGCTGCACACTGCTACAAAGCCCAAATTATTTTCCAGCCAAGATACAGATAAACATGATTAGTAATTTTAAATCTGGTGGAGCTTATTATAGATGGCCTAATAGAATCAGTGCTGCACACTGCTACAAAGCCCAAATTATTTTCCAGCCAAGATACAGATAAACATGATTAGTAATTTGAAAGCTTAAAACGGTTGGTGAGGTGATTTTAACCAATCATCAAGCTTTTACTCTCCCCAGGATGACACAGGGGTAGAAAAGTCGTTTCGGATCCATGATTTGTTCATCTTTATGAACGTGAGTCTGTCTACATTATCAGTGGAGAGCTGCGTGCGCTTATCTGTCAGCACACCACCAGCAGCGCTGAACACACGTTCAGACAGAACACTGGCTGCGGGGCATGACAAGATCTCCAAGGCGTAAGTGGCTAGCTCCGGCCATTTATCCAGATTGGAAGCCCAAAAAGAGCAAGGGTCCAGTGACACAGTCATGGCTTCAATGTTTACTTGGAGATACTCCTGTACCATCGTCTCTAGGCTTTGACTATGTGTCAGACTTCTTGTCTCCTGTGGCCTTGCAAAGGATGGGCTAAAAAAGTGGTGAAATGATTCCGCAAAATTGATGTTACCAGCAGATACTGTGGTTCTGTTACGGTTTGAGTGCTGAACACTTGACGGTCCCACGGTTGGCAAGTTGGAACTGTGAGATTCACTACGTGCACCACTGGTGTTTTGTGGAAAAGCACATGTAAGATTCTGCAACAGTCTCTGCTGATACTCCTGCATGCGTGCATCCCTTTCTATGGCAGGAATAATTTCTGCAAATTTACTTTTGTACCAGGGAGCTAACAGTGTGGCAACCCAGTAGTCAGGATTATTTCTAATTCTCACAATTCGAGGGTCATGTTGCAGGTAGTGCAGCAAGAAGGCACTCATGTGTGTTGCGCATCCAGGAGCACCAAGTCCCTGTTGTGTTGGTGGCGAGGTAACAATCATGCTTCCTTCCTCTGTCCTCTCCCCCCAACCTCGCACAACAGAAATGTGATCAAGGTCTCCCTCATCTGATGAGTCTTCCATCAGTTCGTCCTCCACTTCTTCCTGGGTTCTTTCACCTTCCTCACTAGTTTGGCTGCTACCATGCGCCCTGGAAAAACCATCTCCCCCACCCTCACATGCCTGCCGCCTTGGTGCTGCCGACCGTCTGGACCTTGCAGATGTTAGCCCTTCCGCATACAACTCCTCCTCCTCTACTTCCTCCACCTCCTCTTGTGCCACCACCTGACTCCGAATTCTGTTTAACATGTGCTCCAGCATGTAAATCACCGGAATAGTCATGCTGATAATGGCATCGTCAGCACTAAACATCTTCGTTGCCATTTCAAAACTGTGCAGAAGGGTCCATAGGTCCCTGATCTGAGACCAATCCTTCAGCGTGATTTGCCCCACCTCTGGATCTCGCTGGCCCAGGCTATACGTCAGAATGTATTGCACCAGGGCTTGTCGGTGCTGCCACAGTCGCTGCAACATGTGCAGAGTTGAATTCCATCGCATTTTAGCCGGTGAAGTGGCAGGCCCAACGACTTCTGTAGAGATGTAAGTCGCTGAGCTGCGGCATGCGAACGGCGGAGGTGAGCACACAGCGACCGTGCCCTCTGCAGAAGGCCATCTAGTCTGGGATAGTGGGCTAAAAATTGCTGGACAACCAGGTTCAACACGTGAGCCATACAAGGCACGTGTGTGACATTGCCCCGGCGAAGGGCCGCACCCAGGTTTGCAGCATTGTCGCACACGGCCTTCCCTGGTTTCAGGTCCAGTGGAGACAACCATTCATGAAATTGGTTCTCCAGAGCTGACCACAACTCCTCAGCTGTGTGACTCACATTTCCCAGACATTTCAAAGTAAAAACCGCCTGATGACGTTGAGCCCTACTGCCAGCATAGTAAGGAGGTGTGCAGGATCCCTTCTGCGCAGTTAGAAAGCTTTTGGCATGACCAGACAGGCTTTGGGTGCCGGTGGAAGACCGAGAGGAGGTTGAGGAGGCAGAAGCAGTGGAGGAACTTTGACATAAAGAGGATTGACGCACAACTCGTGGGGACGGCAAGACTTGGACAGCAGCCCCTTGTCCTTCTGTCACCATAGTTACCCAGTGCCCAGTCAGCAACATGTAACGCCCCTGTCCATGCCTACTCGTCCAAGTGTCTGTGGTGAAATGCACCCTGTCACACACAGAGTTTCTCAAAGAAGCGGTGATGTTGTGTGCGACTGTCACGCTGTCTCTGTATACTGGAGGTAGGGGGCCTAAGCTGACCCTAAGCTGGGGCCCTGACTAATCCCTCAACCTGGAGGTACTGTTAAAGGTACAGAGGTCCAGGCCGCCAGCGTAACCCCTACCTCCTGAGGATCCCTGCACCTAAGTAATCTAGTCCTGAGAAGGACCCCGATCACAACAAAAGGGGACAAGTAATAATATGCCCACACACAGTACTTAGACGAACGAGACAGTACAAGGGAAAAACCAAAACCACCTTGCATACAAAAACTACACAACTACAACAGAGGGAACACCAACAGGAAAGGAGATAAATGATAAAGCGAGGAAGGGAAAATACACTCCAAATACACTTATCTCAGAAACTCCAAATACCACGATCCGCTCTGTTAGTCTGTATGAAATGCTTTCACCGACACTTCCCTAACAGACCAGCAGGCATTTGAAGGAGTCTCACTACAGCAGCATTGATTGCAGCTGGGCGAGGCTGGACCTCGTCTAGCACAGAGAGAGAGAGAATTAACTCCCTCACTGCCGAAAAACACAAAGCACCAAAAAGTCAGCTGCGAGAAGTCAGGCTGTGTAATCGTGACGATCTTCGTGGCAACACACCCGTGACAGTACCCCCCCTTCTACGAGGGGCCTCCGGACCCTCAGGGCCAGGTTTATCCGGGTGAGTCGTGTGGAAGGCCCGAACTAATCGGTCTGCGTTAATATCCGACGCAGGAACCCACATCCTCTCCTCAAGACCATACCCTTTCCAATGAACCAGGTACTGAAGGGACCGGCGATTAAAGCGTGAATCGATGACCCTCGATACCTGGAACTCCAAGTTACCATTGACCACCACTGGAGGGGGAGGTAAAGGTGACGGTACCACCGGCGCCACATACCTCTTAAGCAACGATCTGTGGAACACGTTGTGAATTTTAAACGTAGGGGGGAGGTCAAGACGGAATGCCACCGGATTAATAATAGAACTGATTCTGTACGGCCCGATGAACCTGGGACCCAGTTTCCAGGAGGGAACCTTAAGTTTTATATTCCTGGTAGACAACCATACCCGATCGTTCACACTCAGGTCCGGACCAGACACTCTCCTCCTATCAGCCATACGTTTGTATCGGTTCCCCATAGTATTCAGATTCTTCAGCACCCCTCTCCATACTGAAGCGAGTGATGAGGAAAATCGTTCCTCCTCAGGAACCCCCGAAGAGTCCCCCCTACTGAAAGTACAAAACTGGGGGTGAAAACCATATGCCCCAAAAAACGGGGACTTACCAGTGGACTCGCTCCGCCTATTATTAAGAGCAAACTCTGCCAGAGGTAAGAAAGAAGCCCAGTCCTCCTGGTTCTCTGACACAAAACACCGGAGATATGTCTCCAAGCTCTGGTTCATACGTTCCGTCTGACCATTGGTCTGAGGATGAAAAGCCGATGAGAACGACAAATGCATCCCCCGCCGTGCACAAAACGCCTTCCAGAACTTGGACACAAACTGAGACCCCCGATCAGACACCACCTCGGAGGGTACCCCGTGAAGCCTCACAATCTCCCCAATGAACACCTGCGCAAGTGTTTTAGCATTAGGGAGAGCCAGAAGAGCGATAAAATGTGCCATCTTGCTGAACCTGTCCACTACAACGAGTATGACCGTTTTACCCGAAGACGGAGGGAGGTCCGTAATAAAGTCCATAGACAGATGAGTCCAAGGACGCTCCGGGATTTTCAAAGGTAAGAGGGCCCCAGACGGACGGGTATGTGAGGTCTTAGAGCGCGCACAAACCCCACAGGACGCGACAAAAGTTACCACCTCCTTATGTAAGTTAGGCCACCAAAACCGACGCGAGATGAGATCCACAGTTGCTCTACTCCCCGGGTGTCCTGCAAAAACTGAGTTATGGTGTGCCTCGATCACCTTTTGTCGCAACTGATCTGGAACAAACAGTCTCCCCGGAGGTCCAACAGGGGCGTCCCCCTGAGCCTCCAATACCTCCTCCTCCAGCTCAGAGCATACTGCCGAAACCACCACCCCCTCCTGAAGGATAGGAATCGGGTCGTCCGTATTCCCGGCCCCAGGGAAACTACGAGATAAGGCATCCGCCTTAACATTTTTTGACCCAGGACGATATGTAACGACAAAATTAAACCTGGTAAAAAACAATGACCACCTAGCTTGTCTGGGATTCATACATTTCGCGGACTCCAGATATAGCAGGTTCTTGTGATCGGTGATGACGGTGACCGGATGGACTGCCCCCTCTAAAAAATGGCGCCACTCCTCAAAAGCTAACTTAATGGCCAAGAGTTCCCTATTGCCGACATCGTAATTCCTCTCAGCGGACGACAATTTTTTAGAGAAAAAGGCGCACGGATGCCACTTACCAGGGGACGAACCTTGTGACAATACTGCTCCCACCCCTACCTCGGAAGCGTCTACCTCTACAATGAATGGCTGTGACGCATCAGGTTGAATGAGTATGGGTGCCGAGGCAAAACATTTTTTCAAGGAGGAGAATGCTTGACAAGCCTTGTCAGACCACCTAGAAAAATCCGTCCCCTTTTTAGTCATGTCTGTGAGAGGCTTAACCATGGACGAGAAATTACGAATAAACTTCCGGTAATAATTAGCAAACCCCAGGAAACGTTGCAGTGCCTTAAGATTCTCTGGCCGATCCCACTCAAGAACTGCCCGCACTTTCCCAGGGTCCATACGAAAACCGGACGCCGAAAGCAGGAAGCCTAAAAACTGGAGTTCCTGTACGGCGAACACACACTTTTCCCATTTGGCATAGAGTTTATTATCCCGCAAGATCTGTAACACCTGCCTAACGTGCTCCTCATGAGACACCAGATCCGGCGAGTAAATTAAGATATCATCCAGATATATGACAACAAACTGTCCCACCAGGCGGCGAAAAATGTCATTAACAAAGTGTTGGAACACCGCCGGGGCATTAGTCAGACCGAATGGCATGACAAGGTTCTCATAATGCCCCTCCGGAGTGTTAAACGCCGTCTTCCACTCATCCCCCTCCTTCATCCTAATCAGATTGTACGCCCACCTGAGATCCAACTTAGAGAACCATTTGGCGCCCACGATCTGCTTAAAGAGATCGGGAATAAGTGGGAGCGGATACGGATCTCGGACCGTAATCCGATTAAGTTCACGGAAATCCAGGCAAGGGCGTAGGCCTCCATCTTTCTTCTTAACAAAGAAGAACCCCGCAGCCACCGGTGAAGATGAAGGTCTAATATGCCCCTTAGCCAGACTTTCTGAAATATAATCCTTCATGGCCTGCCTCTCAGGACCAGAAAGGTTATACAACCTAGCTTTAGGTAACTTGGCCTCAGGGAGCAGTTTTACAGAACAGTCATACTCGCGATGAGGAGGTAGTTCCTGACACCCTTTCTCCGAGAATACATCCTCAAAGTCCGCCAGAAATGGAGGTAAGACCCAAGGAGTAACCGCACCGATGACCGTGTTCATGCAGTTTTTATTACAGAATTTACTCCATTGGCTTATCTCTCTGGTTTGCCAATTAATAACCGGGTTATGCTTAGTTAACCAAGGAAGGCCCAACACTATAGGAGTGGGAAGACCCTCCAACACGTAGCAAGACAACAGTTCTTTATGTATCGCCCCCACTTGAAGTTTTACGTCATGCACAGCTTGCAAAAAACTTCCCTGACCGAGAGGCCTGGCATCGATCGAGAATATGGGGATGGGTTTAGCCAACTCACTCAATCGCATACCTTGAACCCGGGCAAACCGAGCATCAACCAGATTAGCCCCGGCCCCACTATCCAGAAGAACAGATATCCTCTCAGTTCTCGTACCCACCACCACCTCCGCCGGTACGAGAAACTGAGACGAACCTAGGGACGAAATACCTACTCCCAGATTGCCGTCCACCACACAACCTGGGATCAACAGTTTTCCGACGACTCTTCACTCTGCAAGGGACGGGACGGACACCCCCCAATAAAATGTCCCTTTCTCCCGCAGAAGAAACACCTTCCTGTCTTATGGCGCACCACCGGTCCCCTCCCCCGAAATGATGTCCCTCCTGATTGCATAGGCTCCTCTGGACTGACCAGGGGAACCACCATATGAGGGGACCTTGTAGAAGGTGGAGTCATCACAGGGGGCGGAGTTGCCCCGCACCTCTCCCGAAGCCGTCTGTCAACGCGAATAGCAAGGGCCATAGCGGCTTCCAGTGACACGGGAGAGTCATACTGTGCCAACACATCCTGTAATTTGTCGGATAAACCTTGACAAAACTGGCTCCTAAGAGCCGGGTCATTCCACTGGGTGTCCGTGGCCCACCTACGGAACTCCGAACAGAATTCCTCCGCCGGACGATCTCCCTGCTGGATCCTACGTAACTTAGACTCAGCAAGGGAGATCCGATCTGGGTCATCATACACGAGTCCCAGAGCAGCGCAAAACCTATCCACTGACTGAAGAGCCGGGGAGCCCGGGGGAAGAGAGAACGCCCAAGATTGAGGGTCCCCTTGTAGGAGCGAGATGACAATTCCCACCCTTTGATCTTCACTCCCCGATGACCGAGGCCGCAGCCGAAAGTACAACTTGCATGCCTCCCGGAAAACAAAAAACTTGTCCCGCCCCCCCAGTGAACCTGTCAGGGAGAGCTACTTTAGGTTCTGGTCCGGCTTGCTCCTGAGGACACAAAACCTTGGACCTAACGTCCGCCAGCTCCATGGACGAACTCTGCAACTGCCGAGCTAGACCGGCTACTGGATCCATGGTAGCTGGAGAAAAACTAAGTGGGTCGGTGAAAATGTCACGCTGTCTCTGTATACTGGAGGTAGGGGGCCTAAGCTGACCCTAAGCTGGGGCCCTGACTAATCCCTCAACCTGGAGGTACTGTTAAAGGTACAGAGGTCCAGGCCGCCAGCGTAACCCCTACCTCCTGAGGATCCCTGCACCTAAGTAATCTAGTCCTGAGAAGGACCCCGATCACAACAAAAGGGGACAAGTAATAATATGCCCACACACAGTACTTAGACGAACGAGACAGTACAAGGGAAAAACCAAAACCACCTTGCATACAAAAACTACACAACTACAACAGAGGGAACACCAACGGGAAAGGAGATAAATGATAAAGCGAGGAAGGGAAAATACACTCCAAATACACTTATCTCAGAAACTCCAAATACCACGATCCGCTCTGTTAGTCTGTATGAAATGCTTTCACCGACACTTCCCTAACAGACCAGCAGGCATTTGAAGGAGTCTCACTACAGCAGCATTGATTGCAGCTGGGCGAGGCTGGACCTCGTCTAGCACAGAGAGAGAGAGAATTAACTCCCTCACTGCCGAAAAACACAAAGCACCAAAAAGTCAGCTGCGAGAAGTCAGGCTGTGTAATCGTGACGATCTTCGTGGCAACACACCCGTGACAGCGACATGCTGGTGGAGCGCAGGCACACCTTTCTTTGAGAAGTAGTGCCGACTGGGCATCTGGTACGGGGGCACTGCGACGGACATAAGGTCTCGAAAATCCTCTGTGTCCACCAGGCGGAAAGGCAGCATTTCTGTAGCCAAGAGCTTGCAGATGGTGAAATTCAACCTCTTAGCTTTCTCATGGCTAGGAGGAAATGGTCTTTTACTTGTCCACATCTGAGGGACCGAGGGCTGGCTATAGTGCTTAGACGGGGTTGATAAGGGTGTCCCCGGCAAACTGCCGGTCTGTGAGGAAAATGCAGGCGGACATGTTAGGTTGCCTTGATCCAAAGGTGGTGCTATCGATGTCGGACAGCACTCAACACCAGCTGGTTTTACCACCTCCAAAGAAAATGATGACCTGCCAATCAGGCTGGCTGTTGCGGGTAAAGAGGTGGCAGGTCTGCGCCCCAAAACAGGTGTGACTGCTGTCCCCACAGTCACAGAGGATGAAGAGGCCGCGGATGCACAAGATATGGCAGACGGTGGTTGGCCCGGCCGGCTAGGCCGCATTGTAGCACACTGAGCTTCCCACTGCAACTTATGCTTCATGTCCATGTGCCGGTTCATGCATGAAGTACTCAAACTATGTATTTTTTGGCCTCTACTTAGCTTTTGCTGACAAATGTTACAGATAACACGAGTTGGGTCATCTTTATCGATCTGAAAAAATGCCCAGGCTATGCAAGGCTTAGCACCCATGCGACCTGAAGAGCCACCACGACTTGTGGTGAGAGGCAGAGTTGTGTTTGAGGATGCAGTTGTTGACGTGCTTCCAGTACTACGTCTCTGTCCAGGAAGGTGCAACCTGACCTCGTTGTCACTAGCATCTTCCTCCACCTCCTTTGCTGACCTCATCTCTTGGCTGACTGTGGGTTGACAGTAAGTGGGATCTCCAACCTCATCATCATCACCCTGTGCATTATCACACCCGTCGTCCTCAGAGCCAACCTGTTGTCGCTCCAATCAGGTATTTGAGTCTCATCATCGTCTTCCTCATTGTCTCCACCAACAGTAGTTACAGTTTGGGAATGAGGGTCTACATTATGGTCAGAACCTTCTGCGTCTGGTCCTGGATCCGACTCATAAAGATTCTGGGCATCAGTGCAGATCATTTCCTCGTCTGGATTCACAGAAGCGCTGGAGTCGACCTCTGATTCCCAGGCTATAGTATGAGTAAACAGCTCTGCAGACTCAACCATCTGTTCTACCTCATACTCAGATGGGCAGCTGGAGATTTGGGAGCTGTGAGGAAGCAAGTGCGATTGGGGTGACACCTTTGAGGACTGGAGTATTTGTGATGTTGAAGTTGATGTGGAGGAGAGCCCACTTAAAGGAGCACTTGATATCCGTTGAAGCACCTGCTGTTTTTGTGCCTCATCTGGAATTTGTAGCGATTGGCGTGGCCGTAAGAAAGGGATCTTATCACATTGTCCGCTAAAAGAAGTAGACATTTTAGTTTGGCTGGAAGATGGTCTTTCTTCTGCAGATGTTACTGTTGCTTTAACACCTACCCCACGGACACAAGCTTTTTTCCCCTTCCCAACACGCCTATTCCCCTTTCCACCAGCAGCAGGCCTTTTTCCACTCATTTTGGTGGTTAACTAATTCATAACTCTGGAGTTGTTTGCACAAAAAAACAATGGATGGGAACCGAGCAGAGCTGAGTGGCCAAACTGTGATATTAGGCCAAAACTATTGGCTGGGTTAGATGCAGAAAAAAATTATATTCAATTTGCAACCTGATGGAGGTCAGTATAGATGGACTAATAGAGAAAGTCCCACACACTGCTAGAAGGCCAAATATTTTTTCAGAGCTAGATGCAGACAAAAAATTATTTTTAATTTGCAACCTGATGGAGGTCAGTATAGATGGACTAATAGAGAAAGTCCCACACACTGCTAGAAGGCCAAATATTTTTTCAGAGCTAGATGCAGACAAAAAATTATTTTGAATTTGCAACCTGATGGAGGTCAGTATAGATGGACTAATAGAGAAAGTCCCACACACTGCTAGAAGGCCAAATATTTTTTCAGAGCTAGATGCAGACAAAAAATTATTTTTAATTTGCAACCTGATGGAGGTCAGTATAGATGGACTAATAGAGAAAGTCCCACACACTGCTAGAAGGTCAAATATTTTTTCAGAGCTAGATGCAGATAAAAATTATTTTTAATTTGCAACCTGATGGAGGTCAGTATAGATGGACTAATAGAACAAGTCCCACACACAGCTAGAAGCCCAAATATTTTTTCAGAGGTAGATGCAGAAAAAAATTATATTCAGTTTGCAACCTGATGGAGGTCTGTATAGATGGATTAATAGAACAAGTCCCACACACAGCTAGAAGCCCAATATTTTTTCAGAGGTAGATGCAGAAAAAAAATATATTCAGTTTGCAACCTGATGGAGGTCAGTATAGTTGGACTAATGGAGAAAGTCCCACACACTGCTAGAAGGCCAAATATTTTTCAGAGCTAGATGCAGACAAAAAATTATTTTTAATTTGCAATCTGATGGAGGTCAGTATAGATGAACTAATAGAGAAAGTCCCACACACTGCTAGAAGGCCAAATATTTTTTCAGAGCTAGATGCAGATATAAATTATTTTTAATTTGCAACCTGATGGAGGTCAGTATAGATGGACTAATAGAGAAAGTCCCACACACTGCTAGAAGGCCAAATATTTTTTCAGAGTTAGATGCAGAAAAAAATTATATTCAGTTTGCAACCTGATGGAGGTCAGTATAGATGGACTAATAGAACAAGTACCACACACAGCTAAAAGGCCAAATATTTTTTCATAGGTAGATGCAGATAAAAATTATTTTTAATTTGCAACCTGATGGAGGTCAATATAGATGGACTAATAGAGAAAGTCCCACACACTGCTAGAAGGCCAAATATTTTTTCAGAGCTAGATGCAGACAAAAAATTATTTTGAATTTGCAACCTGATGGAGGTCAGTATAGATGGACTAATAGACAAAGTCCCACACACTGCTAGAAGGCCAAATATTTTTGCAGAGCTAGATGCAGGAAAAAATTATATTCAGTTTGCAACCTGATGGAGGTCAGTATAGATGGACTAATAGAACGAGTCCCACACACAGCAAGAAGCCCAAATATTTTTTCAGAGGTAGATGCAGATAAAAATTATATTCAGTTTGCAACCTGATGGAGGTCTGTATAGATGGATTAATAGAACAAGTCCCACACACAGCTAGAAGCCCAAATATTTTTTCAGAGCTAGATGCAGACAAAAAAATATTTTTAATTTGCAACCTGATGGAGGTCAGTATAGATGGACTAATAGAGAAAGTCCCACACACTGCTAGAAGGCCAAATATTTTTTCAGAGCTAGATGCAGACAAAAAATTATTTTTAATTTGCAACCTGATGGAGGTCAGTATAGATGGACTAATAGAGAAAGTCCCACACACTGCTAGAAGGCCAAATATTTTTTCAGAGCTAGATGCAGATATAAATTATTTTTAATTTGCAACCTGATGGAGGTCAGTATAGATGGACTAATAGAGATAGTCCCACACACTGCCAGAAGGCCAAATATTTTTTCAGAGCTAGATGAAGAAAAAAATTATATTCAGTTTGCAACCTGATGGAGGTCAGTATAGATAGACTAATAGAACAAGTCCCACACACAGCTAGAAGGCCAAATATTTTTTCAGAGGTAGATGGAGATAAAAGTTATTTTTAATTTGCAGCCTGATGGAGGTCAGTATAGATGGACTAATAGAGAAAGTCTCACACACTGCTAGAAGGCCAAATATTTTTTCAGAGCTAGATGCAGACAAAAAATTATTTTTAATTTGCAACCTGATGGAGGTCAGTATAGATGGACTAATAGAGAAAGTCACACACACTGCTAGAAGGCCAAATTTTTTTTCAGAGCTAGATGCAGATATAAATTATTTTTAATTTGCAACCTGATGGAGGTCAGTATAGATGGACTAATAGAGAAAGTCCCACACACTGCTAGAAGGCCAAATATTTTTTCAGAGCTAGATGCAGATATAAATTATTTTTAATTTGCAACCTGATGGAGGTCAGTATAGATGGACTAATAGAGAAAGTCCCACACACTGCTAGAAGGCCAAATATTTTTTCAGAGCTAGATGCAGAAAAAAATTATATTCAGTTTGCAACCTGATGGAGGTCAGTATAGATGGACTAATAGAGAAAGTCCCACACACTGCTAGAAGGCCAAATATTTTTTCAGAGCTAGATGCAGACAAAAAATTATTTTGAATTTGCAGCGTGATGGAGGTCAGTATAGATGGACTAATAGAACAAGTCCCACACACTGCTAGAAGGCCAAATATTTTTTCAGAGCTAGATGCAGACAAAAAATTATTTTGAATTTGCAACCTGATGTAGGTCAGTATAGATGGACTAATAGAGAAAGTCCCACACACTGCTAGAAGGCCAAATATTTTTTCAGAGCTAGATGCAGACAAAAAACTATTTTGAATTTGCAGCGTGATGGAGGTCAGTATAAATGGACTAAAAGAACAAGTCCCACACACTGCTAGAAGGCCAAATATTTTTTCAGAGCTAGATGCAGAAAAAAATTATATTCAGTTTGCAACCTGATGGAGGTCAGTATAGATGGACTAATAGAACAAGTCCCACACACTGCTAGAAGCCCAAATATTTTTTCAGAGCTAGATGCAGAAAAAAATTATATTCAATTTGCAACCTGATGGAGGTCAGTATAGATGGACTAATAGAATGATGCTATGCCCAAAAGATTTTACTTCACTAGGTGCAGTAAAAAAATTGGTATTCTATTCACAGGTGGTATATCTTGCAACACAGATAGGCTACTCCACTGACTAACACACTCTGCAATAGGCCAAAAAGGATTAGCTTTGCTAGATTCAGCCAAATGCTGTGAAAAAAACTTGCACAGCACTGGCACAGACCTGCCTGGCAAAAACTCATAGGAACTGATGTAACCTAGTCCTGAGAAGGACTGCAATTACAATTAGTCTTTACTCCCACAATCTATCTATTTAAGAGCACAGACCTGCCTGATAAAAGTCGTAGGAAATGCTGTAACCTAGTCCTTAAAAGGACTGCAATCACAACTATTCCCTACTCCCAAGCTATCTGTAGATTTGTGCGAAAATTGGCTTGAAATTAACAAGGTATAGCGCACACAGCAACAGCGGTGCCGTCTATCACGCAGCTGCAGCAGTGAGAAAATGGTGGCGACGGGGAAAATGGCTTGGTCTTATAGGGCAAGGACATGTGACATACACTGCCAATGACACATGCCCTTGCTTGTGTGAAAAAAAGCACTTCGCTCCGTGTGTGCGCTGCTGATAGGCTGACAGATTGCACCTCCCCACTGTAAATGTGGGAAAGAGAAAAAAAAATGGAGATCTTCAATGTTCCTGCAGAGATCCATCCCCTGCCACTCCCCCCACCCCGCTGTACACTCAAACTGCATATTAACATTAATTTTCATCATTACTGAGAAAAAATCCAGTTATGATTTTCGTGCACGAACAGTTATCGAACATAACCTCGAACAGCCGAATTTTTCTCAAATCGTTCGTGTTCGCCGAACGGATCGAACACCGCCCAAAACAGCTCGAATTTGAGATTGGCGAACAGTTCGAGTAGAACAACGCTCATCTGTAATGTGCGCGTCTTTTCAAAAGGAATAAAATTGGGAGGGAAAGGTTAGATTTTAAAAACAAAAATGCAAAAATCCAAATGACAATAGCAGCAGCCAAAATAACAGCAGAATCTGGGACCCCCAGCCAGTCTACCATGCCAGTACTTGCCCAGCCTCAAGCTGCATAGCAGCAGCGATTTGATGAGAGAAGGCACATTCAGCTTAGAATGGCCATTGCCTTGCATATGTCACATGTGCACGTCTTTTCAAAAGGAATAAAATGGGGAGGGAAAGGTTAGATTCTAAAAACAAAAATCCAAATGACAATAGCAGCAGCTATAATGTCAATGTAACCAGGTATTCCAGGCCAGTCTCCCATGCAAGTACTTGTCCAGCCTCAAGCTGCATAGCGGTTGCAATCTGACGAGGGAAGGCACATTCAGCTTAGATTGACTGTTGGTGTTCAGCTGTCATATGTGCATGTCTTTTCAAAAGGATTAAAATGGGGAGGGAAAGATTAGATGTTAAAAACAAAAATCCAAAAATCCAAATGACAATAGCAGCAGACAAAATGTCAACAGAATTGGGGATTCCCAACCAGTCTCCCATGCCAGTACTTGCCCAGCCTCAAGCTGCTTAGCAGCTCCAATCTGATGAGGGCAGGCACATTCAGCTTAGAATGGCGGTTGACATGCAGATGTCACATGTGCGTGTCTTTTCAAAAGGAATAAAATGGGGAGGGAAAGGTTAGATTTTAAAAATAAAAATCCAAATGACAGTAGCAGCAGCCAAAATGTCAATGGAACCGGGGATTTCTAGCCATTCTCCCATGCTGGTAATTGACTGTCCTCAAGCTGCATAGTGGCTGCAATCTTACGAGGGTAGCCACATTCAGCTTAGAATGGCCGTTGATGTACAAATGTCACATGTGCGTGTCTTCTCAAAAGGAATAAAATGGGGAGGGAAAGGTTAAATTTTAGAAACAAAAATCCAAATGACAGTAGCAGCAGCCAAAATGTCAATGGAACCAGGGTTTTCTAGCCAGTCTCCCATGCGGGTATTTGCCTGTCCTCAAGCTGTGTAGCGGCTGCGATCTAACGAGGGAAGTCACATTCAGCTTAGAATGGCCGTTGACGTGCAGATGTCACATGTGCGCATCTTTTCTAAAGGAATAAAATGGGGACAGAAAGGTTAGATTTTAAAAAAAAAATCCAAAAATCCAAATGACAATAGCAGCAGCCAAAATTTCAACGGAACCAGGGATTCCCAGCCAGTCTCCCCTACTGGTACTTGCCCAGCCTCAAGCTGCGTAGCAGCTGTGATCTGATGAGGGCAGTCACCTTCAGTTTAAAATGGCCATTGATGTGCAGATGTCACATGTGCGCGTCTTTTCAAAAGGAATAAAATAGGGAGGGAAAGTTTAGATTTTAAAATCCAAATGACAATAGCAGCAGCAAAGTTGTCAACTTAACCAGGGATTCTCAGCTAGTCTCCCATGCTGGAACTTGCCCAGCCTCAAGGTGCATAGCAGCTGTGATCTAACGAGGGGAGTCACATTCAGCATAGAATGGCCATTGACTTGCAAATGGCACATGTGCGCGTCTTTTCAAAAGGAATAAAATGGGAAGGGAATGGTTAGATTTTAAAAACAAAAATCCTAAAATCCAAATGACAATAGCAGCAGCCAAAATGTCAACTAAACCAGCGATTCCCAGCCAGTCTCCCATGCCAGTACTTGCCCGGACTTAAGCTGCGTAATGGCTGTGATCTGATGAGGGAAGGCACTTTCAGCTTAGAATGGACCTTGACATGCAGATGTCATATGTGCGCGTCTTTTCAAAAGGAATAAAATAGGAAGGGATAGGTAAGATTTTAAAAACCAAAAATCCAAATGACAGTAGCAGCAGCCAAAATGTCGACAGAAAAGGGGATTCCCAGCCAGTCTCCCATGCCTGTACTTGCCTGGCCTCAAGTTGCATAGCAGCTGCAATCTGAAGAAGTGAAGGCAGATTCAGCTTAGAATGGCCGTTGACATGCTGATGTCACATGTGCGCGTCTTTTCAAAAGGAATCAAATGGGGAGGGAAAGGTTAGATTTTAAAAACAAAAATCCAAAAATCCAAATGATAATAGCAGCAGCCAAAATATCAACGGAACCAGGGATTCCAAGCCATTCTCCAATGCAGGTACTTACCCAGCCTCAAGCTGCGTAGCGGCTGTGATCTGACGAAGGCAGGCACATTCAGATTAGAATGGCTGTTGACGTGCAGATGTCACATGTGCGTGTCTTTTCAAAAGGAATAAAATGGGGAGGGAAAGGTGAGATTTTAAAAACAAAAATCCAAATGACAATAGCAGCAGCCAAAATGTCAATGGAACTGGGGACTCCCAACCAGTTTCCCATGCCGATACTTGCCCGGCCTCAAGCAGCGTATTGGCTGCGATCTGACAAAGGCAGGCACATTCAGCTTAGAATGGCCATTGATATGCAGATGTCACATGTGCGTGTCTTTTTAAAATGAATAAAATGGGGTGGGAAAGTTTAGATTTTAAAAACAAAAATCCAAAAATCCAAATGACATTAGCAGCATCCAAAATGTCAACTTAACCGGGGATTCTCAGCCAGTCTCCCATGTCAGAACTTGCCTGGCCTCAAGCTGCGCATTGGCTGCGATCTGACAAGAGCAGGCACATTCAGCTTAGAATGGCCCTTGACTTGCTGATGTCATATGTGCACGTCTTTTCAAAAGGAATAAAATAGGAAGGGAAAGGTTAGATTTTAAAAACCAAAAAGCCAAATGACAGTAGCAGCAGCCAAAATGTCGACAGAAACGGGGATTCTCAGCCAGTCTCCCATGCCGGTACTTGCCCAGCCTCAAGCTGCGTAGATGCTGCGATTTAACGAGGGCAGGCACATTCAGCTTAGAATGGCCGTGGACATGCAAATAACTCATGTGCACGCCTTTTCAAAAGGAATAAAATAGTGAGGGAAAGGTTAAATTTTATAAACCAAAATACAAAAATCCAAATGACAATAGCAGTAGCCAAAATGTCGACAGAAACGGGGATTCCCTGCCAGTCTCCCATGCTTGTACATGCCCAGCCTCAAGCTGCACAGCGGCTGCGATCTGACGAGGGCAGGCACATTCAGCTTAGAATGGCTGTTGACTTGCTGATGTCACATGTGCGCGTCTTTTCAAAAGGAATCAAATGGGGAGGAAAAGGTTAGATTTTAAAAACAAAAATCCAAAAGACAATAGCAGCAGCCAAAATGTCAACTTAACTGGGTATTCTCAGTCAGCCTCCCATGCTGGTACAAGCCCAGGCTCAAGGTGCGTAGGTGCAGCAATTTAACGAGGGCAGGCACATTCAGCTTAGAATGGCTGTTGACTTGCAAATGACTCATGTGCACGTCTTTTCAAAAGGAATAAAATGGGGAGGGAAAGGTTAGATTTTAAAAACAAAAATCCAAATGATAATAGCAGCAGCCAAAATGTCAACAGAACCGGGGATTCTCAGCCAGTCTCCGAGGCCGGTACATGCCCAGCCTCAAACTGCATAGCGGCTGCGATCTGATGAAGGCAGGAACATTCAGCTTAAAACGACCGTTGACGAGCAGATGTCACATGTGCGCATCTTTTCAAAAGGAATAAAATGGGGAGGGAAAAGTTAGATTTTAAAAACAAAAATCCAAATAACAATAGCAGCAGCCAGAATGTCAAAGTAACTGGGAACTCCCAACTAGTCTCCCATGCCAATACTTGCCCATTCTCAAGGTGCATAGCAGCTGTGATCTGACGAGGGAAGGCACATTCAGCTTAGAACGGCTGTTGACGTGCAGATGTCATATGTGCGTGTCTTTTCAAAACGAATAAAATGGGGAGGGAAAGGTTAGATTTTAAAAACCAAAAAGCCAAATGACAGTAGCAGCAGCCAAAATTTCGACTTAAACGGGGATTTTCAGCCAGTCTCCCATGCCAGTACTTGCCCAGCCTTAAAGTGCGTAGCTGCTGCGACTTAACAATGGCAGGCACATTCAGCTTAGAATGGCCGTTGACATGCAGATGTCACATGTGCGAGTCTTTTCAAAAGGAATAAAATGGGGAGGGAAAAGTTAGATTTTAAAAACAAAAATCGAAAAATCCAAAATAAAATAGCAGCAGCCAAAATGTTAACGGAACCAGGGACTCCGAGCCAGTCTTCCATGCATGTATGTGCCCAGCCTCAAGCTGCGCAGCAGCTGTGATCTGACGAGTACGGGAACATGCAGCTTATAATTGCAATTGACGTGCAGATTTCACATGTGCGCGTCTTTTCATAAGGAATAAAATGGGGAGGGAAAGGTTAAATTTTAAAAACAAAAATCCAAAAATCCAAATGACAATAGCAGCAGCCAAAATTTCAACAGAACTGGGGATTCCCAGCCAGTCTCCCATGCCAGTACTTGCCCAGCCTCAAACTGCTCAGCGGCTGCAATCTGACGAGGGTAGGAACATTCAGCTTAGAATGGCCGTTGACGAGTAGATGTCACATGTGCACGTCTTTTCAAAAGGAATAAAATCCGGAGGGAAAGGCTAGATTTTAAAAACAAAAATCCAGAAGACAATATTAGCAGCTAATATGTCAATGGAACCAGGGATTCCCAGCCAGTCTCCCATGCTGATACTTGCCCATCCTCAAGCTGCGTAGTGGCTGCAATCTGACGAGGGCAGGTATATTCAGCTTAGAATTGCGGTTGACATGCAGATGTCACATGTGCACGTCTTTTCAAAAGGAATAACATGGGGAGGGAAAAGTTAAATTTTAAAAACAAAAATCAAAATGACAATAGCAGCAGCCAAAATGTCAATTGAACCGGGGACTCCCAGAAAGACTCCCATGCTGGTATTTGCCCAGCCTCAAACTGCATAGCGGCTGTCATCTAACAATTGCAGGCACATTCAGTTTAGAATGGAAGTTGACGTGCAAATGTCACATGTGCGTGTCTTTTCAAAAGGAATAAAATTGGGAGGGAAAGATTAGATTATAAAAACAAAAGTCCAAATGACAATAGCAGCAGCCAATATGTCTATGAAACCAGGAATTCCCATCCAGTCTCCCATGCCAGTACTTGCCCATCCTCAAGCTGCGTAGCTGCTACAATATGACGAGGGATGGCACTTTCAGCTTAGAATGGTAGATGATGTGAAGATCTCACATGTGCATGTCTTTTCAAAAGGAATAAAATCCGGAGGGAAAGGCTAGATTTAAAAAAAAAAAATCCAAAAGACAATATTAGCAGCCAATATGTCAATGGAACTGGGGAGTCCCAGACAGTCTCCCATGCTGGTACTTGCCCAGCCTCAAGCTGCGTAGTGGCTGCAATCTGATGAGGGTAGGAACATTCAGCTTAGAAAGGCCGTTGACGTGCAAATGTCACATGTGCATGTCTTTTCAAAAGGAATTAAATGGGGAGGGAAAGATTAGATTTTAAAAACAAAAATCCAAAAGTCCAAATGACAATAACAGCAGCCAAAATGTCAACGGAACTGGGGATTATCAGCCAATCTCCCATGCTGGTACATGCCCAGCCTCAAGCTGAGTAGCTGCTGTAATTTGACTATAGCAGGCAAATTCAGCTTAGAATGGCCGTTGACATGCAGATGTCACATGTGCACGTCTTTTCAAAAGGAATAAAATGGGGAGGGAAAGGTAAGATATTAAAAACAAAAATTCAAATGACAATGGCAGCAGTCAAAATGTCAATGGAAACATGGATTCCCAGCCACTCTCCCATGCCAGTACTTGGCCAGCCTCAAACAGCATAGCGGCTGCGATCTGACGAAGGCAGACACATTCAGGTTAGAATGGCTGTTGACATGTAGATGTCACATGTGCGCGTCTTTTCAAAAGGAATACAATGGGGAGGGAACGGTTAGATTTTAAAAACAAAAATTCAAAAATCCAAATGACAATAGTAGAAGAAAAAAATGTCAACGGAAAGGGGGATTCCCAGCCAGTCTCCCATGCCAATACTTACCTGGCCTCTAACTGCGTAGCGGCTGTGATTTGACGAGGGCTGGTACAGTCAGCATAAAATGACCGCTGATGTGCAGATGTCACATGTGCGCATCTTTTCAAAAGGAATAAAATGGGTAGGGGAAGGTTTGATTTTAAAAACAATTCAAATGACAATAGCAGCAGCCAAAATGTCAACGGAACAAGGGATTCCCAGCCAGTCTCCCATGCTGTTATGTGCCCAGCATCAAGCTGTGTAGCAGCTGCAAACTGATGAGAGGAGGCACATTCAGCTTAGAATGGCAGTTGGTTTGCAGATGTCACATGTGCGCGTCTTTTCAAAAGGAATAAAATGGGGAGGGAACGGTTAGATTTTAAAAACAAAAATTCAAATATCCAAATGACAGTAGCAGCAGCCAAAATATCAACTGAACCGGCAATTACCAGCCACTCTCCTATGCCAGTTCTTGCCTGGCCTCAAGCTGCATAGCGGCTGTGATCTTATGAGGGCAGGCACATTCAGCTTAGAATGGCCATTGAAGTGCAGATGTCACATGTGTGTGTCTTTTCAAAAGGAATAAAATGGGGAGGGAAAAGTTAGATTTTAAAAACAAAAATCCAAGTGAAAATAGCAGCTGCCAAAATGTCAACTGAACTGGGGATTCTTATCCAGTCTCCCATGCCTGTACTTAAGCTGCACAGCAGCTGCAATCTGGTAAGGGCAGGCACATTCAGGTTAGAATGGTCGCTGACATGCAGATGTCACATGTGCGTGTCTTTTCAAAAGGAATAAAATGGGGAGGGAAAGGTTAGATTTTAAAAACAAAAATTCAAAAATCCAAATGACAATAGCAGCAGCCAAAATGTCAACGGAATTGGGAGTTACCAGCTACTCTCCCATGCCAGTACTTGCCCAACCTCAAACTGCATAGCCGCTGTGATCTTATGAGGGCAGGCACATTCGGCTTAGAATGGCCATTGAAGTGCAGATGTCACATGTGTGTGTCTTTTCAAAAGGAATAAAATGGGGAGGGAAAAGTTAGATTTTAAAAACAAAAATCCAAGTGAAAATAGCAGCTGCCAAAATGTCAACTGAACAGGGGATTTCCAGCCAGTCTCCCATGCTGGTACTTGCCCAGCCTCAAGCTGCGTAGCAGCTGCAATCTGACAAGGGAAGGCACATGCAGTTTAGAATGGCCGTTGACGTGCAGATGACACATGTGCGTGTCTTTTCAAAAGGAATAAAATGGGGAGGGAAAGGTTAGATTTTAAAAACAAAAATCCAAGTGAAAATAGCAGCTGCCAAAATGTCAACTGAACTTGGGATTCCCATCCAGTCTCCCATGCCTGTACTTGCCTGGCCTCAAGCTGCGCAGCAGCTGCAATCTGATAAGGGCAGGCACATTCAGCTTAGAATGGTCGCTGACATGCAGATGTCACATGTGCGAGTCTTTTCAAAACGAATAAAATGGGGAGGGAAAGGTTAGATTTAAAAAAAAAATATCCAAAAATCCAAATGACAATAGCAGCAGCCAAAATGTCAACGGAACAGGGGATTCCCAGCATGTCTCCCAGGCCAGTACTTGCCTGGCCTCAAACTGCGTAGTGACTGTGATCTGACGAGGGCAGGTACATTCAGCTTAAAATAACCGTTGATGTGCAGATGTCACATGTGCGCATCTTTTCAAAAGGAATAAAATGGGGAGGGGAAGATTAGATTTAAAAAACAAAAATCCAAATGACAATAGCAGCAGCCAATATGTCAATGGAACTGGGGATTCCCAGCCAGTCTCCAATGCCAGTACTTGCCCAGCCTAAAGCTGCATAGCAGCTGTGATCTGTCAAGGGCAGGCACATTCAGCTTAGAATGGCAGGTGACATGCAGATGTCACATGTTCGCATCTTTTCAAAATGAATAAAATGGGGAGGGAAAGGTTAAATTTTAAAAACAAAAATCCAAATGACAACAGAAGCAGCCAAAATGTCAATGGAAACAGGGATTCCCGGCCAGGCTGCCATGCCGGTACTTGCCCGGCCTCAAACTGCATAGCGGCTGTGATCTGACGAGGTCAGACACATTCAGCTTAGAATGGCTGTTGACATGCAGATGTCACATGTGCGCGTCTTTTCAAAAGGAATAAAATGGGGAGGGAAAAGTTAGATTTTAAAAGCAAAAATCCAAAAATCCAAATGACAATAACAGCAGCAAAAATATCAATAGTACCAGGGATTCCCAGCCAGTCTCCCATGCCAGTACTTGCCCAACCTCAAGCTGCCTAGTAGCTGCAATCTGAAGAGGACAGGCACATTCAGCTTAGAATGTCCATTGACGTGCAAATGTCATATGTGCGCGTCTTTTCAAAAGGAATAAAATGGGGAGGGAAAAGTTAGATTTTAAAAGCAAAAATCCAAAAATCCAAATGACAATAGCAGCAGCCAAAAAGTTGACGGAACCTGTGATTCCCAGCCAGTCTCCCATGCTTGCACATGCCTTGCCTCAAACTGCACAGCAGCTGTGATCTGACGAGAGGAGGCACATTCAGCTTAGAATGGACGTTGATGCACAGATGTCACATGTGCGTGTCTTTTCCAAAGGAATAAAATGGGGAGGGAAAGTTTAGATTTTAAAACAAAAATCCAAAAATCCAAATGACAATAACAGCAGCCAAAATGTCAACGGAACTGGGGAATCTCAGCCAATCTCAAGCAGCGAAGCGGCTGAAATCTGACAAGGGCAGGCACATTCAGCATAGAATAGCCGTTGACATGCAAATGTCACTTGTGCACGTCTTTTCAAAATGAATAAAATGGGGAGGGAAAGGTTAGATTTTAAAAACAAAAATTCAAATATCCAAATGACTATAGCAGCAACCAAAATGTCAATGGGACAGGGAGTTCCCAGCCAATCACCCATGCCAGTACTTGCCCAAACTCAATCTGCGTAGCTGCTGCAATCTGACGAGGTAAGGCACACTCAGCTTAGAATGGCTGTTGACATGCAGATGCCTCATGTGCGCGTCTTTTCAAAACAAACAAAATGGGGAGGGAAAGGATAAATTTTCTCAACCAAAATTCGAATGACAATAGCAGCAGCCAAAAAGACAATGGGACGAGGGAATCCCAGACAGTCTCCCATGACGGTACTTGTCCAGCCTCAAGCTGCATAGCAGCTACAATCTGACGAGGGGAGGGACATTCAGCTTAGAATGGCCGTTGACGTGCAGATATCACATGTGCGCGTCTTTTCAAAAGAAATAAAAAGGGGAGGGAAAGGTTAGATTTTAAAAACAAAAATCCAAATGACAATAGCAGCAGCCAAAATGTCAATGGAAGCGGGGATTCCCAGCCAGTCTTCCATGCTGATACTTGCCCAGCCTCAAGCTGCATAGCAGCTGCAATCAGACAAGGGCAGGCACATTCAGCTTGGAATGGCAGATGACGTGCACATGTCACATGTGCGTGTCTTTTCAAAAGGAATAAAATGGGGAGGGAAAGGTTTGATTTTAAAAACAAAAATCCAAAAGTACAAATGACAATAGCAGCAGCCAAAATGTCAACAGAACCGCAGATTCCCCGCCAGTCTCCCATACCACTACTTGCCCAACCTCAAGCTGCGTAGCAGCTGCGTTCTGACAAGGCAGGCACATTCAGCTTAGAATGGCCATTGACGTGAATTTGTCACATGTGCGCGTTTTTTCAAAAGGAATAAAATGGGGAGGGAAAGTTTCGATTTTAAAAACAAAAATCCAAATGACAATAGCAGCAGCCAAAATGTCAACGGAATCGGGGATTCCCAGCCAGCCTCCCATGATGGTACTTGTCTGGCCTCAAGCTATGTAGTGGCTGCGATCTGAAGAGGGCAGGCACATTCAGCTTGGAATGGCCGTTGACATGCAGATGTCACATGTACGCATCTTTTCAAAAGGAATAAAATGAGGAGGGAAATGAGGAATGAAAGGAGCTGGCATCTCACTCTCTTTGAATCTTCTTTATCATGCTAAGAGGAGCAGGAAAAAGCAAAAAAATTCAGAATTGCACCTTGCAATGCGGAGAAATTACTGTTAATGCATTTACAATATTCATTGATTTTAGCCATTGAAAAACGTTTAGAAATGTTTGAAGCTACTGACTGAATGAAAGGAGCTGGCATCTCACTCTCTTAGAATCTTCTTTATCATGCTAAGAGGAGCAGGAAAAAGCAAAAAATTTCAGAATTGCACTTTGCAATGCGGAGAAATTATTGTTTGTGCAATTACATTATTCATTGATTTTTGCCATTGAAAAACATCATGTTATTCATATACCAGAAATGTTTGAAGCTACTGACTGCATGAAAAGAGCTGGCATCTCACTCACTTTGAATCTTCTTTATCATGCTAAGAGGAGCAGGAAAAAGCAAAAAATTTCAGAATTGCACCTTGCAATGCGGAGAAATTACTGTTTGTGCATTTAAAATATTCATTGATTTTTGCCATTGAAAAACGTCCAGAAATGTTTGAAGCTACTGACTGAATGAAAGGAGCTGGCATCTCACTCTCTTTGAATCTTCTTTATCATGCTAAGAGGAGCAGGAAAAAGCAAAAAATTTCAGAATTGCACATTGCAATGCGGAGAAATTACTGTTTGTGCATTTACAATATTCATTGATTTTTGCCATTGAAAAACGTCCAGAAATGTTTGAAGCTACTGACTGAATGAAAGGAGCTGGCACCTCACTCTCTTTGAATCTTCTTTATCATGCTAAGAGGAGCAGGAAAAAGCAAAAAATTTCAGAATTGCACCTTGCAATGCGGAGAAATTACTGTTTGTGCATTTACAATATTCATTGATTTTTGCCATTGAAAAATGTCCAGAAATGTTTGAAGCTCCTGACTGAATGAAAAGAGCTGGCATCTCACTCTCTTTGAATCTTCTTTATCATGTTAAGAGGAGCAGGAAAAAGCAAAAAATTTCAGAATTGCACCTTGCAATGCGGAGAAATTACTGTTTGTGCATTAACATTATTCATTGATTTTTGCCATTGAAAAACATCATGTTGTTCATATACCAGAAATGTTTGAAGCTACTGACTGAATGAAAGGAGCTGGCATCTCACTCTCTTTAAATCTTATTTATCATGCTAAGAGGAGCAGGAAAAAGCAAAAAAATTCAGAATTGCACCTTGCAATGCGGAGAAATTACTGTTTGTGCATTCACATTATTCATTGATTTTTGCCATTGAAAAACGTCCAGAAATGTTTGAAGCTACTGACTGAATGAAAGGAGCTGGCATCTCACTCTCTTTGAATCTTCTTTATCATGCTAAGGGGAGCAGGAAAAACCAAAAAATTTCAGAATTGCACCTTGCAATGCGGAGAAATTACTGTTTGTGCATTCACATTATTCATTGATTTTTGCCATTGGAAAACATCATGTTATTCATATACCAGCAATGTTTGAAGCTACTGACTGAATGAAAAGAGCTGGCATCTCAATCTCTATGTATATTCTTTATCATGCTAAGAGGAGCAGGAAAAAGCAAAAAATTTCAGAATTGCACCTTGCAATGCGGAGAAATTACTGTTTGTGCATTTACAATATTCATTGATTTTTGCCATTGAAAAACGTCCAGAAATGTTTGAAGCTACTGACTGAATGAAAAGAGCTGGCATCTCAGACTCTTTGAATCTTCTTTATCATGCTAAGAGGAGCAGGAAAAAGCAAAAAATTTCAGAATTGCACCTTGCAATGCGGAGAAATTACTGTTTGTGCATTCACATTATTCATTGATTTTTGCCATTGAAAAACATCATGTTGTTCATAAACCAAAAATGTTTGAAACTACTGACTGAATGAAAGGAGCTGGCATCTCACTCTCTTTGAATCTTCTTTGTCATGCTAAGAGGAGCAGGAAAAAGCAAAAAATTTCAGAATTGCACCTTGCAATGCGGAGAAATTACTGTTTGTGCATTCACATTATTCATTGATTTTTGCCATTGAAAAACGCCCAGAAATGTTTGAAGCTACTGACGGAATGAAAGGAGCTGGCATCTCACTCTCTTTGAATCTTCTTTTTCATGCTAAGAGGAGCAGGAAAAAGCAAAAAATTTCAGAATTGCACCTTGCAATGCGGAGAAATTACTGTTTGTGCATTTACAATATTCATTGATTTTTGCCATTGAAAAACGTCCAGAAATGTTTGAAGCTACTGACTGAATGAAAAGAGCTGGCATCTCAGACTCTTTGAATCTTCTTTATCATGCTAAGAGGAGCAGGAAAAAGCAAAAAATTTCAGAATTGCACCTTGCAATGCGGAGAAATTACTGTTTGTGCATTCACATTATTCATTGATTTTTGCCATTGAAAAACATCATGTTGTTCATAAACCAAAAATGTTTGAAGCTACTGACTGAATGAAAGGAGCTGGCATCTCACTCTCTTTGAATCTTCTTTGTCATGCTAAGAGGAGCAGGAAAAAGCAAAAAATTTCAGAATTGCACCTTGCAATGCGGAGAAATTACTGTTTGTGCATTCACATTATTCATTGATTTTTGCCATTGAAAAACGCCCAGAAATGTTTGAAGCTACTGACGGAATGAAAGGAGCTGGCATCTCACTCTCTTTGAATCTTCTTTATCATGCTAAGAGGAGCAGGAAAAAGCAAAAAATTTCAGAATTGCACCTTGCAATGCGGAGAAATTACTGTTTGTGCTTTTACAATATTCATTGATTTTTGCCATTGAAAAACGTCCAGAAATGTTTGAAGCTACTGACTGAATGAAAAGAGCTGGCATCTCACTCTCTTTGAATCTTCTTTATCATGCTAAGAGGAGCAGGAAAAAGCAAAAAATTTCAGAATTGCACCTTGCAATGCGGAGAAATTACTGTTTGTGCATTCACATTATTCATTGATTTTTGCCATTGAAAAACATCATGTTGTTCATAAACCAGAAATGTTTGAAGCTACTGACTGAATGAAAGGAGCTGGCATCTCACTCTCTTTGAATCTTCTTTATCATGCTAAGAGGAGCAGGAAAAAGCAAAAAATTTCAGAATTGCACCTTGCAATGCGGAGAAATCAATGTTTGTGCATTTACAATATTCATTGATTTTTGCCATTGAAAAACGTCCAGAAATGTTTGAAGCTACTGACTGAATGAAAGGAGCTGGCATCTCACTCTCTTTTATTCTTCTTTATCATGCTAAGAGGAGCAGGAAAAAGCAAAAAATTTCAGAATTGCACCTTGCAATGCGGAGAAATTACTGTTTGTGCATTCACATTATTCATTGATTTTTGCCATTGAAAAACGTCCAGAAATGTTTGAAGCTACTGACTGAATGAAAGGAGCTGGCATCTCACTCTCTTTTATTCTTCTTTATCATGCTAAGAGGAGCAGGAAAAAGCAAAAAATTTCAGAATTGCACCTTGCAATGCGGAGAAATTACTGTTTGTGCATTTACAATATTCATTGATTTTTGCCATTGAAAAACGTCCAGAAATGTTTGAAGCTACTGACTGAATGAAAAGAGCTGGCATCTCACTCTCTTTGAATCTTCTTTTTCATGCTAAGAGTAGCAGGAAAAAGCAAAAAATTTCAGAATTGCACCTTGCAATGCGGAGAAATTACTGTTTGTGCATTCACAATATTCATTGATTTTTGCCATTGAAAAACGTCCAGAAATGTTTGAAGCTACTGACTGAATGAAAGGAGCTGGCATCTCACTCTCTTTGAATCTTCTTTATCATGCTAAGAGGAGCAGGAAAAAGCAAAAAATTTCATAATTGCACCTTGCAATGCGGAGAAATTACTGTTTGTGCATTCACAATATTCATTGATTTTTGCCATTGAAAAACGTCCAGAAATGTTTGAAGCTACTGACTGAATGAAAGGAGCTGGCATCTCACTCTCTTTGAATCTTCTTTATCATGGTAAGAGGAGCAGGAAAAAGCAAAAAATTTCAGAATTGCACCTTGCAATGCGGAGAAATTACTGTTTGTGCATTCACAATATTCATTGATTTTTGCCATTGAAAAACGTCCAGAAATGTTTGAAGCTACTGACTGAATGAAAGGAGCTGGCATCTCACTCTCTTTGAATCTTCTTTATCATGGTAAGAGGAGCAGGAAAAAGCAAAAAATTTCAGAATTGCACCTTGCAATGCGGAGGAATTACTGTTTGTGCATTCACATTATTCATTGATTTTTGCCATTGAAAAACGTCCAGAAATGTTTGAAGCTACTGACTGAATAAAAGGAGCTGGCATCTCACTCTCTTTGAATCTTCTGTATCATGCTAAGAGGTGCAGGAAAAAAGCAAAAGATTTCAGAATTGCACCTTGCAATGCGGAGAAATTACTGTTTGTGCATTCACATTATTCATTGATTTTTGCCATTGAAAAACGTCCAGAAATGTTTAAAGCTACTGACGGAATGAAAGGAGCTGGCATCTCACTCTCTTTGAATCTTCTTTACCATGCTAAGAGGAGCAGGAAAAAGCAAAAAATTTCAGAATTGCACCTTGCAATGCGGAGAAATTACTGTTTGTGCATTTACAATATTCATTGATTTTTGCCATTGAAAAACGTCCAGAAATGTTTGAAGCTACTGACTGAATGAAAAGAGCTGGCATCTCACTCTCTTTGAATCTTCTTTATCATGCTAAGAGGAGCAGGAAAAAGCAAAAAATTTCAGAATTGCACCTTGCAATGCGGAGAAATTACTGTTTGTGCATTCACATTATTCATTGATTTTTGCCATTGAAAAACATCATGTTATTCATATACCAGAAATGTTTGAAGCTACTGACTGAATGAAAAGAGCTGGCATCTCACTCTCTTTGAATCTTCTTTATCATGCTAAGAGGAGCAGGAAAAAGCAAAAAATTTCAGAATTGCACCTTGCAATGCGGAGAAATTACTGTTTGTGCATTCACATTATTCATTGATTTTTGCCATTGAAAAACATCCAGAAATGTTTAAAGCTACTGACGGAATGAAAGGAGCTGGCATCTCACTCACCTTGAATCTTCTTTATCATGCTAAGAGGAGCAGGAAAAAGCAAAAAATTTCAGAATTGCACCTTGCAATGCGGAGAAATTACTGTTTGTGCATTTACAATATTCATTGATTTTTGCCATTGAAAAACGTCCAGAAATGTTTGAAGCTACTGACTGAATGAAAAGAGCTGGCATCTCAGACTCTTTGAATCTTCTTTATCATGCTAAGAGGAGCAGGAAAAAGCAAAAAATTTCAGAATTGCACCTTGCAATGCGGAGAAATTACTGTTTGTGCATTCACATTATTCATTGATTTTTGACATTGAAAAACATCATGTTGTTCATAAACCAGAAATGTTTGAAGCTACTGACTGAATGAAAGGAGCTGGCATCTCACTCTCTTTGAATCTTCTTTATCATGCTAAGAGGAGCAGGAAAAAGCAAAAAATTTCAGAATTGCACCTTGCAATGCGGAGAAATTACTGTTTGTGCATTCACATTATTCGTTGATTTTTGCCATTGAAAAACGTCCAGAAATGTTTGAAGCTACTGACGGAATGAAAGGAGCTGGCATCTCACTCTCTTTGAATCTTCTTTATCATGCTAAGAGGAGCAGGAAAAAGCAAAAAATTTCAGAATTGCACCTTGCAATGCGGAGAAATTACTGTTTGTGCATTTACAATATTCATTGATTTTTGCCATTGAAAAACGTCCAGAAATGTTTGAAGCTACTGACTGAATGAAAAGAGCTGGCATCTCACTCTCTTTGAATCTTCTTTATCATGCTAAGAGGAGCAGGAAAAAGCAAAAAATTTCAGAATTGCACCTTGCAATGCGGAGAAATTACTGTTTGTGCATTCACATTATTCATTGATTTTTGCCATTGAAAAACATCATGTTGTTCATAAACCAGAAATGTTTGAAGCTACTGACTGAATGAAAGGAGCTGGCATCTCACTCTCTTTGAATCTTCTTTATCATGCTAAGAGGAGCAGGAAAAAGCAAAAAAATTCAGAATTGCACCTTGCAATGCGGAGAAATCAATGTTTATGCATTTACAATATTCATTGATTTTTGCCATTGAAAAACGTCCAGAAATGTTTGAAGCTACTGACTGA
Organism: Phyllobates terribilis; assembly: GCF_046119375.1. Taxonomy (NCBI): domain Eukaryota; kingdom Metazoa; phylum Chordata; class Amphibia; order Anura; family Dendrobatidae; genus Phyllobates; species Phyllobates terribilis. Next base: position 5,546,226 of record NW_027362813.1, read on the forward strand.
ATGAAAGGAGCTGGCATCTCACTCTCTTTTATTCTTCTTTATCATGGTAAGAGGAGCAGGAAAAAGCAAAAAATTTCAGAATTGCACCTTGCAATGCGGAGAAATTACTGTTTGTGCATTCACAATATTCATTGATTTTTGCCATTGAAAAACGTCCAGAAATGTTTGAAGCTACTGACTGAATGAAAGGAGCTGGCATCTCACTCTCTTTGAATCTTCTTTATCATGGTAAGAGGAGCAGGAAAAAGCAAAAAATTTCAGAATTGCACCTTGCAATGCGGAGGAATTACTGTTTGTGCATTCACATTATTCATTGATTTTTGCCATTGAAAAACGTCCAGAAATGTTTGAAGCTACTGACTGAATAAAAGGAGCTGGCATCTCACTCTCTTTGAATCTTCTTTATCATGCTAAGAGGTGCAGGAAAAAAGCAAAAGATTTCAGAATTGCACCTTGCAATGCGGAGAAATTACTGTTTGTGCATTCACATTATTCATTGATTTTTGCCATTGAAAAACATCATGTTATTCATATACCAGAAATGTTTGAAGCTACTGACTGAATGAAGAGAGCTGGCATCTCACTCTCTTTGTATCTTCTTTATCATGCTAAGAGGAGCAGGAAAAAGCAAAAAATTTCAGAATTGCACCTTGCAATGCGGAGAAATTACTGTTTGTGCATTTAGAATATTCATTGATTTTTGCAATTGAAAAACGTCCAGAAATGTTTGAAGCTACTGACTGAATGAAAAGAGCTGGCATCTCACTCTCTTTGAATCTTCTTTATCATGCTAAGTGGAGCAGGAAAAAGCAAAAAATTTCAGAATTGCACCTTGCAATGCGGAGAAATTACTGTTTGTGCATTCACATTATTCATTGATTTTTGCCATTGAAAAACGTCCAGAAATGTTTAAAGCTACTGACGGAATGAAAGGAGCTGGCATCTCACTCTCTTTGAATCTTCTTTACCATGCTAAGAGGAGCAAGAAAAAGCAAAAAATTTCAGAATTGCACCTTGCAATGCGGAGAAATTACTGTTTGTGCATTTACAATATTCATTGATTTTTGCCATTGAAAAACGTCCAGAAATGTTTGAAGCTACTGACTGAATGAAAAGAGCTGGCATCTCACTCTCTTTGAATCTTCTTTATCATGCTAAGAGGAGCAGGAAAAAGCAAAAAATTTCAGAATTGCACCTTGCAATGCGGAGAAATTACTGTTTGTGCATTCACATTATTCATTGATTTTTGCCATTGAAAAACATCATGTTATTCATATACCAGAAATGTTTGAAGCTACTGACTGAATGAAAAGAGCTGGCATCTCACTCTCTTTGAATGTTCTTTATCATGCTAAGAGGAGCAGGAAAAAGCAAAAAATTTCAGAATTGCACCTTGCAATGCGGAGAAATTACTGTTTGTGCATTCACATTATTCATTGATTTTTGCCATTGAAAAACGTCCAGAAATGTTTAAAGCTACTGACGGAATGAAAGGAGCTGGCATCTCACTCACCTTGAATCTTCTTTATCATGCTAAGAGGAGCAGGAAAAAGCAAAAAATTTCAGAATTGCACCTTGCAATGCGGAGAAATTACTGTTTGTGCATTTACAATATTCATTGATTTTTGCCATTGAAAAACGTCCAGAAATGTTTGAAGCTACTGACTGAATGAAAAGAGCTGGCATCTCAGACTCTTTGAATCTTCTTTATCATGCTAAGTGGAGCAGGAAAAAGCAAAAAATTTCAGAATTGCACCTTGCAATGCGGAGAAATTACTGTTTGTGCATTCACATTATTCATTGATTTTTGACATTGAAAAACATCATGTTGTTCATAAACCAGAAATGTTTGAAGCTACTGACTGAATGAAAGGAGCTGGCATCTCACTCTCTTTGAATCTTCTTTATCATGCTAAGAGGAGCAGGAAAAAGCAAAAAATTTCAGAATTGCACCTTGCAATGCGGAGAAATTACTGTTTGTGCATTCACATTATTCGTTGATTTTTGCCATTGAAAAACGTCCAGAAATGTTTGAAGCTACTGACGGAATGAAAGGAGCTGGCATCTCACTCTCTTTGAATCTTCTTTATCATGCTAAGAGGAGCAGGAAAAAGCAAAAAATTTCAGAATTGCACCTTGCAATGCGGAGAAATTACTGTTTGTGCATTTACAATATTCATTGATTTTTGCCATTGAAAAACGTCCAGAAATGTTTGAAGCTACTGACTGAATGAAAAGAGCTGGCATCTCACTCTCTTTGAATCTTCTTTATCATGCTAAGAGGAGCAGGAAAAAGCAAAAAATTTCAGAATTGCACCTTGCAATGCGGAGAAATTACTGTTTGTGCATTCACATTATTCATTGATTTTTGCCATTGAAAAACATCATGTTGTTCATAAACCAGAAATATTTGAAGCTACTGACTGAATGAAAGGAGCTGGCATCTCACTCTCTTTGAATCTTCTTTATCATGCTAAGAGGAGCAGGAAAAAGCAAAAAAATTCAGAATTGCACCTTGCAATGCGGAGAAATCAATGTTTATGCATTTACAATATTCATTGATTTTTGCCATTGAAAAACGTCCAGAAATGTTTGAAGCTACTGACTGAATGAAAGGAGCTCGCATCTCACTCTCTTTTATTCTTCTTTATCATGCTAAGAGGAGCAGGAAAAAGCAAAAAATTTCAGAATTGCACCTTGCAATGCGGAGAAATTACTGTTTGTGCATTCACATTATTCATTGATTTTTGCCATTGAAAAACATCATGTTATTCATATACCAGAAATGTTTGAAGCTACTGACTGATTGAAAAGAGCTGGCATCTCACTCTCTTTGAATCTTCTTTATCATGCTAAGAGGAGCAGGAAAAAGCAAAAAATTTCAGAATTGCACCTTGCAATGCGGAGGAATTACTGTTTGTGCATTCACATTATTCATTGATTTTTGCCATTGAAAAACGTCCAGAAATGTTTGAAGCTACTGACTGAATAAAAGGAGCTGGCATCTCACTCTCTTTGAATCTTCTTTATCATGCTAAGAGGTGCAGGAAAAAAGCAAAAGATTTCAGAATTGCACCTTGCAATGCCTAGAAATTACTGTTTGTGCATTTACAATATTCATTGATTTTTGCCATTGAAAAACGTCCAGAAATGTTTGAAGCTACTGACTGAATGAAAAGAGCTGGCATCTCACTCTCTTTGATTCTTCTTTATCATGCTAAGAGGAGCAGGAAAAAGCAAAAAATTTCAGAATTGCACCTTGCAATGCGGAGAAATTAATGTTTGTGCATTCACATTATTCATTGATTTTTGCCATTGAAAAACATCATGTTATTCATATACCAGAAATGTTTGAAGCTACTGACTGAATGAAAAGAGCTGGCATCTCACTCTCTTTGAATCTTCTTTATCATGCTAAGAGGAGCAGGAAAAAGCAAAAAATTTCAGAATTGCACCTTGCAATGCGGAGAAATTACTGTTTGTGCATTCACATTATTCATTGATTTTTGCCATTGAAAAACGTCCAGAAATGTTTAAAGCTACTGACGGAATGAAAGGAGCTGGCATCTCACTCACCTTGAATCTTCTTTATCATGCTAAGAGGAGCAGGAAAAAGCAAAAAATTTCAGAATTGCACCTTGCAATGCGGAGAAATTACTGTTTGTGCATTTACAATATTCATTGATTTTTGCCATTGAAAAACGTCCAGAAATGTTTGAAGCTACTGACTGAATGAAAAGAGCTGGCATCTCACTCTCTCTGAATCTTCTTAATCATGCTAAGAGGAGCAGGAAAAAGCAAAAAATTTCAGAATTGCACCTTGCAATGCGGAGAAATTACTGTTTGTGCATTCACATTATTCATTGATTTTTGCCATTGAAAAACATCATGTTGTTCATATACCAGAAATGTTTGAAGCTACTGACTGAATGAAAGGAGCTGGCATCTCACTCTCTTTGAATCTTCTTTATCATGCTAACAGGAGCAGGAAAAAGCAAAAAATTTCAGAATTGCACCTTGCAATGCGGAGAAATTACTGATTGTGCATTCACATTATTCATTGATTTTTGCCATTGAAAAACATCATGTTATTCATATACCAGAAATGTTTGAAGCTACTGACTGAATGAAAAGAGCTGGCATCTCACTCTCTTTGAATCTTCTTTATCATGCTAAGACGAGCAGGAAAAAGCAAAAAATTTCAGAATTGCACCTTGCAATGCGGAGAAATTACTGTTTGTGCATTCACATTATTCATTGATTTTTGCCATTGAAAAACGTCCAGAAATGTTTGAAGCTACTGACGGAATGAAAGGAGCTGGCATCTCATTCTCTTTGAATCTTCTTTATCATGCTAAGAGGAGCAGGAAAAAGCAAAAAATTACAGAATTGCACCTTGCAATGCGGAGAAATTATTGTTTGTGCATTCACATTATTCATTGATTTTTGCCATTGAAAAACATCATGTTATTCATATACCAGAAATGTTTGAAGCTACTGACTGAATGAAAAGAGCTGGCATCTCACTCTCTTTGAATCTTCTTTATCATGCTAAGAGGAGCAGGAAAAAGCAAAAAATTACAGAATTGCACCTTGCAATGCGGAGAAATTACTGTTTGTGCATTTACAATATTCATTGATTTTTGCCATTGAAAAACGTCCAGAAATGTTTGAAGCTACTGACTGAATGAAAAGAGCTGGCATCTCACTCTCTTTGAATCTTCTTTATCATGCTAAGAGGAGCAGGAAAAAGCAAAAAATTTCAGAATTGCACCTTGCAATGCGGAGAAATTACTGTTTGTGCATTCACATTATTCATTGATTTTTGCCATTGAAAAACATCATGTTGTTCATAAACCAGAAATATTTGAAGCTACTGACTGAATGAAAGGAGCTGGCATCTCACTCTCTTTGAATCTTCTTTATCATGCTAAGAGGAGCAGGAAAAAGCAAAAAAATTCAGAATTGCACCTTGCAATGCGGAGAAATCAATGTTTATGCATTTACAATATTCATTGATTTTTGCCATTGAAAAACGTCCAGAAATGTTTGAAGCTACTGACTGAATGAAAGGAGCTCGCATCTCACTCTCTTTTATTCTTCTTTATCATGCTAAGAGGAGCAGGAAAAAGCAAAAAATTTCAGAATTGCACCTTGCAATGCGGAGAAATTACTGTTTGTGCATTCACATTATTCATTGATTTTTGCCATTGAAAAACATCATGTTATTCATATACCAGAAATGTTTGAAGCTACTGACTGATTGAAAAGAGCTGGCATCTCACTCTCTTTGAATCTTCTTTATCATGCTAAGAGGAGCAGGAAAAAGCAAAAAATTTCAGAATTGCACCTTGCAATGCGGAGGAATTACTGTTTGTGCATTCACATTATTCATTGATTTTTGCCATTGAAAAACGTCCAGAAATGTTTGAAGCTACTGACTGAATAAAAGGAGCTGGCATCTCACTCTCTTTGAATCTTCTTTATCATGCTAAGAGGTGCAGGAAAAAAGCAAAAGATTTCAGAATTGCACCTTGCAATGCCTAGAAATTACTGTTTGTGCATTTACAATATTCATTGATTTTTGCCATTGAAAAACGTCCAGAAATGTTTGAAGCTACTGACTGAATGAAAAGAGCTGGCATCTCACTCTCTTTGATTCTTCTTTATCATGCTAAGAGGAGCAGGAAAAAGCAAAAAATTTCAGAATTGCACCTTGCAATGCGGAGAAATTAATGTTTGTGCATTCACATTATTCATTGATTTTTGCCATTGAAAAACATCATGTTATTCATATACCAGAAATGTTTGAAGCTACTGACTGAATGAAAAGAGCTGGCATCTCACTCTCTTTGAATCTTCTTTATCATGCTAAGAGGAGCAGGAAAAAGCAAAAAATTTCAGAATTGCACCTTGCAATGCGGAGAAATTACTGTTTGTGCATTCACATTATTCATTGATTTTTGCCATTGAAAAACGTCCAGAAATGTTTAAAGCTACTGACGGAATGAAAGGAGCTGGCATCTCACTCACCTTGAATCTTCTTTATCATGCTAAGAGGAGCAGGAAAAAGCAAAAAATTTCAGAATTGCACCTTGCAATGCGGAGAAATTACTGTTTGTGCATTTACAATATTCATTGATTTTTGCCATTGAAAAACGTCCAGAAATGTTTGAAGCTACTGACTGAATGAAAAGAGCTGGCATCTCACTCTCTCTGAATCTTCTTAATCATGCTAAGAGGAGCAGGAAAAAGCAAAAAATTTCAGAATTGCACCTTGCAATGCGGAGAAATTACTGTTTGTGCATTCACATTATTCATTGATTTTTGCCATTGAAAAACATCATGTTGTTCATATACCAGAAATGTTTGAAGCTACTGACTGAATGAAAGGAGCTGGCATCTCACTCTCTTTGAATCTTCTTTATCATGCTAACAGGAGCAGGAAAAAGCAAAAAATTTCAGAATTGCACCTTGCAATGCGGAGAAATTACTGATTGTGCATTCACATTATTCATTGATTTTTGCCATTGAAAAACATCATGTTATTCATATACCAGAAATGTTTGAAGCTACTGACTGAATGAAAAGAGCTGGCATCTCACTCTCTTTGAATCTTCTTTATCATGCTAAGACGAGCAGGAAAAAGCAAAAAATTTCAGAATTGCACCTTGCAATGCGGAGAAATTACTGTTTGTGCATTCACATTATTCATTGATTTTTGCCATTGAAAAACGTCCAGAAATGTTTGAAGCTACTGACGGAATGAAAGGAGCTGGCATCTCATTCTCTTTGAATCTTCTTTATCATGCTAAGAGGAGCAGGAAAAAGCAAAAAATTACAGAATTGCACCTTGCAATGCGGAGAAATTATTGTTTGTGCATTCACATTATTCATTGATTTTTGCCATTGAAAAACATCATGTTATTCATATACCAGAAATGTTTGAAGCTACTGACTGAATGAAAAGAGCTGGCATCTCACTCTCTTTGAATCTTCTTTATCATGCTAAGAGGAGCAGGAAAAAGCAAAAAATTACAGAATTGCACCTTGCAATGCGGAGAAATTACTGTTTGTGCATTTACAATATTCATTGATTTTTGCCATTGAAAAACGTCCAGAAATGTTTGAAGCTACTGACTGAATGAAAAGAGCTGGCATCTCACTCTCTTTGAATCTTCTTTATCATGCTAAGAGGAGCAGGAAAAAGCAAAAAATTTCAGAATTGCACCTTGCAATGGGGAGAAATTACTGTTTGTGCATTCACATTATTCATTGATTTTTGCCATTGAAAAACGTCCAGAAATGTTTGAAGCTACTGACTGAATGAAAGGAGCTGGCATCTCACTCTCTTTGAATCTTCTTTATCATGCTAAGAGGAGCAGGAAAAAGCAAAAAATTTCAGAATTGCACCTTGCAATGCGGAGAAATTACTGTTTGTGCATTCACATTATTCATTGATTTTTGCCATTGAAAAACATCATGTTATTCATATACCAGAAATGTTTGAAGCTACTGACTGAATGAAAAGAGCTGGCATCTCACTCTCTTTGTATCTTCTTTATCATGCTAAGAGGAGCAGGAAAAAGCAAAAAATTTCAGAATTGCACCTTGCAATGCTCAGAAATTACAGTTTGTGCATTTACAATATTCATTGATTTTTGCCATTGAAAAACGTCCAGAAATGTTTGAAGCTACAGACTGAATGAAAAGAGCTGGCATCTCACTCTCTTTGAATCTTCTTTATCATGCTAAGAGGAGCAGGAAAAAGCAAAAAATTTCAGAATTGCACCTTGCAATGCGGAGAAATTACTGTTTGTGCATTCACATTATTCATTGATTTTTGCCATTGAAAAACATCATGTTGTTCATATACCAAAATGTTTGAAGCTACTGACTGAATGAAAGGAGCTGGCATCTCACTCTCTTTGAATCTTCTTTATCATGCTAAGAGGAGCAGGAAAAAGCAAAAAATTTCAGAATTGCACCTTGCAATGCGGAGAAATCAATGTTTGTGCATTTACAATACTCATTGATTTTTGCCACTGAAAAACGTCCAGAAATGTTTGAAGCTACTGACTGAATGAAAGGAGCTGGCATCTTACTCTCTTTGAAGCTTCTTTATCATGCTAAGAGGAGCAGGAAAAAGCAAAAAATTTCAGAATTGCACCTTGCAATGCGGAGAAATTACTGTTTGTGCATTCACATTATTCATTGATTTTTGCCATTGAAAAACATCATGTTATTCATATACCAGAAATGTTTGAAGCTACTGACTGAATGAAAAGAGCTGGCATCTCACTCTCTTTGAATCTTCTTTATCATGCTAAGAGGAGCAGGAAAAAGCAAAAAATTACAGAATTGCACCTTGCAATGCGGAGAAATTACTGTTTGTGCATTTACAATATTCATTGATTTTTGCCATTGAAAAACGTCCAGAAATGTTTGAAGCTACTGACTGAATGAAAAGAGCTGGCATCTCACTCTCTTTGAATCTTCTTTATCATGCTAAGAGGAGCAGGAAAAAGCAAAAAATTTCAGAATTGCACCTTGCAATGGGGAGAAATTACTGTTTGTGCATTCACATTATTCATTGATTTTTGCCATTGAAAAACGTCCAGAAATGTTTGAAGCTACTGACTGAATGAAAGGAGCTGGCATCTCACTCTCTTTGAATCTTCTTTATCATGCTAAGAGGAGCAGGAAAAAGCAAAAAATTTCAGAATTGCACCTTGCAATGCGGAGAAATTACTGTTTGTGCATTCACATTATTCATTGATTTTTGCCATTGAAAAACATCATGTTATTCATATACCAGAAATGTTTGAAGCTACTGACTGAATGAAAAGAGCTGGCATCTCACTCTCTTTGTATCTTCTTTATCATGCTAAGAGGAGCAGGAAAAAGCAAAAAATTTCAGAATTGCACCTTGCAATGCTCAGAAATTACAGTTTGTGCATTTACAATATTCATTGATTTTTGCCATTGAAAAACGTCCAGAAATGTTTGAAGCTACAGACTGAATGAAAAGAGCTGGCATCTCACTCTCTTTGAATCTTCTTTATCATGCTAAGAGGAGCAGGAAAAAGCAAAAAATTTCAGAATTGCACCTTGCAATGCGGAGAAATTACTGTTTGTGCATTCACATTATTCATTGATTTTTGCCATTGAAAAACATCATGTTGTTCATATACCAAAATGTTTGAAGCTACTGACTGAATGAAAGGAGCTGGCATCTCACTCTCTTTGAATCTTCTTTATCATGCTAAGAGGAGCAGGAAAAAGCAAAAAATTTCAGAATTGCACCTTGCAATGCGGAGAAATCAATGTTTGTGCATTTACAATACTCATTGATTTTTGCCACTGAAAAACGTCCAGAAATGTTTGAAGCTACTGACTGAATGAAAGGAGCTGGCATCTTACTCTCTTTGAAGCTTCTTTATCATGCTAAGAGGAGCAGGAAAAAGCAAAAAATTTCAGAATTGCACCTTGCAATGCGGAGAAATTACTGTTTGTGCATTCACATTATTCATTGATTTTTGCCATTGAAAAACATCATGTTATTCATATACCAGAAATGTTTGAAGCTACTGACTGAATGAAAAGAGCTGGCATCTCACTCTCTTTGTATCTTCTTTATCATGCTAAGAGGAGCAGGAAAAAGCAAAAAATTTCAGAATTGCACCTTGCAATGCTCAGAAATTACTGTTTGTGCATTTACAATATTCATTGATTTTTGCCATTGAAAAACGTCCAGAAATGTTTGAAGCTACAGACTGAATGAAAAGAGCTGGCATCTCACTCTCTTTGAATCTTCTTTATCATGCTAAGAGGAGCAGGAAAAAGCAAAAAATTTCAGAATTGCACCTTGCAATGCGGAGAAATTACTGTTTGTGCATTCACATTATTCATTGATTTTTGCCATTGAAAAACATCATGTTGTTCATATACCAAAATGTTTGAAGCTACTGACTGAATGAAAGGAGCTGGCATCTCACTCTCTTTGAATCTTCTTTATCATGCTAAGAGGAGCAGGAAAAATCAAAAAATTTCAGAATTGCACCTTGCAATGCGGAGAAATCAATGTTTGTGCATTTACAATACTCATTGATTTTTGCCACTGAAAAACGTCCAGAAATGTTTGAAGCTACTGACTGAATGAAAGGAGCTGGCATCTTACTCTCTTTGAAGCTTCTTTATCATGCTAAGAGGAGCAGGAAAAAGCAAAAAATTTCAGAATTGCACCTTGCAATGCGGAGAAATTACTGTTTGTGCATTCACATTATTCATTGATTTTTGCCATTGAAAAACATCATGTTGTTCATATACCAGAAATGTTTGAAGCTACTGACTGAATGAAAGGAGCTGGCATCTCACTCTCTTTGAATCTTCTTTATCATGCTAAGAGGAGCAGGAAAAAGCAAAAAATTTCAGAATTGCACCTTGCAATGCGGAGAAATTACTGTTTGTGCATTCACATTATTCATTGATTTTTGCCATTGAAAAACGTCCAGAAATGTTTGAAGCTACTGACTGAATGAAAGGAGGTGGCATCTCACTCTCTTTGAATCTTCTTAATCATGCTAAGAGGAGCAGGAAAAAGCAAAAAATTTCAGAATTGCACCTTGCAATGCGGAGAAATTACTGTTTGTGCATTTACAATATTCATTGATTTTTGAAAATTGAAAAACGTCCAGAAATATTTGAAGCTACTGACTGAATGAAAAGAGCTGGCATCTCACTCTCTTTGAATCTTCTTTATCATGCTAAGAGGAGCAGGAAAAAGCAAAAAATTTCAGAATTGCACCTTGCAATGCGGAGAAATTACTGTTTGTGCATTCACATTATTCATTGATTTTTGCCATTGAAAAACGTCCAGAAATGTTTGAAGCTACTGACTGAATGAAAGGAGCTGGCATCTCACTCTCTTTGAATCTTCTTTATCATGCTAAGAGGAGCAGGAAAAAGCAAAAAATTCAGAATTGCACCTTGCAATGCGGAGAAATTACTGTTTGTGCATTCACATTATTCATTGATTTTTGCCATTGAAAAACATCATGTTATTCATATACCAGAAATGTTTGAAGCTACTGACTGAATGAAAAGAGCTGGCATCTCACTCTCTTTGTATCTTCTTTATCATGCTAAGAGGAGCAGGAAAAAGCAAAAAATTTCAGAATTGCACCTTGCAATGCGGAGAAATTACTGTTTGTGCATTTACAATATTCATTGATTTTTGACATTGAAAAACGTCCAGAAATGTTTGAAGCTACTGACTGAATGAAAGGAGCTGGCATCTCACTCTCTTTGAATCTTCTTTATCATGCTAAGAGGAGCAGGAAAAAGCAAATAATTTCAGAATTGCAACTTGCAATGCGGAGAAATTACTGTTTGTGCATTCTCATTATTCATTGATTTTTGCCACTGAAAAACATCATGTTATTCATATACCAGAAATGTTTGAAGCTACTGACTGAATGAAAAGAGCTGGCATCTCACTCTCTTTGAATGTTCTTTATCATGCTAAGAGGAGCAGGAAAAAGCAAAAAATTTCAGAATTGAACCTTGCAATGCGGAGAAATTACTGTTTGTGCATTTGCAATATTCATTGATTTTTGCCATTGAAAAATGTCCAGAAATGTTTGAAGCTACTGACTGAATGAAAGGAGCTGGCATCTCACTCTCTTTGAATCTTCTTTATCATGCTAAGAGCAATAGGAAAAAGCAAAAAATTTCAGAATTGCACCTTGCAATGCGGAGAAATTACTGTTTGTGCATTCACATTATTCATTGATTTTTGCCATTGAAAAATATCATGTTATTCATATACCAGAAATGTTTGAAGCTACTGACTGAATGAAAAGAGCTGGCATCTCACTCTCTTTGAATCTTCTTTATCATGCTAAGAGGAGCAGGAAAAAGCAAAAAATTTCAGAATTGCACCTTGCAATGCGGAGAAATTACTGTTTGTGCATTTACAATATTCATTAATTTTTGCCAGTGAAAAACGTCCAGAAATGTTTGAAGCTACTGACTGAATGAAAAGAGCTGGCATCTCACTCTCTTTGAATCTTCTTTATCATGCTAAGAGTAGCAGGAAAAAGCAAAACATTTCAGAATTGCACCTTGCAATGCGGAGAAATTACTGTTTGTGCATTTACAATATTCATTGATTTTTGCCATTGAAAAACATCATGTTGTTCATATACCAAAATGTTTGAAGCTACTGACTGAATGAAAGGAGCTGGCATCTCACTCTCTTTGAATCTTCTTTATCATGCTAAGAGGAGCAGGAAAAAGCAAAAAATTTCAGAATTGCACCTTGCAATGCGGAGAAATCAATGTTTGTGCATTTACAATACTCATTGATTTTTGCCACTGAAAAACGTCCAGAAATGTTTGAAGCTACTGACTGAATGAAAGGAGCTGGCATCTCACTCTCTTTGAATCTTCTTTATCATGCTAAGAGGAGCAGGAAAAAGCAAAAAATTTCAGAATTGCACCTTGCAATGCGGAGAAATTACTGTTTGTGCATTCACATTATTCATTGATTTTTGCCATTGAAAAACATCATGTTGTTCATATACCAGAAATGTTTGAAGCTACTGACTGAATGAAAGGAGCCGGCATCTCACTCTCTTTGAATCTTCTTTATCATGCTAAGAGGAGCAGGAAAAAGCAAAAAATTTTAGAATTGCACCTTGCAATGCGGAGAAATTACTGTTTGTGCATTCACATTATTCATTGATTTTTGCCATTGAAAAACGTCCAGAAATGTTTGAAGCTACTGACTGAATGAAAAGAGCTGGCATCTCACTCTCTTTGAATCTTCTTTATCATGCTAAGAGGAGCAGGAAAAAGCAAAAAATTTCAGAATTGCACCTTGCAATGCGGAGAAATTACTGTTTGTGCATTCACATTATTCATTGATTTTTGCCATTGAAAAACGTCCAGAAATGTTTGAAGCTACTGACTGAATGAAAGGAGGTGGCATCTCACTCTCTTTGAATCTTCTTAATCATGCTAAGAGGAGCAGGAAAAAGCAAAAAATTTCAGAATTGCACCTTGCAATGCGGAGAAATTACTGTTTGTGCATTTACAATATTCATTGATTTTTGAAAATTGAAAAACGTCCAGAAATGTTTGAAGCTACTGACTGAATGAAAAGAGCTGGCATCTCACTCTCTCTGAATCTTCTTTATCATGCTAAGAGGAGCAGGAAAAAGCAAAAAATTTCAGAATTGCACCTTGCAATGCGGAGAAATTACTATTTGTGCATTTACAATATTCATTGATTTTTGCCATTGAAAAACATCATGTTAATCATATACCAGAAATGTTTGAAGCTACTGACTGAATGAAAAGAGCTGGCATCTCACTATCTTTGTATCTTCTTTATCATGCTAAGAGGAGCAGGAAAAAGCAAAAAATTTCAGAATTGCACCTTGCAATGCGGAGAAATTACTGTTTGTGCATTCACATTATTCATTGATTTTTGCCATTGAAAAACATCATGTTATTCATATACCAGAAATGTTTGAAGCTACTGACTGAATGAAAAGAGCTGGCATCTCACTCTCTTTGAATCTTCTTTATCATGCTAAGACGAGCAGGAAAAAGCAAAAAATTGCAGAATTTCACCTTGCAATGCGGAGAAATTACTGCTTGTGCATTCACATTATTCATTGATTTTTGCCATTGAAAAACGTCCAGAAATGTTTGAAGCTACTGACGGAATGAAAGGAGCTGGCATCTCACTCTCTTTGAATCTTCTTTATCATGCTAAGAGGAGCAGGAAAAAGCAAAAAATTTCAGAATTGCACCTTGCAATGCGGAGAAATTACTGTTTGTGCATTTACAATATTCATTGATTTTTGCCATTGAAAAACGTCCAGAAATGTTTGAAGTTACTGACTGAATGAAAAGAGCTGGCATCTCACTCTCATTGAATCTTCTTTATCATGCTAAGAGGAGCAGGAAAAAGCAAAAAATTTCAGAATTGCACCTTGCAATGCGGAGAAATTACTGTTTGTGCATTCACATTATTCATTGATTTTTGCCATTGAAAAACGTCCAGAAATGTTTGAAGCTACTGACTGAATGAAAGGAGCTGGCATCTCACTCTCTTTGAATCTTCTTTATCATGCTAAGAGGAGCAGGAAAAAGCAAAAAATTTCAGAATTGCAACTTGCAATGCGGAGAAATTACTGTTTGTGCATTCACATTATTCATTGATTTTTGCCATTGAAAAACATCATGTTATTCATATACCAGAAATGTTTGAAGCTACTGACTGAATGAAAAGAGCTGGCATCTCACTCTCTTTGTATCTTCTTTATCATGCTAAGAGGAGCAGGAAAAAGCAAAAAATTTCAGAATTGCACCTTGCAATGCGGAGAAATTACTGTTTGTGCATTTACAATATTCATTGATTTTTGACATTGAAAAACGTCCAGAAATGTTTGAAGCTACTGACTGAATGAAAGGAGCTGGCATCTCACTCTCTTTGAATCTTCTTTATCATGCTAAGAGGAGCAGGAAAAAGCAAAAAATTTCAGAATTGCAACTTGCAATGCGGAGAAATTACTGTTTGTGCATTCACATTATTCATTGATTTTTGCCATTGAAAAACATCATGTTATTCATATACCAGAAATGTTTGAAGCTACTGACTGAATGAAAAGAGCTGGCATCTCACTCTCTTTGAATGTTCTTTATCATGCTAAGAGGAGCAGGAAAAAGCAAAAAATTTCAGAATTGAACCTTGCAATGCGGAGAAATTACTGTTTGTGCATTTACAATATTCATTGATTTTTGCCATTGAAAAATGTCCAGAAATGTTTGAAGCTACTGACTGAATGAAAGGAGCTGGCATCTCACTCTCTTTGAATCTTCTTTATCATGCTAAGAGGAATAGGAAAAAGCAAAAAATTTCAGAATTGCACCTTGCAATGCGGAGAAATTACTGTTTGTGCAATCACATTATTCGTTGATTTTTGCCATTGAAAAATATCATGTTATTCATATACCAGAAATGTTTGAAGCTACTGACTGAATGAAAAGAGCTGGAATCTCACTCTCTTTGAATCTTCTTTATCATGCTAAGAGGAGCAGGAAAAAGCAAAAAATTTCAGAATTGCACCTTGCAATGCGGAGAAATTACTGTTTGTGCATTTACAATATTCATTGATTTTTGCCATTGAAAAACGTCCAGAAATGTTTGAAGCTACTGACTGAATGAAAAGAGCTGGCATCTCACTCTCTTTGAATCTTCTTTATCATGCTAAGAGTAGCAGGAAAAAGCAAAAAATTTCAGAATTGCATCTTGCAATGCGGAGAAATTACTGTTTGTGCATTTACAATATTCATTGATTTTTGCCATTGAAAAACGTCCAGAAATGTTTGAAGCTACTGACGGAATGAAAGGAGCTGGCATCTCACTCTCTTTGAATCTTCCTTATCATGCTAAGAGGAGCAGGAAAAAGCAAAAAATTTCAGAATTGCACCTTGCAATGCGGAGAAATTACTGTTTGTGCATTCACATTATTCATTGATTTTTGCCATTGAAAAACATCATGTTATTCATATACCAGAAATGTTTGAAGCTACTGACTGAATGAAAAGAGCTGGCATCTCACTCTCTTTGAATCTTCTTTATCATGCTAAGAGGAGCAGGAAAAAGCAAAAAATTTCAGAATTGCACCTTGCAATGCTGAGAAATTACTGTTTGTGCATTCACATTATTCATTGATTTTTGCCATTGAAAAACGTCCAGAAATGTTTGAAGCTACTGACGGAATGAAAGGAGCTGGCATCTCACTCTCTTTGAATTTTCTTTATCATGCTAAGAGGAGCAGGAAAAGCAAAAAATTTCAGAATTGCACCTTGCAATGCGGATAAATTACTGTTTGTGCATTCACATTATTCATTGATTTTTGCCATTGAAAAACATCATGTTATTCATATACCAGAAATGTTTGAAGCTACTGACTGAATGAAAAGCTGGCATCTCACTCTCTTTGAATCTTCTTTATCATGCTAAGTGGAGCAGGAAAAAGCAAAAAATTTCAGAATTGCACCTTGCAATGCGGAGAAATTACTGTTTGTGCATTTACAATATTCATTGATTTTTGCCATTGAAAAACGTCCAGAAATGTTTGAAGCTACTGACTGAATGAAAGGAGCTGGCATCTCACTCTCTTTGAATCTTCTTTATCATGCTAAGAGGAGCAGGAAAAAGCAAAAAAATTCAGAATTGCACCTTGCAATGCGGAGAAATTACTGTTTGTGCATTCACATTATTCATTGATTTTTGTCATTGAAAAACATCATGTTGTTCATATACCAGAAATGTTTGAAGATACTGATTGAATGAAAGGAGCTGGCATCTCACTCTCTTTGAATCTTCTTTATCATGCTAAGAGGAGCAGGAAAAAGCAAAAAATTTCAGAATTGCACCTTGCAATGCGGAGAAATTACTGTTTGTGCATTTACAATATTCATTGATTTTTGCCATTGAAAAACGTCCAGAAATGTTTGAAGCTACTGACTGAATGAAAGGAGCTGGCATCTCACTCTCTTTGAATCTTCTTTATCATGCTAAGAGGAGCAGGAAAAAGCAAAAAATTTCAGAATTGCACCTTGCAATGCGGAGAAATTACTGTTTGTGCATTCACATTATTCATTGATCTTTGCCATTGAAAAACATCATGTTATTCATATACCAGAAATGTTTGAAGCTACTGACTGAATGAAAAGAGCTGGCATCTCACTCTCTTTGAATGTTCTTTATCATGCTAGGAGGAGCAGGAAAAAGCAAAAAATTTCAGAATTGCACCTTGCAATGCGGAGAAATTACTGTTTGTGCATTTACAATATTCATTGATTTTTGCCATTGTAAAACGTCCAGAAATGTTTGAAGGTACTGACTGAATGAAAAGAGCTGGCATCTCACTCTCTTTGAATCTTCTTTATCATGCTAAGAGGAGCAGGAAAAAGCAAAAAATTTCAGAATTGCACCTTGCAATGCGGAGAAATTACTGGTTGTGCATTCACATTATTCATTGATTTTTGCCATTGAAAAACATCATGTTGTTTATATACCAGAAATGTTTGAAGCTACTGACTGAATGAAAGGAGCTGGCATCTCACTCTCTTTGAATCTTCTTTATCATGCTAAGAGGAGCAGGAAAAAGCAAAAAATTTCAGAATTGCACCTTGCAATGCGGAGAAATCAATGTTTGTGCATTTACAATATTCATTGATTTTTTCCATTGAAAAACATCCAGAAATGTTTGAAGCTACTGACTGAATGAAAGGAGCTGGCATCTCACTCTCTTTAAATCTTCTTTATCATGCTAAGAGGAGCAGGAAAAAGCAAAAAATTTCAGAATTGCACCTTGCAATGCGGAGAAATTACTGTTTGTGCATTCACATTATTCATTGATTTTTGCCATTGAAAAACATCATGTTATTCATATACCAGAAATGTTTGAAGCTACTGACTGAATGAAAGGAGCTGGCATCTCACTCTCTTTGAATCTTCTTTATCATGCTAAGAGGAGCAGGAAAAAGCAAAAAATTTCAGAATTGCACCTTGCAATGCGGAGAAATTACTGTTTGTGCATTCACATTATTCATTGATGTTTGCCATTGAAAAACATCATGTTATTCATATACCAGAAATGTTTGAAGCTACTGACTGAATGAAAAGAGCTGGCATCTCACTCTCTTTGAATCTTCTTTATCATGCTAAGAGGAGCAGGAAAAAGCAAAAAATTTCAGAATTGCACCTTGCAATGCGGAGAAATTACTGTTTATGCATACACATTATTCATTGATTTTTGCCATTGAAAAACGTCCAGAAATGTGTGAAGCTACTGACTGAATGAAAGGAGCTGGCATCTCACTCTCTTTGAATCTTCTTTATCATGCTAAGAGGAGCAGGAAAAAGCAAAAAATTTCAGAATTGCACCTTGCAATGCGGAGAAATTACTGTTTGTGCATTCACATTATTCATTGATCTTTGCCATTGAAAAACATCATGTTATTCATATACCAGAAATGTTTGAAGCTACTGACTGAATGAAAAGAGCTGGCATCTCACTCTCTTTGAATCTTCTTTATCATGCTAGGAGGAGCAGGAAAAACAAAAAATTTCAGAATTGCACCTTGCAATGCAGAGAAATCAATGTTTGTGCATTTACAATATTCATTGATTTTTTCCATTGAAAAACATCCAGAAATGTTTGAAGCTACTGACTGAATGAAAGGAGCTGGCATCTCACTCTCTTTAAATCTTCTTTATCATGCTAAGAGGAGCAGGAAAACGCAAAAAATTTCAGAATTGCACCTTGCAATGCGGAGAAATTACTGTTTGTGCATTCACATTATTCATTGATTTTTGCCATTGAAAAACATCATGTTATTCATATACCAGAAATGTTTGAAGCTACTGACTGAATGAAAGGAGCTGGCATCTCACTCTCTTTGAATCTTCTTTATCATGCTAAGAGGAGCAGGAAAAAGCAAAAAATTTCAGAATTGCACCTTGCAATGCGGAGAAATTACTGTTTGTGCATTCACATTATTCATTGATGTTTGCCATTGAAAAACATCATGTTATTCATATACCAGAAATGTTTGAAGCTACTGACTGAATGAAAAGAGCTGGGATCTCACTCTCTTTGAATCTTCTTTATCATGCTAAGAGGAGCAGGAAAAAGCAAAAAATTTCAGAATTGCACCTTGCAATGCAGAGAAATTACTGTTTGTGCATACACATTATTCATTGATTTTTGCCATTGAAAAACGTCCAGAAATGTTTGAAGCTACTGACTGAATGAAAGGAGCTGGCATCTCACTCTCTTTGAATCTTCTTTATCATGCTAAGAGGAGCAGGAAAAAGCAAAAAATTTCAGAATTGCACCTTGCAATGCGGAGAAATTACTGTTTGTGCATTCACATTATTCATTGATCTTTGCCATTGAAAAACATCATGTTATTCATATACCAGAAATGTTTGAAGCTACTGACTGAATGAAAAGAGCTGGCATCTCACTCTCTTTGAATCTTCTTTATCATGCTAGGAGGAGCAGGAAAAAGCAAAAAATTTCAGAATTGCACCTTGCAATGCGGAGAAATTACTGTTTGTGCATTTACAATATTCATTGATTTTTGCCATTGTAAAACGTCCAGAAATGTTTGAAGGTACTGACTGAATGAAAAGAGCTGGCATCTCACTCTCTTTGAATCTTCTTTATCATGCTAAGAGGAGCAGGAAAAAGCAAAAAATTTCAGAATTGCACCTTGCAATGCGGAGAAATTACTGGTTGTGCATTCACATTATTCATTGATTTTTGCCATTGAAAAACATCATGTTGTTTATATACCAGAAATGTTTGAAGCTACTGACTGAATGAAAGGAGCTGGCATCTCACTCTCTTTGAATCTTCTTTATCATGCTAAGAGGAGCAGGAAAAAGCAAAAAATTTCAGAATTGCACCTTGCAATGCGGAGAAATCAATGTTTGTGCATTTACAATATTCATTGATTTTTTCCATTCAAAAACATCCAGAAATGTTTGAAGCTACTGACTGAATGAAAGGAGCTGGCATCTCACTCTCTTTAAATCTTCTTTATCATGCTAAGAAGAGCAGGAAAAAGCAAAAAATTTCAGAATTGCACCTTGCAATGCGGAGAAATTACTGTTTGTGCATTCACATTATTCATTGTTTTTTGCCATTGAAAAACATAATGTTGTTCATATACCAGAAATGTTTGAAGCTACTGACTGAATGAAAGGAGCTGGCATCTCACTCTCTTTGAATCTTCCTTATCATGCTAAGAGGAGCAGGAAAAAGCAAAAAATTTCAGAATTGCACCTTGCAATGCGGAGAAATTACTGTTTGTGCATTCACATTATTCATTGATTTTTGCCGTTGAAAAACATCATGTTATTCATATACCAGAAATGCTTGAAGCTACTGACTGAATGAAAAGAGCTGGCATCTCAATCTCTTTGAATCTACGTTATCATGCTAAGAGGAGCAGGAAAAAGCAAAAAATTTCAGAATTGCACCTTGCAATGCGGAGAAATTACTGTTTGTTCATTTACAATATTCATTGATTTTTGCCATTTAAAAACGTCCAGAAATGTTTGAAGCTACTGACTGAGTGAAAAGAGCTGGCATCTCACTCTCTTTGAATCTTCTTTATCATGCTAAGAGGAGCAGGAAAAAGCAAAAAATTTCAGAATTGCACCTTGCAATGCGGAGAAATTACTGTTTGTGCATTTACAATATTCATTGATTTTTGCCATTGAAAAACGTCCAGAAATGTTTGAAGCTACTGACTGAATGAAAGGAGCTGGCATCTCACTCTCTTTGAATCTTCTTTATCATGCTAAGAGGAGCAGGAAAAAGCAAAAAATTTCAGAATTGCAACTTGCAATGCGGAGAAATTACTGTTTGTGCATTCACATTATTCATTGATTTTTGCCATTTCATTCAGTCAGTAGCTTCAAACATTTCTGGTATATGAATAACATGATGTTTTTCAATGGCAAAAATCAATGAATAATGTGAATGCACAAACAGTAATTTCTCTGCATTGCAAGGTGCAATTCTGAAATTTTTTGCTTTTTCCTGCTCCTCTTAGCATGATAAAGAAAATTCAAAGAGAGTGAGATGCCAGCTTCTTTCATTCAGTCAGTAGCTTCAAACATTTCTGGACGTTTTTCAATGGCAAAAATCAATGAATATTGTAAATGCACAAACAGTAATTTCTCCGCATTGCAAGGTGCAATTCTGAAATTTTTTGCTTTTTCCTGCTCCTCTTAGCATGATAAAGAAGATTCAAAGAGAGTGAGATGCCAGCTCCTTTCATTCAGTCAGTAGCTTCAAACATTTCTGTTATGTGAATAACATGATGTTTTTCAATGGCAAAAATCAATGAATAATGTGAATGCACAAACAGTAATTTCTCCGCATTGCAAGGTGCAATTCTGAATTTTTTTGCTTTTTCCTGCTCCTCTTAGCATGATAAAGAAGATTCAAAGAGAGTGAGATGCCAGCTCCTTTCATTCAGTCAGTAGCTTCAAACATTTCTGGACTTTTTCAATGGCAAAAATCAATGAATATTGTAAATGCACAAACAGTAATTTCTCCGCATTGCAAGGTGCAATTCTGAAATTTTTTGCTTTTTCCTGCTCCTTTTAGCATGATAAAGAAGATTCAAAGAGAGTGAGATGCCAGCTCTTTTCATTCAGTCACTAGCTTTAAACATTTCTGGACGTTTTTCAATGGCAAAAATCAATGAATATTGTAAATGCACAAACAGTAATTTCTCCGCATTGCAAGGTGCAATTCTGAAATTTTTTGCTTTTTCCTGCTCCTCTTAGCATGATAAAGAAGATTCAAAGAGAGTGAGATGCCAGCTCTTTTCATTCAGTCAGTAGCTTCAAACATTTCTGGTATATGAATAACATGATGTTTTTCAATGGCAAAAATCAATGAATAATGTGAATGCACAAACAGTAATTTCTCCGCATTGCAGGGTGCAATTCTGAAATTTTTTGCTTTTTCCTGCTCCTCTTAGCATGATAAAGAAGATTCAAAGAGAGTGAGATGCCAGCTCCTTTCATTCATTCAGTAGCTTCAACCATTTCTGGTATATGAACAACATGATGTTTTTCAATGGCAAAAATGAATGAATAATGTGAATGCACAAACTTTAATTTCTCCGCATTGCAAGGTGCAATTCTGAAATTTTTTGCTTTCTCCTGCTCGTCTTAGCATGATAAAGAAGATTCAAAGAGAGTGAGATGCCAGCTCCTTTCATTCAGTCAGTAGCTTCAAACATTTCTGGACGTTTTTCAATGGCAAAAATCAATGAATATTGTAAATGCACAAACATTGATTTCTCCGCATTGCAAGGTGCAATTCTGAAATTTTTTGCTTTTTCCTGCTCCTCTTAGCATGATAAAGAAGATTCAAAGAGAGTGAGATGCCAGCTCCTTTCATTCAGTCAGTAGCTTCAAACATTTCTGGTATATGAACAACATGATGTTTTTCAATGGCAAAAATCAATGAATAATGTGAATGCACAAACAGTAATTTCTCCGCATTGCAAGGTGCAAATCTGAAATTTTTTGCTTTTTCCTGCTCCTCTTAGCATGACAAAAAGATTCAAAGAGAGTGAGATGCCAGCTCTTTTCATTCAGTCAGTAGCTTCAAACATTTCTGGACGTTTTTCAATGGCAAAAATCAATGAATATTGTAAATGCACAAACAGTAATTTCTCCGCATTGCAAGGTGCAATTCTGAAATTTTTTGCTTTTTCCTGCTCCTCTTAGCATGATAAAGAAGATTCCAAGAGAGTGAGATGCCAGCTCTTTTCATTCAGTCAGTAGCTTCAAACATTTCTGGTATATGAATAACATGATGTTTTTCAATGGCAAAAATCAATGAATAATGTGAATGCACAAATAGTAATTTCTCCGCATTGCAAGGTGCAATTCTGAAATTTTTTGCTTTTTCCTGCCCCTCTTAGCATGATAAAGAAGATTCAAAGAGAGTGAGATGCCAGCTCCTTTCATTCAGTCAGTAGCTTCAAACATTTCTGGACGTTTTTCAATGGCAAAAATCAATGAATATTGTAAATGCACAAACAGTAATTTCTCCGCATTGCAAGGTGCAATTCTGAAATTTTTTGCTTTTTCCTGTTCCTCTTAGCATGATAAAGAAGATTCAAAGACAGTGAGATGCCAGCTCTTTTCATTCAGTCAGTAGCTTCAAACATTTCTGGTATATGAATAACATGATGTTTTTCAATGGCAAAAATCAATGAATTATGTGATTGCACAAACAGTAATTTCTCCGCATTGCAAGGTGCAATTCTGAAATATTTTGCTTTTTCCTGATCCTCTTAGCATGATAAAGAAGATTCAAAGAGAGTGAGATGCCAGCTCCTTTTATTCAGTCAGTAGCTTCAAACATTTCTGGACATTTTTCAATGGCAAAAATCCATGAATATTGTAAATGCACAAACAGTAATTTCTCCGCATTGCAAGGTGCAATTCTGAAATTTTTTGCTTTTTCCTGCTCCTCTTAGCATGATAAAGAAGATTCAAAGAGAGTGAGATGCCAGCTCTTTTCATTCAGTCAGTAGCTTCAAACATTTCTGGTACATGAATAACATGATGTTTTTCAATGGCAAAAATCAATGAATAATGTGAATGCACAAACAGTAAT
Source organism: Phyllobates terribilis (assembly GCF_046119375.1). Lineage (NCBI taxonomy): Eukaryota > Metazoa > Chordata > Amphibia > Anura > Dendrobatidae > Phyllobates > Phyllobates terribilis. The sequence goes on from NW_027362813.1 coordinate 5,569,478, forward strand.
TTCTCCTAATTGCAAGGTGCAATTCTGAAATTTTTTGCTTTTTCCTGCTCCTCTTAGCATGATAAAGAAGATTCAAAGAGAGTGAGATGCCAGCTCCTTTCATTCAGTCAGTAGCTTCAAACATTTCTGGTATATGAACAACATGATGTTTTTCAATGGCAAAAATCAATGAATAATGTGAATGCACAAACAGTAATTTCTCCGCATTGCAAGGTGCAATTCTGAAATTTTTTGCTTTTTCCCGCTCCTCTTAGCATGATAAAGAAGATTCAAAGAGAGTGAGATGCCAGCTCCTTTCATTCAGTCAGTAGCTTCAAACATTTCTGGACGTTTTTCAATGGCAAAAATCAATGAATATTGTAAATGCACAAACAGTAATTTCTCCGCATTGCAAGGTGCAATTCTGAAATTTTTTGCTTTTTCCTGCTCCTCTTAGCATGATAAAGAAGATTCAAAGAGAGTGAGATGCCAGCTCTTTTCATTCAGTCAGTAGCTTTAAACATTTCTGGACGTTTTTCAATGGCAAAAATCAATGAATATTGTAAATGCACAAACAGTAATTTCTCCGCATTGCAAGGTGCAATTCTGAAATTTTTTGCTTTTTCCTGCTCCTCTTAGCATGATAAAGAAGATTCAAAGAGAGTGAGATGCCAGCTCTTATCATTCAGTCCGTAGCTTCAAACATTTCTGGACGTTTTTCAATGGCAAAAATCAATGAATATTGTAAATGCACAAACAGTAATTTCTCCGAATTGCAAGGTGCAATTCTGAAATTTTTTGCTTTTTACTGCTCCTCTTACCATGATAAAGAAGATTCAAAGAGAGTGAGATGCCAGCTCTTTTCATTCAGTCAGTAGCTTCAAACATTTCTGGTATATGAATAACATGATGTTTTTCAATGGCAAAAATCATTGAATAATGTGAATGCACAAAAAGTAATTTCTCCGCATTGCAAGATTCAATTCTAAAATTTTTTGCTTTTTCCTGCTCCTCTTAGCATGATAAAGAAGATTCAAAGAGAGTGAGATGCCAGCTCCTTTCATTCAGTCAGTAGCTTCAAACATTTCTGGACTTTTTTCAATTGCAAAAATCAATGAATATTGGAAATGCACAAACAGTAATTTCTCCATTGCAAGGTGCAATTCTGAAATTTTTTGCTTTTTCCTGCTCCTATTAGCATGATAAACAATATTCAAAGAGAGTGAGATGCCAGCTCTTTTCATTCAGTCAGTTGCTTCAAACATTTCTGGTATAAGAATAACATGATGTTTTTCAATGGCAAAAATCAATGAATAATGTGAGTGCACAAACAGTAATTTCTCCGCATTGCAAGGTGCAATTCTGAAATTTTTTGCTTTTTCCCGCTCCTCTTAGCATGATAAAGAAGATTCAAAGAGAGTGAGATGCCAGCTCCTTTCATTCAGTCAGTAGCTTCAAACATTTCTGGACGGTTTTCAATGGCAAAAATCAATGAATATTGTAAATGCACAAATAGTAATTTCTCCGCATTGCAAGGTGCAATTCTGAAATTTTTTGCTTTTTCCTGCTCCTCTTAGCATGATAAAGAAGATTCAAAGAGAGTGAGATGCCAACTCTTTTCATTCAGTCAGTAGCTTCAAACATTTCTGGTATATGAATAACATGATGTTTTTCAATGGCAAAAATCAATGAATAATATGAATGCACAAACAGTAATTTCTCCGCATTGCAATTTGCAATTCTGAAATTTTTTGCTTTTTACTGCTCCTCTTAGCATGATAAAGAAGATTCAAAGAGAGTGAGATGCCAGCTCCTTTCATTCCGTCAGTAGCTTCAAACATTTCTGGACGTTTTTCAATGGCAAAAATCAATGAATAATGTGAATGCACAAACAGTATTTTCTCCGCATTGCAAGGTGCAATTCTGAAATTTTTTGCTTTTTCCTGCTCCTCTTAGCATGATAAAGAATATTCAAAGAGAGTGAGATGCCAGCTCTTTTCATTCAGTCAGTAGCTTCAAACATTTCTGGACGTTTTTCAATGGCAAAAATCAATGAATATTGTAAATGCACAAACAGTAATTTCTCCGATTTGCAAGGTGCAATTCTGAAATTTTTTGCTTTTTACTGCTCCTCTTAGAATGATAAAGAAGATTCAAAGAGAGTGAGATGCCAGCTCCTTTCATTCAGTCAGTAGCTTCAAACATTTCTGGTATATGAATAACATGATGTTTTTCAATGGCAAAAATCAATGAATTATGTGAATGCACAAACAGTAATTTCTCCGCATTGCAAGGTGCAATTCTGAAATTTTTTGCTTTTTCCTGCTCCTCTTAGCATGATAAAGAAGATTCAAAGAGAGTGAGATGCCATCTCCTTTCATTCAGTGAGTAGCTTCAAACATTTCTGGTATATGAATAACATGATGTTTTTCAATGGCAAAAATCAATGAATAATGTGAATGCACAAAAAGTAATTTCTCCGCATTGCAAGATTCAATTCTGAAATTTTTTGCTTTTTCCTGCTCCTCTTAGCATGATAAAAAAGATTCAAAGAGAGTGAGATGCCAGCTCCTTTCATTCAGTCAGTAGCTTCAAACATTTCTGGACTTTTTTCAATGGCAAAAATCAATGAATATTGGAAATGCACAAACAGTAATTTCTCCATTGCAAGGTGCAATTCTGAAATTTTTTGCTTTTTCCTGCTCCTATTAGCATGATAAAGAATATTCAAAGAGAGTGAGATGCCAGCTCTTTTCATTCAGTCAGTTGCTTCAAACATTTCTGGTATAAGAATAACATGATGTTTTTCAATGGCAAAAATCAATGAATAATGTGAATGCACAAACAGTAATTTCTCCGCATTGCAAGGTGCAATTCTGAAATTTTTTGCTTTTTCCCGCTCCTCTTAGCATGATAAAGAAGATTCAAAGAGAGTGAGATGCCAGCTCCTTTCATTCAGTCAGTAGCTTCAAACATTTCTGGACGGTTTTCAATGGCAAAAATCAATGAATATTGTAAATGCACAAATAGTAGTTTCTCCGCATTGCAAGGTGCAATTCTGAAATTTTATGCTTTTTCCTGCTCCTCTTAGCATGATAAAGAAGATTCAAAGAGAGTGAGATGCCAACTCTTTTCATTCAGTCAGTAGCTTCAAACATTTCTGGTATATGAATAACATGATGTTTTTCAATGGCAAAAATCAATGAATAATATGAATGCACAAACAGTAATTTCTCCGCATTGCAATGTGCAATTCTGAATTTTTTTGCTTTTTACTGCTCCTCTTAGCATGATAAAGAAGATTCAAAGAGAGTGAGATGCCAGCTCCTTTCATTCCGTCAGTAGCTTCAAACATTTCTGGACGTTTTTCAATGGCAAAAATCAATGAATAATGTGAATGCACGAACAGTAATTTCTCCGCATTACAAGGTGCAATTCTGAAATTTTTTGCTTTTTCCTGCTCCTCTTAGCATGATAAAGAATATTCAAAGAGAGTGAGATGCCAGCTCTTTTCATTCAGTCAGTAGCTTCAAACATTTCTGGACGTTTTTCAATGGCAAAAATCAATGAATATTGTAAATGCACAAACAGTAATTTCTCCGATTTGCAAGGTGCAATTCTGAAATTTTTTGCTTTTTACTGCTCCTCTTAGCATGATAAAGAAGATTCAAAGAGAGTGAGATGCCAGCTCCTTTCATTCAGTCAGTAGCTTCAAACATTTCTGGTATATGAATAACATGATGTTTTTCAATGGCAAAAATCAATGAATAATGTGAATGCACAAAAAGTAATTTCTCCGCATTGCAAGATTCAATTCTGAAATTTTTTGCTTTTTCCTGCTCCTCTTAGCATGATAAAAAAGATTCAAAGAGAGTGAGATGCCAGCTCCTTTCATTCAGTCAGTAGCTTCAAACATTTCTGGACTTTTTTCAATGGCAAAAATCAATGAATATTGTAAATGCACAAACAGTAATTTCTCCGCATTGCAAGGTGCAATTCTGAAATTTTTTGCTTTTTCCTGTTCCTCTTAGCATGATAAAGAAGATTCAAAGACAGTGAGATGCCAGCTCTTTTCATTCAGTCAGTAGCTTCAAACATTTCTGGTATATGAATAACATGATGTTTTTCAATGGCAAAAATCAATGAATAATGTGATTGCACAAACAGTAATTTCTCTGCATTGCAAGGTGCAATTCTGAAATATTTTGCTTTTTCCTGATCCTCTTAGCATGATAAAGAAGATTCAAAGAGAGTGAGATGCCAGCTCCTTTTATTCAGTCAGTAGCTTCAAACATTTCTGGACATTTTTCAATGGCAAAAATCCATGAATATTGTAAATGCACAAACAGTAATTTCTCCGCATTGCAAGGTGCAATTCTGAAATTTTTTGCTTTTTCCTGCTCCTCTTAGCATGATAAAGAAGATTCAAAGAGAGTGAGATGCCAGCTCTTTTCATTCAGTCAGTAGCTTCAAACATTTCTGGTACATGAATAACATGATGTTTTTCAATGGCAAAAATCAATGAATAATGTGAATGCACAAACAGTAATTTCTCCGAATTGCAAGGTGCAATTCTGAAATTTTTTGCTTTTTCCTGCTCCTCTTAGCATGATAAACAAGATTCAAAGAGAGTGAGATGCCATCTCCTTTCATTCAGTCAGTAGCTTCAAACATTTCTGGTATATGAACAACATGATGTTTTTCAATGGCAAAAATCAATGAATAATGTGAATGCACAAACAGTAATTTCTCCGCATTGCAAGGTGCAATTCTGAAATTTTTTGCTTTTTCCCGCTCCTCTTAGCATGATAAAGAAGATTCAAAGAGAGTGAGATGCCAGCTCCTTTCATTCAGTCAGTAGCTTCAAACATTTCTGGACGTTTTTCAATTGCAAAAATCAATGAATATTGTAAATGCACAAACAGTAATTTCTCCGCATTGCAAGGTGCAATTCTGAAATTTTTTGCTTTTTCCTGCTCCTCTTAGCATGATAAAGAAGATTCAAAGAGAGTGAGATGCCAGCTCTTTTCATTCAGTCAGTAGCTTTAAACATTTCTGGACGTTTTTCAATGGCAAAAATCAATGAATATTGTAAATGCACAAACAGTAATTTCTCCGCATTGCAAGGTGCAATTCTGAAATTTTTTGCTTTTTCCTGCTCCTCTTAGCATGATAAAGAAGATTCAAAGAGAGTGAGATGCCAGCTCTTTTCATTCAGTCAGTAGCTTCAAACATTTCTGGTATATGAATAACATGATGTTTTTCAATGGCAAAAATCAATGAATAATGTGAATGCACAAACAGTAATTTCTCCTCATTGCAAGGTGCAATTCTGAAATTTTTTGCTTTTTCCTGCCCCTCTTGGCATGATAAAGAAGAATCAAAGAGAGTGAGATGCCAGCTCCTTTCATTCAGTCAGTAGCTTCAAACATTTCTGGACGTTTTTCAATGGCAAAAATCAATGAATTTTGTAAATGCACAAACAGTAATTTCTCCGCATTGCAAGGTGCAATTCTGAAATTTTTTGCTTTTTCCTGCTCCTCTTAGCATGATAAAGAAGATTCAAAGAGAGTGTGATGCCAGCTCTTTTCATTCAGTCAGTAGCTTCAAACATTTCTGGTATATGAATAACATGATGTTTTTCAATGGCAAAAATCAATGAATAATATGAATGCACAAACAGTAATTTCTCCGCATTGCAAGGTGCAATTCTGAAATTTTTTGCTTTTTACTGCTCCTCTTAGCATGATAAAGAAGATTCAAAGAGAGTGAGATGCCAGCTCCTTTCATTCCGTCAGTAGCTTCAAACATTTCTGGACGTTTTTCAATGGCAAAAATCAATGAATAATGTGAATGCACAAACAGTAATTTCTCCGCATTGCAAGGTGCAATTCTGAAATTTTTTGCTTTTTCCTGCTCCTCTTAGCATGATAAAGAAGATTCAAAGAGAGTGAGATGCCAGCTCTTTTCATTCAGTCAGTAGCTTCAAACATTTCTGGATGTTTTTCAATGGCAAAAATCAATGAATATTGTAAATGCACAAACAGTAATTTCTCCGATTTGCAAGGTGCAATTCTGAAATTTTTTGCTTTTTACTGCTCCTCTTAGAATGATAAAGAAGATTCAAAGAGAGTGAGATGCCAGCTCCTTTCATTCAGTCAGTAGCTTCAAACATTTCTGGTATATGAATAACATGATGTTTTTCAATGGCAAAAATCAATGAATAATGTGAATGCACAAACAGTAATTTCTCCGCATTGCAAGGTGCAATTCTGAAATTTTTTGCTTTTTCCTGCTCCTCTTAGCATGATAAAGAAGATTCAAAGAGAGTGAGATGCCAGCTCCTTTCATGCAGTCAGTAGCTTCAAACATTTCTGGTATATGAATAACATGATGTTTTTCAATGACAAGAATCAATGAATAATGTGAATGCACAAAAAGTAATTTCTCCGCATTGCAAGATTCAATTTTGAAATTTTTTGCTTTTTCCTGCTCCTCTTAGCATGATAAAGAAGATTCAAAGAGAGTGAGATGCCAGCTCCTTTCATTCAGTCAGTAGCTTCAAACATTTCTGGACGTTTTTCAATGGCAAAAATCAATGAATATTGTATATGCACAAACAGTAGTTTCTCCATTGCAAGGTGCAATTCTGAAATTTTTTGCTTTTTCCTGCTCCTCTTAGCATGATAAAGAAGATTCAAAGAGAGTGAGATGCCAGCTCTTTTCATTCAGTCAGTAGCTTCAAACATTTCTGGTATATGAATAACATGATGTTTTTCAATGGCAAAAATCAATGAATAATGTGAATGCACAAACAGTAATTTCTCTGCATTGCAAGGTGCAATTCTGAATTTTTTTGCTTTTTCCTGCTCCTCTTAGCATGATAAAGAAGATTCAAAGAGAGTGAGATGCCAGCTCTTTTCATTCAGTCAGTAGCTTCAAACATTTCTGGTATATGAATAACATGATGTTTTTCAATGGCAAAAATCAATGAATAATGTGAATGCACAAACAGTAATTTCTCCGAATTGCAAGGTGCAATTCTGAAATTTTTTGCTTTTTCCTGCTCCTCTTAGCATGATAAAGAAGATTCAAAGAGAGTGAGATGCCAGCTCTTTTCATTCAGTCAGTAGCTTCAAACATTTCTGGTATATGAATAACATGATGTTTTTCAATGGCAAAAATCAATGAATAATGTGAATGCACAAACAGTAATTTCTCCGCATTGCAAGGTGCAATTCTGAAATTTTTTGCTTTTTCCTGCTCCTCTTAGCATGATAAAGAAGATTCAAAGAGAGTGAGATGCCAGCTCCTTTCATTCAGTCAGTAGCTTCAAACATTTCTGGACGTTTTTCAATGGCAAAAATCAATGAATATTGTAAATGCCCAAACAGTAATTTCTCCGCATTGCAAGGTGCAATTCTGAAATTTTTTGCTTTTTCCTGCTCCTCTTAGCATGATAAAGAAGATTCAAAGAGAGTGAGATGCCAGCTCTTTACATTCAGTCAGTAGTTTCAAACATTTCTGGTATATGAATAACATGATGTTTTTCAATGGCAAAAATCAATGAATAATGTGAATGCACAAACAGTAATTTCTCCGCATTGCAAGGTGCAATTCTGAAATTTTTTGCTTTTTCCTGCTCCTCTTAGCATGATAAAGAAGATTCAAAGAGAGTGAGATGCCAGCTCCTTTCATTCCGTCAGTAGCTTCAAACATTTCTGGACGTTTTTCAATGGCAAAAATCAATTAATAATGTGAATGCACAAACAGTAATTTCTCCGCATTGCAAGGTGCAATTCTGAAATTTTTTGCTTTTTCCTGCTCCTCCTAGCATGATAAAGAAGATTCAAAGAGAGTGAGATGCCAGCTCTTTTCATTCAGTCAGTAGCTTCAAACATTTCTGGACGTTTTACAATGGCAAAAATCAATGAATATTGTAAATGCACAAACAGTAATTTCTCCGCATTGCAAGGTGCAATTCTGAAATTTTTTGCTTTTTCCTGCTCCTTTTAGCATGTTAAAGAAGATTCAAAGAGAGTGAGATGCCAGCTCTTTTCATTCAGTCTGTAGCTTCAAACATTTCTGGTATATGAATAACATGATGCTTTTCAATGGCAAAAATCAATGAATAATGTGAATGCACAAACAGTAATTTCTCCGCATTGCAAGCTGCAATTCTGAAATTTTTTGCTTTTTCCTGCTCCGCTTAGCATGATAAAAAGATTCAAAGAAAGTGAGATGCCAGCTCCTTTCATTCCGTCAGTAGCTTCAAACATTTCTGGACGTTTTTCAATGGCAAAAATCAATGAATATTGTAAATGCACAAACAGTAATTTCTCCGCTTTGCAAGGTGCAATTCTGAAATTTTTTGCTTTTTCCTACTCCACTTAGCATGATAAAGAAGATTCAAAGAGAGTGAGATGCCAGCTCTTTTCATTCAGTCAGTAGCTTCAAACATTTCTGGACGTTTTTCAATAGCAAAATCAATGAATATTGTAAATGCACAAACAGTAATTTCTCCGCATTGCAAGGTGCAATTCTGAAATTTTTTGCTTTTTCCTGCTCCTCTTAGCATGATAAAGAAGATTCAAAGAGAGTGAGATGCCAGCTCTTTTCATTCAGTCAGTAGCTTCAAACTTTCTGGTATATGAATAACTGTAATATACCTGGCGGCGTCCTTGCATAGTGGTCCATCTCCCACTGTGCAAGAGCGCGCACTTGATCTCCAGTCCAGGGTGTCTCTCTGGCTTCCCTCCATGCTGTCTGTTTGCTTCTGTGTCTGCTGCTTATGGGCGGCGCCCGATCACTTCCTGCTTTTTGTACTTGCTGCAGGCACACCCTTTGTGCGTCCTCAGCCTATTGCTGTCTGTCACCTGGTATTTAAACCAGCTGCCCCATTAACCCATGCCTGAGCATCTTGCCCTGTCAGTTGGCTTTTGTCTCTGACATGCCAGGTCCTGTCTATGTTACCTGTCTTGCAGTATCTGTTCCCATGTCTGTACTGTGTCCTATCTGTGTACCTTAACCTGCAGTCTGTACTCGTTCCTTGCCTGTTCGTTCCGTCTTCCTGGAGGCTGTATTTCCAGGCCAGTCTGAACACGCTCCTTGCCTGTTCGTCTCGCCTCTCTGGGGGCCGTATTCCCAGACCCGCTCCTGTATCCCGCTGCAGTGTCGGTCTCCTCCGTACACTCAGTTCCAGTCTGAACTCTCTCCTATCTTTTACCTGTTTTTTCTCTATGTCCGTTCCTTTCCTTTTTCTGCAGAGTCTGAACTCGTACCTACTCCTGCTCGTTGTCACTGTACTTCCGTTTGTGAGTTTGTGGTCCACTCGCTACTTCTCTGCAAGTACCCTGTGGGTATCTGGTTCTGCCTTTCCCTTCTAGTCTGTTCCGTGTGAACAGAGCCCTGTTTCTTCCGCGTCTGCGGTTTTCGCTTTGCTCAGCTCTGTCCACCGCGTCTGCGGTTTTCGCTTTGCTCAGCTCTGTCCACCGCGTCTGCGGTTTTCGCTTTGCTCAGCTCTGTTCACCGCGTCAACGGTTTTCGCTTTGCTCAGCTCTGTCCACCGCGTCTGCGGTTTTCGCTTTGCTCAGCTCTGTCCACCGCGTCTGCGGTTTTCGCTTTGCTCAGCTCTGTCCACCGCATCTGCGGTTTTCGCTTTGCTCAGCTCTGTCCACCGCGTCTGCGGTTTTCGCTTTGCTCAGCTCTGTCCACCGCGTCTGCGGTTTTCGCTTTGCTCAGCTCTGTCCACCGCGTCTGCGGTTTTCGTTTTGCTCAGCTCTGTCCACCGCGTCTGCGGTTTTCGCTTTGCTCAGCTCTGTCCACCGCGTCTGCGATTTTCGCTTTGCTCAGCTCTGTCCACCGCGTCTGCGGTTTTCACTTTGCTCAGCTCTGTCCACCGCGTCTGCGGTTTTCGCTTTGCTCGGCTCTGTCCACCGCGTCTGCGGTTTTCGCTTTGCTCAGCTCTGTCCACCGCGTCTGCGGTTTTCGCTTTGCTCAGCTCTGTCCACCGCGTCTGCGGTTTTCGCTTTGCTCAGCTCTGTCCACCGCGTCTGCGGTTTCGAATTTGTCTCCCAGTCTGTACTGCACCCTACCCAGCTTGTGCTCTAGTCTGCCTGTTCCTGTATTCCCCGGTATGGGTCAACAGCCGTGTCCGGAGTCTGACCTGGAGTAGACCCTGGTTCCTCTGCTCGGTTCCTCCCTGGTGCACTGGCGTCGTATGCCATTGTGCGACCTTGGTCGGATCGGGCAGATACTTAGTTACGCCCCTCCAGGCACTCTCCGGTTCATGGCACAGTGGAATCACTACATAAACACGCACACGCCAGTCAGTCCGGGCGTGTGCATTACAATAACATGATGTTTTTCAATGGCAAAAATCAATGAATAATGTGAATGCACAAACAGTTATTTCTCCGCATTGCAAGGTGCAATTCTGAAATTTTTTGCTTTTTCCTGCTCCTCTTAGCATGATAAAGAAGATTCAAAGAGAGTGAGATGCCAGCTCCTTTCATTCAGTCAGTAGCTTCAAACATTTCTGGACGTTTTTCAATGGCAAAAATCAATGAATATTGTAAATGCACAAACATTGATTTCTCCTCATTGCAAGGTGCAATTCTGAAATTTTTTGCTTTTTCCTGCTCCTCTTAGCATGATAAAGAAGATTCACAGAGAGTGAGATGCCAGCTCCTTTCATTCAGTCAGTAGCTTCAAACATTTCTGGACTTTTTCAATGGCAAAAATCAATGAATATTGTAAATGCACAAACAGTAATTTCTCCGCATTGCAAGGTGCAATTCTGAAATTTTTTGCTTTTCCTGCTCCTTTTAGCATGATAAAGAAGATTCAAAGAGAGTGAGATGCCAGCTCTTTTCATTCAGTCAGTAGCTTCAAACATTTCTGGACGTTTTTCAATGGCAAAAATCAATGAATATTGTAAATGCACAAACAGTAATTTCTCCGCATTGCAAGGTGCAATTCTGAAATTTTTTGCTTTTTCCTGCTCCTCTTAGCATGATAAAGAAGATTCAAAGAGAGTGAGATGCCAGCTCTTTTCATTCAGTCAGTAGCTTCAAACATTTCTGGTATATGAATAACATGATGTTTTTCAATGGCAAAAATCAATGAATAATGTGAATGCACAAACAGTAATTTCTCCGCATTGCAAGGTGCAATTCTGAAATTTTTTGCTTTTTCCTGCTCCTCCTAGCATGATAAAGAAGATTCAAAGAGAGTGAGATGCCAGCTCTTTTCATTCAGTCAGTAGCTTCAAACATTTCTGGACGTTTTTCAATGGCAAAAATCAATGAATATTGTAAATGCACAAACAGTAATTTCTCCGCATTGCAAGGTGCAATTCTGAAATTTTTTGCTTTTTCCTGCTCCTCTTAGCATGATAAAGAAGATTCAAAGAGAGTGAGATGCCAGCTCTTTTCATTCAGTCAGTAGCTTCAAACATTTCTGGTATATGAATAACATGATGTTTTTCAATGGCAAAAATCAATGAATAATGTGAATGCACAAACAGTAATTTCTCCGCATTGCAAGGTGCAATTCTGAAATTTTTTGCTTTTTCCTGCTCCTCCTAGCATGATAAAGAAGATTCAAAGAGAGTGAGATGCCAGCTCTTTTCATTAAGTCAGTAGCTTCAAACATTTCTGGACGTTTTTCAATGGCAAAAATCAATGAATATTGTAAATGCACAAACAGTAATTTCTTCGCATTGCAAAGTGCAATTCTGAAATTTTTTGCTTTTTCCTGCTCCTCTTAGCATGTTAAAGAAGATTCAAAGAGAGTGAGATGCCAGCTCTTTTCATTCAGTCAGTAGCTTCAAACATTTCTGGTATATGAATAACATGATGCTTTTCAATGGCAAAAATCAATGAATAATGTGAATGCACAAACACTAATTTCTCCGCATTGCAAGGTGCAATTCTGAAATTTTTTGCTTTTTCCTGATCCACTTAGCATGATAAAGAAGATTCAAAGAGAGTGAGATGCCAGCTCTTTTCATTCAGTCAGTAGCTTCAAACATTTCTGGACGTTTTTCAATGGCAAAAATCACTGAATATTGTAAATGCACAAACAGTAATTTCTCCGCATTGCAAGGTGCAATTCTGAAATTTTTGCTTTTTCCTGCTCCGCTTAGCATGATAAAGAAGATTCAAAGAGAGTGAGATGCCAGCTCTTTTCATTCAGTCAGTAGCTTCAAACATTTCTGGACGTTTTTCAATGGCAAAAATCAATGAATATTGTAAATGCACAAACAGTAATTTCTCGGCATTGCAAGGTGCAATTCTGAAATTTTTTGCTTTTTCCTGCTCCACTTAGCATGATAAAGAAGATTCAAAGAGAGTGAGATGCCAGCTCTTTTCATTCAGTCAGTAGCTTCAAACATTTTTGGACGTTTTTCAATGGCAAAAATCAATGAATATTGTAAATGCACAAACAGTATTTTCTCCGCATTGCAAGGTGCAATTCTGAAATTTTTTGCTTTTTCCTGATCCACTTAGCATGATAATGAAGATTCAAAGAGAGTGAGATGCCAGCTCTTTTCATTCAGTCAGTAGCTTCAAACATTTCTGGACATTTTTCAATGGCAAAAATCACTGAATATTGTAAATGCACAAACAGTAATTTCTCCGCATTGCAAGGTGCAATTCTGAAATTTTTGCTTTTTCCTGCTCCTCTTAGCATGATAAAGAAGATTCAAAGAGAGTGAGATGCCAGCTCTTTTCATTCAGTCAGTAGCTTCAAACATTTCTGGTATATGAATAACATGATGTTTTTCAATGGCAAAAATCAATGAATAATGTGAATGCACAAACAGTTATTTCTCCGCATTGCAAGGAGCAATTCTGAAATTTTTTGCTTTTTCCTGATCCTCTTAGCATGATAAAGAAGATTCAAAGAGAGTGAGATGCCAGCTCCTTTCATTCCGTCAGTAGCTTCAAACATTTCTGGTATATGAATAACATGATGTTTTTCAATGGCAAAAATCAATGAATAATGTGAATGCACAAACAGTAATTTCTCCGAATTGCAAGGTGCAATTTTGAAATTTTTTGCTTTTTCCTGCTCCTCTTAGCATGATAAAGAAGATTCAAAGAGAGTGAGATGCCAGCTCCTTTCATTCAGTCAGTAGCTTCAAACATTTCTGGTATATGAATAACATGATGTTTTTCAATTTCAAAAATCAATGAATAATGTGAATGCACAAACAGTAATTTCTCCGAATTGCAAGGTGCAATTTTGAAATTTTTTGCTTTTTCCTGCTCCTCTTAGCATGATAAAGAAGATTCAAAGAGAGTGAGATGCCAGCTCCTTTCATTCCGTCAGTAGCTTCAAACATTTCTGGACGTTTTTCAATGGCAAAAATCAATGAATATTGTAAATGCACAAACAGTAATTTCTCCCCATTGCAAGGTGCAATTCTGAAATTTTTTGCTTTTTCCTGCTCCTCTTAGCATGATAAAGAAGATTCAAAGAGAGTGAGATGCCAGCTCTTTTCATTCAGTCAGTAGCTTCAAACATTTCTGGTATATGAATAACATGATGTTTTTCAATGGCAAAAATCAATGAATAATGTGAATGCACAAACAGTAATTTCTCCGCATTGCAAGGTGCAATTCTGAATTTTTTTGCTTTTTCCTGCTCCTCTTAGCATGATAAAGAATATTCAAAGAGAGTGAGATGCCAGCTCCTTTCATTCCGCCAGAAGCTTCAAACATTTCTGGACGTTTTTCAATGGCAAAAATCAATGAATAATGTGAATGCACAAACAGTAATTTCTCCGCATTGCAAGATTCAATTCTGAAATTTTTTGCTTTTTCCTGCTCCTCTTAGCATGATAAAGATGATTCAAAGAGAGTGAGATGCCAGCTCCTTTCATTCAGTCAGTAGCTTCAAACATTTCTGGTATATGAACAACATGAGGTTTTTCAATGGCAAAAATCAATGAATAATGTGAATGCACAAACAGTAATTTCTCCGCATTGCAAGGTGCAATTCTGAAAATTTTTGCTTTTTCCTGCTCCTCTTAGCATGATAAAGAAGATTCAAAGAGAGTGAGATGCCAGCTCCTTTCATTCAGTCAGTAGCTTCAAACATTTCTGGACGTTTTTCAATGGCAAAAATCAATGAATATTGTAAATGCACAAACAGTAATTTCTCCGCATTGCAAGGTGCAATTCTGAAATTTTTTGCTTTTTCCTGCTCCTCTTAGCATGATAAAGAAGATTCAAAGAGAGTGAGATGCCAGCTCTTTTCATTCAGTCAGTAGCTTCAAACATTTCTGGACGTTTTTCAATGGCAAAAATCAATGAATATTGTAAATGCACAAACAGTAATTTCTCCGCATTGCAAAGTGCAATTCTGAAATTTTTTGCTTTTTCCTGCTCCTCTTAGCATGATAAAGAAGATTCAAAGAGAGTGCGATGCCAGCTCTTTTCATTCAGTCAGTAGCTTCAAACATTTCTGGTATATGAATAACATGATGTTTTTCAATGGCAAAAATCAATGAATAATGTGAATGCACAAACAGTAATTTCTCCGCATTGCAAGGTGCAATTCTGAAATTTTTTGCTTTTTCCTGTTCCTCTTAGCATGATAAAGAAGATTCAAAGAGAGTGAGATGCCAGCTCCTTTCATTCCGTCAGTAGCTTCAAACATTTCTGGACGTTTTTCAATGGCAAAAATCAATGAATAATGTGAATGCACAAACAGTAATTTCTCCGCATTGCAAGGTGCAATTCTGAAATTTTTTGCTTTTTCCTGCTCCTCCTAGCATGATAAAGAAGATTCAAAGAGAGTGAGATGCCAGCTCTTTTCATTCAGTAAGTAGCTTCAAACATTTCTGGACGTTTTTCAATGGCAAAAATCAATGAATATTGTAAATGCACAAACAGTAATTTCTCCGCATTGCAAGGTGCAATTCTGAAATGTTTTGCTTTTTCCTGCTCCTCTTAGCATGTTAAAGAAGATTCAAAGAGAGTGAGATGCCAGCTCTTTTCATTCAGTCAGTAGCTTCAAACATTTCTGGTATATGAATAACATGATGCTTTTCAATGGCAAAAATCAATGAATAATGTGAATGCACAAACACTAATTTCTCCACATTGCAAGGTGCAATTCTGAAATTTTTTGCTTTTTCCTGCTCCGCTTAGCATGATAAAGAAGATTCAAAGAAAGTGAGATGCCAGCTCCTTTCATTCCGTCAGTAGCTTCAAACATTTCTGGACGTTTTTCAATGGCAAAAATCTATGAATACTGTAAATGCACAAACAGTAATTTCTCCGCATTGCAAGGTGCAATTCTGAAATTTTTTGCTTTTTCCTGCTCCTCTTAGCATGATAAAGAAGATTCAAAGAGAGTGAGATGCCAGCTCTTTTCATTCAGTCAGTAGCTTCAAACATTTCTGGTATATGAATAACATGATGTTTTTCAATGGCAAAAATCAATGAATAATGTGAATGCACAAACAGTAATTTCTCCGCATTGCAAGGTGCAATTCTGAAATTTTTTTGCTTTTTCCTGCTCCTCTTAGCATGATAAAGAAGATTCAAAGAGAGTGAGATGCCAGCTCCTTTCATTCAGTCAGTAGCTTCAAACATTTCTGGACGTTTTTCAATGGCAAAAATCAATGAATATTGTAAATGCACAAACAGTAATTTCTCCGCATTGCAAGGTGCAATTCTGAAATTTTTTGCTTTTTCCTGCTCCTCTTAGCATGATAAAGAAGATTCAAAGAGAGTGAGATGCCAGCTCTTTTCATTCAGTCAGTAGCTTCAAACATTTCTGGACGTTTTTCAATGGCAAAAATCAATGAATATTGTAAATGCACAAACAGTAATTTCTCCGCATTGCAAGGTGCAATTCTGAAATTTTTTGCTTTTTCCTGCTCCTCTTAGCATGATAAAGAAGATTCAAAGAGAGTGCGATGCCAGCTCTTTTCATTCAGTCAGTAGCTTCAAACATTTCTGGTATATGAATAACATGATGTTTTTCAATGGCAAAAATCAATGAATAATGTGAATGCACAAACAGTAATTTCTCAGCATTGCAAGGTGCAATTCTGAAATTTTTTGCTTTTTCCTGCTCCTCTTAGCATGATAAAGAAGATTCAAAGAGAGTGAGATGCCAGCTCCTTTCATTCCGTCAGTAGCTTCAAACATTTCTGGACGTTTTTCAATGGCAAAAATCAATGAATAATGTGAATGCACAAACAGTAATTTCTCCGCATTGCAAGGTGCAATTCTGAAATTTTTTGCTTTTTCCTGCTCCTCCTAGCATGATAAAGAAGATTCAAAGAGAGTGAGATGCCAGCTCTTTTCATTCAGTCAGTAGCTTCAAACATTTCTGGACGTTTTTCAATGGCAAAAATCAATGAATATTGTAAATGCACAAACAGTAATTTCTCCCCATTGCAAGGTGCAATTCTGAAATGTTTTGCTTTTTCCTGCTCCTCTTAGCATGTTAAAGAAGATTCAAAGAGAGTGAGATGCCAGCTCTTTTCATTCAGTCAGTAGCTTCAAACATTTCTGGTACATGAATAACATGATGCTTTTCAATGGCAAAAATCAATGAATAATGTGAATGCACAAACACTAATTTCTCCGCATTGCAAGGTGCAATTCTGAAATTTTTTGCTTTTTCCTGCTCCGATTAGCATGATAAAGAAGATTCAAAGAAAGTGAGATGCCAGCTCCTTTCATTCCGTCAGTAGCTTCAAACATTTCTGGACGTTTTTCAATGGCAAAAATCAATGAATATTGTAAATGCACAAACAGTAATTTCTCCGCATTGCAAGGTGCAATTCTGAATTTTTTTGCTTTTTCCTGCTCCACTTAGCATGATAAAGAAGGTTCAAAGAGAGTGAGATGCCAGCTCTTTTCATTCAGTCAGTAGCTTCAAACATTTCTGGACGTTTTTCAATGGCAAAAATCAATGAATATTGTAAATGCACAAACAGTAATTTCTCCGCATTGCAAGGTGCAATTCTGAAATTTTTTGCTTTTTCCTAATCCACTTAGCATGATAAAGAAGATTCAAAGAGAGTGAGATGCCAGCTCTTTTCATTCAGTCAGTAGCTTCAAACATTTCTGGACGTTTTTCAATGGCAAAAATCTCTGAATATTGTAAATGCACAAAAAGTAATTTCTCCGCATTGCAAGGTGCAATTCTGAAATTTTTTGCTTTTTCCTGCTCCTCTTAGCATGATAAAGAAGATTCAAAGAGAGTGAGATGCCAGCTCTTTTCATTCAGTCAGTAGCTTCAAACATTTCTGGTATATGAATAACATGATGTTTTTCAATGGCAAAAATCAATGAATAATGTGAATGCACAAACAGTAATTTCTCCGCATTGCAAGGTGCAATTCTGAAATTTTTTGCTTTTTCCTGCCCCTCTTGGCATGATAAAGAAGAATCAAAGAGAGTGAGATGCCAGCTCCTTTCATTCAGTCAGTAGCTTCAAACATTTCTGGACGTTTTTCAATGGCAAAAATCAATGAATATTGTAAATGCACAAACAGTAATTTCTCCGCATTGCAAGATGCAATTCTGAAATTTTTTTGCTTTTTCCTGCTCCTCTTAGCATGATAAAGAAGATTCAAAGACAGTGAGATGCCAGCTCTTTTCATTCAGTCAGTAGCTTCAAACATTTCTGGTATATGAATAACATGATGTTTTTCAATGGCAAAACTCAATGAATAATGTGATTGTACAACCAGTAATTTCTCCGCAATGCAAGGTGCAATTCTGAAATTTTTTGCTTTTTCCTGCTCCTCTTAGCATGATAAAGAAGATTCAAAGAGAGTGAGATGCCAGCTCCTTTCATTCAGTCAGTAGCTTCAAACATTTCTGGACGTTTTTCAATGGCAAAAATCAATGAATATTGTAAATGCACAAACAGTAATTTCTCCCCATTGCAAGGTGCAATTCTGAAATTGTTTGCTTTTTCCTGCTCCTCTTAGCATGATAAAGAAGATTCAAAGAGAGTGAGATGCCAGCTCTTTTCATTCAGTCAGTAGCTTCAAACATTTCTGGTATATGAATAACATGATGTTTTTCAATGGCAAAAATCAATGAATAATGTGAATGCACAAACAGTAATTTCTCAGAATTGCAAGGTGCAATTTTGAAATTTTTTGCTTTTTCCTGCTCCTCTTAGCATGATAAAGAAGATTCAAAGAGAGTGAGATGCCAGCTCCTTTCATTCAGTCAGTAGCTTCAAACATTTCTGGTATATGAATAACATGATGTTTTTCAATTTCAAAAATCAATGAATAATGTGAATGCACAAACAGTAATTTCTCCAAATTGCAAGGTGCAATTTTGAAATTTTTTGCTTTTTCCTGCTCCTCTTAGCATGATAAAGAAGATTCAAAGAGAGTGAGATGCCAGCTCCTTTCATTCCGTCAGTAGCTTCAAACATTTCTGGACTTTTTTCAATGGCAAAAATCAATGAATATTGTAAATGCACAAACAGTAATTTCTCCCCATTGCAAGGTGCAATTCTGAAATTTTTTGCTTTTTCCTGCTCCTCTTAGCATGATAAAGAAGATTCAAAGAGAGTGAGATGCCAGCTCTTTTCATTCAGTCAGTAGCTTCAAACATTTCTGGACGTTTTTCAATGGCAAAAATCAATGAATGTTGTAAATGCACAAACAGTAATTTCTCCCCATTGCAAGGTGCAATTCTGAAATTTTTTGCTTTTTCCTACTCCTCTTAGCATGATAAAGAAGATTCAAAGAGAGTGAGATGCCAGCTCTTTTCATTCAGTCAGTAGCTTCAAACATTTCTGGTATATGAATAACATGATGTTTTTCAATGGCAAAAATCAATGAATAATGTGAATGCACAAACAGTAATTTCTCCGCATTGCAAGGTGCAATTCTGAATTTTTTTGCTTTTTCCTGCTCCTCTTAGCATGATAAAGAATATTCAAAGAGAGTGAGATGCCAGCTCCTTTCATTCCGTTAGAAGCTTCAAACATTTCTGGACGTTTTTCAATGGCAAAAATCAATGAATAATGTGAATGCACAAACAGTAATTTCTCCGCATTGCAAGATTCAATTCTGAAATTTTTTGCTTTTTCCTGCTCCTCTTAGCATGATAAAGATGATTCAAAGAGAGTGAGATGCCAGCTCTTTTCATTCAGTCAGTAGCTTCAAACATTTCTGGTATATGAATAACATGATGTTTTTCAATGGCAAAAATCAATGAATAATGTGAATGCACAAACAGTTATTTCTCCGCATTGCAAGGAGCAATTCTGAAATTTTTTGCTTTTTCCTGATCCTCTTAGCATGATAAAGAAGATTCAAAGAGAGTGAGATGCCAGCTCCTTTCATTCCGTCAGTAGCTTCAAACATTTCTGGACGTTTTTCAATGGCAAAAATCAATGAATATTGTAAATGCACAAACAGTAATTTCTCCGCATTGCAAGATGCAATTCTGAAATTTTTTTGCTTTTTCCTGCTCCTCTTAGCATGATAAAGAAGATTCAAAGACAGTGAGATGCCAGCTCTTTTCATTCAGTCAGTAGCTTCAAACATTTCTGGTATATGAATAACATGATGTTTTTCAATGGCAAAACTCAATGAATAATGTGATTGTACAACCAGTAATTTCTCCGCAATGCAAGGTGCAATTCTGAAATTTTTTGCTTTTTCCTGCTCCTCTTAGCATGATAAAGAAGATTCAAAGAGAGTGAGATGCCAGCTCCTTTCATTCAGTCAGTAGCTTCAAACATTTCTGGACGTTTTTCAATGGCAAAAATCAATGAATATTGTAAATGCACAAACAGTAATTTCTCCCCATTGCAAGGTGCAATTCTGAAATTTTTTGCTTTTTCCTGCTCCTCTTAGCATGATAAAGAAGATTCAAAGAGAGTGAGATGCCAGCTCTTTTCATTCAGTCAGTAGCTTCAAACATTTCTGGTATATGAATAACATGATGTTTTTCAATTTCAAAAATCAATGAATAATGTGAATGCACAAACAGTAATTTCTCCGAATTGCAAGGTGCAATTTTGAAATTTTTTGCTTTTTCCTGCTCCTCTTAGCATGATAAAGAAGATTCAAAGAGAGTGAGATGCCAGCTCTTTTCATTCAGTCAGTAGCTTCAAACATTTCTGGACGTTTTTCAGTGGCAAAAATCAATGAATGTTGTAAATGCACAAACAGTAATTTCTCCCCATTGCAAGGTGCAATTCTGAAATTTTTTGCTTTTTCCTACTCCTCTTAGCATGATAAAGAAGATTCAAAGAGAGTGAGATGCCAGCTCTTTTCATTCAGTCAGTAGCTTCAAACATTTCTGGTATATGAATAACATGATGTTTTTCAATGGCAAAAATCAATGAATAATGTGAATGCACAAACAGTAATTTCTCCGCATTGCAAGGTGCAATTCTGAATTTTTTTGCTTTTTCCTGCTCCTCTTAGCATGATAAAGAATATTCAAAGAGAGTGAGATGCCAGCTCCTTTCATTCCGTCAGAAGCTTCAAACATTTCTGGACGTTTTTCAATGGCAAAAATAAATGAATAATGTGAATGCACAAACAGTAATTTCTCCGCATTGCAAGATTCAATTCTGAAATTTTTTGCTTTTTCCTGCTCCTCTTAGCATGATAAAGATGATTCAAAGAGAGTGAGATGCCAGCTCTTTTCATTCAGTCAGTAGCTTCAAACATTTCTGGTATATGAATAACATGATGTTTTTCAATGGCAAAAATCAATGAATAATGTGAATGCACAAACAGTTATTTCTCCGCATTGCAAGGAGCAATTCTGAAATTTTTTGCTTTTTCCTGATCCTCTTAGCATGATAAAGAAGATTCAAAGAGAGTGAGATGCCAGCTCCTTTCATTCCGTCAGTAGCTTCAAACATTTCTGGACGTTTTTCAATGGCAAAAATCAATGAATATTGTAAATACACAAACAGTAATTTCTCCGCATTGCAAGGTGCAATTCTGAAATTTTTTGCTTTTTCCTGCTCCTCTTAGCATGATAAAGAAGATTCAAAGAGAGTGAGATGCCAGCTCTTTTCATTCAGTCAGTAGCTTCAAACATTTCTGGTATATGAATAACATGATGTTTTTCAATGGCAAAAATCAATGAATAATGTGAATGCACAAACAGTAATTTCTCCGAATTGCAAGGTGCAATTTTGAAATTTTTTGCTTTTTCCTGCTCCTCTTAGCATGATAAAGAAGATTCAAAGAGAGTGAGATGCCAGCTCCTTTCATTCAGTCAGTAGCTTCAAACATTTCTGGTATATGAATAACATGATGTTTTTCAATTTCAAAAATCAATGAATAATGTGAATGCACAAACAGTAATTTCTCCGAATTGCAAGGTGCAATTTTGAATTTTTTTGCTTTTTCCTGCTCCTCTTAGCATGATAAAGAAGATTCAAAGAGAGTGAGATGCCAGCTCCTTTCATTCCGTCAGTAGCTTCAAACATTTCTGGACTTTTTTCAATGGCAAAAATCAATGAATATTGTAAATGCACAAACAGTAATTTCTCCCCATTGCAAGGTGCAAGTCTGAAATTTTTTGCTTTTTCCTGCTCCTCTTAGCATGATAAAGAAGATTCAAAGAGAGTGAGATGCCAGCTCTTTTCATTCAGTCAGTAGCTTCAAACATTTCTGGACGTTTTTCAATGGCAAAAATCAATGAATGTTGTAAATGCACAAACAGTAATTTCTCCCCATTGCAAGGTGCAATTCTGAAATTTTTTGCTTTTTCCTACTCCTCTTAGCATGATAAAGAAGATTCAAAGAGAGTGAGATGCCAGCTCTTTTCATTCAGTCAGTAGCTTCAAACATTTCTGGTATATGAATAACATGATGTTTTTCAATGGCAAAAATCAATGAATAATATGAATGCACAAACAGTAATTTCTCCGCATTGCAAGGTGCAATTCTGAATTTTTTTGCTTTTTCCTGCTCCTCTTAGCATGGTAAAGAATATTCAAAGAGATTGAGATGCCAGCTCCTTTCATTCCGTCAGAAGCTTCAAACATTTCTGGACGTTTTTCAATGGCAAAAATCAATGAATAATGTGAATGCACAAACAGTAATTTCTCCGCATTGCAAGATTCAATTCTGAAATTTTTTGCTTTTTCCTGCTCCTCTTAGCATGATAAAGATGATTCAGAGAGAGTGAGATGCCAGCTCCTTTCATTCAGTCAGTAGCTTCAAACATTTCTGGTATATGAACAACATGAGGTTTTTCAATGGCAAAAATCAATGAATAATGTGAATGCACAAACAGTAATTTCTCCGCATTGCAAGGTGCAATTCTGAAAATTTTTGCTTTTTCCTGCTCCTCTTAGCATGATAAAGAAGATTCAAAGAGAGTGAGATGCCAGCTCCTTTCATTCAGTCAGTAGCTTCAAACATTTCTGGACGTTTTTCAATGGCAAAAATCAATGAATATTGTAAATGCACAAACAGTAATTTCTCCGCATTGCAAGGTGCAATTCTGAAATTTTTTGCTTTTTCCTGCTCCTCTTAGCATGATAAAGAAGATTCAAAGAGAGTGAGATGCCAGCTCTTTTCATTCAGTCAGTAGCTTCAAACATTTCTGGACGTTTTTCAATGGCAAAAAACAATGAATGTTGTAAATGCACAAACAGTAATTTCTCCCCATTGCAAGGTGCAATTCTGAAATTTTTTGCTTTTTCCTACTCCTCTTAGCATGATAAAGAAGATTCAAAGAGAGTGAGATGCCAGCTCTTTTCATTCAGTCAGTAGCTTCAAACATTTCTGGTATATGAATAACATGATGTTTTTCAATGGCAAAAATCAATGAATAATGTGAATGCACAAACAGTAATTTCTCCGCATTGCAAGGTGCAATTCTGAATTTTTTTGCTTTTTCCTGCTCCTCTTAGCATGATAAAGAATATTCAAAGAGAGTGAGATGCCAGCTCCTTTCATTCCGTCAGAAGCTTCAAACATTTCTGGACGTTTTTCAATGGCAAAAATCAATGAATAATGTGAATGCACAAACAGTAATTTCTCCGCATTGCAAGATTCAATTCTGAAATTTTTTGCTTTTTCCTGCTCCTCTTAGCATGATAAAGATGATTCAAAGAGAGTGAGATGCCAGCTCTTTTCATTCAGTCAGTAGCTTCAAACATTTCTGGTATATGAATAACATGATGTTTTTCAATGGCAAAAATCAATGAATAATGTGAATGCACAAACAGTTATTTCTCCGCATTGCAAGGAGCAATTCTGAAATTTTTTGCTTTTTCCTGATCCTCTTAGCATGATAAAGAAGATTCAAAGAGAGTGAGATGCCAGCTCCTTTCATTCCGTCAGTAGCTTCAAACATTTCTGGACGTTTTTCAATGGCAAAAATCAATGAATATTGTAAATGCACAAACAGTAATTTCTCCGCATTGCAAGATGCAATTCTGAAATTTTTTTGCTTTTTCCTGCTCCTCTTAGCATGATAAAGAAGATTCAAAGACAGTGAGATGCCAGCTCTTTTCATTCAGTCAGTAGCTTCAAACATTTCTGGTATATGAATAACATGATGTTTTTCAATGGCAAAACTCAATGAATAATGTGATTGTACAACCAGTAATTTCTCCGCAATGCAAGGTGCAATTCTGAAATTTTTTGCTTTTTCCTGCTCCTCTTAGCATGATAAAGAAGATTCAAAGAGAGTGAGATGCCAGCTCCTTTCATTCAGTCAGTAGCTTCAAACATTTCTGGACGTTTTTCAATGGCAAAAATCAATGAATATTGTAAATGCACAAACAGTAATTTCTCCCCATTGCAAGGTGCAATTCTGAAATTTTTTGCTTTTTCCTGCTCCTCTTAGCATGATAAAGAAGATTCAAAGAGAGTGAGATGCCAGCTCTTTTCATTCAGTCAGTAGCTTCAAACATTTCTGGTATATGAATAACATGATGTTTTTCAATGGCAAAAATCAATAAATAATGTGAATGCACAAACAGTTATTTCTCCGCATTGCAAGGAGCAATTCTGAAATTTTTTGCTTTTTCCTGATCCTCTTAGCATGATAAAGAAGATTCAAAGAGAGTGAGATGCCAGCTCCTTTCATTCCGTCAGTAGCTTCAAACATTTCTGGACGTTTTTCAATGGCAAAAATCAATGAATATTGTAAATACACAAACAGTAATTTCTCCGCATTGCAAGGTGCAATTCTGAAATTGTTTGCTTTTTCCTGCTCCTCTTAGCATGATAAAGAAGATTCAAAGAGAGTGAGATGCCAGCTCTTTTCATTCAGTCAGTAGCTTCAAACATTTCTGGTATATGAATAACATGATGTTTTTCAATGGCAAAAATCAATGAATAATGTGAATGCACAAACAGTAATTTCTCCGAATTGCAAGGTGCAATTTTGAAATTTTTTGCTTTTTCCTGCTCCTCTTAGCATGATAAAGAAGATTCAAAGAGAGTGAGATGCCAGCTCCTTTCATTCAGTCAGTAGCTTCAAACATTACTGGTATATGAATAACATGATGTTTTTCAATTTCAAAAATCAATGAATAATGTGAATGCACAAACAGTAATTTCTCCGAATTGCAAGGTGCAATTTTGAAATTTTTTGCTTTTTCCTGCTCCTCTTAGCATGATAAAGAAGATTCAAAGAGAGTGAGATGCCAGCTCTTTTCATTCAGTCAGTAGCTTCAAACATTTCTGGACGTTTTTCAGTGGCAAAAATCAATGAATGTTGTAAATGCACAAACAGTAATTTCTCCCCATTGCAAGGTGCAATTCTGAAATTTTTTGCTTTTTCCTACTCCTCTTAGCATGATAAAGAAGATTCAAAGAGAGTGAGATGCCAGCTCTTTTCATTCAGTCAGTAGCTTCAAACATTTCTGGTATATGAATAACATGATGTTTTTCAATGGCAAAAATCAATGAATGTTGTAAATGCACAAACAGTAATTTCTCCGCATTGCAAGGTGCAATTCTGAATTTTTTTGCTTTTTCCTGCTCCTCTTAGCATGATAAAGAATATTCAAAGAGAGTGAGATGCCAGCTCCTTTCATTCCGTCAGAAGCTTCAAACATTTCTGGACGTTTTTCAATGGCAAAAATCAATGAATAATGTGAATGCACAAACAGTAATTTCTCCGCATTGCAAGATTCAATTCTGAAATTTTTTGCTTTTTCCTGCTCCTCTTAGCATGATAAAGATGATTCAAAGAGAGTGAGATGCCAGCTCTTTTCATTCAGTCAGTAGCTTCAAACATTTCTGGTATATGAATAACATGATGTTTTTCAATGGCAAAAATCAATGAATAATGTGAATGCACAAACAGTTATTTCTCCGCATTGCAAGGAGCAATTCTGAAATTTTTTGCTTTTTCCTGATCCTCTTAGCATGATAAAGAAGATTCAAAGAGAGTGAGATGCCAGCTCCTTTCATTCCGTCAGTAGCTTCAAAGATTTCTGGACGTTTTTCAATGGCAAAAATCAATGAATATTGTAAATACACAAACAGTAATTTCTCCGCATTGCAAGGTGCAATTCTGAAATTGTTTGCTTTTTCCTGCTCCTCTTAGCATGATAAAGAAGATTCAAAGAGAGTGAGATGCCAGCTCTTTTCATTCAGTCAGTAGCTTCAAACATTTCTGGTATATGAATAACATGATGTTTTTCAATGGCAAAAATCAATGAATAATGTGAATGCACAAAGAGTAATTTCTCCGAATTGCAAGGTGCAATTTTGAAATTTTTTGCTTTTTCCTGCTCCTCTTAGCATGATAAAGAAGATTCAAAGAGAGTGAGATGCCAGCTCCTTTCATTCAGTCAGTAGCTTCAAACATTTCTGGTATATGAATAACATGATGTTTTTCAATTTCAAAAATCAATGAATAATGTGAATGCACAAACAGTAATTTCTCCGAATTGCAAGGTGCAATTTTGAAATTTTTTGCTTTTTCCTGCTCCTCTTAGCATGATAAAGAGGATTCAAAGAGAGTGAGATGCCAGCTCCTTTCATTCCGTCAGTAGCTTCAAACATTTCTGGACTTTTTTCAATGGCAAAAATCAATGAATATTGTAAATGCACAAACAGTAATTTCTCCCCATTGCAAGGTGCAAGTCTGAAATTTTTTGCTTTTTCCTGCTCCTCTTAGCATGATAAAGAAGATTCAAAGAGAGTGAGATGCCAGCTCTTTTCTTTCAGTCAGTAGCTTCAAACATTTCTGGACGTTTTTCAATGGCAAAAATCAATGAATGTTGTAAATGCACAAACAGTAATTTCTCCCCATTGCAAGGTGCAATTCTGAAATTTTTTGCTTTTTCCTACTCCTCTTAGCATGATAAAGAAGATTCAAAGAGAGTGAGATGCCAGCTCTTTTCATTCAGTCAGTAGCTTCAAACATTTCTGGTATATGAATAACATGATGTTTTTCAATGGCAAAAATCAATGAATAATGTGAATGCACAAACAGTAATTTCTCCGCATTGCAAGGTGCAATTCTGAATTTTTTTGCTTTTTCCTGCTCCTCTTAGCATGATAAAGAATGTTCAAAGAGAGTGAGATGCCAGCTCCTTTCATTCCGTCAGAAGCTTCAAACATTTCTGGACGTTTTTCAATGGCAAAAATCAATGAATAATGTGAATGCACAAACAGTAATTTCTCCGCATTGCAAGATTCAATTCTGAAATTTTTTGCTTTTTCCTGCTCCTCTTAGCATGATAAAGATGATTCAGAGAGAGTGAGATGCCAGCTCCTTTCATTCAGTCAGTAGCTTCAAACATTTCTGGTATATGAACAACATGAGGTTTTTCAATGGCAAAAATCAATGAATAATGTGAATGCACAAACAGTAATTTCTCCGCATTGCAAGGTGCAATTCTGAAAATTTTTGCTTTTTCCTGCTCCTCTTAGCATGATAAAGAAGATTCAAAGAGAGTGAGATGCCAGCTTCTTTCATTCAGTCAGTAGCTTCAAACATTTCTGGACTTTTTTCAATGGCAAAAATCAATGAATATTGTAAATGCACAAACAGTAATTTCTCCGCATTGCAAGGTGCAATTCTGAAATTTTTTGCTTTTTCCTGCTCCTCTTAGCATGATAAAGAAGATTCAAAGAGAGTGAGATGCCAGCTCTTTTCATTCAGTCAGTAGCTTCAAACATTTCTGGACGTTTTTCAATGGCAAAAATCAATGAATATTGTAAATGCACAAACAGTAATTTCTCCGCATTGCAAGGTGCAATTCTGAAATTTTTTGCTTTTTCCTGCTCCTCTTAGCATGATAAAGAAGATTCAAAGAGAGTGCGATGCCAGCTCTTTTCATTCAGTCAGTAGCTTCAAACATTTCTGGTATATGAATAACATGATGTTTTTCAATTTCAAAAATCAATGAATAATGTGAATGTACAAACAGTAATTTCTCCGAATTGCAAGGTGCAATTTTGAAATTTTTTGCTTTTTCCTGCTCCTCTTAGCATGATAAAGAAGATTCAAAGAGAGTGAGATGCCAGCTCCTTTCATTCCGTCAGTAGCTTCAAACATTTCTGGACTTTTTTCAATGGCAAAAATCAATGAATATTGTAAATGCACAAACAGTAATTTCTCCCCATTGCAAGGTGCAATTCTGAAATTTTTTGCTTTTTCCTGCTCCTCTTAGCATGATAAAGAAGATTCAAAGAGAGTGAGATGCCAGCTCTTTTCATTCAGTCAGTAGCTTCAAACATTTCTGGTATATGAATAACATGATGTTTTTCAATGGCAAAAATCAATGAATAATGTGAATGCACAAACAGTAATTTCTCCGCATTGCAAGGTGCAATTCTGAATTTTTTTGCTTTTTCCTGCTCCTCTTAGCATGATAAAGAATATTCAAAGAGAGTGAGATGCCAGCTCCTTTCATTCCGTCAGAAGCTTCAAACATTTCTGGACGTTTTTCAATGGCAAAAATCAATGAATAATGTGAATGCACAAACAGTAATTTCTCCGCATTGCAAGATTCAATTCTGAAATTTTTTGCTTTTTCCTGCTCCTCTTAGCATGATAAAGATGATTCAAAGAGAGTGAGATGCCAGCTCCTTTCATTCAGTCAGTAGCTTCAAACATTTCTGGTATATGAACAACATGAGGTTTTTCAATGGCAAAAATCAATGAATAATGTGAATGCACAAACAGTAATTTCTCCGCATTGCAAGGTGCAATTCTGAAAATTTTTGCTTTTTCCTGCTCCTCTTAGCATGATAAAGAAGATTCAAAGAGAGTGAGATGCCAGCTCCTTTCATTCAGTCAGTAGCTTCAAACATTTCTGGACGTTTTTCAATGGCAAAAATCAATGAATATTGTAAATGCACAAACAGTAATTTCTCCGCATTGCAAGGTGCAATTCTGAAATTTTTTGCTTTTTCCTGCTCCTCTTAGCATGATAAAGAAGATTCAAAGAGAGTGAGATGCCAGCTCTTTTCATTCAGTCAGTAGCTTCAAACATTTCTGGACGTTTTTCAATGGCAAAAATCAATGAATATTGTAAATGCACAAACAGTAATTTCTCCGCATTGCAAGGTGCAATTCTGAAATTTTTTGCTTTTTCCTGCTCCTCTTAGCATGATAAAGAAGATTCAAAGAGAGTGAGATGCCAGCTCCTTTCATTCAGTCAGTAGCTTCAAACATTTCTGGTATATGAATAACATGATGTTTTTCAATTTCAAAAATCAATGAATAATGTGAATGCACAAACAGTAATTTCTCCGAATTGCAAGGTGCAATTTTGAAATTTTTTGCTTTTTCCTGCTCCTCTTAGCATGATAAAGAAGATTCAAAGAGAGTGAGATGCCAGCTCTTTTCATTCAGTCAGTAGCTTCAAACATTTCTGGACGTTTTTCAATGGCAAAAATCAATGAATGTTGTAAATGCACAAACAGTAATTTCTCCCCATTGCAAGGTGCAATTCTGAAATTTTTTGCTTTTTCCTACTCCTCTTAGCATGATAAAGAAGATTCAAAGAGAGTGAGATGCCAGCTCTTTTCATTCAGTCAGTAGCTTCAAACATTTCTGGTATATGAATAACATGATGTTTTTCAATGGCAAAAATCAATGAATAATGTGAATGCACAAACAGTAATTTCTCCGCATTGCAAGGTGCAATTCTGAATTTTTTTGCTTTTTCCTGCTCCTCTTAGCATGATAAAGAATATTCAAAGAGAGTGAGATGCCAGCTCCTTTCATTCCGTCAGAAGCTTCAAACATTTCTGGACGTTTTTCAATGGCAAAAATCAATGAATAATGTGAATGCACAAACAGTAATTTCTCCGCATTGCAAGATTCAATTCTGAAATTTTTTGCTTTTTCCTGCTCCTCTTAGCATGATAAAGATGATTCAAAGAGAGTGAGATGCCAGCTCCTTTCATTCAGTCAGTAGCTTCAAACATTTCTGGTATATGAACAACATGAGGTTTTTCAATGGCAAAAATCAATGAATAATGTGAATGCACAAACAGTAATTTCTCCGCATTGCAAGGTGCAATTCTGAAAATTTTTGCTTTTTCCTTCTCTTCTTAGCATGATAAAGAAGATTCAAAGAGAGTGAGATGCCAGCTCCTTTCATTCAGTCAGTAGCTTCAAACATTTCTGGACGTTTTTCAACGGCAAAAATCAATGAATATTGTAAATGCACAAACAGTAATTTCTCCTCATTGCAAGGTGCAATTCTGAAATTTTTTGCTTTTTCCTGCTCCTCTTAGCATGATAAAGAAGATTCAAAGAGAGTGAGATGCCAGCTCTTTTCATTCAGTCAGTAGCTTCAAACATTTCTGGACGTTTTTCAATGGCAAAAATCAATGAATATTGTAAATGCACAAACAGTAATTTCTCCGCATTGCAAGGTGCAATTCTGAAATTTTTTGCTTTTTCCTGCTCCTCTTAGCATGATAAAGAAGATTCAAAGAGAGTGCGATGCCAGCTCTTTTCATTCAGTCAGTAGCTTCAAACATTTCTGGTATATGAATAACATGATGTTTTTCAATGTCAAAAATCAATGAATAATGTGAATGCACAAACAGTAATTTCTCCGCATTGCAAGGTGCAATTCTGAAATTTTTTGCTTTTTCCTGCTCCTCTTAGCATGATAAAGAAGATTCAAAGAGAGTGAGATGCCAGCTCCTTTCATTCCGTCAGTAGCTTCAAACATTTCTGGACGTTTTTCAATGGCAAAAATCAATGAATAATGTGAATGCACAAACAGTAATTTCTCCGCATTGCAAGGTGCAATTCTGAAATTTTTTGCTTTTTCCTGCTCCTCCTAGCATGATAAAGAAGATTCAAAGAGAGTGAGATGCCAGCTCTTTTCATTCAGTCAGTAGCTTCAAACATTTCTGGACGTTTTTCAATGGCAAAAATCAATGAATATTTTAAATGCACAAACAGTAATTTCTCCGCATTGCAAGGTGCAATTCTGAAATGTTTTGCTTTTTCCTGCTCCTCTTAGAATGTTAAAGAAGATTCAAAGAGAGTGAGATGCCAGCTCTTTTCATTCAGTCAGTAGCTTCAAACATTTCTGTTATATGAATAACATGATGCTTTTCAATGGCAAAAATCAATGAATAATGTGAATGCACAAACAGTAATTTCTCCGCATTGCAAGGTGCAATTCTGAAATTTTTTGCTTTTTCCTGCCCCTCTTGGCATGATAAAGAAGAATCAAAGAGAGTGAGATGCCAGCTCCTTTCATTCAGTCAGTAGCTTCAAACATTTCTGGACGTTTTTCAATGGCAAAAATCAATGAATATTGTAAATGCACAAACAGTAATTTCTCCGCATTGCAAGGTGCAATTCTGAAATTTTTTTGCTTTTTCCTGCTCCTCTTAGCATGATAAAGAAGATTCAAAGACAGTGAGATGCCAGCTCTTTTCATTCAGTCAGTAGCTTCAAACATTTCTGGTATATGAATAACATGATGTTTTTCAATGGCAAAACTCAATGAATATTGTAAATACACAAACAGTAATTTCTCCGCATTGCAAAGTGCAATTCTGAAATTTTTTGCTTTTTCCTGCTCCTCTTAGCATGATAAAGAAGATTCAAAGAGAGTGAGATGCCAGCTCTGTTCATTCAGTCAGTAGCTTCAAATATTTCTGGACGTTTTTCAATGGCAAAAATCCATGAATATTGTAAATGCACAAACAGTAATTTCTCCGCATTGCAAGGTGCAATTCTGAATTTTTTTGCTTTTTCCTGCTCCTCTTAGCATGATAAAGAAGATTCAAAGAGAGTGAAATGCCAGCTCTTTTCATTCAGTCAGTAGCTTCAAACATTTCTGGTATATGAATATCATGATGTTTTTCAATGGCAAAAATCAATGAATAATGTGAATGCACAAACAGTAATTTCTCCGAATTGCAAGGTGCAATTTTGAAACTTTTTGCTTTTTCCTGCTCCACTTAGCATGATAAAGAAGATTCAAAGAGAGTGAGATGCCAGCTCCTTTCATTCAGTCAGTAGCTTCAAACATTTCTGGACGTTTTTCAATGGCAAAAATCAATGAATATTGTAAATGCACAAACAGTAATTTCTCCCCATTGCAAGGTGCAATTCTGAAATTTTTTGCTTTTTCCTGCTCCTCTTAGCATGATAAAGAAGATTCAAAGAGAGTGAGATGCCAGCTCTTTTCATTCAGTCAGTAGCTTCAAACATTTCTGGACGTTTTTCAATGGCAAAAATCAATGAATATTGTAAATGCACAAACAGTAATTTCCCCCCATTGCAAGGTGCAATTCTGAAATTTTTTGCTTTTTCCTGCTCCTCTTAGCATGATTAAGAAGATTCAAAGAGAGTGAGTTGCCAGCTCTTTTCATTAAGTCAGTAGCTTCAAACATTTCTGGTATATGAATAACATGATGTTTTTCAATGGCAAAAATCAATGAATAATGTGATTGTAAAAACAGTAATTTCTCCGCAATGCAAGGTGCAATTCTGAAATTTTTTGCTTTTTCCTGATCCTCTTAGTATGATAAAGAAGATTCAAAGAGAGTGAGATGCCAGCTCCTTTCATTCCGTCAGTAGCTTCAAACATTTCTGGACGTTTTTCAATGGCAAAAATCAATGAATATTGTAAATACACAAACAGTAATTTCTCCGCATTGCAAGGTGCAATTCTGAAATTTTTTGCTTTTTCCTGCTCCTCTTAGCATGATAAAGAAGATTCAAAGAGAGTGAGATGCCAGCTCTTTTCATTCAGTCAGTAGCTTCAAACATTTCTGGTATATGAATAACATGATGTTTTTCAATGGCAAAAATCAATAAATAATGTGAATGCACAAACAGTTATTTCTCCGCATTGCAAGGAGCAATTCTGAAATTTTTTGCTTTTTCCTGATCCTCTTAGCATGATAAAGAAGATTCAAAGAGAGTGAGATGCCAGCTCCTTTCATTCCGTCAGTAGCTTCAAACATTTCTGGACGTTTTTCAATGGCAAAAATCAATGAATATTGTAAATACACAAACAGTAATTTCTCCGCATTGCAAGGTGCAATTCTGAAATTGTTTGCTTTTTCCTGCTCCTCTTAGCATGATAAAGAAGATTCAAAGAGAGTGAGATGCCAGCTCTTTTCATTCAGTCAGTAGCTTCAAACATTTCTGGTATATGAATAACATGATGTTTTTCAATGGCAAAAATCAATGAATAATGTGAATGCACAAACAGTAATTTCTCCGAATTGCAAGGTGCAATTTTGAAATTTTTTGCTTTTTCCTGCTCCTCTTAGCATGATAAAGAAGATTCAAAGAGAGTGAGATGCCAGCTCCTTTCATTCAGTCAGTAGCTTCAAACATTACTGGTATATGAATAACATGATGTTTTTCAATTTCAAAAATCAATGAATAATGTGAATGCACAAACAGTAATTTCTCCGAATTGCAAGGTGCAATTTTGAAATTTTTTGCTTTTTCCTGCTCCTCTTAGCATGATAAAGAAGATTCAAAGAGAGTGAGATGCCAGCTCTTTTCATTCAGTCAGTAGCTTCAAACATTTCTGGACGTTTTTCAGTGGCAAAAATCAATGAATGTTGTAAATGCACAAACAGTAATTTCTCCCCATTGCAAGGTGCAATTCTGAAATTTTTTGCTTTTTCCTACTCCTCTTAGCATGATAAAGAAGATTCAAAGAGAGTGAGATGCCAGCTCTTTTCATTCAGTCAGTAGCTTCAAACATTTCTGGTATATGAATAACATGATGTTTTTCAATGGCAAAAATCAATGAATGTTGTAAATGCACAAACAGTAATTTCTCCGCATTGCAAGGTGCAATTCTGAATTTTTTTGCTTTTTCCTGCTCCTCTTAGCATGATAAAGAATATTCAAAGAGAGTGAGATGCCAGCTCCTTTCATTCCGTCAGAAGCTTCAAACATTTCTGGACGTTTTTCAATGGCAAAAATCAATGAATAATGTGAATGCACAAACAGTAATTTCTCCGCATTGCAAGATTCAATTCTGAAATTTTTTGCTTTTTCCTGCTCCTCTTAGCATGATAAAGATGATTCAAAGAGAGTGAGATGCCAGCTCTTTTCATTCAGTGAGTAGCTTCAAACATTTCTGGTATATGAATAACATGATGTTTTTCAATGGCAAAAATCAATGAATAATGTGAATGCACAAACAGTTATTTCTCCGCATTGCAAGGAGCAATTCTGAAATTTTTTGCTTTTTCCTGATCCTCTTAGCATGATAAAGAAGATTCAAAGAGAGTGAGATGCCAGCTCCTTTCATTCCGTCAGTAGCTTCAAACATTTCTGGACGTTTTTCAATGGCAAAAATCAATGAATATTGTAAATACACAAACAGTAATTTCTCCGCATTGCAAGGTGCAATTCTGAAATTGTTTGCTTTTTCCTGCTCCTCTTAGCATGATAAAGAAGATTCAAAGAGAGTGAGATGCCAGCTCTTTTCATTCAGTCAGTAGCTTCAAACATTTCTGGTATATGAATAACATGATGTTTTTCAATGGCAAAAATCAATGAATAATGTGAATGCACAAACAGTAATTTCTCCGAATTGCAAGGTGCAATTTTGAAATTTTTTGCTTTTTCCTGCTCCTCTTAGCATGATAAAGAAGATTCAAAGAGAGTGAGATGCCAGCTCCTTTCATTCAGTCAGTAGCTTCAAACATTTCTGGTATATGAATAACATGATGTTTTTCAATTTCAAAAATCAATGAATAATGTGAATGCACAAACAGTAATTTCTCCGAATTGCAAGGTGCAATTTTGAAATTTTTTGCTTTTTCCTGCTCCTCTTAGCATGATAAAGAAGATTCAAAGAGAGTGAGATGCCAGCTCCTTTCATTCAGTCAGTAGCTTCAAACATTTCTGGTATATGAACAACATGATGTTTTTCAATGGCAAAAATCAATGAATAATGTGAGTGCACAAACAGTAATTTCTCCGCATTGCAAGGTGCAATTCTGAAATTTTTTTGCTTTTTCCTGCTCCTCTTAGCATGATAAAGAAGATTCAAAGAGAGTGAGATGCCAGCTCCTTTCATTCAGTCAGTAGCTTCAAACATTTATGGACGTTTTTCAATGGCAAAAATCAATGAATATTGTAAATGCACAAACAGTAATTTCTCCCCATTGCAAGGTGCAATTCTGAAATTTTTTGCTTTTTCCTGCTCCTCTTAGCATGATAAAGAAGATTCAAAGAGAGTGAGATGCCAGCTCTTTTCATTCAGTCAGTAGCTTCAAACATTTCTGGACGTTTTTCAATGGCAAAAATCAATGAATATTGTAAATGCACAAACAGTAATTTCTCCCCATTGCAAGGTGCAATTCTGAAATTTTTTGCTTTTTCCTGCTCCTCTTAGCATGATAAAGAAGATTCAAAGAGAGTGAGATGCCAGCTCTTTTCATTCAGTCAGTAGCTTCAAACATTTCTGGTATATGAATAACATGATGTTTTTCAATGGCAAAAATCAATGAATAATGTGAATGCACAAACAGTAATTTCTCCGCATTGCAAGGTGCAATTCTGAAATTTTTTGCTTTTTACTGCTCCTCTTAGCATGATAAAGAAGATTCAAAGAGAGTGAGATGCCAGCTCCTTTCATTCAGTCAGTAGCTTCAAACATTTCTGGTATATGAACAACATGATGATTTTCAATGGCAAAAATCAATGAATAATGTGAATGCACAAACAGTAATTTCTCCGCATTGCAAGGTGCAATTCTGAAATTTTTTGCTTTTTCCTGCTCCTCTTAGCATGATAAAGAAGATTCAAAGAGAGTGAGATGCCAGCTCTTTTCATTCAGTCAGTAGCTTCAAACATTTCTGGACGTTTTTCAATGGCAAAAATCAATGAATAATGTGAATGCACAAACAGTAATTTCTCCGCATTGCAAGGTGCAATTCTGAACTTTTTTGCTTTTTCCTGCTCCTCTTAGCATGATGAAGAAGATTCAAAGAGAGTGAGATGCCAGCTCTTTTCATTCAGTCAGTAGCTTCAAACATTTCTGGTATATGAATAACATGATGTTTTTCAATGGCAAAAATCAATGAATAATGTGAATGCACAAACAGTAATTTCTCCGCATTGCAAGGTGCAATTCTGAAATTTTTTGCTTTTTCCTGCTCCTCTTAGCATGATAAAGAAGATTCAAAGAGAGTGAGATGCCAGCTCCTTTCATTCAGTCAGTAGCTTCAAACATTTCTGGACGTTTTTCAATGGCAAAAATCAATGAATATTGCAAATGCACAAACATTGATTTCTCCGCATTGCAAGGTGCAATTCTGAAATTTTTTGCTTTTTCCTGCTCCTCTTAGCATGATGAAGAAGATTCAAAGAGAGTGAGATGCCAGCTCCTTTCATTCAGTCAGTAGCTTCAAACATTTCTGGACGTTTTTCAATGGCAAAAATCAATGAATATTGTTAATGCACAAACAGTAATTTCTCCCCATTGCAAGGTGCATTTCTGAAATTTTTTGCTTTT
The DNA here is from genome assembly GCF_046119375.1 of Phyllobates terribilis. Classification (NCBI taxonomy): domain Eukaryota; kingdom Metazoa; phylum Chordata; class Amphibia; order Anura; family Dendrobatidae; genus Phyllobates; species Phyllobates terribilis. The sequence goes on from NW_027362813.1 coordinate 5,605,397, forward strand.
TCCTACTCCTCTTAGCATGATAAAGAAGATTCAAAGAGAGTGAGATGCCAGCTCCTTTCATTCCGTCAGTAGCTTCAAACATTTCTGGACGTTTTTCAATGGCAAAAATCAATGAATATTGTAAATACACAAACAGAAATTTCTCCGCATTGCAAGGTGCAATTCTGAATTTTTTTGCTTTTTCCTGCTCCTCTTAGCATGATAAAGAAGATTCAAAGAGAGTGAAATGCCAGCTCTTTTCATTCAGTCAGTAGCTTCAAACATTTCTGGTATATGAATAACATGATGTTTTTCAATGGCAAAAATCAATGAATAATGTGAATGCACAAACAGTAATTTCTCCGAATTGCAAGGTGCAATTTTGAAATTTTTTGCTTTTTCCTGCTCCTCTTAGCATGATAAAGAAGATTCAAAGAGAGTGAGATGCCAGCTCCTTTCATTCAGTCAGTAGCTTCAAACATTTCTGGTATATGAACAACATGATGTTTTTCAATGGCAAAAATCAATGAATAATGTGAGTGCACAAACAGTAATTTCTCCGCATTGCAAGGTGCAATTCTGAAATTTTTTGCTTTTTCCTGCTCCTCTTAGCATGATAAAGAAGATTCAAAGAGAGTGAGATGCCAGCTCCTTTCATTCAGTCAGTAGCTTCAAACATTTCTGGACGTTTTTCAATGGCAAAAATCAATGAATATTGTAAATGCACAAACAGTAATTTCTCCCCATTGCAAGGTGCAATTCTGAAATTTTTTGCTTTTTCCTGCTCCTCTTAGCATGATAAAGAAGATTCAAAGAGAGTGAGATGCCAGCTCTTTTCATTCAGTCAGTAGCTTCAAACATTTCTGGACGTTTTTCAATTCCAAAAATCAATGAATATTGTAAATGCACAAACAGTAATTTCTCCCCATTGCAAGGTGCAATTCTGAAATTTTTTGCTTTTTCCTGCTCCTCTTAGCATGATAAAGAAGATTCAAAGAGAGTGAGATGCCAGCTCTTTTCATTCAGTCAGTAGCTTCAAACATTTCTGGTATATGAATAACATGATGTTTTTCAATGGCAAAAATCAATTAATAATGTGAATGCACAAACAGTAATTTCTCCGCATTGCAAGGTGCAATTCTGAAATTTTTTGCTTTTTACTGCTCCTCTTAGCATGATAAAGAAAATTCAAAGAGAGTGAGATGCCAGCTCCTTTCATTCAGTCAGTAGCTTAAAACATTTCTTTTATATGAACAACATGATGTTTTTCAATGGCAAAACTCAATGAATAATGTGATTGTACAAACAGTAATTTCTCCGCAATGCAAGGTGCAATTCTGAAATTTTTTGCTTTTTCCTGATCCTCTTAGCATGATAAAGAAGATTCAAAGAGAGTGAGATGCCAGCTCCTTTCATTCCGTCAGTAGCTTCAAACATTTCTGGACGTTTTTCAATGGCAAAAATCAATGAATATTGTAAATACACAAACAGTAATTTCTCCGCATTGCAAGGTGCAATTCTAAAATTTTTTGCTTTTTCCTGCTCCTCTTAGCATGATAAAGAAGATTCAAAGAGAGTGAGATGCCAGCTCCTTTCATTCAGTCAGTAGCTTCAAACATTTCTGGTATATGAACAACATGATGTTTTTCAATGGCAAAAATCAATGAATAATGTGAATGCACAAACAGTGATTTCTCCGCATTGCAAGGTGCAATTCTGAAATTTTTTGCTTTTTCCTGCTCCTCTTAGCATGATAAAGAAGATTCAAAGAGAGTGAGATGCCAGCTCTTTTCATTCAGTCAGTAGCTTCAAACATTTCTGGACTTTTTTCAATGGCAAAAATCAATGAATATTGTAAATGCACAAACAGTAATTTCTCCCCATTGCAAGGTGCAATTCTGAAATTTTTTGCTTTTTCCTGCTCCTCTTAGCATGATAAAGAAGATTCAAAGAGAGTGAGATGCCAGCTCTTTTCATTCAGTCAGTAGCTTCAAACATTTCTGGACGTTTTTCAATGGCAAAAATCAATGAATATTGTAAATGCACAAACAGTAATTTCTCCCCATTGCAAGGTGTAATTCTGAAATTTTTTGCTTTTTCCTGCTCCTCTTAGCATGATAAAAAAGATTCAAAGAGAGTGAGAAGCCAGCTCTTTTCATTCAGTCAGTAGCTTCAAACATTTCTGGTATATGAAGAACATGATGTTTTTCAATGGCAAAAATCAATGAATAATGTGATTGTAAAAACAGTAATTTCTCCGCAATGCAAGGTGCAATTCTGAAATTTTTTGCTTTTTCCTGATCCTCTTAGCATGATAAAGAAGATTCAAAGAGAGTGAGATGCCAGCTCCTTTCATTCCGTCAGTAGCTTCAAACATTTCTGGACGTTTTTCAATGGCAAAAATCAATTAATATTGTAAATACACAAACAGTAATTTCTCCGCATTGCAAGGTGCAATTCTGAAATTTTTTGCTTTCTCCTGCTCCTCTTAGCATGATAAAGAAGATTCAAAGAGAGTGAGATGCCAGCTCTGTTCATTCAGTCAGTAGCTTCAAATATTTCTGGACGTTTTTCAATGGCAAAAATCCATGAATATTGTAAATGCACAAACAGTAATTTCTCCGCATTGCAAGGTGCAATTCTGAATTTTTTTGCTTTTTCCTGCTCCTCTTAGCATGATAAAGAAGATTCAAAGAGAGTGAAATGCCAGCTCTTTTCATTCAGTCAGTAGCTTCAAACATTTCTCGTATATGAATAACATGATGTTTTTCAATGGCAAAAATCAATGAATAATGTGAATGCACAAAGAGTAATTTCTCCGAATTGCAAAGTGCAATTTTGAAATTTTTTGCTTTTTCCTGCTCCTCTTAGCATGATAAAGAAGATTCAAAGAGAGTGAGATGCCAGCTCCTTTCATTCAGTCAGTAGCTTCAAACATTTCTGGTATATGAACAACATGATGTTTTTCAATGGCAAAAATCAATGAATAATGTGAGTGCACAAACAGAAATTTCTCCGCATTGCAAGCTGCAATTCTGAAATTTTTTGCTTTTTCCTGCTCCTCTTAGCATGATAAAGAAGATTCAAAGAGAGTGAGATGCCAGCTCCTTTCATTCAGTCAGTAGCTCCAAACATTTCTGGACGTTTTTCAATGGCAAAAATCAATGAATATTGTAAATGCACAAACAGTAATTTCTCCCCATTGCAAGGTGCAATTCTGAAATTTTTTGCTTTTTCCTGCTCCTCTTAGCATGATAAAGAAGATTCAAAGAGAGTGAGATGCCAGCTCTTTTCATTCAGTCAGTAGCTTCAAACATTTCTGGTATATGAATAACATGATGTTTTTCAATGGCAAAAATCAATAAATAATGTGAATGCACAAACAGTTATTTCTCCGCATTGCAAGGAGCAATTCTGAAATTTTTTGCTTTTTCCTGATCCTCTTAGCATGATAAAGAAGATTCAAAGAGAGTGAGATGCCAGCTCCTTTCATTCCGTCAGTAGCTTCAAACATTTCTGGACGTTTTTCAATGGCAAAAATCAATGAATATTGTAAATACACAAACAGTAATTTCTCCGCATTGCAAGGTGCAATTCTGAAATTGTTTGCTTTTTCCTGCTCCTCTTAGCATGATAAAGAAGATTCAAAGAGAGTGAGATGCCAGCTCTTTTCATTCAGTCAGTAGCTTCAAACATTTCTGGTATATGAATAACATGATGTTTTTCAATGGCAAAAATCAATGAATAATGTGAATGCACAAACAGTAATTTCTCCGAATTGCAAGGTGCAATTTTGAAATTTTTTGCTTTTTCCTGCTCCTCTTAGCATGATAAAGAAGATTCAAAGAGAGTGAGATGCCAGCTCCTTTCATTCAGTCAGTAGCTTCAAACATTACTGGTATATGAATAACATGATGTTTTTCAATTTCAAAAATCAATGAATAATGTGAATGCACAAAAAGTAATTTCTCCGAATTGCAAGGTGCAATTTTGAAATTTTTTGCTTTTTCCTGCTCCTCTTAGCATGATAAAGAAGATTCAAAGAGAGTGAGATGCCAGCTCTTTTCATTCAGTCAGTAGCTTCAAACATTTCTGGACGTTTTTCAGTGGCAAAAATCAATGAATGTTGTAAATGCACAAACAGTAATTTCTCCCCATTGCAAGGTGCAATTCTGAAATTTTTTGCTTTTTCCTACTCCTCTTAGCATGATAAAGAAGATTCAAAGAGAGTGAGATGCCAGCTCTTTTCATTCAGTCAGTAGCTTCAAACATTTCTGGTATATGAATAACATGATGTTTTTCAATGGCAAAAATCAATGAATGTTGTAAATGCACAAACAGTAATTTCTCCGCATTGCAAGGTGCAATTCTGAATTTTTTTGCTTTTTCCTGCTCCTCTTAGCATGATAAAGAATATTCAAAGAGAGTGAGATGCCAGCTCCTTTCATTCCGTCAGAAGCTTCAAACATTTCTGGACGTTTTTCAATGGCAAAAATCAATGAATAATGTGAATGCACAAACAGTAATTTCTCCGCATTGCAAGATTCAATTCTGAAATTTTTTGCTTTTTCCTGCTCCTCTTAGCATGATAAAGATGATTCAAAGAGAGTGAGATGCCAGCTCTTTTCATTCAGTGAGTAGCTTCAAACATTTCTGGTATATGAATAACATGATGTTTTTCAATGGCAAAAATCAATGAATAATGTGAATGCACAAACAGTTATTTCTCCGCATTGCAAGGAGCAATTCTGAAATTTTTTGCTTTTTCCTGATCCTCTTAGCATGATAAAGAAGATTCAAAGAGAGTGAGATGCCAGCTCCTTTCATTCCGTCAGTAGCTTCAAACATTTCTGGACGTTTTTCAATGGCAAAAATCAATGAATATTGTAAATACACAAACAGTAATTTCTCCGCATTGCAAGGTGCAATTCTGAAATTGTTTGCTTATTCCTGCTCCTCTTAGCATGATAAAGAAGATTCAAAGAGAGTGAGATGCCAGCTCTTTTCATTCAGTCAGTAGCTTCAAACATTTCTGGTATATGAATAACATGATGTTTTTCAATGGCAAAAATCAATGAATAATGTGAATGCACAAACAGTAATTTCTCCGAATTGCAAGGTGCAATTTTGAAATTTTTTGCTTTTTCCTGCTCCTCTTAGCATGATAAAGAAGATTCAAAGAGAGTGAGATGCCAGCTCCTTTCATTCAGTCAGTAGCTTCAAACATTTCTGGTATATGAATAACATGATGTTTTTCAATTTTAAAAATCAATGAATAATGTGAATGCACCATCAGTAATTTCTCCGAATTGCAAGGTGCAATTTTGAAATTTTTTGCTTTTTCCTGCTCCTCTTAGCATGATAAAGAAGATTCAAAGAGAGTGAGATGCCAGCTCCTTTCATTCAGTCAGTAGCTTCAAACATTTCTGGTATATGAACAACATGATGTTTTTCAATGGCAAAAATCAATGAATAATGTGAGTGCACAAACAGTAATTTCTCCGCATTGCAAGGTGCAATTCTGAAATTTTTTTGCTTTTTCCTGCTCCTCTTAGCATGATAAAGAAGATTCAAAGAGAGTGAGATGCCAGCTCCTTTCATTCAGTCAGTAGCTTCAAACATTTATGGACGTTTTTCAATGGCAAAAATCAATGAATATTGTAAATGCACAAACAGTAATTTCTCCCCATTGCAAGGTGCAATTCTGAAATTTTTTGCTTTTTCCTGCTCCTCTTAGCATGATAAAGAAGATTCAAAGAGAGTGAGATGCCAGCTCTTTTCATTCAGTCAGTAGCTTCAAACATTTCTGGACGTTTTTCAATGGCAAAAATCAATGAATATTGTAAATGCACAAACAGTAATTTCTCCCCATTGCAAGGTGCAATTCTGAAATTTTTTGCTTTTTCCTGCTCCTCTTAGCATGATAAAGAAGATTCAAAGAGAGTGAGATGCCAGCTCTTTTCATTCAGTCAGTAGCTTCAAACATTTCTGGTATATGAATAACATGATGTTTTTCAATGGCAAAAATCAATGAATAATGTGAATGCACAAACAGTAATTTCTCCGCATTGCAAGGTGCAATTCTGAAATTTTTTGCTTTTTACTGCTCCTCTTAGCATGATAAAGAAGATTCAAAGAGAGTGAGATGCCAGCTCCTTTCATTCAGTCAGTAGCTTCAAACATTTCTGGTATATGAACAACATGATGATTTTCAATGGCAAAAATCAATGAATAATGTGAATGCACAAACAGTAATTTCTCCGCATTGCAAGGTGCAATTCTGAAATTTTTTGCTTTTTCCTGCTCCTCTTAGCATGATAAAGAAGATTCAAAGAGAGTGAGATGCCAGCTCTTTTCATTCAGTCAGTAGCTTCAAACATTTCTGGACGTTTTTCAATGGCAAAAATCAATGAATAATGTGAATGCACAAACAGTAATTTCTCCGCATTGCAAGGTGCAATTCTGAACTTTTTTGCTTTTTCCTGCTCCTCTTAGCATGATGAAGAAGATTCAAAGAGAGTGAGATGCCAGCTCTTTTCATTCAGTCAGTAGCTTCAAACATTTCTGGTATATGAATAACATGATGTTTTTCAATGGCAAAAATCAATGAATAATGTGAATGCACAAACAGTAATTTCTCCGCATTGCAAGGTGCAATTCTGAAATTTTTTGCTTTTTCCTGCTCCTCTTAGCATGATAAAGAAGATTCAAAGAGAGTGAGATGCCAGCTCCTTTCATTCAGTCAGTAGCTTCAAACATTTCTGGACGTTTTTCAATGGCAAAAATCAATGAATATTGCAAATGCACAAACATTGATTTCTCCGCATTGCAAGGTGCAATTCTGAAATTTTTTGCTTTTTCCTGCTCCTCTTAGCATGATGAAGAAGATTCAAAGAGAGTGAGATGCCAGCTCCTTTCATTCAGTCAGTAGCTTCAAACATTTCTGGACGTTTTTCAATGGCAAAAATCAATGAATATTGTTAATGCACAAACAGTAATTTCTCCCCATTGCAAGGTGCATTTCTGAAATTTTTTGCTTTTTCCTACTCCTCTTAGCATGATAAAGAAGATTCAAAGAGAGTGAGATGCCAGCTCCTTTCATTCCGTCAGTAGCTTCAAACATTTCTGGACGTTTTTCAATGGCAAAAATCAATGAATATTGTAAATACACAAACAGAAATTTCTCCGCATTGCAAGGTGCAATTCTGAATTTTTTTGCTTTTTCCTGCTCCTCTTAGCATGATAAAGAAGATTCAAAGAGAGTGAAATGCCAGCTCTTTTCATTCAGTCAGTAGCTTCAAACATTTCTGGTATATGAATAACATGATGTTTTTCAATGGCAAAAATCAATGAATAATGTGAATGCACAAACAGTAATTTCTCCGAATTGCAAGGTGCAATTTTGAAATTTTTTGCTTTTTCCTGCTCCTCTTAGCATGATAAAGAAGATTCAAAGAGAGTGAGATGCCAGCTCCTTTCATTCAGTCAGTAGCTTCAAACATTTCTGGTATATGAACAACATGATGTTTTTCAATGGCAAAAATCAATGAATAATGTGAGTGCACAAACAGTAATTTCTCCGCATTGCAAGGTGCAATTCTGAAATTTTTTGCTTTTTCCTGCTCCTCTTAGCATGATAAAGAAGATTCAAAGAGAGTGAGATGCCAGCTCCTTTCATTCAGTCAGTAGCTTCAAACATTTCTGGACGTTTTTCAATGGCAAAAATCAATGAATATTGTAAATGCACAAACAGTAATTTCTCCCCATTGCAAGGTGCAATTCTGAAATTTTTTGCTTTTTCCTGCTCCTCTTAGCATGATAAAGAAGATTCAAAGAGAGTGAGATGCCAGCTCTTTTCATTCAGTCAGTAGCTTCAAACATTTCTGGACGTTTTTCAATTCCAAAAATCAATGAATATTGTAAATGCACAAACAGTAATTTCTCCCCATTGCAAGGTGCAATTCTGAAATTTTTTGCTTTTTCCTGCTCCTCTTAGCATGATAAAGAAGATTCAAAGAGAGTGAGATGCCAGCTCTTTTCATTCAGTCAGTAGCTTCAAACATTTCTGGTATATGAATAACATGATGTTTTTCAATGGCAAAAATCAATTAATAATGTGAATGCACAAACAGTAATTTCTCCGCATTGCAAGGTGCAATTCTGAAATTTTTTGCTTTTTACTGCTCCTCTTAGCATGATAAAGAAAATTCAAAGAGAGTGAGATGCCAGCTCCTTTCATTCAGTCAGTAGCTTAAAACATTTCTTTTATATGAACAACATGATGTTTTTCAATGGCAAAACTCAATGAATAATGTGATTGTACAAACAGTAATTTCTCCGCAATGCAAGGTGCAATTCTGAAATTTTTTGCTTTTTCCTGATCCTCTTAGCATGATAAAGAAGATTCAAAGAGAGTGAGATGCCAGCTCCTTTCATTCCGTCAGTAGCTTCAAACATTTCTGGACGTTTTTCAATGGCAAAAATCAATGAATATTGTAAATACACAAACAGTAATTTCTCCGCATTGCAAGGTGCAATTCTAAAATTTTTTGCTTTTTCCTGCTCCTCTTAGCATGATAAAGAAGATTCAAAGAGAGTGAGATGCCAGCTCCTTTCATTCAGTCAGTAGCTTCAAACATTTCTGGTATATGAACAACATGATGTTTTTCAATGGCAAAAATCAATGAATAATGTGAATGCACAAACAGTGATTTCTCCGCATTGCAAGGTGCAATTCTGAAATTTTTTGCTTTTTCCTGCTCCTCTTAGCATGATAAAGAAGATTCAAAGAGAGTGAGATGCCAGCTCTTTTCATTCAGTCAGTAGCTTCAAACATTTCTGGACTTTTTTCAATGGCAAAAATCAATGAATATTGTAAATGCACAAACAGTAATTTCTCCCCATTGCAAGGTGCAATTCTGAAATTTTTTGCTTTTTCCTGCTCCTCTTAGCATGATAAAGAAGATTCAAAGAGAGTGAGATGCCAGCTCTTTTCATTCAGTCAGTAGCTTCAAACATTTCTGGACGTTTTTCAATGGCAAAAATCAATGAATATTGTAAATGCACAAACAGTAATTTCTCCCCATTGCAAGGTGTAATTCTGAAATTTTTTGCTTTTTCCTGCTCCTCTTAGCATGATAAAAAAGATTCAAAGAGAGTGAGAAGCCAGCTCTTTTCATTCAGTCAGTAGCTTCAAACATTTCTGGTATATGAAGAACATGATGTTTTTCAATGGCAAAAATCAATGAATAATGTGATTGTAAAAACAGTAATTTCTCCGCAATGCAAGGTGCAATTCTGAAATTTTTTGCTTTTTCCTGATCCTCTTAGCATGATAAAGAAGATTCAAAGAGAGTGAGATGCCAGCTCCTTTCATTCCATCAGTAGCTTCAAACATTTCTGGACGTTTTTCAATGGCAAAAATCAATTAATATTGTAAATACACAAACAGTAATTTCTCCGCATTGCAAGGTGCAATTCTGAAATTTTTTGCTTTCTCCTGCTCCTCTTAGCATGATAAAGAAGATTCAAAGAGAGTGAGATGCCAGCTCTGTTCATTCAGTCAGTAGCTTCAAATATTTCTGGACGTTTTTCAATGGCAAAAATCCATGAATATTGTAAATGCACAAACAGTAATTTCTCCGCATTGCAAGGTGCAATTCTGAATTTTTTTGCTTTTTCCTGCTCCTCTTAGCATGATAAAGAAGATTCAAAGAGAGTGAAATGCCAGCTCTTTTCATTCAGTCAGTAGCTTCAAACATTTCTCGTATATGAATAACATGATGTTTTTCAATGGCAAAAATCAATGAATAATGTGAATGCACAAAGAGTAATTTCTCCGAATTGCAAAGTGCAATTTTGAAATTTTTTGCTTTTTCCTGCTCCTCTTAGCATGATAAAGAAGATTCAAAGAGAGTGAGATGCCAGCTCCTTTCATTCAGTCAGTAGCTTCAAACATTTCTGGTATATGAACAACATGATGTTTTTCAATGGCAAAAATCAATGAATAATGTGAGTGCACAAACAGAAATTTCTCCGCATTGCAAGCTGCAATTCTGAAATTTTTAGCTTTTTCCTGCTCCTCTTAGCATGATAAAGAAGATTCAAAGAGAGTGAGATGCCAGCTCCTTTCATTCAGTCAGTAGCTCCAAACATTTCTGGACGTTTTTCAATGGCAAAAATCAATGAATATTGTAAATGCACAAACAGTAATTTCTCCCCATTGCAAGGTGCAATTCTGAAATTTTTTGCTTTTTCCTGCTCCTCTTAGCATGATAAAGAAGATTCAAAGAGAGTGAGATGCCAGCTCTTTTCATTCAGTCAGTAGCTTCAAACATTTCTGGACGTTTTTCAATGGCAAAAATCAATGAATATTGTAAATGCACAAACAGTAATTTCTCCCCATTGCAAGGTGCAATAATGAAATTTTTCTTTTTTCCTGCTCCTCTTAGCATGATAAAGAAGATTCAAAGAGAGTGAGATGCCAGCTCTTTTCATTCAGTCAGTAGCTTCAAACATTTCTGGTATATGAATAACATGATGTTTTTCAATGGCAAAAATCAATGAATAATGTGAATGCACAAACAGTAATTTCTCCGCATTGCAAGGTGCAATTCTGAAATTTTTTGCTTTTTACTGCTCCTCTTAGCATGATAAAGAAGATTCAAAGAGAGTGAGATGCCAGCTCCTTTCATTCAGTCAGTAGCTTCAAACATTTCTGGTATATGAACAACATGATGTTTTTCAATGGCAAAAATCAATGAATAATGTGAATGCACAAAGAGTAATTTCTCCGCATTGCAAGGTGCAATTCTGAAATTTTTTCTTTTTCCTGCTCCTCTTAGCATGATAAAGAAGATTCAAAGAGAGTGAGATGCCAGATCTTTTCATACAGTCAGTAGCTTCAAACATTTCTGGACGTTTTTCAATGGCAAAAATCAATGAATATTGTAAATGCACAAACAGTAATTTCTCCGCATAGCAAGATGCAATTCAGAAATTTTTTGCTTTTTCCAGCTCCTATTAGCATGATAAGGAAGATTCAAAGAGAGTGAGATGCCAGCTCTTTTCATTCAGTCAGTAGCTTCAAACATTTCTGGTATATGAATAACATGATGTTTTTCAATGGCAAAAATCAAAGAATAATGTGAATGCACAAACAGTAATTTCTCCGCATTGCAAAGTGCAATTCTAAAATTTTTTGCTTTTTCCTGCTCCTCTTAGCATGATAAAGAAGATTCAAAGAGAGTGAGATGCCAGCTCCTTTCATTCAGTCAGTAGCTTCAAACATTTCTGGACGTTTTTCAATGGCACAAATCAATGAATAATGTGAATGCACAAACAGTAATTTCTCCGCATTGCAAGGTGCAATTCTGAACTTTTTTGCTTTTTCCTGCTCCTCTTAGCATGATAAAGAAGAATCAAAGAGAGTGAGATGCCAGCTCTTTTCATTCAGTCAGTAGCTTCAAATATTTCTGGTATATGAATAACATGATGTTTTTCAATGGCAAAAATCAATGAATAATGTGAATTCACAAACAGTAATTTCTCCGCATTGCAAGGTGCAATTCTGAAATTTTTTGCTATTTCCTGCTCCTCTTAGCATGATAAAGAAGATTCAAAGAGAGTGAGATGCCAGCTCCTTTCATTCAGTCAGTAGCTTCAAACATTTCTGGACGTTTTTCAATGGCAAAAATCAATGAATATTGTAAATACACAAACAGAAATTTCTCCGCATTGCAAGGTGCAATTCTGAATTTTTTTGCTTTTTCCTGCTCCTCTTAGCATGATAAAGAAGATTCAAAGAGAGTGAAATGCCAGCTCTTTTCATTCAGTCAGTAGCTTCAAACATTTCTGGTATATGAATAACATGATGTTTTTCAATGGCAAAAATCAATGAATAATGTGAATGCACAAACAGTAATTTCTCCGAATTGCAAGGTGCAATTTTGAAATTTTTTGCTTTTTCCTGCTCCTCTTAGCATGATAAAGAAGATTCAAAGAGAGTGAGATGCCAGCTCCTTTCATTCAGTCAGTAGCTTCAAACATTTCTGGTATATGAACAACATGATGTTTTTCAATGGCAAAAATCAATGAATAATGTGAGTGCACAAACAGTAATTTCTCCGCATTGCAAGGTGCAATTCTGAAATTTTTTGCTTTTTCCTGCTCCTCTTAGCATGATAAAGAAGATTCAAAGAGAGTGAGATGCCAGCTCCTTTCATTCAGTCAGTAGCTTCAAACATTTCTGGACGTTTTTCAATGGCAAAAATCAATGAATATTGTAAATGCACAAACAGTAATTTCTCCCCATTGCAAGGTGCAATTCTGAAATTTTTTGCTTTTTCCTGCTCCTCTTAGCATGATAAAGAAGATTCAAAGAGAGTGAGATGCCAGCTCTTTTCATTCAGTCAGTAGCTTCAAACATTTCTGGACGTTTTTCAATTCCAAAAATCAATGAATATTGTAAATGCACAAACAGTAATTTCTCCCCATTGCAAGGTGCAATTCTGAAATTTTTTGCTTTTTCCTGCTCCTCTTAGCATGATAAAGAAGATTCAAAGAGAGTGAGATGCCAGCTCTTTTCATTCAGTCAGTAGCTTCAAACATTTCTGGTATATGAATAACATGATGTTTTTCAATGGCAAAAATCAATTAATAATGTGAATGCACAAACAGTAATTTCTCCGCATTGCAAGGTGCAATTCTGAAATTTTTTGCTTTTTACTGCTCCTCTTAGCATGATAAAGAAAATTCAAAGAGAGTGAGATGCCAGCTCCTTTCATTCAGTCAGTAGCTTAAAACATTTCTTTTATATGAACAACATGATGTTTTTCAATGGCAAAACTCAATGAATAATGTGATTGTACAAACAGTAATTTCTCCGCAATGCAAGGTGCAATTCTGAAATTTTTTGCTTTTTCCTGATCCTCTTAGCATGATAAAGAAGATTCAAAGAGAGTGAGATGCCAGCTCCTTTCATTCCGTCAGTAGCTTCAAACATTTCTGGACGTTTTTCAATGGCAAAAATCAATGAATATTGTAAATACACAAACAGTAATTTCTCCGCATTGCAAGGTGCAATTCTAAAATTTTTTGCTTTTTCCTGCTCCTCTTAGCATGATAAAGAAGATTCAAAGAGAGTGAGATGCCAGCTCCTTTCATTCAGTCAGTAGCTTCAAACATTTCTGGTATATGAACAACATGATGTTTTTCAATGGCAAAAATCAATGAATAATGTGAATGCACAAACAGTGATTTCTCCGCATTGCAAGGTGCAATTCTGAAATTTTTTGCTTTTTCCTGCTCCTCTTAGCATGATAAAGAAGATTCAAAGAGAGTGAGATGCCAGCTCTTTTCATTCAGTCAGTAGCTTCAAACATTTCTGGACTTTTTTCAATGGCAAAAATCAATGAATATTGTAAATGCACAAACAGTAATTTCTCCCCATTGCAAGGTGCAATTCTGAAATTTTTTGCTTTTTCCTGCTCCTCTTAGCATGATAAAGAAGATTCAAAGAGAGTGAGATGCCAGCTCTTTTCATTCAGTCAGTAGCTTCAAACATTTCTGGACGTTTTTCAATGGCAAAAATCAATGAATATTGTAAATGCACAAACAGTAATTTCTCCCCATTGCAAGGTGTAATTCTGAAATTTTTTGCTTTTTCCTGCTCCTCTTAGCATGATAAAAAAGATTCAAAGAGAGTGAGAAGCCAGCTCTTTTCATTCAGTCAGTAGCTTCAAACATTTCTGGTATATGAAGAACATGATGTTTTTCAATGGCAAAAATCAATGAATAATGTGATTGTAAAAACAGTAATTTCTCCGCAATGCAAGGTGCAATTCTGAAATTTTTTGCTTTTTCCTGATCCTCTTAGCATGATAAAGAAGATTCAAAGAGAGTGAGATGCCAGCTCCTTTCATTCCATCAGTAGCTTCAAACATTTCTGGACGTTTTTCAATGGCAAAAATCAATTAATATTGTAAATACACAAACAGTAATTTCTCCGCATTGCAAGGTGCAATTCTGAAATTTTTTGCTTTCTCCTGCTCCTCTTAGCATGATAAAGAAGATTCAAAGAGAGTGAGATGCCAGCTCTGTTCATTCAGTCAGTAGCTTCAAATATTTCTGGACGTTTTTCAATGGCAAAAATCCATGAATATTGTAAATGCACAAACAGTAATTTCTCCGCATTGCAAGGTGCAATTCTGAATTTTTTTGCTTTTTCCTGCTCCTCTTAGCATGATAAAGAAGATTCAAAGAGAGTGAAATGCCAGCTCTTTTCATTCAGTCAGTAGCTTCAAACATTTCTCGTATATGAATAACATGATGTTTTTCAATGGCAAAAATCAATGAATAATGTGAATGCACAAAGAGTAATTTCTCCGAATTGCAAAGTGCAATTTTGAAATTTTTTGCTTTTTCCTGCTCCTCTTAGCATGATAAAGAAGATTCAAAGAGAGTGAGATGCCAGCTCCTTTCATTCAGTCAGTAGCTTCAAACATTTCTGGTATATGAACAACATGATGTTTTTCAATGGCAAAAATCAATGAATAATGTGAGTGCACAAACAGAAATTTCTCCGCATTGCAAGCTGCAATTCTGAAATTTTTAGCTTTTTCCTGCTCCTCTTAGCATGATAAAGAAGATTCAAAGAGAGTGAGATGCCAGCTCCTTTCATTCAGTCAGTAGCTCCAAACATTTCTGGACGTTTTTCAATGGCAAAAATCAATGAATATTGTAAATGCACAAACAGTAATTTCTCCCCATTGCAAGGTGCAATTCTGAAATTTTTTGCTTTTTCCTGCTCCTCTTAGCATGATAAAGAAGATTCAAAGAGAGTGAGATGCCAGCTCTTTTCATTCAGTCAGTAGCTTCAAACATTTCTGGACGTTTTTCAATGGCAAAAATCAATGAATATTGTAAATGCACAAACAGTAATTTCTCCCCATTGCAAGGTGCAATAATGAAATTTTTCTTTTTTCCTGCTCCTCTTAGCATGATAAAGAAGATTCAAAGAGAGTGAGATGCCAGCTCTTTTCATTCAGTCAGTAGCTTCAAACATTTCTGGTATATGAATAACATGATGTTTTTCAATGGCAAAAATCAATGAATAATGTGAATGCACAAACAGTAATTTCTCCGCATTGCAAGGTGCAATTCTGAAATTTTTTGCTTTTTACTGCTCCTCTTAGCATGATAAAGGAGATTCAAAGAGAGTGAGATGCCAGCTCCTTTCATTCAGTCAGTAGCTTCAAACATTTCTGGTATATGAACAACATGATGTTTTTCAATGGCAAAAATCAATGAATAATGTGAATGCACAAAGAGTAATTTCTCCGCATTGCAAGGTGCAATTCTGAAATTTTTTCTTTTTCCTGCTCCTCTTAGCATGATAAAGAAGATTCAAAGAGAGTGAGATGCCAGCTCTTTTCATACAGTCAGTAGCTTCAAACATTTCTGGACGTTTTTCAATGGCAAAAATCAATGAATATTGTAAATGCACAAACAGTAATTTCTCCGCATAGCAAGATGCAATTCAGAAATTTTTTGCTTTTTCCAGCTCCTATTAGCATGATAAGGAAGATTCAAAGAGAGTGAGATGCCAGCTCTTTTCATTCAGTCAGTAGCTTCAAACATTTCTGGTATATGAATAACATGATGTTTTTCAATGGCAAAAATCAAAGAATAATGTGAATGCACAAACAGTAATTTCTCCGCATTGCAAAGTGCAATTCTAAAATTTTTTGCTTTTTCCTGCTCCTCTTAGCATGATAAAGAAGATTCAAAGAGAGTGAGATGCCAGCTCCTTTCATTCAGTCAGTAGCTTCAAACATTTCTGGACGTTTTTCAATGGCACAAATCAATGAATAATGTGAATGCACAAACAGTAATTTCTCCGCATTGCAAGGTGCAATTCTGAACTTTTTTGCTTTTTCCTGCTCCTCTTAGCATGATAAAGAAGAATCAAAGAGAGTGAGATGCCAGCTCTTTTCATTCAGTCAGTAGCTTCAAATATTTCTGGTATATGAATAACATGATGTTTTTCAATGGCAAAAATCAATGAATAATGTGAATTCACAAACAGTAATTTCTCCGCATTGCAAGGTGCAATTCTGAAATTTTTTGCTATTTCCTGCTCCTCTTAGCATGATAAAGAAGATTCAAAGAGAGTGAGATGCCAGCTCCTTTCATTCAGTCAGTAGCTTCAAACATTTCTGGACGTTTTTCAATGGCAAAAATCAATGAATATTGCAAATGCACAAACATTGATTTCTCCGCATTGCAAGGTGCAATTCTGAAATTTTTTGCTTTTTCCTACTCCTCTTAGCATGATGAAGAAGATTCAAAGAGAGTGAGATGCCAGCTCCTTTCATTCAGTCAGTAGCTTCAAACATTTCTGGTATATGAACAACATGATGTTTTTCAATGGCAAAAATCAATGAATATTGCAAATGCACAAACATTGATTTCTCCGCATTGCAAGGTGCAATTCTGAAATTTTTTGCTTTTTCCTACTCCTCTTAGCATGATGAAGAAGATTCAAAGAGAGTGAGATGCCAGCTCCTTTCATTCAGTCAGTAGCTTCAAACATTTCTGGTATATGAATAACATGATGTTTTTCAATGGCAAAAATCAATGAATAATGTGAATGCACAAACAGTAATTTCTCCGCATTGCTAGGTGCAATTCTGAAATTTTTTGCTTTTTCCTGCTCCTCTTAGCATGATAAAGAAGATTCAAAGAGAGTGAGATGCCAGCTACTTTCATTCAGTCAGTAGCTTCAAACATTTCTGGACGTTTTTCAATGGCAAAAATCAATGAATAATGTGAATGCACAAACAGTAATTTCTCCGCATTGCAAGGTGAAATTCTGAAACTTTTTGCTTTTTCCTGCTCCTCTTAGCATGATAAAGAAGATTCAAAGAGAGTGAAATGCCAGCTCTTTTCATTCAGTCAGTAGTTTCAAACATTTCTGGACGTTTTTCAATGGCAAAAATCAATGAATATTGTAAATGCACAAACAGTAATTTCTCCGCATTGCAAGTTGCAATTCTGAAATTTTTTGCTTTTTCCTGCTTCTCTTAGCACGATAAAGAAGATTCAAAGAGAGTGAGATGCCAGCTCTTTTCATTCAGTCAGTAGCTTCAAACATTTCTTGTATATGAATAACATGATGTTTTTTAATGGCAAAAATCAATGAATAATGTGAATGCACAAACAGTAATTTCTCCGCATTGCAAGGTGCAATTCTGAAATTTTTTGCTTTTCCTGCTCCTCTTAGCGTGATAAAGAAGATTCAAAGAGAGTGAGATGCCAGCTCCTTTCATTCAGTCAGTAGCTTCAAACATTTCTGGACGTTTTTCAATGGCAAAAATCAATGAATATTGTAAATGCACAAACAGTAATTTCTCCGCATTGCAAGGTGCAATTCTGAAATTTTTTGCTTTTTCCTGCTCCTCTTAGCATGATAAAGAAGATTCAAAGAGAGTGAGATGCTAGCTTTTTTCATTCAGTCAGTAGCTTCAAACATTTCTGGTATATGAATAACATGATGTTTTTCAATGGCAAAAATCAATGAATAATGTGAATGCACAAACAGTAATTACTCCGCATTGCAAGGTGCAATTCTGAAATTTTTTGCTTTTTCCCGCTCCTCTTAGCATGATAAAGAAGATTCAAAGAGAGTGACTTGCCAGCTCCTTTCATTCAGTCTGTAGCTTCAAACATTTCTGGACGTTTTTCAATGGCAAAAATCAATGAATATTGTAAATGCACAAACAGTAATTTCTCCGCATTGCAAGGTGCAATTCTGAAATTTTTTGCTTTTTCCTGCTCCTCTTAGCATGATAAAGAAGATTCAAAGAGAGTGAGATGCCAGCTCTTTTCATTCAGTCAGTAGCTTTAAACATTTCTGGTATATGAATAACATGATGTTTTTCAATGGCAAAAATCAATGAATAATGTGAATGCACAAACAGGAATTTCTCCGCATTGCAAGGTGCAATTCTGAAATTTTTTGCTTTTTCCTGCTCCTCTTAGCATGTTAAAGAAGATTCAAAGAGAGTGAGATGCCAGCTCTGTTCATTCAGTCAGTAGCTTCAAACATTTCTGGACGTTTTTCAATGGCAAAAATCAATGAATATTGTAAATGCACAAACAGTAATTTCTCCGCATTGCAAGGTGCAATTCTGAAATTTTTAACTTTTTCCTGCTCCTCTTAGCATGATAAAGAAGATTCAAAAAGAGTGAGATGCCAGCTCCTTTCATTCAGTCAGTAGCTTCAAACATTTCTGGACGTTTTTCAATGGCAAAAATCAATGAATATTGTAAATGCACAAACAGTAATTTCTCCGCATTGCAAGGTGCAATTCTGAAATTTTTTGCTTTTTCCTGCTCCTCTTAGCATGATAATGAAGATTCAAAGAGAGTGAGATGCCAGCTCTTTTCATTCAGTCAGTAGCTTCAAACATTTCTGGTATAGGAATAACATGATGTTTTTCAATGGCAAAAATCAATGGATAATGTGAATGCACAAAAAGTAATTTCTCCGCATTGCAAGGTGCAATTCTGAAATTTTTTGCTTTTTCCTGCTCCTCTTAGCATGATAAAGATTGAAAGAGAGTGAGATGCCAGCTCCTTTCATTCCGTCAGTAGCTTCAAACATTTCTGGATGTTTTTCAATGGCGAAAATCAATGAAAAATGTGAATGCACAAACAGTAATTTCTCCGCATTGCAAGGTGCAATTCTGAAATTTTTTGCTTTTTCCTACTCCTCTTAGCATGATAAAGAAGATTCAACGAGAGTGAGATGCCAGCTCTTTTCATTCAGTCAGTAGCTTCAAACATTTCTGGACGTTTTTCAATGGCAAGAATCAATGAATATTGTAAATGCACAAACAGTAATTTCTCCGCATTGCAAGGTGCAATTCTAAAATTTTTTGTTTTTTCCTGCTCCTCTTAGCATGATAAAGAAGATTCAAAGAGAGTGAGATGCCAGCTCTTTTCATTCAGTCAGTAGCTTCAAACATTTCTGGTATATGAATAACATGATGCTTTTCAATGGCAAAAATCAATGAAAAATGTGAATGCATAAACAGTAATTTCTCCGCATTGCAAGGTGCAATTCTGAAATTTTTTGCTTTTTCCTGCTCCTCTTAGCATGATAAAGAAGATTCAAAGAGAGTGTGATGTCAGCTCTTTTCATTCAGTCAGTAGCTTCAAACATTTCTGGTATATGAATAACATGATGCTTTTCAATGGCAAAAATCAATGAATAATGTGAATGCACAAACAGTAATTTCTCCGCATTGCAAGGTGCAATTCTGAAATTTTTTGCTTTTTCCTGCTCCTCTTAGCATGATAAAGAAGATTCAAAGAGAGTGAGATGCCAGCTCCTTTCATACCGTCAGTAGCTACAAACATTTCTGGACGTTTTTCAATGGCAAAAATCAATGAATATTGCAAATGCACAAACAGTAATTTCTCCGCATTGCAAGGTGCAATTCTGAAATTTTTTGCTTTTTCCTGCTCCTCTTAGCTTGATAAAGAAGATTTAAAGAGAGTGAGATGCCAGCTCTTTTCATTCAGTCAGTAGCTTCAAACATTTCTGGTATATGAATAACATGATGTTTTTCAATGGCAAAAATCAATGAATAATGTGAATGCGCAAACAGTAATTTCTCCGCATTGCAAGGTGCAATTCTGAAATTTTTTGCTTTTTCCTGCTCCTCTTAGCATGATAAAGAAGATTCAAAGAGCGTGAGATGCCAGCTCTTTTCATTCAGTCAGTAGCTTCAAATATTTCTGGACGTTTTTCAATGGCAAAAATCAATGAATATTGTAAATGCACAAACAGTAATTTCTCCGCATTGCAAGGTGCAATTCTGAAATTTTTTGCTTTTTCCTGCTCCTCTTAGCATGATAAAGAAGATTCAAAGAGCGTGAGATGCCAGCTCCTTTCATTCAGTCAGTAGCTTCAAATATTTCTGGTATATGAATAGCATGATGTTTTTCAATGGCAAAAATCAATGAATAATGTGAATGCACAAACAGTAATTGCTCCGCATTGCAAGGTGCAATTCTGAAATTTTTTGCTTTTTCCTGCTCCTCTTAGCATGATAAAGAAGATTCAAAGAGAGTGAGATGCCAGCTCTTTTCATTCAGTCAGTAGCTTCAAACATTTCTGGTATATGAATAACATGATGCTTTTCAATGGCAAAAATCAATGAATAATGTGAATGCACAAACAGTAATTTCTCCGCATTGCAAGGTGCAATTCTGAAATTTTTTGCTTTTTCCTGCTCCTCTTAGCATGATAAAGAAGATTCAAAGAGAGTTAGATGCCAGCTCCTTTCATTCCGTCAGTAGCTTCAAACATTTCTGGACGTTTTTCAATGGCAAAAATCAATGAATATTGTAAATGCACAAACAGTAATTTCTCCGCATTGCAAGGTGCAATTCTGAAATGTTTTGCTTTTTCCTGCTCCTCTTAGCATGATAAAGAAGATTCAAAGAGAGTGAGATGCCAGCTCTTTTCATTCAGTCAGTAGCTTCAAACATTTCTGGTATATGAATAACATGATGTTTTTCAATGGCAAAAATCAATGAATAATGTGATTGCACAAACAGTAATTTCTCCGCATTGCAAGGTGCAATTCTGACATTTTTTGCTTTTTCCTGCTCCTCTTAGCATGATAAAGAAGATTCAAAGAGAATGAGATGCCAGCTCCTTTCATTCAGTCAGTAGCTTCAAACATTTCTGGATGTTTTACAATGGCAAAAATCAATGAATAATATGAATGCACAAACAGTAATTTCTCCGCATTGCAAGGTGCAATTCTGAAATTTTTTGCTTTTTCCTGCTCCTCTTAGCATGATAAAGAAGATTCAAAGAGAGTGAGATGCCAGCTCTTTTCATTCAGTCAGTAGCTTAAAACATTTCTGGTATATGAATAACATGATGTTTTTCAATGGCAAAAATCAATGAATAATGTCAATGCACAAACAGTAATTTCTCCGCATTGCAAGGTGCAATTCTGAAATTTTTTGCTTTTTCCTGCTCCTCTTAGCATGATAATGAAGATTCAAAGAGAGTGAGATGCCAGCTCTTTTCATTCAGTCAGTAGCTTCAAACATTTCTGGACGTTTTTCAATGGCAAAAATCAATGAATATTGTAAATGCACAAACAGTAATTTCTCCGCATTGCAAGGTGCAATTCTGAAATTTTTTGCTTTTCCTGCTCCTCTTAGCATGATAATGAAGATTCAAAGAGAGTGAGATGCCAGCTCTTTTCATTCAGTCAGTAGCTTCAAACATTTCTGGTATATGAATAACATGATGTTTTTCAATGGCAAAAATCAATGGATAATGTGAATGCACAAACAGTAATTTCTCCGCATTGCAAGGTGCAATTCTGAAATTTTTTGCTTTTTCCTGCTCCTCTTAGCATGATAAAGATTGAAAGAGAGTGAGATGCCAGCTCCTTTCATTCCGTCAGTAGCTTCAAACATTTCTGGACGTTTTTCAATGGCGAAAATCAATGAAAAATGTGAATGCACAAACAGTAATTTCTCCGCATTGCAAGGTGCAATTCTGAAATTTTTTGCTTTTTCCTACTCCACTTAGCATGATAAAGAAGATTCAACGAGAGTGAGATGCCAGCTCTTTTCATTCAGTCAGTAGCTTCAAACATTTCTGGACATTTTTCAATGGCAAAAATCAATGAATATTGTAAATGCACAAACAGTAATTTCTCCGCATTGCAAGGTGCAATTCTAAAATTTTTTGTTTTTTCCTGCTCCTCTTAGCATGATAAAGAAGATTCAAAGAGAGTGAGATGCCAGCTCTTTTCATTCAGTCAGTAGCTTCAAACATTTCTGGTATATGAATAACATGATGCTTTTCAATGGCAAAAATCAATGAATAATGTGAATGCATAAACAGTAATTTCTCCGCATTGCAAGGTGCAATTCTGAAATTTTTTGCTTTTTCCTGCTCCTCTTAGCATGATAAAGAAGATTCAAAGAGAGTGAGATGTCAGCTCTTTTCATTCAGTCAGTAGCTTCAAACATTTCTGGTATATGAATAACATGATGCTTTTCAATGGCAAAAATCAATGAATAATGTGAATGCACAAACAGTAATTTCTCCGCATTGCAAGGTGCAATTCTGAAATTTTTTGCTTTTTCCTGCTCCTCTTAGCATGATAAAGAAGATTCAAAGAGAGTGAGATGCCAGCTCCTTTCATACCGTCAGTAGCTACAAACATTTCTGGACGTTTTTCAATGGCAAAAATCAATGAATATTGTAAATGCACAAACAGTAATTTCTCCGCATTGCAAGGTGCAATTCTGAAATTTTTTGCTTTTTCCTGCTCCTCTTAGCTTGATAAAGAAGATTTAAAGAGAGTGAGATGCCAGCTCTTTTCATTCAGTCAGTAGCTTCAAACATTTCTGGTATATGAATAACATGATGTTTTTCAATGGCAAAAATCAATGAATAATGTGAATGCGCAAACAGTAATTTCTCCGCATTGCAAGGTGCAATTCTGAAATTTTTTGCTTTTTCCTGCTCCTCTTAGCATGATAAAGAAGATTCAAAGAGCGTGAGATGCCAGCTCTTTTCATTCAGTCAGTAGCTTCAAATATTTCTGGACGTTTTTCAATGGCAAAAATCAATGAATATTGTAAATGCACAAACAGTAATTTCTCCGCATTGCAAGGTGCAATTCTGAAATTTTTTGCTTTTTCCTGCTCCTCTTAGCATGATAAAGAAGATTCAAAGAGCGTGAGATGCCAGCTCTTTTCATTCAGTCAGTAGCTTCAAATATTTCTGGTATATGAATAGCATGATGTTTTTCAATGGCAAAAATCAATGAATAATGTGAATGCACAAACAGTAATTGCTCCGCATTGCAAGGTGCAATTCTGAAATTTTTTGCTTTTTCCTGCTCCTCTTAGCATGATAAAGAAGATTCAAAGAGAGTGAGATGCCAGCTCTTTTCATTCAGTCAGTAGCTTCAAACATTTCTGGTATATGAATAACATGATGCTTTTCAATGGCAAAAATCAATGAATAATGTGAATGCACAAACAGTAATTTCTCCGCATTGCAAGGTGCAATTCTGAAATTTTTTGCTTTTTCCTGCTCCTCTTAGCATGATAAAGAAGATTCAAAGAGAGTTAGATGCCAGCTCCTTTCATTCCGTCAGTAGCTTCAAACATTTCTGGACGTTTTTCAATGGCAAAAATCAATGAATATTGTAAATGCACAAACAGTAATTTCTCCGCATTGCAAGGTGCAATTCTGAAATGTTTTGCTTTTTCCTGCTCCTCTTAGCATGATAAAGAAGATTCAAAGAGAGTGAGATGCCAGCTCTTTTCATTCAGTCAGTAGCTTCAAACTTTTCTGGTATATGAATAACATGATGTTTTTCAATGGCAAAAATCAATGAATAATGTGATTGCACAAACAGTAATTTCTCCGCATTGCAAGGTGCAATTCTGACATTTTTTGCTTTTTCCTGCTCCTCTTAGCATGATAAAGAAGATTCAAAGAGAGTGAGATGCCAGCTCCTTTCATTCAATCAGTAGCTTCAAACATTTCTGGATGTTTTACAATGGCAAAAATCAATGAATAATATGAATGCACAAACAGTAATTTCTCCGCATTGCAAGGTGCAATTCTGAAATTTTTTGCTTTTTCCTGCTCCTCTTAGCATGATAAAGAAGATTCAAAGAGAGTGAGATGCCAGCTCTTTTCATTCAGTCAGTAGCTTCAAACATTTCTGGACGTTTTTCAATGGCAAAAATCAATGAATATTGTAAATGCAAAAAAAGTAATTTCTCCGCATTGCAAGGTGCAATTCTGAAATTTTTTGCTTTTTCCTGCTCCTCTTAGCATGATAAAGAAGATTCGAAGAGAGTGAGATGCCAGCTCTTTTCATTCAGTCAGTAGCTTCAAACATTTCTGGTATATGAATAACATGATGTTTTTTAATGGCAAAAATCAATGAATAATGTGAATGCACAAACAGTAATTTCTCCGCATTGCAATGTGCAATTCTGAAATTTTTTGCATTTTCCTGCTCCTTTTAGCATGGTAAAGAAGATTCAAAGAGAGTGAGATGCCAGCTCCTTTCATTCAGTCAGTAGCTTCAAACATTTCTGGACATTTTTCAATGGCAAAAATCAATGAATATTGTAAATGCACAAACAGTAATTTCTCCGCATTGCAAGGTGCAATTCTGAAATTTTTTGCTTTTTCCTGCTCCTCTTAGCATGATAAAGAAGACTCAAAGAGAGTGAGATGCCAGCTCTTTTCATTCAGTCAGTAGCTTCAAACATTTCTGGTATATGAATAACATGATGTTTTTCAATGGCAAAAATCAATGAATAATGTGAATGCACAAACAGTAATTTCTCCGCATTGCAAGGTGCAATTCTGAAATTTTTTGCTTTTTCCTGCTCCTCTTAGCATGATAAAGAAGATTCAAAGAGAGTGAGATGCCAGCTCCTTTCATTCAGTCAGTAGCTTCAAACATTTCTGGACGATTTTCAAGGGCAAAAATCAATGAATATTGTAAATGCACAAACAGTAATTTCTACGCATTGCAAGGTGCAATTCTGAAATTTTTTGCTTTTTCCTGCTCCTCTTAGCATGATAAAGAAGATTCAAAGAGAGTGAGATGCCAGCTCTTTTCATTCAGTCAGTAGCTTCAAACATTTCTGGTATATGAATAACATGATGTTTTTCAATGGCAAAAATCAATGAATAATGTGAATGCACAACCAGTAATTTCTCCACATTGCAAGGTGCAATTCTGAAATTTTTTGCTTTTTCCTGCTCCTCTTAGCATGATAAAGAAGATTCAAAGAGAGTGAGATGCCAGCTCCTTTCATTCCGTCAGTAGCTTCAAACATTTCTGGACGTTTTTCAATGGCAAAAATCAATGAATATTGTAAATGCACAAACAGTAATTTCTCCGCATTGCAAGGTGCAATTCTGAAATTTTTTGCTTTTTCCTGCTCCTCTTAGCATGATAAAGAAGATTCAAAGAGAGTGAGATGCCAGCTCTTTTCATTCAGTCAGTAGCTTCAAACATTTCTGGACGTTTTTCAATGGCAAAAATCAATGAATATTGTAAATGCACAAAAAGTAATTTCTCCGCATTGCAAGGTGCAATTCTGAAATTTTTTGCTTTTTCCTGCTCCTCTTAGCATGATAAAGAAGATTCGAAGAGAGTGAGATGCCAGCTCTTTTCATTCAGTCAGTAGCTTCAAACATTTCTGGTATATGAATAACATGATGTTTTTTAATGGCAAAAATCAATGAATAATGTGAATGCACAAACAGTAATTTCTCCGCATTGCAAGGTGCAATTCTGAAATTTTTTGCTTTTTCCTGCTCCTTTTAGCATGGTAAAGAAGATTCAAAGAGAGTGAGATGCCAGCTCTGTTCATTCAGTCAGTAGCTTCAAACATTTCTGGACGTTTTTCAATGGCAAAAATCAATGAATATTGTAAATGCACAAACAGTAATTTCTCCGCATTGCAAGGTGCAATTCTGAAATTTTTTGCTTTTTCCTGCTCCTCTTAGCATGATAAAGAAGACTCAAAGAGAGTGAGATGCCAGCTCTTTTCATTCAGTCAGTAGCTTCAAACATTTCTGGTATATGAATAACATGATGTTTTTCAATGGCAAAAATCAATGAATAATGTGAATGCACAAACAGTAATTTCTCCGCATTGCAAGGTGCAATTCTGAAATTTTTTGCTTTTTCCTGCTCCTCTTAGCATGATAAAGAAGATTCAAAGAGAGTGAGATGCCAGCTCCTTTCATTCAGTCAGTAGCTTCAAACATTTCTGGACGATTTTCAATGGCAAAAATCAATGAATATTGTAAATGCACAAACAGTAATTTCTACGCATTGCAAGGTGCAATTCTGAAATTTTTTGCTTTTTCCTGCTCCTCTTAGCATGATAAAGAAGATTCAAAGAGAGTGAGATGCCAGCTCTTTTCATTCAGTCAGTAGCTTCAAACATTTCTGGTATATGAATAACATGATGTTTTTCAATGGCAAAAATCAATGAATAATGTGAATGCACAACCAGTAATTTCTCCACATTGCAAGGTGCAATTCTGAAATTTTTTGCTTTTTCCTGCTCCTCTTAGCATGATAAAGAAGATTCAAAGAGAGTGAGATGCCAGCTCCTTTCATTCCGTCAGTAGCTTCAAACATTTCTGGACGTTTTTCAATGGCAAAAATCAATGAATATTGTAAATGCACAAACAGTAATTTCTCCGCATTGCAAGGTGCAATTCTGAAATTTTTTGCTTTTTCCTGCTCCTCTTAGCATGATAAAGAAGATTCAAAGAGAGTGAGATGCCAGCTCCTTTCATTCAGTCTGTAGCTTCAAACATTTCTGGACGTTTTTCAATGGCAAAAATCAATGAATATTGTAAATGCACAAACATTAATTTCTCCGGATTGCAAGGTGCAATTCTGAAATTTTTTGGTTTTTCCTGCTCCTCTTAGCATGATAAAGAAGATTCAAAGAGAGTGAGGTGCCAGCTCTTTTCATTCAGTCAGTAGCTTCAAACATTTCTGGTATATGAATAACATGATGTTTTTCAATGGCAAAAATCAATGAATAATGTGAATGCACAAACAGTAATTTCTCCGCATTGCAAGCTGCAATTCTGAAATTTTTTGCTTTTTCCTGCTCCTCTTAGCATGATAAAGAAGATTCAAAGAGAGTGAGATGCCAGCTCTTTTCATTCAGTCAGTAGCTTCAAACATTTCTGGTATATGAATAACATGATGTTTTTCAATGGCAAAAATCAATGAATAATGTGAATGCACAAACAGTAATTTCTCCGCATTGCAAGGTGCAATTCTGAAATTTTTTGCTTTTTCCTGCTCCTCTTAGCATGATAAAGAAGATTCAAAGAGAGTGAGATGCCAGCTCTTTTCATTCAGTCAGTAGCTTCAAACATTTCTGGACGTTTTTCAATGGCAAAAATCAATGAATATAGTAAATGCACAAACAGTAATTTCTCCGCATTGCAAGGTGCAATTCTGAAATTTTTTGCTTTTTCCTGCTCCTCTTAGCATGATAAAGAAGATTCAAAGAGAGTGAGGTGCCAGCTCTTTTCATTCAGTCAGTAGCTTCAAACATTTCTTGTATATGAATAACATGATGTTTTTCAATGGCAAAAATCAATGAATAATGTGAATGCACAAACAGTAATTTCTTCGCATTGCAAGGTGCAATTCTGAAATTTTTTGCTTTTTCCTGCTCCTCTTAGCATGTTAAAGAAGATTCAAAGAGAGTGAGATGCCAGCTCTGTTCATTCAGTCAGTAGCTTCAAACATTTCTGGACGTTTTTCAATGGCAAAAATCAATGAATATTGTAAATGCACAAACAGTAATTTCTCCGCATTGCAAGGTGCAATTCTGAAATTTTTTGCTTTTTCCTCCTCCTCTTAGCATGATAAAGAAGATTCAAAGAGAGTGAGATGCCAGCTCTTTTCATTCAGTCAGTAGCTTAAAACATTTCTGGTATATGAATAACATGATGTTTTTCAATGGCAAAAATCAATGAATAATGTCAATGCACAAACAGTAATTTCTCCGCATTGCAAGGTGCAATTCTGAAATTTTTTGCTTTTTCCTGCTCCTCTTAGCATGATAAAGAAGATTCAAAGAGAGTGAGATGCCAGCTCTTTTCATTCAGTCAGTAGCTTCAAACATTTCTGGTATATGAATAACATGATGTTTTTCAATGGCAAAAATCAATGAATAATGTGAATGCACAACCAGTAATTTCTCCGCATTGCAAGGTGCAATTCTGAAATTTTTTGCTTTTTCCTGCTCCTCTTAGCATGATAAAGAAGATTCAAAGAGAGTGAGATGCCAGCTCCTTTCATTCCGTCAGTAGCTTCAAACATTTATGGACGTTTTTCAATGGCAAAAATCAATGAATATTGTAAATGCACAAACAGTAATTTCTCCGCATTGCAAGGTGCAATTCTGAAATTTTTTGCTTTTTCCTGCTCCTCTTAGCATGATAAAGAAGATTCAAAGAGAGTGAGATGCCAGCTCCTTTCATTCAGTCAGTAGCTTCAAACATTTCTGGACGTTTTTCAATGGCAAAAATCAATGAATATTGTAAATGCACAAACAGTAATTTCTCCGGATTGCATGGTGCAATTCTGAAATTTTTTGCTTTTTCCTGCTCCTCTTAGCATGATAAAGAGGATTCAAAGAGAGTGAGGTGCCAGCTCTTTTCATTCAGTCAGTAGCTTCAAACATTTCTGGTATATGAATAACATGATGTTTTTCAATGGCAAAAATCAATGAATAATGTGAATGCACAAACAGTAATTTCTTCGCATTGCAAGGTGCAATTCTGAAATTTTTTGCTTTTTCCTGCTCCTCTTAGCATGTTAAAGAAGATTCAAAGAGAGTGAGATGCCAGCTCTGTTCATTCAGTCAGTAGCTTCAAACATTTCTGGACGTTTTTCAATGGCAAAAATCAATGAATATTGTAAATGCACAAACAGTAATTTCTCCGCATTGCAAGGTGCAATTCTGAAATTTTTTGCTTTTTCCTCCTCCTCTTAGCATGATAAAGAAGATTCAAAGAGAGTGAGATGCCAGCTCTTTTCATTCAGTCAGTAGCTTAAAACATTTCTGGTATATGAATAACATGATGTTTTTCAATGGCAAAAATCAATGAATAATGTCAATGCACAAACAGTAATTTCTCCGCATTGCAAGGTGCAATTCTGAAATTTTTTACTTTTTCCTGCTTCTCTTAGCATGATAAAGAAGATTCAAAGAGAGTGAGATGCCAGCTCCTTCCATTCAGTCAGTAGCTTCAAACATTTCTGGACGTTTTTCAATGGCAAAAATCAATGAATATTGTAAATGCACAAACATTAATTTCTCCGGATTGCAAGGTGCAATTCTGAAATTTTTTGGTTTTTCCTGCTCCTCTTAGCATGATAAAGAAGATTCAAAGAGAGTGAGGTGCCAGCTCTTTTCATTCAGTCAGTAGCTTCAAACATTTCTGGTATATGAATAACATGATGTTTTTCAATGGCAAAAATCAATGAATAATGTGAATGCACAAACAGTAATTTCTCCGCATTGCAAGGTGCAATTCTGAAATTTTTTGCTTTTTCCTGCTCCTCTTAGCATGATAAAGAAGATTCAAAGAGAGTGAGATGCCAGCTCTTTTCATTCAGTCAGTAGCTTCAAACATTTCTGGTATATGAATAACATGATGTTTTTCAATGGCAAAAATCAATGAATAATGTGAATGCACAAACAGTAATTTCTCCGCATTGCAAGGTGCAATTCTGAAATTTTTTGCTTTTTCCTGCTCCTCTTAGCATGATAAAGAAGATTCAAAGAGAGTGAGATGCCAGCTCTTTTCATTCAGTCAGTAGCTTCAAACATTTCTGGACGTTTTTCAAAGGCAAAAATCAATGAATATTGTAAATGCACAAACAGTAATTTCTCCGCATTGCAAGGTGCAATTCTGAAATTTTTTGCTTTTTCCTGCTCCTCTTAGCATGATAAAGAAGATTCAAAGAGAGTGAGGTGCCAGCTCTTTTCATTCAGTCAGTAGCTTCAAACATTTCTGGTATATGAATAACATGATGTTTTTCAATGGCAAAAATCAATGAATAATGTGAATGCACAAACAGTAATTTCTTCGCATTGCAAGGTGCAATTCTGAAATTTTTTGCTTTTTCCTGCTCCTCTTAGCATGTTAAAGAAGATTCAAAGAGAGTGAGATGCCAGCTCTGTTCATTCAGTCAGTAGCTTCAAACATTTCTGGACGTTTTTCAATGGCAAAAATCAATGAATATTGTAAATGCACAAACAGTAATTTCTCCGCATTGCAAGGTGCAATTCTGAAATTTTTTGCTTTTTCCTCCTCCTCTTAGCACGATAAAGAAGATTCAAAGAGAGTGAGATGCCAGCTCTTTTCATTCAGTCAGTAGCTTAAAACATTTCTGGTATATGAATAACATGATGTTTTTCAATGGCAAAAATCAATGAATAATGTCAATGCACAAACAGTAATTTCTCCGCATTGCAAGGTGCAATTCTGAAATTTTTTGCTTTTTCCTGCTCCTCTTAGCATGATAAAGAAGATTCAAAGAGAGTGAGATGCCAGCTCTTTTCATTCAGTCAGTAGCTTCAAACATTTCTGGTATATGAATAACATGATGTTTTTCAATGGCAAAAATCAATGAATAATGTGAATGCACAACCAGTAATTTCTCCGCATTGCAAGGTGCAATTCTGAAATTTTTTGCTTTTTCCTGCTCCTCTTAGCATGATAAAGAAGATTCAAAGAGAGTGAGATGCCAGCTCC
The DNA here is from genome assembly GCF_046119375.1 of Phyllobates terribilis. Classification (NCBI taxonomy): domain Eukaryota; kingdom Metazoa; phylum Chordata; class Amphibia; order Anura; family Dendrobatidae; genus Phyllobates; species Phyllobates terribilis. The sequence goes on from NW_027362813.1 coordinate 5,635,776, forward strand.
TTTCATTCAGTCAGTAGCTTCAAACATTTCTGGACGTTTTTCAATGGCAAAAATCAATGAATATTGTAAATGCACAAACAGTAATTTCTCCGGATTGCATGGTGCAATTCTGAAATTTTTTGCTTTTTCCTGCTCCTCTTAGCATGATAAAGAAGATTCAAAGAGAGTGAGGTGCCAGCTCTTTTCATTCAGTCAGTAGCTTCAAACATTTCTGGTATATGAATAACATGATGTTTTTCAATGGCAAAAATCAATGAATAATGTGAATGCACAAACAGTAATTTCTTCGCATTGCAAGGTGCAATTCTGAAATTTTTTGCTTTTTCCTGCTCCTCTTAGCATGTTAAAGAAGATTCAAAGAGAGTGAGATGCCAGCTCTGTTCATTCAGTCAGTAGCTTCAAACATTTCTGGACGTTTTTCAATGGCAAAAATCAATGAATATTGTAAATGCACAAACAGTAATTTCTCCGCATTGCAAGGTGCAATTCTGAAATTTTTTGCTTTTTCCTCCTCCTCTTAGCATGATAAAGAAGATTCAAAGAGAGTGAGATGCCAGCTCTTTTCATTCAGTCAGTAGCTTAAAACATTTCTGGTATATGAATAACATGATGTTTTTCAATGGCAAAAATCAATGAATAATGTCAATGCACAAACAGTAATTTCTCCGCATTGCAAGGTGCAATTCTGAAATTTTTTACTTTTTCCTGCTTCTCTTAGCATGATAAAGAAGATTCAAAGAGAGTGAGATGCCAGCTCCTTCCATTCAGTCAGTAGCTTCAAACATTTCTGGACGTTTTTCAATGGCAAAAATCAATGAATATTGTAAATGCACAAACAGTAATTTCTCCGCATTGCAAGGTGCAATTCTGAAATTTTTTGCTTTTTCCTGCTCCTCTTAGCATGATAATGAAGATTCAAAGAGAGTGAGATGCCATCTCTTATCATTCAGTCAGTAGCTTCAAACATTTCTGGTATATGAATAACATGATGTTTTTCAATGGCAAAAATCAATGGATAATGTGAATGCACAAACAGTAATTTCTCCGCATTGCAAGGTGCAATTCTGAATTTTTTTGCTTTTTCCTGCTCCTCTTAGCATGATAAAGATTGAAAGAGAGTGAGATGCCAGTCCTTTCATTCCGTCAGTAGCTTCAAACATTTCTGGACGTTTTTCAATGGCAAAAATCAATGAATAATGTGAATGCACAAACAGTAATTTCTCCGCATTGCAAGGTGCAATTCTGAAATTTTTTGCTTTTTCCTACTCCTCTTAGCATGGTAAAGAAGATTCAACGAGAGTGAGATGCCAGCTCTTTTCATTCAGTCAGTAGCTTCAAACATTTCTGGACGTTTTTCAATGGCAAAAATCAATGAATATTGTAAATGCACAAACCGTAATTTCTCCGCATTGCAAGGTGCAATTCTAAAATTTTTTGTTTTTTCCTGCTCCTCTTAGCATGATAAAGAAGATTCAAAGAGAGTGAGATGCCAGCTCTTTTCATTCAGTCAGTAGCTTCAAACATTTCTGGTATATGAATAACATGATGCTTTTCAATGGCAAAAATCAATGAATAAAGTGAATGCACAAACAGTAATTTCTCCGCATTGCAAGGTGCAATTCTGAAATTTTTTGCTTTTTCCTGCTCCTCTTAGCATGATAAAGAAGATTCAAAGAGAGTGAGATGTCAGCTCTTTTCATTCAGTCAGTAGCTTCAAACATTTCTGGTATATGAATAACATGATGCTTTTCAATGGCAAAAATCAATGAATAATGTGAATGCACAAACAGTAATTTCTCCGCATTGCAAGGTGCAATTCTGAAATTTTTTGCTTTTTCCTGCTCCTCTTAGCATGATAAAGAAGATTCAAAGAGAGTGAGATGCCAGCTCCTTTCATACCGTCAGTAGCTTCAAACATTTCTGGACGTTTTTCAATGGCAAAAATCAATGAATATTGTAAATGCACAAACAGTAATTTCTCCGCATTGCAAGGTGCAATTCTGAAATTTTTTGCTTTTTCCTGCTCCTCTTAGCATGATAAAGAAGATTCAAAGAGCGTGAGATGCCAGCTCTTTTCATTCAGTCAGTAGCTTCAAATATTTCTGGTATATGAATAACATGATGTTTTTCAATGGCAAAAATCAATGAATAATGTGAATGCACAAACAGTAATTTCTCCGCATTGCAAGGTGCAATTCTGAAATTTTTTGCTTTTTCCTGCTCCTCTTAGCATGATAAAGAAGATTCAAAGAGAGTTAGATGCCAGCTCCTTTCATTCCGTCAGTAGCTTCAAACATTTCTGGACGATTTTCAATGGCAAAAATCAATGAATATTGTAAATGCACAAACAGTAATTTCTCCGCATTGCAAGGTGCAATTCTGAAATGTTTTGCTTTTTCCTGCTCCTCTTAGCATGATAAAGAAGATTCAAAGAGAGTGAGATGCCAGCTCTTTTCATTCAGTCAGTAGCTTCAAACATTTCTGGTATATGAATAACATGATGTTTTTCAATGGCAAAAATCAATGAATAATGTGATTGCACAAACAGTAATTTCTCCGCATTGCAAGGTGCAATTCTGAAATTTTTTGCTTTTTCCTGCTCCTCTTAGCATGATAAAGAAGATTCAAAGAGAGTGAGATGCCAGCTCCTTTCATTCAGTCAGTAGCTTCAAACATTTCTGGACGTTTTACAATGGCAAAAATCAATGAATAATATGAATGCACAAACAGTAATTTCTCCGCATTGCAAGGTGCAATTCTGAAATTTTTTGCTTTTTCCTGCTCCTCTTAGCATGATAAAGAAGATTCAAAGAGAGTGAGATGCCAGCTCTTTTCATTCAGTCAGTAGCTTCAAACATTTCTGGACGTTTTTCAATGGCAAAAATCAATGAATATTGTAAATGCACAAACAGTAATTTCTCCGCATTGCAAGGTGCAATTCTGAAATTTTTTGCTTTTTCCTGCTCCTCTTAGCATGATAAAGAAGATTCGAAGAGAGTGAGATGCCAGCTCTTTTCATTCAGTCAGTAGCTTCAAACATTTCTGGTATATGAATAACATGATGTTTTTTAATGGCAAAAATCAATGAATAATGTGAATGCACAAACAGTAATTTCTCCGCATTGCAAGGTGCAATTCTGAAATTTTTTGCTTTTTCCTGCTCCTCTTTGCATGGTAAAGAAGATTCAAAGAGAGTGAGATGCCAGCTCCTTTCATTCAGTCAGTAGCTTCAAACATTTCTGGACGTTTTTCAATGGCAAAAATCAATGAATATTGTAAATGCACAAACAGTAATTTCTCCGCATTGCAAGGTGCAATTCTGAAATTTTTTGCTTTTTCCTGCTCCTCTTAGCATGATAAAGAAGACTCAAAGAGAGTGAGATGCCAGCTCTTTTCATTCAGTCAGTAGCTTCAAACATTTCTGGTATATGAATAACATGATGCTTTTCAATGGCAAAAATCAATGAATAATGTGAATGCACAAACAGTAATTTCTCCGCATTGCAAGGTGCAATTCTGAAATTTTTTGCTTTTTCCTGCTCCTCTTAGCATGATAAAGAAGATTCAAAGAGAGTGAGATGTCAGCTCTTTTCATTCAGTCAGTAGCTTCAAACATTTCTGGTATATGAATAACATGATGCTTTTCAATGGCAAAAATCAATGAATAATGTGAATGCACAAACAGTAATTTCTCCGCATTGCAAGGTGCAATTCTGAAATTTTTTGCTTTTTCCTGCTCCTCTTAGCATGATAAAGAAGATTCAAAGAGAGTGAGATGCCAGCTCCTTTCATACCGTCAGTAGCTTCAAACATTTCTGGACGTTTTTCAATGGCAAAAATCAATGAATATTGTAAATGCACAAACAGTAATTTCTCCGCATTGCAAGGTGCAATTCTGAAATTTTTTGCTTTTTCCTGCTCCTCTTAGCATGATAAAGAAGACTCAAAGAGAGTGAGATGCCAGCTCTTTTCATTCAGTCAGTAGCTTCAAACATTTCTGGTATATGAATAACATGATGTTTTTCAATGGCAAAAATCAATGAATAATGTGAATGCACAAACAGTAATTTCTCCGCATTGCAAGGTGCAATTCTGAAATTTTTTGCTTTTTCCTGCTCCTCTTAGCATGATAAAGAAGATTCAAAGAGAGTGAGATGCCAGCTCCTTTCATTCAGTCAGTAGCTTCAAACATTTCTGGACGATTTTCAATGGTAAAAATCAATGAATATTGTAAATGCACAAACAGTAATTTCTCCGCATTGCAAGGTGCAATTCTGAAATGTTTTGCTTTTTCCTGCTCCTCTTAGCATGATAAAGAAGATTCAAAGAGAGTGAGATGCCAGCTCTTTTCATTCAGTCAGTAGCTTCAAACATTTCTGGTATATGAATAACATGATGTTTTTCAATGGCAAAAATCAATGAATAATGTGATTGCACAAACAGTAATTTCTCCGCATTGCAAGGTGCAATTCTGAAATTTTTTGCTTTTTCCTGCTCCTCTTAGCATGATAAAGAAGATTCAAAGAGAGTGAGATGCCAGCTCCTTTCATTCAGTCAGTAGCTTCAAACATTTCTGGACGTTTTACAATGGCAAAAATCAATGAATAATATGAATGCACAAACAGTAATTTCTCTGCATTGCAAGGTGCAATTCTGAAATTTTTTGCTTTTTCCTGCTCCTCTTAGCATGATAAAGAAGATTCAAAGAGAGTGAGATGCCAGCTCTTTTCATTCAGTCAGTAGCTTCAAACATTTCTGGACGTTTTTCAATGGCAAAAATCAATGAATATTGTAAATGCACAAACAGTAATTTCTCCGCATTGCAAGGTGCAATTCTGAAATTTTTTGCTTTTTCCTGCTCCTCTTAGCATGATAAAGAAGATTCGAAGAGAGTGAGATGCCAGCTCTTTTCATTCAGTCAGTAGCTTCAAACATTTCTGGTATATGAATAACATGATGTTTTTTAATGGCAAAAATCAATGAATAATGTGAATGCACAAACAGTAATTTCTCCGCATTGCAAGGTGCAATTCTGAAATTTTTTGCTTTTTCCTGCTCCTCTTTGCATGGTAAAGAAGATTCAAAGAGAGTGAGATGCCAGCTCCTTTCATTCAGTCAGTAGCTTCAAACATTTCTGGACGTTTTTCAATGGCAAAAATCAATGAATATTGTAAATGCACAAACAGTAATTTCTCCGCATTGCAAGGTGCAATTCTGAAATTTTTTGCTTTTTCCTGCTCCTCTTAGCATGATAAAGAAGACTCAAAGAGAGTGAGATGCCAGCTCTTTTCATTCAGTCAGTAGCTTCAAACATTTCTGGTATATGAATAACATGATGTTTTTCAATGGCAAAAATCAATGAATAATGTGAATGCACAAACAGTAATTTCTCCGCATTGCAAGGTGCAATTCTGAAATTTTTTGCTTTTTCCTGCTCCTCTTAGCATGATAAAGAAGATTCAAAGAGAGTGAGATGCCAGCTCCTTTCATTCAGTCAGTAGCTTCAAACATTTCTGGACGATTTTCAATGGCAAAAATCAATGAATATTGTAAATGCACAAACAGTAATTTCTACGCATTGCAAGGTGCAATTCTGAAATTTTTTGCTTTTTCCTGCTCCTCTTAGCATGATAAAGAAGATTCAAAGAGAGTGAGATGCCAGCTCTTTTCATTCAGTCAGTAGCTTCAAACATTTCTGGTATATGAATAACATGATGTTTTTCAATGGCAAAAATCAATGAATAATGTGAATGCACAACCAGTAATTTCTCGACATTGCAAGGTGCAATTCTGAAATTTTTTGCTTTTTCCTGCTCCACTTAGCATGATAAAGAAGATTCAAAGAGAGTGAGATGCCAGCTCCTTTCATTCCGTCAGTAGCTTCAAACATTTCTGGACGTTTTTCAATGGCAAAAATCAATGAATATTGTAAATGCACAAACAGTAATTTCTCCGCATTGCAAGGTGCAATTCTGAATTTTTTTGCTTTTTCCTGCTCCTCTTAGCATGATAAAGATTGAAAGAGAGTGAGATGCCAGCTCCTTTCATTCCGTCAGTAGCTTCAAACATTTCTGGACGTTTTTCAATGGCAAAAATCAATGAATAATGTGAATGCACAAACAGTAATTTCTGCGCATTGCAAGGTGCAATTCTGAAATTTTTTGCTTTTTCCTACTCCTCTTAGCATGGTAAAGAAGATTCAACGAGAGTGAGATGCCAGCTCTTTTCAGTCAGTCAGTAGCTTCAAACATTTCTGGACGTTTTTCAATGGCAAAAATCAATGAATATTGTAAATGCACAAACCGTAATTTCTCCGCATTGCAAGGTGCAATTCTAAAATTTTTTGTTTTTTCCTGCTCCTCTTAGCATGATAAAGAAGATTCAAAGAGAGTGAGATGCCAGCTCTTTTCATTCAGTCAGTAGCTTCAAACATTTCTGGTATATGAATAACATGATGCTTTTCAATGGCAAAAATCAATGAATAATGTGAATGCACAAACAGTAATTTCTCCGCATTGCAAGGTGCAATTCTGAAATTTTTTGCTTTTTCCTGCTCCTCTTAGCATGATAAAGAAGATTCAAAGAGAGTGAGATGTCAGCTCTTTTCATTCAGTCAGTAGCTTCAAACATTTCTGGTATATGAATAACATGATGCTTTTCAATGGCAAAAATCAATGAATAATGTGAATGCACAAACAGTAATTTCTCCGCATTGCAAGGTGCAATTCTGAAATTTTTTGCTTTTTCCTGCTCCTCTTAGCATGATAAAGAAGATTCAAAGAGAGTGAGATGCCAGCTCCTTTCATACCGTCAGTAGCTTCAAACATTTCTGGACGTTTTTCAATGGCAAAAATCAATGAATATTGTAAATGCACAAACAGTAATTTCTCCGCATTGCAAGGTGCAATTCTGAAATTTTTTGCTTTTTCCTGCTCCTCTTAGCATGATAAAGAAGATTCAAAGAGCGTGAGATGCCAGCTCTTTTCATTCAGTCAGTAGCTTCAAATATTTCTGGTATATGAATAACATGATGTTTTTCAATGGCAAAAATCAATGAATAATGTGAATGCACAAACAGTAATTGCTCCGCATTGCAAGGTGCAATTCTGAAATTTTTTGCTTTTTCCTGCTCCTCTTAGCATGATAAAGAAGATTCAAAGAGAGTGAGATGCCAGCTCTTTTCATTCAGTCAGTAGCTTCAAACATTTCTGGTATATGAATAACATGATGCTTTTCAATGGCAAAAATCAATGAATAATGTGAATGCACAAACAGTAATTTCTCCGCATTGCAAGGTGCAATTCTGAAATTTTTTGCTTTTTCCTGCTCCTCTTAGCATGATAAAGAAGATTCAAAGAGAGTTAGATGCCAGCTCCTTTCATTCCGTCAGTAGCTTCAAACATTTCTGGACGTTTTTCAATGGCAAAAATCAATGAATATTGTAAATGCACAAACAGTAATTTCTCCGCATTGCAAGGTGCAATTCTGAAATGTTTTGCTTTTTCCTGCTCCTCTTAGCATGATAAAGAAGATTCAAAGAGAGTGAGATGCCAGCTCTTTTCATTCAGTCAGTAGCTTCAAACATTTCTGGTATATGAATAACATGATGTTTTTCAATGGCAAAAATCAATGAATAATGTGATTGCACAAACAGTAATTTCTCCGCATTGCAAGGTGCAATTCTGAAATTTTTTGCTTTTTCCTGCTCCTCTTAGCATGATAAAGAACATTCAAAGAGAGTGAGATGCCAGCTCCTTTCATTCAGTCAGTAGCTTCAAACATTTCTGGACGTTTTACAATGGCAAAAATCAATGAATAATATGAATGCACAAACAGTAATTTCTCCGCATTGCAAGGTGCAATTCTGAAATTTTTTGCTTTTTCCTGCTCCTCTTAGCATGATAAAGAAGATTCAAAGAGAGTGAGATGCCAGCTCTTTTCATTCAGTCAGTAGCTTCAAACATTTCTGGACGTTTTTCAATGGCAAAAATCAATGAATATTGTAAATGCACAAACAGTAATTTCTCCGCATTGCAAGGTGCAATTCTGAAATTTTTTACTTTTTCCTGCTCCTCTTAGCATGATAAAGAAGATTCGAAGAGAGTGAGATGCCAGCTCTTTTCATTCAGTCAGTAGCTTCAAACATTTCTGGTATATGAATAACATGATGTTTTTTAATGGCAAAAATCAATGAATAATGTGAATGCACAAACAGTAATTTCTCCGCATTGCAAGGTGCAATTATGAAATTTTTTGCTTTTTCCTGCTCCTTTTGCATGGTAAAGAAGATTCAAAGAGAGTGAGATGCCAGCTCCTTTCATTCAGTCAGTAGCTTCAAACATTTCTGGACGTTTTTCAATGGCAAAATTCAATGAATATTGTAAATGCACAAACAGTAATTTCTCCGCATTGCAAGGTGCAATTCTGAAATTTTTTGCTTTTTCCTGCTCCTCTTAGCATGATAAAGAAGACTCAAAGAGAGTGAGATGCCAGCTCTTTTCATTCAGTCAGTAGCTTCAAACATTTCTGGTATATGAATAACATGATGTTTTTCAATGGCAAAAATCAATGAATAATGTGAATGCACAAACAGTAATTTCTCCGCATTGCAAGGTGCAATTCTGAAATTTTTTGCTTTTTCCTGCTCCTCTTAGCATGATAAAGAAGATTCAAAGAGAGTGAGATGCCAGCTCTTTTCATTCAGTCAGTAGCTTCAAACATTTCTGGTATATGAATAACATGATGTTTTTCAATGGCAAAAATCAATGAATAATGTGAATGCACAAACAGTAATTTCTCCGCATTGCAAGGTGCAATTCTGAAATTTTTTGCTTTTTCCTGCTCCTCTTAGCATGATAAAGAAGATTCAAAGAGAGTGAGATGCCAGCTCTTTTCATTCAGTCAGTAGCTTCAAATATTTCTGGACGTTTTTCAATGTCAAAAATCAATGAATATTGTAAATGCACAAACAGTAATTTCTCCGCATTGCAAGGTGCAATTCTGAAATTTTTTGCTTTTTCCTGCTCCTCTTAGCATGATAAAGAAGATTCAAAGAGAGTGAGATGCCAGCTCTTTTCATTCAGTCAGTAGCTTCAAACATTTCTGGTATATGAATAACATGATGTTTTTCAATGGCAAAAATCAATGAATAATGTGAATGCACAACCAGTAATTTCTCCGCATTGCAAGGTGCAATTCTGAAATTTTTTGCTTTTTCCTGCTCCTCTTAGCATGATAAAGAAGATTCAAAGAGAGTGAGATGCCAGCTCCTTTCATTCCGTCAGTAGCTTCAAACATTTATGGACGTTTTTCAATGGCAAAAATCAATGAATATTGTAAATGCACAAACAGTAATTTCTCCGGATTGCATGGTGCAATTCTGAAATTTTTTGCTTTTTCCTGCTCCTCTTAGCATGATAAAGAAGATTCAAAGAGAGTGAGGTGCCAGCTCTTTTCATTCAGTCAGTAGCTTCAAACATTTCTGGTATATGAATAACATGATGTTTTTCAATGGCAAAAATCAATGAATAATGTGAATGCACAAACAGTAATTTCTTCGCATTGCAAGGTGCAATTCTGAAATTTTTTGCTTTTTCCTGCTCCTCTTAGCATGTTAAAGAAGATTCAAAGAGAGTGAGATGCCAGCTCTGTTCATTCAGTCAGTAGCTTCAAACATTTCTGGACGTTTTTCAATGGCAAAAATCAATGAATATTGTAAATGCACAAACAGTAATTTCTCCGCATTGCAAGGTGCAATTCTGAAATTTTTTGCTTTTTCGTCCTCCTCTTAGCATGATAAAGAAGATTCAAAGAGAGTGAGATGCCAGCTCTTTTCATTCAGTCAGTAGCTTCAAACATTTCTGGTATATGAATAACATGATGTTTTTCAATGGCAAAAATCAATGAATAATGTGAATGCACAACCAGTAATTTCTCGACATTGCAAGGTGCAATTCTGAAATTTTTTGCTTTTTCCTGCTCCACTTAGCATGATAAAGAAGATTCAAAGAGAGTGAGATGCCAGCTCCTTTCATTCCGTCAGTAGCTTCAAACATTTCTGGACGTTTTTCAATGGCAAAAATCAATGAATATTGTAAATGCACAAACAGTAATTTCTCCGCATTGCAAGGTGCAATTCTGAATTTTTTTGCTTTTTCCTGCTCCTCTTAGCATGATAAAGATTGAAAGAGAGTGAGATGCCAGCTCCTTTCATTCCGTCAGTAGCTTCAAACATTTCTGGACGTTTTTCAATGGCAAAAATCAATGAATAATGTGAATGCACAAACAGTAATTTCTCCGCATTGCAAGGTGCAATTCTGAAATTTTTTGCTTTTTCCTACTCCTCTTAGCATGGTAAAGAAGATTCAACGAGAGTCAGATGCCAGCTCTTTTCATTCAGTCAGTAGCTTCAAACATTTCTGGACGTTTTTCAATGGCAAAAATCAATGAATATTGTAAATGCACAAACCGTAATTTCTCCGCATTGCAAGGTGCAATTCTAAAATTTTTTGTTTTTTCCTGCTCCTCTTAGCATGATAAAGAAGATTCAAAGAGAGTGAGATGCCAGCTCTTTTCATTCAGTCAGTAGCTTCAAACATTTCTGGTATATGAATAACATGATGCTTTTCAATGGCAAAAATCAATGAATAATGTGAATGCACAAACAGTAATTTCTCCGCATTGCAAGGTGCAATTCTGAAATTTTTTGCTTTTTCCTGCTCCTCTTAGCATGATAAAGAAGATTCAAAGAGAGTGAGATGTCAGCTCTTTTCATTCAGTCAGTAGCTTCAAACATTTCTGGTATATGAATAACATGATGCTTTTCAATGGCAAAAATCAATGAATAATGTGAATGCACAAACAGTAATTTCTCCGCATTGCAAGGTGCAATTCTGAAATTTTTTGCTTTTTCCTGCTCCTCTTAGCATGATAAAGAAGATTCAAAGAGAGTGAGATGCCAGCTCCTTTCATACCGTCAGTAGCTTCAAACATTTCTGGACGTTTTTCAATGGCAAAAATCAATGAATATTGTAAATGCACAAACAGTAATTTCTCCGCATTGCAAGGTGCAATTCTGAAATTTTTTGCTTTTTCCTGCTCCTCTTAGCATGATAAAGAAGATTCAAAGAGCGTGAGATGCCAGCTCTTTTCATTCAGTCAGTAGCTTCAAATATTTCTGGTATATGAATAACATGATGTTTTTCAATGGCAAAAATCAATGAATAATGTGAATGCACAAACAGTAATTGCTCCGCATTGCAAGGTGCAATTCTGAAATTTTTTGCTTTTTCCTGCTCCTCTTAGCATGATAAAGAAGATTCAAAGAGAGTGAGATGCCAGCTCTTTTCATTCAGTCAGTAGCTTCAAACATTTCTGGTATATGAATAACATGATGCTTTTCAATGGCAAAAATCAATGAATAATGTGAATGCACAAACAGTAATTTCTCCGCATTGCAAGGTGCAATTCTGAAATTTTTTGCTTTTTCCTGCTCCTCTTAGCATGATAAAGAAGATTCAAAGAGAGTTAGATGCCAGCTCCTTTCATTCCGTCAGTAGCTTCAAACATTTCTGGACGTTTTTCAATGGCAAAAATCAATGAATATTGTAAATGCACAAACAGTAATTTCTCCGCATTGCAAGGTGCAATTCTGAAATGTTTTGCTTTTTCCTGCTCCTCTTAGCATGATAAAGAAGATTCAAAGAGAGTGAGATGCCAGCTCTTTTCATTCAGTCAGTAGCTTCAAACATTTCTGGTATATGAATAACATGATGTTTTTCAATGGCAAAAATCAATGAATAATGTGATTGCACAAACAGTAATTTCTCCGCATTGCAAGGTGCAATTCTGAAATTTTTTGCTTTTTCCTGCTCCTCTTAGCATGATAAAGAACATTCAAAGAGAGTGAGATGCCAGCTCCTTTCATTCAGTCAGTAGCTTCAAACATTTCTGGACGTTTTACAATGGCAAAAATCAATGAATAATATGAATGCACAAACAGTAATTTCTCCGCATTGCAAGGTGCAATTCTGAAATTTTTTGCTTTTTCCTGCTCCTCTTAGCATGATAAAGAAGATTCAAAGAGAGTGAGATGCCAGCTCTTTTCATTCAGTCAGTAGCTTCAAACATTTCTGGACGTTTTTCAATGGCAAAAATCAATGAATATTGTAAATGCACAAACAGTAATTTCTCCGCATTGCAAGGTGCAATTCTGAAATTTTTTACTTTTTCCTGCTCCTCTTAGCATGATAAAGAAGATTCGAAGAGAGTGAGATGCCAGCTCTTTTCATTCAGTCAGTAGCTTCAAACATTTCTGGTATATGAATAACATGATGTTTTTTAATGGCAAAAATCAATGAATAATGTGAATGCACAAACAGTAATTTCTCCGCATTGCAAGGTGCAATTATGAAATTTTTTGCTTTTTCCTGCTCCTTTTGCATGGTAAAGAAGATTCAAAGAGAGTGAGATGCCAGCTCCTTTCATTCAGTCAGTAGCTTCAAACATTTCTGGACGTTTTTCAATGGCAAAATTCAATGAATATTGTAAATGCACAAACAGTAATTTCTCCGCATTGCAAGGTGCAATTCTGAAATTTTTTGCTTTTTCCTGCTCCTCTTAGCATGATAAAGAAGACTCAAAGAGAGTGAGATGCCAGCTCTTTTCATTCAGTCAGTAGCTTCAAACATTTCTGGTATATGAATAACATGATGTTTTTCAATGGCAAAAATCAATGAATAATGTGAATGCACAAACAGTAATTTCTCCGCATTGCAAGGTGCAATTCTGAAATTTTTTGCTTTTTCCTGCTCCTCTTAGCATGATAAAGAAGATTCAAAGAGAGTGAGATGCCAGCTCTTTTCATTCAGTCAGTAGCTTCAAACATTTCTGGTATATGAATAACATGATGTTTTTCAATGGCAAAAATCAATGAATAATGTGAATGCACAAACAGTAATTTCTCCGCATTGCAAGGTGCAATTCTGAAATTTTTTGCTTTTTCCTGCTCCTCTTAGCATGATAAAGAAGATTCAAAGAGAGTGAGATGCCAGCTCTTTTCATTCAGTCAGTAGCTTCAAATATTTCTGGACGTTTTTCAATGTCAAAAATCAATGAATATTGTAAATGCACAAACAGTAATTTCTCCGCATTGCAAGGTGCAATTCTGAAATTTTTTGCTTTTTCCTGCTCCTCTTAGCATGATAAAGAAGATTCAAAGAGAGTGAGATGCCAGCTCTTTTCATTCAGTCAGTAGCTTCAAACATTTCTGGTATATGAATAACATGATGTTTTTCAATGGCAAAAATCAATGAATAATGTGAATGCACAACCAGTAATTTCTCCGCATTGCAAGGTGCAATTCTGAAATTTTTTGCTTTTTCCTGCTCCTCTTAGCATGATAAAGAAGATTCAAAGAGAGTGAGATGCCAGCTCCTTTCATTCCGTCAGTAGCTTCAAACATTTATGGACGTTTTTCAATGGCAAAAATCAATGAATATTGTAAATGCACAAACAGTAATTTCTCCGGATTGCATGGTGCAATTCTGAAATTTTTTGCTTTTTCCTGCTCCTCTTAGCATGATAAAGAAGATTCAAAGAGAGTGAGGTGCCAGCTCTTTTCATTCAGTCAGTAGCTTCAAACATTTCTGGTATATGAATAACATGATGTTTTTCAATGGCAAAAATCAATGAATAATGTGAATGCACAAACAGTAATTTCTTCGCATTGCAAGGTGCAATTCTGAAATTTTTTGCTTTTTCCTGCTCCTCTTAGCATGTTAAAGAAGATTCAAAGAGAGTGAGATGCCAGCTCTGTTCATTCAGTCAGTAGCTTCAAACATTTCTGGACGTTTTTCAATGGCAAAAATCAATGAATATTGTAAATGCACAAACAGTAATTTCTCCGCATTGCAAGGTGCAATTCTGAAATTTTTTGCTTTTTCGTCCTCCTCTTAGCATGATAAAGAAGATTCAAAGAGAGTGAGATGCCAGCTCTTTTCATTCAGTCAGTAGCTTAAAACATTTCTGGTATATGAATAACATGATGTTTTTCAATGGCAAAAATCAATGAATAATGTCAATGCACAAACAGTAATTTCTCCGCATTGCAAGGTGCAATTCTGAAATTTTTTGCTTTTTCCTGCTCCTCTTAGCATGATAAAGAAGATTCAAAGAGAGTGAGATGCCAGCTCTTTTCATTCAGTCAGTAGCTTCAAACATTTCTGGTATATGAATAACATGATGTTTTTCAATGGCAAAAATCAATGAATAATGTGAATGCACAACCAGTAATTTCTCCGCATTGCAAGGTGCAATTCTGAAATTTTTTGCTTTTTCCTGCTCCTCTTAGCATGATAAAGAAGATTCAAAGAGAGTGAGATGCCAGCTCCTTTCATTCCGTCAGTAGCTTCAAACATTTATGGACGTTTTTCAATGGCAAAAATCAATGAATATTGTAAATGCACAAACAGTAATTTCTCCGCATTGCAAGGTGCAATTCTGAAATTTTTTGCTTTTTCCTGCTCCTCTTAGCATGATAAAGAAGATTCAAAGAGAGTGAGATGCCAGCTCCTTTCATTCAGTCAGTAGCTTCAAACATTTCTGGACGTTTTTCAATGGCAAAAATCAATGAATATTGTAAATGCACAAACAGTAATTTCTCCGGATTGCATGGTGCAATTCTGAAATTTTTTGCTTTTTCCTGCTCCTCTTAGCATGATAAAGAAGATTCAAAGAGAGTGAGGTGCCAGCTCTTTTCATTCAGTCAGTAGCTTCAAACATTTCTGGTATATGAATAACATGATGTTTTTCAATGGCAAAAATCAATGAATAATGTGAATGCACAAACAGTAATTTCTTCGCATTGCAAGGTGCAATTCTGAAATTTTTTGCTTTTTCCTGCTCCTCTTAGCATGTTAAAGAAGATTCAAAGAGAGTGAGATGCCAGCTCTGTTCATTCAGTCAGTAGCTTCAAACATTTCTGGACGTTTTTCAATGGCAAAAATCAATGAATATTGTAAATGCACAAACAGTAATTTCTCCGCATTGCAAGGTGCAATTCTGAAATTTTTTGCTTTTTCCTCCTCCTCTTAGCATGATAAAGAAGATTCAAAGAGAGTGAGATGCCAGCTCTTTTCATTCAGTCAGTAGCTTAAAACATTTCTGGTATATGAATAACATGATGTTTTTCAATGGCAAAAATCAATGAATAATGTCAATGCACAAACAGTAATTTCTCCGCATTGCAAGGTGCAATTCTGAAATTTTTTACTTTTTCCTGCTTCTCTTAGCATGATAAAGAAGATTCAAAGAGAGTGAGATGCCAGCTCCTTTCATTCAGTCAGTAGCTTCAAACATTTCTGGACATTTTTCAATGGCAAAAATCAATAAATATTGTAAATGCACACACAGTAATTTCTCCGCATTGCAAGGTGCAATTCTGAAATTTTTTGCTTTTTCCTGCTCCTCTTAGCATGATAATGAAGATTCAAAGAGAGTGAGATGCCAGCTCTCATCATTCAGTCAGTAGCTTCAAACATTTCTGGTATATGAATAACATGATGTTTTTCAATGGCAAAAATCAATGGATAATGTGAATGCACAAACAGTAATTTCTCCGTATTGCAAGGTGCAATTCTGAATTTTTTTGCTTTTTCCTGCTCCTCTTAGCATGATAAAGATTGAAAGAGAGTGAGATGCCAGCTCCTTTCATTCCGTCAGTAGCTTCAAACATTTCTGGACGTTTTTCAATGGCAAAAATCAATGAATAATGTGAATGCACAAACAGTAATTTCTCCGCATTGCAAGGTGCAATTCTGAAATTTTTTGCTTTTTCCTACTCCTCTTAGCATGGTAAAGAAGATTCAACGAGAGTGAGATGCCAGCTCTTTTCATTCAGTCAGTAGCTTCAAACATTTCTGGACGTTTTTCAATGGCAAAAATCAATGAATATTGTAAATGCACTAACCGTAATTTCTCCGCATTGCAAGGTGCAATTCTAAAATTTTTTGTTTTTTCCTGCTCCTCTTAGCATGATAAAGAAGATTCAAAGAGAGTGAGATGCCAGCTCTTTTCATTCAGTCAGTAGCTTCAAACATTTCTGGTATATGAATAACATGATGCTTTTCAATGGCAAAAATCAATGAATAATGTGAATGCACAAACAGTTATTTCTCCGCATTGCAAGGTGCAATTCTGAAATTTTTTGCTTTTTCCTGCTCCTCTTAGCATGATAAAGAAGATTCAAAGAGAGTGAGATGTCAGCTCTTTTCATTCAGTCAGTAGCTTCAAACATTTCTGGTATATGAATAACATGATGTTTTTCAATGGCAAAAATCAATGAATAATGTGAATGCACAAACAGTAATTTCTCCGCATTGCAAGGTGCAATTCTGAAATTTTTTGCTTTTTCCTGCTCCTCTTAGCATGATAAAGAAGATTCAAAGAGAGTGAGATGCCAGCTCCTTTCATACCGTCAGTAGCTTCAAACATTTCTGGACGTTTTTCAATGGCAAAAATCAATGAATATTGTAAATGCACAAACAGTAATTTCTCCGCATTGCAAGGTGCAATTCTGAAATTTTTTGTTTTTTCCTGCTACTCTTAGCATGATAAAGAAGATTCAAAGAGCGTGAGATGCCAGCTCTTTTCATTCAGTCAGTAGCTTCAAATATTTCTGGTATATGAATAACATGATGTTTTTCAATGGCAAAAATCAATGAATAATGTGAATGCACAAACAGTAATTGCTCCGCATTGCAAGTTGCAATTCTGAAATTTTTTGCTTTTTCCTGCTCCTCTTAGCATGATAAAGAAGATTCAAAGAGAGTGAGATGCCAGCTCTTTTCATTCAGTCAGTAGCTTCAAACATTTCTGGTATATGAATAACATGATGTTTTTCAATGGCAAAGATCAATGAATAATGTGAATGCACAAACAGTAATTTCTCCGCATTGCAAGGTGCAATTCTGAAATTTTTTGCTTTTTCCTGCTCCTCTTAGCATGATAAAGAAGATTCAAAGAGAGTGAGATGCCAGCTCCTTTCATTCAGTCAGTAGCTTCAAATATTTCTGGACGTTTTACAATGGCAAAAATCAATGAATAATATGAATGCACAAACAGTAATTTCTCCGCATTGCAAGGTGCAATTCTGAAATTTTTTGCTTTTTCCTGCTCCTCTTAGCATGATAAAGAAGATTCAAAGAGAGTGAGATGCCACCTCTTTTCATTCAGTCAGTAGCTTCAAACATTTCTGGACGTTTTTCAATGGCAAAAATCAATGAATATTGTAAATGCACAAACAGTAATTTCTCCGCATTGCAAGGTGCAATTCTGAAATTTTTTGCTTTTTCCTGCTCCTCTTAGCATGATAAAGAAGATTCGAAGAGAGTGAGATGCCAGCTCTTTTCATTCAGTCAGTAGCTTCAAACATTTCTGGTATATGAATAACATGATGTTTTTTAATGGCAAAAATCAATGAATAATGTGAATGCACAAACAGTAATTTCTCCGCATTGCAAGGTGCAATTCTGAAATTTTTTGCTTTTTCCTGCTCCTCTTTGCATGGTAAAGAAGATTCAAAGAGAGTGAGATGCCAGCTCCTTTCATTCAGTCAGTAGCTTCAAACATTTCTGGACGTTTTTCAATGGCAAAAATCAATGAATATTGTAAATGCACAAACAGTAATTTCTCCGCATTGCAAGGTGCAATTCTGAAATTTTTTGCTTTTTCCTGCTCCTCTTAGCATGATAAAGAAGACTCAAAGAGAGTGAGATGCCAGCTCTTTTCATTCAGTCAGTAGCTTCAAACATTTCTGGTATATGAATAACATGATGTTTTTCAATGGCAAAAATCAATGAATAATGTGAATGCACAAACAGTAATTTCTCCGCATTGCAAGGTGCAATTCTGAAATTTTTTGCTTTTTCCTGCTCCTCTTAGCATGATAAAGAAGATTCAAAGAGAGTGAGATGCCAGCTCCTTTCATTCAGTCAGTAGCTTCAAACATTTCTGGACGATTTTCAATGGCAAAAATCAATGAATATTGTAAATGCACAAACAGTAATTTCTCCGCATTGCAAGGTGCAATTCTGAAATGTTTTGCTTTTTCCTGCTCCTCTTAGCATGATAAAGAAGATTCAAAGAGAGTGAGATGCCAGCTCTTTTCATTCAGTCAGTAACTTCAAACATTTCTGGTATATGAATAACATGATGTTTTTCAATGGCAAAAATCAATGAATAATGTGATTGCACAAACAGTAATTTCTCCGCATTGCAAGGTGCAATTCTGAAATTTTTTGCTTTTTCCTGCTCCTCTTAGCATGATAAAGAAGATTCAAAGAGAGTGAGATGCCAGCTCCTTTCATTCAGTCAGTAGCTTCAAACATTTCTGGACGTTTTACAATGGCAAAAATCAATGAATAATATGAATGCACAAACAGTAATTTCTCCGCATTGCAAGGTGCAATTCTGAAATTTTTTGCTTTTTCCTGCTCCTCTTAGCATGATAAAGAAGATTCAAAGAGAGTGAGATGCCAGCTCTTTTCATTCAGTCAGTAGCTTCAAACATTTCTGGACGTTTTTCAATGGCAAAAATCAATGAATATTGTAAATGCACAAACAGTAATTTCTCCGCATTGCAAGGTGCAATTCTGAAATTTTTTGCTTTTTCCTGCTCCTCTTAGCATGATAAAGAAGATTCGAAGAGAGTGAGATGCCAGCTCTTTTCATTCAGTCAGTAGCTTCAAACATTTCTGGTATATGAATAACATGATGTTTTTTAATGGCAAAAATCAATGAATAATGTGAATGCACAAACAGTAATTTCTCCGCATTGCAAGGTGCAATTCTGAAATTTTTTGCTTTTTCCTGCTCCTCTTTGCATGGTAAAGAAGATTCAAAGAGAGTGAGATGCCAGCTCCTTTCATTCAGTCAGTAGCTTCAAACATTTCTGGACGTTTTTCAATGGCAAAAATCAATGAATATTGTAAATGCACAAACAGTAATTTCTACGCATTGCAAGGTGCAATTCTGAAATTTTTTGCTTTTTCCTGCTCCTCTTAGCATGATAAAGAAGATTCAAAGAGAGTGAGATGCCAGCTCTTTTCATTCAGTCAGTAGCTTCAAACATTTCTGGTATATGAATAACATGATGTTTTTCAATGGCAAAAATCAATGAATAATGTGAATGCACAACCAGTAATTTCTCGACATTGCAAGGTGCAATTCTGAAATTTTTTGCTTTTTCCTGCTCCTCTTAGCATGATAAAGAAGATTCAAAGAGAGTGAGATGCCAGCTCCTTTCATTCCGTCAGTAGCTTCAAACATTTCTGGACGTTTTTCAATGGCAAAAATCAATGAATATTGTAAATGCACAAACAGTAATTTCTTCGCATTGCAAGGTGCAATTCTGAAATTTTTTGCTTTTTCCTGCTCCTCTTAGCATTATAAAGAAGATTCAAAGAGAGTGAGATGCCAGCTCTTTTCATTCAGTCAGTAGCTTCAAACATTTCTGGTATATGAATAACATGATATTTTTCAATGGCAAAAATCAATGAATAATGTGAATGCACAAACAGTAATTTCTCCGCATTGCAAGGTGCAATTCTGAAATTTTTGGCTTTTTCCTGCTCCTCTTAGCATGATAAAGAAGATTCAAAGAGAGTGAGATGCCAGCTCTTTTCATTCAGTCAGTAGCTTCAAACATTTCTGGTATATGAATAACATGATGTTTTTCAATGGCAAAAATCAATGAATAATGTGAATGCACAAACAGTAATTTCTCCGCATTGCAAGGTGCAATTCTGAAATTTTTTGCTTTTTCCTGCTCCTTTTAGCATGATAAAGAAGATTCAAAGAGAGTGAGATGCCAGCTCTTTTCATTCAGTCAGTAGCTTCAAACATTTCTGGACGTTTTTCAATGGCAAAAATCAATGAATATTGTAAATGCACAAACAGTAATTTCTCCGCATTGCAAGGTGCAATTCTGAAATTTTTTGCTTTTTCCTGCTCCTCTTAGCATGATAAAGAAGATTCAAAGAGAGTGATATGCCAGCTCTTTTCATTCAGTCAGTAGCTTCAAACATTTCTGGTATATGAATAACATGATGTTTTTTAATGGCAAAAATCAATGAATAATGTGAATGCACAAATAGTAATTTCTCCGCATTGCAAGGTGCAATTCTGAAATTTTTTGCTTTTTCCTGCTCCTCTTAGAATGATAAAGAAGATTCAAAGAGAGTGAGATGCCAGCTCTTTTCATTCAGTCAGTAGCTTCAAACATTTCTGGTATATGAATAACATGATGTTTTTCAATGGCAAAAATCAATGAATAATGTGAATGCACAACCAGTAATTTCTCCGCATTGCAAGGTGCAATTCTGAAATTTTTTGCTTTTTCCTGCTCCTCTTAGCATGATAAAGAAGATTCAAAGAGAGTGAGATGCCAGCTCCTTTCATTCCGTCAGTAGCTTCAAACATTTCTGGACGTTTTTCAATGGCAAAAATCAATGAATATTGTAAATGCACAAACAGTAATTTCTCCGCATTGCAAGGTGCAATTCTGAAATTTTTTGCTTTTTCCTGCTCCTCTTAGCATGATAAAGAAGATTCAAAGAGAGTGAGATGCCAGCTCCTTTCATTCAGTCAGTAGCTTCAAACATTTCTGGTATATGAATAACATGATGTTTTTCAATGGCAAAAATCAATGAATAATGTGAATGCACAAACAGTAATTTCTTCGCATTGCAAGGTGCAATTCTGAAATTTTTTGCTTTTTGCTGCTCCTCTTAGCATGATAAAGAAGATTCAAAGAGAGTGAGATGCCAGCTCTTTTCATTCAGTCAGTAGCTTCAAACATTTCTGGACGTTTTTCAATGGCAAAAATCAATGAATATTGTAAATGCACAAACAGTAATTTCTCCGCATTGCAAGGTGCAATTCTGAAATTTTTTGCTTTTTCCTGCTCCTCTTAGCATGATAAAGAAGATTCAAAGAGAGTGAGATGCCAGCTCTTTTCATTCAGTCAGTAGCTTCAAACATTTCTGGTGTATGAATAACATGATGTTTTTTAATGGCAAAAATCAATGAATAATGTGAATGCACAAACAGTAATTTCTCCGCATTGCAAGGTGCAATTCTGAAATTTTTTGCTTTTTCCTGCTCCTCTTAGCATGATAAAGAAGATTCAAAGAGAGTGAGATGCCAGCTCCTTTCATTCAGTCAGTAGCTTCAAACATTTCTGGACGTTTTTCAATGGCAAAAATCAATGAATATTGTAAATGCACAAACAGTAATTTCTTCGCATTGCAAGGTGCAATTCTGAAATTTTTTGCTTTTTCCTGCTCCTCTTAGCATGATAAAGAAGACTCAAAGAGAGTGAGATGCCAGCTCTTTTCATTCAGTCAGTAGCTTCAAACATTTCTGGTATATGAATAACATGATGTTTTTCAATGGCAAAAATCAATGAATAATGTGAATGCACAACCAGTAATTTCTCCGCATTGCAAGGTGCAATTCTGAAATTTTTTGCTTTTTCCTGCTCCCCTTAGCATGATAAAGAAGATTCAAAGAGAGTGAGATGCCAGCTCCTTTCATTCCGTCAGTAGCTTCAAACATTTCTGGACGTTTTACAATGGCAAAAATCAATGAATATTGTAAATGCACAAACAGTAATTTCTCCGCATTGCAAGGTGCAATTCTGAAATTTTTTGCTTTTTCCTGCTCCTCTTAGCATGATAAAGAAGATTCAAAGAGAGTGAGATGCCAGCTCCTTTCATTCAGTCAGTAGCTTCAAACATTTCTGGACATTTTTCAATGGCAAAAATCAATGAATATTGTAAATGCACAAACAGTAATTTCTCCGCATTGCAAGGTGCAATTCTGAAATTTTTTGCTTTTTCCTGCTCCTCTTAGCATGATAAAGAAGATTCAAAGAGAGTGAGATGCCAGCTCTTTTCATTCAGTCAGTAGCTTCAAACATTTCTGGTGTATGAATAACATGATGTTTTTTAATGGCAAAAATCAATGAATAATGTGAATGCACAAACAGTAATTTCTCCGCATTGCAAGGTGCAATTCTGAAATTTTTTGCTTTTTCCTGCTCCTCTTAGCATGATAAAGAAGATTCAAAGAGAGTGAGATGCCAGCTCCTTTCATTCAGTCAGTAGCTTCAAACATTTCTGGACGTTTTTCAATGGCAAAAATCAATGAATATTGTAAATGCACAAACAGTAATTTCTTCGCATTGCCAGGTGCAATTCTGAAATTTTTTGCTTTTTCCTGCTCCTCTTAGCATGATAAAGAAGACTCAAAGAGAGTGAGATGCCAGCTCTTTTCATTCAGTCAGTAGCTTCAAACATTTCTGGTATATGAATAACATGATGTTTTTCAATGGCAAAAATCAATGAATAATGTGAATGCACAACCAGTAATTTCTCCGCATTGCAAGGTGCAATTCTGAAATTTTTTGCTTTTTCCTGCTCCTCTTAGCATGATAAAGAAGATTCAAAGAGAGTGAGATGCCAGCTCCTTTCATTCCGTCAGTAGCTTCAAACATTTCTGGACGTTTTACAATGGCAAAAATCAATGAATATTGTAAATGCACAAACAGTAATTTCTCCGCATTGCAAGGTGCAATTCTGAAATTTTTTGCTTTTTCCTGCTCCTCTTAGCATGATAAAGAAGATTCAAAGAGAGTGAGATGCCAGCTCCTTTCATTCAGTCAGTAGCTTCAAACATTTCTGGACATTTTTCAATGGCAAAAATCAATGAATATTGTAAATGCACAAACAGTAATTTCTCCGGATTGCAAGGTGCAATTCTGAAATTTTTTGCTTTTTCCTGCTGCTCTTAGCATGATAAAGAAGATTCAAAGAGAGTGAGGTGCCAGCTCTTTTCATTCAGTCAGTAGCTTCAAACATTTCTGGTATATGAATAACATGATGTTTTTCAATGGCAAAAATCAATGAATAATGTGAATGCACAAACAGTAATTTCTCCGCATTGCAAGGTGCAATTCTGAAATTTTTTGCTTTTTCCTGCTCCTCTTAGCATGATAAAGAAGATTCAAAGAGAGTGAGATGCCAGCTCTTTTCATTCAGTCAGTAGCTTCAAACATTTCTGGTATATGAATAACATGATGTTTTTCAATGGCAAAAATCAATGAATAATGTGAATGCACAAACAGTAATTTCTCCGCATTGCAAGGTGCAATTCTGACATTTTTTGCTTTTTCCTGCTCCTCTTAGCATGATAAAGAAGATTCAAAGAGAGTGAGATGCCAGCTCTTTTCATTCAGTCAGTAGCTTCAAACATTTCTGGACCTTTTTCAATGGCAAAAATCAATGAATATTGTAAATGCACAAACAGTAATTTCTCCGCATTGCAAGGTGCAATTCTGAAATTTTTTGCTTTTTCCTGCTCCTCTTAGCATGATAAGGAAGATTCAAAGAGAGTGAGATGCCAGCTCTTTTCATTCAGTCAGTAGCTTCAAACATTTCTGGTATATGAATAACATGATGTTTTTTAATGGCAAAAATCAATGAATAATGTGAATGCACAAACAGTAATTTCTCCGCATTGCAAGGTGCAATTCTGAAATTTTTTGCTTTTTCCTGCTCCTCTTAGCATGATAAAGAAGACTCAAAGAGAGTGAGATGCCAGCTCTTTTCATTCAGTCAGTAGCTTCAAACATTTCTGGTATATGAATAACATGATGTTTTTCAATGGCAAAAATCAATGAATAATGTGAATGCACAAACAGTAATTTCTCCGCATTGCAAGGTGCAATTCTGAAATTTTTTGCTTTTTCCTGCTCCTCTTAGCATGATAAAGAAGATTCAAAAAGAGTGAGAAAACAGCTCCTTTCATTCCGTCAGTAGCTTCAAACATTTCTGGATGTTTTTCAATGGCAAAAATCAATGAATATTGTAAATGCACAAACAGTAATTTCTCCGCATTGCAAGGTGCAATTCTGAAATTTTTTGCTTTTTCCTGCTCCTCTTAGCATGATAAAGAAGATTCAAAGAGAGTGAGATGCCAGCTCCTTTCATTCAGTCAGTAGCTTCAAACATTTCTGGACGTTTTTCAATGGCAAAAATCAATGAATATTGTAAATGCACAAAAAGTAATTTCTCCGGATTGCAAGGTGCAATTCTGAAATTTTTTGCTTTTTCCTGCTCCTCTTAGCATGATAAAGAAGATGCAAAGAGAGTGAGGTGCCAGCTCTTTTCATTCAGTCAGTAGCTTCAAACATTTCTGGTATATGAATAACATGATGTTTTTCAATGGCAAAAATCAATGAATAATGTGAATGCACAAACAGTAATTTCTCCGCATTGCAAGGTGCAATTCTGAAATTTTTTGCTTTTTCCTGCTCCTCTTAGCATGATAAAGAAGATTCAAAGAGAGTGAGATGCCAGCTCTTTTCATTCAGTCAGTAGCTTCAAACATTTCTGGTATATGAATAACATGATGTTTTTCAATGGCAAAAATCAATGAATAATGTGAATGCACAAACAGTAATTTCTCCGCATTGCAAGGTGCAATTCTGAAATTTTTTGCTTTTTCCTGCTCCTCTTAGCATGATAAATAAGATTCAAAGAGAGTGAGATGCCAGCTCTTTTCATTCAGTCAGTAGCTTCAAACATTTCTGGACGTTTTTCAATGGCAAAAATCAATGAATATTGTAAATGCACAAACAGTAATTTCTCCGCATTGCAAGGTGCAATTCTGAAATTTTTTGCTTTTTCCTGCTCCTCTTAGCATGATAAAGAAGTTTCAAAGAGAGTGAGATGCCAGCTCTTTTCATTCAGTCAGTAGCTTCAAACATTTCTGGTATATGAATAACATGATGTTTTTTAATGGCAAAAATCAATGAATAGTGTGAATGCACAAACAGTAATTTCTCCGCATTGCAAGGTGCAATTCTGAAATTTTTTGCTTTTTCCTGCTCTTCTTAGCATGATAAAGAAGACTCAAAGAGAGTGAGATGCCAGCTCTTTTCATTCAGTCAGTAGCTTCAAACATTTCTGGTATATGAATAACATGATGTTTTTCAATGGCAAAAATCAATGAATAATGTGAATGCACAACAAGTAATTTCTCCGCATTGCAAGGTGCAATTCTCAAATTTTTTGCTTTTTCCTGCTCCTCTTAGCATGATAAAGAAAATTCAAAAAGAGTGAGATGCCAGCTCCTTTCATTCCGTCAGTAGCTTCAAACATTTCTGGATGTTTTTCAATGGCAAAAATCAATGAATATCGTAAATGCACAAACAGTAATTTCTCCGCATTGCAAGGTGCAATTCTGAAATTTTTTGCTTTTTCCTGCTCCTCTTAGCATGATAAAGAAAATTCAAAGAGAGTGAGATGCCAGCTCTTTTCATTCAGTCAGTAGCTTCAAACATTTCTGGACATTTTTCAATGGCAAAAATCAATGAATATTGTAAATGCACAAACAGTAATTTCTCCGGATTGCAAGGTGCAATTCTGAAATTTTTTGCTTTTTCCTGCTCCTCTTAGCATGATAAAGAAGATTCAAAGAGAGTGAGGTGCCAGCTCTTTTCATTCAGTCAGTAGCTTCAAACATTTCTGGTATATGAATAACATGATGTTTTTCAATGGCAAAAATCAATGAATAATGTGAATGCACAAACAGTAATTTCTCCGCATTGCAAGGTGCAATTCTGAAATTTTTTGCTTTTTCCTGCTCCTCTTAGCATGATAAAGAAGATTCAAAGAGAGTGAGATGCCAGCTCTTTTCATTCAGTCAGTAGCTTCAAACATTTCTGGTATATGAATAACATGATGTTTTTCAATGGCAAAAATCAATGAATAATGTGAATGCACAAACAGTAATTTCTCCGCATTGCAAGGTGCAATTCTGACATTTTTTGCTTTTTCCTGCTCCTCTTAGCATGATAATGAAGATTCAAAGAGAGTGAGATGCCAGCTCTTTTCATTCAGTCAGTAGCTTCAAACATTTCTGGACGTTTTTCAATGGCAAAAATCAATGAATATTGTAAATGCACAAACAGTAATTTCTCCGCATTGCAAGGTGCAATTCTGAATTTTTTTGCTTTTTCCTGCTCCTCTTAGCATGATAAAGAAGATTCAAAGAGAGTGAGACGCCAGCTCTTTTCATTCAGTCAGTAGCTTCAAACATTTCTGGTATATGAATAACATGATGTTTTTTAATGGCAAAAATCAATGAATAATGTGAATGCACAAACAGTAATTTCTCCGCATTGCAAGGTGCAATTCTGAAATTTTTTGCTTTTTCCTGCTCCTCTTAGCATGATAAAGAAGATGCAAAAAGAGTGAGATAACAGCTCCTTTCATTCCGTCAGTAGCTTCAAACATTTCTGGATGTTTTTCAATGGCAAAAATCAATGAATATTGTAAATGCACAAACAGTAATTTCTCCGCATTGCAAGGTGCAATTCTGAAATTTTTTGCTTTTTCCTGCTCCTCTTAGCATGATAAAGAAGATTCAAAGAGAGTGAGATGCCAGCTCCTTTCATTCAGTCAGTAGCTTCAAACATTTCTGGACGTTTTTCAATGGCAAAAATCAATGAATATTGTAAATGCACAAACAGTAATTTCTCCGGATTACAAGGTGCAATTCTGAAATTTTTTGTTTTTTCCTGCTCCTCTTAGCATGATAAAGAAGATGCAAAGAGAGTGAGGTGCCAGCTCTTTTCATTCAGTCAGTAGCTTCAAACATTTCTGGTATATGAATAACATGATGTTTTTCAATGGCAAAAATCAATGAATAATGTGAATGCACAAACAGTAATTTCTCCGCATTGCAAGGTGCAATTCTGAAATTTTTTGCTTTTTCCTGCTCCTCTTAGCATGATAAAGAAGATTCAAAGAGAGTGAGATGCCAGCTCTTTTCATTCAGTCAGTAGCTTCAAACATTTCTGGTATATGAATAACATGATGTTTTTCAATGGCAAAAATCAATGAATAATGTGAATGCACAAACAGTAATTTCTCCGCATTGCAAGGTGCAATTCTGAAATTTTTTGCTTTTTCCTGCTCCTCTTAGCATGATAAATAAGATTCAAAGAGAGTGAGATGCCAGCTCTTTTCATTCAGTTAGTAGCTTCAAACATTTCTGGACGTTTTTCAATGGCAAAAATCAATGAATATTGTAAATGCACAAACAGTAATTTCTCCGCATTGCAAGGTGCAATTCTGAAATTTTTTGCTTTTTCCTGCTCCTCTTAGCATGATAAAGAAGATTCAAAGAGAGTGAGATGCCAGCTCTTTTCATTCAGTCAGTAGCTTCAAACATTTCTGGTATATGAATAACATGATGTTTTTTAATGGCAAAAATCAATGAATAATGTGAATGCACAAACAGTAATTTCTCCGCATTGCAAGGTGCAATTCTGAAATTTTTTGCTTTTTCCTGCTCCTCTTAGCATGATAAAGAAGACTCAAAGAGAGTGAGATGCCAGCTCTTTTCATTCAGTCAGTAGCTTCAAACATTTCTGGTATATGAATAACATGATGTTTTTCAATGGCAAAAATCAATGAATAATGTGAATGCACAACCAGTAATTTCTCCGCATTGCAAGGTGCAATTCTGAAATTTTTTGCTTTTTCCTGCTCCTCTTAGCATGATAAAGAAGATTCAAAGAGAGTGAGATGCCAGCTCCTTTCATTCCGTCAGTAGCTTCAAACATTTCTGGACGTTTTACAATGGCAAAAATCAATGAATATTGTAAATGCACAAACAGTAATTTCTCCGCATTGCAAGGTGCAATTCTGAAATTTTTTGCTTTTTCCTGCTCCTCTTAGCATGATAAAGAAAATTCAAAGAGAGTTAGATGCCAGCTCTTTTCTTTCAGTCAGTAGCTTCAAACATTTCTGGACATTTTTCAATGGCAAAAATCAATGAATATTGTAAATGCACAAACAGTAATTTCTCCGGATTGCAAGGTGCAATTCTGAAATTTTTTGCTTTTTCCTGCTCCTCTTAGCATGATAAAGAAGATTCAAAGAGAGTGAGGTGCCAGCTCTTTTCATTCAGTCAGTAGCTTCAAACATTTCTGGTATATGAATAACATGATGTTTTTCAATGGCAAAAATCAATGAATAATGTGAATGCACAAACAGTAATTTCTCCGCATTGCAAGGTGCAATTCTGAAATTTTTTGCTTTTTCCTGCTCCTCTTAGCATGATAAAGAAGATTCAAAGAGAGTGAGATGCCAGCTCTTTTCATTCAGTCAGTAGCTTCAAAGATTTCTGGTATATGAATAACATGATGTTTTTCAATGGCAAAAATCAATGAATAATGTGAATGCACAAACAGTAATTTCTCCGCATTGCAAGGTGCAATTCTGACATTTTTTGCTTTTTCCTGCTCCTCTTAGCATGATAAAGAAGATTCAAAGAGAGTGAGATGCCAGCTCTTTTCATTCAGTCAGTAGCTTCAAACATTTCTGGACGTTTTTCAATGGCAAAAATCAATGAATATTGTAAATGCACAAACAGTAATTTCTCCGCATTGCAAGGTGCAATTCTGAATTTTTTTGCTTTTTCCTGCTCCTCTTAGCATGATAAAGAAGATTTAAAGAGAGTGAGATGCCAGCTCTTTTCATTCAGTCAGTAGCTTCAAACATTTCTGGTATATGAATAACATGATGTTTTTTAATGGCAAAAATCAATGAATAATGTGAATGCACAAACAGTAATTTCTCCGCATTGCAAGGTGCAATTCTGAATTTTTTTGCTTTTTCCTGCTCCTCTTAGCATGATAAAGAAGATTCAAAAAGAGTGAGATAACAGCTCCTTTCATTCCGTCAGTAGCTTCAAACATTTCTGGATGTTTTTCAATGGCAAAAATCAATGAATATTGTAAATGCACAAACAGTAATTTCTCCGCATTGCAAGGTGCAATTCTGAAATTTTTTGCTTTTTCCTGCTCCTCTTAGCATGATAAAGAAGATTCAAAGAGAGTGAGATGCCAGCTCCTTTCATTCAGTCAGTAGCTTCAAACATTTCTGGACGTTTTTCAATGGCAAAAATCAATGAATATTGTAAATGCACAAACAGTAATTTCTCCGGATTGCATGGTGCAATTCTGAAATTTTTTGCTTTTTCCTGCTCCTCTTAGCATGATAAAGAAGATGCAAAGAGAGTGAGGTGCCAGCTCTTTTCATTCAGTCAGTAGCTTCAAACATTTCTGGTATATGAATAACATGATGTTTTTCAATGGCAAAAATCAATGAATAATGTGAATGCACAAACAGTAATTTCTCCGCATTGCAAGGTGCAATTCTGAAATTTTTTGCTTTTTCCTGCTCCTCTTAGCATGATAAAGAAGATTCAAAGAGAGTGAGATGCCAGCTCTTTTCATTCAGTCAGTAGCTTCAAACATTTCTGGTATATGAATAACATGATGTTTTTCAATGGCAAAAATCAATGAATAATGTGAATGCACAAACAGTAATTTCTCCGCATTGCAAGGTGCAATTCTGAAATTTTTTGCTTTTTCCTGCTCCTCTTAGCATGATAAATAAGATTCAAAGAGAGTGAGATGCCAGCTCTTTTCATTCAGTCAGTAGCTTCAAACATTTCTGGACGTTTTTCAATGGCAAAAATCAATGAATATTGTAAATGCACAAACAGTAATTTCTCCGCATTGCAAGGAGCAATTCTGAAATTTTTTGCTTTTTCCTGCTCCTCTTAGCATGATAAAGAAGATTCAAAGAGAGTGAGATGCCAGCTCTTTTCATTCAGTCAGTAGCTTCAAACATTTCTGGTATATGAATAACATGATGTTTTTTAATGGCAAAAATCAATGAATAATGTGAATGCACAAACAGTAATTTCTCCGCATTGCAAGGTGCAATTCTGAAATTTTTTGCTTTTTCCTGCTCCTCTTAGCATGATAAAGAAAACTCAAAGAAAGTGAGATGCCAGCTCTTTTCATTCAGTCAGTAGCTTCAAACATTTCTGGTATATGAATAACATGATGTTTTTCAATGGCAAAAATCAATGAATAATGTGAATGCACAACCAGTAATTTCTCCGCATTGCAAGGTGCAATTCTCAAATTTTTTGCTTTTTCCTGCTCCTCTTAGCATGATAAAGAAACTTCAAAAAGAGTGAGATGCCAGCTCCTTTCATTCCGTCAGTAGCTTCAAACATTTCTGGATGTTTTTCAATGGCAAAAATCAATGAATATTGTAAATGCACAAACAGTAATTTCTCCGCATTGCAAGGTGCAATTCTGAAATTTTTTGCTTTTTCCTGCTCCTCTTAGCATGATAAAGAATATGCAAAGAGAGTGAGGTGCCAGCTCTTTTCATTCAGTCAGTAGCTTCAAACATTTCTGGTATATGAATAACATGATGTTTTTCAATGGCAAAAATCAATGAATAATGTGAATGCACAAACAGTAATTTCTCCGCATTGCAAGGTGCAATTCTGAAATTTTTTGCTTTTTCCTGCTCCTCTTAGCATGATAAAGAAGATTCAAAGAGAGTGAGATGCCAGCTCTTTTCATTCAGTCAGTAGCTTCAAACATTTCTGGTATATGAATAACATGATGTTTTTTAATGGCAAAAATCAATGAATAATGTGAATGCACAAACAGTAATTTCTCCGCATTGCAAGGTGCAATTCTGAAATTTTTTGCTTTTTCCTGCTCCTCTTAGCATGATAAAGAAGATTCAAAGAGAGTGAGATGCCAGCTCCTTTCATTCAGTCAGTAGCTTCAAACATTTCTGGACATTTTTCAATGGCAAAAATCAATGAATATTGTAAATGCACAAACAGTAATTTCTCCGCATTGCAAGGTGCAATTCTGAAATTTTTTGCTTTTTCCTGCTCCTCTTAGCATGATAAAGAAGACTCAAAGAGAGTGAGATGCCAGCTCTTTTCATTCAGTCAGTAGCTTCAAACATTTCTGGTATATGAATAACATGATGTTTTTCAATGGCAAAAATCAATGAATAATGTGAATGCACAAACAGTAATTTCTCCGCATTGCAAGGTGCAATTATGAAATTTTTTGCTTTTTCCTGCTCCTCTTAGCATGATAAAGAAGATTCAAAGAGAGTGAGATGCCAGCTCCTTTCATTCAGTCAGTAGCTTCAAACATTTCTGGACGTTTTTCAATGGCAAAAATCAATGAATATTGTAAATGCACAAACAGTAATTTCTCCGCATTGCAAGGTGCAATTCTGAAATTTTTTGCTTTTTCCTGCTCCACTTAGCATGATAAAGAAGATTCAAAGAGAGTGAGATGCCAACTCTTTTCATTCAGTCAGTAGCTTCAAACATTTCTGGTATATGAATAACATGATGTTTTCAATGGCAAAAATCAATAAATAATGTGAATGCACAAACAGTAATTGCTCCGCATTGCAAGATGCAATTCTGAAATTTTTTGCTTTTTCCTGCTCCTCTTAGCATGATAAAGAAGATTCAAAGAGAGTGAGATGCCAGCTCTTTTCATTCAGTCAGTAGCTTCAAACATTTCTGGTATATGAATAACATGAT
The DNA here is from genome assembly GCF_046119375.1 of Phyllobates terribilis. Lineage (NCBI taxonomy): Eukaryota > Metazoa > Chordata > Amphibia > Anura > Dendrobatidae > Phyllobates > Phyllobates terribilis. Next base: position 5,667,297 of record NW_027362813.1, read on the forward strand.
GCTTTTCAATGGCAAAAATCAATGAATAATGTGAATGAACAAACAGTAATTTCTCCGCATTGCAAGGTGCAATTCTGAAATTTTTTGCTTTTTCCTGCTCCTCTTAGCATGATAAAGAAGATTCAAAGAGAGTGAGATGCCAGCTCCTTTCATTCCGTCAGTAGCTTCAAACATTTCTGGACGTTTTTCAATGGCAAAAATCAATGAATATTGTAAATGCACAAACAGTAATTTCTCCGCATTGCAAGGTGCAATTCTGAAATTTTTTGCTTTTTCCTGCTCCTCTTAGCATGATAAAGAAGATTCAAAGAGAGTGAGATGCCAGCTCTTTTCATTCAGTCAGTAGCTTCAAACATTTCTGGACGTTTTTCAATGGCAAAAATCAATGAATATTGTAAATGCACAAACAGTAATTTCTCCGCATTGCAAGGTGCAATTCTGAAATTTTTTGCTTTTTCCTGCTCCTCTTAGCATGATAAAGAAGATTCAAAGAGAGTGAGATGCCAGTTCCTTTCATTCAGTCAGTAGCTTCAAACATTTCTGGACGTTTTTCAATGGCAAAAATCAATGAATATTGTAAATGCACAAACAGTAATTTCTCCGGATTGCAAGGTGCAATTCTGAAATTTTTTGCTTTTTCCTGCTCCTGTCACGGGTGTGTTGCCACGTAGATCGTCACGAGTACACAGCCTGACTTCTCGCAGCTGACTTGTTGGTGCTTTGTGTTTTCTCGGCTGTGAAGGAGTTAATTCTCTCTCTCTCTGGGCTAGCTGAGGTCCAGCCTCGCCCAGCTGCAATCAATGCTTCTTTAGTGAGACTCCTTTATATTTCTGCTGGTCTGTTTGGGAGGTGTCGGTGAAAGCTTTTCATTCAGACTTACAGAGCGGATTGTGGTGTTTGGAGTTTCTGAGATAAGTGTATTTGGAGTGTATTTTCCCTTCCTCGCTTTATCATTTATCTCCCTTCCCGTTGGTGTTCCCTCTGTTGTAGTTGTGTAGAAGTTGTATGCAAGGTGATTTTGGTTTTTCCCTTGTACTGTCTCGTTCGTCTAAATACTGTGTGTGGGCATATTATTTCTGGTTCCCAATTGTTGTGATCGGGGTCCTTCTCAGGACTAGATTACTGTGGTGCAGGGATGCTCAGGAGGTAGGGGTTACGCTGGCGGCCTGGACCTCTGTACCTTTAACAGTACCTCCAGGATGAGGGATTAGTCAGGGCCCCAGCTTAGGGTCAGCTTAGGCCCCCTACCTCCAGTATTCTGTGACAGTGTGACATTTTCACCGACCCACTTAGTTTTTCTCCAGCTACCATGGATCCAGTAGCCGGTCTAGCTCGGCAGTTGCAGAGTTTGTCCATGGGGCTGGCGGACGTTAGGTCCAAGGTTTTGCATCCTCTGGAGCAAGCCGGACCAGAACCTAAAGTAGCTCTCCCTGACAGGTTCACTGGGGGGCGGGACAAGTTTTTTGTTTTCCGGGAGGCATGCAAATTGTACTTTCGGCTGCGGCCTCGGTCATCGGGCAGTGAAGAACAAAGGGTGGGAATTGTCATCTCGCTCCTACAAGGGGACCCACAATCTTGGGCGTTCTCTCTTCCCCCAAGCTCCCCGGTTCTCCAGTCAGTGGATAGGTTTTTCGCTGCTCTGGGACTCGTATATGATGACCCTGATCGGATCTCCCTTGCTGAGTCTAAGTTACGTAGGATTCAACAGGGAGATCGTCCGGCGGAGGAATTCTGTTCGGAGTTCCGTAGGTGGGCCACGGACACCCAGTGGAATGACCCGGCTCTTAGGAGCCAGTTTTGTCATGGTTTATCTGACAAATTACAGGATGTGTTGGCACAGTATGACTCTCCCGCGTCACTGGAAGCCGCTATGGCCCTTGCTATTCGCGTTGACAGACGGCTTCGGGAGAGGTGCGGGATAACTCTACCCCCTGTAATGTCTCCACCTCCTACAAGGTCCCCTCATATGGTGGTTCCCCTGGTCAGTCCGGAGGAGCCTATGCAATTAGGAGGGACATCATTTCGGGGAAGGGGACCGGTGGTGCGCCATAAGACAGGAAGGTGTTTCCTCTGCGGGAAAAAGGGACATTTTATTGGGGGGTGTCCATCCCGTCCCTTGCAGAGTAAAGAGTCGTCGAAAAAACTGTTGATCCCAGGTTGTGTGGTGGACGGCAATCTGGGAGTAGGTATTTCGTCCCTAGGTTCGTCTCAGTTTCTCGTACCGGCGGAGGTGGTGGTGGGTACGAGAACTGAGAGGATATCTGTTCTTCTGGATAGTGGGGCCGGGGCTAATCTGGTTGATGCTCGGTTTGCCCGGGTTCAAGGTATGCGATTGAGTGAGTTGGCTAAACCCATCCCCATATTCTCGATCGATGCCAGGCCTCTCGGTCAGGGAAGTTTTTTGCAAGCTGTGCATGGCGTAAAACTTCAAGTGGGGGCAATACATAAAGAACTGTTGTCTTGCTACCTGTTGGAGGGTCTTCCCACTCCTATAGTGTTGGGCCTTCCTTGGTTAGCTAAGCATAACCCGGTTATTAATTGGCAAACCAGAGAGATAAGCCAATGGAGTAAATTCTGTAATAAAAACTGCATGAACACGGTCATCGGTGCGGTTACTCCTTGGGTCTTACCTCCATTTCTGGCGGACTTTGAGGATGTATTCTCGGAGAATGGGTGTCAGGAACTACCTCCTCATCGCGAGTATGACTGTTCTGTAAAACTGCTCCCTGAGGCCAAGTTACCTAAAGCTAGGTTGTATAACCTTTCTGGTCCTGAGAGGCAGGCCATGAAGGATTATATTTCTGAAAGTCTGGCTAAGGGGCATATTAGACCTTCATCTTCACCGGTGGCCGCGGGGTTTTTCTTTGTTAAGAAGAAAGATGGAGGCCTACGCCCTTGCCTGGATTTCCGTGAACGTAATCGGATTACGGTCCGAGATCCGTATCCGCTCCCACTTATTCCCGATCTCTTTAATCAGATCGTGGGCGCCAAATGGTTCTCTAAGTTGGATCTCAGGGGGGCGTACAATCTGATTAGGATGAAGGAGGGGGATGAGTGGAAGACGGCTTTTAACACTCCGGAGGGGCATTATGAGAACCTTGTCATGCCATTCGGTCTGACTAATGCCCCGGCGGTGTTTCAACACTTTGTTAATGATATTTTTCGCCACCTGGTGGGACAGTTTGTTGTCATATATCTGGATGATATCTTAATTTACTCGCCGGATCTGGTGTCTCATCAGGAGCACGTTAGACAGGTGTTACAGATCTTGCGGGATAATAAACTGTATGCCAAGTGGGAAAAGTGTGTGTTCGCCGTACAGGAACTCCAGTTTTTAGGCTTCCTGGTTTCAGCGTCCGGTTTTCGTATGGACCCTGGGAAAGTGCGGGCAGTTCTTGAGTGGGATCGGCCGGAGAATCTTAAGGCACTACAACGTTTCCTGGGGTTTGCTAACTATTACCTGAAGTTCATTCGTAATTTCTCGTCCATGGTTAAGCCTCTCACAGACATGACTAAAAAGGGGACGGATTTTTCTAGGTGGTCTGACAAGGCTTGTCAAGCATTCTCCTCCTTGAAAAAATGTTTTGCCTCTGCACCCATACTCATTCAACCTGATGCGTCTCAGCCATTCTTTGTAGAGGTAGACGCTTCCGAGGTAGGGGTGGGAGCAGTATTGTCTCAGGGTTCGTCCCCTGGTAAGTGGCATCCGTGCGCCTTTTTCTCTAAAAAATTGTCGTCCGCTGAGAGGAATTACGATGTCGGCAATAGGGAACTCTTGGCCATTAAGTTAGCTTTTGAGGAGTGGCGCCATTTTTTGGAGGGGGCAGTTCATCCGGTCACCGTCATCACCGATCACAAGAACCTGCTATATCTGGAGTCCGCTAAACGTCTGAATCCCAGACAAGCTAGGTGGTCATTGTTTTTTACCAGGTTTAATTTCGTCGTTACATATCGTCCTGGGTCTAAAAATGTAAAGGCGGATGCCTTATCTCGTAGTTTCCCTGGGGCCGGGAATACGGACGACCCGATTCCTATTCTTCAGGAGGGGGTGGTGGTTTCGGCAGTATGCTCTGAGCTGGAGGAGGAGATATTGGAGGCTCAGGGGGACGCCCCTGTTGGACCTCCGGGGAGACTGTTCGTTCCAGATCAGTTGCGACAAAAGGTGATCGAGGCACACTATAACTCAGTTTTTGCAGGACACCCGGGGAGTAAAGCAACTGTGGATCTCCTCTCGCGTCGGTTTTGGTGGCCTAACTTACATAAAGAGGTGGTAACTTTTGTCGCGTCCTGTGGGGTTTGTGCGCGCTCTAAGACCTCACATACCCGTCCGTCTGGGGCCCTCTTACCTTTGAAGATCCCGGAGCGTCCTTGTACTCATTTGTCTATGGACTTTATTACGGACCTCCCTCCGTCTTCGGGTAAAACGGTCATACTCGTTGTAGTGGACAGGTTCAGCAAGATGGCACATTTTATCGCTCTTCCGGCTCTCCCTAATGCTAAAACTCTTGCGCAGGTGTTCATTGGGGAGATTGTGAGGCTTCACGGGGTACCCTCCGAGGTGGTGTCTGATCGGGGGTCTCAGTTTGTGTCCAAGTTCTGGAAGGCGTTTTGTGCACGGCGGGGGATGCATTTGTCATTCTCGTCGGCTTTTCATCCTCAGACCAATGGTCAGACGGAACGTATGAACCAGAGCTTGGAGACATATCTTCGGTGTTTTGTTTCAGAGAACCAGGAGGACTGGGCTTCTTTCCTACCTCTGGCAGAGTTTGCTCTCAATAATAGGCGGAGCGAGTCCACTGGTAAGTCCCCGTTTTTTGGGGCATATGGTTTTCACCCCCAGTTTTGTACTTTCAGTAGGGGGGGCTCTTCGGGGGTTCCGGAGGAGGAACGATTTTCCTCATCTCTCGCTTCAGTATGGAGAGGGGTGCTGAAGAATCTGAATACTATGGGGAACCGATACAAACGTATGGCTGATAGGAGGAGAGTGTCTGGTCCGGACCTAAGTGTGAACGATCGGGTATGGTTGTCTACCAGGAATATTAAACTTAAGGTTCCCTCCTGGAAACTGGGTCCCAGGTTCATCGGGCCATACAGAATCAGTTCTGTTATTAATCCGGTGGCATTCCGTCTTGACCTCCCCCCTACGTTTAAAATTCACAACGTGTTTCACAGATCATTGCTTAAGAGGTATGTGGCGCCGGTGGTACCGTCTCCTTTACCTCCCCATCCTGTGGTTGTCAATGGTAACTTGGAGTTCCAGGTATCGAGGGTCATTGATTCACGCTTTAATCGCCGGTCCCTTCAGTACTTGGTTCATTGGAAGGGGTATGGTCCTGAGGAGAGGATGTGGGTTCCTGCGTCGGATATTAACGCAGACCGATTAGTTCGGGCCTTCCACACGACTCACCCGGATAAACCTGGCCCTGAGGGTCCGGAGGCCCCTCGTAGAAGGGGGGGTAATGTCACGGGTGTGTTGCCACGTAGATCGTCACGAGTACACAGCCTGACTTCTCGCAGCTGACTTGTTGGTGCTTTGTGTTTTCTCGGCTGTGAAGGAGTTAATTCTCTCTCTCTCTGGGCTAGCTGAGGTCCAGCCTCGCCCAGCTGCAATCAATGCTTCTTTAGTGAGACTCCTTTATATTTCTGCTGGTCTGTTTGGGAGGTGTCGGTGAAAGCTTTTCATTCAGACTTACAGAGCGGATTGTGGTGTTTGGAGTTTCTGAGATAAGTGTATTTGGAGTGTATTTTCCCTTCCTCGCTTTATCATTTATCTCCCTTCCCGTTGGTGTTCCCTCTGTTGTAGTTGTGTAGAAGTTGTATGCAAGGTGGTTTTGGTTTTTCCCTTGTACTGTCTCGTTCGTCTAAATACTGTGTGTGGGCATATTATTTCTGGTTCCCAATTGTTGTGATCGGGGTCCTTCTCAGGACTAGATTACTGTGGTGCAGGGATCCTCAGGAGGTAGGGGTTAAGCTGGCGGCCTGGACCTCTGTACCTTTAACAGTACCTCCAGGATGAGGGATTAGTCAGGGCCCCAGCTTAGGGTCAGCTTAGGCCCCCTACCTCCAGTATTCTGTGACAGTGTGACAGCTCCTCTTAGCATGATAAAGAAGATTCAAAGAGAGTGAGGTGCCAGCTCTTTTCATTCAGTCAGTAGCTTCAAACATTTCTGGTATATGAATAACATGATGTTTTTCAATGGCAAAAATCAATGAATAATGTGAATGCACAAACAGTAATTTCTTCGCATTGCAAGGTGCAATTCTGAAATTTTTTGCTTTTTCCTGCTCCTCTTAGCATGATAAAGAAGATTCAAAGAGAGTGAGATGCCAGCTCTTTTCATTCAGTCAGTAGCTTCAAACATTTCTGGTATATGAATAACATGATGTTTTTCAATGGCAAAAATCAATGAATAATGTTAATGCACAAACAGTAATTTCTCCGCATTGCAAGGTGCAATTCTGAAATTTTTTGCTTTTTCCTGCTCTTCTTAGCATGATAAAGAAGATTCAAAGAGAGTGAGATGCCAGCTCTTTTCATTCAGTCAGTAGCTTCAAACATTTCTGGACGTTTTTCAATGGCAAAAATCAATGAATATTGTAAATGCACAAACAGTAATCTCTCCGCATTGCAACGTGCAATTCTGAAATTTTTTGCTTTTTCCTGCTCCTCTTAGCATGATAAAGAAGATTCAAACAGAGTGAGATGCCATCTCTTTTCATTCAGTCAGTAGCTTCAAACATTTCTGGACGTTTTTCAATGGCAAAAATCAATGAATATTGTAAATGCACAAACAGTAATCTCTCCGCATTGCAAGGTGCAATTCTGAAATTTTTTTGCTTTTTCCTGCTCCTCTTAGCATGATAAAGAAGATTCAAAGAGAGTGAGATGCCAGCTCTTTTCATTCAGTCAGTAGCTTCAAACATTTCTGGACGTTTTTCAATGGCAAAAATCAATGAATATTGTAAATGCACAAACAGTAATTTCTCCGCATTGCAAGGTGCAATTCTGAAATTTTTTGCTTTTTCCTCCTCCTCTTAGCATGATAAAGAAGATTCAAAGAGAGAGAGATGCCAGCTCTTTTCATTCAGTCAGTAGCTTCAAACATTTCTGGTATATGAATAACATGATGTTTTTCAATGACAAAAATCAATGAATAATGTGAATGCACAAACAGTAATTTCTCCGCATTGCAAGGTGCAATTCTGAAATTTTTTGCTTTTTCCCGCTCCTCTTAGCATGATAAAGAAGATTCAAAGAGAGTGAGATGCAAGCTCTTTTCATTCAGTCAGTAGCTTCAAACATTTCTGGACGTTTTTCAATGTCAAAAATCAATGAATATTGTAAATGCACAAACAGTATTCTCTCCGCATTGCAAGGTACAATTCTGAAATTTTTTGCTTTTTCCTGCTCCTCTTAGCATGATAAAGAAGATTCAAAGAGAGTGAGATGCCAGCTCTTTTCATTCAGTCAGTAGCTTCAAACATTTCTGGTATATGAATAACATGATGTTTTTCAATGGCAAAAATCAATGAATAATGTGAATGCACAAACAGTAATTTCTCCGCATTGCAAGATGCAATTCTGAAATTTTTTGCTTTTTCCTGCTCCTCTTAGCATGATAAAGAAGATTCACAGAGAGTGAGATGCCAGCTCTTTTCATTGTCAGTAGCTTCAAACATTTCTGCTATATGAATAACATGATGCTTTTCAATGGCAAAAATCAATGAATAATGTGAATGAACAAACAGTAATTTCTCCGCATTGCAAGGTGCAATTCTGAAATTTTTTGCTTTTTCCTGCTCCTCGTAGCATGATAAAGAAGATTCAAAGAGAGAGAGATGCCAGCTCCTTTCATTCCGTCAGTAGCTTCAAACATTTCTGGACGTTTTTCAATGGCAAAAATCAATGAATAATGTGAATGCACAAACAGTAATTTCTCCGCATTGCAAGGTGCAATTCTGAAATTTTTTGCTTTTTCCTGCTCCACTTAGCATGATAAAGAAGATTCAAAGAGAGTGAGATGCCAGCTCTTTTCATTCAGTCAGTAGCTTCAAACATTTCTGGACGTTTTTCAATGGCAAAAATCAATGAATATTGTAAATGCACAAACAGTAATTTCTCCGCATTGCAAGGTGCAATTCTGAAATTTTTTGCTTTTTCCTGCTCCTCTTAGCATGATAAAGAAGATTCAAAGAGAGTGAGATGCCAGCTCTTTTCATTCAGTCAGTAGCTTCAAACATTTGTGGTATATGAAAAACATGATGCTTTTCAATGGCAAAAATCAATGAATAATGTGAATGAACAAACAGTAATTTCTCCGCATTGCAAGGTGCAATTCTGAAATTTTTTGCTTTTTCCTGCTCCTCTTAGCATGATAAAGAAGATTCAAAGAGAGTGAGATGCCAGCTCCTTTCATTCCGTCAGTAGCTTCAAACATTTCTGGACGTTTTTCAATGGCAAAAATCAATGAATATTGTAAATGCACAAACAGTAATTTCTCCGCATTGCAAGGTGCAATTCTGAAATTTTTTGCTTTTTCCTGCTCCTCTTAGCATGATAAAGAAGATTCAAAGAGAGTGAGATGCCAGCTCCTTTCATTCCGTCAGTAGCTTCAAACATTTCTGGACGTTTTTCAATGGCAAAAATCAATGAATATTGTAAATGCACAAACAGTAATTTCTCCGGATTGCAAGGTGCAATTCTGAATTTTTTTGCTTTTTCCTGCTCCTCTTAGCATGATAAAGAAGATTCAAAGAGAGTGAGGTGCCAGCTCTTTTCATTCAGTCAGTAGCTTCAAACATTTCTGGTATATGAATAACATGATGTTTTTCAATGGCAAAAATCAATGAATAATGTAAATGCACAAACAGTTATTTCTCCGCATTGCAAGGTGCAATTCTGAAATTTTTTGCTTTTTCCTGCTCCTCTTAGCATGATAAAGAAGATTCAAAGAGAGTGAGATGCCAGCTCTTTTCATTCAGTCAGTAGCTTCAAACATTTCTGGTATATGAATAACATGATGTTTTTCAATGGCAAATATCAATGAATAATGTGAATGCACAAACACTAATTTCTCCGCATTGCAAGGTGCAATTCTGAAATTTTTTGCTTTTTCCTGCTCCTCTTAGCATGATAAAGAAGATTCAAAGAGAGTGAGATGCCAGCTCCTTTCATTCAGTCAGTAGCTTCAAACATTTCTGGACATTTTTCAATGGCAAAAATCAATGAATATTGTAAATGCACAAACAGTAATTTCTCCGCATTGCAATGTGCAATTCTGAAATTTTTTGCTTTTTCCTGCTCCTCTTAGCATGATAAAGAAGACTCAAAGAGAGTGAGATGCCAGCTCTTTTCATTCAGTCAGTAGCTTCAAACATTTCTGGTATATGAATAACATGATGTTTTTCAATGGCAAAAATCAATGAATAATGTGAATGCACAAACAGTAATTTCTCCGCATTGCAAGGTGCAATTATGAAATTTTTTGCTTTTTCCTGCTCCTCTTAGCATGATAAAGAAGATTCAAAGAGAGTGAGATGCCAGCTCCTTTCATTCAGTCAGTAGCTTCAAACATTTCTGGACGTTTTTCAATGGCAAAAATCAATGAATATTGTAAATGCACAAACAGTAATTTCTCCGCATTGCAAGGTGCAATTCTGAAATTTTTTGCTTTTTCCTGCTCCTCTTAGCATGATAAAGAAGATTCAAAGAGAGTGAGATGCCAACTCTTTTCATTCAGTCAGTAGCTTCAAACATTTCTGGTATATGAATAACATGATGTTTTCAATGGCAAAAATCAATAAATAATGTGAATGCACAAACAGTAATTGCTCCGCATTGCAAGGTGCAATTCTGAAATTTTTTGCTTTTTCCTGCTCCTCTTAGCATGATAAAGAAGATTCAAAGAGAGTGAGATGCCAGCTCTTTTCATTCAGTCAGTAGCTTCAAACATTTCTGGTATATGAATAACATGATGCTTTTCAATGGCAAAAATCAATGAATAATGTGAATGAACAAACAGTAATTTCTCCGCATTGCAATGTGCAATTCTGAAATTTTTTGCTTTTTCCTGCTCCTCTTAGCATGATAAAGAAGATTCAAAGAGAGTGAGATGCCAGCTCCTTTCATTCCGTCAGTAGCTTCAAACATTTCTGGACGTTTTTCAATGGCAAAAATCAATGAATATTGTAAATGCACAAACAGTAATTTCTCCGCATTGCAAGGTGCAATTCTGAAATTTTTTGCTTTTTCCTGCTCCTCTTAGCATGATAAAGAAGATTCAAAGAGAGTGAGATGCCAGCTCTTTTCATTCAGTCAGTAGCTTCAAACATTTCTGGACGTTTTTCAATGGCAAAAATCAATGAATATTGTAAATGCACAAACAGTAATTTCTCCGCATTGCAAGGTGTAATTCTGAAATTTTTTGCTTTTTCCTGCTCCTCTTAGCATGATAAAGAAGATTCAAAGAGAGTGAGATGCCAGTTCCTTTCATTCAGTCAGTAGCTTCAAACATTTCTGGACGTTTTTCAATGGCAAAAATCAATGAATATTGTAAATGCACAAACAGTAATTTCTCCGGATTGCAAGGTGCAATTCTGAAATTTTTTGCTTTTTCCTGCTCCTGTCACGGGTGTGTTGCCACGTAGATCGTCACGAGTACACAGCCTGACTTCTCGCAGCTGACTTGTTGGTGCTTTGTGTTTTCTCGGCTGTGAAGGAGTTAATTCTCTCTCTCTCTGGGCTAGCTGAGGTCCAGCCTCGCCCAGCTGCAATCAATGCTTCTTTAGTGAGACTCCTTTATATTTCTGCTGGTCTGTTTGGGAGGTGTCGGTGAAAGCTTTTCATTCAGACTTACAGAGCGGATTGTGGTGTTTGGAGTTTCTGAGATAAGTGTATTTGGAGTGTATTTTCCCTTCCTCGCTTTATCATTTATCTCCCTTCCCGTTGGTGTTCCCTCTGTTGTAGTTGTGTAGAAGTTGTATGCAAGGTGGTTTTGGTTTTTCCCTTGTACTGTCTCGTTCGTCTAAATACTGTGTGTGGGCATATTATTTCTGGTTCCCAATTGTTGTGATCGGGGTCCTTCTCAGGACTAGATTACTGTGGTGCAGGGATCCTCAGGAGGTAGGGGTTACGCTGGCGGCCTGGACCTCTGTACCTTTAACAGTACCTCCAGGATGAGGGATTAGTCAGGGCCCCAGCTTAGGGTCAGCTTAGGCCCCCTACCTCCAGTATTCTGTGACAGTGTGACATTTTCACCGACCCACTTAGTTTTTCTCCAGCTACCATGGATCCAGTAGCCGGTCTAGCTCGGCAGTTGCAGAGTTTGTCCATGGGGCTGGCGGACGTTAGGTCCAAGGTTTTGCATCCTCTGGAGCAAGCCGGACCAGAACCTAAAGTAGCTCTCCCTGACAGGTTCACTGGGGGGCGGGACAAGTTTTTTGTTTTCCGGGAGGCATGCAAATTGTACTTTCGGCTGCGGCCTCGGTCATCGGGCAGTGAAGAACAAAGGGTGGGAATTGTCATCTCGCTCCTACAAGGGGACCCACAATCTTGGGCGTTCTCTCTTCCCCCAAGCTCCCCGGTTCTCCAGTCAGTGGATAGGTTTTTCGCTGCTCTGGGACTCGTATATGATGACCCTGATCGGATCTCCCTTGCTGAGTCTAAGTTACGTAGGATTCAACAGGGAGATCGTCCGGCGGAGGAATTCTGTTCGGAGTTCCGTAGGTGGGCCACGGACACCCAGTGGAATGACCCGGCTCTTAGGAGCCAGTTTTGTCATGGTTTATCCGACAAATTACAGGATGTGTTGGCACAGTATGACTCTCCCGCGTCACTGGAAGCCGCTATGGCCCTTGCTATTCGCGTTGACAGACGGCTTCGGGAGAGGTGCGGGATAACTCTACCCCCTGTAATGTCTCCACCTCCTACAAGGTCCCCTCATATGGTGGTTCCCCTGGTCAGTCCGGAGGAGCCTATGCAATTAGGAGGGACATCATTTCGGGGAAGGGGACCGGTGGTGCGCCATAAGACAGGAAGGTGTTTCCTCTGCGGGAAAAAGGGACATTTTATTGGGGGGTGTCCATCCCGTCCCTTGCAGAGTAAAGAGTCGTCGAAAAAACTGTTGATCCCAGGTTGTGTGGTGGACGGCAATCTGGGAGTAGGTATTTCGTCCCTAGGTTCGTCTCAGTTTCTCGTACCGGCGGAGGTGGTGGTGGGTACGAGAACTGAGAGGATATCTGTTCTTCTGGATAGTGGGGCCGGGGCTAATCTGGTTGATGCTCGGTTTGCCCGGGTTCAAGGTATGCGATTGAGTGAGTTGGCTAAACCCATCCCCATATTCTCGATCGATGCGAGGCCTCTCGGTCAGGGAAGTTTTTTGCAAGCTGTGCATGGCGTAAAACTTCAAGTGGGGGCAATACATAAAGAACTGTTGTCTTGCTACGTGTTGGAGGGTCTTCCCACTCCTATAGTGTTGGGCCTTCCTTGGTTAGCTAAGCATAACCCGGTTATTAATTGGCAAACCAGAGAGATAAGCCAATGGAGTAAATTCTGTAATAAAAACTGCATGAACACGGTCATCGGTGCGGTTACTCCTTGGGTCTTACCTCCATTTCTGGCGGACTTTGAGGATGTATTCTCAGAATGGGTGTCAGGAACTACCTCCTCATCGCGAGTATGACTGTTCTGTAAAACTGCTCCCTGAGGCCAAGTTACCTAAAGCTAGGTTGTATAACCTTTCTGGTCCTGAGAGGCAGGCCATGAAGGATTATATTTCTGAAAGTCTGGCTAAGGGGCATATTAGACCTTCATCTTCACCGGTGGCCGCGGGGTTTTTCTTTGTTAAGAAGAAAGATGGAGGCCTACGCCCTTGCCTGGATTTCCGTGAACTTAATCGGATTACGGTCCGAGATCCGTATCCGCTCCCACTTATTCCCGATCTCTTTAATCAGATCGTGGGCGCCAAATGGTTCTCTAAGTTGGATCTCAGGGGGGCGTACAATCTGATTAGGATGAAGGAGGGGGATGAGTGGAAGACGGCTTTTAACACTCCGGAGGGGCATTATGAGAACCTTGTCATGCCATTCGGTCTGACTAATGCCCCGGCGGTGTTTCAACACTTTGTTAATGATATTTTTCGCCACCTGGTGGGACAGTCTGTTGTCATATATCTGGATGATATCTTAATTTACTCGCCGGATCTGGTGTCTCATCAGGAGCACGTTAGACAGGTGTTACAGATCTTGCGGGATAATAAACTGTATGCCAAGTGGGAAAAGTGTGTGTTCGCCGTACAGGAACTCCAGTTTTTAGGCTTCCTGGTTTCAGCGTCCGGTTTTCGTATGGACCCTGGGAAAGTGCGGGCAGTTCTTGAGTGGGATCGGCCGGAGAATCTTAAGGCACTACAACGTTTCCTGGGGTTTGCTAACTATTACCGGAAGTTCATTCGTAATTTCTCGTCCATGGTTAAGCCTCTCACAGACATGACTAAAAAGGGGACGGATTTTTCTAGGTGGTCTGACAAGGCTTGTCAAGCATTCTCCTCCTTGAAAAAATGTTTTGCCTCTGCACCCATACTCATTCAACCTGATGCGTCTCAGCCATTCTTTGTAGAGGTAGACGCTTCCGAGGTAGGGGTGGGAGCAGTATTGTCTCAGGGTTCGTCCCCTGGTAAGTGGCATCCGTGCGCCTTTTTGTCTAAAAAATTGTCGTCCGCTGAGAGGAATTACAATGTCGGCAATAGGGAACTCTTGGCCATTAAGTTAGCTTTTGAGGAGTGGCGCCATTTTTTGGAGGGGGCAGTTCATCCGGTCACCGTCATCACCGATCACAAGAACCTGCTATATCTGGAGTCCGCTAAACGTCTGAATCCCAGACAAGCTAGGTGGTCATTGTTTTTTACCAGGTTTAATTTCGTCGTTACATATCGTCCTGGGTCTAAAAATGTAAAGGCGGATGCCTTATCTCGTAGTTTCCCTGGGGCCGGGAATACGGACGACCCGATTCCTATTCTTCAGGAGGGGGTGGTGGTTTCGGCAGTATGCTCTGAGCTGGAGGAGGAGATATTGGAGGCTCAGGGGGACGCCCCTGTTGGACCTCCGGGGAGACTGTTCGTTCCAGATCAGTTGCGACAAAAGGTGATCGAGGCACACCATAACTCAGTTTTTGCAGGACACCCGGGGAGTAAAGCAACTGTGGATCTCCTCTCGCGTCGGTTTTGGTGGCCTAACTTACATAAAGAGGTGGTAACTTTTGTCGCGTCCTGTGGGGTTTGTGCGCGCTCTAAGACCTCACATACCCGTCCGTCTGGGGCCCTCTTACCTTTGAAGATCCCGGAGCGTCCTTGGACTCATTTGTCTATGGACTTTATTACGGACCTCCCTCCGTCTTCGGGTAAAACGGTCATACTCGTTGTAGTGGACAGGTTCAGCAAGATGGCACATTTTATCGCTCTTCCGGCTCTCCCTAATGCTAAAACTCTTGCGCAGGTGTTCATTGGGGAGATTGTGAGGCTTCACGGGGTACCCTCCGAGGTGGTGTCTGATCGGGGGTCTCAGTTTGTGTCCAAGTTCTGGAAGGCGTTTTGTGCACGGCGGGGGATGCATTTGTCATTCTCGTCGGCTTTTCATCCTCAGACCAATGGTCAGACGGAACGTATGAACCAGAGCTTGGAGACATATCTTCGGTGTTTTGTTTCAGAGAACCAGGAGGACTGGGCTTCTTTCCTACCTCTGGCAGAGTTTGCTCTCAATAATAGGCGGAGCGAGTCCACTGGTAAGTCCCCGTTTTTTGGGGCATATGGTTTTCACCCCCAGTTTTGTACTTTCAGTAGGGGGGGCTCTTCGGGGGTTCCGGAGGAGGAACGATTTTCCTCATCTCTCGCTTCAGTATGGAGAGGGGTGCTGAAGAATCTGAATACTATGGGGAACCGATACAAACGTATGGCTGATAGGAGGAGAGTGTCTGGTCCGGACCTAAGTGTGAACGATCGGGTATGGTTGTCTACCAGGAATATTAAACTTAAGGTTCCCTCCTGGAAACTGGGTCCCAGGTTCATCGGGCCGTACAGAATCAGTTCTGTTATTAATCCGGTGGCATTCCGTCTTGACCTCCCCCCTACGTTTAAAATTCACAACGTGTTTCACAGATCATTGCTTAAGAGGTATGTGGCGCCGGTGGTACCGTCTCCTTTACCTCCCCCTCCTGTGGTTGTCAATGGTAACTTGGAGTTCCAGGTATCGAGGGTCATTGATTCACGCTTTAATCGCCGGTCCCTTCAGTACTTGGTTCATTGGAAGGGGTATGGTCCTGAGGAGAGGATGTGGGTTCCTGCATCGGATATTAACGCAGACCGATTAGTTCGGGCCTTCCACACGACTCAACCGGATAAACCTGGCCCTGAGGGTCCGGAGGCCCCTCGTAGAAGGGGGGGTACTGTCACGGGTGTGTTGCCACGTAGATCGTCACGAGTACACAGCCTGACTTCTCGCAGCTGACTTGTTGGTGCTTTGTGTTTTCTCGGCTGTGAAGGAGTTAATTCTCTCTCTCTCTGGGCTAGCTGAGGTCCATCCTCGCCCAGCTGCAATCAATGCTTCTTTAGTGAGACTCCTTTATATTTCTGCTGGTCTGTTTGGGAGGTGTCGGTGAAAGCTTTTCATTCAGACTTACAGAGCGGATTGTGGTGTTTGGAGTTTCTGAGATAAGTGTATTTGGAGTGTATTTTCCCTTCCTCGCTTTATCATTTATCTCCCTTCCCGTTGGTGTTCCCTCTGTTGTAGTTGTGTAGAAGTTGTATGCAAGGTGGTTTTGGTTTTTCCCTTGTACTGTCTCGTTCGTCTAAATACTGTGTGTGGGCATATTATTTCTGGTTCCCAATTGTTGTGATCGGGGTCCTTCTCAGGACTAGATTACTGTGGTGCAGGGATCCTCAGGAGGTAGGGGTTACGCTGGCGGCCTGGACCTCTGTACCTTTAACAGTACCTCCAGGATGAGGGATTAGTCAGGGCCCCAGCTTAGGGTCAGCTTAGGCCCCCTACCTCCAGTATTCTGTGACAGTGTGACAGCTCCTCTTAGCATGATAAAGAAGATTCAAAGAGAGTGAGATGCCAGCTCTTTTCATTCAGTCAGTAGCTTCAAACATTTCTGGTATATGAATAACATGATGTTTTTCAATGGCAAAAATCAATGAATAATGTGAATG
This sequence comes from Phyllobates terribilis, assembly GCF_046119375.1. NCBI lineage: Eukaryota > Metazoa > Chordata > Amphibia > Anura > Dendrobatidae > Phyllobates > Phyllobates terribilis. Next base: position 5,683,496 of record NW_027362813.1, read on the forward strand.
CACAAACAGTAATTTCTCCGCATTGCAAGGTGCAATTCTGAAATTTTTTGCTTTTTCCTGCTCCTCTTAGCATGATAAAGAAGATTCAAAGAGAGTGAGATGCCAGCTCTTTTCATTCAGTCAGTAGCTTCAAACATTTCTGGTATATGAATAACATGATGTTTTTCAATGGCAAAAATCAATGAATAATGTTAATGCACAAACAGTAATTTCTCCGCATTGCAAGGTGCAATTCTGAAATTTTTTGCTTTTTCCTGCTCCTCTTAGCATGATAAAGAAGATTCAAAGAGAGTGAGATGCCAGCTCTTTTCATTCAGTCAGTAGCTTCAAACATTTCTGGACGTTTTTCAATGGCAAAAATCAATGAATATTGTAAATGCACAAACAGTAATCTCTCCGCATTGCAACGTGCAATTCCGAAATTTTTTGCTTTTTCCTGCTCCTCTTAGCATGATAAAGAAGATTCAAACAGAGTGAGATGCCAGCTCTTTTCATTCAGTCAGTAGCTTCAAACATTTCTGGACGTTTTTCAATGGCAAAAATCAATGAATATTGTAAATGCACAAACAGTAATCTCTCCGCATTGCAAGGTGCAATTCTGAAATTTTTTTGCTTTTTCCTGCTCCTCTTAGCATGATAAAGAAGATTCAAAGAGAGTGAGATGCCAGCTCTTTTCATTCAGTCAGTAGCTTCAAACATTTCTGGACGTTTTTCAATGGCAAAAATCAATGAATATTGTAAATGCACAAACAGTATTCTCTCCGCATTGCAAGGTACAATTCTGAAATTTTTTGCTTTTTCCTGCTCCTCTTAGCATGATAAAGAAGATTCAAAGAGAGTGAGATGCCAGCTCTTTTCATTCAGTCAGTAGCTTCAAACATTTCTGGTATTTGAAGAACATGATGTTTTTCAATGGCAAAAATAAATGAATAATGTGAATGCACAAACAGTAATTTCTCCGCATTGCAAGGTGCAATTCTGAAATTTTTTGCTTTTTCCTGCTCCTCTTAGCATGATAAAGAAGATTCACAGAGAGTGAGATGCCAGCTCTTTTCATTGTCAGAAGCTTCAAACATTTCTGCTATATGAATAACATGATGCTTTTCAATGGCAAAAATCAATGAATAATGTGAATGAACAAACAGTAATTTCTCCGCATTGCAAGGTGCAATTCTGAAATTTTTTGCTTTTTCCTGCTCCTCTTAGCATGATAAAGAAGATTCAAAGAGAGTGAGATGCCAGCTCCTTTCATTCCGTCAGTAGCTTCAAACATTTCTGGACGTTTTTCAATGGCAAAAATCAATGAATAATGTGAATGCACAAACAGTAATTTCTCCGCATTGCAAGGTGCAATTCTGAAATTTTTTGCTTTTTCCTGCTCCTCTTAGCATGATAAAGAAGATTCAAAGAGAGTGAGATGCCAGCTCTTTTCATTCAGTCAGTAGCTTCAAACATTTCTGGACGTTTTTCAATGGCAAAAATCAATGAATATTGTAAATGCACAAACAGTAATTTCTCCGCATTGCAAGGTGCAAATCTGAAATTTTTTGCTTTTTCCTGCTCCTCTTAGCATGATAAAGAAGATTCAAAGAGAGTGAGATGCCAGCTCTTTTCATTCAGTCAGTAGCTTCAAACATTTGTGGTATATGAAAAACATGATGTTTTTTAATGGCAAAAATCAATGAATAATGTGAATGCACAAACAGTAATTTCTCCGCATTGCAAGGTGCAATTCTGAAATTTTTTGCTTTTTCCTGCTCCTCTTAGCATGATAAAGAAGATTGAAAGAGAGTGAGATGCCAGCTCCTTTCATTCAGTCAGTAGCTTCAAACATTTCTGGACGTTTTTCAATGGCAAAAATCAATGAATATTGTAAATGCACAAACAGTAATTTCTCCGCATTGCAAGGTGCAAATCTGAAATTTTTTGCTTTTTCCTGCTCCTCTTAGCATGATAAAGAAGATTCAAAGAGAGTGAGATGCCAGCTCTTTTCATTCAGTCAGTAGCTTCAAACATTTCTGGTATATGAATAACATGATGTTTTTCAATGGCAAAAATCAATGAATAATGTGAATGCACAAACAGTAATTTCTCCGCATTGCAAGGTGCAATTCTGATATTTTTTGCTTTTTCCTGCTCATCTTAGCATGATAAAGAAGATTCAAAGAGAGTGAGATGCCAGCTCCTTTCATTCAGTCAGTAGCTTCAAACATTTCTGGACGTTTTTCAATGGCAAAAATCAATGAATATTGTAAATGCACAAACAGTAATTTCTCCGCATTGCAAGGTGCAATTCTGAAATTTTTTGCTTTTTCCTGCTCCTCTTAGCATGATAAAGAAGATTCAAAGAGAGTGAGATGCCAGCTCTTTTCATTCAGTCAGTAGCGTCAAACATTTCTGGTATATGAATAACATGATGTTTTCAATGGCAAAAATCAATGAATAATGTGAATGCACAAACAGTAATTGCTCCGCATTGCAAGGTGCAATTCTGAAATTTTTTGCTTTTTCCTGCTCCTCTTAGCATGATAAAGAAGATTCAAAGAGAGTGAGATGCCAGCTCTTTTCATTCAGTCAGTAGCTTCAAACATTTCTAGTATATGAATAACATGATGCTTTTCAATGGCAAAAATCAATGAATAATGTGAATGAACAAACAGTAATTTCTCCGCATTGCAAGGTGCAATTCTGAAATTTTTTGCTTTTTCCTGCTCCTCTTAGCATGATAAAGAAGATTCAAAGAGAGTGAGATGCCAGCTCTTTTCATTCAGTCAGTAGCTTCAAACATTTCTGGACGTTTTTCAATGGCAAAAATCAATGAATATTGTAAATGCACAAACAGTAATTTCTCCGCATTGCAAGGTGCAATTCTGAAATTTTTTGCTTTTTCCTGCTCCTCTTAGCATGATAAAGAAGATTCAAAGAGAGTGAGATGCCAGCTCCTTTCATTCAGTCAGTAGCTTCAAACATTTCTGGACGTTTTTCAATGGCAAAAATCAATGAATATTGTAAATGCACAAACAGTAATTTCTCCGGATTGCAAGGTGCAATTCTGAAATTTTTTGCTTTTTCCTGCTCCTCTTAGCATGATAAAGAAGATTCAAAGAGAGTGAGGTGCCAGCTCTTTTCATTCAGTCAGTAGCTTCAAACATTTCTGGTATATGAATAACATGATGTTTTTCAATGGCAAAAATCAATGAATAATGTGAATGCACAAACAGTAATTTCTCCGCATTGCAAGGTGCAATTCTGAAATTTTTTGCTTTTTCCTGCTCCTCTTAGCATGATAAAGAAGATTCAAAGAGAGTGAGATGCCAGCTCTTTTCATTCAGTCAGTAGCTTCAAACATTTCTGGTATATGAATAACATGATGTTTTTCAATGGCAAATATCAATGAATAATGTTAATGCACAAACACTAATTTCTCCGCATTGCAAGGTGCAATTCTGAAATTTTTTGCTTTTTCCTGCTCCTCTTAGCATGATAAAGAAGATTCAAACAGAGTGAGATGCCAGCTCTTTTCATTCAGTCAGTAGCTTCAAACATTTCTGGACGTTTTTCAATGGCAAAAATCAATGAATATTGTAAATGCACAAACAGTAATCTCTCCGCATTGCAAGGTGCAATTCTGAAATTTTTTTGCTTTTTCCTGCTCCTCTTAGCATGATAAAGAAGATTCAAAGAGAGTGAGATGCCAGCTCTTTTCATTCAGTCAGTAGCTTCAAACATATCTGGTATATGAATAACATGATGTTTTTCAATGGCAAAAATCAATGAATAATGTGAATGCACAAACAGTAATTTCTCCGCATTGCAAGGTGCAATTCTGAAATTTTTTGCTTTTTCCTGCTCATCTTAGCATGATAAAGAAGATTCAAAGAGAGTGAGATGCCAGCTCCTTTCATTCAGTCAGTAGCTTCAAACATTTCTGGACGTTTTTCAATGGCAAAAATCAATGAATATTGTAAATGCACAAACAGTAATTTCTCCGCATTGCAAGGTGCAATTCTGAAATTTTTTGCTTTTTCCTGCTCCTCTTAGCATGATAAAGAAGATTCAAAGAGAGTGAGATGCCAGCTCTTTTCATTCAGTCAGTAGCTTCAAACATTTCTGGTATATGAATAACATGATGTTTTCAATGGCAAAAATCAATGAATAATGTGAATGCACAAACAGTAATTGCTCCGCATTGCAAGGTGCAATTCTGAATTTTTTTGCTTTTTCTTGCTCCTCTTAGCATGATAAAGAAGATTCAAAGAGAGTGAGATGCCAGCTCTTTTCATTCAGTCAGTAGCTTCAAACATTTCTGGTATATGAATAACATGATGCTTTTCAATGGCTAAAATCAATGAATAATGTGAATGAACAAACAGTAATTTCTCCGCATTGCAAGGTGCAATTCTGAAATTTTTTGCTTTTTCCTGCTCCTCTTAGCATGATAAAGAAGATTCAAAGAGAGTGAGATGCCAGCTCCTTTCATTCCGTCAGTAGCTTCAAACATTTCTGGACGTTTTTCAATGGCAAAAATCAATGAATATTTTAAATGCACAAACAGTAATTTCTCCGCATTGCAAGGTGCAATTCTGAAATTTTTTGCTTTTTCCTGCTCCTCTTAGCATGATAAAGAAGATTCAAAGAGAGTGAGATGCCAGCTCTTTTCATTCAGTCAGTAGCTTCAAACATTTCTGGACGTTTTTCAATGGCAAAAATCAATGAATATTGTAAATGCACAAACAGTAATTTCTCCGCATTGCAAGGTGCAATTCTGAAATTTTTTGCTTTTTCCTGGTCCTCTTAGCATGATAAAGAAGATTCAAAGAGAGTGAGATGCCAGCTCTTTTCATTCAGTCAGTAGCTTCAAACATATCTGGTATATGAATAACATGATGTTTTTCAATGGCAAAAATCAATGAATAATGTGAATGCACAAACAGTAATTTCTCCGCATTGCAAGGTGCAATTCTGAAATTTTTTGCTTTTTCCTGCTCATCTTAGCATGATAAAGAAGATTCAAAGAGAGTGAGATGCCAGCTCCTTTCATTCAGTCAGTAGCTTCAAACATTTCTGGACGTTTTTCAATGGCAAAAATCAATGAATATTGTAAATGCACAAACAGTAATTTCTCCGCATTGCAAGGTGCAATTCTGAAATTTTTTGCTTTTTCCTGCTCCTCTTAGCATGATAAAGAAGATTCAAAGAGAGTGAGATGCCAGCTCTTTTCATTCAGTCAGTAGCTTCAAACATTTCTGGTATATGAATAACATGATGTTTTCAATGGCAAAAATCAATGAATAATGTGAATGCACAAACAGTAATTGCTCCGCATTGCAAGGTGCAATTCTGAATTTTTTTGCTTTTTCCTGCTCCTCTTAGCATGATAAAGAAGATTCAAAGAGAGTGAGATGCCAGCTCTTTTCATTCAGTCAGTAGCTTCAAACATTTCTGGTATATGAATAACATGATGCTTTTCAATGGCAAAAATCAATGAATAATGTGAATGAACAAACAGTAATTTCTCCGCATTGCAAGGTGCAATTCTGAAATTTTTTGCTTTTTCCTGCTCCTCTTAGCATGATAAAGAAGATTCAAAGAGAGTGAGATGCCAGCTCCTTTCATTCCGTCAGTAGCTTCCAACATTTCTGGACGTTTTTCAATGGCAAAAATCAATGAATATTTTAAATGCACAAACAGTAATTTCTCCGCATTGCAAGGTGCAATTCTGAAATTTTTTGCTTTTTCCTGCTCCTCTTAGCATGATAAAGAAGATTCAAAGAAAGTGAGATGCCAGCTCTTTTCATTCAGTCAGTAGCTTCAAACATTTCTGGACGTTTTTCAATGGCAAAAATCAATGAATATTGTAAATGCACAAACAGTAATTTCTCCGCATTGCAAGGTGCAATTCTGAAATTTTTTGCTTTTTCCTGCTCCTCTTAGCATGATAAAGAAGATTCAAAGAGAGTGAGATGCCAGCTCCTTTCATTCAGTCAGTAGCTTCAAACATTTCTGGACGTTTTTCAATGGCAAAAATCAATGAATATTGTAAATGCACAAACAGTAATTTCTCCGGATTGCAAGGTGCAATTCTGAAATTTTTTGCTTTTTCCTGCTCCTCTTAGCATGATAAAGAAGATTCAAAGAGAGTGAGGTGCCAGCTCTTTTCATTCAGTCAGTAGCTTCAAACATTTCTGGTATATGAATAACATGATGTTTTTCAATGGCAAAAATCAATGAATAATGTGAATGCACAAACAGTAATTTCTCCGCATTGCAAGGTGCAATTCTGAAATTTTTTGCTTTTTCCTGCTCCTCTTAGCATGATAAAGAAGATTCAAAGAGAGTGAGATGCCAGCTCTTTTCATTCAGTCAGTAGCTTCAAACATTTCTGGACGTTTTTCAATGGCAAAAATCAATGAATATTGTAAATGCACAAGCAGTAATTTCTCCGCATTGCAAGGTGCAATTCTGAAATTTTTTGCTTTTTCCTCCTCCTCTTAGCATGATAAAGAAGATTCAAAGAGAGAGAGATGCCAGCTCTTTTCATTCAGTCAGTAGCTTCAAACATTTCTGGTATATGAATAACATGATGTTTTTCAATGGCAAAAATCAATGAATAATGTGAATGCACAAACAGTAATTTCTCCGCATTGCAAGGTGCAATTCTGAAATTTTTTGCTTTTTCCTGCTCCTCTTAGCATGATAAAGAAGATTCAAAGAGAGTGAGATGCCAGCTCTTTTCATTCAGTCAGTAGCTTCAAACATTTCTGGACGTTTTTCAATGTCAAAAATCAATGAATATTGTAAATGCACAAACAGTATTCTCTCCGCATTGCAAGGTACAATTCTGAAATTTTTTGCTTTTTCCTGCTCCTCTTAGCATGATAAAGAAGATTCAAAGAGAGTGAGATGCCAGCTCTTTTCATTCAGTCAGTAGCTTCAAACATTTCTGGTATATGAATAACATGATGTTTTTTAATGGCAAAAATCAATGAATAATGTGAATGCACAAACAGTAATTTCTCCGCATTGCAAGGTGCAATTCTGAAATTTTTTGCTTTTTCCTGTTCCTCTTAGCATGATAAAGAAGATTCAAAGAGAGTGAGATGCCAGCTCCTTTCATTCAGTCAGTAGCTTCAAACATTTCTGGACGTTTTTCAATGGCAAAAATCAATGAATATTGTAAATGCACAAACAGTAATTTCTCCGCATTGCAAGGTGCAATTTTGAAATTTTTTGCTTTTTCCTGCTCCTCTTAGCATGATAAAGAAGATTCAAAGAGAGTGAGATGCCAGCTCTTTTCATTCAGTCAGTAGCTTCAAACATTTCTGGACGTTTTTCAATGGCAAAAATCAATGAATATTGTAAATGCACAAACAGTAATTTCTCCGCATTGAAAGGTGCAATTCTGAAATTTTTTGCTTTTTCCTGCTCCTCTTAGCATGATAAAGAAGATTCAAAGAGAGTGAGATGCCAGCTCGGTTCATTCAGTCAGTAGCTTCAAACATTTCTGGACGTTTTTCAATGGCAAAAATCAATGAATATTGTAAATGCACAAACAGTAATTTCTCCGCATTGCAAGGTGCAATTCTGAAATTTTTTGCTTTTTCCTCCTCCTCTTAGCATGATAAAGAAGATTCAAAGAGAGTGAGATGCCAGCTCTTTTCATTCAGTCAGTAGCATCAAACATTTCTGGTATATGAATAACATGATGTTTTTCAATGGCAAAAATCAATGAATAATGTGAATGCACAAACAGTAATTTCTCCGCATTGCAAGGTGCAATTCTGAAATTTTTTGCTTTTTCCTGCTCCTCTTAGCATGATAAAGAAGATTCAAACAGAGTGAGATGCCAGCTCTTTTCATTCAGTCAGTAGCTTCAAACATTTCTGGACGTTTTTCAATGGCAAAAATCAATGAATATTGTAAATGCACAAACAGTAATCTCTCCGCATTGCAAGGTGCAATTCTGAAATTTTTTTGCTTTTTCCTGCTCCTCTTAGCATGATAAAGAAGATTCAAAGAGAGTGAGATGCCAGCTCTTTTCATTCAGTCAGTAGCTTCAAACATTTCTGGACGTTTTTCAATGGCAAAAATCAATGAATATTGTAAATGCACAAACAGTAATTTCTCCGCATTGCAAGGTGCAATTCTGAAATTTTTTGCTTTTTCCTCCTCCTCTTAGCATGATAAAGAAGATTCAAAGAGAGAGAGATGCCAGCTCTTTTCATTCAGTCAGTAGCTTCAAACATTTCTGGTATATGAATAACATGATGTTTTTCAATGGCAAAAATCAATGAATAATGTGAATGCACAAACAGTAATTTCTCCGCATTGCAAGGTGCAATTCTGAAATTTTTGGCTTTTTCCTGCTCCTCTTAGCATGATAAAGAAGATTCAAAGAGAGTGAGATGCCAGCTCTTTTCATTCAGTCAGTAGCTTCAAACATTTCTGGACGTTTTTCAATGTCAAAAATCAATGAATATTGTAAATGCACAAACAGTATTCTCTCCGCATTGCAAGGTACAATTCTGAAATTTTTTGCTTTTTCCTGCTCCTCTTAGCATGATAAAGAAGATTCAAAGAGAGTGAGATGCCAGCTCTTTTCATTCAGTCAGTAGCTACAAACATTTCTGGTATATGAATAACATGATGTTTTTTAATGGCAAAAATCAATGAATAATGTGAATGCACAAACAGTAATTTCTCCGCATTGCAAGGTGCAATTCTGAAATTTTTTGCTTTTTCCTGTTCCTCTTAGCATGATAAAGAAGATTCAAAGAGAGTGAGATGCCAGCTCCTTTCATTCAGTCAGTAGCTTCAAACATTTCTGGACGTTTTTCAATGGCAAAAATCAATGAATATTGTAAATGCACAAACAGTAATTTCTCCGCATTGCAAGGTGCAATTCTGAAATTTTTTGCTTTTTCCTGCTCCTCTTAGCATGATAAAGAAGATTCAAAGAGAGTGAGATGCCAGCTCTTTTCATTCAGTCAGTAGCTTCAAACATTTCTGGACGTTTTTCAATGGCAAAAATCATCGAATATTGTAAATGCACAAACAGTAATTTCTCTGCATTGCAAGGTGTAATTCTGAAATTTTTTGCTTTTTCCTGCTCCTCTTAGCATGATAAAGAAGATTCAAAGAGAGTGAGATGCCAGCTCTTTTCATTCAGTCAGTAGCTTCAAACATTTCTGGTATATGAATAACATGATGTTTTTCAATGGCAAAAATCAATGAATAACGTGAATGCACAAACAGTAATTTTTCCGCATTGCAAGGTGCAATTCTGAAATTTTTTGCTTTTTCCTGCTCCTCTTAGCATGATAAAGAAGATTCAAAGACAGTGAGATGCCAGCTCTTTTCATTCAGTCAGTAGCTTCAAACATTTCTGGACGTTTTTCAATGGCAAAAATCAATGAATATTGTAAATGCACAAACAGTAATTTCTCCGCATTGCAAGGTGCAATTCTGAAATTTTTTGCTTTTTCCTGCTCCTCTTAGCATGATAAAGAAGATTTAAAGAGAGTGAGATGCCAGCTCTTTTCATTCAGTCAGTAGCTTCAAACATTTCTTTTATATGAATAACATGATGTTTTTCAATGGCAAAAATCAATGAATAATGTGAATGCACAAACAGTAATTTCTCCGCATTGCAAGGTGCAATTCTGAATTTTTTTGCTTTTTCCTGCTCCTCTTAGCATGATAAAGAAGATTCAAAGAGAGTGAGATGCCAGCTCTTTTCATTCAGTCAGTAGCTTCAAACATTTCTGGACGTTTTTCAATGGCAAAAATCAATGAATATTGTAAATGCACAAACAGTAATTTCTCCGCATTGCAAGGTGCAATTCTGAAATTTTTTGCTTTTTCCTGCTCCTCTTAGCATGATAAAGAAGATTCAAAGAGAGTAAGATGCCAGCTCTTTTCATTCAGTCAGTAGCTTCAAACATTTCGGGTATATAAATAACATGATGTTTTTCAATGGCAAAAATCAATGAATAATGTGAATGCACAAACAGTAATTTCTCCGCATTGCAAGGTGCAATTCTGAAATTTTTTGCTTTTTCCTGCTCCTCTTAGCAAGATAAAGAAGATTCAAAGAGAGTGAGATGCCAGCTTCTTTCATTCAGTCAGTAGCTTCAAACATTTCTGGACGTTTTTCAATGGCAAAAATCAATGAATATTGTAAATGCACAAACAGTAATTTCTCCGCATTGCAAGGTGCAATTCTGAAATTTTTTGCTTTTTCCTGCTCCTCTTAGCATGATAAAGAAGATTCAAAGAGAGTGAGATGCCAGCTCCTTTCATTCAGTCAGTAGCTTCAAACATTTCTGGTATATGAACAACATGATGTTTTTCAATGGCAAAAATCAATGAATAATGTGAATGCACAAACAGTAATTTCTCCGCATTGCAAGGTGCAATTCTGAAATTTTTTGCTTTTTCCTGCTCCTCTTAGCAAGGTAAAGAAGATTCAAAGAGAGTGAGATGCCAGCTCCTTTCATTCAGTCAGTAGCTTCAAACATTTCTGGACGTTTTTCAATGGCAAAAATCAATGAATATTGTAAATGCACAAACAGTAATTTCTCCGCATTGCAAGGTGCAATTCTGAAATTTTTTGCTTTTTCCTGCTCCTCTTAGCATGATAAAGAAGATTCAAAGAGAGTGAGATGCCAGCTCTTTTCATTCAGTCAGTAGCTTCAAACATTTCTGGTATATGAATAACATGATGTTTTTCAATGGCAAAAATCAATGAATAATGTGAATGCACAAACAGTAATTTCTCCGCATTGCAAGGTGCAATTCTGAAATTTTTTGCTTTTTCCTGCTCTTAGCATGACAAATAAGATTCAAAGAGAGTGAGATGCCAGCTCCTTTCATTCAGTCAGTAGCTTCAAACATTTCTGGACATTTTTCAATGGCAAAAATCAATGAATAATGTGAATGCACAAACAGTAATTTCTCCGCATTGCAAGGTGCAATTCTGAAATCTTTTGCTTTTTCCTGCTCCTCTAAGCATGATAAAGAAGATTCAAAGAGAATGAGATGCCAGCTCTTTTCATTCAGTCAGTAGCTTCAAACAATTCTGGTATATGAATAACATGATGTTTTTCAATGGCAAAAATCAATGAATAATGTGTCTGCACAAACAGTAATTTCTCCGCTTTGCAAGGTGCAATTCTGAAATTTTTTGCTTTTCCTGCTCCTCTTAGCATGATAAAGAAGATTCAAAGAGAGTGAGATGCCAGCTCCTTTCATTCAGTCAGTAGCTTCAGACATTTCTGGACATTTTTCAATGGCAAAAATCAATGAATATTGTAAAAGCACAAACAGTAATTTCTCCGCATTGCAAGGTGCAATTCTGAAATTTTTTGCTTTTTCCTCCTCCTCTTAGCATGATAAAGAAGATTCAAAGAGAGAGAGATGCCAGCTCTTTTCATTCAGTCAGTAGCTTCAAACATCTCTGGTATATGAATAACATGATGTTTTTCAATGGCAAAAATCAATGAATAATGTGAATGCACAAACAGTAATTTCTCCGCATTGCAAGGTGCAATTCTGAAATTTTTTGCTTTTTCCTGCTCCTATTAGCATGATAAAGAAGATTCAAAGAGAGTGAGATGCCAGCTCTTTTCATTCAGTCAGTAGCTTCAAACATTTCTGGACGTTTTTCAATGTCAAAAATCAATGAATATTGTAAATGCACAAACAGTATTCTCTCCGCATTGCAAGGTACAATTCTGAAATTTTTTGCTTTTTCCTGCTCCTCTTAGCATGATAAAGAAGATTCAAAGAGAGTGAGATGCCAGCTCTTTTCATTCAGTCAGTAGCTTCAAACATTTCTGGACGTTTTTCAATGTCAAAAATCAATGAATATTGTAAATGCACAAACAGTATTCTCTCCGCATTGCAAGGTACAATTCTGAAATTTTTTGCTTTTTCCTGCTCCTCTTAGCATGATAAAGAAGATTCAAAGAGAGTGAGATGCCAGCTCCTTTCATTCAGTCAGTAGCTTCAAACATTTCTGGACGTTTTTCAATGGCAAAAATCAATGAATATTGTAAATGCACAAACAGTAATTTCTCCGCATTGAAAGGTGCAATTCTGAAATTTTTTGCTTTTTCCTGCTCCTCTTAGCATGATAAAGAAGATTCAAAGAGAGTGAGATGCCAGCTCGGTTCATTCAGTCAGTAGCTTCAAACATTTCTGGACGTTTTTCAATGGCAAAAATCAATGAATATTGTAAATGCACAAACAGTAATTTCTCCGCATTGCAAGGTGCAATTCTGAAATTTTTTGCTTTTTCCTCCTCCTCTTAGCATGATAAAGAAGATTCAAAGAGAGTGAGATGCCAGCTCTTTTCATTCAGTCAGTAGCTTCAAACATTTCTGGTATATGAATAACATGATGTTTTTCAATGGCAAAAATCAATGAATAATGTGAATGCACAAACAGTAATTTCTCCGCATTGCAAGGTGCAATTCTGAAATTTTTTGCTTCTTCCTGCTCCTCTTAGCATGATAAAGAAGATTCAAACAGAGTGAGATGCCAGCTCTTTTCATTCAGTCAGTAGCTTCAAACATTTCTGGACGTTTTTCAATGGCAAAAATCAATGAATATTGTAAATGCACAAACAGTAATCTCTCCGCATTGCAAGGTGCAATTCTGAAATTTTTTTGCTTTTTCCTGCTCCTCTTAGCATGATAAAGAAGATTCAAAGAGAGTGAGATGCCAGCTCTTTTCATTCAGTCAGTAGCTTCAAACATTTCTGGACGTTTTTCAATGGCAAAAATCAATGAATATTGTAAATGCACAAACAGTAATTTCTCCGCATTGCAAGGTGCAATTCTGAAATTTTTTGCTTTTTCCTCCTCCTCTTAGCATGATAAAGATGATTCAAAGAGAGAGAGATGCCAGCTCTTTTCATTCAGTCAGTAGCTTCAAACATTTCTGGTATATGAATAACATGATGTTTTTCAATGGCAAAAATCAATGAATAATGTGAATGCACAAACAGTAATTTCTCCGCATTGCAAGGTGCAATTCTGAAATTTTTTGCTTTTTCCTGCTCCTCTTAGCATGATAAAGAAGATTCAAAGAGAGTGAGATGCCAGCTCTTTTCATTCAGTCAGTAGCTTCAAACATTTCTGGACGTTTTTCAATGTCAAAAATCAATGAATATTGTAAATGCACAAACAGTATTCTCTCCGCATTGCAAGGTACAATTCTGAAACTTTTTGCTTTTTCCTGCTCCTCTTAGCATGATAAAGAAGATTCAAAGAGAGTGAGATGCCAGCTCTTTTCATTCAGTCAGTAGCTTCAAACATTTCTGGTATATGAATAACATGATGTTTTTTAATGGCAAAAATCAATGAATAATGTGAATGCACAAACAGTAATTTCTCCGCATTGCAAGGTGCAATTCTGAAATTTTTTGCTTTTTCCTGTTCCTATTAGCATGATAAAGAAGATTCAAAGAGAGTGAGATGCCAGCTCCTTTCATTCAGTCAGTAGCTTCAAACATTTCTGGACGTTTTTCAATGGCAAAAATCAATGAATATTGTAAATGCACAAACAGTAATTTCTCCGCATTGCAAGGTGCAATTCTGAAATTTTTTGCTTTTTCCTGCTCCTCTTAGCATGATAAAGAAGATTCAAAGAGAGTGAGATGCCAGCTCTTTTCATTCAGTCAGTAGCTTCAAACATTTCTGGACGTTTTTCAATGGCAAAAATCAATGAATATTGTAAATGCACAAACAGTAATTTCTCCGCATTGAAAGGTGCAATTCTGAAATTTTTTGCTTTTTCCTGCTCCTCTTAGCATGATAAAGAAGATTCAAAGAGAGTGAGATGCCAGCTCGGTTCATTCAGTCAATAGCTTCAAACATTTCTGGACGTTTTTCAATGGCAAAAATCAATGAATATTGTAAATGCACAAACAGTAATTTCTCCGCATTGCAAGGTGCAATTCTGAAATTTTTTGCTTTTTCCTCCTCCTCTTAGCATGATAAAGAAGATTCAAAGAGAGTGAGATGCCAGCTCTTTTCATTCAGTCAGTAGCTTCAAACATTTCTGGTATATGAATAACATGATGTTTTTCAATGGCAAAAATCAATGAATAATGTGAATGCACAAACAGTAATTTCTCCGCATTGCAAGGTGCAATTCTGAATTTTTTTTCTTTTTCCTGCTCCTCTTAGCATGATAAAGAAGATTCAAAGAGAGTGAGATGCCAGCTCCTTTCATTCAGTCAGTAGCTTCAAACATTTCTGGACGTTTTTCAATGGCAAAAATCAATGAATATTGTAAATGCACAAACAGTAATTTCTCCGCATTGCAAGGTGCAATTCTGAAATTTTTTGCTTTTTCCTGCTCCTCTTAGCATGATAAAGAAGATTCAAAGAGAGTGAGATGCCAGCTCTTTTCATTCAGTCAGTAGCTTCAAACATTTCTGGACGTTTTTCAATGGCAAAAATCAACGAATATTGTAAATGCACAAACAGTAATTTCTCCGCATTGAAAGGTGCAATTCTGAAATTTTTTGCTTTTTCCTGCTCCTCTTAGCATGATAAAGAAGATTCAAAGAGAGTGAGATGCCAGCTCGGTTCATTCAGTCAGTAGCTTCAAACATTTCTGGACGTTTTTCAATGGCAAAAATCAATGAATATTGTAAATGCACAAACAGTAATTTCTCCGCATTGCAAGGTGCAATTCTGAAATTTTTTGCTTTTTCCTCCTCCTCTTAGCATGATAAAGAAGATTCAAAGAGAGTGAGATGACAGCTCTTTTCATTCAGTCAGTAGCTTCAAACATTTCTGGTATATGAATAACATGATGTTTTTCAATGGCAAAAATCAATGAATAATGTGAATGCACAAACAGTAATTTCTCCGCATTGCAAGGTGCAATTCTGAAATTTTTTGCTTCTTCCTGCTCCTCTTAGCATGATAAAGAAGATTCAAACAGAGTGAGATGCCAGCTCTTTTCATTCAGTCATTAGCTTCAAACATTTCTGGACGTTTTTCAATGGCAAAAATCAATGAATATTGTAAATGCACAAACAGTAATCTCTCCGCATTGCAAGGTGCAATTCTGAAATTTTTTTGCTTTTTCCTGCTCCTCTTAGCATGATAAAGAAGATTCAAAGAGAGTGAGATGCCAGCTCTTTTCATTCAGTCAGTAGCTTCAAACATTTGTGGACGTTTTTCAATGGCAAAAATCAATGAATATTGTAAATGCACAAACAGTAATTTCTCCGCATTGCAAGGTGCAATTCTGAAATTTTTTGCTTTTTCCTCCTCCTCTTAGCATGATAAAGATGATTCAAAGAGAGAGAGATGCCAGCTCTTTTCATTCAGTCAGTAGCTTCAAACATTTCTGGTATATGAATAACATGATGTTTTTCAATGGCAAAAATCAATGAATAATCTGAATGCACAAACAGTAATTTCTCCGCATTGCAAGGTGCAATTCTGAAATTTTTTGCTTTTTCCTGCTCCTCTTAGCATGATAAAGAAGATTCAAAGAGAGTGAGATGCCAGCTCTTTTCATTCAGTCAGTAGCTTCAAACATTTCTGGACGTTTTTCAATGTCAAAAATCAATGAATATTGTAAATGCACAAACAGTATTCTCTCCGCATTGCAAGGTACAATTCTGAAACTTTTTGCTTTTTCCTGCTCCTCTTAGCATGATAAAGAAGATTCAAAGAGAGTGAGATGCCAGCTCTTTTCATTCAGTCAGTAGCTTCAAACATTTCTGGACGTTTTTCAATGGCAAAAATCATCGAATATTGTAAATGCACAAACAGTAATTTCTCCGCATTGCAAGGTGCAATTCTGAAATTTTTTGCTTTTTCCTGCTCCTCTTAGCATGATAAAGAAGATTCAAAGAGAGTGAAATGCCAGCTCTTTTCATTCAGTCAGTAGCTTCAAACATTTCTGGTATATGAATAACATGATGTTTTTCAATGGCAAAAATCAATGAATAACGTGAATGCACAAACAGTAATTTTTCCGCATTGCAAGGTGCAATTCTGAAATTTTTTGCTTTTTCCTGCTCTTCTTAGCATGATAAAGAAGATTCAAAGAGAGTGAGATGCCAGCTCTTTTCTTTCAGTCAGTAGCTTCAAACATTTCTGGACGTTTTTCAATGGCAAAAATCAATGAATATTGTAAATGCACAAACAGTAATTTCTCCGCATTGCAAGGTGCAATTCTGAAATTTTTTGCTTTTTCCTTCTCCTCTTAGCATGATAAAGAAGATTTAAAGAGAGTGAGATGCCAGCTCTTTTCATTCAGTCAGTAGCTTCAAACATTTCTTGTATATGAATAACATGATGTTTTTCAATGGCAAAAATCAATGAATAATGTGAATGCACAAACAGTAATTTCTCCGCATTGCAAGGTGCAATTCTGAAATTTTTTGCTTTTTCCTGCTCCTCTTAGCATGATAAAGAAGATTCAAAGAGAGTGAGATGCCAGCTCTTTTCATTCAGTCAGTAGCTTCAAACATTTCTGGACGTTTTTCAATGGCAAAAATCAATGAATATTGTAAATGCACAAACAGTAATTTCTCCGCATTGCAAGGTGCAATTCTGAAATTTTTTGCTTTTTCCTGCTCCTCTTAGCATGATAAAGAAGATTCAAAGAGAGTGAGATGCCAGCTCTTTTCATTCAGTCAGTAGCTTCAAACATTTCGGGTATATAAATAACATGATGTTTTTCAATGGCAAAAATCAATGAATAATGTGAATGCACAAACAGTAATTTCTCCGCATTGCAAGGTGCAATTCTGAAATTTTTTGCTTTTTCCTGCTCCTCTTAGCAAGATAAAGAAGATTCAAAGAGAGTGAGATGCCAGCTCCTTTCATTCAGTCAGTAGCTTCAAACATTTCTGGACGTTTTTCAATGGCAAAAATCAATGAATATTGTAAATGCACAAACAGTAATTTCTCCGCATTGCAAGGTGCAATTCTGAAATTTTTTGCTTTTTCCTGCTCCTCTTAGCATGATAAAGAAGATTCAAAGAGAGTGAGATGCCAGCTCCTTTCATTCAGTCAGTAGCTTCAAACATTTCTGGTATATGAACAACATGATGTTTTTCAATGGCAAAAATCAATGAATAATGTGAATGCACAAACAGTAATTTCTCCGCATTGCAAGGTACAATTCTGAAATTTTTTGCTTTTTCCTGCTCCTCTTAGCAAGGTAAAGAAGATTCAAAGAGAGTGAGATGCCAGCTCCTTTCATTCAGTCAGTAGCTTCAAACATTTCTGGACGTTTTTCAATTGCAAAAATCAATGAATATTGTAAATGCACAAACAGTAATTTCTCCGCATTGCAAGGTGCAATTCTGAAATTTTTTGCTTTTTCCTGCTCCTCTTAGCATGATAAAGAAGATTCAAAGAGAGTGAGATGCCAGCTCTTTTCATTCAGTCAGTAGCTTCAAACATTTCTGGTATATGAATAACATGATGTTTTTCAATGGCAAAAATCAATGAATAATGTGAATGCACAAACAGTAATTTCTCCGCATTGCAAGGTGCAATTCTGAAATTTTTTGCTTTTTCCTGCTCTTATCATGACAAATAAGATTCAAAGAGAGTGAGATGCCAGCTCTTTTCGTTCAGTCAGTAGCTTCAAACATTTCTGGACGTTTTTCAATGGCAAAAATCAATGAATATTGTAAATGCACAAACAGTAATTTCTCCGCATTGCAAGGTGCAATTCTGAAATTTTTTGCTTTTTCCTGCTCCTCTTAGCATGATAAAGAAGATTCAAAGAGAGTGAGATGCCAGCTACTTTCATTCAGTCAGTAGCTTCAAACATTTCTGGTATATGAACAACATTATGTTTTTCAATGGCAAAAATCAATGAATAATGTGAATGCACAAACAGTAATTTCTCCGCATTGCAAGGTGCAATTCTGAAATTTTTTGCTTTTTCCTGCTCCTCTTAGCATGATAAAGAAGATTCAAAGAGAGTGAGATGCCAGCTCTTTTCGTTCAGTCAGTAGCTTCAAACATTTCTGGACGTTTTTCAATGGCAAAAATCAATGAATATTGTAAATGCACAAACAGTAATTTCTCCGCATTGCAAGGTGCAATTCTGAAATTTTTTGCTTTTTCCTGCTCCTCTTAGCATGATAAAGAAGATACAAAGAGATTGAGATGCCAGCTCCTTTCATTCCGTCAGTAGCTTCAAACAATTCTGGACGTTTTTCAATGGCAAAAATCAATGAATAATGTGAATGCACAAACAGTAATTTCTCCGCATTGCAAGGTGCAATTCTGAAATTTTTTGCTTTTTTCTGCTCCTCTTAGCATGATAAAGAAGATTCAAAGAGAGTGAGATGCCAGCTCTTTTCATTCAGTCAGTAGCTTCAAACATTTCTGGTATATGAATAACATGATGTTTTTCAATGGCAAAAATCAATGAATAATGTGAATGCACAAACAGTAATTTCTCCGCATTGCAAGGTGCAATTCTGAAATTTTTTGCTTTTTCCTGCTCCTCTTAGCATGATAAAGAAGATTCAAAGAGAGTGAGATGCCAGCTCTTTTCGTTCAGTCAGTAGCTTCAAACATTTCTGGACGTTTTTCAATGGCAAAAATCAATGAATATTGTAAATGCACAAACAGTAATTTCTCCGCATTGCAAGGTGCAATTCTGAAATTTTTTGCTTTTTCCTGCTCCTCTTAGCATGATAAAGAAGATTCAAAGAGAGTGAGATGCCAGCTCCTTTCATTCAGTCAGTAGCTTCAAACATTTCTGGTATATGAACAACATGATGTTTTTCAATGGCAAAAATCAATGAATAATGTGAATGCACAAACAGTAATTTCTCCGCATTGCAAGGTGCAATTCTGAAATTTTTTGCTTTTTCCTGCTCCTCTTAGCATGATAAAGAAGATTCAAAGAGAGTGAGATGCCAGCTCTTTTCGTTCAGTCAGTAGCTTCAAACATTTCTGGACGTTTTTCAATGGCAAAAATCAATGAATATTGTAAATGCACAAACAGTAATTTCTCCGCATTGCAAGGTGCAATTCTGAAATTTTTTGCTTTTTCCTGCTCCTCTTAGCATGATAAAGAAGATACAAAGAGATTGAGATGCCTGCTCCTTTCATTCCGTCAGTAGCTTCAAACAATTCTGGACGTTTTTCAATGGCAAAAATCAATGAATAATGTGAATGCACAAACAGTAATTTCTCCGCATTGCAAGGTGCAATTCTGAAATTTTTTGCTTTTTTCTGCTCCTCTTAGCATGATAAAGAAGATTCAAAGAGAGTGAGATGCCAGCTCCTTTCATTCCGTCAGTAGCTTCAAACATTTCTGGACGTTTTTCAATGGCAAAAATCAATGAATATTGTAAATGCACAAACAGTAATTTCTCCGCATTGCAAGGTGCAATTCTGAAATTTTTTGCTTTTTCCTGCTCCTCTTAGCATGATAAAGAAGATTCAAAGAGAATGAGATGCCAGCTCTTTTCATTTAGTCAGTAGCTTCAAACATTTCTGGTATATGAATAACATGATGTTTTTCAATGGCAAAAATCAATGAATAATGTGAATGCACAAACAGTAATTTCTCCGCATTGCAAGGTGCAATTCTGAAATTTTTTGCTTTTTCCTGCTCCTCTTAGCATGATAAAGAAGATTCAAAGAGAGTGAGATGCCAGCTCCTTTCATTCCGTCAGTAGCTTCAAACATTTCTGGACGTTTTTCAATGGCAAAAATCAATGAATATTGTAAATGCACAAACAGTAATTTCTCCGCATTGCAAGGTGCAATTCTGAAATTTTTTGCTTTTTCCTGCTCCTCTTAGCATGATAAAGAAGATTCAAAGAGAGTGAGATGCCAGCTCCTTTCATTCAGTCAGTAGCTTCAAACATTTCTGGTATATGAACAACATGATGTTTTTCAATGGAAAAATCAATGAATAATGTGAATGCACAAACAGTAATTTCTCCGCATTGCAAGGTGCAATTCTGAAATTTTTTGCTTTTTCCTGCTCCTCTTAGCATGATAAAGAAGATTCAAAGAGAGTGAGATACCAGCTCTTTTCGTTCAGTCAGTAGCTTCAAACATTTCTGGACGTTTTTCAATGGCAAAAATCAATGAATATTGTAAATGCACAAACAGTAATTTCTCCGCATTGCAAGGTGCAATTCTGAAATTTTTTGCTTTTTCCTGCTCCTCTTAGCATGATAAAGAAGATACAAAGAGATTGAGATGCCAGCTCCTTTCATTCCGTCAGTAGCTTCAAACAATTCTGAACGTTTTTCAATGGCAAAAAACAATGAATAATGTGAATGCACAAACAGTAATTTCTCCGCATTGCAAGGTGCAATTCTGAATTTTTTTGCTTTTTTCTGCTCCTCTTAGCATGATAAAGAAGATTCAAAGAGAGTGAGATGCCAGCTCTTTTCATTCAGTCAGTAGCTTCAAACATTTCTGGACGTTTTTCAATGGCAAAAATCAATGAATAATGTGAATGCACAAACAGTAATTTCTCCGCATTGCAAGGTTCAATTCTGAAATTTTTTGCTTTTTCCTGCTCCTCTTAGCATGATAAAGAAGATTCAAAGAGAGTGAGATGCCAGCTCTTTTCGTTCAGTCAGTAGCTTCAAACATTTCTGGACGTTTTTCAATGGCAAAAATCAATGAATATTGTAAATGCACAAACAGTAATTTCTCCGCATTGCAAGGTGCAATTCTGAAATTTTTTGCTTTTTCCTGCTCCTCTTAGCATGATAAAGAAGATTCAAAGAGAGTGAGATGCCAGCTCCTTTCATTCAGTCAGTAGCTTCAAACATTTCTGGTATATGAACAACATGATGTTTTTCAATGGCAAAAATCAATGAATAATGTGAATGCACAAACAGTAATTTCTCCGCATTGCAAGGTGCAATTCTGAAATTTTTTGCTTTTTCCTGCTCCTCTTAGCATGATAAAGAAGATTCAAAGAGAGTGAGATGCCAGCTCTTTTCGTTCAGTCAGTAGCTTCAAACATTTCTGGACGTTTTTCAATGGCAAAAATCAATGAATATTGTAAATGCACAAACAGTAATTTCTCCGCATTGCAAGGTGCAATTCTGAAATTTTTTGCTTTTTCCTGCTCCTCTTAGCATGATAAAGAAGATACAAAGAGATTGAGATGCCAGCTCCTTTCATTCCGTCAGTAGCTTCAAACAATTCTGGACGTTTTTCAATGGCAAAAATCAATGAATAATGTGAATGCACAAACAGTAATTTCTCCGCATTGCAAGGTGCAATTCTGAAATTTTTTGCTTTTTTCTGCTCCTCTTAGCATGATAAAGAAGATTCAAAGAGAGTGAGATGCCAGCTCTTTTCATTCAGTCAGTAGCTTCAAACATTTCTGGTATATGAATAACATGATGTTTTTCAATGGCAAAAATCAATGAATAATGTGAATGCACAAACAGTAATTTCTCCGCATTGCAAGGTGCAATTCTGAAATTTTTTGCTTTTTCCTGCTCCTCTTAGCATGATAAAGAAGATTCAAAGAGAGTGAGATGCCAGCTCTTTTCGTTCAGTCAGTAGCTTCAAACATTTCTGGACGTTTTTCAATGGCAAAAATCAATGAATATTGTAAATGCACAAACAGTAATTTCTCCGCATTGCAAGGTGCAATTCTGAAATTTTTTGCTTTTTCCTGCTCCTCTTAGCATGATAAAGAAGATTCAAAGAGAGTGAGATGCCAGCTCTTTTCGTTCAGTCAGTAGCTTCAAACATTTCTGGACGTTTTTCAATGGCAAAAATCAATGAATATTGTAAATGCACAAACAGTAATTTCTCCGCATTGCAAGGTGCAATTCTGAAATTTTTTGCTTTTTCCTGCTCCTCTTAGCATGATAAAGAAGATACAAAGAGATTGAGATGCCAGCTCCTTTCATTCCGTCAGTAGCTTCAAACAATTCTGGACGTTTTTCAATGGCAAAAATCAATGAATAATGTGAATGCACAAACAGTAATTTCTCCGCATTGCAAGGTGCAATTCTGAAATTTTTTGCTTTTTTCTGCTCCTCTTAGCATGATAAAGAAGATTCAAAGAGAGTGAGATGCCAGCTCTTTTCATTCAGTCAGTAGCTTCAAACATTTCTGGACGTTTTTCAATGGCAAAAATCAATGAATATTGTAAATGCACAAACAGTAATTTCTCCGCATTGCAAGGTGCAATTCTGAAATTTTTTGCTTTTTCCTGCTCCTCTTAGCATGATAAAGAAGATTCAAAGAGAATGAGATGCCAGCTCTTTTCATTTAGTCAGTAGCTTCAAACATTTCTGGTATATGAATAACATGATGTTTTTCAATGGCAAAAATCAATGAATAATGTGAATGCACAAACAGTAATTTCTCCGCATTGCAAGGTGCAATTCTGAAATTTTTTGCTTTTTCCTGCTCCTCTTAGCATGATAAAGAAGATTCAAAGAGAGTGAGATGCCAGCTCCTTTCATTCCGTCAGTAGCTTCAAACATTTCTGGACGTTTTTCAATGGCAAAAATCAATGAATATTGTAAATGCACAAACAGTAATTTCTCCGCATTGCAAGGTGCAATTCTGAAATTTTTTGCTTTTTCCTGCTCCTCTTAGCATGATAAAGAAGATTCAAAGAGAGTGAGATGCCAGCTCCTTTCATTCAGTCAGTAGCCTCAAACATTTCTGGTATATGAACAACATGATGTTTTTCAATGGAAAAATCAATGAATAATGTGAATGCACAAACAGTAATTTCTCCGCATTGCAAGGTGCAATTCTGAAATTTTTTGCTTTTTCCTGCTCCTCTTAGCATGATAAAGAAGATTCAAAGAGAGTGAGATACCAGCTCTTTTCGTTCAGTCAGTAGCTTCAAACATTTCTGGACGTTTTTCAATGGCAAAAATCAATGAATATTGTAAATGCACAAACAGTAATTTCTCCGCATTGCAAGGTGCAATTCTGAAATTTTTTGCTTTTTCCTGCTCCTCTTAGCATGATAAAGAAGATACAAAGAGATTGAGATGCCAGCTCCTTTCATTCCGTCAGTAGCTTCAAACAATTCTGAACGTTTTTCAATGGCAAAAAACAATGAATAATGTGAATGCACAAACAGTAATTTCTCCGCATTGCAAGGTGCAATTCTGAATTTTTTTGCTTTTTTCTGCTCCTCTTAGCATGATAAAGAAGATTCAAAGAGAGTGAGATGCCAGCTCTTTTCATTCAGTCAGTAGCTTCAAACATTTCTGGACGTTTTTCAATGGCAAAAATCAATGAATATTGTAAATGCACAAACAGTAATTTCTCCGCATTGCAAGGTGCAATTCTGAAATTTTTTGCTTTTTCCTGCTCCTCTTAGCATGATAAAGAAGATTCAAAGAGAATGAGATGCCAGCTCTTTTCATTCAGTCAGTAGCTTCAAACATTTCTGGTATATGAATAACATGATGTTTTTCAATGGCAAAAATCAATGAATAATGTGAATGCACAAACAGTAATTTCTCCGCATTGCAAGGTGCAATTCTGAAATTTTTTGCTTTTTCCTGCTCCTCTTAGCATGATAAAGAAGATTCAAAGAGAGTGAGATGCCAGCTCCTTTCATTCCGTCAGTAGCTTCAAACATTTCTGGACGTTTTTCAATGGCAAAAATCAATGAATATTGTAAATGCACAAACAGTAATTTCTCCGCATTGCAAGGTGCAATTCTGAAATTTTTTGCTTTTTCCTGCTCCTCTTAGCATGATAAAGAAGATTCAAAGAGAGTGAGATGCCAACTCTTTTCATTCAGTCAGTAGCTTCAAGCATTTCGGGTATATAAATAACATGATGATTTTCAATGGCAAAAATCAATGAATAATGTGAATGCACAAACAGTAATTTCTCCGCATTGCAAGGTGCAATTCTGAAATTTTTTGCTTTTTCCTGCTCCTCTTAGCATGATAAAGAAGATTCAAAGAGAGTGAGATGCCAGCTCCTTTCATTCAGTCAGTAGCTTCAGACATTTCTGGACATTTTTCAATGGCAAAAATCAATGAATATTGTAAAAGCACAAACAGTAATTTCTCCGCATTGCAAGGTGCAATTCTGAAATTTTTTGCTTTTTCCTGCTCCTCTTAGCATGATAAAGAAGATTCAAAGAGAGTGAGATGCCAGCTCCTTTCATTCAGTCAGTAGCTTCAAACATTTCTGGTATATAAATAACATGATGTTTTTCAATGGCAAAAATCAATGAATAATGTGAATGCACAAACAGTAATTTCTCCGCATTGCAAGGTGCAATTCTGAAATTTTTTGCTTTTTCCTGCTCCTCTTAGCATGATAAAGAAGATTCAAAGAGAGTGAGATGCCAACTCTTTTCATTCAGTCAGTAGCTTTAAGCATTTCGGGTATATAAATAACATGATGATTTTCAATGGCAAAAATCAATGAATAATGTGAATGCACAAACAGTAATTTCTCCGCATTGCAAGGTGCAATTCTGAAATTTTTTGCTTTCTCCTGCTCCTCTTAGCATGATAAAGAAGATTCAAAGAGAGTGAGATGCCAGCTCCTTTCATTCAGTCAGTAGCTTCAAACATTTCTGGACGTTTTTCAATGGCAAAAATCAATGAATATTGTAAATGCACAAACAGTAATTCCTCCGCATTGCAAGGTGCAATTCTGAAATTTTTTGCTTTTTCCTGCTCCTCTTAGCATGATAAAGAAGATTCAAAGAGAATGAGATGCCAGCTCTTTTCATTCAGTCAGTAGCTTCAAACATTTCTGGTATATGAATAACATGATGTTTTTCAATGGCAAAAATCAATGAATAATGTGAATGCACAAACAGTAATTTCTCCTCATTGCAAGGTGCAATTCTGAATTTTTTTGCTTTTTCCTGCTCCTCTTAGCATGATAAAGAAGATTCAAAGAGAGTGAGATGCCAGCTCCTTTCATTCCGTCAGTAGCTTCAAACATTTCTGGACGTTTTTCAATGGCAAAAATCAATGAATATTGTAAATGCACAAACAGTAATTTCTCCGCATTGCAAGGTGCAATTCTGAAATTTTTTGCTTTTTCCTGCTCCTCTTAGCATGATAAAGAATATTCAAAGAGAGTGAGATGCCAACTCTTTTCATTCAGTCAGTAGCTTCAAGCATTTCGGGTATATAAATAACATGATGATTTTCAATGGCAAAAATCAATGAATAATGTGAATGCACAAACAGTAATTTCTCCGCATTGCAAGGTGCAATTCTGAAATTTTTTGCTTTTTCCTGCTCCTCTTAGCATGATAAAGAAGATTCAAAGAGAGTGAGATGCCAGCTCCTTTCATTCCGTCAGTAGCTTCAAACATTTCTGGACGTTTTTCAATGGCAAAAATCAATGAATATTGTAAATGCACAAACAGTAATTTCTCCGCATTGCAAGGTGCAATTCTGAAATTTTTTGCTTTTTCCTGCTCCTCTTAGCATGATAAAGAAGATTCAAAGAGAGTGAGATGCCAACTCTTTTCATTCAGTCAGTAGCTTCAAGCATTTCGGGTATATAAATAACATGATGATTTTCAATGGCAAAAATCAATGAATAATGTGAATGCACAAACAGTAATTTCTCCGCATTGCAAGGTGCAATTCTGAAATTTTTTGCTTTTTCCTGCTTCTCTTAGCATGATAAAGAAGATTCAAAGAGAGTGAGATGCCAGCTCCTTTCATTCAGTCAGTAGCTTCAGACATTTCTGGACATTTTTCAATGGCAAAAATCAATGAATATTTTAAAAGCACAAACAGTAATTTCTCCGCATTGCAAGGTGCAATTCTGAAATTTTTTGCTTTTTACTGCTCCTCTTAGCATGATAAATAAGATTCAAAGAGAGTGAGATGCCAGCTCCTTTCATTCGATCAGTAGCTTCAAACATTTCTGGTATATAAATAACATGATGTTTTTCAATGGCAAAAATCAATGAATAATGTGAATGCACAAACAGTAATTTCTCCGCATTGCAAGGTGCAATTCTGAAATTTTTTGCTTTTTCCTGCTCCTCTTAGCATGATAAAGAAGATTCAAAGAGAGTGAGATGCCAACTCTTTTCATTCAGTCAGTAGCTTTAAGCATTTCGGGTATATAAATAACATGATGATTTTCAATGGCAAAAATCAATGAATAATGTGAATGCACAAACAGTAATTTCTCCGCATTGCAAGGTGCAATTCTGAAATTTTTTGCTTTCTCCTGCTCCTCTTAGCATGATAAAGAAGATTCAAAGAGAGTGAGATGCCAGCTCCTTTCATTCAGTCAGTAGCTTCAAACATTTCTGGACGTTTTTCAATGGCAAAAATCAATGAATATTGTAAATGCACAAACAGTAATTCCTCCGCATTGCAAGGTGCAATTCTGAAATTTTTTGCTTTTTCCTGCTCCTCTTAGCATGATAAAGAAGATTCAAAGAGAATGAGATGCCAGCTCTTTTCATTCAGTCAGTAGCTTCAAACATTTCTGGTATATGAATAACATGATGTTTTTCAATGGCAAAAATCAATGAATAATGTGAATGCACAAACAGTAATTTCTCCTCATTGCAAGGTGCAATTCTGAATTTTTTTGCTTTTTCCTGCTCCTCTTAGCATGATAAAGAAGATTCAAAGAGAGTGAGATGCCAGCTCCTTTCATTCCGTCAGTAGCTTCAAACATTTCTGGACGTTTTTCAATGGCAAAAATCAATGAATATTGTAAATGCACAAACAGTAATTTCTCCGCATTGCAACGTGCAATTCTGAAATTTTTTGCTTTTTCCTGCTCCTCTTAGCATGATAAAGAATATTCAAAGAGAGTGAGATGCCAACTCTTTTCATTCAGTCAGTAGCTTCAAGCATTTCGGGTATATAAATAACATGATGATTTTCAATGGCAAAAATCAATGAA
Source organism: Phyllobates terribilis (assembly GCF_046119375.1). NCBI lineage: Eukaryota > Metazoa > Chordata > Amphibia > Anura > Dendrobatidae > Phyllobates > Phyllobates terribilis. Next base: position 5,710,387 of record NW_027362813.1, read on the forward strand.
TAATGTGAATGCACAAACAGTAATTTCTCCGCATTGCAAGGTGCAATTCTGAAATTTTTTGCTTTTTCCTGCTCCTCTTAGCATGATAAAGAAGATTCAAAGAGAGTGAGATGCCAGCTCCTTTCATTCCGTCAGTAGCTTCAAACATTTCTGGACGTTTTTCAATGGCAAAAATCAATGAATATTGTAAATGCACAAACAGTAATTTCTCCGCATTGCAAGGTGCAATTCTGAAATTTTTTGCTTTTTCCTGCTCCTCTTAGCATGATAAAGAAGATTCAAAGAGAGTGAGATGCCAACTCTTTTCATTCAGTCAGTAGCTTCAAGCATTTCGGGTATATAAATAACATGATGATTTTCAATGGCAAAAATCAATGAATAATGTGAATGCACAAACAGTAATTTCTCCGCATTGCAAGGTGCAATTCTGAAATTTTTTGCTTTTTCCTGCTTCTCTTAGCATGATAAAGAAGATTCAAAGAGAGTGAGATGCCAGCTCCTTTCATTCAGTCAGTAGCTTCAGACATTTCTGGACATTTTTCAATGGCAAAAATCAATGAATATTTTAAAAGCACAAACAGTAATTTCTCCGCATTGCAAGGTGCAATTCTGAAATTTTTTGCTTTTTCCTGCTCCTCTTAGCATGATAAATAAGATTCAAAGAGAGTGAGATGCCAGCTCCTTTCATTCGATCAGTAGCTTCAAACATTTCTGGTATATAAATAACATGATGTTTTTCAATGGCAAAAATCAATGAATAATGTGAATGCACAAACAGTAATTTCTCCGCATTGCAAGGTGCAATTCTGAAATTTTTTGCTTTTTCCTGCTCCTCTTAGCATGATAAAGAAGATTCAAAGAGAGTGAGATGCCAACTCTTTTCATTCAGTCAGTAGCTTTAAGCATTTCGGGTATATAAATAACATGATGATTTTCAATGGCAAAAATCAATGAATAATGTGAATGCACAAACAGTAATTTCTCCGCATTGCAAGTTGCAATTCTGAAATTTTTTGCTTTCTCCTGCTCCTCTTAGCATGATAAAGAAGATTCAAAGAGAGTGAGATGCCAGCTCCTTTCATTCAGTCAGTAGCTTCAAACATTTCTGGACGTTTTTCAATGGCAAAAATCAATGAATATTGTAAATGCACAAACAGTAATTCCTCCGCATTGCAAGGTGCAATTCTGAAATTTTTTGCTTTTTCCTGCTCCTCTTAGCATGATAAAGAAGATTCAAAGAGAATGAGATGCCAGCTCTTTTCATTCAGTCAGTAGCTTCAAACATTTCTGGTATATGAATAACATGATGTTTTTCAATGGCAAAAATCAATGAATAATGTGAATGCACAAACAGTAATTTCTCCTCATTGCAAGGTGCAATTCTGAATTTTTTTGCTTTTTCCTGCTCCTCTTAGCATGATAAAGAAGATTCAAAGAGAGTGAGATGCCAGCTCCTTTCATTCCGTCAGTAGCTTCAAACATTTCTGGACGTTTTTCAATGGCAAAAATCAATGAATATTGTAAATGCACAAACAGTAATTTCTCCGCATTGCAACGTGCAATTCTGAAATTTTTTGCTTTTTCCTGCTCCTCTTAGCATGATAAAGAATATTCAAAGAGAGTGAGATGCCAACTCTTTTCATTCAGTCAGTAGCTTCAAGCATTTCGGGTATATAAATAACATGATGATTTTCAATGGCAAAAATCAATGAATAATGTGAATGCACAAACAGTAATTTCTCCGCATTGCAAGGTGCAATTCTGAAATTTTTTGCTTTTTCCTGCTCCTCTTAGCATGATAAAGAAGATTCAAAGAGAGTGAGATGCCAGCTCCTTTCATTCCGTCAGTAGCTTCAAACATTTCTGGACGTTTTTCAATGGCAAAAATCAATGAATATTTTAAAAGCACAAACAGTAATTTCTCCGCATTGCAAGGTGCAATTCTGAAATTTTTTGCTTTTTCCTGCTCCTCTTAGCATGATAAATAAGATTCAAAGAGAGTGAGATGCCAGCTCCTTTCATTCGATCAGTAGCTTCAAACATTTCTGGTATATAAATAACATGATGTTTTTCAATGGCAAAAATCAATGAATAATGTGAATGCACAAACAGTAATTTCTCCGCATTGCAAGGTGCAATTCTGAAATTTTTTGCTTTTTCCTGCTCCTCTTAGCATGATAAAGAAGATTCAAAGAGAGTGAGATGCCAACTCTTTTCATTCAGTCAGTAGCTTCAAGCATTTCGGGTATATAAATAACATGATGATTTTCAATGGCAAAAATCAATGAATAATGTGAATGCACAAACAGTAATTTCTCCGCATTGCAAGGTGCAATTCTGAAATTTTTTGCTTTTTCCTGCTTCTCTTAGCATGATAAAGAAGATTCAAAGAGAGTGAGATGCCAGCTCCTTTCATTCAGTCAGTAGCTTCAGACATTTCTGGACATTTTTCAATGGCAAAAATCAATGAATATTTTAAAAGCACAAACAGTAATTTCTCCGCATTGCAAGGTGCAATTCTGAAATTTTTTGCTTTTTCCTGCTCCTCTTAGCATGATAAATAAGATTCAAAGAGAGTGAGATGCCAGCTCCTTTCATTCGATCAGTAGCTTCAAACATTTCTGGTATATAAATAACATGATGTTTTTCAATGGCAAAAATCAATGAATAATGTGAATGCACAAACAGTAATTTCTCCGCATTGCAAGGTGCAATTCTGAAATTTTTTGCTTTTTCCTGCTCCTCTTAGCATGATAAAGAAGATTCAAAGAGAGTGAGATGCCAACTCTTTTCATTCAGTCAGTAGCTTTAAGCATTTCGGGTATATAAATAACATGATGATTTTCAATGGCAAAAATCAATGAATAATGTGAATGCACAAACAGTAATTTCTCCGCATTGCAAGGTGCAATTCTGAAATTTTTTGCTTTCTCCTGCTCCTCTTAGCATGATAAAGAAGATTCAAAGAGAGTGAGATGCCAGCTCCTTTCATTCAGTCAGTAGCTTCAAACATTTCTGGACGTTTTTCAATGGCAAAAATCAATGAATATTGTAAATGCACAAACAGTAATTCCTCCGCATTGCAAGGTGCAATTCTGAAATTTTTTGCTTTTTCCTGCTCCTCTTAGCATGATAAAGAAGATTCAAAGAGAATGAGATGCCAGCTCTTTTCATTCAGTCAGTAGCTTCAAACATTTCTGGTATATGAATAACATGATGTTTTTCAATGGCAAAAATCAATGAATAATGTGAATGCACAAACAGTAATTTCTCCTCATTGCAAGGTGCAATTCTGAATTTTTTTGCTTTTTCCTGCTCCTCTTAGCATGATAAAGAAGATTCAAAGAGAGTGAGATGCCAGCTCCTTTCATTCCGTCAGTAGCTTCAAACATTTCTGGACGTTTTTCAATGGCAAAAATCAATGAATATTGTAAATGCACAAACAGTAATTTCTCCGCATTGCAAGGTGCAATTCTGAAATTTTTTGCTTTTTCCTGCTCCTCTTAGCATGATAAAGAATATTCAAAGAGAGTGAGATGCCAACTCTTTTCATTCAGTCAGTAGCTTCAAGCATTTCGGGTATATAAATAACATGATGATTTTCAATAGCAAAAATCAATGAATAATGTGAATGCACAAACAGTAATTTCTCCGCATTGCAAGGTGCAATTCTGAAATTTTTTGCTTTTTCCTGCTCCTCTTAGCATGATAAAGAAGATTCAAAGAGAGTGAGATGCCAGCTCCTTTCATTCAGTCAGTAGCTTCAGACATTTCTGGACATTTTTCAATGGCAAAAATCAATGAATATTGTAAAAGCACAAACAGTAATTTCTCCGCATTGCAAGGTGCAATTCTGAAATTTTTTGTTTTTTCCTGCTCCTCTTAGCATGATAAAGAAGATTCAAAGAGAGTGAGATGCCAGCTCTTTTCATTCAGTCAGTAGCTTCAAACATTTCTGGTATATGAATAACATGATGTTTTTCAATTGCAAAAATCAATGAATAATGTGAATGCACAAACAGTAATTTCTCCGCATTGCAAGGTGCAATTCTGAATTTTTTTGCTTTTTCCTGCTCCTCTTAGCATGATAAAGAAGATTCAAAGAGAGTGAGATGCCAGCTCTTTTCATTCAGTCAGTAGCTTCAAACATTTCTGGACGTTTTTCAATGGCAAAAATCAATGAATATTGTAAATGCACAAACAGTAATTTCTCCGCATTGCAAGGTGCAATTCTGAAATTTTTTGCTTTTTCCTGCTCCTCTTAGCATGATAAAGAAGATTCAAAGAGAATGAGATGCCAGCTCTTTTCATTCAGTCAGTAGCTTCAAACATTTCTGGTATATGAATAACATGATGTTTTTCAATGGCAAAAATCAATGAATAATGTGAATGCACAAACAGTAATTTCTCCGCATTGCAAGGTGCAATTCTGAAATTTTTTGCTTTTTCCTGCTCCTCTTAGCATGATAAAGAAGATTCAAAGAGAGTGAGATGCCAGCTCCTTTCATTCCGTCAGTAGCTTCAAACATTTCTGGACGTTTTTCAATGGCAAAAATCAATGAATATTGTAAATGCACAAACAGTAATTTCTCCGCATTGCAAGGTGCAATTCTGAAATTTTTTGCTTTTTCCTGCTCCTCTTAGCATGATAAAGAAGATTCAAAGAGAGTGAGATGCCAACTCTTTTCATTCAGTCAGTAGCTTCAAGCATTTCGGGTATATAAATAACATGATGATTTTCAATGGCAAAAATCAATGAATAATGTGAATGCACAAACAGTAATTTCTCCGCATTGCAAGGTGCAATTCTGAAATTTTTTGCTTTTTCCTGCTCCTCTTAGCATGATAAAGAAGATTCAAAGAGAGTGAGATGCCAGCTCCTTTCATTCAGTCAGTAGCTTCAGACATTTCTGGACATTTTTCAATGGCAAAAATCAATGAATATTGTAAAAGCACAAACAGTAATTTCTCCGCATTGCAAGGTGCAATTCTGAAATTTTTTGCTTTTTCCTGCTCCTCTTAGCATGATAAAGAAGATTCAAAGAGAGTGAGATGCCAGCTCCTTTCATTCAGTCAGTAGCTTCAAACATTTCTGGTATATAAATAACATGATGTTTTTCAATGGCAAAAATCAATGAATAATGTGAATGCACAAACAGTAATTTCTCCGCATTGCAAGGTGCAATTCTGAAATTTTTTGCTTTTTCCTGCTCCTCTTAGCATGATAAAGAAGATTCAAAGAGAGTGAGATGCCAACTCTTTTCATTCAGTCAGTAGCTTTAAGCATTTCGGGTATATAAATAACATGATAATTTTCAATGGCAAAAATCAATGAATAATGTGAATGCACAAACAGTAATTTCTCCGCATTGCAAGGTGCAATTCTGAAATTTTTTGCTTTCTCCTGCTCCTCTTAGCATGATAAAGAAGATTCAAAGAGAGTGAGATGCCAGCTCCTTTCATTCAGTCAGTAGCTTCAAACATTTCTGGACGTTTTTCAATGGCAAAAATCAATGAATATTGTAAATGCACAAACAGTAATTCCTCCGCATTGCAAGGTGCAATTCTGAAATTTTTTGCTTTTTCCTGCTCCTCTTAGCATGATAAAGAAGATTCAAAGAGAATGAGATGCCAGCTCTTTTCATTCAGTCAGTAGCTTCAAACATTTCTGGTATATGAATAACATGATGTTTTTCAATGGCAAAAATCAATGAATAATGTGAATGCACAAACAGTAATTTCTCCTCATTGCAAGGTGCAATTCTGAATTTTTTTGCTTTTTCCTGCTCCTCTTAGCATGATAAAGAAGATTCAAAGAGAGTGAGATGCCAGCTCCTTTCATTCCGTCAGTAGCTTCAAACATTTCTGGACGTTTTTCAATGGCAAAAATCAATGAATATTGTAAATGCACAAACAGTAATTTCTCCGCATTGCAAGGTGCAATTCTGAAATTTTTTGCTTTTTCCTGCTCCTCTTAGCATGATAAAGAATATTCAAAGAGAGTGAGATGCCAACTCTTTTCATTCAGTCAGTAGCTTCAAGCATTTCGGGTATATAAATAACATGATGATTTTCAATGGCAAAAATCAATGAATAATGTGAATGCACAAACAGTAATTTCTCCGCATTGCAAGGTGCAATTCTGAAATTTTTTGCTTTTTCCTGCTCCTCTTAGCATGATAAAGAAGATTCAAAGAGAGTGAGATGCCAGCTCCTTTCATTCCGTCAGTAGCTTCAAACATTTCTGGACGTTTTTCAATGGCAAAAATCAATGAATATTGTAAATGCACAAACAGTAATTTCTCCGCATTGCAAGGTGCAATTCTGAAATTTTTTGCTTTTTCCTGCTCCTCTTAGCATGATAAATAAGATTCAAAGAGAGTGAGATGCCAGCTCCTTTCATTCGATCAGTAGCTTCAAACATTTCTGGTATATAAATAACATGATGTTTTTCAATGGCAAAAATCAATGAATAATGTGAATGCACAAACAGTAATTTCTCCGCATTGCAAGGTGCAATTCTGAAATTTTTTGCTTTTTCCTGCTCCTCTTAGCATGATAAAGAAGATTCAAAGAGAGTGAGATGCCAACTCTTTTCATTCAGTCAGTAGCTTTAAGCATTTCGGGTATATAAATAACATGATGATTTTCAATGGCAAAAATCAATGAATAATGTGAATGCACAAACAGTAATTTCTCCGCATTGCAAGGTGCAATTCTGAAATTTTTTGCTTTCTCCTGCTCCTCTTAGCATGATAAAGAAGATTCAAAGAGAGTGAGATGCCAGCTCCTTTCATTCAGTCAGTAGCTTCAAACATTTCTGGACATTTTTCAATGGCAAAAATCAATGAATATTGTAAAAGCACAAACAGTAATTTCTCCGCATTGCAAGGTGCAATTCTGAAATTTTTTGTTTTTTCCTGCTCCTCTTAGCATGATAAAGAAGATTCAAAGAGAGTGAGATGCCAGCTCTTTTCATTCAGTCAGTAGCTTCAAACATTTCTGGTATATGAATAACATGATGTTTTTCAATTGCAAAAATCAATGAATAATGTGAATGCACAAACAGTAATTTCTCCGCATTGCAAGGTGCAATTCTGAATTTTTTTGCTTTTTCCTGCTCCTCTTAGCATGATAAAGAAGATTCAAAGAGAGTGAGATGCCAGCTCTTTTCATTCAGTCAGTAGCTTCAAACATTTCTGGACGTTTTTCAATGGCAAAAATCAATGAATATTGTAAATGCACAAACAGTAATTTCTCCGCATTGCAAGGTGCAATTCTGAAATTTTTTGCTTTTTCCTGCTCCTCTTAGCATGGTAAAGAAGATTCAAAGAGAGTGAGATGCCAGCTCTTTTCATTCAATCGGTAGCTTCAAACATTTCGGGTATATAAATAACATGATGTTTTTCAATGGCAAAAATCAATGAATAATGTGAATGCACAAACAGTAATTTCTCCGCATTGCAAGGTGCAATTCTGAAATTTTTTGCTTTTTCCTGCTCCTCTTAGCAAGATAAAGAAGATTCAAAGAGAGTGAGATGCCAGCTCCTTTCATTCAGTCAGTAGCTTCAAACATTTCTGGACGTTTTTCAATGGCAAAAATCAATGAATATTGTAAATGCACAAACAGTAATTTCTCCGCATTGCAAGGTGCAATTCTGAAATTTTTTGCTTTTTCCTGCTCCTCCTAGCATGATAAAGAAGATTCAAAGAGAGTGAGATGCCAGCTCCTTTCATTCAGTCAGTAGCTTCAAACATTTCTGGTATATGAACAACATGATGTTTTTCAATGGCAAAAATCAATGAATAATGTGAATGCACAAACAGTAATTTCTCCGCATTGCAAGGTGCAATTCTGAAATTTTTTGCTTTTTCCTGCTCCTCTTAGCATGATAAAGAAGATTCAAAGAGAGTGAGATGCCAACTCTTTTCATTCAGTCAGTAGCTTCAAGCATTTCGGGTATATAAATAACATGATGATTTTCAATGGCAAAAATCAATGAATAATGTGAATGCACAAACAGTAATTTCTCCGCATTGCAAGGTGCAATTCTGAAATTTTTTGCTTTTTCCTGCTTCTCTTAGCATGATAAAGAAGATTCAAAGAGAGTGAGATGCCAGCTCCTTTCATTCAGTCAGTAGCTTCAGACATTTCTGGACATTTTTCAATGGCAAAAATCAATGAATATTTTAAAAGCACAAACAGTAATTTCTCCGCATTGCAAGGTGCAATTCTGAAATTTTTTGCTTTTTCCTGCTCCTCTTAGCATGATAAATAAGATTCAAAGAGAGTGAGATGCCAGCTCCTTTCATTCGATCAGTAGCTTCAAACATTTCTGGTATATAAATAACATGATGTTTTTCAATGGCAAAAATCAATGAATAATGTGAATGCACAAACAGTAATTTCTCCTCATTGCAAGGTGCAATTCTGAATTTTTTTGCTTTTTCCTGCTCCTCTTAGCATGATAAAGAAGATTCAAAGAGAGTGAGATGCCAGCTCTTTTCATTCAGTCAGTAGCTTCAAACATTTCTGGACGTTTTTCAATGGCAAAAATCAATGAATATTGTAAATGCACAAACAGTAATTTCTCCGCATTGCAAGGTGCAATTCTGAAATTTTTTGCTTTTTCCTGCTCCTCTTAGCATGATAAAGAAGATTCAAAGAGAGTGAGATGCCAGCTCTTTTCATTCAATCGGTAGCTTCAAACATTTCGGGTATATAAATAACATGATGTTTTTCAATGGCAAAAATCAATGAATAATGTGAATGCACAAACAGTAATTTCTCCGCATTGCAAGGTGCAATTCTGAAATTTTTTGCTTTTTCCTGCTCCTCTTAGCAAGATAAAGAAGATTCAAAGAGAGTGAGATGCCAGCTCCTTTCATTCAGTCAGTAGCTTCAAACATTTCTGGACGTTTTTCAATGGCAAAAATCAATGAATATTGTAAATGCACAAACAGTAATTTCTCCGCATTGCAAGGTGCAATTCTGAAATTTTTTGCTTTTTCCTGCTCCTCCTAGCATGATAAAGAAGATTCAAAGAGAGTGAGATGCCAGCTCCTTTCATTCAGTCAGTAGCTTCAAACATTTCTGGTATATGAACAACATGATGTTTTTCAATGGCAAAAATCAATGAATAATGTGAATGCACAAACAGTAATTTCTCCGCATTGCAAGGTGCAATTCTGAAATTTTTTGCTTTTTCCTGCTCCTCTTAGCATGATAAAGAAGATTCAAAGAGAGTGAGATGCCAGCTCTTTTCGTTCAGTCAGTAGCTTCAAACATTTCGGGACGTTTTTCAATGGCAAAAATCAATGAATATTGTAAATGCACAAACAGTAATTTCTCCGCATTGCAAGGTGCAATTCTGAAATTTTTTGCTTTTTCCTGCTCCTCTTAGCATGATAAAGAAGATACAAAGAGATTGAGATGCCAGCTCCTTTCATTCCGTCAGTAGCTTCAAACAATTCTGGACGTTTTTCAATTGCAAAAATCAATGAATAATGTGAATGCACAAACAGTAATTTCTCCGCATTGCAAGGTGCAATTCTGAAATTTTTTGCTTTTTTCTGCTCCTCTTAGCATGATAAAGAAGATTCAAAGAGAGTGAAATGCCAGCTCTTTTCATTCAGTCAGTAGCTTCAAACATTTCTGGACGTTTTTCAATGGCAAAAATCAATGAATATTGTAAATGCACAAACAGTAATTTCTCCGCATTGCAAGGTGCAATTCTGAAATTTTTTGCTTTTTCCTGCTCCTCTTAGCATGATAAAGAAGATTCAAAGAGAATGAGATGCCAGCTCTTTTCATTCAGTCAGTAGCTTCAAACATTTCTGGTATATGAATAACATGATGTTTTTCAATGGCAAAAATCAATGAATAATGTGAATGCACAAACAGTAATTTCTCCGCATTGCAAGGTGCAATTCTGAAATTTTTTGCTTTTTCCTGCTCCTCTTAGCATGATAAAGAAGATTCAAAGAGAGTGAGATGCCAGCTCCTTTCATTCCGTCAGTAGCTTCAAACATTTCTGGACGTTTTTCAATGGCAAAAATCAATGAATATTGTAAATGCACAAACAGTAATTTCTCCGCATTGCAAGGTGCAATTCTGAAATTTTTTGCTTTTTCCTGCTCCTCTTAGCATGATAAAGAAGATTCAAAGAGAATGAGATGCCAGCTCTTTTCATTCAGTCAGTAGCTTCAAACATTTCTGGTATATGAATAACATGATGTTTTTCAATGGCAAAAATCAATGAATAATGTGAATGCACAAACAGTAATTTCTCCGCATTGCAAGGTGCAATTCTGAAATTTTTTGCTTTTTCCTGCTCCTCTTAGCATGATAAAGAAGATTAAAAGAGAGTGAGATGCCAGCTCCTTTCATTCCGTCAGTAGCTTCAAACATTTCTGGACGTTTTTCAATGGCAAAAATCAATGAATATTGTAAATGCACAAACAGTAATTTCTCCGCATTGCAAGGTGCAATTCTGAAATTTTTTGCTTTTTCCTGCTCCTCTTAGCATGATAAAGAAGATTCAAAGAGAGTGAGATGCCAGCTCCTTTCATTCAGTCAGTAGCTTCAGACATTTCTGGACATTTTTCAATGGCAAAAATCAATGAATATTGTAAAAGCACAAACAGTAATTTCTCCGCATTGCAAGGTGCAATTCTGAAATTTTTTGCTTTTTCCTGCTCCTCTTAGCATGATAAAGAAGATTCAAAGAGAGTGAGATGCCAGCTCCTTTCATTCAGTCAGTAGCTTCAAACATTTCTGGTATATAAATAACATGATGTTTTTCAATGGCAAAAATCAATGAATAATGTGAATGCACAAACAGTAATTTCTCCGCATTGCAAGGTGCAATTCTGAAATTTTTTGCTTTTTCCTGCTCCTCTTAGCATGATAAAGAAGATTCAAAGAGAGTGAGATGCCAACTCTTTTCATTCAGTCAGTAGCTTTAAGCATTTCGGGTATATAAATAACATGATGATTTTCAATGGCAAAAATCAATGAATAATGTGAATGCACAAACAGTAATTTCTCCGCATTGCAAGGTGCAATTCTGAAATTTTTTGCTTTCTCCTGCTCCTCTTAGCATGATAAAGAAGATTCAAAGAGAGTGAGATGCCAGCTCCTTTCATTCCGTCAGTAGCTTCAAACATTTCTGGACGTTTTTCAATGGCAAAAATCAATGAATATTGTAAAAGCACAAACAGTAATTTCTCCGCATTGCAAGGTGCAATTCTGAAATTTTTTGCTTTTTCCTGCTCCTCTTAGCATGATAAAGAATATTCAAAGAGAGTGAGATGCCAACTCTTTTCATTCAGTCAGTAGCTTCAAGCATTTCGGGTATATAAATAACATGATGATTTTCAATGGCAAAAATCAATGAATAATGTGAATGCACAAACAGTAATTTCTCCGCATTGCAAGGTGCAATTCTGAAATTTTTTGCTTTTTCCTGCTCCTCTTAGCATGATAAAGAAGATTCAAAGAGAGTGAGATGCCAGCTCCTTTCATTCCGTCAGTAGCTTCAAACATTTCTGGACGTTTTTCAATGGCAAAAATCAATGAATATTGTAAATGCACAAACAGTAATTTCTCCGCATTGCAAGGTGCAATTCTGAAATTTTTTGCTTTTTCCTGCTCCTCTTAGCATGATAAAGAAGATTCAAAGAGAGTGAGATGCCAACTCTTTTCATTCAGTCAGTAGCCTCAAGCATTTCGGGTATATAAATAACATGATGATTTTCAATGGCAAAAATCAATGAATAATGTGAATGCACAAACAGTAATTTCTCCGCATTGCAAGGTGCAATTCTGAAATTTTTTGCTTTTTCCTGCTCCTCTTAGCATGATAAAGAAGATTCAAAGAGAGTGAGATGCCAGCTCCTTTCATTCAGTCAGTAGCTTCAGACATTTCTGGACATTTTTCAATGGCAAAAATCAATGAATATTGTAAAAGCACAAACAGTAATTTCTCCGCATTGCAAGGTGCAATTCTGAAATTTTTTGCTTTTTCCTGCTCCTCTTAGCATGATAAAGAAGATTCAAAGAGAGTGAGATGCCAGCTCCTTTCATTCAGTCAGTAGCTTCAAACATTTCTGGTATATAAATAACATGATGTTTTTCAATGGCAAAAATCAATGAATAATGTGAATGCACAAACAGTAATTTCTCCGCATTGCAAGGTGCAATTCTGAAATTTTTTGCTTTTTCCTGCTCCTCTTAGCATGATAAAGAAGATTCAAAGAGAGTGAGATGCCAACTCTTTTCATTCAGTCAGTAGCTTTAAGCATTTCGGGTATATAAATAACATGATGATTTTCAATGGCAAAAATCAATGAATAATGTGAATGCACAAACAGTAATTTCTCCGCATTGCAAGGTGCAATTCTGAAATTTTTTGCTTTCTCCTGCTCCTCTTAGCATGATAAAGAAGATTCAAAGAGAGTGAGATGCCAGCTCCTTTCATTCAGTCAGTAGCTTCAAACATTTCTGGATGTTTTTCAATGGCAAAAATCAATGAATATTGTAAATGCACAAACAGTAATTCCTCCGCATTGCAAGGTGCAATTCTGAAATTTTTTGCTTTTTCCTGCTCCTCTTAGCATGATAAAGAAGATTCAAAGAGAATGAGATGCCAGCTCTTTTCATTCAGTCAGTAGCTTCAAACATTTCTGGTATATGAATAACATGATGTTTTTCAATGGCAAAAATCAATGAATAATGTGAATGCACAAACAGTAATTTCTCCTCATTGCAAGGTGCAATTCTGAATTTTTTTGCTTTTTCCTGCTCCTCTTAGCATGATAAAGAAGATTCAAAGAGAGTGAGATGCCAGCTCCTTTCATTCCGTCAGTAGCTTCAAACATTTCTGGACGTTTTTCAATGGCAAAAATCAATGAATATTGTAAATGCACAAACAGTAATTTCTCCGCATTGCAAGGTGCAATTCTGAAATTTTTTGCTTTTTCCTGCTCCTCTTAGCATGATAAAGAATATTCAAAGAGAGTGAGATGCCAACTCTTTTCATTCAGTCAGTAGCTTCAAGCATTTCGGGTATATAAATAACATGATGATTTTCAATGGCAAAAATCAATGAATAATGTGAATGCACAAACAGTAATTTCTCCGCATTGCAAGGTGCAATTCTGAAATTTTTTGCTTTTTCCTGCTCCTCTTAGCATGATAAAGAAGATTCAAAGAGAGTGAGATGCCAGCTCCTTTCATTCAGTCAGTAGCTTCAGACATTTCTGGACATTTTTCAATGGCAAAAATCAATGAATATTGTAAAAGCACAAACAGTAATTTCTCCGCATTGCAAGGTGCAATTCTGAAATTTTTTGTTTTTTCCTGCTCCTCTTATCATGATAAAGAAGATTCAAAGAGAGTGAGATGCCAGCTCTTTTCATTCAGTCAGTAGCTTCAAACATTTCTGGTATATGAATAACATGATGTTTTTCAATTGCAAAAATCAATGAATAATGTGAATGCACAAACAGTAATTTCTCCGCATTGCAAGGTGCAATTCTGAATTTTTTTGCTTTTTCCTGCTCCTCTTAGCATGATAAAGAAGATTCAAAGAGAGTGAGATGCCAGCTCTTTTCATTCAGTCAGTAGCTTCAAACATTTCTGGACGTTTTTCAATGGCAAAAATCAATGAATATTGTAAATGCACAAACAGTAATTTCTCCGCATTGCAAGGTGCAATTCTGAAATTTTTTGCTTTTTCCTGCTCCTCTTAGCATGATAAAGAAGATTCAAAGAGAGTGAGATGCCAGCTCTTTTCATTCAATCGGTAGCTTCAAACATTTCGGGTATATAAATAACATGATGTTTTTCAATGGCAAAAATCAATGAATAATGTGAATGCACAAACAGTAATTTCTCCGCATTGCAAGGTGCAATTCTGAAATTTTTTGCTTTTTCCTGCTCCTCTTAGCATGATAAAGAAGATTCAAAGAGAGTGAGATGCCAGCTCTTTTCATTCAGTCAGTAGCTTCAAACATTTCTGGACGTTTTTCAATGGCAAAAATCAATGAATATTGTAAATGCACAAACAGTAATTTCTCCGCATTGCAAGGTACAATTCTGAAATTTTTTGCTTTTTCCTGCTCCTCTTAGCATGATAAAGAAGATTCAAAGAGAGTGAGATGCCAGCTCCTTTCATTCCGTCAGTAGCTTCAAACATTTCTGGACGTTTTTCAATGGCAAAAATCAATGAATATTGTAAATGCACAAACAGTAATTTCTCCGCATTGCAAGGAGCAATTCTGAATTTTCTTGCTTTTTCCTGCTCGTCTTAGCATGATAAAGAAGATTCAAAGAGAGTGAGATGCCAGCTCCTTTCATTCAGTCAGTAGCTTCAAACATTTCTGGTATATGAACAACATGATGTTTTTCAATGGCAAAAATCAATGAATAATGTGAATGCACAAACAGTAATTTCTCCGCATTGCAAGGTGCAATTCTGAAATTTTTTGCTTTTTCCTGCTCTTATCATGACAAATAAGATTCAAAGAGAGTGAGATGCCAGCTCCTTTCATTCAGTCAGTAGCTTCAAACATTTCTGGACATTTTACAATGGAAAAAATCAATGAATATTGTAAATGCACAAACAGTAATTTCTCCGCATTGCAAGGTGCAATTCTGAAATTTTTTGCTTTTTCCTGCTCCTCTTAGCATGATAAAGAAGATTCAAAGAGAGTGAGATGCCAGCTCCTTTTATTCAGTCAGTAGCTTCAAACATTTCTGGTATATGAACAACATGATGTTTTTCAATGGCAAAAATCAATGAATAATGTGAATGCACAAACAGTAATTTCTCCGCATTGCAAGGTGCAATTCTGAAATTTTTTGCTTTTTCCTGCTCCTCTAAGCACGATAAAGAAGATTCAAAGAGAGTGAGATGCCAGCTCTTTTCGTTCAGTCAGTAGCTTCAAACATTTCTGGACGTTTTTCAATGGCAAAAATCAATGAATATTGTAAATGCACAAACAGTAATTTCTCCGCATTGCAAGGTGCAATTCTGAAATTTTTTGCTTTTTCCTGCTCCTCTTAGCATGATAAAGAAGATTCAAAGAGAATGAGATGCCAGCTCTTTTCATTCAGTCAGTAGCTTCAAACATTTCTGGTATATGAATAACATGATGTTTTTCAATGGCAAAAATCAATGAATAATGTGAATGCACAAACAGTAATTTCTCCGCATTGCAAGGTGCAATTCTGAAATTTTTTGCTTTTTCCTGCTCCTCTTAGCATGATAAAGAAGATTCAAAGAGAGTGAGATGCCAGCTCCTTTCATTCAGTCAGTAGCTTCAGACATTTCTGGACATTTTTCAATGGCAAAAATCAATGAATTTTGTAAAAGCACAAACAGTAATTTCTCCGCATTGCAAGGTGCAATTCTGAAATTTTTTGCTTTTTCCTGCTCCTCTTAGCATGATAAAGAAGATTCAAAGAGAGTGAGATGCCAGCTCCTTTCATTCAGTCAGTAGCTTCAAACATTTCTGGACGTTTTTCAATGGCAAAAATCAATGAATATTGTAAATGCACAAACAGTAATTTCTCCGCATTGCAAGGTGCAATTCTGAAATTTTTTGCTTTTTCCTGCTCCTCTTAGCATGATAAAGAAGATTCAAAGAGAGTGAGATGCCAGCTCTTTTCATTCAGTCAGTAGCTTCAAACATTTCTGGTATATGAATAACATGATGTTTTTCAATGGCAAAAATCAATGAATAATGTGAATGCACAAACAGTAATTTCTACGCATTGCAAGGTGCAATTCTGAAATTTTTTGCTTTTTCCTGCTCCTAGCATGACAAATAAGATTCAAAGAGAGTGAGATGCCAGCTCCTTTCATTCAGTCAGTAGCTTCAAACATTTCTGGACATTTTTCAATGGAAAAAATCAATGAATATTGTAAATGCACAAACAGTAATTTCTCCGCATTGCAAGGTGCAATTCTGAAATTTTTTGCTTTTTCCTGCTCCTCTTAGCATGATAAAGAAGATTCAAAGAGAGTGAGATGCCAGTTCCTTTCATTCAGTCAGTAGCTTCAAACATTTCTGGTATATGAACAACATGATGTTTTTCAATGGCAAAAATCAATGAATAATGTGAATGCACAAACAGTAATTTCTCCGCATTGCAAGGTGCAATTCTGAAATTTTTTGCTTTTTCCTGCTCCTCTAAGCATGATAAAGAAGATTCAAAGAGAGTGAGATGCCAGCTCTTTTCGTTCAGTCAGTAGCTTCAAACATTTCGGGACGTTTTTCAATGGCAAAAATCAATGAATATTGTAAATGCACAAACAGTAATTTCTCCGCATTGCAAGGTGCAATTCTGAAATTTTTTGCTTTTTCCTGCTCCTCTTAGCATGATAAAGAAGATACAAAGAGATTGAGATGCCAGCTCCTTTCATTCCGTCAGTAGCTTCAAACAATTCTGGACGTTTTTCAATGGCAAAAATCAGTGAATAATGTGAATGCACAAACAGTAATTTCTCCGCATTGCAAGGTGCAATTCTGAAATTTTTTGCTTTTTTCTGCTCCTCTTAGCATGATAAAGAAGATTCAAAGAGAGTGAGATGCCAGCTCTTTTCATTCAGTCAGTAGCTTCAAACATTTCTGGACGTTTTTCAATGGCAAAAATCAATGAATATTGTAAATGCACAAACAGTAATTTCTCCGCATTGCAAGGTGCAATTCTGAAATTTTTTGCTTTTTCCTGCTCCTCTTAGCATGATAAAGAAGATTCAAAGAGAATGAGATGCCAGCTCTTTTCATTCAGTCAGTAGCTTCAAACATTTCTGGTATATGAATAACATGATGTTTTTCAATGGCAAAAATCAATGAATAATGTGAATGCACAAACAGTAATTTCTCCGCATTGCAAGGTGCAATTCTGAAATTTTTTGCTTTTTCCTGCTCCTCTTAGCATGATAAAGAAGATTCAAAGAGAGTGAGATGCCAGCTCCTTTCATTCCGTCAGTAGCTTCAAACATTTCTGGACGTTTTTCAATGGCAAAAATCAATGAATATTGTAAATGCACAAACAGTAATTTCTCCGCATTGCAAGGTGCAATTCTGAAATTTTTTGCTTTTTCCTGCTCCTCTTAGCATGATAAAGAAGATTCAAAGAGAGTGAGATGCCAGCTCCTTTCATTCAGTCAGTAGCTTCAAACATTTCTGGTATATGAACAACATGATGTTTTTCAATGGCAAAAATCAATGAATAATGTGAATGCACAAACAGTAATTTCTCCGCATTGCAAGGTGCAATTCTGAAATTTTTTGCTTTTTCCTGCTCCTCTTAGCATGATAAAGAAGATTCAAAGAGAGTGAGATGCCAGCTCTTTTCGTTCAGTCAGTAGCTTCAAACATTTCTGGACGTTTTTCAATGGCAAAAATCAATGAATATTGTAAATGCACAAACAGTAATTTCTCCGCATTGCAAGGTGCAATTCTGAAATTTTTTGCTTTTTCCTGCTCCTCTTAGCATGATAAAGAAGATACAAAGAGATTGAGATGCCAGCTCCTTTCATTCCGTCAGTAGCTTCAAACAATTCTGAACGTTTTTCAATGGCAAAAATCAATGAATAATGTGAATGCACAAACAGTAATTTCTCCGCATTGCAAGGTGCAATTCTGAATTTTTTTGCTTTTTTTTGCTCCTCTTAGCATGATAAAGAAGATTCAAAGAGAGTGAGATGCCAGCTCTTTTCATTCAGTCAGTAGCTTCAAACATTTCTGGACGTTTTTCAATGGCAAAAATCAATGAATATTGTAAATGCACAAACAGTAATTTCTCCGCATTGCAAGGTGCAATTCTGAAATTTTTTGCTTTTTCCTGCTCCTCTTAGCATGATAAAGAAGATTCAAAGAGAATGAGATGCCAGCTCTTTTCATTCAGTCAGTAGCTTCAAACATTTCTGGTATATGAATAACATGATGTTTTTCAATGGCAAAAATCAATGAATAATGTGAATGCACAAACAGTAATTTCTCCGCATTGCAAGGTGCAATTCTGAAATTTTTTGCTTTTTCCTGCTCCTCTTAGCATGATAAAGAAGATTCAAAGAGAGTGAGATGCCAGCTCCTTTCATTCCGTCAGTAGCTTCAAACATTTCTGGACGTTTTTCAATGGCAAAAATCAATGAATATTGTAAATGCACAAACAGTAATTTCTCCGCATTGCAAGGTGCAATTCTGAAATTTTTTGCTTTTTCCTGCTCCTCTTAGCATGATAAAGAAGATTCAAAGAGAGTGAGATGCCAACTCTTTTCATTCAGTCAGTAGCTTCAAGCATTTCGGGTATATAAATAACATGATGATTTTCAATGGCAAAAATCAATGAATAATGTGAATGCACAAACAGTAATTTCTCCGCATTGCAAGGTGCAATTCTGAAATTTTTTGCTTTTTCCTGCTCCTCTTAGCATGATAAAGAAGATTCAAAGAGAGTGAGATGCCAGCTCCTTTCATTCAGTCAGTAGCTTCAGACATTTCTGGACATTTTTCAATGGCAAAAATCAATGAATATTGTAAAAGCACAAACAGTAATTTCTCCGCATTGCAAGGTGCAATTCTGAAATTTTTTGCTTTTTCCTGCTCCTCTTAGCATGATAAAGTAGATTCAAAGAGAGTGAGATGCCAGCTCCTTTCATTCAGTCAGTAGCTTCAAACATTTCTGGTATATAAATAACATGATGTTTTTCAATGGCAAAAATCAATGAATAATGTGAATGCACAAACAGTAATTTCTCTGCATTGCAAGGTGCAATTCTGAAATTTTTTGCTTTTTCCTGCTCCTCTTAGCATGATAAAGAAGATTCAAAGAGAGTGAGATGCCAACTCTTTTCATTCAGTCAGTAGCTTTAAGCATTTCGGGTATATAAATAACATGATGATTTTCAATGGCAAAAATCAATGAATAATGTGAATGCACAAACAGTAATTTCTCCGCATTGCAAGGTGCAATTCTGAAATTTTTTGCTTTCTCCTGCTCCTCTTAGCATGATAAAGAAGATTCAAAGAGAGTGAGATGCCAGCTCCTTTCATTCAGTCAGTAGCTTCAAACATTTCTGGACGTTTTTCAATGGCAAAAATCAATGAATATTGTAAATGCACAAACAGTAATTCCTCCGCATTGCAAGGTGCAATTCTGAAATTTTTTGCTTTTTCCTGCTCCTCTTAGCATGATAAAGAAGATTCAAAGAGAGTGAGATGCCAGCTCCTTTCATTCAGTCTGTAGCTTCAGACATTTCTGGACATTTTTCAATGGCAAAAATCAATGAATATTGTAAAAGCACAAACAGTAATTTCTCCGCATTGCAAGGTGCAATTCTGAAATTTTTTGTTTTTTCCTGCTGCTCTTAGCATGATAAAGAAGATTCAAAGAGAGTGAGATGCCAGCTCTTTTCATTCAGTCAGTAGCTTCAAACATTTCTGGTATATGAATAACATGATGTTTTTCAATGACAAAAATCAATGAATAATGTGAATGCACAAACAGTAATTTCTCCGCATTGTAAGGTGCAATTCTGAAATTTTTTGCTTTTTCCTGCTCCTCTTAGCATGATAAAGAAGATTCAAAGAGAGTGAGATGCCAGCTCCTTTCATTCCGTCAGTAGCTTCAAACATTTCTGGACGTTTTTCAATGGCAAAAATCAATGAATATTGTAAATGCACAAACAGTAATTTCTCCGCATTGCAAGGTGCAATTCTGAAATTTTTTGCTTTTTCCTGCTCCTCTTAGCATGATAAAGAATATTCAAAGAGAGTGAGATGCCAACCCTTTTCATTCAGTCAGTAGCTTCAAGCATTTCGGGTATATAAATAACATGATGATTTTCAATGGCAAAAATCAATGAATAATGTGAATGCACAAACAGTAATTTCTCCGCTTTGCAAGGTGCAATTCTGAAATTTTTTGCTTTTTCCTGCTCCTCTTAGCATGATAAAGAAGATTCAAAGAGAGTGAGATGCCAGCTCCTTTCATTCAGTCAGTAGCTTCAGACATTTCTGGACATTTTTCAATGGCAAAAATCAATGAATATTGTAAAAGCACAAACAGTAATTTCTCCGCATTGCAAGGTGCAATTCTGAAATTTTTTGTTTTTTCCTGCTCCTCTTAGCATGATAAAGAAGATTCAAAGAGAGTGAGATGCCAGCTCTTTTCATTCAGTCAGTAGCTTCAAACATTTCTGGTATATGAATAACATGATGTTTTTCAATGGCAAAAATCAATGAATAATGTGAATGCACAAACAGTAATTTCTCCTCATTGCAAGGTGCAATTCTGAATTTTTTTGGTTTTTCCTGCTCCTCTTAGCATGATAAAGAAGATTCAAAGAGAGTGAGATGCCAGCTCCTTTCATTCCGTCAGTAGCTTCAAACATTTCTGGACGTTTTTCAATGGCAAAAATCAATGAATATTGTAAATGCACAAACAGTAATTTCTCCGCATTGCAAGGTGCAATTCTGAAATTTTTTGCTTTTTCCTGCTCCTCTTAGCATGATAAAGAATATTCAAAGAGAGTGAGATGCCAACTCTTTTCATTCAGTCAGTAGCTTCAAGCATTTCGGGTATATAAATAACATGATGATTTTCAATGGCAAAAATCAATGAATAATGTGAATGCACAAACAGTAATTTCTCTGCTTTGCAAGGTGCAATTCTGAAATTTTTTGCTTTTTCCTGCTCCTCTTAGCATGATAAAGAAGATTCAAAGAGAGTGAGATGCCAGCTCCTTTCATTCAGTCAGTAGCTTCAGACATTTCTGGACATTTTTCAATGGCAAAAATCAATGAATATTGTAAAAGCACAAACAGTAATTTCTCCGCATTGCAAGGTGCAATTCTGAAATTTTTTGTTTTTTCCTGCTCCTCTTAGCATGATAAAGAAGATTCAAAGAGAGTGAGATGCCAGCTCTTTTCATTCAGTCAGTAGCTTCAAACATTTCTGGTATATGAATAACATGATGTTTTTCAATGGCAAAAATCAATGAATAATGTGAATGCACAAACAGTAATTTCTCCGCATTGTAAGGTGCAATTCTGAAATTTTTTGCTTTTTCCTGCTCCTCTTAGCATGATAAAGAAGATTCAAAGAGAGTGAGATGCCAGCCCCTTTCATTCAGTCAGTAGCTTCAAACATTTCTGGACGTTTTTCAATGGCAAAAATCAATAAATATTGTAAATGCACAAACAGTAATTTCTCCGCATTGCAAAGTGCAATTCTGAAATTTTTTGCTTTTTCCTGCTCCTCTTAGCATGATAAAGAAGATTCAAAGAGAGTGAGATGCCAGCTTCTTTCATTCAGTCAGTAGCTTCAAACATTTCTGGTATATGAATAACATGATGTTTTTCAATGGCAAAAATCAATGAATAATGTGAATGCACAAACAGTAATTTCTCCTCATTGCAAGGTGCAATTCTGAATTTTTTTGCTTTTTCCTGCTCCTCTTAGCATGATAAAGAAGATTCAAAGAGAGTGAGATGCCAGCTCCTTTCATTCCGTCAGTAGCTTCAAACATTTCTGGACGTTTTTCAATGGCAAAAATCAATGAATATTGTAAATGCACAAACAGTAATTTCTCCGCATTGCAAGGTGCAATTCTGAAATTTTTTGCTTTTTCCTGCTCCTCTTAGCATGATAAAGAATATTCAAAGAGAGTGAGATGCCAACTCTTTTCATTCAGTCAGTAGCTTCAAGCATTTCGGGTATATAAATAACATGATGATTTTCAATGGCAAAAATCAATGAATAATGTGAATGCACAAACAGTAATTTCTCCGCTTTGCAAGGTGCAATTCTGAAATTTTTTGCTTTTTCCTGCTCCTCTTAGCATGATAAAGAAGATTCAAAGAGAGTGAGATGCCAGCTCCTTTCATTCAGTCAGTAGCTTCAGACATTTCTGGACATTTTTCAATGGCAAAAATCAATGAATATTGTAAAAGCACAAACAGTAATTTCTCCGCATTGCAAGGTGCAATTCTGAAATTTTTTGTTTTTTCCTGCTCCTCTTAGCATGATAAAGAAGATTCAAAGAGAGTGAGATGCCAGCTCTTTTCATTCAGTCAGTAGCTTCAAACATTTCTGGTATATGAATAACATGATGTTTTTCAATGGCAAAAATCAATGAATAATGTGAATGCACAAACAGTAATTTCTCCGCATTGTAAGGTGCAATTCTGAAATTTTTTGCTTTTTCCTGCTCCTCTTAGCATGATAAAGAAGATTCAAAGAGAGTGAGATGCCAGCCCCTTTCATTCAGTCAGTAGCTTCAAACATTTCTGGACGTTTTTCAATGGCAAAAATCAATGAATATTGTAAATGCACAAACAGTAATTTCTCCGCATTGCAAAGTGCAATTCTGAAATTTTTTGCTTTTTCCTGCTCCTCTTAGCATGATAAAGAAGATTCAAAGAGAGTGAGATGCCAGCTCTTTTCATTCAGTCAGTAGCTTCAAATATTTCTGGATGTTTTTCAATGGCAAAAATCAATGAATATTGTAAATGCACAAACAGTAATTTCTCCGCATTGCAAGGTGCAATTCTGAAATTTTTTGCTTTTTCCTGCTTCTCTTAGCATGATAAAGAAGATTCAAAGAGAGTGAGATGCCAGCTCTTTTCATTCAGTCAGTAGCTTCAAACATTTCTGGTATATGAATAACATGATGTTTTTCAATGGCAAAAATCAATGAATAATGGGAATGCACAAACAGTAATTTCTCCGCATTGCAAGGTGCAATTCTGAAATTTTTTGCCTTTTCCTGCTCCTCTTAGCATGATAAAGAAGATTCAAAGAGCGTGAGATGTCAGCTCCTTTCATTCAGTCAGTAGCTTCAAACATTTCTGGACGTTTTTCAATGGCAAAAATCAATGAATATTGTAAATGCAAAAACAGTAATTTCTCCGCATTGCAAGGTGCAATTCTGAAATTTTTTGCTTTTTCCTGCTTTTCTTAGCATGATAAAGAAGATAAAAAGAGAGTGAGATGCCAGCTCTTTTCATTCAGTCAGTAGCTTCAAACATTTCTGGTATATGAATAACATGATGTTTTTCAATGGCAAAAATCAATGAATAATGTGAATGCACAAACAGTAATTTCTCCGCATTGCAAGGTGCAATTCTGAAATTTTTTGCTTTTTCCTTCTCCTCTTAGCATGATAAAGAAGATTCAAAGAGAGTGAGATGCCAGCTTCTTTCATTCAGTCAGTAGCTTCAAACATTTCTGGTATATGAATAACATGATGTTTTTCAATGGCAAAAATGAATGAATAATGTGAATGCACAAACAGTAATTTCTCCTCATTGCAAGGTGCAATTCTGAATTTTTTTGCTTTTTCCTGCTCCTCTTAGCATGATAAAGAAGATTCAAAGAGAGTGAGATGCCAGCTCCTTTCATTCCGTCAGTAGCTTCAAACATTTCTGGACGTTTTTCAATGGCAAAAATCAATGAATATTATAAATGCACAAACAGTAATTTCTCCGCATTGCAAGGTGCAATTCTGAAATTTTTTGCTTTTTCCTGCTCCTCTTAGCATGATAAAGAATATTCAAAGAGAGTGAGATGCCAACTCTTTTCATTCAGTCAGTAGCTTCAAGCATTTCGGGTATATAAATAACATGATGATTTTCAATGGCAAAAATCAATGAATAATGTGAATGCACAAACAGTAATTTCTCCGCTTTGCAAGGTGCAATTCTGAAATTTTTTGCTTTTTCCTGCTCCTCTTAGCATGATAAAGAAGATTCAAAGAGAGTGACATGCCAGCTCCTATTCAGTCAGTAGCTTCAGACATTTCTGGACATTTTTCAATGGCAAAAATCAATGAATATTGTAAAAGCACAAACAGTAATTTCTCCGCATTGCAAGGTGCAATTCTGAAATGTTTTGTTTTTTCCTGCTCCTCTTAGCATGATAAAGAAGATTCAAAGAGAGTGAGATGCCAGCTCTTTTCATTCAGTCAGTAGCTTCAAACATTTCTGGTATATGAATAACATGATGTTTTTCAATGGCAAAAATCAATGAATAATGTGAATGCACAAACAGTAATTTCTCCGCATTGTAAGGTGCAATTCTGAAATTTTTTGCTTTTTCCTGCTCCTCTTAGCATGATAAAGAAGATTCAAAGAGAGTGAGATGCCAGCTCCTTTCATTCAGTCAGTAGCTTCAAACATTTCTGGACGTTTTTCAATGGCAAAAATCAATGAATATTGTAAATGCACAAACAGTAATTTCTCCGCATTGCAAAGTGCAATTCTGAAATTTTTTGCTTTTTCCTGCTCCTCTTAGCATGATAAAGAAGATTCAAAGAGAGTGAGATGCCAGCTCTTTTCATTCAGTCAGTAGCTTCAAATATTTCTGGATGTTTTTCAATGGCAAAAATCAATGAATATTGTAAATGCACAAACAGTAATTTCTCCGCATTGCAAGGTGCAATTCTGAAATTTTTTGCTTTTTCCTGCTTCTCTTAGCATGATAAAGAAGATTCAAAGAGAGTGAGATGCCAGCTCTTTTCATTCAGTCAGTAGCTTCAAACATTTCTGGTATATGAATAACATGATGTTTTTCAATGGCAAAAATCAATGAATAATGGGAATGCACAAACAGTAATTTCTCCGCATTGCAAGGTGCAATTCTGAAATTTTTTGCCTTTTCCTGCTCCTCTTAGCATGATAAAGAAGATTCAAAGAGCGTGAGATGTCAGCTCCTTTCATTCAGTCAGTAGCTTCAAACATTTCTGGACGTTTTTCAATGGCAAAAATCAATGAATATTGTAAATGCACAAACAGTACTTTCTCCGCATTGCAAGGTGCAATTCTGATATTTTTTGCTTTTTCCTGCTCCTCTTAGCATGATAAAGAAGATTCAAAAAGAGTGAGATGCCAACTCTGTTAATTCAGTCAGTAGCTTCAAACATTTCTGGACGTTTTTCAATGGCAAAAATCAATGAATATTGTAAATGCACAAACAGTAATTTCTCCGCATTGCAAGGTGCAATTCTGAAATTTTCTGCTTTTTCCTGCTCCTCTTAGCATGATAAAGAAGATTCAAAGAGAGTGAGATGCCAGCTCTTTTCATTCAGTCAGTAGCTTCAAACATTTCTGGTATATGAATAACATGATGTTTTTCAATGGCAAAAATTAATGAATAATGTGAATGCACAAACAGTAATTTCTCCGCATTGCAAGGTGCAATTCTGAAATTTTTTGCTTTTTCCTGCTCCTCTTAACATGATAAAGAAGATTCAAAGAGAGTGAGATGCCAGCTCCTTTCATTCAGTCAGTAGCTTCAAACATTTCTGGACGTTTTTCAATGGCAAAAATCAATGAATATTGTAAATACACAAACAGTAATTTCTCCGCATTGCAAGGTGCAATTCTGAAATTTTTTGCTTTTTCCTGCTCCTCTTAGCATGATAAATAAGATTCAAAGAGAGTGAGATGCCAGCTCCTTTCATTCAGTCAGTAGCTTCAAACATTTCTGGACGTTTTTCAATGGCAAAAATCAATGAGTATTGTAAATACACAAACAGTAATTTCTCCGCATTGCAAGGTGCAATTCTGAAATTTTTAGCTTTTTCCTGCTCCTCTTAGCATGATAAAGAAGATTCAACGAGAGTGAGATGCCAGCTCTGTTAATTCAGTCAGTAGCTTCAAACATTTCTGAACTTTTTTCAATGGCAAAAATCAATGAATATTGTAAATGCACAAACAGTAATTTCTCCGCATTGCAAGGTGCAATTCTGAAATTTTTTGCTTTTTCCTGCTCCTCTTAGCATCATAAAGAATATTCAAAGAGAGTGAGATGCCAGCTCTTTTCATTCAGTCAGTAGCTTCAAACAATTCTGGTATATGAATAACATTTAGTTTCATATCAAAAGGTCATAAAGTATTCCTCCGCCATAGAATTGTTACACACACACAAACTACAATAAATAATCTGGTTTAAGGAAGATATACCACAAGGAATCTTAATAAAATCATTCTTTTATTTCATCAGTTAAAAAAAAGTTTTTTAAAGAATACAGTAAAAAATAAGTAAAAGCAGAGACCTAAAAACAGTAAGGAGACCAATCACAATCAATCCAGTAGCATATAATATTGTCCCTAATTGATATATTTTCAAGCAATTATGTCATTACAGATCCAAAAAAGACATCAATACAAATTGCACTATTCCCATAAAACTTGCTCCCAGTTTAATTTTATACATAATATGGAGAGCAATTTTCTAAATAAATATCAAGTGACAAACTATTTATATAGTGGAATCAGATTGTAAAGTGCTGAAAAATAGTGCAATTGTTATGATGGAAAACCCAAATATGGGATATCTAGAGTATATCTAAGATATCTAGGATGTGTCTAAAATGTCTATATGTCTGAAGTATCTATTTTGAGACAACCATTGTACTTACAAAGGGATTGTTGATACTGCTAAGTGTCTGGAGGTCTCCAAGAAACTGCCCCGACGACGCTGTTTCGCTAGTGTGCTTCTTCAATAGGGGCGTATCCTTAGTACGAAGCCTTCCGTTTTTATAAGTCCCCCCACCAATCAATTTCTTTAATTGTCCCTGTGGGAGTAGTTTCGGCGCATGATTGCATTACTAGGAGTACCGTGTGTATAACTGGACTTCCGGAATATGGCGCCTGACACGCATGCGGTGGAACGCACGCTGTGTGTAGTGCGCAAGACCGGAAGTCCCACGGGTCCGCTCTTGCTCATGCGCACTCTCCCTCTTCAAATCCCCATATAGAAGTGGCGGAGTCTAGATAGTGTCCGTAAGTGGATACATTTTCTATTACCATTATGTATATCTATTAAATCTTATAACACGCAGTGCCATAATCGAAACTGAATATAACCATATAATCATTTAAATATATGTTATATGGAGAAATAGTAGAAGACCAAGAAGGATATCATATTAACAATAAATTATATGGATAGTGTACTGAATATCAGATGGTATCCAAATATACTAAATGTAAATAAAAATAAATGTAGACTGCTATGCGTCAATTGTAGAGTGATGGACAGGGAGATAAATTGTTTATTGTCAATATTACAAAAAATATATAATATAGGAAAACAGGCCTTTTGGAGATTTTCTCCAAAAGGCCTGGTAGGAAACAAGATGATAGACTAAAGGTAATAAATCTATCAAATGTGACACTAACAGCAACACAGGTAAGAGTCTTGGAAAAGGGTTTAACATTCTCTCCATCCTCATATTTAGATCAATTCACGGTGGTAAAAGACCTCCACCTTTTTGCTATGAAATTGGTCTTACAAAATCTTCACTTTAAGTCAGATTTGGAATTACTTTTTCCCACCGAACTGGAAAGGAGGACCATCAAAGATCTTGAAGATCTAGAGAATGAAAACATACAGAGTACCAGAGGTAGGTTTCCCATACATCTGGTCCAAAAATCAAAAATCTTTCCCCCACTCTCGACATGTTCAGCGGTAGAGGTTTTCACTAGAATGGTGACTACCGAGATCGAATCACTTCCACGCGTCCCCAGGAGTAGACTTAATTTAAGTCCAGAAGAAAAAGTGGCCCTTGAGGATCTGAAAAAATTACCAGATGTGATTATAAAACCGGCCGACAAAGGCGGAAATTTGGTTATATGGCCTCAAAATCTCTATGAGAAACAAGCTAATATAATTCTGGACTTTCCCGGCAATTACCAGAAACTTACTTATAACCCATTGACACAATTCCAGTCTCAATTAATCACAATCCTCGAAAAAGCATTTGAGGCAGATTTAATTCCCAAGAAATTTGTCGATTTAATTAGAAAATTACGACCAAGACTGTCTACTTTTTATTTATTACCAAAACTACACAAGAATCAGATGGACCCCCCTGGGAGGCCCATCATTTCTGGTAACGGTAGTCTTTGTGAGGATATTTGTGTCATTATTGATTTTTTTCTTCAGCCTTTGGTCCACACGTTACCATCGTACATCAAAGACTCTACTGAAGCCTTGAAAAGAATAGACTCAGTACATCTGGAGACGGGATCTATGATGGTGACTGTGGATGTCGAGGCACTTTATTCTTCAATTAGACATCAAGACGGATTGAAGGCAGTAGCTTTGTTTCTCTATGAGAGTAATATTGAACAATCAATGTCGACACTAATTATTACTCTACTTGAATTTGTCTTAGAACATAATGTTTTCATTTTTAACAAGAAAATTTATTTACAAAAACAAGGCACCGCAATGGGGGCTTCCTGTGCCCCTTCCTATGCGAATTTATTTTTGGGCGCGTGGGAGAGATCTCTTTTTCAGGACGATGTCATCGATGACATCCACCTCGTACAGGGGTGGATGAGATTCATCGATGACATCTGGTTCATTTGGGAAGGCACTGATGTGCAATTGAAGAGATTTATAGAGCAATTGAATAACAACGATTTAAATATCAAATTGACATTCCAATATGGACGGGAAGTCAACTTTTTGGACTTACATATTTGGACCTCTGCTAGTGGTTGTATTATGACGGATATATATAGAAAAAACACCGCCACCAACACCATACTCCACAATACTTCCTCCCACCCACCATCTACCATTAGGGGCATCCCTGTGGGCCAATTCTTGAGGCTACGACGGATCTGTACAAGTAATGAATCCTTTCAAAGTCAATCACGGGACCTTGTAAGACGTTTTCAGGACCGTGGATATAGTAAAAGGAATATAAAGGCGGGCTTTGATAGAGCGGCAAATACTGATCGGCAACAATTACTATATGGTAGTAAGACAACTAAGGAAGATAAAACAGGAATTGTTAGATTTATATCAGATTACAACATTCAGTGGCCGGAGCTTGGGGCAATATTGAGGAAACATTGGGGAGTCCTATTAACTGACCCCATTTTGAAAAAAATCCTACCTCCAAAACCAGTCATGGTTGCAAGATGTACCAGGAACCTGAAGGATTCCTTGGTGCACAGCCATTATGAAAAATATCCATATATGCGTAAAGTGGATAATAACAAGAATGGCTTTTTCACGTGTGGAAAATGTAAAGCCTGTAAAAATATGACCAATAGTAAGGAGTTTAGGAATCATGACAATAGTCGAATATATGAGATTAGAAAGCCTTTATCATGCAGCTCAAAGGGTGTTATTTATCATGCGGAGTGTCCATGTAAGAAAATATACATTGGACTCACAACACGAGAATTGAGAATAAGGACTAGGGAGCATATCCTGGATATAGAAAAATCAATGTCCATGGAGGAAATTACTGGATTGAGAACTCTCCCTAGACACTTCAAGCTCCACCATAATAGCGACCCTAGAGGCCTTATAATAAAAGGTATTGACCAGGTTGATATGGGGATTAGAGGTGGTAATCTGGGTCAAACTCTAGCAAGACTAGAAAGTAAATGGATATTCAGGCTGGGCACTATATCCCCCCAAGGTCTGAACAAACAATTTGGTTTTGCTGCCTTTTTATAATAACCTCCTTTTAAAATAAAGTGGGATATACGACACATATTCATATCTATATCCATGACATTATGGCAACAACTTTGAAATGCATAGTTTTCAGTATATATTCTACTATATAGTATTTAACTTTAGCTATATAATTGTCTACTATATATTCCACTATATAGTACTTAACTTTAATCTATATAATTGTCGTTGCATCTCCCTTATCCTTATACATATAATTGTTATTTCTTATACCTTGTTTGGCATCTTTTTAAGCTTTCTGTGTTTTTATATGGTTTTAACTATATTTGTTCTTTTCAGTTCTCACCTGTCGTTCTGGTCGCTGTTCCGTGGTGGTGTCCCTTGTGTTGGTCGTGGCTGGTTGTGTCCTTGTGGTGGTCTGGCCGAACTTCTGCAAAAAAGGAGATGAACAACATAAGAATACAAAGGTCGGAGCTTTTACCTGAAACCAAACCAACTAACAGCATAAAGATAAACTATGAACTCTTTTTGAAAAAAATTTTAAAAAGATATGAGCATGTACAGTACAGTGATGATGACAGGAATTAGGAATTGTATTGTATTGTTGTTGATTAATTACATATTTTTATTTTATATCCTGATAGCATTGTCTACATATCACTTTATTTTGTTCACTTTACACACCCCCTTTTTTTAGATCTCTTGCATAAGTCACCATATCCTATATGTCACTATATAGTATACCATATATGCACAATTTTTATTATAATATATTCAAATTTTATTCTATTTTATTCACACTACACCAGCATTTTCATTATTTTTTTCTCCTCTATACCTGTCATCTTATGTAATACTGACAACAAACCATTACACTGCCCCACATATCATTTCACAATTCACATTCATACACACTACCTTCACCTCATATACCTTCTCACATTTTTTTTTTTTTTTTATTTTTTTTTTTTTTACATTTTTATTTAACTTCATGATGTTTTGCACTTATCACTGTATTATATATGTTATTATACAATACAACATACATTATCATTGTTATTTCACCATACAACACAACATATATCATCGTTGTCACTTCATTATAATATATTCAAATTTTATTCCATTTACAATATCACTACTTCACTTACCCTTTTTTTTTTTTTTATTTTTTTTTTTATTTTTTTTTATTTTTATTTTATTTTTTTTTTTTATTTTTCCTATATTATATATTTTTTGTAATATTGACAATAAACAATTTATCTCCCTGTCCATCACTCTACAATTGACGCATAGCAGTCTACATTTATTTTTATTTACATTTAGTCTATTTGGATACCATCTGATATTCAGTACACTATCCATATAATTTATTGTTAATATGATATCCTTCTTGGTCTTCTACTATTTCTCCATATAACATATATTTAAATGATTATATGGTTATATTCAGTTTCGATTATGGCACTGCGTGTTATAAGATTTAATAGGTATACATAATGGTAATAGAAAATGTATCCACTTACGGACACTATCTAGACTCCGCCACTTCTATATGGGGATTTGAAGAGGGAGAGTGCGCATGAGCAAGAGCGGACCCGTGGGACTTCCGGTCTTGCGCACTACACACAGCGTGCGTTCCACCGCATGCGTGTCAGGCGCCATATTCCGGAAGTCCAGTTATACACACGGTACTCCTAGTAATGCAATCATGCGCCGAAACTACTCCCACAGGGACAATTAAAGAAATTGATTGGTGGGGGGACTTATAAAAACGGAAGGCTTCGTACTAAGGATACGCCCCTATTGAAGAAGCACACTAGCGAAACAGCGTCGTCGGGGCAGTTTCTTGGAGACCTCCAGACACTTAGCAGTATCAACAATCCCTTTGTAAGTACAATGGTTGTCTCAAAATAGATACTTCAGACATATAGACATTTTAGACACATCCTAGATATCTTAGATATACTCTAGATATCCCATATTTGGGTTTTCCATCATAACAATTGCACTATTTTTCAGCACTTTACAATCTGATTCCACTATATAAATAGTTTGTCACTTGATATTTATTTAGAAAATTGCTCTCCATATTATGTATAAAATTAAACTGGGAGCAAGTTTTATGGGAATAGTGCAATTTGTATTGATGTCTTTTTTGGATCTGTAATGACATAATTGCTTGAAAATATATCAATTAGGGACAATATTATATGCTACTGGATTGATTGTGATTGGTCTCCTTACTGTTTTTAGGTCTCTGCTTTTACTTATTTTTTACTGTATTCTTTAAAAAACTTTTTTTTAACTGATGAAATAAAAGAATGATTTTATTAAGATTCCTTGTGGTATATCTTCCTTAAACCAGATTATTTATTGTGGTTTGTGTGTGTGTAACAATTCTATGGCGGAGGAATACTTTATGACCTTTTGATATGAAACTAACTGTGTACTGTTTTTGAACAGATGGTCTAACCAATTTAAATGGATTTCAAAGCCAGGGAGACAGCCTGGAGATCCAAAGCTTCCAATATGTTTATGCAGGGACTGTCAGGTGCTGCACAAGATTCTATAAAGGAAAATAGGGATTTGATGATGCAATATAAATTTGAAATTCAGAAGAAATTAAGAGTATGGTGGAATAAGACAACATTAGAAAACTATTATGAACAGAAAATCATCCCGAGAGGTTTGCGAGTCCAAGTATATCCATCCTTTGACCTGGAGAATATTGATTTGATTAACAGGTGGAAAAATGCCACTAGTGCCTGTTCATTAGAGTTTCTACAAATAATTATTGAGAAAAATACTATTTCTCTCAACATAATTGACAAAAAAATTGAGGATCTACATAATGATCTGAGAAAGGAGCTCCACTCAGACAGACTTGACAGTTATCTTAAAACTATAGAAAACGATATTGATAAATGGGAAGATGAGATTAGTAGAATTAAACAAAAGAAATATATACGGGATTTGAACGACAATGAGAACAATAAAATCTTTAAGTGGCAATTGCCTAAACGTAAGACCCAGAATCAAGTTAACGCTACCAAGCCCTTGGTTTCTGAATCATTTGGCTCAGAGACGAGTACCTCATGCAGTGAGACTGAAGAAACTGTAGAACAGACGAGACCCAATACAAGATTACAACAAAGAAAATATCCTGAGATTTTCTCCAAAAGGCCTGGTAGGAAACAAGATGATAGACTAAAGGTAATAAATCTATCAAATGTGACACTAACAGCAACACAGGTAAGAGTCTTGGAAAAGGGTTTAACATTCTCTCCATCCTCATATTTAGATCAATTCACGGTGGTAAAAGACCTCCACCTTTTTGCTAGGAAATTGGTCTTACAAAAGCTTCACTTTAAGTCAGATTTGGAATTACTTTTTCCCACCGAACTGGAAAGGAGGACCCTCAAAGATCTTGAAGATCTAGAGAATGAAAACATACAGAGTACCAGAGGTAGGTTTCCCATACATCTGGTCCAAAAATCAAAAATCTTTCCCCCACTCTCGACATGTTCAGCGGTAGAGGTTTTCACTAGAATGGTGACTACCGAGATCGAATCACTTCCACGCGTCCCCAGGAGTAGACTTAATTTAAGTCCAGAAGAAAAAGTGGCCCTTGAGGATCTGAAAAAATTACCAGATGTGATTATAAAACCGGCCGACAAAGGCGGAAATTTGGTTATATGGCCTCAAAATCTCTATGAGAAACAAGCTAATATAATTCTGGACTTTCCCGGCAATTACCAGAAACTTACTTATAACCCATTGACACAATTCCAGTCTCAATTAATCACAATCCTCGAAAAAGCATTTGAGGCAGATTTAATTCCCAAGAAATTTGTCGATTTAATTAGAAAATTACGACCAAGACTGTCTACTTTTTATTTATTACCAAAACTACACAAGAATCAGATGGACCCCCCTGGGAGGCCCATCATTTCTGGTAACGGTAGTCTTTGTGAGGATATTTGTGTCATTATTGATTTTTTTCTTCAGCCTTTGGTCCACACGTTACCATCGTACATCAAAGACTCTACTGAAGCCTTGAAAAGAATAGACTCAGTACATCTGGAGACGGGATCTATGATGGTGACTGTGGATGTCGAGGCACTTTATTCTTCAATTAGACATCAAGACGGATTGAAGGCAGTAGCTTTGTTTCTCTATGAGAGTAATATTGAACAATCAATGTCGACACTAATTATTACTCTACTTGAATTTGTCTTAGAACATAATGTTTTCATTTTTAACAAGAAAATTTATTTACAAAAACAAGGCACCGCAATGGGGGCTTCCTGTGCCCCTTCCTATGCGAATTTATTTTTGGGCGCGTGGGAGAGATCTCTTTTTCAGGACGATGTCATCGATGACATCCACCTCGTACAGGGGTGGATGAGATTCATCGATGACATCTGGTTCATTTGGGAAGGCACTGATGTGCAATTGAAGAGATTTATAGAGCAATTGAATAACAACGATTTAAATATCAAATTGACATTCCAATATGGACGGGAAGTCAACTTTTTGGACTTACATATTTGGACCTCTGCTAGTGGTTGTATTATGACGGATATATATAGAAAAAACACCGCCACCAACACCATACTCCACAATACTTCCTCCCACCCACCATCTACCATTAGGGGCATCCCTGTGGGCCAATTCTTGAGGCTACGACGGATCTGTACAAGTAATGAATCCTTTCAAAGTCAATCACGGGACCTTGTAAGACGTTTTCAGGACCGTGGATATAGTAAAAGGAATATAAAGGCGGGCTTTGATAGAGCGGCAAATACTGATCGGCAACAATTACTATATGGTAGTAAGACAACTAAGGAAGATAAAACAGGAATTGTTAGATTTATATCAGATTACAACATTCAGTGGCCGGAGCTTGGGGCAATATTGAGGAAACATTGGGGAGTCCTATTAACTGACCCCATTTTGAAAAAAATCCTACCTCCAAAACCAGTCATGGTTGCAAGACGTACCAGGAACCTGAAGGATTCCTTGGTGCACAGCCATTATGAAAAATATCCATATATGCGTAAAGTGGATAATAACAAGAATGGCTTTTTCACGTGTGGAAAATGTAAAGCCTGTAAAAATATGACCAATAGTAAGGAGTTTAGGAATCATGACAATAGTCGAATATATGAGATTAGAAAGCCTTTATCATGCAGCTCAAAGGGTGTTATTTATCATGCGGAGTGTCCATGTAAGAAAATATACATTGGACTCACAACACGAGAATTGAGAATAAGGACTAGGGAGCATATCCTGGATATAGAAAAATCAATGTCCATGGAGGAAATTACTGGATTGAGAACTCTCCCTAGACACTTCAAGCTCCACCATAATAGCGACCCTAGAGGCCTTATAATAAAAGGTATTGACCAGGTTGATATGG
Organism: Phyllobates terribilis; assembly: GCF_046119375.1. Classification (NCBI taxonomy): domain Eukaryota; kingdom Metazoa; phylum Chordata; class Amphibia; order Anura; family Dendrobatidae; genus Phyllobates; species Phyllobates terribilis. The sequence goes on from NW_027362813.1 coordinate 5,745,279, forward strand.
GGATTAGAGGTGGTAATCTGGGTCAAACTCTAGCAAGACTAGAAAGTAAATGGATATTCAGGCTGGGCACTATATCCCCCCAAGGTCTGAACGAACAATTTGGTTTTGCTGCCTTTTTATAATAACCTCCTTTTAAAATAAAGTGGGATATACGACACATATTCATATCTATATCCATGACATTATGGCAACAACTTTGAAATGCATAGTTTTCAGTATATATTCTACTATATAGTATTTAACTTTAGCTATATAATTGTCTACTATATATTCCACTATATAGTACTTAACTTTAATCTATATAATTGTCGTTGCATCTCCCTTATCCTTATACATATAATTGTTATTTCTTATACCTTGTTTGGCATCTTTTTAAGCTTTCTGTGTTTTTATATGGTTTTAACTATATTTGTTCTTTTCAGTTCTCACCTGTCGTTCTGGTCGCTGTTCCGTGGTGGTGTCCCTTGTGTTGGTCGTGGCTGGTTGTGTCCTTGTGGTGGTCTGGCCGAACTTCTGCAAAAAAGGAGATGAACAACATAAGAATACAAAGGTCGGAGCTTTTACCTGAAACCAAACCAACTAACAGCATAAAGATAAACTATGAACTCTTTTTGAAAAAAATTTTAAAAAGATATGAGCATGTACAGTACAGTGATGATGACAGGAATTAGGAATTGTATTGTATTGTTGTTGATTAATTACATATTTTTATTTTATATCCTGATAGCATTGTCTACATATCACTTTATTTTGTTCACTTTACACACCCCCTTTTTTTAGATCTCTTGCATAAGTCACCATATCCTATATGTCACTATATAGTATACCATATATGCACAATTTTTATTATAATATATTCAAATTTTATTCTATTTTATTCACACTACACCAGCATTTTCATTATTTTTTTCTCCTCTATACCTGTCATCTTATGTAATACTGACAACAAACCATTACACTGCCCCACATATCATTTCACAATTCACATTCATACACATTACCTTCACCTCATATACCTTCTCACATTTTTTTTTTTTTTTTTTTTTTACATTTTTATTTAACTTCATGATGTTTTGCACTTATCACTGTATTATATATGTTATTATACAATACAACATACATTATCATTGTTATTTCACCATACAACACAACATATATCATCGTTGTCACTTCATTATAATATATTCAAATTTTATTCCATTTACAATATCACTACTTCACTTACCCTTTTTTTTTTTTATTTTTTTTTATTTTTTTATTTTTTTTCCTATATTATATATTTTTTGTAATATTGACAATAAACAATTTATCTCCCTGTCCATCACTCTACAATTGACGCATAGCAGTCTACATTTATTTTTATTTACATTTAGTATATTTGGATACCATCTGATATTCAGTACACTATCCATATAATTTATTGTTAATATGATATCCTTCTTGGTCTTCTACTATTTCTCCATATAACATATATTTAAATGATTATATGGTTATATTCAGTTTCGATTATGGCACTGCGTGTTATAAGATTTAATAGGTATACATAATGGTAATAGAAAATGTATCCACTTACGGACACTATCTAGACTCCGCCACTTCTATATGGGGATTTGAAGCGGGAGAGTGCGCATGAGCAAGAGCGGACCCATGGGACTTCCGGTCTTGCGCACTACACACAGCGTGCGTTCCACCGCATGCGTGTCAGGCGCCATATTCCGGAAGTCCAGTTATACACACGGTACTCCTAGTAATGCAATCATGCGCCGAAACTACTCCCACAGGGACAATTAAAGAAATTGATTGGTGGGGGGACTTATAAAAACGGAAGGCTTCGTACTAAGGATACGCCCCTATTGAAGAAGCACACTAGCGAAACGGCGTCGTCGGGGCAGTTTCTTGGAGACCTCCAGACACTTAGCAGTATCAACAATCCCTTTGTAAGTACAATGGTTGTCTCAAAATAGATACTTCAGACATATAGACATTTTAGACACATCCTAGATATCTTAGATATACTCTAGATATCCCATATTTGGGTTTTCCATCATAACAATTGCACTATTTTTCAGCACTTTACAATCTGATTCCACTATATAAATAGTTTGTCACTTGATATTTATTTAGAAAATTGCTCTCCATATTATGTATAAAATTAAACTGGGAGCAAGTTTTATGGGAATAGTGCAATTTGTATTGATGTCTTTTTTGGATCTGTAATGACATAATTGCTTGAAAATATATCAATTAGGGACAATATTATATGCTACTGGATTGATTGTGATTGGTCTCCTTACTGTTTTTAGGTCTCTGCTTTTACTTATTTTTTACTGTATTCTTTAAAAAACTTTTTTTTAACTGATGAAATAAAAGAATGATTTTATTAAGATTCCTTGTGGTATATCTTCCTTAAACCAGATTATTTATTGTGGTTTGTGTGTGTGTAACAATTATATGAATAACATGATGTTTTTCAATGGCAAAAATCAATGAATAATGTGAATGCACAAACAGTAATTTCTCAGCATTGCAATGTGCAATTATGAAATTTTTTGCTTTTTCCTGCTCCTCTTAGCATGATAAAGAAGATTCAAAGAGAGTGAGATGCCAGCTTCTTTCATTCAGTCAGTAGCTTCAAACATTTCTGGTATATGAACAACATGATGTTTTTTAATGGCAAAAATCAATGAATAATGTGAATGCACAAACAGTAATTTCTCCGCATTGCAAGGTGCAATTCTGAAATTTTTTGCTTTTTCTGGCTCCTCTTAGCATGATAAAGAAGATTCAAAGAGAGTGAGATGCCAGCTCCTTTCATTCAGTCAGTAGCTTCAAACATTTCTGGACGTTTTTCAATGGCAAAAATCAATGAATATTGTAAATGCACAAACAGTAATTTCTCCGCATTGCAAGGTGCAATTCTGAAATCTTTTGCTTTTTCCTGCTCCTCTTAGCATGCTAAAGAAGATTCAAAGAGAGTGAGATGCCAGCTCTTTTCATTCAGTCAGTAGCTTCAAACATTTCTGGACGTTTTTCAATGGCAAAAATCAATGAATATTGTAAATGCAAAAACAGTAATTTCTCCGCATTGCAAGGTGCAATTCTGAAATTTTTTGCTTTTTCCTGCTCCTCTTAGCATGATAAAGAAGATAAAAAGAGAGTGAGATGCCAGCTCTTTTCATTCAGTAAGTAGCTTCAAACATTTCTGGTATATGAATAACATGATGTTTTTCAATGGCAAAAATCAATGAATAATGTGAATGCACAAACAGTAATTTCTCCGCATTGTAAGGTGCAATTCTGAAATTTTTTGCTTTTTCCTTCTCCTCTTAGCATGATAAAGAAGATTCAAAGAGAGTGAGATGCCAGCTTCTTTCATTCAGTCAGTAGCTTCAAACATTTCTGGTATATGAACAACATGATGTTTTTTAATGGCAAAAATCAATGAATAATGTGAATGCACAAACAGTAATTTCTCCGCATTGCAAGGTGCAATTCTGAAATTTTTTGCCTTTTCCTGCTCCTCTTAGCATGATAAAGAAGATTCAAAGAGCGTGAGATGTCAGCTCCTTTCATTCAGTCAGTAGCTTCAAACATTTCTGGACGTTTTTCAATGGCAAAAATCAATGAATATTGTAAATGCACAAACAGTACTTTCTCCGCATTGCAAGGTGCAATTCTGAAATTTTTTGCTTTTTCCTGCTCCTCTTAGCATGATAAAGAAGATTCAAAAAGAGTGAGATGCCAGCTCTGTTAATTCAGTCAGTAGCTTCACACATTTCTGGACGTTTTTCAATGGCAAAAATCAATGAATATTGTAAATGCACAAACAGTAATTTCTCCGCATTGCAAGGTGCAATTCTGAAATTTTTTGCTTTTTCCTGCTCCTCTTAGCATGATAAAGAAGATTCAAAGAGAGTGAGATGCCAGCTCTTTTCATTCAGTCAGTAGCTTCAAACATTTCTGGTATATGAATAACATGATGTTTTTCAATGGCAAAATTCAATGAATAATGTGAATGCACAAACAGTAATTTCTCCGCATTGCAAGGTGCAATTCTGAAATTTTTTGCTTTTTCCTGCTCCTCTTAACATGATAAAGAAGATTCAAAGAGAGTGAGATGCCAGCTCCTTTCATTCAGTCAGTAGCTTCAAACATTTCTGGACGTTTTTCAATGGCAAAAATCAATGAATATTGTAAATACACAAACAGTAATTTCTCCGCATTGCAAGGTGCAATTCTGAAATTTTTTGCTTTTTCCTGCTCCTCTTAGCATGATAAATAAGATTCAAAGAGAGTGAGATGCCAGCTCCTTTCATTCAGTCAGTAGCTTCAAACATTTCTGGACGTTTTTCAATGGCAAAAATCAATGAGTATTGTAAATACACAAACAGTAATTTCTCCGCATTGCAAGGTGCAATTCTGAAATTTTTAGCTTTTTCCTGCTCCTCTTAGCATGATAAAGAAGATTCAAAGAGAGTGAGATGCCAGCTCTGTTAATTCAGTCAGTAGCTTCAAACATTTCTGAACTTTTTTCAATGGCAAAAATCAATGAATATTGTAAATGCACAAACAGTAATTTCTCCGCATTGCAAGGTGCAATTCTGAAATTTTTTGCTTTTTCCTGCTCCTCTTAGCATCATAAAGAATATTCAAAGAGAGTGAGATGCCAGCTCTTTTCATTCAGTCAGTAGCTTCAAACAATTCTGGTATATGAATAACATGATGTTTTTCAATGGCAAAAATCAATGAATAATGTGAATGCACAAACAGTAATTTCTCCGCATTGCAAGGTGCAATTATTAAATTTTTTTCTTTTTCCTGCTCCTCTTAGCATGATAAAGAAGATTCAAAGAGAGTGAGATGCCAGCTTCTTTCATTCAGTCAGTAGCTTCAAACATTTCTGGTATATGAACAACATGATGTTTTTTAATGGCAAAAATCAATGAATAATGTGAATGCACAAACAGTAATTTCTCCGCATTGCAAGGTGCAATTCTGAAATTTTTTGCTTTTTCTGGCTCCTCTTAGCATGATAAAGAAGATTCAAAGAGAGTGAGATGCCAGCTCCTTTCATTCAGTCAGTAGCTTCAAACATTTCTGGACGTTTTTCAATGGCAAAAATCAATGAATATTGTCAATGCACAAACAGTAATTTCTCCGCATTGCAAGGTGCAATTCTGAAATCTTTTGCTTTTTCCTGCTCCTCTTAGCATGCTAAAGAAGATTCAAAGAGAGTGAGATGCCAGCTCTTTTCATTCAGTCAGTAGCTTCAAACATTTCTGGACGTTTTTCAATGGCAAAAATCAATGAATATTGTAAATGCAAAAACAGTAATTTCTCCGCATTGCAAGGTGCAATTCTGAAATTTTTTGCTTTTTCCTGCTCCTCTTAGCATGATAAAGAAGATAAAAAGAGAGTGAGATGCCAGCTCTTTTCATTCAGTCAGTAGCTTCAAACATTTCTGGTATATGAATAACATGATGTTTTTCAATGGCAAAAATCAATGAATAATGTGAATGCACAAACAGTAATTTCTCCGCATTGCAAGGTGCAATTCTGAAATTTTTTGCTTTTTCCTTCTCCTCCTAGCATGATAAAGAAGATTCAAAGAGAGTGAGATGCCAGCTTCTTTCATTCAGTCAGTAGCTTCAAACATTTCTGGTATATGAACAACATGATGTTTTTTAATGGCAAAAATCAATGAATAATGTGAATGCACAAACAGTAATTTCTCCGCATTGCAAGGTACAATTCTGAAATTTTTTGCTTTTTCTGGCTCCTCTTAGCATGATAAAGAAGATTCAAAGAGAGTGAGATGCCAGCTCCTTTCATTCAGTCAGTAGCTTCAAACATTTCTGGACGTTTTTCAATGGCAAAAATCAATGAATATTGTAAATGCACAAACAGTAATTTCTCCGCATTGCAAGGTGCAATTCTGAAATCTTTTCCTTTTTCCTGCTCCTCTTAGCATGCTAAAGAAGATTCAAAGAGAGTGAGATGCCAGCTCTTTTCATTCAGTCAGTAGCTTCAAACATTTCTGGACGTTTTTCAATGGCAAAAATCAATGAATATTGTAAATGCAAAAACAGTAATTTCTCCGCATTGCAAGGTGCAATTCTGAAATTTTTTGCTTTTTCCTGCTCCTCTTAGCATGATAAAGAAGATAAAAAGAGAGTGAGATGCCAGCTCTTTTCATTCAGTCAGTAGCTTCAAACATTTCTGGTATATGAATAACATGATGTTTTTCAATGGCAAAAATCAATGAATAATGTGAATGCACAAACAGTAATTTCTCCGCATTGCAAGGTGCAATTCTGAAATTTTTTGCTTTTTCCTTCTGCTCTTAGCATGATAAAGAAGATTCAAAGAGAGTGAGATGCCAGCTCCTTTCATTCCGTCAGTAGCTTCAAACATTTCTGGACGTTTTTCAATGGCAAAAATCAATGAATAATGTGAATGCACAAACAGTAATTTCTCCGCATTGCAAGGTGCAATTCTGAAATTTTTTGCTTTTTCCTGCTCCTCTTAGCATGATAAAGAAGATTCAAAGAGAGTGAGATGCCAGCTCCTTTCATTCAGTCAGTAGCTTCAAACATTTCTGGACGTTTTTCAATGGAAAAAATCAATGAATATTGTAAATGCACAAACAGTAATTTCTCCGCATTGCAAGGTGCAATTCTGAAATTTTTTGCTTTTTCCTGCTCCTCTTAGCATGATAAAGAAGATTCAAAGAGAGTGAGATGCCAGCTCTTTTCATTCAGTCAGTAGCTTCAAACATTTCTGGTATATCAATAACATGATGTTTTTCAATGGCAAAAATCAATGAATAATGTGAATGCACAAATAGTAATTTCTCCGCATTGCAAGGTGCAATTCTGAAATTTTTTGCTTTTTCCTGCTCCTCTTAGCATGATAAAGAAGATTCAAAGAGAGTGGGATGCCAGCTCCTTTCATTCAGTCAGTAGCTTCAAACATTTCTGGACGTTTTTCAATGGCAAAAATCAATGAATATTGTAAATGCACAAACAGTAATTTCTCCGCATTGCAAGGTGCAATTCTGAAATTTTTTGCTTTTTCCTGCTCCTCTTAGCATGATAAAGAAGATTCAAAGAGAGTGAGATGCCAGCTCTTTTCATTCAGTCAGTAGCTTCAAACATTTCTGGTATATCAATAACATGATGTTTTTCAATGCCAAAAATAAATGAATAATGTGAATGCACAAATAGTAATTTCTCCGCATTGCAAGGTGCAATACTGAAATTTTTTGCTTTTTCCTGCTCCTCTTAGCATGATAAAGAAGATTCAAAGAGAGTGGGATGCCAGCTCCTTTCATTCAGTCAGTAGCTTCAAACATTTCTGGACGTTTTTCAATGGCAAAAATCAATGAATATTGTAAATGCACAAACAATAATTTCTCCGCATTGCAAGGTGCAATTCTGAAATTTTTTGCTTTTTCCTGCTCTTCTTAGCATGATAAAGAAGATTCAAAGAGATTGAGATGCCAGCTCTTTTCATTCAGTCAGTAGCTTCAAACATTTCTGGACTTTTTTCAATGGCAAAAATCAATGAATATTGTAAATGCACAAACAGTAATTTCTCTGCATTGCAAGGTGCAATTCTGAAATTTTTTGCTTTTTCCTGCTCCTCTTAGCATGATAAAGAAGATTCAAAGAGAGTGAGATGCCAGCTCTTTTGATTCAGTCAGTAGCTTCAAACATTTCTGGTATATGAATAACATGATGTTTTTCAATGGCAAAAATCAATGAATAATGTGAATGCACAAACAGTAATTTCTCCACATTGTAAGGTGCAATTCTGAAATTTTTTGCTTTTTCCTGCTCCTCTTAGCATGATAAAGAAGATTCAAAGAGAGTGAGATGCCAGCTCCTTTCATTCAGTCAGTAGCTTCAAACATTTCTGGTATATGAACAACATGATGTTTTTCAATGGCAAAAATCAATGAATAATGTGAATGCACAAACAGTAATTTCTCCGCATTGCAAGGTGCAATTCTGAAATTTTTTGCTTTTTCCTGCTCCTCTTAGCATGATAAAGAAGATTCAAAGAGAGTGAGATGCCAGCTCCTTTCATTCAGTCAGTAGCTTCAAACATTTCTGGACGTTTTTCTATGGCAAAAATCAATGAATATTGTAAATGCACAAACATTGATTTCTCCGCATTGCAAGGAGGAATTCTGAAATCTTTTGCTTTTTCCTGCTCCTCTTAGCATGCTAAAGAAGATTCAAAGAGAGTGAGATGCCAGCTCTTTTCATTCAGTCAGTAGCTTCAAACATTTCTGGACGTTTTTCAATGGCAAAAATCAATGAATATTTTAAATGCAAAAACACTAATTTCTCCGCATTGCAAGGTGCAATTCTGAAATTTTTTGCTTTTTCCTGCTCCTCTTAGCATGATAAAGAAGATTCAAAGAGAGTGAGATGCCAGCTCCTTTCATTCAGTCAGTAGCTTCAAACATTTCTGGTATATGAACAACATGATGTTTTTCAATGGCAAAAATCAATGAATAATGTGAATGCACAAACAGTAATTTCTCCGCATTGCAAGGTGCAATTCTGAAATTTTTTGCTTTTTCCTGCTCCTCTTAGCATGGTAAAGAAGATTCAAAGAGAGTGAGATGCCAGCTCTTTTCATTCAGTCAGTAGCTTCAAACATTTCTGGACGTTTTTCAATGGCAAAAATCAATGAATATTGTAAATGCACAAACAGTAATTTCTCCGCATTGCAACGTGCAATTCTGAAATTTTTTGCTTTTTCCTGCTCCTCTTAGCATGATAAAGAAGATACATAGAGAGTGAGATGCCAGCTTTTTTCATTCAGTCAGCAGCTTCAAACATTTCTGGTATATGAATAACATGATGTTTTTCAAAGGCAAAAATCAATGAATAATGTGAATGCACAAACAGTAATTTCTCCGCATTGCAAGGTGCAATTCTGAAATTTTTTGCTTTTTCTGGCTCCTCTTAGCATGATAAAGAAGATTCAAAGAGAGTGAGATGCCAGCTCCTTTCATTCAGTCAGTAGCTTCAAACATTTCTGGACGTTTTTCAATGGCAAAAATCAATGAATATTGTAAATGCACAAACAGTAATTTCTCCGCATTGCAAGGTGCAATTCTGAAATCTTTTGCTTTTTCCTGCTCCTCTTAGCATGCTAAAGAAGATTCAAAGAGAGTGAGATGCCAGCTCTTTTCATTCAGTCAGTAGCTTCAAACATTTCTGGACGTTTTTCAATGGCAAAAATCAATGAATATTGTAAATGCAAAAACAGTAATTTCTCCGCATTGCAAGGTGCAATTCTGAAATTTTTTGCTTTTTCCTGCTCCTCTTAGCATGATAAAGAAGATAAAAAGAGAGTGAGATGCCAGCTCTTTTCATTCAGTCAGTAGCTTCAAACATTTCTGGTATATGAATAACATGATGTTTTTCAATGGCAAAAATCAATGAATAATGTGAATGCACAAACAGTAATTTCTCCGCATTGCAAGGTGCAATTCTGAAATTTTTTGCTTTTTCCTTCTCCTCTTAGCATGATAAAGAAGATTCAAAGAGAGTGAGATGCCAGCTTCTTTCATTCAGTCAGTAGCTTCAAACATTTCTGGTATATGAACAACATGATGTTTTTTAATGGCAAAAATCAATGAATAATGTGAATGCACAAACAGTAATTTCTCCGCATTGCAAGGTGCAATTCTGAAATTTTTTGCTTTTTCTGGCTCCTCTTAGCATGCTAAAGAAGATTCAAAGAGAGTGAGATGCCAGCTCTTTTCATTCAGTCAGTAGCTTCAAACATTTCTGGACGTTTTTCAATGTCAAAAATCAATGAATATTGTAAATGCAAAAACAGTAATTTCTCCACATTGCAAGGTGCAATTCTGAAATTTTTTGCTTTTTCCTGCACCTCTTAGCATGATAAAGAAGATAAAAAGAGAGTGAGATGCCAGCTCTTTTCATTCAGTCAGTAGCTTCAAACATTTCTGGTATATGAATAACATGATGTTTTTCAATGGCAAAAATCAATGAATAATGTGAATGCACAAACAGTAATTTCTCCGCATTGCAAGGTGCAATTCTGAAATTTTTTGCTTTTTCCTTCTGCTCTTAGCATGATAAAGAAGATTCAAAGAGAGTGAGATGCCAGCTCCTTTCATTCCGTCAGTAGCTTCAAACATTTCTGGACGTTTTTCAATGGCAAAAATCAATGAATAATGTGAATGCACAAACAGTAATTTCTCCGCATTGCAAGGTGCAATTCTGAAATTTTTTGCTTTTTCCTGCTCCTCTTAGCATGATAAAGAAGATTCAAAGAGAGTGAGATGCCAGCTCCTTTCATTCAGTCAGTAGCTTCAAACATTTCTGGACGTTTTTCAATGGCAAAAATCAATGAATATTGTAAATGCACAAACAGTAATTTCTCCGCATTGCAAGGTGCAATTCTGAAATTTTTTGCTTTTTCCTGCTCCTCTTAGCATGATAAAGAAGATTCAAAGAGAGTGAGATGCCAGCTCTTTTCATTCAGTCAGTAGCTTCAAACATTTCTGGTATATCAATAACATGATGTTTTTCAATGGCAAAAATCAATGAATAATGTGAATGCACAAATAGTAATTTCTCCGCATTGCAAGGTGCAATTCTGAAATTTTTTGCTTTTTCCTGCTCCTCTTAGCATGATAAAGAAGATTCAAAGAGAGTGGGATGCCAGCTCCTTTCATTCAGTCAATAGCTTCAAACATTTCTGGACGTTTTTCAATGGCAAAAATCAATGAATATTGTAAATGCACAAACAGTAATTTCTCCGCATTGCAAGGTGCAATTCTGAAATTTTTTGCTTTTTCCTGCTCCTCTTAGCATGATAAAGAAGATTCAAAGAGAGTGAGATGCCAGCTCATTTCATTCAGTCAGTAGCTTCAAACATTTCTGGTATATCAATAACATGATGTTTTTCAATGGCAAAAATCAATGAATAATGTGAATGCACAAATAGTAATTTCTCCGCATTGCATGGTGCAATTCTGAAATTTTTTGCTTTTTCCTGCTCCTCTTAGCATGATAAAGAAGATTCAAAGAGAGTGGGATGCCAGCTCCTTTCATTCAGTCAGTAGCTTCAAACATTTCTGGACGTTTTTCAATGGCAAAAATCAATGAATATTGTAAATGCACAAACAATAATTTCTCCGCATTGCAAGGTGCAATTCTGAAATTTTTTGCTTTTTCCTGCTCTTCTTAGCATGATAAAGAAGATTCAAAGAGAGTGAGATGCCAGCTCTTTTCATTCAGTCAGTAGCTTCAAACATTTCTGGACTTTTTTCAATGGCAAAAATCAATGAATATTGTAAATGCACAAACAGTAATTTCTCTGCATTGCAAGGTGCAATTCTGAAATTTTTTGCTTTTTCCTGCTCCTCTTAGCATGATAAAGAAGATTCAAAGAGAGTGAGATGCCAGCTCTTTTGATTCAGTCAGTAGCTTCAAACATTTCTGGTATATGAATAACATGATGTTTTTCAATGGCAAAAATCAATGAATAATGTGAATGCACAATCAGTAATTTCTCCACATTGTAAGGTGCAATTCTGAAATTTTTTGCTTTTTCCTGCTCCTCTTAGCATGATAAAGAAGATTCAAAGAGAGTGAGATGCCAGCTCCTTTCATTCAGTCAGTAGCTTCAAACATTTCTGGTATATGAACAACATGATGTTTTTCAATGGCAAAAATCAATGAATAATGTGAATGCACAAACAGTAATTTCTCCGCATTGCAAGGTGCAATTCTGAAATTTTTTGCTTTTTCCTGCTCCTCTTAGCATGATAAAGAAGATTCAAAGAGAGCGAGATGCCAGCTCCTTTCATTCAGTCAGTAGCTTCAAACATTTCTGGACGTTTTTCTATGGCAAAAATCAATGAATATTGTAAATGCACAAACATTGATTTCTCCGCATTGCAAGGTGCAATTCTGAAATTTTTTGCTTTTTCCTGCTCCTCTTAGCATGATAAAGAAGATTCAAAGAGAGTGAGATGCCAGCTCCTTTCATTCAGTCAGTAGCTTCAAACATTTCTGGTATATGAACAACATGATGTTTTTCAATGGCAAAAATCAATGAATAATGTGAATGCACAAACAGTAATTTCTCCGCATTGCAAGGTGCAATTCTGAAATTTTTTGCTTTTTCCTGCTCCTCTTAGCATGATAAAGAAGATTCAAAGAGAGCGAGATGCCAGCTCCTTTCATTCAGTCAGTAGCTTCAAACATTTCTGGACGTTTTTCTATGGCAAAAATCAATGAATATTGTAAATGCACAAACATTGATTTCTCCGCATTGCAAGGTGCAATTCTGAAATTTTTTGCTTTTTCCTGCTCCTCTTAGCATGATAAAGAAGATTCAAAGAGAGTGAGATGCCAGCTCCTTTCATTCAGTCAGTAGCTTCAAACATTTCTGGTATATGAACAACATGATGTTTTTCAATGGCAAAAATCAATGAATAATGTGAATGCACAAACAGTAATTTCTCCGCATTGCAAGGTGCAATTCTGAAATTTTTTGCTTTTTCCTGCTCCTCTTAGCATGGTAAAGAAGATTCAAAGAGAGTGAGATGCCAGCTCTTTTCATTCAGTCAGTAGCTTCAAACATTTCTGGACGTTTTTCAATGGCAAAAATCAATGAATATTGTAAATGCACAAACAGTAATTTCTCCGCATTGCAACGTGCAATTCTGAAATTTTTTGCTTTTTCCTGCTCCTCTTAGCATGATAAAGAAGATACATAGAGAGTGAGATGCCAGCTTTTTTCATTCAGTCAGCAGCTTCAAACATTTCTGGTATATGAATAACATGATGTTTTTCAATGGCAAAAATCAATGAATAATGTGAATGCACAAACAGTAATTTCTCCGCATTGCAAGGTGCAATTCTGAAATTTTTTGCTTTTTCCTGCTCCTCTTAGCATGATAAAGAAGATTCAAAGAGAGTGAGATGCCAGCTCCTTTCATTCAGTCAGTAGCTTCAAACATTTCTGGACGTTTTTCAATGGCAAAAATCAATGAATAATGTAAATGCACAAACAGTAATTTCTCCGCATTGCAAGGTGCAATTCTGAAATTTTTTGCTTTTTCCTGCTCCTCTTAGCATGATAAAGAAGATTCAAAGAGAGTGAGATGCCAGCTCCTTTCATTCCGTCAGTAGCTTCAAACATTTCTGGACGTTTTTCAATGGCAAAAATCAATAAATAATGTGAATGCACAAACAGTAATTTCTCCGCATTGCAAGGTGCAATTCTTAAATTTTTTGCTTTTTCCTGCTCCTCTTAGCATGATAAAGAAGATTCAAAGAGAGTGAGAAGCCAGCTCTTTTCATTCAGTCAGTAGCTTCAAACATTTCTGGACGTTTTTCAATGGCAAAAATCAATGAATATTGTAAATGCACAAACAGTAATTTCTCCGCATTGCAAGGTGCAATTCTGAAATTTTTTGCTTTTTCCTGCTCCTCTTAGCATGATAAAGAAGATTCAAAGAGAGTGAGATGCCAGCTCCTTTCATTCAGTCAGTAGCTTCAAACATTTCTGGTATATGAACAACATGATGTTTTTCAATGGCAAAAATCAATGAATAGTGTGAATGCACAAACAGTAATTTCTCCGCATTGCAAGGTGCAATTCTGAAATGTTTTGCTTTTTCCTGCTCCTCTTAGCATGGTAAAGAAGATTCAAAGAGAGTGAGATGCCAGCTCCTTTCATTCAGTCAGTAGCTTCAAACATTTCTGGACGTTTTTCAATGGCAAAAATCAATGAACATTGTAAATGCACAAACAGTAATTTCTCCGCATTGCAAGGTGCAATTCTGAAATTTTTTGCTTTTTCCTGCTCCTGTTAGCATGATAAAGAAGATTCAAAGAGAGTGAGATGCCAGCTCCTTTCATTCAGTCAGTAGCTTCAAACATTTCTGGTATATGAACAACATGATGTTTTTCAATGGCAAAAATCAATGAATAATGTGAATGCACAAACAGTAATTTCTCCGCATTGCAAGGTGCAATTCTGAAATTTTTTGCTTTTTCCTGCTCCTCTTAGCATGATAAAGAAGATTCAAAGAGAGTGAGATGCCAGCTCCTTTCATTCAGTCAGTAGCTTCAAACATTTCTGGACGTTTTTCAATGGCAAAAATCAATGAATAATGTAAATGCACAAACAGTAATTTCTCCGCATTGCAAGGTGCAATTCTGAAATTTTTTGCTTTTTCCTGCTCCTCTTAGCATGATAAAGAAGATTCAAAGAGAGTGAGATGCCAGCTCCTTTCATTCCGTCAGTAGCTTCAAACATTTCTGGACGTTTCTCAATGGCAAAAATCAATAAATAATGTGAATGCACAAACAGTAATTTCTCCGCATTGCAAGGTGCAATTCTTAAATTTTTTGCTTTTTCCTGCTCCTCTTAGCATGATAAAGAAGATTCAAAGAGAGTGAGATGCCAGCTCTTTTCATTCAGTCAGTAGCTTCAAACATTTCTGGACGTTTTTCAATGGCAAAAATCAATGAATATTGTAAATGCACAAACAGTAATTTCTCCGCATTGCAAGGTGCAATTCTGAATTTTTTTGCTTTTTCCTGCTCCTCTTAGTATGATAAAGAAGATTCAAAGAGAGTGAGATGCCAGATCTTTTCATTCAGTCAGTAGCTTCAAACATTTCTGGTATATGAATAACATGATGTTTTTCAATGGAAAAAATCAATGAATAATGTGAATGCACAAACAGTAATTTCTCCGCATTGCAAGGTGCAATTCTGAAATTTTTTGCTTTTTCCTGCTCCTCTTAGCATGATAAAGAAGATTCAAAGAGAGTGAGATGCCAGCTCCTTTCATTCAGTCAGTAGCTTCAAACATTTCTGGACGTTTTTCAATGGCAAAAATCAATGAATAATGTAAATGCACAAACAGTAATTTCTCCGCATTGCAAGGTGCAATTCTGAAATTTTTTGCTTTTTCCTGCTCCTCTTAGCATGATAAAGAAGATTCAAAGAGAGTGAGATGCCAGCTCCTTTCATTCCGTCAGTAGCTTCAAACATTTCTGGACGTTTTTCAATGGCAAAAATCAATAAATAATGTGAATGCACAAACAGTAATTTCTCCGCATTGCAAGGTGCAATTCTTAAATTTTTTGCTTTTTCCTGCTCCTCTTAGCATGATAAAGAAGATTCAAAGAGAGTGAGAAGCCAGCTCTTTTCATTCAGTCAGTAGCTTCAAACATTTCTCGACGTTTTTCAATGGCAAAAATCAATGAATATTGTAAATGCACAAACAGTAATTTCTCCGCATTGCAAGGTGCAATTCTGAAATTTTTAGCTTTTTCCTGCTCCTCTTAGTATGATAAAGAAGATTCAAAGAGAGTGAGAAGCCAGATCTTTTCATTCAGTCAGCAGCTTCAAACATTTCTGGTATATGAATAACATGATGTTTTTCAATGGCAAAAATCAATGAATAATGTGAATGCACAAACAGTAATTTCTCCGCATTGCAAGGTGCAATTCTGAAATTTTTTGCTTTTTCCTGCTCCTCTTAGCATGATAAAGAAGATTCAAAGAGAGTGAGATGCCAGCTCCTTTCATTCAGTCAGTAGCTTCAAACATTTCTGGTATATGAACAACATGATGTTTTTCAATGGCAAAAATCAATGAATAGTGTCAATGCACAAACAGTAATTTCTCCGCATTGCAAGGTGCAATTCTGAAATGTTTTGCTTTTTCCTGCTCCTCTTTGCATGGTAAAGAAGATTCAAAGAGAGTGAGATGCCAGCTCCTTTCATTCAGTCAGTAGCTTCAAACATTTCTGGACGTTTTTCAATGGCAAAAATCAATGAACATTGTAAATGCACAAACAGTAATTTCTCCGCATTGCAAGGTGCAATTCTGAAATTTTTTGCTTTTTCCTGCTCCTCTTAGCATGATAAACAAGATTCAAAGAGAGTGAGATGCCAGCTCCTTTCATTCAGTCAGTAGCTTCAAACATTTCTGGTATATGAACAACATGATGTTTTTCAATGGCAAAAATCAATGAATAATGTGAATGCACAAACAGTAATTTCTCCGCATTGCAAGGTGCAATTCTGAAATTTTTTGCTTTTTCCTGCTCCTCTTAGCATGATAAAGAAGATTCAAAGAGAGTGAGATGCCAGCTCCTTTCATTCAGTCAGTAGCTTCAAACATTTCTGGACGTTTTTCAATGGCAAAAATCAATGAATAATGTAAATGCACAAACAGTAATTTCTCCGCATTGCAAGGTGCAATTCTGAAATTTTTTGCTTTTTCCTGCTCCTCTTAGCATGATAAAGAAGATTCAAAGAGAGTGAGATGCCAGCTCCTTTCATTCCGTCAGTAGCTTCAAACATTTCTGGACGTTTCTCAATGGCAAAAATCAATAAATAATGTGAATGCACAAACAGTAATTTCTCCGCATTGCAAGGTGCAATTCTTAAATTTTTTGCTTTTTCCTGCTCCTCTTAGCATGATAAAGAAGATTCAAAGAGAGTGAGATGCCAGCTCTTTTCATTCAGTCAGTAGCTTCAAACATTTCTGGACGTTTTTCAATGGCAAAAATCAATGAATATTGTAAATGCACAAACAGTAATTTCTCCGCATTGCAAGGTGCAATTCTGAATTTTTTTGCTTTTTCCTGCTCCTCTTAGTATGATAAAGAAGATTCAAAGAGAGTGAGATGCCAGATCTTTTCATTCAGTCAGTAGCTTCAAACATTTCTGGTATATGAATAACATGATGTTTTTCAATGGAAAAAATCAATGAATAATGTGAATGCACAAACAGTAATTTCTCCGCATTGCAAGGTGCAATTCTGAAATGTTTTGCTTTTTCCTGCTCCTCTTAGCATGGTAAAGAAGATTCAAAGAGAGTGAGATGCCAGCTCCTTTCATTCAGTCAGTAGCTTCAAACATTTCTGGACGTTTTTCATTGGCAAAAATCAATGAACATGGTAAATGCACAAACAGTAATTTCTCCGCATTGCAAGGTGCAATTCTGAAATTTTTTGCTTTTTCCTGCTCCTCGTAGCATGATAAAGAAGATTCAAAGAGAGTGAGATGCCAGCTCTTTTCATTCAGTCAGTAGCTTCAAACATTTCTGGACGTTTTTCAATGGCAAAAATCAATGAATATTGTAAATGCACAAACAGTAATTTCTCCGCATTGCAAGGTGCAATTCTGAAATTTTTTGCTTTTTCCTGCTCCTCTTAGCATGATAAAGAAGATTCAAAGAGAGTGAGATGCCAGCTCTTTTCATTCAGTCAGTAGCTTCAAACATTTCTGGACGTTTTTCAATGGCAAAAATCAATGAATATTGTAAATGCACAAACATTGATTTCTCCGCATTGCAAGGTGCAATTCTGAAATTTTTTGCTTTTTCCTGTTCCTCTTAGCATGATAAAGAAGATTCAAAGAGAGTGAGATGCCAGCTCCTTTCATTCAGTCAGTAGCTTCAAACATTTCTGGTATATGAACAACATGATGTTTTTCAATGGCAAAAATCAATGAATAATGTGAATGCACAAACAGTAATTTCTCCGCATTGCAAGGTGCAATTCTGAAATTTTTTGCTTTTTCCTGCTCCTCTTAGCATGATAAAGAAGATTCAAAGAGAGTGAGATGCCAGCTCTTTTCATTCAGTCAGTAGCTTCAAACATTTCTGGACGTTTTTCAATGGCAAAAATCAATGAATATTGTAAATGCACAAACAGTAATTTCTCCGCATTGCAATGTGCAATTCTGAAATTTTTTGCTTTTTCCTGCTCCTCTTAGCATTATAAAGAAGATTCAAAGAGAGTGAGATGCCAGCTCCTTTCATTCCGTCAGTAGCTTCAAACATTTCTGGACGTTTTTCAATGGCAAAAATCAATGAATATTGTAAATGCACAAACAGTAATTTCTCCGCATTGCAAAGAGCAATTCTGAATTTTTTTGCTTTTTCCTGCTCGTCTTAGCATGATAAAGAAGATTCAAAGAGAGTGAGATGCCAGCTCCTTTCATTCAGTCAGTAGCTTCAAACATTTCTGGTATATGAATAACATGATGTTTTTCAATGGCAAAAATCAATGAATAATGTGAATGCACAAACAGTAATTTCTCCGCATTGCAAGGTGCAATTCTGAATTTTTTTGCTTTTTCCTGCTCCTCTTAGCATGATAAAGAAGATTCAAAGAGAGTGAGATGCCAGCTCCTTTCATTCAGTCAGTAGCTTCAAACGTTTCTGGACTTTTTTCAATGGCAAAAATCAATGAATATTGTAAATGCACAAACAGTAATTTCTCCGCATTGCAAAGTGCAATTCTGAAATTTTTTGCTTTTTCCTGCTCCTCTTAGCATGGTAAAGAAAATTCAAAGAGAGTGAGATGCCAGCTCTTTTCATTGAGTCAGTAGCTTCAAACATTTCTTGTATATAAATAACATGATGTTTTTCAATGGCAAAAATCAATGAATAATGAGAATGCACAAACAGTAATTTCTCCGCATTGCAAGGTGCAATTCTGAAATTTTTTGCTTTTTCCTGCTCCTCTTAGCATGATAAAGAAGATTCAAAGAGAGTGAGATGCCAGCTCCTTTCATTCAGTCAGTAGCTTCAAACATTTCTGGACGTTTTTCAATGGCAAAAATCAATGAATATTGTAAATACACAAACAGTAATTTCTCCGCATTGCAAGGTGCAATTCTGAAATTTTTTGCTTTTTCCTGCTCCTCTTAGCATGATTAAGAAGATTCAAAGAGAGTGAGATGCCAGCTCTTTTCATTCAGTTAGTAGCTTCAAACATTTCTGAACGTTTTTCAATGACAAAAATCAATGAATATTGTAAATGCACAAACAGTAATTTCTCCGCATTGCAAGGTGCAATTCTGAAATTTTTTGCTTTTTCCTGCTCCTCTTAGCATGATAAAGAAGATTCAAAGAGAGTGAGATGCCAGCTCTTTTCATTCAGTCAGTAGCTTCAAACATTTCTGGTATTTGAATAACATGATGTTTTTCAATGGCAAAAATCAATGAATAATGTGAATGCACAAACAGTAATTTCTCCGCATTGCAAGGTGCAATTCTGAAATTTTTTGCTTTTTCCTGCTCCTCTTAGCATGATAAAGAAGATTCAAAGAGAGTGAGATGCCAGCTCCTTTCATTCAGTCAGTAGCTTCAAACATTTCTGGTATATGAACAACATGATGTTTTTCAAAGGCAAAAATCAATGAATAATGTGAATGCACAAAGAGTAATTTCTCCGCATTCCAAGGTGCAATTCTGAAATTTTTTGCTTTTTCCTGCTCCTCTTAGCATGATAAAGAAGATTCAAAGAGAGTGAGATGCCAGCTCCTTTCATTCAGTCCGTAGCTTCAAACATTTCTGGACGTTTTTCAATGGCAAAAATCAATGAATATTGTAAATGCACAAACATTGATTTCTCCGCATTGCAAGGTGCAATTCTGAAATTTTTTGCTTTTTCCTGCTACTCTTAGCATGATAAAGAAGATTCAAAGAGAGTGAGATGCCAGCTCTTTTCATTCAGTCAGTAGCTTCAAACATTTCTGGTATATGAATAACATGATGTTTTTCAATGGCAAAAATCAATGAATAATGTGAATGCACAAACAGTAATTTCTCCGCATTGCAAGGTGCAATTCTGAAATTTTTTGCTTTTTCCTGCTCCTCTTAGCATGATAAAGAAGATTCAAAGAGAGTGAGATGCCAGCTCCTTTCATTCAGTCAGTAGCTTCAAACATTTCTGGCATATGAACAACATGATGTTTTTCAATGGCAAAAATCAATGAATAATGTGAATGCACAAACAGCAATTTCTGCGCATTCCAAGGTGCAATTCTGAAATTTTTTTTTTTTTCCTGCTCCTCTTAGCATGATAAAGAAGATTCAAAGAGAGTGAGATGCCAGCTCCTTTCATTCAGTCAGTAGCTTCAAACATTTCTGGACGTTTCTCAATGGCAAAAATCAATGAATATTGTAAATGCACAGACATTGATTTCTCCGCATTGCAAAGTGCAATTCTGAAATTTTTTGCTTTTTCCTGCTCCTCTTAGCATGATAAAGAAGATTCAAAGAGAGTGAAATTCCAGCTCCTTTCATTCAGTCAGTAGCTTCAAACATTTCTGGTATATGAACAACATGATGTTTTTCAATGGCAAAAATCAATGAATAATGAGAATGCACAAACAATAATTTCTCCGCATTGCAAGGTGCAATTCTGAAATTTTTAGATTTTTCCTGCTCCTCTTAGCATGATAAAGAAGATTCAAAGAGAGTGAGATGCCAGCTCCTTTCATTCAGTCAGTAGCTTCAAACATTTCTGGACGTTTTTCAATGGCAAAAATCAATGAATATTGTAAATGCACAAACAGTAATTTCTCCGCATTGCAAGGTGCAATTCTGAAATTTTTTGCTTTTTCCTGCTCCTCTTTGCATGATAAAGAAGATTCAAAGAGAGTGAGATGCCAGCTCCTTTCATTCAGTCAGTAGCTTCAAACATTTCTGGTATATGAACAACATGATGTTTTTCAATGGTAAAAATCAATGAATAATGTGAATGCACAAACAGTAATTTCTCCGCATTCAAAGGTGCAATTCTGAAATTTTTTTCTTTTTCCTGCTCCTCTTAACATAATAAAGAAGATTCAAAGAGAGTGAGATGCCAGCTCCTTTCATTCAGTCAATAGCTTCAAACATTTCTGAACGTTTTTCAATGGCAAAAATCAATGAATATTGTAAATGCACAAACAGTAATTTCTCCGCATTGCAAGGTGTAATTCTGAAATTTTTTGCTTTTTCCTGCTCCTCTTAGCATGATAAAGAAGATTCAAAGAGAGTGAGATGCCAGCTCCTTTCATTCCGTCAGTAGCTTCAAACATTTCTGGACGTTTTTCAATGGCAAAAATCAATGAATAATGTGAATGCACAAACAGTAATTTCTCCGCATTGCAAGGTGCAATTCTGAAATTTTTTGCTTTTTCCTGCTCCTCTTAGCATGACAAAGAAGATTCAAAGAGAGTGAGATGCCAGCTCCTTTCATTCAGTCAGTAGCTTCAAACATTTCTGGACGTTTTTCAATGGCAAAAATCAATGAATATTGTAAATGCACAAACAGTAATTTCTCCGCATTGCAAGGTGCAATTCTGAAATTTTTTGCTTTTTCCTGCTCCTCTTAGCATGATAAAGAAGATTCAAAGAGAGTGAGATGCCAGCTCTTTTCATTCAGTCAGTAGCTTCAAACATTTCTGGTATATAAATAACATGATGTTTTTCAATAGGAAAAATCAATGAATAATGTGAATGCACAAACAGTAATTTCTCCGCATTGCAAGGTGCAATTCTGAAATTTTTTGTTTTTTCCTGCTCCACTTAGCATGATAAAGAAGATTCAAAGAGAGTGAGATGCCAGCTCCTTTCATTCAGTCAGTAGCTTCAAACATTTCTGGACGTTTTTCAATGGCAAAAATCAATGAATATTGTAAATGCACAAACAGTAATTTCTCCGCATTGCAAGGTGCAATTCTGAAATTTTTTGCTTTTTCCTGCTCCTCTTAGCATGATAAAGAAGATTCAAAGAGAGTGAGATGCCAGATCTTTTCATTCAGTCAGTAGCTTCAAACATATCTGGTATATGAATAACATGATGTTTTTCAATGGCAAAAATCAATGAATAATGTGAATGCACAAACAGTAATTTCTCCGCATTGCAAGGTGCAATTCTGAAATTTTTTGCTTTTTCCTGCTCCTCTTAGCATGATAAAAAAGATTCAAAGAGAGTGAGATGCCAGCTCCTTTCATTCAGTCAGTAGCTTCAAACATTTCTGGTATATGAACAACATGATGTTTTTCAATGGCAAAAATCAATGAATAATGTGAATGCACAAACAGTAATTTCTCCGCATTGCAAGGTGCAATTCTGAAATGTTTTGCTTTTTCCTGCTCCTCTTAGCATGGTAAAGAAGATTCAAAGAGAGTGAGATGCCAGCTCCTTTCATTCAGTCAGTAGCTTCAAACATTTCTGGACGTTTTTCAATGGCAAAAATCAATGAATATTGTAAATGCACAAACAGTAATTTCTCCGCATTGCAAGGTGCAATTCTGAAATTTTTTGCTTTTTCCTGCTCCTCTTAGCATGACAAAGAAGATTCAAAGAGAGTGAGATGCCAGCTCCTTTCATTCAGTCAGTAGCTTCAAACATTTCTGGACGTTTTTCAATGGCAAAAATCAATGAATATTGTAAATGCACAAACAGTAATTTCTCCGCATTGCAAGGTGCAATTCTGAAATTTTTTGCTTTTTCCTGCTCCTCTTAGCATGATAAAGAAGATTCAAAGAGAGTGAGATGCCAGCTCCTTTCATTCAGTCAGTAGCTTCAAACATTTCTGGACGTTTTTCAATGGCAAAAATCAATGAATAATGTGAATGCACAAACAGTAATTTCTCCGCATTGCAAGGTGCAATTCTGAAATTTTTTGCTTTTTCCTGCTCCTCTTAGCATGACAAAGAAGATTCAAAGAGAGTGAGATGCCAGCTCCTTTCATTCAGTCAGTAGCTTCAAACATTTCTGGACGTTTTTCAATGGCAAAAATCAATGAATATTGTAAATGCACAAACAGTAATTTCTTCGCATTGCAAGGTGCAATTCTGAAATTTTTTGCTTTTTCCTGCTCCTCTTAGCATGATAAAGAAGATTCAAAGAGAGTGAGATGCCAGATCTTTTCATTCAGTCAGTAGTTTCAAACATTTCTGGTATATGAATAACATGATGTTTTTCAATGGCAAAAATCAATGAACAATGTGAATGCACAAACAGTAATTTCTCCGCATTGCAAGGTGCAATTCTGAAATTTTTTGCTTTTTCCTGCTCCTCTTAGCATGATAAAGAAGATTCAAAGAGAGTGAGATGCCAGCTCCTTTCATTCAGTCAGTAGCTTCAAACATTTCTTGTATATGAACAACATGATGTTTTTCAATGGCAAAAATCAATGAATAATGTGAATGCACAAACAGTAATTTCTCCGCATTGCAAGGTGCAATTCTGAAATGTTTTGCTTTTTCCTGCTCCTCTTAGCATGGTAAAGAAGATTCAAAGAGAGTGAGATGCCAGCTCCTTTCATTCAGTCAGTAGCTTCAAACATTTCTGGACGTTTTTCAATGGCAAAAATCAATGAATATTGTAAATGCACAAACACTAATTTCTCCGCATTGCAAGGTGCAATTCTGAAATTTTTTGCTTTTTCCTGCTCCTCTTAGCATGATAAAGAAGATTCAAAGAGAGTGAGATGACAGCTCTTTTCATTCAGTCAGTAGCTTCAAACATTTCTGGATGTTTTTCAATGGCAAAAATCAATGAATATTGTAAATGCACAAACAGTAATTTCTCCGCATTGCAAGGTGCAATTCTGAAATTTTTTGCTTTTTCCTGCTCCTCTTAGCATGATAAAGAAGATTCAAAGAGAGTGAGATGCCAGCTCCTTTCATTCAGTCAGTAGCTTCAAACATTTCTGGTATATGAACAACATGATGTTTTTCAATGGTAAAAATCAATGAATAATGTGAATGCACAAACAGTAATTTCTCCGCATTCCAAGATGCAATTCTGAAATTTTTTTCTTTTTCCTGCTCCTCTTAGCATGATAAAGAAGATTCAAAGAGAGTGAGATGCCAGCTCCTTTCATTCAGTCAGTAGCTTCAAACATTTCTTGACGTTTCTCAATGGCAAAAATGAATGAATATTGTAAATGCACAAACATTGATTTCTCCGCATTGCAAGGTGCAATTCTGAAATTTTTTGCTTTTTCCTGCTCCTCTTAGCATGATAAAGAAGATTCAAAGAGAGTGAAATTCCAGCTCCTTTCATTCAGTCAGTAGCTTCAAACATTTCTGGTATATGAACAACATGATGTTTTTCAATGGCAAAAATCAATGAATAATGAGAATGCACAAACAATAATTTCTCCGCATTGCAAGGTGCAATTCTGAAATTTTTTGCTTTTTCCTGCTCCTCTTAGCATGATAAAGAAGATTCGAAGAGAGTGAGATGCCAGCTCCTTTCATTCAGTCAGTAGCTTCAAACATTTCTGGACGTTTTTCAATGGCAAAAATCAATGAATATTGTAAATGCACAAACAGTAATTTCTCCACATTGCAAGGTGCAATTCTGAAATTTTTTGATTTTTCCTGCTCCTCTTAGCATGATAAAAAAGATTCAAAGAGAGTGAGATGCCAGCTCCTTTCATTCAGTCAGTAGCTTCAAACATTTCTGGTATATGAACAACATGATGTTTTTCAATGGTAAAAATCAATGAATAATGTGAATGCACAAACAGTAATTTCTCCGCATTCCAAGATGCAATTCTGAAATTTTTTTCTTTTTCCTGCTCCTCTTAGCATGATAAAGAAGATTCAAAGAGAGTGAGATGCCAGCTCCTTTCATTCAGTCAGTAGCTTCAAACATTTCTGGACGTTTTTCAATGGCAAAAATCAATGAATAATGTGAATGCACAAACAGTAATTTCTCCGCATTGCAAGGTGCAATTCTGAAATTTTTTGCTTTTTCCTGCTCCTCTTAGCATGACAAAGAAGATTCAAAGAGAGTGAGATGCCAGCTCCTTTCATTCAGTCAGTAGCTTCAAACATTTCTGGACGTTTTTCAATGGCAAAAATCAATGAATATTGTAAATGCACAAACAGTAATTTCTTCGCATTGCAAGGTGCAATTCTGAAATTTTTTGCTTTTTCCTGCTCCTCTTAGCATGATAAAGAAGATTCAAAGAGAGTGAGATGCCAGATCTTTTCATTCAGTCAGTAGCTTCAAACATTTCTGGTATATGAATAACATGATGTTTTTCAATGGCAAAAATCAATGAATAATGTGAATGCACAAACAGTAATTTCTCCGCATTGCAAGGTGCAATTCTGAAATTTTTTGCTTTTTCCTGCTCCTCTTAGCATGATAAAGAAGATTCAAAGAGAGTGAGATGCCAGCTCCTTTCATTCAGTCAGTAGCTTCAAACATTTCTTGTATATGAACAACATGATGTTTTTCAATGGCAAAAATCAATGAATAATGTGAATGCACAAACAGTAATTTCTCCGCATTGCAAGGTGCAATTCTGAAATGTTTTGCTTTTTCCTGCTCCTCTTAGCATGGTAAAGAAGATTCAAAGAGAGTGAGATGCCAGCTCCTTTCATTCAGTCAGTAGCTTCAAACATTTCTGGACGTTTTTCAATGGCAAAAATCAATGAATATTGTAAATGCACAAACACTAATTTCTCCGCATTGCAAGGTGCAATTCTGAAATTTTTTGCTTTTTCCTGCTCCTCTTAGCATGATAAAGAAGATTCAAAGAGAGTGAGATGCCAGCTCCTTTCATTCAGTCAGTAGCTTCAAACATTTCTGGATGTTTTTCAATGGCAAAAATCAATGAATATTGTAAATGCACAAACAGTAATTTCTCCGCATTGCAAGGTGCAATTCTGAAATTTTTTGCTTTTTCCTGCTCCTCCTAGCATGATAAAGAAGATTCAAAGAGAGTGAGATGCCAGCTCCTTTCATTCAGTCAGTAGCTTCAAACATTTCTGGTATATGAACAACATGATGTTTTTCAATGGTAAAAATCAATGAATAATGTGAATGCACAAACAGTAATTTCTCCGCATTCCAAGATGCAATTCTGAAATTTTTTTCTTTTTCCTGCTCCTCTTAGCATGATAAAGAAGATTCAAAGAGAGTGAGATGCCAGCTCCTTTCATTCAGTCAGTAGCTTCAAACATTTCTGGACGTTTTTCAATGGCAAAAATCAATGAATAATGTGAATGCACAAACAGTAATTTCTCCGCATTGCAAGGTGCAATTCTGAAATTTTTTGCTTTTTCCTGCTCCTCTTAGCATGACAAAGAAGATTCAAAGAGAGTGAGATGCCAGCTCCTTTCATTCAGTCAGTAGCTTCAAACATTTCTGGACGTTTTTCAATGGCAAAAATCAATGAATATTGTAAATGCACAAACAGTAATTTCTCCGCATTGCAAGGTGCAATTCTGAAATTTTTTGCTTTTTCCTGCTCCTCTTAGCATGATAAAGAAGATTCAAAGAGAGTGAGATGCCAGCTC
This sequence comes from Phyllobates terribilis, assembly GCF_046119375.1. Lineage (NCBI taxonomy): Eukaryota > Metazoa > Chordata > Amphibia > Anura > Dendrobatidae > Phyllobates > Phyllobates terribilis. Next base: position 5,771,420 of record NW_027362813.1, read on the forward strand.
TTTTCATTCAGTCAGTAGCTTCAAACATTTATGGTATATAAATAACATGATGTTTTTCAATAGGAAAAATCAATGAATAATGTGAATGCATAAACAGTAATTTCTCCGCATTGCAAGGTGCAATTCTGAAATTTTTTGTTTTTTCCTGCTCCTCTTAGCATGATAAAGAAGATTCAAAGAGAGTGAGATGCCAGCTCCTTTCATTCAGTCAGTAGCTTCAAACATTTCTGGACGTTTTTCAATGGCAAAAATCAATAAATATTGTAAATGCACAAACAGTAATTTCTTCGCATTGCAAGGTGCAATTCTGAAATTTTTTGCTTTTTCCTGCTCCTCTTAGCATGATAAAGAAGATTCAAAGAGAGTGAGATGCCAGATCTTTTCATTCAGTCAGTAGCTTCAAACATTTCTGGTATATGAATAACATGATGTTTTTCAATGGCAAAAATCAATGAATAATGTGAATGCACAAACAGTAATTTCTCCGCATTGCAAGGTGCAATTCTGAAATTTTTTGCTTTTTCCTGCTCCTCTTAGCATGATAAAGAAGATTCAAAGAGAGTGAGATGCCAGCTCCTTTCATTCAGTCAGTAGCTTCAAACATTTCTTGTATATGAACAACATGATGTTTTTCAATGGCAAAAATCAATGAATAATGTGAATGCACAAACAGTAATTTCTCCGCATTGCAAGGTGCAATTCTGAAATGTTTTGCTTTTTCCTGCTCCTCTTAGCATGGTAAAGAAGATTCAAAGAGAGTGAGATGCCAGCTCCTTTCATTCAGTCAGTAGCTTCAAACATTTCTGGACGTTTTTCAATGGCAAAAATCAATGAATATTGTAAATGCACAAACACTAATTTCTCCGCATTGCAAGGTGCAATTCTGAAATTTTTTGCTTTTTCCTGCTCCTCTTAGCATGATAAAGAAGATTCAAAGAGAGTGAGATGACAGCTCTTTTCATTCAGTCAGTAGCTTCAAACATTTCTGGATGTTTTTCAATGGCAAAAATCAATGAATATTGTAAATGCACAAACAGTAATTTCTCCGCATTGCAAGGTGCAATTCTGAAATTTTTTGCTTTTTCCTGCTCCTCTTAGCATGATAAAGAAGATTCAAAGAGAGTGAGATGCCAGCTCTTTTCATTCAGTCAGTAGCTTCAAACATTTCTTGTATATGAATAACATGATGTTTTTCAATGGCAAAAATCAATGAATAATGTGAATGCACAAACAGTAATTTCTCCTCATTGCAAGGTGCAATTCTGAAATTTTTTGCTTTTTCCTGCTCCTCTTAGCATGATAAAGAAGATTCAAAGAGAGTGAGATGCCAGCTCCTTTCATTCAGTCAGTAGCTTCAAACATTTCTGGTATATGAACAACATGATGTTTTTCAATGGCAAAAATCAATGAATAATGTGAATGCACAAACAGTAATTTCTCCGCATTGCAAGGTGCAATTCTGAAATTTTTTGCTTTTTCCTGCTCCTCTTAGCATGATAAAGAAGATTCAAAGAGAGTGAGATGCCAGCTCTTTTCATTCAGTCAGTAGCTTCAAACATTTCTGGACGTTTTTCAATGGCAAAAATCAATGAATATTGTAAATGCACAAACATTGATTTCTCCGCATTGCAAGGTGCAATTCTGAAATTTTTTGCTTTTTCCTGCTCCTCTTAGCATGATAAAGAAGATTCAAAGAGAGTGAGATGCCAGCTCTTTTCATTCAGTCAGTAGCTTCAAACATTTATGGTATATAAATAACATGATGTTTTTCAATAGGAAAAATCAATGAATAATGTGAATGCATAAACAGTAATTTCTCCGCATTGCAAGGTGCAATTCTGAAATTTTTTGTTTTTTCCTGCTCCTCTTAGCATGATAAAGAAGATTCAAAGAGAGTGAGATGCCAGCTCCTTTCATTCAGTCAGTAGCTTCAAACATTTCTGGACGTTTTTCAATGGCAAAAATCAATGAATATTGTAAATGCACAAACAGTAATTTCTTCGCATTGCAAGGTGCAATTCTGAAATTTTTTGCTTTTTCCTGCTCCTCTTAGCATGATAAAGAAGATTCAAAGAGAGTGAGATGCCAGATCTTTTCATTCAGTCAGTTGTTAGAACCTTGCTGTTAGGTTTTTTTTCCTTTGCTGGTCACATGACCTTGTTGGCCTATTTAATCCTGCTCCGCCCTTCTGGCTTTGCTGGACTTCATTGTATATCTACTTTCTAGCTAGCCTGTGCTCTGTATTTTACTCTGTTAGTTTGCTTGGTCTACGGACCTCTATGTTCTATCTATTTTGTTTGTTCTTCTGTCTGCTACTATTTCTGTTAGGAGGTGTCCCATATTCCTCCCAGTCCTTAGTACTTGGAGGGATTCCCTCCCCACATCTATAGGTCTCCGTACAGACTAGATTAGGACTTTAGCAGGTCTGATCGCAGGATCAGGTTCCCTGTTACATCGTAGGGATTCAGCTGAGTCTTATAGTAGGGACAGATCTCCTCTCTTTCCTTAGCTCTGGTAGCAGAACATAACAGTAAGTCCAGCCTGCAAATTCTCTAAGGAAAGATTTTTTTTGTTCCATCATGGTGTCGGTTCAGGATTTGGCTAAACACCTGCAGGGACTCTCTCTGGAAGTGGCCGAGCTCCGTCAGCACGTGAGTAACTGTCCTGGAGCACATTTCTTGGAGCCTAAGGTATGTTTGCCGGATTTATTTTTTGGTGAACATCGAGAATTTTTTTCATTTAAAAATGCTTGCTTATTGTATTTTCGTTTGAGACCCAAGTCCTCTGGGGATGAATCCCAGCGCGTAGGGTTCATAATGTCACTTTTGCGCAAAGAGCCTCAGGAGTGGGCCTTTTCTTTGCAACCTAGTGATACATGCTTCAGATCAGTGGATAGTTTTTTTTCTGCTTTAGGACTATTATATGATGATCCTGACCATGTCGCATCTGCTGAGACTGAGTTGAGACGTTTAAAACAAGGATCAAGTAATGTAGAAAAATATTGTACACATTTTCGTCGTTGGTCCACTCAAACAGGGTGGAACGATTCTGCTCTGAAAAGTCTATTTCTTGCTGGGCTCAGTGAAAGGGTTAAAGACCTGCTAATTGCTTATCCTACACCTGAGGATTTGCAACAGGCTATGCAATTAGCTATACGGGTGGATAGGAGACTGCGTGCTAGGGTTAATGAGAGCAAATCCTCTGCTATGTCAGTTTCTGGTTATGATAATGTGTGTACTAACAGTGGTGAACCGATGGAGATTGGATCGGTGGCACCTCGCTCTCAAGAAAAAGATCGTCGTTTTTCAGAAGGCTTGTGTTTCTATTGCGGGAAATCTGGTCATTTGATTAAAGGCTGTGAGCTTCGTATAAAGAAAGAAAAAAAAATGGTCAGTCACGCCCGTATTGCCTGTTTAAATTCCAAGGGTATATTTTTAGCTGCTTCCACGATTGCTCAGGAAAAATTAATGGAATTTCGGGTGTTTGTTGATTGCGGGTCTACATTGAATGTAATTGATGGGGGATTCGTGGAAAAACTCAATTTAAAACCTGAACCTTTATCATCCCCCATTGCTGTGGTTTCTGTGGATGGCTCCCCTTTGAAGAATATTACTCTCAAGGTCAGTGAATTTCCTCTCACTATTAATGGTGTTCACCATGAGAAATTGGATTTGGTAGTGTTGAATAACTTGCCTTCTCCAGTAATATTGGGTTTGCCCTGGTTAAAATTTCACAATCCTGTACTGGATTGGTCTACCAGTGAAATTAAATCCTGGAGCCATAAATGTTATGACAAGTGTTGTAACGGGCGTATTGCAGCTTTGGATAGGGGAGAATTGCCTGTTCCTATTCAGGATTTTTGGAGAGTTTTTTCTGAGAAGGAATCGCAGGTTTTGCCTCCCCATAGAGACTATGATTGTTCTATTGAATTTGTCCCTGGAGCGACTCTTCCTAAAAGTCGTTTATTTAACCTTACTATTCCTGAGAGGAAGGCTTTGGAGGAATACATACAGACAAGCTTGGCCGCCGGTCACATTAGGCCCTCTAAGTCTCCTGTGGCGGTTGGATTTTTTTTTGTAAAAAAAAAGGACGGCGGTTTACGTCCTTGTCTGGATTTCCGTGAGATTAACAAAATTACGGTACGCAATCCTTACCCACTGCCATTGATTCCTGATCTGTTTAACCAGTTATTGGGGGCCAAGTGGTTCTCTAAAATTGACCTTAAGGGGGCATACAATCTGTTGCGCATGAAGGAGGGTGATGAATGGAAGACTGCTTTTAACACTCCTGTGGGTCATTTTGAGAATCTGGTTATGCCTTTTGGTCTTACTAATGCTCCTGCATTTTTTCAGAATCTTATTAATGACATCCTTAGACCTTTGATTGGTAAAAATGTGGTTGTGTATTTGGATGACATTTTGATTTATTCGCCAGATCTGGAGTCTCATTGGCGGAGCGTGCGTGAGGTATTACAGTTATTAATGGACAATTCGCTTTTTGCTAAGCTGGAGAAATGTGAGTTCGCTGTACAGAGAATTAGTTTTTTGGGCTACATTATCTCCAGCAAAGGTTTTGAGATGGATCCGGTTAAGGTTCAGGCTGTGCAGGAATGGCCTAGGCCTATTGGTTTGAAATCGATACAGAGGTTTTTGGGTTTCGCCAATTACTATAGAAAATTCATAAAAAAATTTTCTAGTATTGTCAAACCTCTGACTGATCTCACCAGGAAAGGTGCTGATGCGGTTCAGTGGTCTTCTGAGGCCATTGAAGCTTTTGTGTATCTCAAGGAGAGGTTCACCTCTGCTCCCATCCTTAAGCAGCCTGATGTTACTAGGCCGTTTTTGGTTGAGGTTGATGCTTCCTCTGTGGGGGTTGGCGCAGTATTGTCTCAGGATAACGGGGATGGATTACATCCTTGTGCCTTTTTTTCCAAAAAATTTTCGGAGACTGAATTGAATTACGATATTGGTAATCGGGAATTATTGGCTATTAAACTCGCATTTGAACACTGGCGCCACTTCTTGGAAGGTGCGGAATTTCCCGTTCAGGTTCTTACGGATCATAAAAATCTGATATATCTTGATGCTGCCAAGCGCCTGAATGCCCGTCAGGCTAGGTGGGCACTGTTTTTCTCGCGGTTTAATTTCTCCGTTACTTACATCCCTGGTACTAAGAATGTTAAGGCGGATGCCTTGTCTCGCAGTTTTTCTCCCATAGTCGGTGCTGAGAAAGAGGAAAACATTTTACAAGAAGGTGTTGTGATAGCTGCTTTAGACTCCGTTTTGGAAGATGAGATTCTTAAAGCTCAGGAGAATGCCCCATCTAACACTCCTCATGGGAGTTTGTTTGTGCCTGGGACCTTTAGGAGAGATTTGTTTGTTGAGTGTCACGAATCTCGGTTGGCAGGTCATCCCGGAATCTCTGAGACCAAGAGACTGGTGGGTCGCAGTTTTTGGTGGCCTGGATGGCAGAAGGAAGTCATTAAGTGGGTGCGCCAATGTACTATATGTGCTAGATCCAAGTCCTCACATACTCCTGCTGCGGGGTTGCTTTGTCCTTTGGAGGTCCCCAGTGCTCCTTGGACACATTTGGCTATGGACTTTATAACTGACCTTCCCCCCTCTGAGGGTTTTACTGTCATCTGGGTGGTCGTGGACCGTTTTAGCAAGATGTGTCACTTGGTTCCCTTCGTCAAACTGCCCTGCGCTAAAACTCTCGCTAAGGCCTTTGTCAAGGAAATTGTCAGACTTCATGGCGTTCCTACTGACATTGTTTCTGATAGGGGTCCTCAGTTCGTGGCTCGTTTTTGGCGTGCCTTTTGTGACAGGTTGGGAATTCATTTGTCGTTTTCATCCGGATACCATCCTGAATCTAATGGCCAGACAGAAAGGAAAAACCAGGATGTTGAGCAGTTCTTGCGTTGTTTTGTGGCAGACAATCAAGAGGGGTGGTCTGAGTTTCTGCCACTTGCCGAATTTGCTCTGAACAATCATACATCTTCTTCTGCTGGTTGTTCGCCTTTTTTTTGTTGTTCTGGGAGACATCCGTCGTTTGGGTCGTTCTCCAAGTTGGGATCTGCCGTGCCTGAGGAGGAGAATTTTTCCGGTGATTTGGAAAGAGTTTGGACGGATGTGCGTGGTAATCTTCAGGAGGCCAACAGAAAATCTAAAGACTACTTTGATAGGAAACGACAGGAGGTTTTGTTCGCTGTTGGTGACATGGTTTGGTTGTCCTCTAGGAATCTGCGGTTGAGGATTCCTTCTAAGAAATTGGGTCCCAAGTTTGTAGGGCCCTTTAAGGTGCTTCAGGTTGTCAACCAATCTGCTGTTAGGTTGGAGGTTCCTACCTCCTGGAGAATTAATCCGGTCTTTCATGTCTCTCTGTTAAAAAAAGCTGTCGTGTCGGATGGTGACGCCTCTGCCTCTGTTCCTCCGGTGGTGGAGGACGGGGAATATGAAATTTCTCGCATCCTTGACTCTAGACGGTATAGAGGTAGTTTGTAGTATCTTGTGGCCTGGAAAGGTTTCGGACCCGAGGATAACTCTTGGGTGAGGTCAGATGATGTTTCCGCTTCCAGACTTATCAGAGCGTTTCACAGGAGATTTCCTGATAAGCCTGGTCCTAGGGGATCCGGAGGATCCTCTTAGAAGGGGGGGTACTGTTAGAACCTTGCTGTTAGGTTTTTTTTCCTTTGCTGGTCACATGACCTTGTTGGCCTATTTAATCCTGCTCCGCCCTTCTGGCTTTGCTGGACTTCATTGTATATCTACTTTCTAGCTAGCCTGTGCTCTGTATTTTACTCTGTTAGTTTGCTTGGTCTACGGACCTCTATGTTCTATCTATTTTGTTTGTTCTTCTGTCTGCTACTATTTCTGTTAGGAGGTGTCCCATATTCCTCCCAGTCCTTAGTACTTGTAGGGATTCCCTCCCCACATCTATAGGTCTCCGTACAGACTAGATTAGGACTTTAGCAGGTCTGATCGCAGGATCAGGTTCCCTGTTACATCGTAGGGATTCAGCTGAGTCTTATAGTAGGGACAGATCTCCTCTCTTTCCTTAGCTCTGGTAGCAGAACATAACATCAGTAGCTTCAAACATTTCTGGTATATGAATAACATGATGTTTTTCAATGGCAAAAATCAATGAATAATGTGAATGCACAAACAGTAATTTCTCCGCATTGCAAGGTGCAATTCTGAAATTTTTTGCTTTTTCCTGCTCCTCTTAGCATGATAAAGAAGATTCAAAGAGAGTGAGATGCCAGCTCCTTTCATTCAGTCAGTAGCTTCAAACATTTCTTGTATATGAACAACATGATGTTTTTCAATGGCAAAAATCAATGAATAATGTGAATGCACAAACAGTAATTTCTCCGCATTGCAAGGTGCAATTCTGAAATGTTTTGCTTTTTCCTGCTCCTCTTAGCATGGTAAAGAAGATTCAAAGAGAGTGAGATGTCAGCTCCTTTCATTCAGTCAGTAGCTTCAAACATTTCTGGACGTTTTTCAATGGCAAAAATCAATGAATATTGTAAATGCACAAACACTAATTTCTCCGCATTGCAAGGTGCAATTCTGAAATTTTTTGCTTTTTCCTGCTCCTCTTAGCATGATAAAGAAGATTCAAAGAGAGTGAGATGACAGCTCTTTTCATTCAGTCAGTAGCTTCAAACATTTCTGGATGTTTTTCAATGGCAAAAATCAATGAATATTGTAAATGCACAAACAGTAATTTCTCCGCATTGCAAGGTGCAATTCTGAATTTTTTTGCTTTTTCCTGCTCCTCTTAGCATGATAAAGAAGATTCAAAGAGAGTGAGATGCCAGCTCTTTTCATTCAGTCAGTAGCTTCAAACATTTCTTGTATATGAATAACATGATGTTTTTCAATGGCAAAAATCAATGAATAATGTGAATGCACAAACAGTAATTTCTCCTCATTGCAAGGTGCAATTCTGAAATTTTTTGCTTTTTCCTGCTCCTCTTAGCATGATAAAGAAGATTCAAAGAGAGTGAGATGCCAGCTCCTTTCATTCAGTCAGTAGCTTCAAACATTTCTGGTATATGAACAACATGATGTTTTTCAATGGCAAAAATCAATGAATAATGTGAATGCACAAACAGTAATTTCTCCGCATTGCAAGGTGCAATTCTGAAATTTTTTGCTTTTTCCTGCTCCTCTTAGCATGATAAAGAAGATTCAAAGAGAGTGAGATGCCAGCTCTTTTCATTCAGTCAGTAGCTTCAAACATTTCTGGACGTTTTTCAATGGCAAAAATCAATGAATATTGTAAATGCACAAACATTGATTTCTCCGCATTGCAAGGTGCAATTCTGAAATTTTTTGCTTTTTCCTGCTCCTCTTAGCATGATAAAGAAGATTCAAAGAGAGTGAGATGCCAGCTCCTTTCATTCAGTCAGTAGCTTCAAACATTTCTGGTATATGAACAAGATGATGTTTTTCAATGGCAAAAATCAATGAATAATGTGAATGCACAAACAGTAATTTCTCCGCATTGCAAGGTGCAATTCTGAAATTTTTTGCTTTTTCCTGCTCCTCTTAGCATGATAAAGAAGATTCAAAGAGAGTGAGATGCCAGCTCTTTTCATTCAGTCAGTAGCTTCAAACATTTCTGGACGTTTTTCAATGGCAAAAATCAATGAATATTGTAAATGCACAAACAGTAATTTCTCCGCATTGCAAGGTACAATTCTGAAATTTTTTGCTTTTTCCTGCTCCTCTTAGCATGATAAAGAAGATTCAAAGAGAGTGAGATGCCAGCTCCTTTCATTCCGTCAGTAGCTTCAAACATTTCTGGACGTTTTTCAATGGCAAAAATCAATGAATATTGTAAATGCACAAACAGTAATTTCTCCGCATTGCAAGGAGCAATTCTGAATTTTCTTGCTTTTTCCTGCTCGTCTTAGCATGATAAAGAAGATTCAAAGAGAGTGAGATGCCAGCTCCTTTCATTCAGTCAGTAGCTTCAAACATCTCTGGTATATGAATAACATGATGTTTTTCAATGGCAAAAATCAATGAACAATGTGAATGCACAAACAGTAATTTCTCCGCATTGCAAGGTGCAATTCTGAAATTTTTTGCTTTTTCCTGCTCCTCTTAGCATGATAAAGAAGATTCAAAGAGAGTGAGATGCCAGCTCCTTTCATTCAGTCAGTAGCTTCAAACATTTCTGGACTTTTTTCAATGGCAAAAATCAATGAATATTGTAAATGCACAAACAGTAATTTCTCGGCATTGCAAAGTGCAATTCTGAAATTTTTTGCTTTTTCCTGCTCCTCTTAGCTTGATAAAGAAGATTCAAAGAGAGTGAGATGCCAGCTCTTTTCATTCAGTCAGTAGCTTCAAACATTTCTGGTATATAAATAACATGATGTTTTTCAATGGCAAAAATCAATGAATAATGAGAATGCACAAACAGTAATTTCTCCGCATTGCAAGGTGAAATTCTGAAATTTTTTGCTTTTTCCTGCTCCTCTTAGCATGATAAAGAAGATTCAAAGAGAGTGAGATGCCAGCTCCTTTCATTCAGTCAGTAGCTTCAAACATTTCTGGACGTTTTTCAATGGCAAAAATCAATGAATATTGTAAATGCACAAACAGTAATTTCTCCGCATTGCAAGGTGCAATTCTGAAATTTTTTGCTTTTTCCTGCTCCTCTTAGCATGATAAAGAAGATTCAAAGAGAGTGAGATGCCAGCTCTTTTCATTCAGTCAGTAGCTTCAAACATTTCTGGTATATGAATAACATGATGTTTTTCAATGGCAAAAATCAATGAATAATGTGAATGCACAAACAGTAATTTCTCCGCATTGCAAGGTGCAATTCTGAAATTTTTTGCTTTTTCCTGCTCCTCTTAGCATGATAAAGAAGATTCAAAGAGAGTGAGATGCCAGCTCATTTCTTTCAGTCAGTAGCTTCAAACATTTCTGGTATATGAACAACATGATGTTTTTCAATGGCAAAAATCAATGAATAATGTGAATGCACAAACAGTAATTTCTCCGCATTCAAAGGTGCAATTCTGTAATTTTTTGCTTTTTCCTGCTCCTCTTAGCATGATAAAGAAGATTCAAAGAGAGTGAGATGCCAGCTCATTTCATTCAGTCAGTAGCTTCAAACATTTCAGGACGTTTTTCAATGGCAAAAATCAATGAATATTGTAAATGCACAAACAGTAATTTCTCCGCATTGCAAGGAGCAATTCTGAATTTTCTTGCTTTTTCCTGCTCGTCTTAGCATGATAAAGAAGATTCAAAGAGAGTGAGATGCCAGCTCCTTTCATTCAGTCAGTAGCTTCAAACATCTCTGGTATATGAATAACATGATGTTTTTCAATGGCAAAAATCAATGAACAATGTGAATGCACAAACAGTAATTTCTCCGCATTGCAAGGTGCAATTCTGAAATTTTTTGCTTTTTCCTGCTCCTCTTAGCATGATAAAGAAGATTCAAAGAGAGTGAGATGCCAGCTCCTTTCATTCAGTCAGTAGCTTCAAACATTTCTGGACTTTTTTCAATGGCAAAAATCAATGAATATTGTAAATGCACAAACAGTAATTTCTCGGCATTGCAAAGTGCAATTCTGAAATTTTTTGCTTTTTCCTGCTCCGCTTAACTTGATAAAGAAGATTCAAAGAGAGTGAGATGCCAGCTCTTTTCATTCAGTCAGTAGCTTCAAACATTTCTGGTATATAAATAACATGATGTTTTTCAATGGCAAAAATCAATGAATAATGAGAATGCACAAACAGTAATTTCTCCACATTGCAAGGTGAAATTCTGAAATTTTTTGCTTTTTCCTGCTCCTCTTAGCATGATAAAGAAGATTCAAAGAGAGTGAGATGCCAGCTCCTTTCATTCAGTCAGTAGCTTCAAACATTTCTGGACGTTTTTCAATGGCAAAAATCAATGAATATTGTAAATGCACAAACAGTAATTTCTCCGCATTGCAAGGTGCAATTCTGAAATTTTTTGCTTTTTCCTGCTCCTCTTAGCATGATAAAGAAGATTCAAAGAGAGTGAGATGCCAGCTCTTTTCATTCAGTCAGTAGCTTCAAACATTTCTGGTATATGAATAACATGATGTTTTTCAATGGCAAAAATCAATGAATAATGTGAATGCACAAACAGTAATTTCTCCGCATTGCAAGGTGCAATTCTGAAATTTTTTGCTTTTTCCTGCTCCTCTTAGCATGATAAAGAAGATTCAAAGAGAGTGAGATGCCAGCTCATTTCTTTCAGTCAGTAGCTTCAAACATTTCTGGTATATGAACAACATGATGTTTTTCAATGGCAAAAATCAATGAATAATGTGAATGCACAAACAGTAATTTCTCCGCATTCAAAGGTGCAATTCTGTAATTTTTTGCTTTTTCCTGCTCCTCTTAGCATGATAAAGAAGATTCAAAGAGAGTGAGATGCCAGCTCATTTCATTCAGTCAGTAGCTTCAAACATTTCAGGACGTTTTTCAATGGCAAAAATCAATGAATATTGTAAATGCACAAACATTGATTTCTCCGCATTGCAAGGTGCAATTCTGAAATGTTTTGCTTTTTCCTGCTCCTCTTAGCATGATAAAGAAGATTCAAAGAGATTAAGATGCCAGCTCTTTTCATTCAGTCAGTAGCTTCAAACATTTCTGGTATATGAATAACATGATGTTTTTCAATGGCAAAAATCAATGAATAATGTGAATGCACAAACAGTAATTTCTCCGCATTGCAAGGTGCAATTCAGAAATTTTTTGCTTTTTCCTGCTCCTCTTAGCATGATAAAGAAGATTCAAAGAGAGTGAGATGCCAGCTCCTTTCATTCAGTCAGTAGCTTCAAACATTTCTGGTATATGAACAACATGATGTTTTTCAATGGCAAAAATCAATGAATAATGTGAATGCACAATCAGTAATTTCTCCGCATTGCAAGGTGCAATTCTGAATTTTTTTGCTTTTTCCTGCTCCTCTTAGCATGATAAAGAAGATTCAAAGAGAGTGAGATGCCAGCTCTTTTCATTCAGTCAGTAGCTTCAAACATTTCTGGACGTTTTTCAATGGCAAAAATCAATGAATATTGTAAATGCACAAACAGTAATTTCTCCGCATTGCAAGGTGCAATTCTAAAATTTTTTGCTTTTTCCTGCTCCTCTTAGCATGATAAAGAAGATTCAAAGAGCGTGAGATGCCAGCTCCTTTCATTCAGTCAGTAGCTTCAAACATTTCTGGTATATGAACAAGATGATGTTTTTCAATGGCAAAAATCAATGAATAATGTGAATGCACAAACAGTAATTTCTCCGCATTGCAAGGTGCAATTCTGAAATTTTTTGCTTTTTCCTGCTCCTCTTAGCATGATAAAGAAGATTCAAAGAGAGTGAGATGCCAGCTCTTTTCATTCAGTCAGTAGCTTCAAACATTTCTGGACGTTTTTCAATGGCAAAAATCAATGAATATTGTAAATGCACAAACAGTAATTTCTCCGCATTGCAAGGTACAATTCTGAAATTTTTTGCTTTTTCCTGCTCCTCTTAGCATGATAAAGAAGATTCAAAGAGAGTGAGATGCCAGCTCCTTTCATTCCGTCAGTAGCTTCAAACATTTCTGGACGTTTTTCAATGGCAAAAATCAATGAATATTGTAAATGCACAAACAGTAATTTCTCCGCATTGCAAGGAGCAATTCTGAATTTTCTTGCTTTTTCCTGCTCGTCTTAGCATGATAAAGAAGATTCAAAGAGAGTGAGATGCCAGCTCCTTTCATTCAGTCAGTAGCTTCAAACATCTCTGGTATATGAATAACATGATGTTTTTCAATGGCAAAAATCAATGAACAATGTGAATGCACAAACAGTAATTTCTCCGCATTGCAAGGTGCAATTCTGAAATTTTTTGCTTTTTCCTGCTCCTCTTAGCATGATAAAGAAGATTCAAAGAGAGTGAGATGCCAGCTCCTTTCATTCAGTCAGTAGCTTCAAACATTTCTGGACTTTTTTCAATGGCAAAAATCAATGAATATTGTAAATGCACAAACAGTAATTTCTCGGCATTGCAAAGTGCAATTCTGAAATTTTTTGCTTTTTCCTGCTCCTCTTAGCTTGATAAAGAAGATTCAAAGAGAGTGAGATGCCAGCTCTTTCCATTCAGTCAGTAGCTTCAAACATTTCTGGTATATAAATAACATGATGTTTTTCAATGGCAAAAATCAATGAATAATGAGAATGCACAAACAGTAATTTCTCCGCATTGCAAGGTGAAATTCTGAAATTTTTTGCTTTTTCCTGCTCCTCTTAGCATGATAAAGAAGATTCAAAGAGAGTGAGATGCCAGCTCATTTCTTTCAGTCAGTAGCTTCAAACATTTCTGGTATATGAACAACATGATGTTTTTCAATGGCAAAAATCAATGAATAATGTGAATGCACAAACAGTAATTTCTCCGCATTCAAAGGTGCAATTCTGTAATTTTTTGCTTTTTCCTGCTCCTCTTAGCATGATAAAGAAGATTCAAAGAGAGTGAGATGCCAGCTCATTTCATTCAGTCAGTAGCTTCAAACATTTCAGGACGTTTTTCAATGGCAAAAATCAATGAATATTGTAAATGCACAAACAGTAATTTCTCCGCATTGCAAGGAGCAATTCTGAATTTTCTTGCTTTTTCCTGCTCGTCTTAGCATGATAAAGAAGATTCAAAGAGAGTGAGATGCCAGCTCCTTTCATTCAGTCAGTAGCTTCAAACATCTCTGGTATATGAATAACATGATGTTTTTCAATGGCAAAAATCAATGAACAATGTGAATGCACAAACAGTAATTTCTCCGCATTGCAAGGTGCAATTCTGAAATTTTTTGCTTTTTCCTGCTCCTCTTAGCATGATAAAGAAGATTCAAAGAGAGTGAGATGCCAGCTCCTTTCATTCAGTCAGTAGCTTCAAACATTTCTGGACTTTTTTCAATGGCAAAAATCAATGAATATTGTAAATGCACAAACAGTAATTTCTCGGCATTGCAAAGTGCAATTCTGAAATTTTTTGCTTTTTCCTGCTCCTCTTAGCTTGATAAAGAAGATTCAAAGAGAGTGAGATGCCAGCTCTTTTCATTCAGTCAGTAGCTTCAAACATTTCTGGTATATAAATAACATGATGTTTTTCAATGGCAAAAATCAATGAATAATGAGAATGCACAAACAGTAATTTCTCCGCATTGCAAGGTGAAATTCTGAAATTTTTTGCTTTTTCCTGCTCCTCTTAGCATGATAAAGAAGATTCAAAGAGAGTGAGATGCCAGCTCCTTTCATTCAGTCAGTAGCTTCAAACATTTCTGGACGTTTTTCAATGGCAAAAATCAATGAATATTGTAAATGCACAAACAGTAATTTCTCCGCATTGCAAGGTGCAATTCTGAAATTTTTTGCTTTTTCCTGCTCCTCTTAGCATGATAAAGAAGATTCAAAGAGAGTGAGATGCCAACTCATTTCTTTCAGTCAGTAGCTTCAAACATTTCTGGTATATGAACAACATGATGTTTTTCAATGGCAAAAATCAATGAATAATGTGAATGCACAAACAGTAATTTCTCCGCATTCAAAGGTGCAATTCTGTAATTTTTTGCTTTTTCCTGCTCCTCTTAGCATGATAAAGAAGATTCAAAGAGAGTGAGATGCCAGCTCATTTCATTCAGTCAGTAGCTTCAAACATTTCAGGACGTTTTTCAATGGCAAAAATCAATGAATATTGTAAATGCACAAACATTGATTTCTCCGCATTGCAAGGTGCAATTCTGAAATGTTTTGCTTTTTCCTGCTCCTCTTAGCATGATAAAGAAGATTCAAAGAGAGTGAGATGCCAGCTCTTTTCATTCAGTCAGTAGCTTCAAACATTTCTGGTATATGAATAACATGATGTTTTTCAATGGCAAAAATCAATGAATAATGTGAATGCACAAACAGTAATTTCTCCGCATTGCAAGGTGCAATTCAGAAATTTTTTGCTTTTTCCTGCTCCTCTTAGCATGATAAAGAAGATTCAAAGAGAGTGAGATGCCAGCTCCTTTCATTCAGTCAGTAGCTTCAAACATTTCTGGTATATGAACAACATGATGTTTTTCAATGGCAAAAATCAATGAATAATGTGAATGCACAATCAGTAATTTCTCCGCATTGCAAGGTGCAATTCTGAATTTTTTTGCTTTTTCCTGCTCCTCTTAGCATGATAAAGAAGATTCAAAGAGAGTGAGATGCCAGCTCTTTTCATTCAGTCAGTAGCTTCAAACATTTCTGGACGTTTTTCAATGGCAAAAATCAATGAATATTGTAAATGCACAAACAGTAATTTCTCCGCATTGCAAGGTGCAATTCTAAAATTTTTTGCTTTTTCCTGCTCCTCTTAGCATGATAAAGAAGATTCAAAGAGAGTGAGATGCCAGCTCTTTTCATTCAGTCAGTAGCTTCAAACATTTCTGGTATATAAATAACATGATGTTTTTCAATGGCAAAAATCAATGAATAATGTGAATGCACAAACAGTAATTTCTCCGCATTGCAAGGTGCAATTCTGAATTTTTTTGCTTTTTCCTGCTCCTCTTAGCATGATAAAGAAGATTCAAAGAGAGTGAGATGCCAGCTCCTTTCATTCAGTCAGTAGCTTCAAACATTTCTGGACGTTTTTCAATGGCAAAAATCAATGAATATTGTAAATGCACAAACAGTAATTTCTCCGCATTGCAAGGTGCAATTCTGAAATTTTTTGCTTTTTCCTGCTCCTCTTAGCATGATAAAGAAGATTCAAAGAGAGTGAGATGCCAGCTCTTTTCATTCAGTCAGTAGCTTCAAACATTTCTGGTATATGAATAACATGATGTTTTTCAATGGCAAAAATCAATGAATAATGTGAATGCACAAACAGTAATTTCTCCGCATTTCAAGGTGCAATTCTGAAATTTTTTGCTTTTTCCTGCTCCTCTTAGCATGATAAAGAAGATTCAAAGAGGGTGAGATGCCAGCTCCTTTCATTCAGTCAGTAGCTTCAAACATTTCTGGACGTTTTTCAATGGCAAAAATCAATGAATATTGTAAATGCACAAACAGTAATTTCTCCGCATTGCAAGGTGCAATTCTGAAATTTTTTGCTTTTTTCTGCTCCTCTTAGCATGATAAAGAAGATTCAAAGAGCGTGAGATGCCAGCTCTTTTCATTCAGTCAGTAGCTTCAAACAATTCTGGATGTTTTTCAATGGCAAAAATCAATGAATATTGTAAATGCACAAACAGTAATTTCTCCGCATTGCAAGGTGCAATTCTGAAATTTTTTGCTTTTTCCTGCTCCGCTTAGCATGGTAAAGAAGATTCAAAGAGCGTGAGATGCCAGCTCCTTTCATTCAGTCAGTAGCTTCAAACATTTCTGGTATATGAATAACATGATGTTTTTCAATGGCAAAAATCAATGAATAATGTGAATGCACAAACAGTAATTTCTCCGCATTGCAAGGTGCAATTCTGAAATTTTTTGCTTTTTCCTGCTCCTCTTAGCATGATAAAAAAGATTCAAAGAGAGTGAGATGCCAGCTCACTTCTTTCAGTCAGTAGCTTCAAACATTTATGGACGTTTTTCAATGGCAAAAATCAATGAATATTGTAAATGCACAAACAGTAATTTCTCCGCATTGCAAAGTGCAATTCTGAAATGTTTTGCTTTTTCCTGCTCCTCTTAGCATGATAAAGAAGATTCAAAGAGAGTGAGATGCCAGCTCTTTTCATTCAGTCAGTAGCTTCAAACATTTCTGGTATTTGAATAACATGATGTTTTTCAATGGCAAAAATCAATGAATAATGTGAATGCACAAACAGTAATTTCTCCGCATTGCAAGGTGCAATTCAGAAATTTTTTGCTTTTTCCTGCTCCTCTTAGCATGATAAAGAAGATTCAAAGAGAGTGAGATGCCAGCTCCTTTCATTCAGTCAGTAGCTTCAAACATTTCTGGTATATGAACAACATGATGTTTTTCAATGGCAAAAATCAATGAATAATGTGAATGCATAAACAGTAATTTCTCCGCATTCCAAGGTGCAATTCTGAAATTTTTTTCTTTTTCCTGCTCCTCTTAGCATGATAAAGAAAATTCAAAGAGAGTGAGAGGCCAGCTCCTTTCATTCAGTCAGTAGCTTCAAACATTTCTGGACGTTTCTCAATGGCAAAAATCAATGAATATTGTAAATGCACAAACATTGATTTCTCCGCATTGCAAGGTGCAATTCTGAAATTTTTTGCTTTTTCCTGCTCCTCTTAGCATGATAAAGAAGATTCAAAGAGAGTGAGATGCCAGCTCCTTTCATTCAGTCAGTAGCTTCAAACATTTCTGGACGTTTTTCAATGGCAAAAATCAATGAATGTTGTAAATGCACAAACAGTAATTTCTCCGCATTGCAAGGTGCAATTCTGAAATTTTTTGCTTTTTCCTGCTCCTCTTAGCATGATAAAGAAGATTCAAAGAGCGTGAGATGCCAGCTCGTTTCATTCCGTCAATAGCTTCAAACATTTCTGGACGTTTTTCAATGGCAAAAATCAATGAATATTGTAAATGCACAATCAGTAACTTCTCCGCATTGCAAGGTGCAATTCTGAATTTTTTTGCTTTTTCCTGCTCCTCTTAGCATGATAAAGAAGATTCAAAGAGAGTGAGATGCCAGCTCTTTTCATTCAGTCAGTAGCTTCAAACATTTCTGGACGTTTTTCAATGGCAAAAATCAATGAATATTGTAAATGCACAAACAGTAATTTCTCCGCATTGCAAGGTGCAATTCTAAAATTTTTTGCTTTTTCCTGCTCCTCTTAGCATGATAAAGAAGATTCAAAGAGCGTGAGATGCCAGCTCCTTTCATTCAGTCAGTAGCTTCAAACATTTCTGGTATATAAATAACATGATGTTTTTCAATGGCAAAAATCAATGAATAATGTGAATGCACAAACAGTAATTTCTCCGCATTGCAAGGTGCAATTCTGAATTTTTTTGCTTTTTCCTGCTCCTCTTAGCATGATAAAGAAGATTCAAAGAGAGTGAGATGCCAGCTCCTTTCATTCAGTCAGTAGCTTCAAACATTTCTGGACGTTTTTCAATGGCAAAAATCAATGAATATTGTAAATGCACAAACAGTAATTTCTCCGCATTGCAAGGTGCAATTCTGAAATTTTTTGCTTTTTCCTGCTCCTCTTAGCATGATAAAGAAGATTCAAAGAGAGTGAGATGCCAGCTCTTTTCATTCAGTCAGTAGCTTCAAACATTTCTGGTATATGAATAACATGATGTTTTTCAATGGCAAAAATCAATGAATAATGTGAATGCACAAACAGTAATTTCTCCGCATTTCAAGGTGCAATTCTGAAATTTTTTGCTTTTTCCTGCTCCTCTTAGCATGATAAAGAAGATTCAAAGAGGGTGAGATGCCAGCTCCTTTCATTCAGTCAGTAGCTTCAAACATTTCTGGACGTTTTTCAATGGCAAAAATCAATGAATATTGTAAATGCACAAACAGTAATTTCTCCGCATTGCAAGGTGCAATTCTGAAATTTTTTGCTTTTTTCTGCTCCTCTTAGCATGATAAAGAAGATTCAAAGAGCGTGAGATGCCAGCTCTTTTCATTCAGTCAGTAGCTTCAAACAATTCTGGATGTTTTTCAATGGCAAAAATCAATGAATATTGTAAATGCACAAACAGTAATTTCTCCGCATTGCAAGGTGCAATTCTGAAATTTTTTGCTTTTTCCTGCTCCGCTTAGCATGGTAAAGAAGATTCAAAGAGCGTGAGATGCCAGCTCCTTTCATTCAGTCAGTAGCTTCAAACATTTCTGGTATATGAATAACATGATGTTTTTCAATGGCAAAAATCAATGAATAATGTGAATGCACAAACAGTAATTTCTCCGCATTGCAAGGTGCAATTCTGAAATTTTTTGCTTTTTCCTGCTCCTCTTAGCATGATAAAAAAGATTCAAAGAGAGTGAGATGCCAGCTCACTTCTTTCAGTCAGTAGCTTCAAACATTTATGGACGTTTTTCAATGGCAAAAATCAATGAATATTGTAAATGCACAAACAGTAATTTCTCCGCATTGCAAAGTGCAATTCTGAAATGTTTTGCTTTTTCCTGCTCCTCTTAGCATGATAAAGAAGATTCAAAGAGAGTGAGATGCCAGCTCTTTTCATTCAGTCAGTAGCTTCAAACATTTCTGGTATTTGAATAACATGATGTTTTTCAATGGCAAAAATCAATGAATAATGTGAATGCACAAACAGTAATTTCTCCGCATTGCAAGGTGCAATTCAGAAATTTTTTGCTTTTTCCTGCTCCTCTTAGAATGATAAAGAAGATTCAAAGAGAGTGAGATGCCAGCTCCTTTCATTCAGTCAGTAGCTTCAAACATTTCTGGTATATGAACAACATGATGTTTTTCAATGGCAAAAATCAATGAATAATGTGAATGCATAAACAGTAATTTCTCCGCATTCCAAGGTGCAATTCTGAAATTTTTTTCTTTTTCCTGCTCCTCTTAGCATGATAAAGAAAATTCAAAGAGAGTGAGAGGCCAGCTCCTTTCATTCAGTCAGTAGCTTCAAACATTTCTGGACGTTTCTCAATGGCAAAAATCAATGAATATTGTAAATGCACAAACATTGATTTCTCCGCATTGCAAGGTGCAATTCTGAAATTTTTTGCTTTTTCCTGCTCCTCTTAGCATGATAAAGAAGATTCAAAGAGCGTGAGATGCCAGCTCCTTTCATTCAGTCAGTAGCTTCAAACATTTCTGGTATATGAATAACATGATGTTTTTCAATGGCAAAAATCAATGAATAATGTGAATGCACAAACAGTAATTTCTCCGCATTGCAAGGTGCAATTCTGAAATTTTTTGCTTTTTCCTGCTCCTCTTAGCATGATAAAGAAGATTCAAAGAGAGTGAGATGCCAGCTCATTTCTTTCAGTCAGTAGCTTCAAACATTTATGGACGTTTTTCACTGACAAAAATCAATGAATATTGTAAATGCACAAACAGTAATTTCTCCGCATTGCAAAGTGCAATTCTGAAATTTTTTGCTTTTTCCTGCTCCTCTTAGCATGATAAAGAAGATTCAAAGAGAGTGAGATGCCAGCTCTTTTCATTCAGTCAGTAGCTTCAAACATTTCTGGTAAATAAATAACATGATGTTTTTCAATGGCAAAAATCAATGAATAATGTGAATGCACAAACAGTAATTTCTCCGCATTGCAAGGTGCAATTCTGAATTTTTTTGCTTTTTCCTGCTCCTCTTAGCATGATAAAGAAGATTCAAAGAGAGTGAGATGCCAGCTCCTTTCATTCAGTCAGTAGCTTCAAACATTTCTGGACATTTTTCAATGGCAAAAATCAATGAATATTGTAAATGCACAAACAGTAATTTCTCCGCATTGCAAGGTGCAATTCTGAAATTTTTTGCTTTTTCCTGCTCCTCTTAGCATGATAAAGAAGATTCAAAGAGAGTGAGATGCCAGCTCTTTTCATTCAGTCAGTAGCTTCAAACATTTCTGGTATATGAATAACATGATGTTTTTCAATGGCAAAAATCAATGAATAATGTGAATGCACAAACAGTAATTTCTCCGCATTTCAAGGTGCAATTCTGAAATTTTTTGCTTTTTCCTGCTCCTCTTAGCATGATAAAGAAGATTCAAAGAGGGTGAGATGCCAGCTCCTTTCATTCAGTCAGTAGCTTCAAACATTTCTGGACGTTTTTCAATGGCAAAAATCAATGAATATTGTAAATGCACAAACAGTAATTTCTCCGCATTGCAAGGTGCAATTCTGAAATTTTTTGCTTTTTTCTGCTCCTCTTAGCATGATAAAGAAGATTCAAAGAGCGTGAGATGCCAGCTCCTTTCATTCCGTCAGTAGCTTCAAACATTTCTGGACGTTTTTCAATGGCAAAAATCAATGAATATTGTAAATGCACAAACAGTAATTTCTCCGCATTGCAAGGTGCAATTCTGAATTTTTTTACTTTTTCCTGCTCCTCTTAGCATGATAAAGAAGATTCAAAGAGAGTGAGATGCCAGCTCTTTTCATTCAGTCAGTAGCTTCAAACAATTCTGGATGTTTTTCAATGGCAAAAATCAATGAATATTGTAAATGCACAAACAGTAATTTCTCCGCATTGCAAGGTGCAATTCTGAAATTTTTTGCTTTTTCCTGCTCCGCTTAGCATGGTAAAGAAGATTCAAAGAGCGTGAGATGCCAGCTCCTTTCATTCAGTCAGTAGCTTCAAACATTTCTGGTATATGAATAACATGATGTTTTTCAATGGCAAAAATCAATGAATAATGTGAATGCACAAACAGTAATTTCTCCGCATTGCAAGGTGCAATTCTGAAATTTTTTTCTTTTTCCTGCTCCTCTTAGCATGATAAAAAAGATTCAAAGAGAGTGAGATGCCAGCTCACTTCTTTCAGTCAGTAGCTTCAAACATTTATGGACGTTTTTCAATGGCAAAAATCAATGAATATTGTAAATGCACAAACAGTAATTTCTCCGCATTGCAAAGTGCAATTCTGAAATTTTTTGCTTTTTCCTGCTCCTCTTAGCATGATAAAGAAGATTCAAAGAGAGTGAGATGCCAGCTCTTTTCATTCAGTCAGTAGCTTCAAACATTTCTGGTATATAAATAACATGATGTTTTTCAATGGCAAAAATCAATGAATAATGTGAATGCACAAACAGTAATTTCTCCGCATTGCAAGGTGCAATTCTGAAATTTTTTGCTTTTTCCTGCTCCTCTTAGCATGATAAAGAAGATTCAAAGAGAGTGAGATGCCAGCTCCTTTCATTCAGTCAGTAGCTTCAAACATTTCTGGTATATGAACAACATGATGTTTTTCAATGGCAAAAATCAATGAATAATGTGAATGCATAAACAGTAATTTCTCCGCATTCCAAGGTGCAATTCTGAAATTTTTTTCTTTTTCCTGCTCCTCTTAGCATGATAAAGAAAATTCAAAGAGAGTGAGAGGCCAGCTCCTTTCATTCAGTCAGTAGCTTCAAACATTTCTGGACGTTTCTCAATGGCAAAAATCAATGAATATTGTAAATGCACAAACATTGATTTCTCCGCATTGCAAGGTGCAATTCTGAAATTTTTTGCTTTTTCCTGCTCCTCTTAGCATGATAAAGAAGATTCAAAGAGAGTGAGATGCCAGCTCCTTTCATTCAGTCAGTAGCTTCAAACATTTCTGGACGTTTTTCAATGGCAAAAATCAATGAATGTTGTAAATGCACAAACAGTAATTTCTCCGCATTGCAAGGTGCAATTCTGAAATTTTTTGCTTTTTCCTGCTCCTCTTAGCATGATAAAGAAGATTCAAAGAGCGTGAGATGCCAGCTCGTTTCATTCCGTCAATAGCTTCAAACATTTCTGGACGTTTTTCAATGGCAAAAATCAATGAATATTGTAAATGCACAATCAGTAACTTCTCCGCATTGCAAGGTGCAATTCTGAATTTTTTTGCTTTTTCCTGCTCCTCTTAGCATGATAAAGAAGATTCAAAGAGAGTGAGATGCCAGCTCTTTTCATTCAGTCAGTAGCTTCAAACATTTCTGGACGTTTTTCAATGGCAAAAATCAATGAATATTGTAAATGCACAAACAGTAATTTCTCCGCATTGCAAGGTGCAATTCTAAAATTTTTTGCTTTTTCCTGCTCCTCTTAGCATGATAAAGAAGATTCAAAGAGCGTGAGATGCCAGCTCCTTTCATTCAGTCAGTAGCTTCAAACATTTCTGGTATATGAATAACATGATGTTTTTCAATGGCAAAAATCAATGAATAATGTGAATGCACAAACAGTAATTTCTCCGCATTGCAAGGTGCAATTCTGAAATTTTTTGCTTTTTCCTGCTCCTCTTAGCATGATAAAGAAGATTCAAAGAGAGTGAGATGCCAGCTCATTTCTTTCAGTCAGTAGCTTCAAACATTTATGGACGTTTTTCACTGACAAAAATCAATGAATATTGTAAATGCACAAACAGTAATTTCTCCGCATTGCAAAGTGCAATTCTGAAATTTTTTGCTTTTTCCTGCTCCTCTTAGCATGATAAAGAAGATTCAAAGAGAGTGAGATGCCAGCTCTTTTCATTCAGTCAGTAGCTTCAAACATTTCTGGTATATAAATAACATGATGTTTTTCAATGGCAAAAATCAATGAATAATGTGAATGCACAAACAGTAATTTCTCCGCATTGCAAGGTGCAATTCTGAATTTTTTTGCTTTTTCCTGCTCCTCTTAGCATGATAAAGAAGATTCAAAGAGAGTGAGATGCCAGCTCCTTTCATTCAGTCAGTAGCTTCAAACATTTCTGGACATTTTTCAATGGCAAAAATCAATGAATATTGTAAATGCACAAACAGTAATTTCTCCGCATTGCAAGGTGCAATTCTGAAATTTTTTGCTTTTTCCTGCTCCTCTTAGCATGATAAAGAAGATTCAAAGAGAGTGAGATGCCAGCTCTTTTCATTCAGTCAGTAGCTTCAAACATTTCTGGTATATGAATAACATGATGTTTTTCAATGGCAAAAATCAATGAATAATGTGAATGCACAAACAGTAATTTCTCCGCATTTCAAGGTGCAATTCTGAAATTTTTTGCTTTTTCCTGCTCCTCTTAGCATGATGAAGAAGATTCAAAGAGGGTGAGATGCCAGCTCCTTTCATTCAGTCAGTAGCTTCAAACATTTCTGGACGTTTTTCAATGGCAAAAATCAATGAATATTGTAAATGCACAAACAGTAATTTCTCCGCATTGCAAGGTGCAATTC
This sequence comes from Phyllobates terribilis, assembly GCF_046119375.1. Lineage (NCBI taxonomy): Eukaryota > Metazoa > Chordata > Amphibia > Anura > Dendrobatidae > Phyllobates > Phyllobates terribilis. The sequence continues at coordinate 5,795,262 of NW_027362813.1, forward strand.
TGAAATTTTTTGCTTTTTTCTACTCCTCTTAGCATGATAAAGAAGATTCAAAGAGCGTGAGATGCCAGCTCCTTTCATTCCGTCAGTAGCTTCAAACATTTCTGGACGTTTTTCAATGGCAAAAATCAATGAATATTGTAAATGCACAAACAGTAATTTCTCCGCATTGCAAGGTGCAATTCTGAATTTTTTTACTTTTTCCTGCTCCTCTTAGCATGATAAAGAAGATTCAAAGAGAGTGAGATGCCAGCTCTTTTCATTCAGTCAGTAGCTTCAAACAATTCTGGATGTTTTTCAATGGCAAAAATCAATGAATATTGTAAATGCACAAACAGTAATTTCTCCGCATTGCAAGGTGCAATTCTGAAATTTTTTGCTTTTTCCTGCTCCGCTTAGCATGGTAAAGAAGATTCAAAGAGCGTGAGATGCCAGCTCCTTTCATTCAGTCAGTAGCTTCAAACATTTCTGGTATATGAATAACATGATGTTTTTCAATGGCAAAAATCAATGAATAATGTGAATGCACAAACAGTAATTTCTCCGCATTGCAAGGTGCAATTCTGAAATTTTTTTCTTTTTTCTGCTCCTCTTAGCATGATAAAGAAGATTCAAAGAGCGTGAGATGCCAGCTCCTTTCATTCCATCAGTAGCTTCAAACATTTCTGGACGTTTTTCAATGGCAAAAATCAATGAATATTGTAAATGCACAAACAGTAATTTCTCCGCATTGCAAGGTGCAATTCTGAATTTTTTTACTTTTTCCTGCTCCTCTTAGCATGATAAAGAAGATTCAAAGAGAGTGAGATGCCAGCTCTTTTCATTCAGTCAGTAGCTTCAAACAATTCTGGATGTTTTTCAATGGCAAAAATCAATGAATATTGTAAATGCACAAACAGTAATTTCTCCGCATTGCAAGGTGCAATTCTGAAATTTTTTGCTTTTTCCTGCTCCGCTTAGCATGGTAAAGAAGATTCAAAGAGCGTGAGATGCCAGCTCCTTTCATTCAGTCAGTAGCTTCAAACATTTCTGGTATATGAATAACATGATGTTTTTCAATGGCAAAAATCAATGAATAATGTGAATGCACAAACAGTAATTTCTCCGCATTGCAAGGTGCAATTCTGAAATTTTTTTCTTTTTCCTGCTCCTCTTAGCATGATAAAAAAGATTCAAAGAGAGTGAGATGCCAGCTCACTTCTTTCAGTCAGTAGCTTCAAACATTTATGGACGTTTTTCAATGGCAAAAATCAATGAATATTGTAAATGCACAAACAGTAATTTCTCCGCATTGCAAAGTGCAATTCTGAAATTTTTTGCTTTTTCCTGCTCCTCTTAGCATGATAAAGAAGATTCAAAGAGAGTGAGATGCCAGCTCTTTTCATTCAGTCAGTAGCTTCAAACATTTCTGGTATATAAATAACATGATGTTTTTCAATGGCAAAAATCAATGAATAATGTGAATGCACAAACAGTAATTTCTCCGCATTGCAAGGTGCAATTCTGAAATTTTTTGCTTTTTCCTGCTCCTCTTAGCATGATAAAGAAGATTCAAAGAGAGTGAGATGCCAGCTCTTTTCATTCAGTCAGTAGCTTCAAACATTTCTGGTATATGAATAACATGATGTTTTTCAATGGCAAAAATCAATGAATAATGTGAATGCACAAACAGTAATTTCTCCGCATTGCAAGGTGCAATTCTGAAATTTTTTGCTTTTTCCTGCTCCTCTTAGCATGATAAAGAAGATTCAAAGAGAGTGAGATGCCAGCTCCTTTCATTCAGTCAGTAGCTTCAAACATTTCTGGACGTTTTTCAAAGGCAAAAATCAATGAATATTGTAAATGCACAAACATTGATTTCTCCGCATTGCAAGGTGCAATTCTGAAATTTTTTGCTTTTTCCTGCTCCTCTTAGCATGATAAAGAAGATTCAAAGAGAGTGAAATGCCAGCTCCTTTCATTCAGTCTGTAGCTTCAAACATTTCTGGTATATGAACAACATGATGTTTTTCAATGGCAAAAATCAATGAATAATGTGAATGCACAAACAGTAATTTCTCCGCATTGCAAGGTGCAATTCTGAAATTTTTTGCCTTTTCCTGCTCCTCTTAGCATGATAAAGAAGATTCAAAGAGAGTGAGATGCCAGCTCTTTTCATTCTGTCAGTAGCTTCAAACATTTCTGGACGTTTTGCAATGGCAAAAATCAATGAATATTGTAAATGCACAAACAGTAATTTCTCCGCATTGCAAGGTGCAATTCTGAAATTTTTTGCTTTTTCCTGCTCCTCTTAGCATGATAAAGAAGATTCAAAGAGCGTGAGATGCCAGCTCCTTTCATTCCGTCAGTAGCTTCAAACATTTCTGGACGTTTTTCAATGGCAAAAATCAATGAATATTGTAAATGCACAAACAGTAATTTCTCCGCATTGCAAGGTGCAATTCTGAAATTTTTTGCTTTTTCCTGCTCCTCTTAGCATGATAAAGAAGATTCAAAGAGTGTGAGATGCCAGCTCCTTTCATTCAGTCAGTAGCTTCAAACATTTCTGGTATATGAATAACATGATGTTTTTCAATGGCAAAAATCAATGAATAATGTGAATGCACAAACAGTAATTTCTCCGCATTGCAAGGTGCAATTCTGAAATTTTTTGCTTTTTCCTGCTCCTCTTAGCATGATAAAGAAGATTCAAAGAAAGTGAGATGCCAGCTCACTTCTTTCAGTCAGTAGCTTCAAACATTTATGGACGTTTTTCAATGGCAAAAATCAATGAATATTGTAAATGCACAAACAGTAATTTCTCCGCATTGCAAAGTGCAATTCTGAAATTTTTTGCTTTTTCCTGCTCCTCTTAGCATGATAAAGAAGATTCAAAGAGAGTGAGATGCCAGCTCTTTTCATTCAGTCAGTAGCTTCAAACATTTCTGGTATATAAATAACATGATGTTTTTCAATGGCAAAAATCAATGAATAATGTGAATGCACAAACAGTAATTTCTCCGCATTGCAATGTGCAATTCTGAATTTTTTTGCTTTTTCCTGCTCCTCTTAGCATGATAAAGAAGATTCAAAGAGAGTGAGATGCCAGCTCTTTTCATTCTGTCAGTAGCTTCAAACATTTCTGGACGTTTTTCAATGGCAAAAATCAATGAATATTGTAAATGCACAAAAAGTAATTTCTCCGCATTGCAAGGTGCAATTCTGAAATTTTTTGCTTTTTCCTGCTCCTCTTAGCATGATAAAGAAGATTCAAAGAGCGTGAGATGCCAGCTCCTTTCATTCCGTCAGTAGCTTCAAACATTTCTGGACGTTTTTCAATGGCAAAAATCAATGAATATTGTAAATGCACAAACAGTAATTTCTCCGCATTGCAAGGTGCAATTCTGAATTTTTTTGCTTTTTCCTGCTCCTCTTAGCATGATAAAGAAGATTCAAAGAGAGTGAGATGCCAGCTCTTTTCATTCAGTCAGTAGCTTCAAACATTTCTGGATGTTTTTCAATGGCAAAAATCAATGAATATTGTAAATGCACAAACAGTAATTTCTCCGCATTGCAAGGTGCAATTCTGAAATTTTTTGCTTTTTCCTGCTCCTCTTAGCATGATAAAGAAGATTCAAAGAGTGTAAGATGCCAGCTCCTTTCATTCAGTCAGTAGCTTCAAACATTTCTGGTATATGAATAACATGATGTTTTTCAATGGCAAAAATCAATGAATATTGTAAATGCACAAACAGTAATTTCTCCGCATTGCAAAGTGCAATTCTGAAATTTTTTGCTTTTTCCTGCTCCTCTTAGCATGATAAAGAAGATTCAAAGAGAGTGAGATGCCAGCTCTTTTCATTCAGTCAGTAGCTTCAAACATTTCTGGAATATAAAAAACATGATGTTTTTCAATGGCAAAAATCAATGAATAATGTGAATGCACAAACAGTAATTTCTCCGCATTGCAATGTGCAATTCTGAATTTTTTTGCTTTTTCCTGCTCCTCTTAGCATGATAAAGAAGATTCAAAGAGAGTGAGATGCCAGCTCCTTTCGTTCAGTCAGTAGCTTCAAACATTTCTGGACGTTTTTCAATGGCAAAAATCAATGAATATTGTAAATGCACAAACAGTAATTTCTCCGCATTGCAAGGTTCAATTCTGACATTTTTTGCTTTTTCCTGCTCCTCTTAGCATGATAAAGAAGATTCAAAGAGAGTGAGATGCCAGCTCTTTTCATTCAGTCAGTAGCTTCAAACATTTCTGGTATATGAATAACATGATGTTTTTCAATGGCAAAAATCAATGAATAATGTGAATGCACAAACAGTAATTTCTCCGCATTTCAAGGTGCAATTCTGAAATTTTTTGCTTTTTCCTGCTCCTCTTAGCATGATAAAGAAGATTCAAAGAGGGTGAGATGCCAGCTCCTTTCATTCAGTCAGTAGCTTCAAACATTTCTGGACGTTTTTCAATGGCAAAAATCAATGAATATTGTAAATGCACAAACAGTAATTTCTCCGCATTGCAAGGTGCAATTCTGAAATTTTTTGCTTTTTCCTGCTCCTCTTAGCATGATAAAGAAGATTCAAAGAGAGTGAGATGCCAGCTCTTTTCATTCAGTCAGTAGCTTCAAACATTTCTGGTATATGAATAACATGATGTTTTTCAATGGCAAAAATCAATGAATAATGTGAATGCACAAACAGTAATTTCTCCGCATTGCAAGGTGCAATTCTGAAATTTTTTGCTTTTTCCTGCTCCTCTTAGCATGATAAAGAAGATTCAAAGAGAGTGAAATGCCAGCTCCTTTCATTCAGTCAGTAGCTTCAAACATTTCTGGTATATGAACAACATGATGTTTTTCAATGGCAAAAATCAATGAATAATGTGAATGCACAAACAGTAATTTCTCCGCATTGCAAGGTGCAATTCTGAAATTTTTTGCCTTTTCCTGCTCCTCTTAGCATGATAAAGAAGATTCAAAGAGAGTGAGATGCCAGCTCTTTTCATTCTGTCAGTAGCTTCAAACATTTCTGGACGTTTTTCAATGGCAAAAATCAATGAATATTGTAAAAGCACAAACAGTAATTTCTCCGCATTGCAAGGTGCAATTCTGAAATTTTTTGCTTTTTTCTGCTCCTCTTAGCATGATAAAGAAGATTCAAAGAGCGTGAGATGCCAGCTCCTTTCATTCCGTCAGTAGCTTCAAACATTTCTGGACGTTTTTCAATGGCAAAAATCAATGAATATTGTAAATGCACAAACAGTAATTTCTCCGCATTGCAAGGTGCAATTCTGAATTTTTTTACTTTTTCCTGCTCCTCTTAGCATGATAAAGAAGATTCAAAGAGAGTGAGATGCCAGCTCTTTTCATTCAGTCAGTAGCTTCAAACAATTCTGGATGTTTTTCAATGGCAAAAATCAATGAATATTGTAAATGCACAAACAGTAATTTCTCCGCATTGCAAGGTGCAATTCTGAAATTTTTTGCTTTTTCCTGCTCCTCTTAGCATGATAAAGAAGATTCAAAGAGCGTGAGATGCCAGCTCCTTTCATTCAGTCAGTAGCTTCAAACATTTCTGGTATATGAATAACATGATGTTTTTCAATGGCAAAAATCAATGAATAATGTGAATGCACAAACAGTAATTTCTCCGCATTGCAAGGTGCAATTCTGAAATTTTTTGCCTTTTCCTGCTCCTCTTAGCATGATAAAGAAGATTCAAAGAGAGTGAGATGCCAGCTCTTTTCATTCTGTCAGTAGCTTCAAACATTTCTGGACGTTTTTCAATGGCAAAAATCAATGAATATTGTAAAAGCACAAACAGTAATTTCTCCGCATTGCAAGGTGCAATTCTGAAATTTTTTGCTTTTTTCTGCTCCTCTTAGCATGATAAAGAAGATTCAAAGAGCGTGAGATGCCAGCTCCTTTCATTCCGTCAGTAGCTTCAAACATTTCTGGACGTTTTTCAATGGCAAAAATCAATGAATATTGTAAATGCACAAACAGTAATTTCTCCGCATTGCAAGGTGCAATTCTGAATTTTTTTACTTTTTCCTGCTCCTCTTAGCATGATAAAGAAGATTCAAAGAGAGTGAGATGCCAGCTCTTTTCATTCAGTCAGTAGCTTCAAACAATTCTGGATGTTTTTCAATGGCAAAAATCAATGAATATTGTAAATGCACAAACAGTAATTTCTCCGCATTGCAAGGTGCAATTCTGAAATTTTTTGCTTTTTCCTGCTCCTCTTAGCATGATAAAGAAGATTCAAAGAGCGTGAGATGCCAGCTCCTTTCATTCAGTCAGTAGCTTCAAACATTTCTGGTATATGAATAACATGATGTTTTTCAATGGCAAAAATCAATGAATAATGTGAATGCACAAACAGTAATTTCTCCGCATTGCAAGGTGCAATTCTGAAATTTTTTGCTTTTTCCTGCTCCTCTTAGCATGATAAAGAAGATTCAAAGAGAGTGAGATGCCAGCTCACTTCTTTCAGTCAGTAGCTTCAAACATTTATGGACGTTTTTCAATGGCAAAAATCAATGAATATTGTAAATGCACAAACAGTAATTTCTCCGCATTGCAAAGTGCAATTCTGAAATTTTTTGCTTTTTCCTGCTCCTCTTAGCATGATAAAGAAGATTCAAAGAGAGTGAGATGCCAGCTCTTTTCATTCAGTCAGTAGCTTCAAACATTTCTGGTATATAAATAACATGATGTTTTTCAATGGCAAAAATCAATGAATAATGTGAATGCACAAACAGTAATTTCTCCGCATTGCAAGGTGCAATTCTGAAATTTTTTGCCTTTTCCTGCTCCTCTTAGCATGATAAAGAAGATTCAAAGAGAGTGAGATGCCTGCTCTTTTCATTCAGTCAGTAGCTTCAAACATTTCTGAACGTTTTTCAATGGCAAAAATCAATGAATATTGTAAATGCACAAACAGTAATTTCTCCGCATTGCAAGGTGCAATTCTGAAATTTTTTGCTTTCTCCTGCTCCTCTTAGCATGATAAAGAAGATTCAAAGAGAGTGAGATGCCAGCTCTTTTCATTCAGTCAGTAGCTTCAAACATTTCTGGACTTTTTCAATGGCAAAAATCAATGAATATTGTAAATGCACAAACAGTAATTTCTCCGCATTGCAAGGTGCAATTCTGAAATTTTTTGCTTTTTCCTGCTACTCTTAGCATGATAAAGAAGATTCAAAGAGCGTGAGATGCCAGCTCCTTTCATTCAGTCAGTAGCTTCAAACATTTCTGGTATATGAATAACATGATGTTTTTCAATGGCAAAAATCAATGAATAATGTGAATGCACAAACAGTAATTTCTCCGCATTGCAAAGTGCAATTCTGAAATTTTTTGCTTTTTCCTGCTCCTCTTAGCATGATAAAGAAGATTCAAAGAGAGTGAGATGCCAGCTCACTTCTTTCAGTCAGTAGCTTCAAACATTTATGGACGTTTTTCAATGGCAAAAATCAATGAATATTGTAAATGCACAAACAGTAATTTCTCCGCATTGCAAAGTGCAATTCTGAAATTTTTTGCTTTTTCCTGCTCCTCTTAGCATGATAAAGAAGATTCAAAGAGAGTGAGATGCCAGCTCTTTTCATTCAGTCAGTAGCTGCAAACATTTCTGGTATATAAATAACATGATGTTTTTCAATGGCAAAAATCAATGAATAATGTGAATGCACAAACAGTAATTTCTCCGCATTGCAAGGTGCAATTCTGAATTTTTTTGCTTTTTCCTGCTCCTCTTAGCATGATAAAGAAGATTCAAAGAGAGTGAGATGCCAGCTCCTTTCATTCAGTCAGTAGCTTCAAACATTTCTGGACGTTTTTCAATGGCAAAAATCAATGAATATTGTAAATGCACAAACAGTAATTTCTCCGCATTGCAAGGTGCAATTCTGAAATTTTTTGCTTTTTCCTGCTCCTCTTAGCATGATAAAGAAGATTCAAAGAGTGTGAGATGCCAGCTCCTTTCATTCAGTCAGTAGCTTCAAACATTTCTGGTATATGAATAACATGATGTTTTTCAATGGCAAAAATCAATGAATAATGTGAATGCACAAACAGTAATTTCTCCGCATTGCAAGGTGCAATTCTGAAATTTTTTGCTTTTTCCTGCTCCTCTTAGCATGATAAAGAAGATTCAAAGAGAGTGAGATGCCAGCTCCTTTCATTCAGTCAGTAGCTTCAAACATTTCTGGACGTTTTTCAATGGCAAAAATCAATGAATATTGTAAATGCACAAACAGTAATTTCTCCGCATTGCAAGGTGCAATTCTGAAATTTTTTGCTTTTTCCTGCTCCTCTTAGCATGATAAAGAAGATTCAAAGAGAGTGAGATGCCAGCTCTTTTCATTCAGTCAGTAGCTTCAAACATTTCTGGTATATGAATAACATGATGTTTTTCAATGGCAAAAATCAATGAATAATGTGAATGCACAAACAGTAATTTCTCCGCATTTCAAGGTGCAATTCTGAAATTTTTTGCTTTTTCCTGCTCCTCTTAGCATGATAAAGAAGATTCAAAGAGGGTGAGATGCCAGCTCCTTTCATTCAGTCAGTAGCTTCAAACATTTCTGGACGTTTTTCAATGGGAAAAATCAATGAATATTGTAAATGCACAAACATTGATTTCTCCGCATTGCAAGGTGCAATTCTGAAATTTTTTGCTTTTTCCTGCTCCTCTTAGCATGATAAAGAAGATTCAAAGAGAGTGAAATGCCAGCTCCTTTCATTCAGTCAGTAGCTTCAAACATTTCTGGTATATGAACAACATGATGTTTTTCAATGGCAAAAATCAATGAATAATGTGAATGCACAAACAGTAATTTCTCCGCATTGCAAGGTGCAATTCTGAAATTTTTTGCCTTTTCCTGCTCCTCTTAGCATGATAAAGAAGATTCAAAGAGAGTGAGATGCCAGCTCTTTTCATTCTGTCAGTAGCTTCAAACATTTCTGGACGTTTTTCAATGGCAAAAATCAATGAATATTGTAAATGCACAAACAGTAATTTCTCCGCATTGCAAGGTGCAATTCTGAAATTTTTTGCTTTTTTCTGCTCCTCTTAGCATGATAAAGAAGATTCAAAGAGCGTGAGATGCCAGCTCCTTTCATTCCGTCAGTAGCTTCAAACATTTCTGGACGTTTTTCAATGGCAAAAATCAATGAATATTGTAAATGCACAAACAGTAATTTCTCCGCATTGCAAGGTGCAATTCTGAATTTTTTTACTTTTTCCTGCTCCTCTTAGCATGATAAAGAAGATTCAAAGAGAGTGAGATGCCAGCTCTTTTCATTCAGTCAGTAGCTTCAAACAATTCTGGATGTTTTTCAATGGCAAAAATCAATGAATATTGTAAATGCACAAACAATAATTTCTCCGCATTGCAAGGTGCAATTCTGAAATTTTTTGCTTTTTCCTGCTCCTCTTAGCATGATAAAGAAGATTCAAAGAGCGTGAGATGCCAGCTCCTTTCATTCAGTCAGTAGCTTCAAACATTTCTGGTATATGAATAACATGATGTTTTTCAATGGCAAAAATCAATGAATAATGTGAATGCACAAACAGTAATTTCTCCGCATTGCAAGGTGCAATTCTGAAATTTTTTGCTTTTTCCTGCTCCTCTTAGCATGATAAAGAAGATTCAAAGAGAGTGAGATGCCAGCTCACTTCTTTCAGTCAGTAGCTTCAAACATTTATGGACGTTTTTCAATGGCAAAAATCAATGAATATTGTAAATGCACAAACAGTAATTTCTCTGCATTGCAAAGTGCAATTCTGAAATTTTTTGCTTTTTCCTGCTCCTCTTAGCATGATAAAGAAGATTCAAAGAGAGTGAGATGCCAGCTCTTTTCATTCAGTCAGTAGCTTCAAACATTTCTGGTATATAAATAACATGATGTTTTTCAATGGCAAAAATCAATGAATAATGTGAATGCACAAACAGTAATTTCTCCGCATTGCAAGGTGCAATTCTGAAATTTTTTGCTTTTTCCTGCTCCTCTTAGCATGATAAAGAAGATTCAAAGAGAGTGAGATGCCTGCTCTTTTCATTCAGTCAGTAGCTTCAAACATTTCTGAACGTTTTTCAATGGCAAAAATCAATGAATATTGTAAATGCACAAACAGTAATTTCTCCGCATTGCAAGGTGCAATTCTGAAATTTTTTGCTTTCTCCTGCTCCTCTTAGCATGATAAAGAAGATTCAAAGAGAGTGAGATGCCAGCTCTTTTCATTCAGTCAGTAGCTTCAAACATTTCTGGACTTTTTCAATGGCAAAAATCAATGAATATTGTAAATGCACAAACAGTAATTTCTCCGCATTGCAAGGTGCAATTCTGAAATTTTTTGCTTTTTCCTGCTACTCTTAGCATGATAAAGAAGATTCAAAGAGCGTGAGATGCCAGCTCCTTTCATTCAGTCAGTAGCTTCAAACATTTCTGGTATATGAATAACATGATGTTTTTCAATGGCAAAAATCAATGAATAATGTGAATGCACAAACAGTAATTTTTCCACATTGCAAGGTGCAATTCTGCAATTTTTTGCTTTTTCCTGCTCCTCTTAGCATGATAAAGAAGATTCAAAGAGAGTGAGATGCCAGCTCATTTCTTTCAGTCAGTAGCTTCAAACATTTATGGACGTTTTTCAATGGCAAAAATCAATGAATATTGTAAATGCACAAACAGTAATTTCTCCGCATTGCAAAGTGCAATTCTGAAATTTTTTGCTTTTTCCTGCTCCTCTTAGCATGATAAAGAAGATTCAAAGAGAGTGAGATGCCAGCTCTTTTCATTCAGTCAGTAGCTTCAAACATTTCTGGTATATAAATAACGTGATGTTTTTCAATGGCAAAAATCAATGAATAATGTGAATGCACAAACAGTAATTTCTCCGCATTGCAAGGTGCAATTCTGAATTTTTTTGCTTTTTCCTGCTCCTCTTAGCATGATAAAGAAGATTCAAAGAGAGTGAGATGCCAGCTCCTTTCATTCAGTCAGTAGCTTCAAACATTTCTGGACGTTTTTCAATGGCAAAAATCAATGAATATTGTAAATGCACAAACAGTAATTTCTCCGCATTGCAAGGTGCAATTCTGAAATTTTTTGCTTTTTCCTGCTCCTCTTAGCATGATAAAGAAGATTCAAAGAGAGTGAGATGCCAGCTCTTTTCATTCAGTCAGTAGCTTCAAACATTTCTGGTATATGAATAACATGATGTTTTTCAAAGGCAAAAATCAATGAATAATGTGAATGCACAAACAGTAATTTCTCCGCATTGCAAGGTGCAATTCTGAAATTTTTTGCTTTTTCCTGCTCCTCTTAGCATGATAAAGAAGATTCAAAGAGAGTGAGATGTCAGCTCCTTTCATTCAGTCAGTAGCTTCAAACATTTCTGGACGTTTTTCAATGGCAAAAATCAATGAATATTGTAAGTGCACAAACATTGATTTCTCCGCATTGCAAGGTGCATTTCTGAAATTTTTTGCTTTTTCCTGCTCCTCTTAGCATGATAAAGAAGATTCAAAGAGATTGAAATGCCATCTCCTTTCATTCAGTCAGTAGCTTCAAACATTTTTGGTATATGAACAACATGATGTTTTTCAATGGCAAAAATCAATGAATAATGTGAATGCACAAACAGTAATTTCTCCGCATTGCAAGGTGCAATTCTGAAATTTTTTGCCTTTTCCTGCTCCTCTTAGCATGATAAAGAAGATTCAAAGAGAGTGAGATGCCAGCTCTTTTCATTCTGTCAGTAGCTTCAAACATTTCTGGACGTTTTTCAATGGCAAAAATCAATGAATATTGTAAATGCACAAACAGTAATTTCTCCGCATTGCAAGGTGCAATTCTGAAATTTTTTGCTTTTTCCTGCTCCTCTTAGCATGATAAAGAAGATTCAAAGAGCGTGAGATGCCAGCTCCTTTCATTCCGTCAGTAGCTTCAAACATTTCTGGACGTTTTTCAATGGCAAAAATCAATGAATATTGTAAATGCACAAACAGTAATTTCTCCGCATTGCAAGGTGCAATTCTGAATTTTTTTGCTTTTTCCTGCTCCTCTTAGCATGATAAAGAAGATTCAAAGAGAGTGAGATGCCAGCTCTTTTCATTCAGTCAGTAGCTTCAAACATTTCTGGATGTTTTTCAATGGCAAAAATCAATGAATATTGTAAATGCACAAACAGTAATTTCTCCGCATTGCAAGGTGCAATTCTGAATTTTTTTGCTTTTTCCTGCTCCTCTTAGCATGATAAAGATGATTCAAAGAGTGTGAGATGCCAGCTCCTTTCATTCAGTCAGTAGCTTCAAACATTTCTGGTATATGAATAACATGATGTTTTTCAATGGCAAAAATCAATGAATAATGTGAATGCACAAACAGTAATTTCTCCGCATTGCAAGGTGCAATTCTGAAATTTTTTGCTTTTTCCTGCTCCTCTTAGCATGATAAAGAAGATTCAAAGAGAGTGAGATGTCAGCTCACTTCTTTCAGTCAGTAGCTTCAAACATTTATGGACGTTTTTCAATGGCAAAAATCAATGAATATTGTAAATGCACAAACAGTAATTTCTCCGCATTGCAAAGTGCAATTCTGAAATTTTTTGCTTTTTCCTGCTCCTCTTAGCATGATAAAGAAGATTCAAAGAGAGTGAGATGCCAGCTCTTTTCATTCAGTCAGTAGCTTCAAACATTTCTGGTATATAAATAACATGATGTTTTTCAATGGCAAAAATCAATGAATAATGTGAATGCACAAACAGTAATTTCTCCGCATTGCAATGTGCAATTCTGAATTTTTTTGCTTTTTCCTGCTCCTCTTAGCATGATAAAGAAGATTCAAAGAGAGTGAGATGCCAGCTCCTTTCATTCAGTCAGTAGCTTCAAACATTTCTGGACGTTTTTCAATGGCAAAAATCAATGAATATTGTAAATGCACAAACAGTAATTTCTCCGCATTGCAAGGTGCAATTCTGAAATTTTTTGCTTTTTCCTGCTCCTCTTAGCATGATAAAGAAGATTCAAAGAGAGTGAGATGCCAGCTCTTTTCATTCAGTCAGTAGCTTCAAACATTTCTGGTATATGAATAACATGATGTTTTTCAATGGCAAAAATCAATGAATAATGTGAATGCACAAACAGTAATTTCTCCGCATTGCAAGGTGCAATTCTGAATTTTTTTGCTTTTTCCTGCTCCTCTTAGCATGATAAAGATGATTCAAAGAGTGTGAGATGCCAGCTCCTTTCATTCAGTCAGTAGCTTCAAACATTTCTGGTATATGAATAACATGATGTTTTTCAATGGCAAAAATCAATGAATAATGTGAATGCACAAACAGTAATTTCTCCGCATTGCAAGGTGCAATTCTGAAATTTTTTGCTTTTTCCTGCTCCTCTTAGCATGATAAAGAAGATTCAAAGAGAGTGAGATGTCAGCTCACTTCTTTCAGTCAGTAGCTTCAAACATTTATGGACGTTTTTCAATGGCAAAAATCAATGAATATTGTAAATGCACAAACAGTAATTTCTCCGCATTGCAAAGTGCAATTCTGAAATTTTTTGCTTTTTCCTGCTCCTCTTAGCATGATAAAGAAGATTCAAAGAGAGTGAGATGCCAGCTCTTTTCATTCAGTCAGTAGCTTCAAACATTTCTGGTATATAAATAACATGATGTTTTTCAATGGCAAAAATCAATGAATAATGTGAATGCACAAACAGTAATTTCTCCGCATTGCAATGTGCAATTCTGAATTTTTTTGCTTTTTCCTGCTCCTCTTAGCATGATAAAGAAGATTCAAAGAGAGTGAGATGCCAGCTCCTTTCATTCAGTCAGTAGCTTCAAACATTTCTGGACGTTTTTCAATGGCAAAAATCAATGAATATTGTAAATGCACAAACAGTAATTTCTCCGCATTGCAAGGTGCAATTCTGAAATTTTTTGCTTTTTCCTGCTCCTCTTAGCATGATAAAGAAGATTCAAAGAGAGTGAGATGCCAGCTCTTTTCATTCAGTCAGTAGCTTCAAACATTTCTGGTATATGAATAACATGATGTTTTTCAATGGCAAAAATCAATGAATAATGTGAATGCACAAACAGTAATTTCTCCGCATTGCAAGGTGCAATTCTGAAATTTTTTTTGCTTTTTCCTGCTCCTCTTAGCATGATAAAGAAGATTCAAAGAGAGTGAAATGCCAGCTCCTTTCATTCAGTCAGTAGCTTCAAACATTTCTGGTATATGAACAACATGATGTTTTTCAATGGCAAAAATCAATGAATAATGTGAATGCACAAACAGTAATTTCTCCGCATTGCAAGGTGCAATTCTGAAATTTTTTGCCTTTTCCTGCTCCTCTTAGCATGATAAAGAAGATTCAAAGAGAGTGAGATGCCAGCTCTTTTCATTCTGTCAGTAGCTTCAAACATTTCTGGACGTTTTTCAATGGCAAAAATCAATGAATATTGTAAAAGCACAAACAGTAATTTCTCCGCATTGCAAGGTGCAATTCTGAAATTTTTTGCTTTTTTCTGCTCCTCTTAGCATGATAAAGAAGATTCAAAGAGCGTGAGATGCCAGCTCCTTTCATTCCGTCAGTAGCTTCAAACATTTCTGGACGTTTTTCAATGGCAAAAATCAATGAATATTGTAAATGCACAAACAGTAATTTCTCCGCATTGCAAGGTGCAATTCTGAATTTTTTTACTTTTTCCTGCTCCTCTTAGCATGATAAAGAAGATTCAAAGAGAGTGAGATGCCAGCTCTTTTCATTCAGTCAGTAGCTTCAAACAATTCTGGATGTTTTTCAATGGCAAAAATCAATGAATATTGTAAATGCACAAACAGTAATTTCTCCGCATTGCAAGGTGCAATTCTGAAATTTTTTGCTTTTTCCTGCTCCTCTTAGCATGATAAAGAAGATTCAAAGAGCGTGAGATGCCAGCTCCTTTCATTCAGTCAGTAGCTTCAAACATTTCTGGTATATGAATAACATGATGTTTTTCAATGGCAAAAATCAATGAATAATGTGAATGCACAAACAGTAATTTCTCCGCATTGCAAGGTGCAATTCTGAAATTTTTTGCTTTTTCCTGCTCCTCTTAGCATGATAAAGAAGATTCAAAGAGAGTGAGATGCCAGCTCACTTCTTTCAGTCAGTAGCTTCAAACATTTATGGACGTTTTTCAATGGCAAAAATCAATGAATATTGTAAATGCACAAACAGTAATTTCTCCGCATTGCAAAGTGCAATTCTGAAATTTTTTGCTTTTTCCTGCTCCTCTTAGCATGATAAAGAAGATTCAAAGAGAGTGAGATGCCAGCTCTTTTCATTCAGTCAGTAGCTTCAAACATTTCTGGTATATAAATAACATGATGTTTTTCAATGGCAAAAATCAATGAATAATGTGAATGCACAAACAGTAATTTCTCCGCATTGCAAGGTGCAATTCTGAAATTTTTTGCTTTTTCCTGCTCCTCTTAGCATGATAAAGAAGATTCAAAGAGAGTGAGATGCCTGCTCTTTTCATTCAGTCAGTAGCTTCAAACATTTCTGAACGTTTTTCAATGGCAAAAATCAATGAATATTGTAAATGCACAAACAGTAATTTCTCCGCATTGCAAGGTGCAATTCTGAAATTTTTTGCTTTCTCCTGCTCCTCTTAGCATGATAAAGAAGATTCAAAGAGAGTGAGATGCCAGCTCTTTTCATTCAGTCAGTAGCTTCAAACATTTCTGGACTTTTTCAATGGCAAAAATCAATGAATATTGTAAATGCACAAACAGTAATTTCTCCGCATTGCAAGGTGCAATTCTGAAATTTTTTGCTTTTTCCTGCTACTCTTAGCATGATAAAGAAGATTCAAAGAGCGTGAGATGCCAGCTCCTTTCATTCAGTCAGTAGCTTCAAACATTTCTGGTATATGAATAACATGATGTTTTTCAATGGCAAAAATCAATGAATAATGTGAATGCACAAACAGTAATTTCTCCACATTGCAAGGTGCAATTCTGAAATTTTTTGCTTTTTCCTGCTCCTCTTAGCATGATAAAGAAGATTCAAAGAGAGTGAGATGCCAGCTCATTTCTTTCAGTCAGTAGCTTCAAACATTTATGGACGTTTTTCAATGGCAAAAATCAATGAATATTGTAAATGCACAAACAGTAATTTCTCCGCATTGCAAAGTGCAATTCTGAAATTTTTTGCTTTTTCCTGCTCCTCTTAGCATGATAAAGAAGATTCAAAGAGAGTGAGATGCCAGCTCTTTTCATTCAGTCAGTAGCTGCAAACATTTCTGGTATATAAATAACATGATGTTTTTCAATGGCAAAAATCAATGAATAATGTGAATGCACAAACAGTAATTTCTCCGCATTGCAAGGTGCAATTCTGAATTTTTTTGCTTTTTCCTGCTCCTCTTAGCATGATAAAGAAGATTCAAAGAGAGTGAGATGCCAGCTCCTTTCATTCAGTCAGTAGCTTCAAACATTTCTGGACGTTTTTCAATGGCAAAAATCAATGAATATTGTAAATGCACAAACAGTAATTTCTCCGCATTGCAAGGTGCAATTCTGAAATTTTTTGCTTTTTCCTGCTCCTCTTAGCATGATAAAGAAGATTCAAAGAGTGTGAGATGCCAGCTCCTTTCATTCAGTCAGTAGCTTCAAACATTTCTGGTATATGAATAACATGATGTTTTTCAATGGCAAAAATCAATGAATAATGTGAATGCACAAACAGTAATTTCTCCGCATTGCAAGGTGCAATTCTGAAATTTTTTGCTTTTTCCTGCTCCTCTTAGCATGATAAAGAAGATTCAAAGAGAGTGAGATGCCAGCTCACTTCTTTCAGTCAGTAGCTTCAAACATTTATGGACGTTTTTCAATGGCAAAAATCAATGAATATTGTAAATGCACAAACAGTAATTTCTCCGCATTGCAAAATGCAATTCTGAAATTTTTTGCTTTTTCCTGCTCCTCTTAGCATGATAAAGAAGATTCAAAGAGAGTGAGATGCCAGCTCTTTTCATTCAGTCAGTAGCTTCAAACATTTCTGGAATATAAAAAACATGATGTTTTTCAATGGCAAAAATCAATGAATAATGTGAATGCACAAACAGTAATTTCTCCGCATTGCAATGTGCAATTCTGAATTTTTTTGCTTTTTCCTGCTCCTCTTAGCATGATAAAGAAGATTCAAAGAGAGTGAGATGCCAGCTCCTTTCATTCAGTCAGTAGCTTCAAACATTTCTGGACGTTTTTCAATGGCAAAAATCAATGAATATTGTAAATGCACAAACAGTAATTTCTCCGCATTGCAAGGTGCAATTCTGAAATTTTTTGCTTTTTCCTGCTCCTCTTAGCATGATAAAGAAGATTCAAAGAGAGTGAGATGCCAGCTCTTTTCATTCAGTCAGTAGCTTCAAACATTTCTGGTATATGAATAACATGATGTTTTTCAATGGCAAAAATCAATGAATAATGTGAATGCACAAACAGTAATTTCTCCGCATTTCAAGGTGCAATTCTGAAATTTTTTGCTTTTTCCTGCTCCTCTTAGCATGATAAAGAAGATTCAAAGAGGGTGAGATGCCAGCTCCTTTCATTCAGTCAGTAGCTTCAAACATTTCTGGACGTTTTTCAATGGGAAAAATCAATGAATATTGTAAATGCACAAACATTGATTTCTCCGCATTGCAAGGTGCAATTCTGAAATTTTTTGCTTTTTCCTGCTCCTCTTAGCATGATAAAGAAGATTCAAAGAGAGTGAAATGCCAGCTCCTTTCATTCAGTCAGTAGCTTCAAACATTTCTGGTATATGAACAACATGATGTTTTTCAATGGCAAAAATCAATGAATAATGTGAATGCACAAACAGTAATTTCTCCGCATTGCAAGGTGCAATTCTGAAATTTTTTGCCTTTTCCTGCTCCTCTTAGCATGATAAAGAAGATTCAAAGAGAGTGAGATGCCAGCTCTTTTCATTCTGTCAGTAGCTTCAAACATTTCTGGACGTTTTTCAATGGCAAAAATCAATGAATATTGTAAATGCACAAACAGTAATTTCTCCGCATTGCAAGGTGCAATTCTGAAATTTTTTGCTTTTTTCTGCTCCTCTTAGCATGATAAAGAAGATTCAAAGAGCGTGAGATGCCAGCTCCTTTCATTCCGTCAGTAGCTTCAAACATTTCTGGACGTTTTTCAATGGCAAAAATCAATGAATATTGTAAATGCACAAACAGTAATTTCTCCGCATTGCAAGGTGCAATTCTGAATTTTTTTACTTTTTCCTGCTCCTCTTAGCATGATAAAGAAGATTCAAAGAGAGTGAGATGCCAGCTCTTTTCATTCAGTCAGTAGCTTCAAACAATTCTGGATGTTTTTCAATGGCAAAAATCAATGAATATTGTAAATGCACAAACAATAATTTCTCCGCATTGCAAGGTGCAATTCTGAAATTTTTTGCTTTTTCCTGCTCCTCTTAGCATGATAAAGAAGATTCAAAGAGCGTGAGATGCCAGCTCCTTTCATTCAGTCAGTAGCTTCAAACATTTCTGGTATATGAATAACATGATGTTTTTCAATGGCAAAAATCAATGAATAATGTGAATGCACAAACAGTAATTTCTCCGCATTGCAAGGTGCAATTCTGAAATTTTTTGCTTTTTCCTGCTCCTCTTAGCATGATAAAGAAGATTCAAAGAGAGTGAGATGCCAGCTCACTTCTTTCAGTCAGTAGCTTCAAACATTTCTGGACGTTTTTCAATGGCAAAAATCAATGAATATTGTAAATGCACAAACAGTAATTTCTCCGCATTGCAAAGTGCAATTCTGAAATTTTTTGCTTTTTCCTGCTCCTCTTAGCATGATAAAGAAGATTCAAAGAGAGTGAGATGCCAGCTCTTTTCATTCAGTCAGTAGCTTCAAACATTTCTGGTATATAAATAACATGATGTTTTTCAATGGCAAAAATCAATGAATAATGTGAATGCACAAACAGTAATTTCTCCGCATTGCAAGGTGCAATTCTGAAATTTTTTTGCTTTTTCCTGCTCCTCTTAGCATGATAAAGAAGATTCAAAGAGAGTGAGATGCCTGCTCTTTTCATTCAGTCAGTAGCTTCAAACATTTCTGAACGTTTTTCAATGGCAAAAATCAATGAATATTGTAAATGCACAAACAGTAATTTCTCCGCATTGCAAGGTGCAATTCTGAAATTTTTTGCTTTCTCCTGCTCCTCTTAGCATGATAAAGAAGATTCAAAGAGAGTGAGATGCCAGCTCTTTTCATTCAGTCAGTAGCTTCAAACATTTCTGGACTTTTTCAATGGCAAAAATCAATGAATATTGTAAATGCACAAACAGTAATTTCTCCGCATTGCAAGGTGCAATTCTGAAATTTTTTGCTTTTTCCTGCTACTCTTAGCATGATAAAGAAGATTCAAAGAGCGTGAGATGCCAGCTCCTTTCATTCAGTCAGTAGCTTCAAACATTTCTGGTATATGAATAACATGATGTTTTTCAATGGCAAAAATCAATGAATAATGTGAATGCACAAACAGTAATTTCTCCACATTGCAAGGTGCAATTCTGCAATTTTTTGCTTTTTCCTGCTCCTCTTAGCATGATAAAGAAGATTCAAAGAGAGTGAGATGCCAGCTCATTTCTTTCAGTCAGTAGCTTCAAACATTTATGGACGTTTTTCAATGGCAAAAATCAATGAATATTGTAAATGCACAAACAGTAATTTCTCCGCATTGCAAAGTGCAATTCTGAAATTTTTTGCTTTTTCCTGCTCCTCTTAGCATGATAAAGAAGATTCAAAGAGAGTGAGATGCCAGCTCTTTTCATTCAGTCAGTAGCTTCAAACATTTCTGGTATATAAATAACGTGATGTTTTTCAATGGCAAAAATCAATGAATAATGTGAATGCACAAACAGTAATTTCTCCGCATTGCAAGGTGCAATTCTGAATTTTTTTGCTTTTTCCTGCTCCTCTTAGCATGATAAAGAAGATTCAAAGAGAGTGAGATGCCAGCTCCTTTCATTCAGTCAGTAGCTTCAAACATTTCTGGACGTTTTTCAATGGCAAAAATCAATGAATATTGTAAATGCACAAACAGTAATTTCTCCGCATTGCAAGGTGCAATTCTGAAATTTTTTGCTTTTTCCTGCTCCTCTTAGCATGATAAAGAAGATTCAAAGAGAGTGAGATGCCAGCTCTTTTCATTCAGTCAGTAGCTTCAAACATTTCTGGTATATGAATAACATGATGTTTTTCAAAGGCAAAAATCAATGAATAATGTGAATGCACAAACAGTAATTTCTCCGCATTGCAAGGTGCAATTCTGAAATTTTTTGCTTTTTCCTGCTCCTCTTAGCATGATAAAGAAGATTCAAAGAGAGTGAGATGCCAGCTCCTTTCATTCAGTCAGTAGCTTCAAACATTTCTGGACGTTTTTCAATGGCAAAAATCAATGAATATTGTAAATGCACAAACATTGATTTCTCCGCATTGCAAGGTGCATTTCTGAAATTTTTTGCTTTTTCCTGCTCCTCTTAGCATGATAAAGAAGATTCAAAGAGATTGAAATGCCATCTCCTTTCATTCAGTCAGTAGCTTCAAACATTTTTGGTATATGAACAACATGATGTTTTTCAATGGCAAAAATCAATGAATAATGTGAATGCACAAACAGTA
The DNA here is from genome assembly GCF_046119375.1 of Phyllobates terribilis. Lineage (NCBI taxonomy): Eukaryota > Metazoa > Chordata > Amphibia > Anura > Dendrobatidae > Phyllobates > Phyllobates terribilis. The sequence continues at coordinate 5,815,959 of NW_027362813.1, forward strand.
ATTTCTCCGCATTGCAAGGTGCAATTCTGAAATTTTTTGCCTTTTCCTGCTCCTCTTAGCATGATAAAGAAGATTCAAAGAGAGTGAGATGCCAGCTCTTTTCATTCTGTCAGTAGCTTCAAACATTTCTGGACGTTTTTCAATGGCAAAAATCAATGAATATTGTAAATGCACAAACAGTAATTTCTCCGCATTGCAAGGTGCAATTCTGAATTTTTTTGCTTTTTCCTGCTCCTCTTAGCATGATAAAGAAGATTCAAAGAGCGTGAGATGCCAGCTCCTTTCATTCCGTCAGTAGCTTCAAACATTTCTGGACGTTTTTCAATGGCAAAAATCAATGAATATTGTAAATGCACAAACAGTAATTTCTCCGCATTGCAAGGTGCAATTCTGAATTTTTTTGCTTTTTCCTGCTCCTCTTAGCATGATAAAGAAGATTCAAAGAGAGTGAGATGCCAGCTCTTTTCATTCAGTCAGTAGCTTCAAACATTTCTGGATGTTTTTCAATGGCAAAAATCAATGAATATTGTAAATGCACAAACAGTAATTTCTCCGCATTGCAAGGTGCAATTCTGAATTTTTTTGCTTTTTCCTGCTCCTCTTAGCATGATAAAGATGATTCAAAGAGTGTGAGATGCCAGCTCCTTTCATTCAGTCAGTAGCTTCAAACATTTCTGGTATATGAATAACATGATGTTTTTCAATGGCAAAAATCAATGAATAATGTGAATGCACAAACAGTAATTTCTCCGCATTGCAAGGTGCAATTCTGAAATTTTTTGCTTTTTCCTGCTCCTCTTAGCATGATAAAGAAGATTCAAAGAGAGTGAGATGTCAGCTCACTTCTTTCAGTCAGTAGCTTCAAACATTTATGGACGTTTTTCAATGGCAAAAATCAATGAATATTGTAAATGCACAAACAGTAATTTCTCCGCATTGCAAAGTGCAATTCTGAAATTTTTTGCTTTTTCCTGCTCCTCTTAGCATGATAAAGAAGATTCAAAGAGAGTGAGATGCCAGCTCTTTTCATTCAGTCAGTAGCTTCAAACATTTCTGGTATATAAATAACATGATGTTTTTCAATGGCAAAAATCAATGAATAATGTGAATGCACAAACAGTAATTTCTCCGCATTGCAATGTGCAATTCTGAATTTTTTTGCTTTTTCCTGCTCCTCTTAGCATGATAAAGAAGATTCAAAGAGAGTGAGATGCCAGCTCCTTTCATTCAGTCAGTAGCTTCAAACATTTCTGGACGTTTTTCAATGGCAAAAATCAATGAATATTGTAAATGCACAAAAAGTAATTTCTCCGCATTGCAAGGTGCAATTCTGAAATTTTTTGCTTTTTCCTGCTCCTCTTAGCATGATAAAGAAGATTCAAAGAGAGTGAGATGCCAGCTCTTTTCATTCAGTCAGTAGCTTCAAACATTTCTGGTATATGAATAACATGATGTTTTTCATTGGCAAAAATCAATGAATAATGTGAATGCACAAACAGTAATTTCTCCGCATTGCAAGGTGCAATTCTGAAATTTTTTGCCTTTTCCTGCTCCTCTTAGCATGATAAAGAAGATTCAAAGAGAGTGAGATGCCAGCTCTTTTCATTCTGTCAGTAGCTTCAAACATTTCTGGACGTTTTTCAATGGCAAAAATCAATGAATATTGTAAATGCACAAACAGTAATTTCTCCGCATTGCAAGGTGCAATTCTGAAATTTTTTGCTTTTTTCTGCTCCTCTTAGCATGATAAAGAAGATTCAAAGAGCGTGAGATGCCAGCTCCTTTCATTCCGTCAGTAGCTTCAAACATTTCTGGACGTTTTTCAATGGCAAAAATCAATGAATATTGTAAATGCACAAACAGTAATTTCTCCGCATTGCAAGGTGCAATTCTGAAATTTTTTGCTTTTTCCTGCTCCTCTTAGCATGATAAAGGAGATTCAAAGAGCGTGAGATGCCAGCTCCTTTCATTCCGTCAGTAGCTTCAAACATTTCTGGACGTTTTTCAATGGCAAAAATCAATGAATATTGTAAATGCACAAACAGTAATTTCTCCGCATTGCAAGGTGCAATTCTGAAATTTTTTGCTTTTTCCTGCTCCTCTTAGCATGATAAAGAAGATTCAAAGAGTGTGAGATGCCAGCTCCTTTCATTCAGTCAGTAGCTTCAAACATTTCTGGTATATGAATAACATGATGTTTTTCAATGGCAAAAATCAATGAATAATGTGAATGCACAAACAGTAATTTCTCCGCATTGCAAGGTGCAATTCTGAAATTTTTTGCTTTTTCCTGCTCCTCTTAGCATGATAAAGAAGATTCAAAGAGAGTGAGATGCCAGCTCACTTCTTTCAGTCAGTAGCTTCAAACATTTATGGACGTTTTTCAATGGCAAAAATCAATGAATATTGTAAATGCACAAACAGTAATTTCTCCGCATTGCAAAGTGCAATTCTGAAATTTTTTGCTTTTTCCTGCTCCTCTTAGCATGATAAAGAAGATTCAAAGAGAGTGAGATGCCAGTTCTTTTCATTCAGTCAGTAGCTTCAAACATTTCTGGTATATAAATAACATGATGTTTTTCAATGGCAAAAATCAATGAATAATGTGAATGCACAAACAGTAATTTCTCCGCATTGCAATGTGCAATTCTGAATTTTTTTGCTTTTTCCTGCTCCTCTTAGCATGATAAAGAAGATTCAAAGAGAGTGAGATGCCAGCTCCTTTCATTCAGTCAGTAGCTTCAAACATTTCTGGACGTTTTTCAATGGCAAAAATCAATGAATATTGTAAATGCACAAACAGTAATTTCTCCGCATTGCAAGGTGCAATTCTGAAATTTTTTGCTTTTTCCTGCTCCTCTTAGCATGATAAAGAAGATTCAAAGAGAGTGAGATGCCAGCTCTTTTCATTCAGTCAGTAGCTTCAAACATTTCTGGTATATGAATAACTTGATGTTTTTCAATGGCAAAAATCAATGAATAATGTGAATGCACAAACAGTAATTTCTCCGCATTTCAAGGTGCAATTCTGAAATTTTTTGCTTTTTCCTGCTCCTCTTAGCATGATAAAGAAGATTCAAAGAGGGTGAGATGCCAGCTCCTTTCATTCAGTCAGTAGCTTCAAACATTTCTGGACGTTTTTCAATGGCAAAAATCAATGAATATTGTAAATGCACAAACATTGATTTCTCCGCATTGCAAGGTGCAATTCTGAAATTTTTTGCTTTTTCCTGCTCCTCTTAGCATGATAAAGAAGATTCAAAGAGAGTGAAATGCCAGCTCCTTTCATTCAGTCAGTAGCTTCAAACATTTCTGGTATATGAACAACATGATGTTTTTCAATGGCAAAAATCAATGAATATTGTAAATGCACAAACAGTAATTTCTCCGCATTGCAAGGTGCAATTCTGAATTTTTTTGCTTTTTCCTGCTCCTCTTAGCATGATAAAGAAGATTCAAAGAGAGTGAGATGCCAGCTCTTTTCATTCAGTCAGTAGCTTCAAACATTTCTGGATGTTTTTCAATGGCAAAAATCAATGAATATTGTAAATGCACAAACAGTAATTTCTCCGCATTGCAAGGTGCAATTCTGAATTTTTTTGCTTTTTCCTGCTCCTCTTAGCATGATAAAGATGATTCAAAGAGTGTGAGATGCCAGCTCCTTTCATTCAGTCAGTAGCTTCAAACATTTCTGGTATATGAATAACATGATGTTTTTCAATGGCAAAAATCAATGAATAATGTGAATGCACAAACAGTAATTTCTCCGCATTGCAAGGTGCAATTCTGAAATTTTTTGCTTTTTCCTGCTCCTCTTAGCATGATAAAGAAGATTCAAAGAGAGTGAGATGTCAGCTCACTTCTTTCAGTCAGTAGCTTCAAACATTTATGGACGTTTTTCAATGGCAAAAATCAATGAATATTGTAAATGCACAAACAGTAATTTCTCCTCATTGCAAAGTGCAATTCTGAAATTTTTTGCTTTTTCCTGCTCCTCTTAGCATGATAAAGAAGATTCAAAGAGAGTGAGATGCCAGCTCTTTTCATTCAGTCAGTAGCTTCAAACATTTCTGGTATATAAATAACATGATGTTTTTCAATGGCAAAAATCAATGAATAATGTGAATGCACAAACAGTAATTTCTCCGCATTGCAATGTGCAATTCTGAATTTTTTTGCTTTTTCCTGCTCCTCTTAGCATGATAAAGAAGATTCAAAGAGAGTGAGATGTCAGCTCCTTTCATTCAGTCAGTAGCTTCAAACATTTCTGGACGTTTTTCAATGGCAAAAATCAATGAATATTGTAAATGCACAAAAAGTAATTTCTCCGCATTGCAAGGTGCAATTCTGAAATTTTTTGCTTTTTCCTGCTCCTCTTAGCATGATAAAGAAGATTCAAAGAGAGTGAGATGCCAGCTCTTTTCATTCAGTCAGTAGCTTCAAACATTTCTGGTATATGAATAACATGATGTTTTTCATTGGCAAAAATCAATGAATAATGTGAATGCACAAACAGTAATTTCTCCGCATTGCAAGGTGCAATTCTGAAATTTTTTGCCTTTTCCTGCTCCTCTTAGCATGATAAAGAAGATTCAAAGAGAGTGAGATGCCAGTTCTTTTCATTCTGTCAGTAGCTTCAAACATTTCTGGACGTTTTTCAATGGCAAAAATCAATGAATATTGTAAATGCACAAACAGTAATTTCTCCGCATTGCAAGGTGCAATTCTGAATTTTTTTACTTTTTCCTGCTCCTCTTAGCATGATAAAGAAGATTCAAAGAGAGTGAGATGCCAGCTCTTTTCATTCAGTCAGTAGCTTCAAACAATACTGGATGTTTTTCAATGGCAAAAATCAATGAATATTGTAAATGCACAAACAGTAATTTCTCCACATTGCAAGGTGCAATTCTGAAATTTTTTGCTTTTTCCTGCTCCTCTTAGCATGATAAAGAAGATTCAAAGAGAGTGAGATGCCAGCTCTTTTCATTCAGTCAGTAGCTTCAAACATTTCTGGTATATAAATAACATGATGTTTTTCAATGGCAAAAATCAATGAATAATGTGAATGCACAAACAGTAATTTCTCCGCATTGCAAGGTGCAATTCTGAAATTTTTTGCTTTTTCCTGCTCCTCTTAGCATGATAAAGAAGATTCAAAGAGAGTGAGATGCCTGCTCTTTTCATTCAGTCAGTAGCTTCAAACATTTCTGAACGTTTTTCAATGGCAAAAATCAATGAATATTGTAAATGCACAAACAGTAATTTCTCCGCATTGCAAGGTGCAATTCTGAAATTTTTTGCTTTTTCCTGCTCCTCTTAGCATGATAAAGAAGATTCAAAGAGAGTGAGATGCCAGCTCTTTTCATTCAGTCAGTAGCTTCAAACATTTCTGGTATATGAATAACATGATGTTTTTCAATGGCAAAAATCAATGAATAATGTGAATGCACAAACAGTAATTTCTCCGCATTGCAAGGTGCAATTCTGAATTTTTTTGCTTTTTCCTGCTACTCTTAGCATGATAAAGAAGATTCAAAGAGAGTGAGATGCCAGCTCCTTTCATTCAGTCAGTAGCTTCAAACATTTCTGGTATATGAACAACATGATGTTTTTCAATGGCAAAAATCAATGAATAATGTGAATGCACAAACAGTAATTTCTCCTCATTCCAAGGTGCAATTCTGAAATTTTTTGCTTTTTCCTGCTCCTCTTAGCATGATAAAGAAGATTGAAAGAGCGTGAGATGCCAGCTCCTTTCATTCCGTCAGTAGCTTCAAACATTTCTGGACGTTTTTCAATGGCAAAAATCAATGAATATTGTAAATGCACAAACAGTAATTTCTCCGCATTGCAAGGTGCAATTCTGAATTTTTTTGCTTTTTCCTGCTCCTCTTAGCATGATAAAGAAGATTGAAAGAGCGTGAGATGCCAGCTCCTTTCATTCCGTCAGTAGCTTCAAACATTTCTGGACGTTTTTCAATGGCAAAAATCAATGAATATTGTAAATGCACAAACAGTAATTTCTCCGCATTGCAAGGTGCAATTCTGAAATTTTTTGCTTTTTCCTGCTCCTCTTAGCATGATAAAGAAGATTCAAAGAGCGTGAGATGCCAGCTCCTTTCATTCAGTCAGTAGCTTCAAACATTTCTGGTATATGAATAACATGATGTTTTTCAATGGCAAAAATCAATGAATAATGTGAATGCACAAACAGTAATTTCTCCGCATTGCAAGGTGCAATTCTGAAATTTTTTGCTTTTTCCTGCTCCTCTTAGCATGATAAAGAAGATTCAAAGAGAGCGAGATGCCAGCTCATTTCTTTCAGTCAGTAGCTTCAAACATTTATGGACGTTTTTCAATGGCAAAAATCAATGAATATTGTAAATGCACAAACAGTAATTTCTCCGCATTGCAAAGTGCAATTCTGAAATTTTTTGCTTTTTCCTGCTCCTCTTAGCATGATAAAGAAGATTCAAAGAGAGTGAGATGCCAGCTCTTTTCATTCAGTCAGTAGCTTCAAACATTTCTGGTATATAAATAACATGATGTTTTTCAATGGCAAAAATCAATGAATAATGTGAATGCACAAACAGTAATTTCTCCGCATTGCAAGGTGCAATTCTGAATTTTTTTGCTTTTTCCTGCTCCTCTTAGCATGATAAAGAAGATTCAAAGAGAGTGAGATGCCAGCTCCTTTCATTCAGTCAGTAGCTTCAAACATTTCTGGACGTTTTTCAATGGCAAAAATCAATGAATATTGTAAATGCACAAACAGTAATTTCTCCGCATTGCAAGGTGCAATTCTGAAATTTTTTGCTTTTTCCTGCTCCTCTTAGCATGATAAAGAAGATTCAAAGAGAGTGAGATGCCAGCTCTTTTCATTCAGTCAGTAGCTTCAAACATTTCTGGTATATGAATAACATGATGTTTTTCAATGGCAAAAATCAATGAATAATGTGAATGCACAATCAGTAATTTCTCCGCATTGCAAGGTGCAATTCTGAAATTTTTTGCTTTTTCCTGCTCCTCTTAGCATGATAAAGAAGATTCAAAGAGAGTGAGATGCCAGCTCCTTTCATTCCGTCAGTAGCTTCAAACATTTCTGGACGTTTTTCAATGGCAAAAATCAATGAATATTGTAAATGCACAAACAGTAATTTCTCCGCATTGCAAGGTGCAATTCTGAATTTTTTTGCTTTTTCCTGCTCCTCTTAGCATGATAAAGAAGATTGAAAGAGCGTGAGATGCCAGCTCCTTTCATTCCGTCAGTAGCTTCAAACATTTCTGGACGTTTTTCAATGGCAAAAATCAATGAATATTGTAAATGCACAAACAGTAATTTCTCCGCATTGCAAGGTGCAATTCTGAAATTTTTTGCTTTTTCCTGCTCCTCTTAGCATGATAAAGAAGATTCAAAGAGCGTGAGATGCCAGCTCCTTTCATTCAGTCAGTAGCTTCAAACATTTCTGGTATATGAATAACATGATGTTTTTCAATGGCAAAAATCAATGAATAATGTGAATGCACAAACAGTAATTTCTCCGCATTGCAAGGTGCAATTCTGAAATTTTTTGCTTTTTCCTGCTCCTCTTAGCATGATAAAGAAGATTCAAAGAGAGTGAGATGCCAGCTCATTTCTTTCAGTCAGTAGCTTCAAACATTTATGGACGTTTTTCAATGGCAAAAATCAATGAATATTGTAAATGCACAAACAGTAATTTCTCCGCATTGCAAAGTGCAATTCTGAAATTTTTTGCTTTTTCCTGCTCCTCTTAGCATGATAAAGAAGATTCAAAGAGAGTGAGATTCCAGCTCTTTTCATTCAGTCAGTAGCTTCAAACATTTCTGGTATATAAATAACATGATGTTTTTCAATGGCAAAAATCAATGAATAATGTGAATGCACAAACAGTAATTTCTCCGCATTGCAAGGTGCAATTCTGAAATTTTTTGCCTTTTCCTGCTCCTCTTAGCATGATAAAGAAGATTCAAAGAGAGTGAGATGCCAGCTCTTTTCATTCTGTCAGTAGCTTCAAACATTTCTGGACGTTTTTCAATGGCAAAAATCAATGAATAATGTAAATGCACAAACAGTAATTTCTCCGCATTGCAAGGTGCAATTCTGAAATTTTTTGCTTTTTTCTGCTCCTCTTAGCATGATAAAGAAGATTCAAAGAGCGTGAGATGCCAGCTCCTTTCATTCCGTCAGTAGCTTCAAACATTTCTGGACGTTTTTCAATGGCAAAAATCAATGAATATTGTAAATGCACAAACAGTAATTTCTCCGCATTGCAAGGTGCAATTCTGAATTTTTTTACTTTTTCCTGCTCCTCTTAGCATGATAAAGAAGATTCAAAGAGAGTGAGATGCCAGCTCTTTTCATTCAGTCAGTAGCTTCAAACAATTCTGGATGTTTTTCAATGGCAAAAATCAATGAATATTGTAAATGCACAAACAGTAATTTCTAAACATTGCAAGGTGCAATTCTGAAATTTTTTGCTTTTTCCTGCTCCTCTTAGCATGATAAAGAAGATTCAAAGAGAGTGAGATGCCAGCTCTTTTCATTCAGTCAGTAGCTTCAAACATTTCTGGTATATAAATAACATGATGTTTTTCAATGGCAAAAATCAATGAATAATGTGAATGCACAAACAGTAATTTCTCCGCATTGCAAGTGCAATTCTGAAATTTTTTGCTTTTTCCTGCTCCTCTTAGCATGATAAAGAAGATTCAAAGAGAGTGAGATGCCTGCTCTTTTCATTCAGTCAGTAGCTTCAAACATTTCTGAACGTTTTTCAATGGCAAAAATCAATGAATATTGTAAATGCACAAACAGTAATTTCTCCGCATTGCAAGGTGCAATTCTGAAATTTTTTGCTTTTTCCTGCTCCTCTTAGCATGATAAAGAAGATTCAAAGAGAGTGAGATGCCAGCTCTTTTCATTCAGTCAGTAGCTTCAAACATTTCTGGTATATGAATAACATGATGTTTTTCAATGGCAAAAATCAATGAATAATGTGAATGCACAAACAGTAATTTCTCCGCATTGCAAGGTGCAATTCTGAATTTTTTTGCTTTTTCCTGCTCCTCTTAGCATGATAAAGAAGATTCAAAGAGAGTGAGATGCCAGCTCCTTTCATTCAGTCAGTAGCTTCAAACATTTCTGGTATATGAACAACATGATGTTTTTCAATGGCAAAAATCAATGAATAATGTGAATGCACAAACAGTAATTTCTCCTCATTCCAAGGTGCAATTCTGAAATTTTTTGCTTTTTCCTGCTCCTCTTAGCATGATAAAGAAGATTGAAAGAGCGTGAGATGCCAGCTCCTTTCATTCCGTCAGTAGCTTCAAACATTTCTGGACGTTTTTCAATGGCAAAAATCAATGAATATTGTAAATGCACAAACAGTAATTTCTCCGCATTGCAAGGTGCAATTCTGAAATTTTTTGCTTTTTCCTGCTCCTCTTAGCATGATAAAGAAGATTCAAAGAGCATGAGATGCCAGCTCCTTTCATTCAGTCAGTAGCTTCAAACATTTCTTGTATATGAATAACATGATGTTTTTCAATGGCAAAAATCAATGAATAATGTGAATGCACAAACAGTAATTTCTCCGCATTGCAAGGTACAATTCTGAAATTTTTTGCTTTTTCCTGCTCCTCTTAGCATGATAAAGAAGATTCAAAGAGAGTGAGATGCCAGCTCATTTCTTTCAGTCAGTAGCTTCAAACATTTATGGACGTTTTTCAATGGCAAAAATCAATGAATATTGTAAATGCACAAACAGTAATTTCTCCGCATTGCAAAGTGCAATTCTGAAATTTTTTGCTTTTTCCTGCTCCTCTTAGCATGATAAAGAAGATTCAAAGAGAGTGAGATGCCAGCTCTATTCATTTAGTCAGTAGCTTCAAACATTTCTGGTATATAAATAACATGATGTTTTTCAATGGCAAAAATCAATGAATAATGTGAATGCACAAACAGTAATTTCTCCGCATTGCAAGGTGCAATTCTGAATTTTTTTGCTTTTTCCTGCTCCTCTTAGCATGATAAAGAAGATTCAAAGAGAGTGAGATGCCAGCTCCTTTCATTCAGTCAGTAGCTTCAAACATTTCTGGACGTTTTTCAATGGCAAAAATCAATGAATATTGTAAATGCACAAACAGTAATTTCTCCGCATTGCAAGGTGCAATTCTGAAATTTTTTGCTTTTTCCTGCTCCTCTTAGCATGATAAAGAAGATTCAAAGAGAGTGAGATGCCAGCTCTTTTCATTCAGTCAGTAGCTTCAAACATTTCTGGTATATGAATAACATGATGTTTTTCAATGGCAAAAATCAATGAATAATGTGAATGCACAATCAGTAATTTCTCCGCATTGCAAGGTGCAATTCTGAAATTTTTTGCTTTTTCCTGCTCCTCTTAGCATGATAAAGAAGATTCAAAGAGAGTGAGATGCCAGCTCCTTTCATTCCGTCAGTAGCTTCAAACATTTCTGGACGTTTTTCAATGGCAAAAATCAATGAATATTGTAAATGCACAAACAGTAATTTCTCCGCATTGCAAGGTGCAATTCTGAATTTTTTTGCTTTTTCCTGCTCCTCTTAGCATGATAAAGAAGATTGAAAGAGCGTGAGATGCCAGCTCCTTTCATTCCGTCAGTAGCTTCAAACATTTCTGGACGTTTTTCAATGGCAAAAATCAATGAATATTGTAAATGCACAAACAGTAATTTCTCCGCATTGCAAGGTGCAATTCTGAAATTTTTTGCTTTTTCCTGCTCCTCTTAGCATGATAAAGAAGATTCAAAGAGCGTGAGATGCCAGCTCCTTTCATTCAGTCAGTAGCTTCAAACATTTCTGGTATATGAATAACATGATGTTTTTCAATGGCAAAAATCAATGAATAATGTGAATGCACAAACAGTAATTTCTCCGCATTGCAAGGTGCAATTCTGAAATTTTTTGCTTTTTCCTGCTCCTCTTAGCATGATAAAGAAGATTCAAAGAGAGTGAGATGCCAGCTCACTTCTTTCAGTCAGTAGCTTCAAACATTTATGGACGTTTTTCAATGGCAAAAATCAATGAATATTGTAAATGCACAAACAGTAATTTCTCCGCATTGCAAAGTGCAATTCTGAAATTTTTTGCTTTTTCCTGCTCCTCTTAGCATGATAAAGAAGATTCAAAGAGAGTGAAATGCCAGCTCCTTTCATTCAGTCAGTAGCTTCAAACATTTCTGGTATATGAACAACATGATGTTTTTCAATGGCAAAAATCAATGAATAATGTGAATGCACAAACAGTAATTTCTCCGCATTGCAAGGTGCAATTCTGAAATTTTTTGCCTTTTCCTGCTCCTCTTAGCATGATAAAGAAGATTCAAAGAGAGTGAGATGCCAGCTCTTTTCATTCTGTCAGTAGCTTCAAACATTTCTGGACGTTTTTCAATGGCAAAAATCAATGAATATTGTAAATGCACAAACAGTAATTTCTCCGCATTGCAAGGTGCAATTCTGAAATTTTTTGCTTTTTCCGGCTCCTCTTAGCATGATAAAGAAGATTCAAAGAGCGTGAGATGCCAGCTCCTTTCATTCCGTCTGTAGCTTCAAACATTTCTGGACGTTTTTCAATGGCAAAAATCAATGAATATTGTAAATGCACAAACAGTAATTTCTCCGCATTGCAAGGTGCAATTCTGAATTTTTTTGCTTTTTCCTGCTCCTCTTAGCATGATAAAGAAGATTCAAAGAGAGTGAGATTCCAGCTCTTTTCATTCAGTCAGTAGCTTCAAACATTTCTGGATGTTTTTCAATGGCAAAAATCAATGAATATTGTAAATGCACAAACAGTAATTTCTCCGCATTGCAAGGTGCAATTCTGAAATTTTTTGCTTTTTCCTGCTCCTCTTAGCATGATAAAGAAGATTAAAAGAGTGTGAGATGCCAGCTCCTTTCATTCAGTCAGTAGCTTCAAACATTTCTGGTATATGAATAGCATGATGTTTTTCAATGGCAAAAATCAATGAAAAATGTGAATGCACAAACAGTAATTTCTCCGCATTGCAAGGTGCAATTCTGAAATTTTTTGATTTTTCCTGCTCCTCTTAGCATGATAAAGAAGATTCAAAGAGAGTGAGATGCCAGCTCACTTCTTTCAGTCAGTAGCTTCAAACATTTATGGACGTTTTTCAATGGCAAAAATCAATGAATATTGTAAATGCACAAACAGTAATTTCTCCGCATTGCAAAGTGCAATTCTGAAATTTTTTGCTTTTTCCTGCTCCTCTTAGCATGATAAAGAAGATTCAAAGAGAGTGAGATGCCAGCTCTTTTCATTCAGTCAGTAGCTTCAAACATTTCTGGTATATAAATAACATGATGTTTTTCAATGGCAAAAATCAATGAATAATGTGAATGCACAAACAGTAATTTCTCCGCATTGCAAGGTGCAATTCTGAAATTTTTTGCTTTTTCCTGCTCCTCTTAGCATGATAAAGAAGATTCAAAGAGAGTGAGATGCCAGCTCTTTTCATTCAGTCAGTAGCTTCAAACATTTCTGAACGTTTTTCAATGGCAAAAATCAATGAATATTGTAAATGCACAAACAGTAATTTCTCCGCATTGCAAGGTGCAATTCTGAAATTTTTTGCTTTTTCCTGCTCCTTATCATGATAAAGAAGATTCAAAGAGAGTGAGATGCCAGCTCTTTTCATTCAGTCAGTAGCTTCAAACATTTCTGGTATATGAATAACATGATGTTTTTCAATGGCAAAAATCAATGAATAATGTGAATGCACAAACAGTAATTTCTCCGCATTGCAAAGTGCAATTCTGAAATTTTTTGCTTTTTCCTGCTCCTCTTAGCATGATAAAGAAGATTCAAAGAGAGTGAGATGCCAGCTCCTTTCATTCAGTCAGTAGCTTCAAACATTTCTGGTATATGAACAACATGATGTTTTTCAATGGCAAAAATCAATGAATAATGAGAATGCACAAACAGTAATTTCTCCGCATTCCAACGTGCAATTCTTAAATTTTTTGCTTTTTCCTGCTCCTCTTAGCATGATAAAGAAGATTCAAAGAGAGTGAGATGCCAGCTCCTTTCATTCAGTCATTAGCTTCAAACATTTCTGGACGTTTTTCAATGGCAAAAATCAATGAATATTGTAAATTCACAAACATTGATTTCTCCGCATTGCAAGGTGCAATTCTGAAATTTTTTGCCTTTTCCTTCTCCTCTTAGCATGATAAAGAAGATTCAAAGACAGTGAGATGCCAGCTCTTTTCATTCAGTCAGTATCTTCAAACATTTCTGGTATATGAATAACATGATGTTTTTCAATGGCAAAAATCAATGAATATTGTAAATGCACAAACAGTAATTTCTCCGCATTGCAAAGTGCAATTCTGAAATTTTTTGCTTTTTCCTGCTCCTCTTAGCATGATAAAGAAGATTCAAAGAGAGTGAGATGCCAGCTCATTTCTTTCAGTCAGTAGCTTCAAACATTTATGGACGTTTTTCAATGGCAAAAATCAATGAATATTGTAAATGCACAAACAGTAATTTCTCCGCATTGCAAAGTGCAATTCTGAAATTTTTTGCTTTTTCCTGCTCCTCTTAGCATGATAAAGAAGATTCAAAGAGAGTGAGATGCCAGCTCTTTTCATTCAGTCAGTAGCTTCAAACATTTCTGGTATATGAATAACATGATGTTTTTCAATGGCAAAAATCAATGAATAATGTGAATGCACAAACAGTAATTTCTCCGCATTGCAAGGTGCAATTCTGAAATTTTTTGCTTTTTCCTGCTCCTCTTAGCATGATAAAGAAGATTCAAAGAGAGTGAGATGCCAGATCCTTTCATTCAGTCAGTAGCTTCAAACATTTCTGGACGTTTTTCAATGGCAAAAATCAATGAATATTGTAAATGCACAAACATTGATTTCTCCGCATTGCAAGGTGCAATTCTGAAATTTTTTGCTTTTTCCTGCTCCTCTTAGCATGATAAAGAAGATTCAAAGAGAGTGAAATGCCAGCTCCTTTCATTCAGTCAGTAGCTTCAAACATTTCTGGTATATGAACAACATGATGTTTTTCAATGGCAAAAATCAATGAATAATGTGAATGCACAAACAGTAATTTCTCCACATTGCAAGGTGCAATTCTGAATTTTTTTGCCTTTTCCTGCTCCTCTTAGCATGATAAAGAAGATTCAAAGAGAGTGAGATGCCAGCTCTTTTCATTCTGTCAGTAGCTTCAAACATTTCTGGACGTTTTTCAATGGCAAAAATCAATGAATATTGTAAATGCACAAACAGTAATTTCTCCGCATTGCAAGGTGCAATTCTGAAATTTTTTGCTTTTTCCTGCTCCTCTTAGCATGATAAAGAAGATTCAAAGAGCGTGAGATGCCAGCTCCTTTCATTCCGTCAGTAGCTTCAAACATTTCTGGACGTTTTTCAATGGCAAAAATCAATGAATATTGTAAATGCATAAACAGTAATTTCTCCGCATTGCAAGGTGCAATTCTGAATTTTTTTGCTTTTTCCTGCTCCTCTTAGCATGATAAAGAAGATTCAAAGAAAGTGAGATGCCAGCTCTTTTCATTCAGTCAGTAGCTTCAAACATTTCTGGATGTTTTTCAATGGCAAAAATCAATGAATATTGTAAATGCACAAACCGTAATTTCTCCGCATTGCAAGGTGCAATTCTGAAATTTTTTGCTTTTTCCTGCTCCTCTTAGCATGATAAAGAAGATTCAAAGAGTGTGAGATGCCAGCTCCTTTCATTCAGTCAGTAGCTTCAAACATTTCTGGTATATGAATAACATGATGTTTTTCAAGGGCAAAAATCAATGAATAATGTGAATGCACAAACAGTAATTTCTCCGCATTGCAAGGTGCAATTCTGAAATTTTTTGCTTTTTCCTGCTCCTATTAGCATGATAAAGAAGATTCAAAGAGAGTGAGATGCCAGCTCACTTCTTTTAGTCAGTAGCTTCAAACATTTATGGACGTTTTTCAATGGCAAAAATCAATGAATATTGTAAATGCACAAACAGTAATTTCTCCGCATTGCAAAGTGCAATTCTGAAATTTTTTGCTTTTTCCTGCTCCTCTTAGCATGATAAAGAAGATTCAAAGAGAGTGAGATGCCAGCTCTTTTCATTCAGTCAGTAGCTTCAAACATTTCTGGTATATGAACAACATGATGTTTTTCAATGGCAAAAATCAATGAATAATGTGAATGCACAAACAGTAATTTCTCCGCATTGCAAGGTGCAATTCTGAAATTTTTTGCCTTTTCCTGCTTGTCTTAGCATGATAAAGAAGATTCAAAGAGAGTGAGATGCCAGCTCCTTTCATTCAGTCAGTAGCTTCAAACATTTCTGGACGTTTTTCAATGGCAAAAATCAATGAATATTGTAAATGCACAAACATTGATTTCTCCGCATTGCAAGGTGCAATTCTGAAATTTTTTGCTTTTTCCTGCTCCTCTTAGCATGATAAAGAAGATTCAAAGAGAGTGAAATGCCAGCTCCTTTCATTCAGTCAGTAGCTTCAAACATTTCTGGTATATGAACAACATGATGTTTTTCAATGGCAAAAATCAATGAATAATGTTAATGCACAAACAGTAATTTCTCCGCATTGCAAGGTGCAATTCTGAAATTTTTTGCCTTTTCCTGCTCCTCTTAGCATGATAAAGAAGATTCAAAGAGAGTGAGATGCCAGCTCTTTTCATTCTGTCAGTAGCTTCAAACATTTCTGGACGTTTTTCAATGGCAAAAATCAATGAATATTGTAAATGCACAAACAGTAATTTCTCCGCATTGCAAGGTGCAATTCTGAAATTTTTTGCTTTTTCCGGCTCCTCTTAGCATGATAAAGAAGATTCAAAGAGCGTGAGATGCCAGCTCTTTTCATTCCGTCTGTAGCTTCAAACATTTCTGGACGTTTTTCAATGGCAAAAATCAATGAATATTGTAAATGCACAAACAGTAATTTCTCCGCATTGCAAGGTGCAATTCTGAATTTTTTTGCTTTTTCCTGCTCCTCTTAGCATGATAAAGAAGATTCAAAGAGAGTGAGATTCCAGCTCTTTTCATTCAGTCAGTAGCTTCAAACATTTCTGGATGTTTTTCAATGGCAAAAATCAATGAATATTGTAAATGCACAAACAGTAATTTCTCCGCATTGCAAGGTGCAATTCTGAAATTTTTTGCTTTTTCCTGCTCCTCTTAGCATGATAAAGAAGATTCAAAGAGTGTGAGATGCCAGCTCCTTTCATTCAGTCAGTAGCTTCAAACATTTCTGGTATATGAATAACATGATGTTTTTCAATGGCAAAAATCAATGAATAATGTGAATGCACAAACAGTAATTTCTCCGCATTGCAAGGTGCAATTCTGAAATTTTTTGCTTTTTCCTGCTCCTCTTAGCATGATAAAGAAGATTCAAAGAGAGTGAGATGCCAGCTCACTTCTTTCAGTCAGTAGCTTCAAACATTTATGGACGTTTTTCAATGGCAAAAATCAATGAATATTGTAAATGCACAAACAGTAATTTCTCCGCATTGCAAAGTGCAATTCTGAAATTTTTTGCTTTTTCCTGCTCCTCTTAGCATGATAAAGAAGATTCAAAGAGAGTGAGATGCCAGCACTTTTCATTCAATCAGTAGCTTCAAACATTTCTGAACAATTTTCAATGGCAAAAATCAATGAATATTGTAAATGCACAAACAGTAATTTCTCCACATTGCAAGGTGCAATTCTGAAATTTTTTGCTTTTTCCTGCTCCTCTTAGCATGATAAAGAAGATTCAAAGAGAGTGAGATGCCAGCTCTTTTCATTCAGTCAGTAGCTTCAAACATTTCTGGTATATGAATAACATGATGTTTTTCAATGGCAAAAATCAATGAATAATGTGAATGCACAAACAGTAATTTCTCCGCATTGCAAGGTGCAATTCTGAAATTTTTTGCTTTTTCCTGCTCCTCTTAGCATGATAAAGAAGATTCAAAGAGAGTGAGATGCCAGCTCATTTCATTCAGTCAGTAGCTTCAAACATTTCTGGTATATGAATAACATGATATTTTTCAATGGCAAAAATCAATGAATAATGTGAATGCACAAACAGTAATTTCTCCGCATTCCAAGGTGCAATTCTGAAATTTTTTTGCTTTTTCCTGCTCCTCTTAGCATGATAAAGTAGATTCAAAGAGAGTGAGATGCCAACTCCTTTCATTCAGTCAGTAGCTTCAAACATTTCTGGACGTTTTTCAATGGCAAAAATTAATGAATAGTGTAAATGCACAAACATTGATTTCTCCGCATTGCAAGGTGCAATTCTGAAATTTTTTGCTTTTTCCTGCTCCTCTTAGCATGATAAAGAAGATTCAAAGAGAGTGAGATGCCAGCTCTTTTCATTCAGTCAGTAGCTTCAAACATTTCTGGTATATGAATAACATGATGTTTTTCAATGGCAAAAATCAATGAATAATGTGAATGCACAAACAGTAATTTCTCCGCATTGCAAGGTGCAATTCTGAAATTTTTTGCTTTTTCCTGCTCCTATTAGCATGATAAAGAAGATTCAAAGAGAGTGAGATGCCAGCTCACTTCTTTTAGTCAGTAGCTTCAAACATTTATGGACGTTTTTCAATGGCAAAAATCAATGAATATTGTAAATGCACAAACAGTAATTTCTCCGCATTGCAAAGTGCAATTCTGAAATTTTTTGCTTTTTCCTGCTCCTCTTAGCATGATAAAGAAGATTCAAAGAGAGTGAGATGCCAGCTCTTTTCATTCAGTCAGTAGCTTCAAACATTTCTGGTATATGAACAACATGATGTTTTTCAATGGCAAAAATCAATGAATAATGTGAATGCACAAACAGTAATTTCTCCGCATTGCAAGGTGCAATTCTGAAATTTTTTGCCTTTTCCTGCTTGTCTTAGCATGATAAAGAAGATTCAAAGAGAGTGAGATGCCAGCTCCTTTCATTCAGTCAGTAGCTTCAAACATTTCTGGTATATGAACAACATGATGTTTTTCAATGGCAAAAATCAATGAATAATGTTAATGCACAAACAGTAATTTCTCCGCATTGCAAGGTGCAATTCTGAAATTTTTTGCCTTTTCCTGCTCCTCTTAGCATGATAAAGAAGATTCAAAGAGAGTGAGATGCCAGCTCTTTTCATTCTGTCAGTAGCTTCAAACATTTCTGGACGTTTTTCAATGGCAAAAATCAATGAATATTGTAAATGCACAAACAGTAATTTCTCCGCATTGCAAGGTGCAATTCTGAAATTTTTTGCTTTTTCCGGCTCCTCTTAGCATGATAAAGAAGATTCAAAGAGCGTGAGATGCCAGCTCTTTTCATTCCGTCTGTAGCTTCAAACATTTCTGGACGTTTTTCAATGGCAAAAATCAATGAATATTGTAAATGCACAAACAGTAATTTCTCCGCATTGCAAGGTGCAATTCTGAATTTTTTTGCTTTTTCCTGCTCCTCTTAGCATGATAAAGAAGATTCAAAGAGAGTGAGATTCCAGCTCTTTTCATTCAGTCAGTAGCTTCAAACATTTCTGGATGTTTTTCAATGGCAAAAATCAATGAATATTGTAAATGCACAAACAGTAATTTCTCCGCATTGCAAGGTGCAATTCTGAAATTTTTTGCTTTTTCCTGCTCCTCTTAGCATGATAAAGAAGATTCAAAGAGTGTGAGATGCCAGCTCCTTTCATTCAGTCAGTAGCTTCAAACATTTCTGGTATATGAATAACATGATGTTTTTCAATGGCAAAAATCAATGAATAATGTGAATGCACAAACAGTAATTTCTCCGCATTGCAAGGTGCAATTCTGAAATTTTTTGCTTTTTCCTGCTCCTCTTAGCATGATAAAGAAGATTCAAAGAGAGTGAGATGCCAGCTCTTTTCATTCAGTCAGTAGCTTCAAACATTTCTGGTATATGAACAACATGATGTTTTTCAATGGCAAAAATCAATGAATAATGTTAATGCACAAACAGTAATTTCTCCGCATTGCAAGGTGCAATTCTGAAATTTTTTGCCTTTTCCTGCTCCTCTTAGCATGATAAAGAAGATTCAAAGAGAGTGAGATGCCAGCTCTTTTCATTCTGTCAGTAGCTTCAAACATTTCTGGACGTTTTTCAATGGCAAAAATCAATGAATATTGTAAATGCACAAACAGTAATTTCTCCGCATTGCAAGGTGCAATTCTGAAATTTTTTGCTTTTTCCGGCTCCTCTTAGCATGATAAAGAAGATTCAAAGAGCGTGAGATGCCAGCTCTTTTCATTCCGTCTGTAGCTTCAAACATTTCTGGACGTTTTTCAATGGCAAAAATCAATGAATATTGTAAATGCACAAACAGTAATTTCTCCGCATTGCAAGGTGCAATTCTGAATTTTTTTGCTTTTTCCTGCTCCTCTTAGCATGATAAAGAAGATTCAAAGAGAGTGAGATTCCAGCTCTTTTCATTCAGTCAGTAGCTTCAAACATTTCTGGATGTTTTTCAATGGCAAAAATCAATGAATATTGTAAATGCACAAACAGTAATTTCTCCGCATTGCAAGGTGCAATTCTGAAATTTTTTGCTTTTTCCTGCTCCTCTTAGCATGATAAAGAAGATTCAAAGAGTGTGAGATGCCAGCTCCTTTCATTCAGTCAGTAGCTTCAAACATTTCTGGTATATGAATAACATGATGTTTTTCAATGGCAAAAATCAATGAATAATGTGAATGCACAAACAGTAATTTCTCCGCATTGCAAGGTGCAATTCTGAAATTTTTTGCTTTTCCCTGCTCCTCTTAGCATGATAAAGAAGATTCAAAGAGAGTGAGATGCCAGCTCACTTCTTTCAGTCAGTAGCTTCAAACATTTATGGACGTTTTTCAATGGCAAAAATCAATGAATATTGTAAATGCACAAACAGTAATTTCTCCGCATTGCAAAGTGCAATTCTGAAATTTTTTGCTTTTTCCTGCTCCTCTTAGCATGATAAAGAAGATTCAAAGAGAGTGAGATGCCAGCACTTTTCATTCAATCAGTAGCTTCAAACATTTCTGAACAATTTTCAATGGCAAAAATCAATGAATATTGTAAATGCACAAACAGTAATTTCTCCACATTGCAAGGTGCAATTCTGAAATTTTTTGCTTTTTCCTGCTCCTCTTAGCATGATAAAGAAGATTCAAAGAGAGTGAGATGCCAGCTCTTTTCATTCAGTCAGTAGCTTCAAACATTTCTGGTATATGAATAACATGATGTTTTTCAATGGCAAAAATCAATGAATAATGTGAATGCACAAACAGTAATTTCTCCGCATTGCAAGGTGCAATTCTGAAATTTTTTGCTTTTTCCTGCTCCTCTTAGCATGATAAAGAAGATTCAAAGAGAGTGAGATGCCAGATCCTTTCATTCAGTCAGTAGCTTCAAACATTTCTGGACGTTTTTCAATGGCAAAAATCAATGAATATTGTAAATGCACAAACATTGATTTCTCCGCATTGCAAGGTGCAATTCTGAAATTTTTTGCTTTTTCCTGCTCCTCTTAGCATGATAAAGAAGATTCAAAGAGAGTGAAATGCCAGCTCCTTTCATTCAGTCAGTAGCTTCAAACATTTCTGGTATATGAACAACATGATGTTTTTCAATGGCAAAAATCAATGAATAATGTGAATGCACAAACAGTAATTTCTCCACATTGCAAGGTGCAATTCTGAATTTTTTTGCCTTTTCCTGCTCCTCTTAGCATGATAAAGAAGATTCAAAGAGAGTGAGATGCCAGCTCTTTTCATTCTGTCAGTAGCTTCAAACATTTCTGGACGTTTTTCAATGGCAAAAATCAATGAATATTGTAAATGCACAAACAGTAATTTCTCCGCATTGCAAGGTGCAATTCTGAAATTTTTTGCTTTTTCCTGCTCCTCTTAGCATGATAAAGAAGATTCAAAGAGCGTGAGATGCCAGCTCCTTTCATTCCGTCAGTAGCTTCAAACATTTCTGGACGTTTTTCAATGGCAAAAATCAATGAATATTGTAAATGCATAAACAGTAATTTCTCCGCATTGCAAGGTGCAATTCTGAATTTTTTTGCTTTTTCCTGCTCCTCTTAGCATGATAAAGAAGATTCAAAGAAAGTGAGATGCCAGCTCTTTTCATTCAGTCAGTAGCTTCAAACATTTCTGGATGTTTTTCAATGGCAAAAATCAATGAATATTGTAAATGCACAAACCGTAATTTCTCCGCATTGCAAGGTGCAATTCTGAAATTTTTTGCTTTTTCCTGCTCCTCTTAGCATGATAAAGAAGATTCAAAGAGTGTGAGATGCCAGCTCCTTTCATTCAGTCAGTAGCTTCAAACATTTCTGGTATATGAATAACATGATGTTTTTCAAGGGCAAAAATCAATGAATAATGTGAATGCACAAACAGTAATTTCTCCGCATTGCAAGGTGCAATTCTGAAATTTTTTGCTTTTTCCTGCTCCTATTAGCATGATAAAGAAGATTCAAAGAGAGTGAGATGCCAGCTCACTTCTTTTAGTCAGTAGCTTCAAACATTTATGGACGTTTTTCAATGGCAAAAATCAATGAATATTGTAAATGCACAAACAGTAATTTCTCCGCATTGCAAAGTGCAATTCTGAAATTTTTTGCTTTTTCCTGCTCCTCTTAGCATGATAAAGAAGATTCAAAGAGAGTGAGATGCCAGCTCTTTTCATTCAGTCAGTAGCTTCAAACATTTCTGGTATATGAACAACATGATGTTTTTCAATGGCAAAAATCAATGAATAATGTGAATGCACAAACAGTAATTTCTCCGCATTGCAAGGTGCAATTCTGAAATTTTTTGCCTTTTCCTGCTTGTCTTAGCATGATAAAGAAGATTCAAAGAGAGTGAGATGCCAGCTCCTTTCATTCAGTCAGTAGCTTCAAACATTTCTGGACGTTTTTCAATGGCAAAAATCAATGAATATTGTAAATGCACAAACATTGATTTCTCCGCATTGCAAGGTGCAATTCTGAAATTTTTTGCTTTTTCCTGCTCCTCTTAGCATGATAAAGAAGATTCAAAGAGAGTGAAATGCCAGCTCCTTTCATTCAGTCAGTAGCTTCAAACATTTCTGGTATATGAACAACATGATGTTTTTCAATGGCAAAAATCAATGAATAATGTTAATGCACAAACAGTAATTTCTCCGCATTGCAAGGTGCAATTCTGAAATTTTTTGCCTTTTCCTGCTCCTCTTAGCATGATAAAGAAGATTCAAAGAGAGTGAGATGCCAGCTCTTTTCATTCTGTCAGTAGCTTCAAACATTTCTGGACGTTTTTCAATGGCAAAAATCAATGAATATTGTAAATGCACAAACAGTAATTTCTCCGCATTGCAAGGTGCAATTCTGAAATTTTTTGCTTTTTCCGGCTCCTCTTAGCATGATAAAGAAGATTCAAAGAGCGTGAGATGCCAGCTCTTTTCATTCCGTCTGTAGCTTCAAACATTTCTGGACGTTTTTCAATGGCAAAAATCAATGAATATTGTAAATGCACAAACAGTAATTTCTCCGCATTGCAAGGTGCAATTCTGAATTTTTTTGCTTTTTCCTGCTCCTCTTAGCATGATAAAGAAGATTCAAAGAGAGTGAGATTCCAGCTCTTTTCATTCAGTCAGTAGCTTCAAACATTTCTGGATGTTTTTCAATGGCAAAAATCAATGAATATTGTAAATGCACAAACAGTAATTTCTCCGCATTGCAAGGTGCAATTCTGAAATTTTTTGCTTTTTCCTGCTCCTCTTAGCATGATAAAGAAGATTCAAAGAGTGTGAGATGCCAGCTCCTTTCATTCAGTCAGTAGCTTCAAACATTTCTGGTATATGAATAACATGATGTTTTTCAATGGCAAAAATCAATGAATAATGTGAATGCACAAACAGTAATTTCTCCGCATTGCAAGGTGCAATTCTGAAATTTTTTGCTTTTTCCTGCTCCTCTTAGCATGATAAAGAAGATTCAAAGAGAGTGAGATGCCAGCTCACTTCTTTCAGTCAGTAGCTTCAAACATTTATGGACGTTTTTCAATGGCAAAAATCAATGAATATTGTAAATGCACAAACAGTAATTTCTCCGCATTGCAAAGTGCAATTCTGAAATTTTTTGCTTTTTCCTGCTCCTCTTAGCATGATAAAGAAGATTCAAAGAGAGTGAGATGCCAGCACTTTTCATTCAATCAGTAGCTTCAAACATTTCTGAACAATTTTCAATGGCAAAAATCAATGAATATTGTAAATGCACAAACAGTAATTTCTCCACATTGCAAGGTGCAATTCTGAAATTTTTTGCTTTTTCCTGCTCCTCTTAGCATGATAAAGAAGATTCAAAGAGAGTGAGATGCCAGCTCTTTTCATTCAGTCAGTAGCTTCAAACATTTCTGGTATATGAATAACATGATGTTTTTCAATGGCAAAAATCAATGAATAATGTGAATGCACAAACAGTAATTTCTCCGCATTGCAAGGTGCAATTCTGAAATTTTTTGCTTTTTCCTGCTCCTCTTAGCATGATAAAGAAGATTCAAAGAGAGTGAGATGCCAGCTCATTTCATTCAGTCAGTAGCTTCAAACATTTCTGGTATATGAATAACATGATATTTTTCAATGGCAAAAATCAATGAATAATGTGAATGCACAAACAGTAATTTCTCCGCATTCCAAGGTGCAATTCTGAAATTTTTTTGCTTTTTCCTGCTCCTCTTAGCATGATAAAGTAGATTCAAAGAGAGTGAGATGCCAACTCCTTTCATTCAGTCAGTAGCTTCAAACATTTCTGGACGTTTTTCAATGGCAAAAATTAATGAATAGTGTAAATGCACAAACATTGATTTCTCCGCATTGCAAGGTGCAATTCTGAAATTTTTTGCTTTTTCCTGCTCCTCTTAGCATGATAAAGAAGATTCAAAGAGAGTGAGATGCCAGCTCTTTTCATTCAGTCAGTAGCTTCAAACATTTCTGGTATATGAATAACATGATGTTTTTCAATGGCAAAAATCAATGAATAATGTGAATGCACAAACAGTAATTTCTCCGCATTGCAAGGTGCAATTCTGAAATTTTTTGCTTTTTCCTGCTCCTATTAGCATGATAAAGAAGATTCAAAGAGAGTGAGATGCCAGCTCACTTCTTTTAGTCAGTAGCTTCAAACATTTATGGACGTTTTTCAATGGCAAAAATCAATGAATATTGTAAATGCACAAACAGTAATTTCTCCGCATTGCAAAGTGCAATTCTGAAATTTTTTGCTTTTTCCTGCTCCTCTTAGCATGATAAAGAAGATTCAAAGAGAGTGAGATGCCAGCTCTTTTCATTCAGTCAGTAGCTTCAAACATTTCTGGTATATGAACAACATAATGTTTTTCAATGGCAAAAATCAATGAATAATGTGAATGCACAAACAGTAATTTCTCCGCATTGCAAGGTGCAATTCTGAAATTTTTTGCCTTTTCCTGCTTGTCTTAGCATGATAAAGAAGATTCAAAGAGAGTGAGATGCCAGCTCCTTTCATTCAGTCAGTAGCTTCAAACATTTCTGGTATATGAACAACATGATGTTTTTCAATGGCAAAAATCAATGAATAATGTTAATGCACAAACAGTAATTTCTCCGCATTGCAAGGTGCAATTCTGAAATTTTTTGCCTTTTCCTGCTCCTCTTAGCATGATAAAGAAGATTCAAAGAGAGTGAGATGCCAGCTCTTTTCATTCTGTCAGTAGCTTCAAACATTTCTGGACGTTTTTCAATGGCAAAAATCAATGAATATTGTAAATGCACAAACAGTAATTTCTCCGCATTGCAAGGTGCAATTCTGAAATTTTTTGCTTTTTCCGGCTCCTCTTAGCATGATAAAGAAGATTCAAAGAGCGTGAGATGCCAGCTCTTTTCATTCCGTCTGTAGCTTCAAACATTTCTGGACGTTTTTCAATGGCAAAAATCAATGAATATTGTAAATGCACAAACAGTAATTTCTCCGCATTGCAAGGTGCAATTCTGAATTTTTTTGCTTTTTCCTGCTCCTCTTAGCATGATAAAGAAGATTCAAAGAGAGTGAGATTCCAGCTCTTTTCATTCAGTCAGTAGCTTCAAACATTTCTGGATGTTTTTCAATGGCAAAAATCAATGAATATTGTAAATGCACAAACAGTAATTTCTCCGCATTGCAAGGTGCAATTCTGAAATTTTTTGCTTTTTCCTGCTCCTCTTAGCATGATAAAGAAGATTCAAAGAGTGTGAGATGCCAGCTCCTTTCATTCAGTCAGTAGCTTCAAACATTTCTGGTATATGAATAACATGATGTTTTTCAATGGCAAAAATCAATGAATAATGTGAATGCACAAACAGTAATTTCTCCGCATTGCAAGGTGCAATTCTGAAATTTTTTGCTTTTCCCTGCTCCTCTTAGCATGATAAAGAAGATTCAAAGAGAGTGAGATGCCAGCTCACTTCTTTCAGTCAGTAGCTTCAAACATTTATGGACGTTTTTCAATGGCAAAAATCAATGAATATTGTAAATGCACAAACAGTAATTTCTCCGCATTGCAAAGTGCAATTCTGAAATTTTTTGCTTTTTCCTGCTCCTCTTAGCATGATAAAGAAGATTCAAAGAGAGTGAGATGCCAGCACTTTTCATTCAATCAGTAGCTTCAAACATTTCTGAACAATTTTCAATGGCAAAAATCAATGAATATTGTAAATGCACAAACAGTAATTTCTCCACATTGCAAGGTGCAATTCTGAAATTTTTTGCTTTTTCCTGCTCCTCTTAGCATGATAAAGAAGATTCAAAGAGAGTGAGATGCCAGCTCTTTTCATTCAGTCAGTAGCTTCAAACATTTCTGGTATATGAATAACATGATGTTTTTCAATGGCAAAAATCAATGAATAATGTGAATGCACAAACAGTAATTTCTCCGCATTGCAAGGTGCAATTCTGAAATTTTTTGCTTTTTCCTGCTCCTCTTAGCATGATAAAGAAGATTCAAAGAGAGTGAGATGCCAGCTCATTTCATTCAGTCAGTAGCTTCAAACATTTCTGGTATATGAATAACATGATATTTTTCAATGGCAAAAATCAATGAATAATGTGAATGCACAAACAGTAATTTCTCCGCATTCCAAGGTGCAATTCTGAAATTTTTTTGCTTTTTCCTGCTCCTCTTAGCATGATAAAGTAGATTCAAAGAGAGTGAGATGCCAACTCCTTTCATTCAGTCAGTAGCTTCAAACATTTCTGGACGTTTTTCAATGGCAAAAATTAATGAATAGTGTAAATGCACAAACATTGATTTCTCCGCATTGCAAGGTGCAATTCTGAAATTTTTTGCTTTTTCCTGCTCCTCTTAGCATGATAAAGAAGATTCAAAGAGAGTGAGATGCCAGCTCTTTTCATTCAGTCAGTAGCTTCAAACATTTCTGGTATATGAATAACATGATGTTTTTCAATGGCAAAAATCAATGAATAATGTGAATGCACAAACAGTAATTTCTCCGCATTGCAAGGTGCAATTCTGAAATTTTTTGCTTTTTCCTGCTCCTCTTAGCATGATAAAGAAGATTCAAAGAGAGTGAGATGCCAGCTCCTTTTATTCAGTCAGTAGCTTCAAACATTTCTGGTATATGAACAACATGATGTTTTTCAATGGCAAAAATCAATGAATAATGTGAATGCACAAACAGTAATTTCTCCGCATTCCAAGGTGCAATTCTGAAATTTTTTGCTTTTTCCTGCTCCTCTTAGCATGATAAAGAAGATTCAAAGAGAGTGAGATGCCAGCTCCTTTCATTCAGTCAGTAGCTTCAAACATTTCTGGACGTTTTTCAATGGCAAAAATCAATGAATATTGTAAATGCACAAACATTGATTTCTCCGCATTGCAAGGTGCAATTCTGAAATTTTTTGCTTTTTCCTGCTCCTCTTAGCATGATAAAGAAGATTCAAAGAGAGTGAAATGCCAGCTCCTTTCATTCAGTCAGTAGCTTCAAACATTTCTGGTATATGAACAACATGATGTTTTTCAAAGGCAAAAATCAATGAATAATGTGAATGCACAAACAGTAATTTCTCCGCATTGCAAGGTGCAATTCTGAAATTTTTTGCTTTTTCCTGCTCCTCTTAGCATGATAAAGAAGATTCAAAGAGAGTGAGATGCCAGCTCTTTTCATTCTGTCAGTAGCTTCAAACATTTCTGGACGTTTTTCAATAGCAAAAATCAATGAATATTGTAAATGCACAAACAGTAATTTCTCCGCATTGCAAGGTGCAATTCTGAAATTTTTTGCTTTTTCCTGCTCCTCTTAGCATGATAATGAAGATTCAAAGAGAGTGAGATGCCAGCTCCTTTCATTCCGTCAGAAGCTTCAAACATTTCTGGACGTTTTTCAATGGCAAAAATCAATGAATATTGTAAATGCACAAACAGTAATTTCTCCGCATTGCAAGGTGCAATTCTGAATTTTTTTGCTTTTTCCTGCTCCTCTTAGCATGATAAAGAAGATTCAAAGAGAGTGAGATGCCAGCTCTTTTCAATCAGTCAGTAGCTTCAAACATTTTTGGACGTTTTTCAATGGCAAAAATCACTGAATATTGTAAATGCACAAACAGTAATTTCTCCGCATTGCAAGGTGCAATTCTGAAATTTTTTGCTTTTTCCTGCTCCTCTTAGCATGACAAAGAAGATTCAAAGAGAGTGAGATGCCAGCTCCTTTCATTCAGTCAGTAGCTTCAAACATTTCTGGACTTTTTTCAATGTCAAAAATCAATGAATATTGTAAATGCACAAACAGTAATTTCTCCGCATTGCAAAGTGCAATTCTGAAATTTTTTGCTTTTTCCTGCTCCTATTAGCATGATAAAGAAGATTCAAAGAGAGTGAGATGCCAGCTCTTTTCATTCAGTCAGTAGCTTCAAACATTTCTGGTATATAAATAACATGATGTTTTTCAATGGCAAAAATCAATGAATAATGTGAATGCACAAACAGTAATTTCTCCGCATTGCAAGGTGCAATTCTGAAGTTTTTTGCTTTTTCCTGCTCCTCTTAGCATGATAAAGAAGATTCAAAGAGAGTGAGATGCCACCTCCTTTCATTCAGTCAGTAGCTTCAAACATTTCTGGACGTTTTTCAATGGCAAAAATCAATGAATATTGTAAATGCACAAACAGTAGTTTCTCCGCATTGCAAGGTGCAATTCTGAAATTTTTTGCTTTTTCCTGCTCCTCTTAGCATGATAAAGAAGATTCAAAGAACGTGAGATGCCAGATCCTTTCATTCAGTCAGTAGCTTCAAACATTTCTGGTATATGAATAACATGATGTTTTTCAACGGCAAAAATCAATGAATAATGTTAATGCACAAACAGTAATTTCTCCGCATTGCAAGGTGCAATTCTGAAATTTTTTGCTTTTTCCTGCTCCTCTTAGCATGATAAAGAAGATTCAAAGAGAGTGAGATGCCAGCTCCTTTCATTCAGTCAGTAGCTTCAAACATTTCTGGATGTTTTTCAATGGAAAAAATCAAAGAATATTGTAAATGCACAAACAGTAATTTCTCCGCATTGCAAGGTGCAATTCTGAAATTTTTTGCTTTTTCCTGCTCCTCTTAGCATGATAAAGAAGATTCAAAGAGAGTGAGATGCCAGCTCCTTTCATTCCGTCAGTAGCTTCAAACATTTCTGGACGTTTTTCAATGGCAAAAATCAATGAATATTGTAAATGCACAAACAGTAATTTCTCCGCATTGCAAGGTGCAATTCTGAAATTTTTTGCTTTTTCCTGCTCCTCTTAGCATGATAAAGAAGATTCAAAGAGCGTGAGATGCCAGCTCCTTTCATTCAGTCAGTAGCTTCAAACATTTCTGGTATATGAATAACATGATGTTTTTCAATGGCAAAAATCAATGAATAATGTGAATGCACAAACATTAATTTCTCCGCATTGCAAGGTGCAATTCTGAAATTTTTTTCTTTTTCCTGCTCCTCTTAGCATGATAAAGAAGATTCAAAGAGAGTGAGATGCCAGCTCCTTTCATTCAGTCAGTAGCTTCAAACATTTCTGGACGTTTTTCAATGGCAAAAATCAATGAATATTGTAAATGCACAAACAGTAATTTCTCCGCATTGCAAGGTGCAATTCTGAAATTTTTTGCTTTTTCCTGCTCCTCTTAGCATGATAAAGAAGATTCAAAGAGCGTGAGATGCCAGCTACTTTCATTCAGTCAGTAGCTTCAAACATTTCTGGTATATGAATAACATGATGTTTTTCAATGGCAAAAATCAATGAATAATGTGAATGCACAAACAGTAATTTCTCCGCATTGCAAGGTGCAATTCGGAAATTTTTTGTTTTTCCTGCTCCTCTTAGCATGATAAAGAAAATTCATAGAGAGTGAGATGCCAGCTCCTTTCATTCAGTCAGTAGCTTCAAACATTTCTGGACGTTTTTCAATGGCAAAAATCAATGAATATTTTAAATGCACAAACAGTAATTTCTCCGCATTGCAAAGTGCAATTCTGAAATTTTTTGCTTTTTCCTGCTCCTCTCAGCATGATAAAGAAGATTCAAAGAGAGTGAGATGCCAGCTCTTTTCATTCAGTCAGTAGCTTCAAACATTTCTGGTATATAAATAACATGATGTTTTTCAATGGCAAAAATCAATGAATAATGTGAATGCACAAACAGTAATTTCTCCTCATTGCAAGGTGCAATTCTGAAATTTTTTCTTTTTCCTGCTCCTCTTAGCATGATAAAGAAGATTCAAAGAGAGTGAGATGCCAGCTCCTTTCATTCAGTCAGTAGCTTCAAACATTTCTGGACGTTTTTCAATGGCAAAAATCAATGAATATTGTAAATGTACAAACAGTAATTTCTCCGCATTGCAAGGTGCAATTCTGAATTTTTTTGCTTTTTCCTGCTCCTCTTAGCATGATAAAGAAGATTCAAAGAGAGTGAGATGCCAGCTCTTTTCTTTCAGTCAGTAGCTTCAAACATTTCTGGGCGTTTTTCAATGGCAAAAATCAATGAATAATGTAAATGCACAAACAGTAATTTCTCCGCATTGCAAGGTGCAATTCTGAAATTTTTTGCTTTTTCCTGCTCCTCTTAGCATGATAAAGAAGATTCAAAGAGCGTGAGATGCCAGCTCCTTTCATTCAGTCAGTAGCTTCAAACATTTCTGGTATATGAATAACATGATGTTTTTCAATGGCAAAAATCAATGAATAATGTGAATGCACAAACAGTAATTTCTCCGCATTGCAAGGTGCAATTCTGAAATTTTTTGCTTTTTCCTGCTCCTCTTAGCATGATAAAGAAGATTCAAAGAGCGTGAGATGCCAGCTCCTTTCATTCAGTCAGTAGCTTCAAACATTTCTGGTATATGAATAACATGATGTTTTTCAATGGCAAAAATCAATGAATAATGTGAATGCACAAACAGTAATTTCTCCGCATTGCAAGGTGCAATTCTGAAATTTTTTTCTTTTTCCTGCTCCTCTTAGCATGATAAAGAAGATTCAAAGAGAGTGAGATGCCAGCTCCTTTCATTCAGTCAGTAGCTTCAAACATTTCTGGACGTTTTTCAATGGCAAAAATCAATGAATATTGTAAATGCACAAACAGTAATTTCTCCGCATTGCAAGGTGCAATTCTGAAATTTTTTGCTTTTTCCTGCTCCTCTTAGCATGATAAAGAAGATTCAAAGAGCGTGAGATGCCAGCTACTTTCATTCAGTCAGTAGCTTCAAACATTTCTGGTATATGAATAACATGATGTTTTTCAATGGCAAAAATCAATGAATAATGTGAATGCACAAACAGTAATTTCTCCGCATTGCAAGGTGCAATTCGGAAATTTTTTGTTTTTCCTGCTCCTCTTAGCATGATAAAGAAAATTCATAGAGAGTGAGATGCCAGCTCCTTTCATTCAGTCAGTAGCTTCAAACATTTCTGGACGTTTTTCAATGGCAAAAATCAATGAATATTTTAAATGCACAAACAGTAATTTCTCCGCATTGCAAAGTGCAATTCTGAAATTTTTTGCTTTTTCCTGCTCCTCTCAGCATGATAAAGAAGATTCAAAGAGAGTGAGATGCCAGCTCTTTTCATTCAGTCAGTAGCTTCAAACATTTCTGGTATATAAATAACATGATGTTTTTCAATGGCAAAAATCAATGAATAATGTGAATGCACAAACAGTAATTTCTCCTCATTGCAAGGTGCAATTCTGAAATTTTTTGCTTTTTCCTGCTCCTCTTAGCATGATAAAGAAGATTCAAAGAGAGTGAGATGCCAGCTCCTTTCATTCAGTCAGTAGCTTCAAACATTTCTGGACGTTTTTCAATGGCAAAAATCAATGAATATTGTAAATGTACAAACAGTAATTTCTCCGCATTGCAAGGTGCAATTCTGAATTTTTTTGCTTTTTCCTGCTCCTCTTAGCATGATAAAGAAGATTCAAAGAGAGTGAGATGCCAGCTCTTTTCTTTCAGTCAGTAGCTTCAAACATTTCTGGGCGTTTTTCAATGGCAAAAATCAATGAATAATGTAAATGCACAAACAGTAATTTCTCCGCATTGCAAGGTGCAATTCTGAAATTTTTTGCTTTTTCCTGCTCCTCTTAGCATGATAAAGAAGATTCAAAGAGCGTGAGATGCCAGCTCCTTTCATTCAGTCAGTAGCTTCAAACATTTCTGGTATATGAATAACATGATGTTTTTCAATGGCAAAAATCAATGAATAATGTGAATGCACAAACAGTAATTTCTCCGCATTGCAAGGTGAAATTCTGAAATGTTTTGCTTTTTCCTGCTCCTCTTAGCAT
Organism: Phyllobates terribilis; assembly: GCF_046119375.1. NCBI lineage: Eukaryota > Metazoa > Chordata > Amphibia > Anura > Dendrobatidae > Phyllobates > Phyllobates terribilis. Next base: position 5,847,856 of record NW_027362813.1, read on the forward strand.
GATAAAGAATATTCAAAGAGAGTGAGATGCCAGCTCCTTTCATTCAGTCAGTAGCTTCAAACATTTCTTGACGTTTTTCAATGGCAAAAATCAATGAATATTTTAAATGCACAAACAGTAATTTCTCCGCATTGCAAAGTGCAATTCTGAAATTTTTTGCTTTTTCCTGCTCCTCTTAGCATGATAAAGAAGATTCAAAGAGAGTGAGATGCCAGCTCTTTTCATTCAGTCAGTAGCTTCAAACATTTCTGGTATATAAATAACATGATGTTTTTCAATGGCAAAAATCAATGAATAATGTGAATGCACAAACAGTAATTTCTCCGCATTGCAAGGTGCAATTCTGAAATTTTTTGCTTTTTACTGCTCCTCTTAGCATGATAAAGAAGATTCAAAGAGAGTGAGATGCCAGCTCCTTTCATTCAGTCAGTAGCTTCAAACATTTCTGGACGTTTTTCAATGGCAAAAATCAATGAATATTGTAAATGCACAAACAGTAATTTCTCCGCATTGCAAGGTGCAATTCTGAAATTTTTTGCTTTTTCCTGCTCATCTTAGCATGATAAAGAAGATTCAAAGAGAGTGAGATGCCAGCTCTTTTTATTCAGTCAGTAGCTTCAAACATTTCTGGTATATGAATAACATGATGTTTTTCAATGGCAAAAATAAATGAATAATGTGAATGCACAAACAGTAATTTCTCCGCATTGCAAGGTGCAATTCTGAAATTTTTTGCTTTTTCCTGCTCCTCTTAGCATGATAAAGAAGATTCAAAGAGAGTGAGATTCCAGCTCCTTTCATTCAGTCAGTAGCTTCAAACATTTCTGGACGTTTTTCAATGGCAAAAATCAATGAATATTGTAAATGCACAAACTGTAATTTCTCCGCATTGCAAGGTGCAATTCTGAATTTTTTTGATTTTTCCTGCTCCTCTTAGCATGATAAAGAAGATTCAAAGAGAGTGAGATGCCAGCTCTTTTCATTCAGTCGGTAGCTTCAAACATTTCTGGACGTTTTTCAATGGCAAAAATCAATGAATATTGTAAATGTACAAACAGTAATTTCTCCGCATTGCAAGGTGCAATTCTGAATTTTTTTGCTTTTTCCTGCTCCTCTTAGCATGATAAAGAAGATTCAAAGAGAGTGAGATGCCAGCTCTTTTCTTTCAGTCAGTAGCTTCAAACATTTCTGGGCGTTTTTCAATGGCAAAAATCAATGAATAATGTAAATGCACAAACAGTAATTTCTCCGCATTGCAAGGTGCAATTCTGAAATTTTTTGCTTTTTCCTGCTCCTCTTAGCATGATAAAGAAGATTCAAAGAGCGTGAGATGCCAGCTCCTTTCATTCAGTCAGTAGCTTCAAACATTTCTGGTATATGAATAACATGATGTTTTTCAATGGCAAAAATCAATGAATAATGTGAATGCACAAACAGTAATTTCTCCGCATTGCAAGGTGCAATTCTGAAATTTTTTGCTTTTTCCTGCTCCTCTTAGCATGATAAAGAAGATTCAAAGAGCGTGAGATGCCAGCTCCTTTCATTCAGTCAGTAGCTTCAAACATTTCTGGTATATGAATAACATGATGTTTTTCAATGGCAAAAATCAATGAATAATGTGAATGCACAAACAGTAATTTCTCCGCATTGCAAGGTGCAATTCTGAAATTTTTTTCTTTTTCCTGCTCCTCTTAGCATGATAAAGAAGATTCAAAGAGAGTGAGATGCCAGCTCCTTTCATTCAGTCAGTAGCTTCAAACATTTCTGGACGTTTTTCAATGGCAAAAATCAATGAATATTGTAAATGCACAAACAGTAATTTCTCCGCATTGCAAGGTGCAATTATGAAATTTTTTGCTTTTTCCTGCTCCTCTTAGCATGATAAAGAAGATTCAAAGAGCGTGAGATGCCAGCTACTTTCATTCAGTCAGTAGCTTCAAACATTTCTGGTATATGAATAACATGATGTTTTTCAATGGCAAAAATCAATGAATAATGTGAATGCACAAACAGTAATTTCTCCGCATTGCAAGGTGCAATTCGGAAATTTTTTGTTTTTCCTGCTCCTCTTAGCATGATAAAGAAAATTCATAGAGAGTGAGATGCCAGCTCCTTTCATTCAGTCAGTAGCTTCAAACATTTCTGGACGTTTTTCAATGGCAAAAATCAATGAATATTTTAAATGCACAAACAGTAATTTCTCCGCATTGCAAAGTGCAATTCTGAAATTTTTTGCTTTTTCCTGCTCCTCTCAGCATGATAAAGAAGATTCAAAGAGAGTGAGATGCCAGCTCTTTTCATTCAGTCAGTAGCTTCAAACATTTCTGGTATATAAATAACATGATGTTTTTCAATGGCAAAAATCAATGAATAATGTGAATGCACAAACAGTAATTTCTCCTCATTGCAAGGTGCAATTCTGAAATTTTTTGCTTTTTCCTGCTCCTCTTAGCATGATAAAGAAGATTCAAAGAGAGTGAGATGCCAGCTCCTTTCATTCAGTCAGTAGCTTCAAACATTTCTGGACGTTTTTCAATGGCAAAAATCAATGAATATTGTAAATGTACAAACAGTAATTTCTCCGCATTGCAAGGTGCAATTCTGAATTTTTTTGCTTTTTCCTGCTCCTCTTAGCATGATAAAGAAGATTCAAAGAGAGTGAGATGCCAGCTCTTTTCTTTCAGTCAGTAGCTTCAAACATTTCTGGGCGTTTTTCAATGGCAAAAATCAATGAATAATGTAAATGCACAAACAGTAATTTCTCCGCATTGCAAGGTGCAATTCTGAAATTTTTTGCTTTTTCCTGCTCCTCTTAGCATGATAAAGAAGATTCAAAGAGCGTGAGATGCCAGCTCCTTTCATTCAGTCAGTAGCTTCAAACATTTCTGGTATATGAATAACATGATGTTTTTCAATGGCAAAAATCAATGAATAATGTGAATGCACAAACAGTAATTTCTCCGCATTGCAAGGTGAAATTCTGAAATGTTTTGCTTTTTCCTGCTCCTCTTAGCATGATAAAGAATATTCAAAGAGAGTGAGATGCCAGCTCCTTTCATTCAGTCAGTAGCTTCAAACATTTCTTGACGTTTTTCAATGGCAAAAATCAATGAATATTTTAAATGCACAAACAGTAATTTCTTCGCATTGCAAAGTGCAATTCTGAAATTTTTTGCTTTTTCCTGCTCCTCTTAGCATGATAAAGAAGATTCAAAGAGAGTGAGATGCCAGCTCTTTTCATTCAGTCAGTAGCTTCAAACATTTCTGGTATATAAATAACATGATGTTTTTCAATGGCAAAAATCAATGAATAATGTGAATGCACAAACAGTAATTTCTCCGCATTGCAAGGTGCAATTCTGAAATTTTTTGCTTTTTACTGCTCCTCTTAGCATGATAAAGAAGATTCAAAGAGAGTGAGATGCCAGCTCCTTTCATTCAGTCAGTAGCTTCAAACATTTCTGGACGTTTTTCAATGGCAAAAATCAATGAATATTGTAAATGCACAAACAGTAATTTCTCCGCATTGCAAGGTGCAATTCTGAAATTTTTTGCTTTTTCCTGCTCATCTTAGCATGATAAAGAAGATTCAAAGAGAGTGAGATGCCAGCTCTTTTTATTCAGTCAGTAGCTTCAAACATTTCTGGTATATGAATAACATGATGTTTTTCAATGGCAAAAATCAATGAATAATGTGAATGCACAAACAGTAATTTCTCCGCATTGCAAGGTGCAATTCTGAAATTTTTTGCTTTTTCCTGCTCCTCTTAGCATGATAAAGAAGATTCAAAGAGAGTGAGATTCCAGCTCCTTTCATTCAGTCAGTAGCTTCAAACATTTCTGGACGTTTTTCAATGGCAAAAATCAATGAATATTGTAAATGCACAAACTGTAATTTCTCCGCATTGCAAGGTGCAATTCTGAATTTTTTTGATTTTTCCTGCTCCTCTTAGCATGATAAAGAAGATTCAAAGAGAGTGAGATGCCAGCTCTTTTCATTCAGTCAGTAGCTTCAAACATTTCTGGACGTTTTTCAATGGCAAAAATCAATGAATATTGTAAATGCACAAACAGTAATTTCTCCGCATTGCAAGGTGCAATTCTGAAATTTTTTGCTTTTTCCTGCTCCTCTTAGCATGATAAAGAAGATTCAAAGAGAGTGAGATTCCAGCTCTTTTCATTCAGTCAGTAGCTTCAAACAATTCTGGTATATGAATAACATGATGTTTTTCAATGGCAAAAATCAATGAATAATGTGAATGCACAAACAGTAATTTCTCCGCATTCCAAGGTGCAATTCTGAAATTTTTTGCTTTTTCCTGCTCCTCTTAGCATGATAAAGAAGATTCAAAGAGAGTGAGATGCCAGCTCTTTTCATTCAGTCAGCAGCTTCAAACATTTCTGGTATATGAATAACATGATGTTTTTCAATGACAAAAATCAATGAATATTGTAAATGCACAAACAGTAATTTCTCCGCATTGCAAGGTGCAATTCTGAATTTTTTTGCTTTTTCCTGCTCCTCTTAGCATGATAAAGAAGATTCAAAGAGAGTGAGATGCCAGCTCCTTTCATTCAGTCAGTAGCTTCAAACATTTCTGGACGTTTTTCAATGGCAAAAATCAATGAATATTTGTAAATGCACAAACATTAATTTCTCCACATTGCAAGGTGCAATTCTGAAATTTTTTGCTTTTTTCTGCTCCTCTTAGCATGATAAAGAAGATTCAAAGAGAGAGAGATGCCAGCTCTTTTCATTCAGTCAGTAGCTTCAAACATTTCTGGTATATGAATAACATGATGTTTTTCAATGGCAAAAATCAATGAATATTGTAAATGCACAAACAGTAATTTCTCCGCATTGCAAGGTGCAATTCTGAAATTTTTTGCTTTTTCCTGCTCTTCTTAGCATGATAAATAAGATTCAAAGAGAGTGAGATGCCAGCTCCTTTCATTCAGTCAGTAGCTTCAAACATTTCTGGACGTTTTTCAATGGCAAAAATTAATGAAGATTGTAAATGCACAAACAGTAATTTCTCCACATTGCAAGGTGCAATTCTGAAATTTTTTGCTTTTTCCTGCTCCTCTTAGCATGATAAAGAAGATTCAAAGAGAGTGAGATGCCAGCTCTTGTCATTCAGTCAGTAGCTTCAAACATTTCTGCTATATGAATAACATGATGTTTTTCAATGGCAAAAATCAATGAATATTGTAAATGCACAAACAGAAATTTCTCTGCATTACAAGGTGCAATTCTGAATTTTTTTTTGCTTTTTCCTGCTCCTCTTAGCATGACAAAGAAGATTCAAAGAGAGTGATATGCCAGCTCCTTTCATTCAGTCAGTAGCTTCAAACATTTCTGGATGTTTTTCAATGGCAAAAATCAATGAATATTGTAAATGCACAAACAGTAATTTCTCCACATTTCAAGGTGCAAGTCTGAAATTTTTTGCTTTTTCCTGCTCCTCTTAGCTTGATAAAGAAGATTAAAAGAGAGTGAGATGCCAGCTCTTTTCATTCAGTCAGTAGCTTCAAACATTTCTGGTATATGAATAACATGATGTTTTTCAATGGCAAAAATCAATGAATATTGTAAATGCACAAACAGTAATTTCTCCGCATTGCAAGGTGCAATTCTGAAATTTTTTGCTTTTTCCTGCTCCTCTTAGCATGATAAAGAAGATTCAAAGAGAGTGAGGTGCCAGCTCCTTTCATTCAGTCAGTAGCTTCAAACATTTCTGGACGTTTTTTCAATGGCAAAAATCAATGAATATTGTAAATGCACAAACAGTAATTTCTCCACATTGCAAGGTGCAATTCTGAAATTTTTTGCTTTTTCCTGCTCCTCTTAGCATGATAAAGAAGATTCAAAGAGAGTGAGATGCCAGCTCTTTTCATTCAGTCAGTAGCTTCAAACATTTCTGGTATATGAATAACATGATGTTTTTCAATGGCAAAAATCAATGAATATTGTAAATGCACAAACAGTAATTTCTCCGCATTGCAAGGTGCAATTCTGAAATTTTTTGCTTTTTCCTGCTCCTCTTAGCATGATAAAGAAGATTCAAAGAGAGTGAGATGCCAGCTCCTTTCATTCAGTCAGTAGCTTCAAACATTTCTGGACGTTTTTCAATGGCAAAAATCAATGAATATTTGTAAATGCACAAACAGTAATTTCTCCACATTGCAAGGTGCAATTCTGAAATTTTTTGCTTTTTTCTGCTCCTCTTAGCATGATAAAGAAGATTCAAAGAGAGTGAGATGCCAGCTCTTTTCATTCAGTCAGTAGCTTCAAACATTTCTGGTATATGAATAACATGATGTTTTTCAATGGCAAAAATCAATGAATATTGTAAATGCACAAACAGTAATTTCTCCGCATTGCAAGGTGCAATTCTGAAATTTTTTGCTTTTTCTTGCTCCTCTTAGCATGATAAATAAGATTCAAAGAGAGTGAGATGCCAGCTCCTTTCATTCAGTCAGTAGCTTCAAACATTTCTGGACGTTTTTCAATGGCAAAAATTAATGAAGATTGTAAATGCACAAACATTTATTTCTCCACATTGCAAGGTGCAATTCTGAAATTTTTTGCTTTTTCCTGCTCCTCTTAGCATGATAAAGAAGATTCAAAGAGAGTGAGATGCCAGCTCTTGTCATTCAGTCAGTAGCTTCAAACATTTCTGCTATATGAATAACATGATGTTTTTCAATGGCAAAAATCAATGAATATTGTAAATGCACAAACAGTAATTTCTCCGCATTGCAAGGTGCAATTCTGAAATTTTTTGCTTTTTCCTGCTCCTCTTAGCATGATAAAGAAGATTCAAAGTGAGTGAGATGCCAGCTCCTTTCATTCAGTCAGTAGCTTCAAACATTTCTGGACGTTTTTCAATGGCAAAAATCAATGAAGATTGTAAATGCACAAACAGTAATTTCTCCACATTGCAAGGTGCAATTCTGAAATTTTTTGCTTTTTCCTGCTCCTCTTAGCATGATAAAGAAGATTCAAAGAGAGTGAGATGCCAGCTCTTTTCATTCAGTCAGTAGCTTCAAACATTTCTGGTATATCAATAACATGATGTTTTTCAATGGCAAAAATCAATGAATATTGTAAATGCACAAACAGTAATTTCTCCGCATTGCAAGGTGCAATTCTGAAATTTTTTGCTTTTTCCTGCTCCTCTTAGCATGATAAAGAAGATTCAAAGAGAGTGAGATGCCAGCTCCTTTCATTAAGTCAGTAGCTTCAAACATTTCTGGACGTTTTTCAATGGCAAAAATCAATGAATATTGTAAATGCACAAACAGTAATTTCTTCACATTGCAAGGTGCACGTCTGAAATTTTTTGCTTTTTCCTGCTCCTCTTAGCATGATAAAGAAGATTCAAAGAGAGTGAGATGCCAGCTCTTTTCATTCAGTCAGTAGCTTCAAACATTTCTGGTATATGAATAACATGATGTTTTTCAATGGCAAAAATCAATGAATATTGTAAATGCACAAACAGTAATTTCTCCGCATTGCAAGGTGCAATTCTGAAATTTTTTGCTTTTTCCTGCTCCTCTTAGCATGATAAAGAAGATTCAAAGAGAGTAAGATGCCAGCTCCTTTCATTCAGTCAGTAGCTTCAAACATTTCTGGACGTTTTTCAATGGCAAAAATCAATGAATATTGTAAATGCACAAACAGTAATTTCTCCACATTGCAAGGTGCAATTCTGAAATTTTTGCTTTTTCCTGCTCCTATTAGCATGATAAAGAAGATTCAAAGAGAGTGAGATGCCAGCTCTTTTCATTCAGTCAGTAGCTTCAAACATTTCTGGTATATGAATAACATGATGTTTTTCAATGGCAAAAATCAATGAATATTGTAAATGCACAAACAGTAATTTCTCCGCATTGCAAGGTGCAATTCTGAAATTTTTTGCTTTTTCCTGCTCCTCTTAGCATGATAAAGAAGATTCAAAGAGAGTGAGATGCCAGCTCCTTTCATTCAGTCAGTAGCTTCAAACATTTCTGGATGTTTTTCAATGGCAAAAATCAATGAATATTGTAAATGTACAAACAGTAATTTCTCCACATTGCAAGGTGCAATTCTGAAACTTTTTGCTTTTTCCTGCTCCTCTTAGCATGATAAAGAAGATTCAAAGAGAGTGAGATGCCAGCTCTTTTCATTCAGTCAGTAGCTTCAAACATTTCTGGTATATGAATAACATGATGTTTTTAAATGGCAAAAATCAATGAATATTGTGAATGCACAAACAGTAATTTCTCCGCATTGCAAGATGCATTTCTGAAATTTTTTGCTTTTTCCTGCTCCTCTTAGCATGATAAAGAAGATTCAAAGAGAGTGAGATGCCAGCTCCTTTCATACAGTCAGTAGCTTCAAACATTTCTGGACGTTTTTCAATGGCAAAAATCAATGAATATTGTAAATGCACAAACAGTAATTTCTCCACATTGCAAGGTGCAATTCTGAAATTTTTTGCTTTTTCCTGCTCCTCTTAGCATGATAAAGAAGATTCAAAGAGAGTGAGATGCCAGCTCCTTTCATTCAGTCAGTAGCTTCAAACATTTCTGGACGTTTTTCAATGGCAAAAATCAATGAATATTGTAAATGCACAAACAGTAATTTCTCCACATTGCAAGGTGCAATTCTGAATTTTTTTGCTTTTTCCTGCTCCTCTTAGCATGGTAAAGAAGATTCAAAGAGAGTGAGATGCTAGCTCTTTTCATTCAGTCAGTAGCTTCAAACAATTCTGGTATATGAATAACATGAAGTTTTTCAATGGCAAAAATCAATGAATATTGTAAATGCACAAACAGTAATTTCTCCGCATTGCAAGGTGCAATTCTGAAATTTTTTGCTTTTTCCTGCTCCTCTTAGCTTTATAAAGAAGATTCAAAGAGAGTGAGATGCCCGCTCCTTTCATTCAGTCAGTAGCTTCAAACATTTCTGGACGTTTTTCAATGGCAAAAATCAATGAATATTGTAAATGCACAAACAGTAATTTCTCCACATTGCAAGGTGCAATTCTGAAATTTTTTGCTTTTTCCTGCTCCTCTTAGTATGATAAAGAAGATTCAAAGAGAGTGAGATGCCAGCTCTTTTCATTCAGTCAGTAGCTTTAAACATTTCTGGTATATGAATAACATGATGTTTTTCAATGGCAAAAATCAATGAATATTGTAAATGCACAAACAGTAATTTCTCTGCATTGCAAGGTGCAATTCTGAAATTTTTCGCTTTTTCCTGCTCCTCTTAGCATGATAAAGAAGATTCAAAGAGAGTGAGGTGCCAGCTCCTTTCATTCAGTCAGTAGCTTCAAACATTTCTGGACGTTTTTCAATGGCAAAAATCAATGAATATTGTAAATGCACAAACAGTAATTTCTTCACATTGCAAGGTGCACGTCTGAAATTTTTTGCTTTTTCCTGCTCCTCTTAGCATGATAAAGAAGATTCAAAGAGAGTGAGATGCCAGCTCTTTTCATTCAGTCAGTAGCTTCAAACATTTCTGGTATATGAATAACATGATGTTTTTCAATGGCAAAAATCAATGAATATTTTAAATGCACAAACAGTAATTTCTCCGCATTGCAAGGTGCAATTCTGAAATTTTTTGCTTTTTCCTGCTCCTCTTAGCATGATAAAGAAGATTCAAAGAGAGTAAGATGCCAGCTCCTTTCATTCAGTCAGTAGCTTCAAACATTTCTGGACGTTTTTCAATGGCAAAAATCAATGAATATTGTAAATGCACAAACAGTAATTTCTCCACATTGCAAGGTGCAATTCTGAAATTTTTGCTTTTTCCTGCTCCTCTTAGCATGATAAAGAAGATTCAAAGAGAGTGAGATGCCAGCTCTTTTCATTCAGTCAGTAGCTTCAAACATTTCTGGTATATGAATAACATGATGTTTTTCAATGGCAAAAATCAATGAATATTGTAAATGCACAAACAGTAATTTCTCCGCATTGCAAGGTGCAATTCTGAAATTTTTTGCTTTTTCCTGCTCCTCTTAGCATGATAAAGAAGATTCAAAGAGAGTGAGATGCCAGCTCCTTTCATTCAGTCAGTAGCATCAAACATTTCTGGATGTTTTTCAATGGCAAAAATCAATGAATATTGTAAATGCACAAACAGTAATTTCTCCACATTGCAAGGTGCAATTCTGAAACTTTTTGCTTTTTCCTGCTCCTCTTAGCATGATAAAGAAGATTCAAAGAGAATTAGATGCCAGCTCCTTTCATTCAGTCAGTAGCTTCAAACATTTCTGGATGTTTTTCAATGGCAAAAATCAATGAATATTATAAATTCACAAACAGTAATTTCTCCACATTGCAAGGTGCAAGTCTGAAATTTTTTGCTTTTTCCTGCTCCTCTTAGCATGTTAAAGAAGACTCAAAGAGAGTGAGATGCCAGCTCTTTTCATTCAGTCAGTAGCTTCAAACATTTCTGGTATATGAATAACATGATGTTTTTCAATGGCAAAAATCAATGAATATTGTAAATGCACAAACAGTAATTTCTCCGGATTGCAAGGTGCAATTCTGAAATTTTTTGCTTTTTCCTGCTCCTCTTAGCATGATAAAGAAGATTCAAAGAGAGTGAGATGCCAGCTCCTTTCATTCAGTCAGTAGATTCAAACATTTCTGGACGTTTTTCAATGGCAAAAATCAATGAATATTGTAAATGCACAAACAGTAATTTCTCCACATTGCAAGGTGCAATTCTGAAATTTTTTGCTTTTTCCTGCTCCTCTTAGCATGATAAAGAAGATTCAAAGAGAGTGAGATGCCAGCTCTTTTCATTCAGTCAGTAGCTTCAAACATTTCTGGTATATGAATAACATGATGTTTTTCAATGGCAAAAATCAATGAATATTGTAAATGCACAAACAGTAATTTCTCCGCATTGCAAGGTGCAATTCTGAAATTTTTTGCTTTCTCCTGCTCCTCTTAGCATGATAAAGAAGATTCAAAGAGAGTGAGATGCCAGCTCCTTTCATTCAGTCAGTAGCTTCAAACATTTCTGGACGTTTTTCAATGGCAAAAATCAATGAATATTGTAAATGCACAAACAGTAATTTCTCCACATTGCAAGGTGCAATTCTGAAATTTTTGCTTTTTCCTGCTCCTCTTAGCATGATAAAGAAGATTCAAAGAGAGTGAGATGCCAGCTCTTTTCATTCAGTCAGTAGCTTCAAACATTTCTGGTATATGAATAACATGATGTTTTTCAATGGCAAAAATCAATGAATATTGTAAATGCACAAACAGTAATTTCTCCGCATTGCAAGGTGCAATTCTGAAATTTTTTGCTTTTTCCTGCTCCTCTTAGCATGATAAAGAAGATTCAAAGAGAGTGAGATGCCAGCTCCTTTCATTCAGTCAGTAGCTTCAAACATTTCTGGATGTTTTTCAATGGCAAAAATCAATGAATATTGTAAATGCACAAACAGTAATTTCTCCACATTGCAAGGTGCAATTCTGAAACTTTTTGCTTTTTCCTGCTCCTCTTAGCATGATAAAGAAGATTCAAAGAGAGTGAGATGCCAGCTCTTTTCATTCAGTCAGTAGCTTCAAACATTTCTGGTATATGAATAACATGATGTTTTTCAATGGCAAAAATCAATGAATATTGTAAATGCACAAACAGTAATTTCTCCGCATTGCAAGGTGCAATTCTGAAATTTTTTGCTTTTTCCTGCTCCTCTTAGCATGATAAAGAAGATTCAAAGAGAGTGAGATGCCAGCTCCTTTCATTCAGTCAGTAGCTTCAAACATTTCTGGACGTTTTTCAATGGCAAAAGTCAATGAATATTGTAAATGCACAAACAGTAATTTCTCCACATTGCAAGGTGCAAGTCTGAAATTTTTTGCTTTTTCCTGCTTCTCTTAGCATGTTTAAGAAGACTCAAAGAGAGTGAGATGCCAGCTCTTTTCATTCAGTCAGTAGCTTCAAACATTTCTGGTATATGAAAAACATGATGTTTTTCAATGGCAAAAATCAATGAATATTGTAAATGCACAAACAGTAATTTCTTCGCATTGCAAGGTGCAATTCTGAAATTTTTTGCTTTTTCCTGCTCCTCTTAGCATGATAAAGAAGATTCAAAGAGAATGAGATGCCAGCTCCTTTCATTCAGTCAGTAGCTTCAAACATTTCTGGACGTTTTTCAATGGCAAAAATCAATGAATATTGTAAATGCACAAACAGTAATTTCTCCACATTGCAAGGTGCAAGTCTGAAATTTTTTGCTTTTTCCTGCTCCTCTTAGCATGTTAAAGAAGACTCAAAGAGAGTGAGATGCCAGCTCTTTTCATTCAGTCAGTAGCTTCAAACATTTCTGGTATATGAATAACATGATGTTTTTCAATGGCAAAAATCAATGAATATTGTAAATGCACAAACAGTAATTTCTCCGCATTGCAAGGTGCAATTATGAAATTTTTTGCTTTTTCCTGCTCCTCTTAGCATGATAAAGAAGATTCAAAGAGAGTGAGATGCCAGCTCCTTTCATTCAGTCAGTAGCTTCAAACATTTCTGGTATATGAATAACATGATGTTTTTCAATGGCAAAAATCAATGAATATTGTAAATGCACAAACAGTAATTTCTCCGCATTGCAAGGTGCAATTCTGAAATTTTTTGCTTTTTCCTGCTCCTCTTAGCATGATAAAGAAGATTCAAAGAGAGTGAGATGCCAGCTCCTATCATTCAGTCAGTAGCTTCAAACATTTCTGGATGTTTTTCAATGACAAAAATCAATGAATATTGTAAATGCACAAACAGTAATTTCTCCACATTGCAAGGTGCAATTCTGAAACTTTTTGCTTTTTCCTGCTCCTCTTAGCATGATAAAGAAGATTCAAAGAGAGTGAGATGCCAGCTCTTTTCATTCAGTCAGTAGCTTCAAACATTTCTGGTATATGAATAACATGATGTTTTTCAATGGCAAAAATCAATGAATATTGTAAATGCACAAACAGTAATTTCTCCGCATTGCAATGTGCAATTCTGAAATTTTTTGCTTTTTCCTGCTCCTCTTAGCATGATAAAGAAGAGTCAAAGAGAGTGAGATGCCAGCTCCTTTCATTCAGTCAGTAGCTTCAAACATTTATGGATGTTTTTCAAAGGCAAAAATCAATGAATATTGTAAATGCACATACAGTAATTTCTCCACATTGCAAGGTGCAATTCTGAATTTTTTTGCTTTTTCCTGCTCCTCTTAGCATGATAAAGAAGATTCAAAGAGAGTGAGATGCCAGCTCTTTTCATTCAGTCAGTAGCTTCAAACATTTCTGGTATATGAATAACATGATGTTTTTCAATGGCAAAAATCAATGAATATTGTAAATGCACAAACAGTAATTTCTCCGCATTGCAAGGTGCAATTCTGAAATTTTTTGCTTTTTCCTGCTCCTCTTAGCATGATAAAGAAGATTCAAAGAGAGTGAGATGCCAGCTGCTTTCATTCAGTCAGTAGCTTTAAACATTTCTGGACGTTTTTCAATGGCAAAAATCAATGAATATTGTAAATGCACAAACAGTAATTTCTCCACATTGCAAGGTTGAATTCTGAAATTTTTTGCTTTTTCCTGCTCCTCTTAGCATGATAAAGAAGATTCAAAGAGAGTGAGATGAAAGCTCTTTTCATTCAGTCAGTAGCTTCAAACATTTCTGGTATGTGAATAACATGATGTTTTTCAATGGCAAAAATCAATGAATATTGTAAATGCACAAACAGTAATTTCTCCACATTGCAAGGTGCAATTCTGAAACTTTTTGCTTTTTCCTGCTCCTCTTAGCATGATAAAGAAGATTCAAAGAGAGTGAGATGCCAGCTCCTTTCATTCAGTCAGTAGCTTCAAACATTTCTGGACGTTTTTCAATGGCAAAAGTCAATGAATATTGTAAATGCACAAACAGTAATTTCTCCACATTGCAAGGTGCAAGTCTGAAATTTTTTGCTTTTTCCTGCTTCTCTTAGCATGTTTAAGAAGACTCAAAGAGAGTGAGATGCCAGCTCTTTTCATTCAGTCAGTAGCTTCAAACATTTCTGGTATATGAAAAACATGATGTTTTTCAATGGCAAAAATCAATGAATATTGTAAATGCACAAACAGTAATTTCTTCGCATTGCAAGGTGCAATTCTGAAATTTTTTGCTTTTTCCTGCTCCTCTTAGCATGATAAAGAAGATTCAAAGAGAATGAGATGCCAGCTCCTTTCATTCAGTCAGTAGCTTCAAACATTTCTGGACGTTTTTCAATGGCAAAAATCAATGAATATTGTAAATGCACAAACAGTAATTTCTCCACATTGCAAGGTGCAAGTCTGAAATTTTTTGCTTTTTCCTGCTCCTCTTAGCATGTTAAAGAAGACTCAAAGAGAGTGAGATGCCAGCTCTTTTCATTCAGTCAGTAGCTTCAAACATTTCTGGTATATGAATAACATGATGTTTTTCAATGGCAAAAATCAATGAATATTGTAAATGCACAAACAGTAATTTCTCCGCATTGCAAGGTGCAATTATGAAATTTTTTGCTTTTTCCTGCTCCTCTTAGCATGATAAAGAAGATTCAAAGAGAGTGAGATGCCAGCTCCTTTCATTCAGTCAGTAGCTTCAAACATTTCTGGTATATGAATAACATGATGTTTTTCAATGGCAAAAATCAATGAATATTGTAAATGCACAAACAGTAATTTCTCCGCATTGCAAGGTGCAATTCTGAAATTTTTTGCTGTTTCCTGCTCCTCTTAGCATGATAAAGAAGATTCAAAGAGAGTGAGATGCCAGCTCCTATCATTCAGTCAGTAGCTTCAAACATTTCTGGATGTTTTTCAATGACAAAAATCAATGAATATTGTAAATGCACAAACAGTAATTTCTCCACATTGCAAGGTGCAATTCTGAAACTTTTTGCTTTTTCCTGCTCCTCTTAGCATGATAAAGAAGATTCAAAGAGAGTGAGATGCCAGCTCTTTTCATTCAGTCAGTAGCTTCAAACATTTCTGGTATATGAATAACATGATGTTTTTCAATGGCAAAAATCAATGAATATTGTAAATGCACAAACAGTAATTTCTCCGCATTGCAATGTGCAATTCTGAAATTTTTTGCTTTTTCCTGCTCCTCTTAGCATGATAAAGAAGAGTCAAAGAGAGTGAGATGCCAGCTCCTTTCATTCAGTCAGTAGCTTCAAACATTTATGGATGTTTTTCAAAGGCAAAAATCAATGAATATTGTAAATGCACATACAGTAATTTCTCCACATTGCAAGGTGCAATTCTGAATTTTTTTGCTTTTTCCTGCTCCTCTTAGCATGATAAAGAAGATTCAAAGAGAGTGAGATGCCAGCTCTTTTCATTCAGTCAGTAGCTTCAAACATTTCTGGTATATGAATAACATGATGTTTTTCAATGGCAAAAATCAATGAATATTGTAAATGCACAAACAGTAATTTCTCCGCATTGCAAGGTGCAATTCTGAAATTTTTTGCTTTTTCCTGCTCCTCTTAGCATGATAAAGAAGATTCAAAGAGAGTGAGATGCCAGCTGCTTTCATTCAGTCAGTAGCTTTAAACATTTCTGGACGTTTTTCAATGGCAAAAATCAATGAATATTGTAAATGCACAAACAGTAATTTCTCCACATTGCAAGGTTGAATTCTGAAATTTTTTGCTTTTTCCTGCTCCTCTTAGCATGATAAAGAAGATTCAAAGAGAGTGAGATGAAAGCTCTTTTCATTCAGTCAGTAGCTTCAAACATTTCTGGTATGTGAATAACATGATGTTTTTCAATGGCAAAAATCAATGAATATTGTAAATGCACAAACAGTAATTTCTCCACATTGCAAGGTGCAATTCTGAAACTTTTTGCTTTTTCCTGCTCCTCTTAGCATGATAAAGAAGATTCAAAGAGAGTGAGATGCTAGCTCTTTTCATTCAGTCAGTAGCTTCAAACATTTCTGGTATATGAATAACATGATGTTTTTCAATCGCAAAAATCAATGAATATTGTAAATGCACAAACAGTAATTTCTCCGCATTGCAAGGTGCAATTCTGAAATTTTTTGCTTTTTCCTGCTCCTCTTAGCATGATAAAGAAGATTCAAAGAGAGTGAGATGCCAGCTCCTTTCATTCAGTCAGTAGCTTCAAACATTTCTGGACGTTTTTCAATGGCAAAAGTCAATGAATATTGTAAATGCACAAACAGTAATTTCTCCACATTGCAAGGTGCAATTCTGAAATTTTTTGCTTTTTCCTGCTCCTCTTAGCATGATAAAGAAGATTCAAAGAGAGTGAGATGCCAGCTCTTTTCATTCAGTCAGTAGCTTCAAACATTTCTGGTATATGAATAACATGATGTTTTTCAATGGCAAAAATCAATGAATATTGTAAATGCACAAACAGTAATTTCTTCGCATTGCAAGGTGCAATTCTGAAATTTTTTGCTTTTTCCTGCTCCTCTTAGCATGATAAAGAAGACTCAAAGAGAATGAGATGCCAGCTCCTTTCATTCAGTCAGTAGCTTCAAACATTTCTGGACGTTTTTCAATGGCAAAAATCAATGAATATTGTAAATGCACAAACAGTAATTTCTCCACATTGCAAGGTGCAAGTCTGAAATTTTTTGCTTTTTCCTGCTCCTCTTAGCATGTGAAAGAAGACTCAAAGAAAGTGAGATGCCAGCTCTTTTCATTCAGTCAGTAGCTTCAAACATTTCTGGTATATGAATAACATGATGTTTTTCAATGGCAAAAATCAATGAATATTGTAAATGCACAAACAGTAATTTCTTCGCATTGCAAGGTGCAATTCTGAAATTTTTTGCTTTTTCCTGCTCCTCTTAGCATGATAAAGAAGATTCAAAGAGAATGAGATGCCAGCTCCTTTCATTCAGTCAGTAGCTTCAAACATTTCTGGACGTTTTTCAATGGCAAAAATCAATGAATATTATAAATTCACAAACAGTAATTTCTCCACATTGCAAGGTGCAAGTCTGAAATTTTTTGCTTTTTCCTGCTCCTCTTAGCATGTTAAAGAAGATTCAAAGAGAGTGAGATGCCAGCTCTTTTCATTCAGTCAGTAGCTTCAAACATTTCTGGTATATGAATAACATGATGTTTTTCAATGGCAAAAATCAATGAATATTGTAAATGCACAAACAGTAATTTCTCCGCATTGCAAGGTGCAATTCTGAAATTTTTTGCTTTTTCCTGCTCCTCTTAGCATGATAAAGAAGATTCAAAGAGAGTGAGATGCCAGCTCCTTTCATTCAGTCAGTAGATTCAAACATTTCTGGACGTTTTTCAACGGCAAAAATCAATGAATATTGTAAATGCACAAACAGTAATTTCTCCACATTGCAAGGTGCAATTCTGAAATTTTTTGCTTTTTCCTGCTCCTCTTAGCATGATAAAGAAGATTCAAAGAGAGTGAGATGCCAGCTCTTTTCATTCAGTCAGTAGCTTCAAACATTTCTGGTATATTAATAACATGATGTTTTTCAATGGCAAAAATCAATGAATATTGTAAATGCACAAACAGTAATTTCTCCGCATTGCAAGGTGCAATTCTGAAATTTTTTGCTTTCTCCTGCTCCTCTTAGCATGATAAAGAAGATTCAAAGAGAGTGAGATGCCAGCTCCTTTCATTCAGTCAGTAGCTTCAAACATTTCTGGACGTTTTTCAATGGCAAAAATCAATGAATATTGTAAATGCACAAACAGTAATTTCTCCACATTGCAAGGTGCAATTCTGAAATTTTTGCTTTTTCCTGCTCCTCTTAGCATGATAAAGAAGATTCAAAGAGAGTGAGATGCCAGCTCTTTTCATTCAGTCAGTAGCTTCAAACATTTCTGGTATATGAATAACATGATGTTTTTCAATGGCAAAAATCAATGAATATTGTAAATGCACAAACAGTAATTTCTCCGCATTGCAAGGTGCAATTCTGAAATTTTTTGCTTTTTCCTGCTCCTCTTAGCATGATAAAGAAGATTCAAAGAGAGTGAGATGCCAGCTCCTTTCATTCAGTCAGTAGCTTCAAACATTTCTGGATGTTTTTCAATGGCAAAAATCAATGAATATTGTAAATGCACAAACAGTAATTTCTCCACATTGCAAGGTGCAATTCTGAAACTTTTTGCTTTTTCCTGCTCCTCTTAGCATGATAAAGAAGATTCAAAGAGAGTGAGATGCCAGCTCTTTTCATTCAGTCAGTAGCTTCAAACATTTCTGGTATATGAATAACATGATGTTTTTCAATGGCAAAAATCAATGAATATTGTAAATGCACAAACAGTAATTTCTTCGCATTGCAAGGTGCAATTCTGAAATTTTTTGCTTTTTCCTGCTCCTCTTAGCATGATAAAGAAGATTCAAAGAGAATGAGATGCCAGCTCCTTTCTTTCAGTCAGTAGCTTCAAACATTTCTGGACGTTTTTCAATGGCAAAAATCAATGAATATTGTAAATGTACAAACAGTAATTTCTCCACATTGCAAGGTGCAAGTCTGAAATTTTTTGCTTTTTCCTGCTCCTCTTAGCATGTTAAAGAAGACTCAAAGAGAGTGAGATGCCAGCTCTTTTCATTCAGTCAGTAGCTTCAAACATTTCTGGTATATGAATAACATGATGTTTTTCAATGGCAAAAATCAATGAATATTGTAAATGCACAAACAGTAATTTCTCCGCATTGCAAGGTGCAATTATGAAATTTTTTGCTTTTTCCTGCTCCTCTTAGCATGATAAAGAAGATTCAAAGAGAGTGAGATGCCAGCTCCTTTCATTCAGTCAGTAGCTTCAAACATTTCTGGTATATGAATAACATGATGTTTTTCAATGGCAAAAATCAATGAATATTGTAAATGCACAAACAGTAATTTCTCCGCATTGCAAGGTGCAATTCTGAAATTTTTTGCTTTTTCCTGCTCCTCTTAGCATGATAAAGAAGATTCAAAGAGAGTGAGATGCCAGCTCCTTTCATTCAGTCAGTAGCTTCAAACATTTCTGGATGTTTTTCAATGGCAAAAATCAATGAATATTGTAAATGCACAAACAGTAATTTCTCCACATTGCAATGTGCAATTCTGAAACTTTTTGCTTTTTCCTGCTCCTCTTAGCATGATAAAGAATATTCAAAGAGAGTGAGATGCCAGCTCTTTTCATTCAGTCAGTAGCTTCAAACATTTCTGGTATATGAATAACATGATGTTTTTCAATGGCAAAAATCAATGAATATTGTAAATGCACAAACAGTAATTTCTCCGCATTGCAATGTGCAATTCTGAAATTTTTTGCTTTTTCCTGCTCCTCTTAGCATGATAAAGAAGAGTCAAAGAGAGTGAGATGCCAGCTCCTTTCATTCAGTCAGTAGCTTCAAACATTTCTGGATGTTTTTCAAAGGCAAAAATCAATGAATATTGTAAATGCACATACAGTAATTTCTCCACATTGCAAGGTGCAATTCTGAATTTCTTTGCTTTTTCCTGCTCCTCTTAGCATGATAAAGAAGATTCAAAGAGAGTGAGATGTCAGCTCCTTTCATTCAGTCAGTAGCTTCAAACATTTCTGGACGTTTTTCAATGGCAAAAATCAATGAATATTGTAAATGCACAAACAGTAATTTCTCCACATTGCAAGGTTGAATTCTGAAATTTTTTGCTTTTTCCTGCTCCTCTTAGCATGATAAAGAAGATTCAAAGAGAGTGAGATGAAAGCTCTTTTCATTCAGTCAGTAGCTTCAAACATTTCTAGTATATGAATAACATGACGTTTTTCAATGGCAAAAATCAATGAATATTGTAAATGCACAAACAGTAATTTCTCCGCATTGCAAGGTGCAATTCTGAAATTTTTTGCTTTTTCCTGCTCCTCTTAGCATGATAAAGAAGATTCAAAGAGAGTGAGATGCCAGCTCCTTTCATTCAGTCAGTAGCTTCAAACATTTCTGGACGTTTTTCAATGGCAAAAATCAATGAATATTGTAAATGCACAAACAGCAATTTCTCCACATTGCAAGGTGCAATTCTGAAATTTTTTGCTTTTTCCTGCTCCTCTTAGCATGATAAAGAAGATTCAAAGAGAGTGAGATGCCAGCTCTTTTCATTCAGTCAGTAGCTTCAAACATTTCTGGTATATGAATAACATGATGTTTTTCAATGGCAAAAATCAATGAATATTGTAAATGCACAAACAGTAATTTCTCCGCATTGCAAGGTGCAATTCTGAAATTTTTTGCTTTTTCCTGCTCCTCTTAGCATGATAAAGAAGATTCAAAGAGAGTGAGATGCCAGCTGCTTTCATTCAGTCAGTAGCTTCAAACATTTCTGGACGTTTTTCAATGGCAAAAATCAATGAATATTGTAAATGCACAAACAGTAATTTCTCCACATTGCAAGGTTGAATTCTGAAATTTTTTGCTTTTTCCTGCTCCTCTTAGCATGATAAAGAAGATTCAAAGAGAGTGAGATGCCAGCTCTTTTCATTCAGTCAGTAGCTTCAAACATTTCTGGTATATGAATAACATGATGTTTTTCAATGGCAAAAATCAATGAATATTGTAAATGCACAAACAGTAATTTCTCCGCATTGCAAGGTGCAATTCTGAAATTTTTTGCTTTTTCCTGCTCCTCTTAGCATGATAAAGAAGATTCAAAGAGAGTGAGATGCCAGCTGCTTTCATTCAGTCAGTAGCTTCAAACATTTCTGGACGTTCTTCAATGGCAAAAATCAATGAATATTGTAAATGCACAAACAGTAATTTCTCCACATTGCAAGGTTGAATTCTGAAATTTTTTGCTTTTTCCTGCTCCTCTTAGCATGATAAAGAAGATTCAAAGAGAGTGAGATGAAAGCTCTTTTCATTCAGTCAGTAGCTTCAAACATTTCTGGTATATGAATAACATGATGTTTTTCAATGGCAAAAATCAATGAATATTGTAAATGCACAAACAGTAATTTCTCCGCATTGCAAGGTGCAATTCTGAAATTTTTTGCTTTTTCCTGCTCCTCTTAGCATGATAAAGAAGATTCAAAGAGAGTGAGATGCCAGCTCCTTTCATTCAGTCAGTAGCTTCAAACATTTCTTGACGTTTTTCAATGGCAAAAATCAATGAATATTGTAAATGCACAAACAGCAATTTCTCCACATTGCAAGGTGCAATTCTGAAATTTTTTGCTTTTTCCTGCTCCTCTTAGCATGATAAAGAAGATTCAAAGAGAGTGAGATGCCAGCTCTTTTCATTCAGTCAGTAGCTTCAAACATTTCTGGTATATGAATAACATGATGTTTTTCAATGGCAAAAATCAATGAATATTGTAAATGCACAAACAGTAATTTCTCCGCATTGCAAGGTGCAATTCTGAAATTTTTTGCTTTTTCCTGCTCCTCTTAGCATGATAAAGAAGATTCAAAGAGAGTGAGATGCCAGCTCCTTTCATTCAGTCAGTAGCTTCAAACATTTCTGGATGTTTTTCAATGGCAAAAATCAATGAATATTGTAAATGCACAAACAGTAATTTCTCCACATTGCAAGGTGCAATTCTGAAACTTTTTGCTTTTTCCTGCTCCTCTTAGCATGATAAAGAAGATTCAAAGAGAGTGAGATGCCAGCTCTTTTCATTCAGTCAGTAGCTTCAAACATTTCTGGTATATGAATAACATGATGTTTTTCAATGGCAAAAATCAATGAATATTGTAAATGCACAAACAGTAATTTCTTCGCATTGCAAGGTGCAATTCTGAAATTTTTTGCTTTTTCCTGCTCCTCTTAGCATGTTAAAGAAGACTCAAAGAGAGTGAGATGCCAGCTCCTTTCATTCAGTCAGTAGCTTCAAACATTTCTGGATGTTTTTCAATGGCAAAAATCAATGAATATTGTAAATGCACAAACAGTAATTTCTCCACATTGCAAGGTGCAATTCTGAAACTTTTTGCTTTTTCCTGCTCCTCTTAGCATGATAAAGAATATTCAAAGAGAGTGAGATGCCAGCTCTTTTCATTCAGTCAGTAGCTTCAAACATTTCTGGTATATGAATAACATGATGTTTTTCAATGGCAAAAATCAATGAATATTGTAAATGCACAAACAGTAATTTCTCCGCATTGCAATGTGCAATTCTGAAATTTTTTGCTTTTTCCTGCTCCTCTTAGCATGATAAAGAAGAGTCAAAGAGAGTGAGATGCCAGCTCCTTTCATTCAGTCAGTAGCTTCAAACATTTCTGGATGTTTTTCAAAGGCAAAAATCAATGAATATTGTAAATGCACATACAGTAATTTCTCCACATTGCAAGGTGCAATTCTGAATTTCTTTGCTTTTTCCTGCTCCTCTTAGCATGATAAAGAAGATTCAAAGAGAGTGAGATGTCAGCTCCTTTCATTCAGTCAGTAGCTTCAAACATTTCTGGACGTTTTTCAATGGCAAAAATCAATGAATATTGTAAATGCACAAACAGTAATTTCTCCACATTGCAAGGTTGAATTCTGAAATTTTTTGCTTTTTCCTGCTCCTCTTAGCATGATAAAGAAGATTCAAAGAGAGTGAGATGAAAGCTCTTTTCATTCAGTCAGTAGCTTCAAACATTTCTAGTATATGAATAACATGACGTTTTTCAATGTCAAAAATCAATGAATATTGTAAATGCACAAACAGTAATTTCTCCGCATTGCAAGGTGCAATTCTGAAATTTTTTGCTTTTTCCTGCTCCTCTTAGCATGATAAAGAAGATTCAAAGAGAGTGAGATGCCAGCTCCTTTCATTCAGTCAGTAGCTTCAAACATTTCTGGACGTTTTTCAATGGCAAAAATCAATGAATATTGTAAATGCACAAACAGCAATTTCTCCACATTGCAAGGTGCAATTCTGAAATTTTTTGCTTTTTCCTGCTCCTCTTAGCATGATAAAGAAGATTCAAAGAGAGTGAGATGCCAGCTCTTTTCATTCAGTCAGTAGCTTCAAACATTTCTGGTATATGAATAACATGATGTTTTTCAATGGCAAAAATCAATGAATATTGTAAATGCACAAACAGTAATTTCTCCGCATTGCAAGGTGCAATTCTGAAATTTTTTGCTTTTTCCTGCTCCTCTTAGCATGATAAAGAAGATTCAAAGAGAGTGAGATGCCAGCTGCTTTCATTCAGTCAGTAGCTTCAAACATTTCTGGACGTTTTTCAATGGCAAAAATCAATGAATATTGTAAATGCACAAACAGTAATTTCTCCACATTGCAAGGTTGAATTCTGAAATTTTTTGCTTTTTCCTGCTCCTCTTAGCATGATAAAGAAGATTCAAAGAGAGTGAGATGCCAGCTCTTTTCATTCAGTCAGTAGCTTCAAACATTTCTGGTATATGAATAACATGATGTTTTTCAATGGCAAAAATCAATGAATATTGTAAATGCACAAACAGTAATTTCTCCGCATTGCAAGGTGCAATTCTGAAATTTTTTGCTTTTTCCTGCTCCTCTTAGCATGATAAAGAAGATTCAAAGAGAGTGAGATGCCAGCTGCTTTCATTCAGTCAGTAGCTTCAAACATTTCTGGACGTTCTTCAATGGCAAAAATCAATGAATATTGTAAATGCACAAACAGTAATTTCTCCACATTGCAAGGTTGAATTCTGAAATTTTTTGCTTTTTCCTGCTCCTCTTAGCATGATAAAGAAGATTCAAAGAGAGTGAGATGAAAGCTCTTTTCATTCAGTCAGTAGCTTCAAACATTTCTGGTATATGAATAACATGATGTTTTTCAATGGCAAAAATCAATGAATATTGTAAATGCACAAACAGTAATTTCTCCGCATTGCAAGGTGCAATTCTGAAATTTTTTGCTTTTTCCTGCTCCTCTTAGCATGATAAAGAAGATTCAAAGAGAGTGAGATGCCAGCTCCTTTCATTCAGTCAGTAGCTTCAAACATTTCTTGACGTTTTTCAATGGCAAAAATCAATGAATATTGTAAATGCACAAACAGCAATTTCTCCACATTGCAAGGTGCAATTCTGAAATTTTTTGCTTTTTCCTGCTCCTCTTAGCATGATAAAGAAGATTCAAAGAGAGTGAGATGCCAGCTCTTTTCATTCAGTCAGTAGCTTCAAACATTTCTGGTATATGAATAACATGATGTTTTTCAATGGCAAAAATCAATGAATATTGTAAATGCACAAACAATAATTTCTCCGCATTGCAAGGTGCAATTCTGAATTTTTTTGCTTTTTCCTGCTCCTCTTAGCATGATAAAGAAGATTCAAAGAGAGTGAGATGCCAGCTCCTTTCATTCAGTCAGTAGCTTCAAACATTTCTGGATGTTTTTCAATGGCAAAAATCAATGAATATTGTAAATGCACAAACAGTAATTTCTCCACATTGCAAGGTGCAATTCTGAAACTTTTTGCTTTTTCCTGCTCCTCTTAGCATGATAAAGAAGATTCAAAGAGAGTGAGATGCCAGCTCTTTTCATTCAGTCAGTAGCTTCAAACATTTCTGGTATATGAATAACATGATGTTTTTCAATGGCAAAAATCAATGAATATTGTAAATGCACAAACAGTAATTTCTCCGCATTGCAAGGTGCAATTCTGAAATTTTTTGCTTTTTCCTGCTCCTCTTAGCATGATAAAGAAGATTCAAAGAGAGTGAGATGCCAGCTCCTTTCATTCAGTCAGTAGCTTCAAACATTTCTGGACGTTTTTCAATGGCAAAAGTCAATGAATATTGTAAATGCACAAACAGTAATTTCTCCACATTGCAAGGTGCAATTCTGAAATTTTTTGCTTTTTCCTGCTCCTCTTAGCATGATAAAGAAGATTCAAGGAGAGTGAGATGCCAGCTCTTTTCATTCAGTCAGTAGCTTCAAACATTTCTGGTATATGAATAACATGATGTTTTTCAATGGCAAAAATCAATGAATATTGTAAATGCACAAACAGTAATTTCTTCGCATTGCAAGGTGCAATTCTGAAATTTTTTGCTTTTTCCTGCTCCTCTTAGCATGATAAAGAAGATTCAAAGAGAATGAGATGCCAGCTCCTTTCATTCAGTCAGTAGCTTCAAACATTTCTGGACGTTTTTCAATGGCAAAAATCAATGAATATTGTAAATGCACAAACAGTAATTTCTCCACATTGCAAGGTGCAAGTCTGAAATTTTTTGCTTTTTCCTGCTCCTCTTAGCATGTTAAAGAAGACTCAAAGAGAGTGAGATGCCAGCTCTTTTCATTCAGTCAGTAGCTTCAAACATTTCTGGTATATGAATAACATGATGTTTTTCAATGGCAAAAATCAATGAATATTGTAAATGCACAAACAGTAATTTCTCCGCATTGCAAGGTGCAATTCTGAAATTTTTTGCTTTTTCCTGCTCCTCTTAGCATGATAAAGAAGATTCAAAGAGAGTGAGATGCCAGCTCCTTTCATTCAGTCAGTAGATTCAAACATTTCTGGACGTTTTTCAATGGCAAAAATCAATGAATATTGTAAATGCACAAACAGTAATTTCTCCACATTGCAAGGTGCAATTCTGAAATTTTTTGCTTTTTCCTGCTCCTCTTAGCATGATAAAGAAGATTCAAAGAGAGTGAGATGCCAGCTCTTTTCATTCAGTCAGTAGCTTCAAACATTTCTGGTATATGAATAACATGATGTTTTTCAATGGCAAAAATCAATGAATATTGTAAATGCACAAACAGTAATTTCTCCGCATTGCAAGGTGCAATTCTGAAATTTTTTGCTTTTTCCTGCTCCTCTTAGCATGATAAAGAAGATTCAAAGAGAGTGAGATGCCAGCTCCTTTCATTCAGTCAGTAGCTTCAAACATTTCTGAACGTTTTTCAATGGCAAAAATCAATGAATATTGTAAATGCACAAACAGTAATTTCTCCACATTGCAAGGTGCAAGTCTGAAATTTTTTACTTTTTCCTGCTCCTCTTAGCATGATAAAGAAGATTCAAAGAGAGTGAGATGCCAGCTCTTTTCATTCAGTCAGTAGCTTCAAACATTTCTGGTATATGAATAACATGATGTTTTTCAATGGCAAAAATCAATGAATATTGTAAATGCACAAACAGTAATTTCTTTACATTGCAAGGTGCAATTCTGAAATTTTTTGCTTTTTCCTGCTCCTCTTAGCATGATAAAGAAGATTCAAAGAGAATGAGATGCCAGCTCCTTTCATTCAGTCAGTAGCTTCAAACATTTCTGGACGTTTTTCAATGGCAAAAATCAATGAATATTGTAAATGCACAAACAGTAATTTCTCCACATTGCAAGGTGCAAGTCTGAAATTTTTTGCTTTTTCCTACTCCTCTTAGCATGTTAAAGAACACTCAAAGAGAGTGAGATGCCAGCTCTTTTCATTCAGTCAGTAGCTTCAAACATTTCTGGTATATGAATAACATGATGTTTTTCAATGGCAAAAATAAATGAATATTGTAAATGCACAAACAGTAATTTCTCCGCATTGCAAGGTGCAATTCTGAAATTTTTTGCTTTTTCCTGCTCCTCTTAACATGATAAAGAAGATTCAAAGAGAGTTAGATGCCAGCTCCTTTCATTCAGTCAGTAGATTCAAACATTTCTGGACGTTTTTCAAAGGCAAAAATCAATGAATATTGTAAATGCACATACAGTATTTCTCCACATTGCAAGGTGCAACTCTGAATTTTTTTGCTTTTTCCTGCTCCTCTTAGCATGATAAAGAAGATTCAAAGAGAGTGAGATGCCAGCTCTTTTCATTCAGTCAGTAGCTTCAAACATTTCTGGTATATGAATAACATGATGTTTTTCAATGGCAAAAATCAATGAATATTGTAAATGCACAAACAGTAATTTCTCCGCATTGCAAGGTGCAATTCTGAAATTTTTTGCTTTTTCCTGCTCCTCTTAGCATGATAAAGAAGATTCAAAGAGAGTGAGATGCCAGCTCCTTTCATTCAGTCAGTAGCTTCAAACATTTCTGGACGTTTTTCAATTGCAAAAATCAATGAATATTGTAAATGCACAAACAGTAATTTCTCCACATTGCAAGGTTGAATTCTGAAGTTTTTTGCTTTTTCCTGCTCCTCTTAGCATGATAAAGAAGATTCAAAGAGAGTGAGATGAAAGCTCTTTTCATTCAGTCAGTAGCTTCAAACATTTCTGGTATATGAATAACATGATGTTTTTCAATGACAAAAATCAATGAATATTGTAAATGCACAAACAGTAATTTCTCCGCATTGCAAGGTGCAATTCTGAAATTTTTTGCTTTTTCCTGCTCCTCTTAGCATGATAAAGAAGATTCAAAGAGAGTGAGATGCCAGCTCCTTTCATTCAGTCAGTAGCTTCAAACATTTCTGGACGTTTTTCAATGGCAAAAATCAATGAATATTGTAAATGCACAAACAGTAATTTCTCCACATTGCAAGGTGCAATTCTGAAATTTTTTGCTTTTTCCTGCTCCTCTTAGCATGATAAAGAAGATTCAAAGAGAGTGAGATGCCAGCTCTTTTCATTCAGTCAGTAGCTTCAAACATTTCTGGTATATGAATAACATGATGTTTTTCAATGGCAAAAATCAATGAATATTGTAAATGCACAAACAGTAATTTCTCCGCATTGCAAGGTGCAATTCTGACATTTTTTGCTTTTTCCTGCTCCTCTTAGCATGATAAAGAAGATTCAAAGAGAGTGAGATGCCAGCTCCTTTCATTCAGTCAGTAGCTTCAAACATTTCTGGTTGTTTTTCAATGGCAAAAATCAATGAATATTGTAAATGCACAAACAGTAATTTCTCCACATTGCAAGGTGCAATTCTGAAACTTTTTGCTTTTTCCTGCTCCTCTTAGCATGATAAAGAAGATTCAAAGAGAGTGAGATGCCAGCTCTTTTCATTCAGTCAGTAGCTTCAAACATTTCTGGTATATGAATAACATGATGTTTTTCAATGGCAAAAATCAATGAATATTGTAAATGCACAAACAGTAATTTCTCCGCATTGCAAGGTGCAATTCTGAAATTTTTTGCTTTTTCCTGCTCCTCTTAACATGATAAAGAAGATTCAAAGAGAGTGAGATGCCAGCTCCTTTCATTCAGTCAGTAGCTTCAAACATTTCTGGACGTTTTTCAATGGCAAAAGTCAATGAATATTGTAAATGCACAAACAGTAATTTCTCCACATTGCAAGGTGCAATTCTGAAATTTTTTGCTTTTTCCTGCTCCTCTTAGCATGATAAAGAAGATTCAAAGAGAGTGAGATGTCAGCTCTTTTCATTCAGTCAGTAGCTTCAAACATTTCTGGTATATGAATAACATGATGTTTTTCAATGGCAAAAATCAATGAATATTGTAAATGCACAAACAGTAATTTCTTCGCATTGCAAGGTGCAATTCTGAAATTTTTTGCTTTTTCCTGCTCCTCTTAGCATGATAAAGAAGATTCAAAGAGAATGAGATGCCAGCTCCTTTCATTCAGTCAGTAGCTTCAAACATTTCTGGACGTTTTTCAATGGCAAAAATCAATGAATATTGTAAATGCAAAAACAGTAATTTCTCCACATTGCAAGGTGCAAGTCTGAAATTTTTTGTTTTTCCTGCTCCTCTTAGCATCTTAAAGAAGACTCAAAGAGAGTGAGATGCCAGCTCTTTTCATTCAGTCAGTAGCTTCAAACATTTCTGGTATATGAATAACATGATGTTTTTCAATGGCAAAAATCAATGAATATTGTAAATGCACAAACAGTAATTTCTCCGCATTGCAAGGTGCAATTCTGAAATTTTTTGCTTTTTCCTGCTCCTCTTAGCATGATAAAGAAGATTCAAAGAGAGTGAGATGCCAGCTCCTTTCATTCAGTCAGTGGATTCAAACATTTCTGGACGTTTTTCAATGGCAAAAATCAATGAATATTGTAAATGCACAAACAGTAATTTCTCCACATTGCAAGGTGCAATTCTGAAATTTTTTGCTTTTTCCTGCTCCTCTTAGCATGATAAAGAAGATTCAAAGAGAGTGAGATGCCAGCTCTTTTCATTCAGTCAGTAGCTTCAAACATTTCTGGTATATGAATAACATGATGTTTTTCAATGGCAAAAATCAATGAATATTGTAAATGCACAAACAGTAATTTCTCCGCATTGCAAGGTGCAATTCTGACATTTTTTGCTTTTTCCTGCTCCTCTTAGCATGATAAAGAAGATTCAAAGAGAGTGAGATGCCAGCTCCTTTCATTCAGTCAGTAGCTTCAAACATTTCTGAACGTTTTTCAATGGCAAAAATCAATGAATATTGTAAATGCACAAACAGTAATTTCTCCACATTGCAAGGTGCAAGTCTGAAATTTTTTGCTTTTTCCTGCTCCTCTTAGCATGATAAAGAAGATTCAAAGAAAGTGAGATGCCAGCTCTTTTCATTCAGTCAGTAGCTTCAAACATTTCTGGTATATGAATAACATGATGTTTTTCAATGGCAAAAATCAATGAATATTGTAAATGCACAAACAGTAATTTCTTCACATTGCAAGGTGCAATTCTGAAATTTTTTGCTTTTTCCTGCTCCTCTTAGCATGATAAAGAAGATTCAAAGAGAATGAGATGCCAGCTCCTTTCATTCAGTCAGTAGCTTCAAACATTTCTGGACGTTTTTCAATGGCAAAAATCAATGAATATTGTAAATGCACAAACAGTAATTTCTCCACATTGCAAGGTGCAAGTCTGAAATTTTTTGCTTTTTCCTGCTCCTCTTAGCATGTTAAAGAAGACTCAAAGAGAGTGAGATGCCAGCTCTTTTCATTCAGTCAGTAGCTTCAAACATTTCTGGTATATGAATAACATGATGTTTTTCAATGGCAAAAATCAATGAATATTGTAAATGCACAAACAGTAATTTCTCCGCATTGCAAGGTGCAATTCTGAAATTTTTTGCTTTTTCCTGCTCCTCTTAGCATGATAAAGAAGATTCAAAGAGAGTGAGATGCCAGCTCCTTTCATTCAGTCAGTAGCTTCAAACATTTCTGGATGTTTTTCAATGGCAAAAATCAATGAATATTGTAAATGCACAAACAGTAATTTCTCCACATTGCAAGGTGCAATTCTGAAACTTTTTGCTTTTTCCTGCTCCTCTTAGCATGATAAAGAATATTCAAAGAGAGTGAGATGCCAGCTCTTTTCATTCAGTCAGTAGCTTCAAACATTTCTGGTATATGAATAACATGATGTTTTTCAATGGCAAAAATCAATGAATATTGTAAATGCACAAACAGTAATTTCTCCGCATTGCAATGTGCAATTCTGAAATTTTTTGCTTTTTCCTGCTCCTCTTAGCATGATAAAGAAGAGTCAAAGAGAGTGAGATGCCAGCTCCTTTCATTCAGTCAGTAGCTTCAAACATTTCTGGATGTTTTTCAAAGGCAAAAATCAATGAATATTGTAAATGCACATACAGTAATTTCTCCACATTGCAAGGTGCAATTCTGAATTTTTTTGCTTTTTCCTGCTCCTCTTAGCATGATAAAGAAGATTCAAAGAGAGTGAGATGTCAGCTCCTTTCATTCAGTCAGTAGCTTCAAACATTTCTGGACGTTTTTCAATGGCAAAAATCAATGAATATTGTAAATGCACAAACAGTAATTTCTCCACATTGCAAGGTTGAATTCTGAAATTTTTTGCTTTTTCCTGCTCCTCTTAGCATGATAAAGAAGATTCAAAGAGAGTGAGATGAAAGCTCTTTTCATTCAGTCAGTAGCTTCAAACATTTCTAGTATATGAATAACATGATGTTTTTCAATGGCAAAAATCAATGAATATTGTAAATGCACAAACAGTAATTTCTCCGCATTGCAAGGTGCAATTCTGAAATTTTTTGCTTTTTCCTGCTCCTCTTAGCATGATAAAGAAGATTCAAAGAGAGTGAGATGCCAGCTCCTTTCATTCAGTCAGTAGCTTCAAACATTTCTGGACGTTTTTCAATGGCAAAAATCAATGAATATTGTAAATGCACAAACAGTAATTTCTCCACATTGCAAGGTTGAATTCTGAAATTTTTTGCTTTTTCCTGCTCCTCTTAGCATGATAAAGAAGATTCAAAGAGAGTGAGATGCCAGCTCTTTTCATTCAGTCAGTAGCTTCAAACATTTCTGGTATATGAATAACATGATGTTTTTCAATGGCAAAAATCAATGAATATTGTAAATGCACAAACAGTAATTTCTCCGCATTGCAAGGTGCAATTCTGAAATTTTTTGCTTTTTCCTGCTCCTCTTAGCATGATAAAGAAGATTCAAAGAGAGTGAGATGCCAGCTGCTTTCATTCAGTCAGTAGCTTCAAACATTTCTGGACGTTCTTCAATGGCAAAAATCAATGAATATTGTAAATGCACAAACAGTAATTTCTCCACATTGCAAGGTTGAATTCTGAAATTTTTTGCTTTTTCCTGCTCCTCTTAGCATGATAAAGAAGATTCAAAGAGAGTGAGATGAAAGCTCTTTTCATTCAGTCAGTAGCTTCAACCATTTCTGGTATATGAATAACATGATGTTTTTCAATGGCAAAAATCAATGAATATTGTAAATGCACAAACAATAATTTCTCCGCATTGCAAGGTGCAATTCTGAATTTTTTTGCTTTTTCCTGCTCCTCTTAGCATGATAAAGAAGATTCAAAGAGAGTGAGATGCCAGCTCCTTTCATTCAGTCAGTAGCTTCAAACATTTCTGGACGTTTTTCAATGGCAAAAATCAATGAATATTGTAAATGCACAAACAGTAATTTCTCCACATTGCAAGGTGCAATTCTGAAATTTTTTGCTTTTTCCTGCTCCTCTTAGCGTGATAAAGAAGATTCAAAGAGAGTGAGATGCCAGCTCTTTTCATTCAGTCAGTAGCTTCAAACATTTCTGGTATATGAATAACATGATGTTTTTCAATG
This sequence comes from Phyllobates terribilis, assembly GCF_046119375.1. Classification (NCBI taxonomy): domain Eukaryota; kingdom Metazoa; phylum Chordata; class Amphibia; order Anura; family Dendrobatidae; genus Phyllobates; species Phyllobates terribilis. Next base: position 5,879,758 of record NW_027362813.1, read on the forward strand.
GCAAAAATCAATGAATATTGTAAATGCACAAACAGTAATTTCTCCGCATTGCAAGGTGCAATTCTGACATTTTTTGCTTTTTCCTGCTCCTCTTAGCATGATAAAGAAGATTCAAAGAGAGTGAGATGCCAGCTCCTTTCATTCAGTCAGTAGCTTCAAACATTTCTGGATGTTTTTCAATGGCAAAAATCAATGAATATTGTAAATGCACAAACAGTAATTTCTCCACATTGCAAGGTGCAATTCTGAAACTTTTTGCTTTTTCCTGCTCCTCTTAGCATGATAAAGAAGATTCAAAGAGAGTGAGATGCCAGCTCTTTTCATTCAGTCAGTAGCTTCAAACATTTCTGGTATATGAATAACATGATGTTTTTCAATGGCAAAAATCAATGAATATTGTAAATGCACAAACAGTAATTTCTCCGCATTGCAAGGTGCAATTCTGAAATTTTTTGCTTTTTCCTGCTCCTCTTAGCATGATAAAGAAGATTCAAAGAGAGTGAGATGCCAGCTCCTTTCATTCAGTCAGTAGCTTCAAACATTTCTGGACGTTTTTCAATGGCAAAAGTCAATGAATATTGTAAATGCACAAACAGTAATTTCTCCACATTGCAAGGTGCAATTCTGAAATTTTTTGCTTTTTCCTGCTCCTCTTAGCATGATAAAGAAGATTCAAAGAGAGTGAGATGCCAGCTCTTTTCATTCAGTCAGTAGCTTCAAACATTTCTGGTATATGAATAACATGATGTTTTTCAATGGCAAAAATCAATGAATATTGTAAATGCACAAACAGTAATTTCTTCGCATTGCAAGGTGCAATTCTGAAATTTTTTGCTTTTTCCTGCTCCTCTTAGCATGATAAAGAAGATTCAAAGAGAATGAGATGCCAGCTCCTTTCATTCAGTCAGTAGCTTCAAACATTTCTGGACGTTTTTCAATGGCAAAAATCAATGAATATTGTAAATGCACAAACAGTAATTTCTCCACATTGCAAGGTGCAAGTCTGAAATTTTTTGCTTTTTCCTGCTCCTCTTAGCATGTTAAAGAAGACTCAAAGAGAGTGAGATGCCAGCTCTTTTCATTCAGTCAGTAGCTTCAAACATTTCTGGTATATGAATAACATGATGTTTTTCAATGGCAAAAATCAATGAATATTGTAAATGCACAAACAGTAATTTCTCCGCATTGCAAGGTGCAATTCTGAAATTTTTTGCTTTTTCCTGCTCCTCTTAGCATGATAAAGAAGATTCAAAGAGAGTGAGATGCCAGCTCCTTTCATTCAGTCAGTAGATTCAAACATTTCTGGACGTTTTTCAATGGCAAAAATCAATGAATATTGTAAATGCACAAACAGTAATTTCTCCACATTGCAAGGTGCAATTCTGAAATTTTTTGCTTTTTCCTGCTCCTCTTAGCATGATAAAGAAGATTCAAAGAGAGTGAGATGCCAGCTCTTTTCATTCAGTCAGTAGCTTCAAACATTTCTGGTATATGAATAACATGATGTTTTTCAATGGCAAAAATCAATGAATATTGTAAATGCACAAACAGTAATTTCTCCGCATTGCAAGGTGCAATTCTGAAATTTTTTGCTTTTTCCTGCTCCTCTTAGCATGATAAAGAAGATTCAAAGAGAGTGAGATGCCATCTCCTTTCATTCAGTCAGTAGCTTCAAACATTTCTGAACGTTTTTCAATGGCAAAAATCAATGAATATTGTAAATGCACAAACAGTAATTTCTCCACATTGCAAGGTGCAAGTCTGAAATTTTTTGCTTTTTCCTGCTCCTCTTAGCATGATAAAGAAGATTCAAAGAGAGTGAGATGCCAGCTCTTTTCATTCAGTCAGTAGCTTCAAACATTTCTGGTATATGAATAACATGATGTTTTTCAATGGCAAAAATCAATGAATATTGTAAATGCACAAACAGTAATTTCTTTACATTGCAAGGTGCAATTCTGAAATTTTTTGCTTTTTCCTGCTCCTCTTAGCATGATAAAGAAGATTCAAAGAGAATGAGATGCCAGCTCCTTTCATTCAGTCAGTAGCTTCAAACATTCTGGACGTTTTTCAATGGCAAAAATCAATGAATATTGTAAATGCACAAACAGTAATTTCTCCACATTGCAAGGTGCAAGTCTGAAATTTTTTGCTTTTTCCTACTCCTCTTAGCATGTTAAAGAAGACTCAAAGAGAGTGAGATGCCAGCTCTTTTCATTCAGTCAGTAGCTTCAAACATTTCTGGTATATGAATAACATGATGTTTTTCAATGGCAAAAATAAATGAATATTGTAAATGCACAAACAGTAATTTCTCCGCATTGCAAGGTGCAATTCTGAAATTTTTTGCTTTTTCCTGCTCCTCTTAACATGATAAAGAAGATTCAAAGAGAGTTAGATGCCAGCTCCTTTCATTCAGTCAGTAGATTCAAACATTTCTGGACGTTTTTCAAAGGCAAAAATCAATGAATATTGTAAATGCACATACAGTATTTCTCCACATTGCAAGGTGCAATTCTGAATTTTTTTGCTTTTTCCTGCTCCTCTTAGCATGATAAAGAAGATTCAAAGAGAGTGAGATGCCAGCTCTTTTCATTCAGTCAGTAGCTTCAAACATTTCTGGTATATGAATAACATGATGTTTTTCAATGGCAAAAATCAATGAATATTGTAAATGCACAAACAGTAATTTCTCCGCATTGCAAGGTGCAATTCTGAAATTTTTTGCTTTTTCCTGCTCCTCTTAGCATGATAAAGAAGATTCAAAGAGAGTGAGATGCCAGCTCCTTTCATTCAGTCAGTAGCTTCAAACATTTCTGGACGTTTTTCAATTGCAAAAATCAATGAATATTGTAAATGCACAAACAGTAATTTCTCCACATTGCAAGGTTGAATTCTGAAGTTTTTTGCTTTTTCCTGCTCCTCTTAGCATGATAAAGAAGATTCAAAGAGAGTGAGATGAAAGCTCTTTTCATTCAGTCAGTAGCTTCAAACATTTCTGGTATATGAATAACATGATGTTTTTCAATGACAAAAATCAATGAATATTGTAAATGCACAAACAGTAATTTCTCCGCATTGCAAGGTGCAATTCTGAAATTTTTTGCTTTTTCCTGCTCCTCTTAGCATGATAAAGAAGATTCAAAGAGAGTGAGATGCCAGCTCCTTTCATTCAGTCAGTAGCTTCAAACATTTCTGGACGTTTTTCAATGGCAAAAATCAATGAATATTGTAAATGCACAAACAGTAATTTCTCCACATTGCAAGGTGCAATTCTGAAATTTTTTGCTTTTTCCTGCTCCTCTTAGCATGATAAAGAAGATTCAAAGAGAGTGAGATGCCAGCTCTTTTCATTCAGTCAGTAGCTTCAAACATTTCTGGTATATGAATAACATGATGTTTTTCAATGGCAAAAATCAATGAATATTGTAAATGCACAAACAGTAATTTCTCCGCATTGCAAGGTGCAATTCTGACATTTTTTGCTTTTTCCTGCTCCTCTTAGCATGATAAAGAAGATTCAAAGAGAGTAAGATGCCAGCTCCTTTCATTCAGTCAGTAGCTTCAAACATTTCTGGTTGTTTTTCAATTGCAAAAATCAATGAATATTGTAAATGCACAAACAGTAATTTCTCCACATTGCAAGGTGCAATTCTGAAACTTTTTGCTTTTTCCTGCTCCTCTTAGCATGATAAAGAAGATTCAAAGAGAGTGAGATGCCAGCTCTTTTCATTCAGTCAGTAGCTTCAAACATTTCTGGTAGATGAATAACATGATGTTTTTCAATGGCAAAAATCAATGAATATTGTAAATGCACAAACAGTAATTTCTCCGCATTGCAAGGTGCAATTCTGAAATTTTTTGCTTTTTCCTGCTCCTCTTAACATGATAAAGAAGATTCAAAGAGAGTGAGATGCCAGCTCCTTTCATTCAGTCAGTAGCTTCAAACATTTCTGGACGTTTTTCAATGGCAAAAGTCAAAGGAATATTGTAAATGCACAAACAGTAATTTCTCCACATTGCAAGGTGCAATTCTGAAATTTTTTGCTTTTTCCTGCTCCTCTTAGCATGATAAAGAAGATTCAAAGAGAGTGAGATGCCAGCTCTTTTCATTCAGTCAGTAGCTTCAAACATTTCTGGTATATGAATAACATGATGTTTTTCAATGGCAAAAATCAATGAATATTGTAAATGCACAAACAGTAATTTCTTCGCATTGCAAGGTGCAATTCTGAAATTTTTTGCTTTTTCCTGCTCCTCTTAGCATGATAAAGAAGATTCAAAGAGAATGAGATGCCAGCTCCTTTCATTCAGTCAGTAGCTTCAAACATTTCTGGACGTTTTTCAATGGCAAAAATCAATGAATATTGTAAATGCACAAACAGTAATTTCTCCACATTGCAAGGTGCAAGTCTGAAATTTTTTGTTTTTCCTGCTCCTCTTAGCATGTTAAAGAAGACTCAAAGAGAGTGAGATGCCAGCTCTTTTCATTCAGTCAGTAGCTTCAAACATTTCTGGTATATGAATAACATGATGTTTTTCAATGGCAAAAATCAATGAATATTGTAAATGCACAAACAGTAATTTCTCCGCATTGCAAGGTGCAATTCTGAAATTTTTTGCTTTTTCCTGCTCCTCTTAGCATGATAAAGAAGATTCAAAGAGAGTGAGATGCCAGCTCCTTTCATTCAGTCAGTGGATTCAAACATTTCTGGACGTTTTTCAATGGCAAAAATCAATGAATATTGTAAATGCACAAACAGTAATTTCTCCACATTGCAAGGTGCAATTCTGAAATTTTTTGCTTTTTCCTGCTCCTCTTAGCATGATAAAGAAGATTCAAAGAGAGTGAGATGCCAGCTCTTTTCATTCAGTCAGTAGCTTCAAACATTTCTGGTATATGAATAACATGATGTTTTTCAATGGCAAAAATCAATGAATATTGTAAATGCACAAACAGTAATTTCTCCGCATTGCAAGGTGCAATTCTGAAATTTTTTGCTTTTTCCTGCTCCTCTTAGCATGATAAAGAAGATTCAAAGAGAGTGAGATGCCAGCTCCTTTCATTCAGTCAGTAGCTTCAAACATTTCTGAACGTTTTTCAATGGCAAAAATCAATGAATATTGTAAATGCACAAACAGTAATTTCTCCACATTGCAAGGTGCAAGTCTGAAATTTTTTGCTTTTTCCTGCTCCTCTTAGCATGATAAAGAAGATTCAAAGAGAGTGAGATGCCAGCTCTTTTCATTCAGTCAGTAGCTTCAAACATTTCTGGTATATGAATAACATGATGTTTTTCAATGGCAAAAATCAATGAATATTGTAAATGCACAAACAGTAATTTCTCCGCATTGCAAGGTGCAATTCTGAATTTTTTTGCTTTTTCCTGCTCCTCTTAGCATGATAAAGAAGATTCAAAGAGAGTGAGATGCCAGCTCCTTTCATTCAGTCAGTAGCTTCAAACATTTCTGGACGTTTTTCAATGGCAAAAATCAATGAATATTGTAAATGCACAAACAGTAATTTCTCCACATTGCAAGGTGCAATTCTGAAATTTTTTGCTTTTTCCTGCTCCTCTTAGCATGATAAAGAAGATTCAAAGAGAGTGAGATGCCAGCTCTTTTCATTCAGTCAGTAGCTTCAAACATTTCTGGTATATGAATAACATGATGTTTTTCAATGGCAAAAATCAATGAATATTGTAAATGCACAAACAGTAATTTCTCCGCACTGCATGGTGCAATTCTGAAATTTTTTGCTTTTTCCTGCTCCTCTTAGCATGATAAAGAAGATTCAAAGAGTGAGATGCCAGCTCCTTTCATTCAGTCAGTAGCTTCAAATATTTCTGGACGTTTTTCAATGGCAAAAATCAATGAATATTGTAAATGCACAAACAGTAATTTCTCCACATTGCAAGGTGCAATTCTGAAATTTTTTGCTTTTTCCTGCTCCTCTTAGCATGATAAAGAAGATTCAAAGAGAGTGAGATGCCAACTCTTTTCATTCAGTCAGTAGCTTCAAACATTTCTGGTATATGAATAACATGATGTTTTTCAATGGCAAAAATCAATGAATATTGTAAATGCACAAACAGTAATTTCTCCGCATTGCAAGGTGCAATTCTGAAAATTTTTGCTTTTTCCTGCTCCTCTTAGCATGATAAAGAAGATTCAAAGAGAGTGAGATGCCAGCTCTTTTCATTCAGTCAGTAGCTTCAAACATTTCTGGTATATGAATAACATGATGTTTTTCAAGGTCAAAAATCAATGAATATTGTAAATGCACAAACAGTAATTTCTCCGCATTGCAAGGTGCAATTCTGAAATTTTTTGCTTTTTCCTGCTCCTCTTAGCATGATAAAGAAGATTCAAAGAGAGTGAGATGCCAGCTCTTTTCATTCAGTCAGTAGCTTCAAACATTTCTGGTATATGAATAACATGATGTTTTTCAAGGTCAAAAATCAATGAATATTGTAAATGCACAAACAGTAATTTCTCCGCATTGCAAGGTGCAATTCTGAAATTTTTTGCTTTTTCCTGCTCCTCTTAGCATGATAAAGAAGATTCAAAGAGAGTGAGATGCCAGCTCCTTTCTTTCAGTCAGTAGCTTCAAACTTTTCTAGACGTTTTTCAATTTCAAAAATCAATGAATATTGTAAATGCACAAACAGTAATTTCTCCACATTGCAAGGTGCAATTCTGAAATTTTTTGCTTTTTCCTGCTCCTCTTAGCATGATAAAGAAGATTCAAAGAGAGTGAGATGCCAGCTCCTTTCATTCAGTCAGTAGCTTCAAACATTTCTGGTAGATGAATAACATGATGTTTTTCAATGGCAAAAATCAATGAATATTGTAAATGCACAAACAGTAATTTCTCCGCATTGCAAGGTGCAATTCTGAAATTTTTTGCTTTTTCCTGCTCCTCTTAACATGATAAAGAAGATTCAAAGAGAGTGAGATGCCAGCTCCTTTCATTCAGTCAGTAGCTTCAAACATTTCTGGACGTTTTTCAATGGCAAAAGTCAATGAATATTGTAAATGCACAAACAGTAATTTCTCCACATTGCAAGGTGCAATTCTGAAATTTTTTGCTTTTTCCTGCTCCTCTTAGCATGATAAAGAAGATTCAAAGAGAGTGAGATGCCAGCTCTTTTCATTCAGTCAGTAGCTTCAAACATTTCTGGTATATGAATAACATGATGTTTTTCAATGGCAAAAATCAATGAATATTGTAAATGCACAAACAGTAATTTCTTCGCATTGCAAGGTGCAATTCTGAAATATTTTGCTTTTTCCTGCTCCTCTTAGCATGATAAAGAAGATTCAAAGAGAATGAGATGCCAGCTCCTTTCATTCAGTCAGTAGCTTCAAACATTTCTGGACGTTTTTCAATGGCAAAAATCAATGAATATTGTAAATGCACAAACAGTAATTTCTCCACATTGCAAGGTGCAAGTCTGAAATTTTTTGTTTTTCCTGCTCCTCTTAGCATGTTAAAGAAGACTCAAAGAGAGTGAGATGCCAGCTCTTTTCATTCAGTCAGTAGCTTCAAACATTTCTGGTATATGAATAACATGATGTTTTTCAATGGCAAAAATCAATGAATATTGTAAATGCACAAACAGTAATTTCTCCGCATTGCAAGGTGCAATTCTGAAATTTTTTGCTTTTTCCTGCTCCTCTTAGCATGATAAAGAAGATTCAAAGAGAGTGAGATGCCAGCTCCTTTCATTCAGTCAGTGGATTCAAACATTTCTGGACGTTTTTCAATGGCAAAAATCAATGAATATTGTAAATGCACAAACAGTAATTTCTCCACATTGCAAGGTGCAATTCTGAAATTTTTTGCTTTTTCCTGCTCCTCTTAGCATGATAAAGAAGATTCAAAGAGAGTGAGATGCCAGCTCTTTTCATTCAGTCAGTAGCTTCAAACATTTCTGGTATATGAATAACATGATGTTTTTCAATGGCAAAAATCAATGAATATTGTAAATGCACAAACAGTAATTTCTCCGCATTGCAAGGTGCAATTCTGAAATTTTTTGCTTTTTCCTGCTCCTCTTAGCATGATAAAGAAGATTCAAAGAGAGTGAGATGCCAGCTCCTTTCATTCAGTCAGTAGCTTCAAACATTTCTGAACGTTTTTCAATGGCAAAAATCAATGAATATTGTAAATGCACAAACAGTAATTTCTCCACATTGCAAGGTGCAAGTCTGAAATTTTTTGCTTTTTCCTGCTCCTCTTAGCATGATAAAGAAGATTCCAAGAGAGTGAGATGCCAGCTCTTTTCATTCAGTCAGTAGCTTCAAACATTTCTGGTATATGAATAACATGATGTTTTTCAATGGCAAAAATCAATGAATATTGTAAATGCACAAACAGTAATTTCTTCACATTGCAAGGTGCAATTCTGAAATTTTTTGCTTTTTCCTGCTCCTCTTAGCATGATAAAGAAGATTCAAAGAGAATGAGATGCCAGCTCCTTTCATTCAGTCAGTAGCTTCAAACATTTCTGGACGTTTTTCAATGGCAAAAATCAATGAATATTGTAAATGCACAAACAGTAATTTCTCCACATTGCAAGGTGCAAGTCTGAAATTTTTTGCTTTTTCCTGCTCCTCTTAGCATGTTAAAGAAGACTCAAAGAGAGTGAGATGCCAGCTCTTTTCATTCAGTCAGTAGCTTCAAACATTTCTGGTATATGAATAACATGATGTTTTTCAATGGCAAAAATCAATGAATATTGTAAATGCACAAACAGTAATTTCTCCGCATTGCAAGGTGCAATTCTGAAATTTTTTGCTTTTTCCTGCTCCTCTTAGCATGATAAAGAAGATTCAAAGAGAGTGAGATGCCAGCTCCTTTCATTCAGTCAGTAGATTCAAACATTTCTGGACGTTTTTCAAAGGCAAAAATCAATGAATAGTTTAAATGCACATACAGTAATTTCTTCACATTGCAAGGTGCAATTCTGAATTTTTTTGCTTTTTCCTGCTCCTCTTAGCATGATAAAGAAGATTCAAAGAGAGTGAGATGCCAGTTCCTTTCATTCAGTCAGTAGCTTCAAACATTTCTGGACGTTTTTCAATGGCAAAAATCAATGAATATTGTAAATGCACAAACAGTAATTTCTCCGCATTGCAAGGTGCAATTCTGAATTTTTTTGCTTTTTCCTGCTCCTCTTAGCATGATAAAGAAGATTCAAAGAGAGTGAGATGCCAGCTCCTTTCATTCAGTCAGTAGCTTCAAACATTTCTGGACGTTTTTCAATGGCAAAAATCAATGAATATTGTAAATGCACAAACAGTAATTTCTCCACATTGCAAGGTGCAATTCTGAAATTTTTTGCTTTTTCCTGCTCCTCTTAGCATGATAAAGAAGATTCAAAGAGAGTGAGATGCCAGCTCTTTTCATTCAGTCAGTAGCTTCAAACATTTCTGGTATATGAATAACATGATGTTTTTCAATGGCAAAAATCAATGAATATTGTAAATGCACAAACAGTAATTTCTCCGCACTGCATGGTGCAATTCTGAAATTTTTTGCTTTTTCCTGCTCCTCTTAGCATGATAAAGAAGATTCAAAGAGTGAGATGCCAGCTCCTTTCATTCAGTCAGTAGCTTCAAATATTTCTGGACGTTTTTCAATGGCAAAAATCAATGAATATTGTAAATGCACAAACAGTAATTTCTCCACATTGCAAGGTGCAATTCTGAAATTTTTTGCTTTTTCCTGCTCCTCTTAGCATGATAAAGAAGATTCAGAGAGAGTGAGCTGCCAGCTCTTTTCATTCTGTCAGTAGCTTCAAGCATTTCTGGTATATGAATAACATGATGTTTTTCAATGGCAAAAATCAATGAATATTGTAAATGCACAAACAGTAATTTCTCCGCATTGCAAGGTGCAATTCTGAAATTTTTTGCTTTTTCCTGCTCCTCTTAGCATGATAAAGAAGATTCAAAGAGAGTGAGATGCCAGCTCCTTTCATTCAGTCAGTAGCTTCAAACATTTCTGGACGTTTTTCAATGGCAAAAATCAATGAATATTGTAAATGCACAAACAGTAATTTCTCCACATTGCAAGGTTGAATTCTGAAATTTTTAGCTTTTTCCTGCTCCTCTTAGCATGATAAAGAAGATTCAAAGAGAGTGAGATGAAAGCTCTTTTCATTCAGTCAGTAGCTTCAAACATTTCTGGTATATGAATAACATGATGTTTTTCAATGGCAAAAATCAATGAATATTGTAAATGCACAAACAGTAATTTCTCCGCATTGCAAGGTGCAATTCTGAAATTTTTTGCTTTTTCCTGCTCCTCTTAGAATGATAAAGAAGATTCAAAGAGAGTGAGATGCCAGCTCCTTTCATTCAGTCAGTAGCTTCAAACATTTCTGGACGTTTTTCAATGGCAAAAATCAATGAATATTGTAAATTCACAAACAGTAATTTCTCCACATTGCAAGGTGCAATTCAGAAATTTTTTGCTTTTTCCTGCTCCTCTTAGCATGATAAAGAAGATTCAAAGAGAGTGAGATGCCAGCTCTTTTCATTCAGTCAGTAGCTTCAAACATTTCTGGTATATGAATAACATGATGTTTTTCAATGGCAAAAATCAATGAATATTGTAAATGCACAAACAGTAATTTCTCCGCATTGCAAGGTGCAATTCTGACATTTTTTGCTTTTTCCTGCTCCTCTTAGCATGATACAGAAGATTCAAAGAGAGTGAGATGCCAGCTCCTTTCATTCAGTCAGTAGCTTCAAACATTTCTGGATGTTTTTCAATGGCAAAAATCAATGAATATTGTAAATGCACAAACAGTAATTTCTCCACATTGCAAGGTGCAATTCTGAAACTTTTTGCTTTTTCCTGCTCCTCTTAGCATGATAAAGAAGATTCAAAGAGAGTGAGATGCCAGCTCTTTTCATTCAGTCAGTAGCTTCAAACATTTCTGGTATATGAATAACATGATGTTTTTCAATGGCAAAAATCAATGAATATTGTAAATGCACAAACAGTAATTTCTCCGCATTGCAAGGTGCAATTCTGAAATTTTTTGCTTTTTCCTGCTCCTCTTAGCATGATAAAGAAGATTCAAAGAGAGTGAGATGCCAGCTCCTTTCATTCAGTCAGTAGCTTCAAACATTTCTGGACGTTTTTCAATGGCAAAAGTCAATGAATATTGTAAATGCACAAACAGTAATTTCTCCACATTGCAAGGTGCAATTCTGAAATTTTTTGCTTTTTCCTGCTCCTCTTAGCATGATAAAGAAGATTCAAAGAGAGTGAGATGCCAGCTCTTTTCATTCAGTCAGTAGCTTCAAACATTTCTGGTATATGAATAACATGATGTTTTTCAATGGCAAAAATCAATGAATATTGTAAATGCACAAACAGTAATTTCTCCGCATTGCAAGGTGCAATTCTGAAAATTTTTGCTTTTTCCTGCTCCTCTTAGCATGATAAAGAAGATTCAAAGAGAGTGAGATGCCAGCTCCTTTCATTCAGTCAGTAGCTTCAAACATTTCTGGACGTTTTTCAATGGCAAAAATCAATGAATATTGTAAATGCACAAACAGTAATTTCTCCACATTGCAAGGTGCAATTCTGAATTTTTTTGCTTTTTCCTGCTCCTCTTAGCATGATAAAGAAGATTCAAAGAGAGTGAGATGCCAGCTCTTTTCATTCAGTCAGTAGCTTCAAACATTTCTGGTATATGAATAACATGATGTTTTTCAATGGCAAAAATCATTGAATATTGTAAATGCACAAACAGTAATTTCTCCGCATTGCAAGGTGCAATTCTGAAATTTTTTGATTTTTCCTGCTCCTCTTAGCATGATAAAGAAGATTCAAAGAGAGTGAGATGCCAGCTCCTTTCATTCAGTCAGTAGCTTCAAACATTTCTGGTCGTTTTTCAATGGCAAAAATCAATGAATATTGTAAATGCACAAACAGTAATTTCTCCACATTGCAAGGTGCAATTCTGAAATTTTTTGCTTTTTCCTGCTCCTCTTAGCATGATAAAGAAGATTCAAAGAGAGTGAGATGCCAGCTCTTTTCATTCAGTCAGTAGCTTCAAACATTTCTGGTATATGAATAACATGATGTTTTTCAATGTCAAAAATCAATGAATATTGTAAATGCACAAACAGTAATTTCTCCGCATTGCAAGGTGCAATTCTGAAATTTTTTGCTTTTTCCTGCTCCTCTTAGCATGATAAAGAAGATTCAAAGAGAGTGAGATGCCAGCTCCTTTCTTTCAGTCAGTAGCTTCAAACATTTCTGGACGTTTTTCAATTTCAAAAATCAATGAATATTGTAAATGCACAAACAGTAATTTCTCCACATTGCAAGGTGCAATTCTGAAATTTTTTGCTTTTTCCTGCTCCTCTTAGCATGATAAAGAAGATTCAGAGAGAGTGAGCTGCCAGCTCTTTTCATTCTGTCAGTAGCTTCAAACATTTCTGGTATATGAATAACATGATGTTTTTCAATGGCAAAAATCAATGAATATTGTAAATGCACAAACAGTAATTTCTCCGCATTGCAAGGTGCAATTCTGAAATTTTTTGCTTTTTCCTGCTCCTCTTAGCATGATAAAGAAGATTCAAAGAGAGTGAGATGCCAGCTCCTTTCATTCAGTCAGTAGCTTCAAACATTTCTGGACGTTTTTCAATGGCAAAAATCAATGAATATTGTAAATGCACAAACAGTAATTTCTCCACATTGCAAGGTTGAATTCTGAAATTTTTAGATTTTTCCTGCTCCTCTTAGCATGATAAAGAAGATTCAAATAGAGTGAGATGAAAGCTCTTTTCATTCAGTCAGTAGCTTCAAACATTTCTGGTATATGAATAACATGATGTTTTTCAATGGCAAAAATCAATGAATATTGTAAATGCACAAACAGTAATTTCTCCGCATTGCAAGGTGCAATTCTGAAATTTTTTGCTTTTTCCTGCTCCTCTTAGCATGATAAAGAAGATTCAAAGAGAGTGAGATGCCAGCTCCTTTCATTCAGTCAGTAGCTTCAAACATTTCTGGACGTTTTTCAATGGCAAAAATCAATGAATATTGTAAATGCACAAACAGTAATTTCTCCACATTGCAAGGTGCAATTCTGAAATTTTTTGCTTTTTCCTGCTCCTCTTAGCATGATAAAGAAGATTCAAAGAGAGTGAGATGCCAGCTCTTTTCATTCAGTCAGTAGCTTCAAACATTTCTGGTATATGAATAACATGATGTTTTTCAATGGCAAAAATCAATGAATATTGTAAATGCACAAACAGTAATTTCTCCGCATTGCAAGGTGCAATTCTGACATTTTTTGCTTTTTCCTGCTCCTCTTAGCATGATACAGAAGATTCAAAGAGAGTGAGATGCCAGCTCCTTTCATTCAGTCAGTAGCTTCAAACATTTCTGGATGTTTTTCAATGGCAAAAATCAATGAATATTGTAAATGCACAAACAGTAATTTCTCCACATTGCAAGGTGCAATTCTGAAACTTTTTGCTTTTTCCTGCTCCTCTTAGCATGATAAAGAAGATTCAAAGAGAGTGAGATGCCAGCTCTTTTCATTCAGTCAGTAGCTTCAAACATTTCTGGTATATGAATAACATGATGTTTTTCAATGGCAAAAATCAATGAATATTGTAAATGCAGAAACAGTAATTTCTCCGCATTGCAAGGTGCAATTCTGAAATTTTTTGCTTTTTCCTGCTCCTCTTAGCATGATAAAGAAGATTCAAAGAGAGTGAGATGCCAGCTCCTTTCTTTCAGTCAGTAGCTTCAAACATTTCTGGACGTTTTTCAATTTCAAAAATCAATGAATATTGTAAATGCACAAACAGTAATTTCTCCACATTGCAAGGTGCAATTCTGAAATTTTTTGCTTTTTCCTGCTCCTCTTAGCATGATAAAGAAGATTCAAAGAGAGTGAGATGCCAGCTCTTTTCATTCAGTCAGTAGCTTCAAACATTTCTGGTATATGAATAACATGATGTTTTTCAATGGCAAAAATCAATGAATATTGTAACTGCACAAACAGTAATTTCTCCGCATTGCAAGGTGCAATTCTGACATTTTTTGCTTTTTCCTGCTCCTCTTAGCATGATACAGAAGATTCAAAGAGAGTGAGATGCCAGCTCCTTTCATTCAGTCAGTAGCTTCAAACATTTCTGGATGTTTTTCAATGGCAAAAATCAATGAATATTGTAAATGCACAAACAGTAATTTCTCCACATTGCAAGGTGCAATTCTGAAACTTTTTGCTTTTTCCTGCTCCTCTTAGCATGATAAAGAAGATTCAAAGAGAGTGAGATGCCAGCTCTTTTCATTCAGTCAGTAGCTTCAAACATTTCTGGTATATGAATAACATGATGTTTTTCAATGGCAAAAATCAATGAATATTGTAAATGCACAAACAGTAATTTCTCCGCATTGCAAGGTGCAATTCTGAAATTTTTTGCTTTTTCCTGCTCCTCTTAGCATGATAAAGAAGATTCAAAGAGAGTGAGATGCCAGCTCCTTTCATTCATTCAGTAGCTTCAAACATTTCTGGACGTTTTTCAATGGCAAAAGTCATTGAATATTGTAAATGCACAAACAGTAATTTCTCCACATTGCAAGGTGCAATTCTGAAATTTTTTGCTTTTTCCTGCTCCTCTTAGCATGATAAAGAAGATTCAAAGAGAGTGAGATGCCAGCTCTTTTCATTCAGTCAGTAGCTTCAAACATTTCTGGTATATGAATAACATGATGTTTTTCAATGGCAAAAATCAATGAATATTGTAAATGCACAAACAGTAATTTCTTCGCATTGCAAGGTGCAATTCTGAAATTTTTTGCTTTTTCCTGCTCCTCTTAGCATGATAAAGAAGATTCAAAGAGAAAGAGATGCCAGCTCCTTTCATTCAGTCAGTAGCTTCAAACATTTCTGGATGTTTTTCAATGGCAAAAATCAATGAATATTGTAAATGCACAAACAGTAATTTCTCCGCATTGCAAGGTGCAATTCTGAAATTTTTTGCTTTTTCCTGCTCCTCTTAGCATGATAAAGAAGATTCAAAGAGAGTGAGATGCCAGCTCCTTTCATTCAGTCAGTAGCTTCAAACATTTCTGGACGTTTTTCAATGGCAAAAATCAATGAATATTGTAAATGCACAAACAGTAATTTCTCCACATTGCAAGGTGCAATTCTGAAATTTTTTGCTTTTTCCTGCTCCTCTTAGCATGATAAAGAAGATTCAAAGAGAGTGAGATGCCAGCTCTTTTCATTCAGTCAGTAGCTTCAAACATTTCTGGTATATGAATAACATGATGTTTTTCAATGTCAAAAATCAATGAATATTGTAAATGCACAAACAGTAATTTCTCCACATTGCAAGGTGCAATTCTGAAATTTTTTGCTTTTTCCTGCTCCTCTTAGCATGATAAAGAAGATTCAAAGAGAGTGAGATGCCAGCTCCTTTCTTTCAGTCAGTAGCTTCAAACATTTCTGGACGTTTTTCAATTTCAAAAATCAATGAATATTGTAAATGCACAAACAGTAATTTCTCCACATTGCAATGTGCAATTCTGAATTTTTTTGCTTTTTCCTGCTCCTCTTAGCATGATAAAGAAGATTCAAAGAGAGTGAGCTGCCAGCTCTTTTCATTCTGTCAGTAGCTTCAAACATTTCTGGTATATGAATAACATGATGTTTTTCAATGTCAAAAATCAATGAATATTGTAAATGCACAAACAGTAATTTCTCCGCATTGCAAGGTGCAATTCTGAAATTTTTTGCTTTTTCCTGCTCCTCTTAGCATGATAAAGAAGATTCAAAGAGAGTGAGATGCCAGCTCCTTTCTTTCAGTCAGTAGCTTCAAACATTTCTGGTATATGAATAACATGATGTTTTTCAATGGCAAAAATCAATGAATATTGTAAATGCACAAACAGTAATTTCTCCGCATTGCAAGATGCAATTCTGAAATTTTTTGCTTTTTCCTGCTCCTCTTAGCATGATAAAGAAGATTCAAAGAGAGTGAGATGCCAGCTCCTTTCATTCAGTCAGTAGCTTCAAACATTTCTGGACGTTTTTCAATGGCAAAAATCAATGAATATTGTAAATACACAAACAGTAATTTCTCCACATTGCAAGGTGCAATTCAGAAATTTTTTGCTTTTTCCTGCTCCTCTTAGCATGATAAAGAAGATTCAAAGAGAGTGAGATGCCAGCTCTTTCATTCAGTCAGTAGCTTCAAACATTTCTGGTATATGAATAACATGATGTTTTTCAATGGCAAAAATCAATGAATATTGTAAATGCACAAACAGTAATTTCTCCGCACTGCAAGGTGCAATTCTGAAATTTTTTGCTTTTTCCTGCTCCTCTTAGCATGATAAAGAAGATTCAAAGAGTGAGATGCCAGCTCCTTTCATTCAGTCAGTAGCTTCAAACTTTTCTGGACGTTTTTCAATGGCAAAAATCAATGAATATTGTAAATGCACAAACAGTAATTTCTCCACATTGCAAGGTGCAATTCTGAAATTTTTTGCTTTTTCCTGCTCCTCTTAGCATGATAAAGAAGATTCAAAGAGAGTGAGATGCCAGCTCTTTTCATTCAGTCAGTAGCTTCAAACATTTCTGGTATATGAATAACATGATGTTTTTCAATGGCAAAAATCAATGAATATTGTAAATGCACAAACAGTAATTTCTCCGCATTGCAAGGTGCAATTCTGAAATTTTTTGCTTTTTCCTGCTCCTCTTAGCATGATAAAGAAGATTCAAAGAGAGTGAGATGCCAGCTCCTTTCATTCAGTCAGTAGCTTCAAACATTTCTGGACGTTTTTCAATGGCAAAAATCAATGAATATTGTAAATGCACAAACAGTAATTTCTCCACATTGCAAGGTGCAAGTCTGAAATTTTTTGCTTTTTCCTGCTCCTCTTAGCATGATAAAGAAGATTCAAAGAGAGTGAGATGCCAGCTCTTTTCATTCAGTCAGTAGCTTCAAACATTTCTGGTATATGAATAACATGATGTTTTTCAATGGCAAAAATCAATGAATATTGTAAATGCACAAACAGTAATTTCTCCGCATTGCAAGGTGCAATTCTGAAATTTTTTGCTTTTTCCTGCTCCTCTTAGCATGATAAAGAAGATTCAAAGAGAGTGAGATGCCAGCTCCTTTCATTCAGTCAGTAGCTTCAAACATTTCTGGACGTTTTTCAATGGCAAAAATCAATGAATATTGTAAATGCACAAACAGTAATTTCTCCACATTGCAAGGTGCAATTCTGAAATTTTTTGCTTTTTCCTGCTCCTCTAAGCATGTTAAAGAAGATTCAAAGAGAGTGAGATGCCAGCTCTTTTCATTCAGTCAGTAGCTTCAAACATTTCTGGTATATGAATAACATGATGTTTTTCAATGGCAAAAATCAATGAATATTGTAAATGCACAAACAGTAATTTCTCCGCATTGCAAGGTGCAATTCTGAAATTTTTTGCTTTTTCCTGCTCCTCTTAGCATGATAAAGAAGATTCAAAGAGAGTGAGATGCCAGCTCCTTTCATTCAGTCAGTAGCTTCAAACATTTCTGGACGTTTTTCAATGGCAAAAATCAATGAATATTGTAAATGCACAAACAGTAATTTCTCCACATTGCAAGGTGCAATTCTGAAATTTTTTGCTTTTTCCTGCTCCTCTTAGCATGATAAAGAAGATTCAAAGAGAGTGAGATGCCAGCTCTTTTCATTCAGTCAGTAGCTTCAAACATTTCTGGTATATGAATAACATGATGTTTTTCAATGTCAAAAATCAATGAATATTGTAAATGCACAAACAGTAATTTCTCCACATTGCAAGGTGCAATTCTGAAATTTTTTGCTTTTTCCTGCTCCTCTTAGCATGATAAAGAAGATTCAAAGAGAGTGAGATGCCAGCTCCTTTCTTTCAGTCAGTAGCTTCAAACATTTCTGGACGTTTTTCAATTTCAAAAATCAATGAATATTGTAAATGCACAAACAGTAATTTCTCCACATTGCAAAGTGCAATTCTGAATTTTTTTGCTTTTTCCTGCTCCTCTTAGCATGATAAAGAAGATTCAAAGAGAGTGAGCTGCCAGCTCTTTTCATTCTGTCAGTAGCTTCAAACATTTCTGGTATATGAATAACATGATGTTTTTCAATGTCAAAAATCAATGAATATTGTAAATGCACAAACAGTAATTTCTCCGCATTGCAAGGTGCAATTCTGAAATTTTTTGCTTTTTCCTGCTCCTCTTAGCATGATAAAGAAGATTCAAAGAGAGTGAGATGCCAGCTCCTTTCTTTCAGTCAGTAGCTTCAAACATTTCTGGTATATGAATAACATGATGTTTTTCAATGGCAAAAATCAATGAATATTGTAAATGCACAAACAGTAATTTCTCCGCATTGCAAGATGCAATTCTGAAATTTTTTGCTTTTTCCTGCTCCTCTTAGCATGATAAAGAAGATTCAAAGAGAGTGAGATGCCAGCTCCTTTCATTCAGTCAGTAGCTTCAAACATTTCTGGACGTTTTTCAATGGCAAAAATCAATGAATATTGTAAATACACAAACAGTAATTTCTCCACATTGCAAGGTGCAATTCAGAAATTTTTTGCTTTTTCCTGCTCCTCTTAGCATGATAAAGAAGATTCAAAGAGAGTGAGATGCCAGCTCTTTCATTCAGTCAGTAGCTTCAAACATTTCTGGTATATGAATAACATGATGTTTTTCAATGGCAAAAATCAATGAATATTGTAAATGCACAAACAGTAATTTCTCCGCACTGCAAGGTGCAATTCTGAAATTTTTTGCTTTTTCCTGCTCCTCTTAGCATGATAAAGAAGATTCAAAGAGTGAGATGCCAGCTCCTTTCATTCAGTCAGTAGCTTCAAACTTTTCTGGACGTTTTTCAATGGCAAAAATCAATGAATATTGTAAATGCACAAACAGTAATTTCTCCACATTGCAAGGTGCAATTCTGAATTTTTTTGCTTTTTCCTGCTCCTCTTAGCATGATAAAGAAGATTCAAAGAGAGTGAGATGCCAGCTCTTTTCATTCAGTCAGTAGCTTCAAACATTTCTGGTATATGAATAACATGATGTTTTTCAATGGCAAAAATCAATGAATATTGTAAATGCACAAACAGTAATTTCTCCGCATTGCAAGGTGCAATTCTGAAATTTTTTGCTTTTTCCTGCTCCTCTTAGCATGATAAAGAAGATTCAAAGAGAGTGAGATGCCAGCTCCTTTCATTCAGTCAGTAGCTTCAAACATTTCTGGACGTTTTTCAATGGCAAAAATCAATGAATATTGTAAATGCACAAACAGTAATTTCTCCACATTGCAAGGTGCAAGTCTGAAATTTTTTGCTTTTTCCTGCTCCTCTTAGCATGATAAAGAAGATTCAAAGAGAG
The DNA here is from genome assembly GCF_046119375.1 of Phyllobates terribilis. Classification (NCBI taxonomy): domain Eukaryota; kingdom Metazoa; phylum Chordata; class Amphibia; order Anura; family Dendrobatidae; genus Phyllobates; species Phyllobates terribilis. The sequence continues at coordinate 5,899,195 of NW_027362813.1, forward strand.
TGAGATGCCAGCTCTTTTCATTCAGTCAGTAGCTTCAAACATTTCTGGTATATGAATAACATGATGTTTTTCAATGGCAAAAATCAATGAATATTGTAAATGCACAAACAGTAATTTCTCCGCATTGCAAGGTGCAATTCTGAAATTTTTTGCTTTTTCCTGCTCCTCTTAGCATGATAAAGAAGATTCAAAGAGAGTGAGATGCCAGCTCCTTTCATTCAGTCAGTAGCTTCAAACATTTCTGGACGTTTTTCAATGGCAAAAATCAATGAATATTGTAAATGCACAAACAGTAATTTCTCCACATTGCAAGGTGCAATTCTGAAATTTTTTGCTTTTTCCTGCTCCTCTAAGCATGTTAAAGAAGATTCAAAGAGAGTGAGATGCCAGCTCTTTTCATTCAGTCAGTAGCTTCAAACATTTCTGGTATATGAATAACATGATGTTTTTCAATGGCAAAAATCAATGAATATTGTAAATGCACAAACAGTAATTTCTCCGCATTGCAAGGTGCAATTCTGAAATTTTTTGCTTTTTCCTGCTCCTCTTAGCATGATAAAGAAGATTCAAAGAGAGTGAGATGCCAGCTCCTTTCATTCAGTCAGTAGCTTCAAACATTTCTGGACGTTTTTCAATGGCAAAAATCAATGAATTTTGTAAATGCACAAACAGTAATTTCTCCACATTGCAAGGTGCAATTCTGAAATTTTTTGCTTTTTCCTACTCCTCTTAGCATGATAAAGAAGATTCAAAGAGAGTGAGATGCCAGCTCTTTTCATTCAGTCAGTAGCTTCAAACATTTCTGGTATATGAATAACATGATGTTTTTCAATGGCAAAAATCAATGAATATTGTAAATGCACAAACAGTAATTTCTCCGCATTGCAAGGTGCAATTCTGAAATTTTTGCTTTTTCCTGCTCCTCTTAGCATGATAAAGAAGATTCAAAGAGAGTGAGATGCCAGCTCTTTTCATTCAGTCAGTAGCTTCAAACATTTCTGGTATATGAATAACATGATGTTTTTCAATGGCAAAAATCAATGAATATTGTAAATGCACAAACAGTAATTTCTCCGCATTGCAAGGTGCAATTCTGAAATTTTTTGCTTTTTCCTGCTCCTCTTAGCATGATAAAGAAGATTCAAAGAGAGTGAGATGCCAGCTCCTTTCATTCAGTCAGTAGCTTCAAACATTTCTGGACGTTTTTCAATGGCAAAAATCAATGAATATTGTAAATGCACAAACAGTAATTTCTCCACATTGCAAGGTGCAATTCTGAAATTTTTTGCTTTTTCCTGCTCCTCTTAGCATGATAAAGAAGATTCAAAGAGAGTGAGATGCCAGCTCTTTTCATTCAGTCAGTAGCTTCAAACATTTCTGGTATATGAATAACATGATGTTTTTCAATGGCAAAAATCAATGAATATTGTAAATGCACAAACAGTAATTTCTCCGCATTGCAAGGTGCAATTCTGAAATTTTTTGCTTTTTCCTGCTCCTCTTAGCATGATAAAGAAGATTCAAAGAGAGTGAGATGCCAGCTCCTTTCATTCAGTCAGTAGCTTCAAACATTTCTGGACGTTTTTCAATGGCAAAAATCAATGAATATTGTAAATGCACAAACAGTAATTTCTCCACATTGCAAGGTGCAATTCTGAAATTTTTTGCTTTTTCCTGCTCCTCTTAGCATGATAAAGAAGATTCAAAGAGAGTGAGATGCCAGCTCTTTTCATTCAGTCAGTAGCTTCAAACATTTCTGGTATATGAATAACATGATGTTTTTCAAATGCAAAAATCAATGAATATTGTAAATGCACAAACAGTAATTTCTCCGCATTGCAAGATGCAATTCTGAAATTTTTTGCTTTTTCCTGCTCCTCTTAGCATGATAAAGAAGATTCAAAGAGAGTGAGATGCCAGCTCCTTTCATTCAGTCAGTAGCTTCAAACATTTCTGGACGTTTTTCAATGGCATAAATCAATGAATATTGTAAATGCACAAACAGTAATTTCTCCACATTGCAAGGTGCAAGTCTGAAATTTTTTGCTTCTTCCTGCTCCTCTTAGCATGATAAAGAAGATTCAAAGAGAGTGAGATGCCAGCTCTTTTCATTCAGTCAGTACCTTCAAACATTTCTGGTATATGAATAACATGATGTTTTTCAATGGCAAAAATCAATGAATATTGTAAATGCACAAACAGTAATTTCTCCGCATTGCAAGGTGCAATTCTGAAATTTTTTGCTTTTTCCTGCTCCTCTTAGCATGATAAAGAAGATTCAAAGAGAGTGAGATGCCAGCTCCTTTCATTCAGTCAGTAGCTTCAAACATTTCTGGACGTTTTTCAATGGCAAAAATCAATGAATATTGTAAATGCACAAACAGTAATTTCTCCACATTGCAAGGTGCAATTCTGAAATTTTTGCTTTTTCCTGCTCCTCTTAGCATGATAAAGAAGATTCAAAGAGAGTGAGATGCCAGCTCTTTTCATTCAGTCAGTAGCTTCAAACATTTCTGGTATATGAATAACATGATGTTTTTCAATGGCAAAAATCAATGAATATTGTAAATGCACAAACAGTAATTTCTCCGCATTGCAAGGTGCAATTCTGAAATTTTTTGCTTTTTCCTGCTCCTCTTAGCATGATAAAGAAGATTCAAAGAGAGTGAGATGCCAGCTCCTTTCATTCAGTCAGTAGATTCAAACATTTCTGGACGTTTTTCAATGGCAAAAATCAATGAATATTGTAAATGCACAAACAGTAATTTCTCCACATTGCAAGGTGCAAGTCTGAAATTTTTTGCTTTTTCCTGCTCCTCTTAGCATGATAAAGAACATTCAAAGAGAGTGAGATGCCAGCTCTTTTAATTCAGTCAGTAGCTTCAAACATTTCTGGTATATGAATAACATGATGTTTTTCAATGGCAAAAATCAATGAATATTGTAAATGCACAAACAGTAATTTCTTCACATTGCAAGGTGCAATTCTGAAATTTTTTGCTTTTTCCTGCTCCTCTTAGCATGATAAAGAAGATTCAAAGAGAATGAGATGCCAGCTCCTTTCATTCAGTCAGTAGCTTCAAACATTTCTGGACGTTTTTCAATGGCAAAAATCAATGAATATTGTAAATGCAAAAACAGTAATTTCTCCACATTTCAAGGTGCAAGTCTGAAATTTTTTGCTTTTTCCTGCTCCTCTTAGCATGTTTAAGAAGACTCAAAGAGAGTGAGATGCCAGCTCTTTTCATTCAGTCAGTAGCTTCAAACATTTCTGGTATATGAATAACATGATGTTTTTCAATGGCAAAAATCAATGAATATTGTAAATGCACAAACAGTAATTTCTCCGCATTGCAAGGTGCAATTCTGAAATTTTTTGCTTTTTCCTGCTCCTCTTAGCATGATAAAGAAGATTCAAAGAGAGTGAGATGCCAGCTCCTTTCATTCAGTCAGTAGATTCAAACTTTTCTGGACGTTTTTCAAAGGCAAAAATCAATGAATATTGTAAATGCACATACAGTAATTTCTCCACATTGCAAGGTGCAATTCTGAATTTTTTTGCTTTTTCCTCCTCCTCTTAGCATGATAAAGAAGATTCAAAGAGAGTGAGATGCCAGCTCTTTTCATTCAGTCAGTAGCTTCAAACATTTCTGGTATATGAATAACATGATGTTTTTCAATGGCAAAAATCAATGAATATTGTAAATGAACAAACAGTAATTTCTCCGCATTGCAAGGTGCAATTCTGAAATTTTTTGCTTTTTCCTGCTCCTCTTAGCATGATAAAGAAGATTCAAAGAGAGTGAGATGCCAGCTCCTTTCATTCAGTCAGTAGCTTCAAACATTTCTGGACGTTTTTCAATGGCAAAAATCAATGAATATTGTAAATGCACAAACAGTAATTTCTCCACATTGCAAGGTGCAATTCTGAAATTTTTTGCTTTTTCCTTCTCCTCTTAGCATGATAAAGAAGATTCAAAGAGAGTGAGATGAAAGCTCTTTTCATTCAGTCAGTAGCTTCAAATATTTCTGGTATATGAATAACATGATGTTTTTCAATGGCAAAAATCAATGAATATTGTAAATGAACAAACAGTAATTTCTCCGCATTGCAAGGTGCAATTCTGAAATTTTTTGCTTTTTCCTGCTCCTCTTAGCATGATAAAGAAGATTCAAAGAGAGTGAGATGCCAGCTCCTTTCATTCAGTCAGTAGCTTCAAACATTTCTGGACGTTTTTCAATGGCAAAAATCAATGAATATTGTAAATGCACAAACAGTAATTTCTCCACATTGCAAGGTTGAATTCTGAAATTTTTTGCTTTTTCCTGCTCCTCTTAGCATGATAAAGAAGATTCAAAGAGAGTGAGATGAAAGCTCTTTTCATTCAGTCAGTAGCTTCAAACATTTCTGGTATATGAATAACATGATGTTTTTCAATGGCAAAAATCAATGAATATTGTAAATGCACAAACAGTAATTTCTCCGCATTGCAAGGTGCAATCCTGAAATTTTTTGCTTTTTCCTGCTCCTCTTAGCATGATAAAGAAGATTCAAAGAGAGTGAGATGCCAGCTCCTTTCATTCAGTCAGTAGCTTCAAACATTTCTGGATGTTTTTCATTGGAAAAAATCAATGAATATTGTAAATGCACAAACAGTAATTTCTCCACATTGCAAGGTGCAATTCTGAAATTTTTTGCTTTTTCCTGCTTCTCTTAGCATGATAAAGAAGATTCAAAGAGAGTGAGATGCCAGCTCTTTTCATTCAGTCAGTAGCTTCAAACATTTCTGGACGTTTTTCAATGGCAAAAATCAATGAATATTGTAAATGCACAAACAGTAATTTCTCCACATTGCAAGGTGCAATTCTGAAATTTTTGCTTTTTCCTGCTCCTCTTAGCATGATAAAGAAGATTCAAAGAGAGTGAGATGCCAGCTCTTTTCATTCAGTCAGTAGCTTCAAACATTTCTGGTATATGAATAACATGATGTTTTTCAATGGCAAAAATCAATGAATATTGTAAATGCACAAACAGTAATTTCTCCGCATTGCAAGGTGCAATTCTGAAATTTTTTGCTTTTTCCTGCTCCTCTTAGCATGATAAAGAAGATTCAAAGAGAGTGAGATGCCAGCTCCTTTCATTCAGTCAGTAGATTCAAACATTTCTGGACGTTTTTCAATGGCAAAAATCAATGAATATTGTAAATGCACAAACAGTAATTTCTCCACATTGCAAGGTGCAAGTCTGAAATTTTTTGCTTTTTCCTGCTCCTCTTAGCATGATAAAGAACATTCAAAGAGAGTGAGATGCCAGCTCTTTTAATTCAGTCAGTAGCTTCAAACATTTCTGGTATATGAATAACATGATGTTTTTCAATGGCAAAAATCAATGAATATTGTAAATGCACAAACAGTAATTTCTTCACATTGCAAGGTGCAATTCTGAAATTTTTTGCTTTTTCCTGCTCCTCTTAGCATGATAAAGAAGATTCAAAGAGAATGAGATGCCAGCTCCTTTCATTCAGTCAGTAGCTTCAAACATTTCTGGACGTTTTTCAATGGCAAAAATCAATGAATATTGTAAATGCAAAAACAGTAATTTCTCCACATTTCAAGGTGCAAGTCTGAAATTTTTTGCTTTTTCCTGCTCCTCTTAGCATGTTTAAGAAGACTCAAAGAGAGTGAGATGCCAGCTCTTTTCATTCAGTCAGTAGCTTCAAACATTTCTGGTATATGAATAACATGATGTTTTTCAATGGCAAAAATCAATGAATATTGTAAATGCACAAACAGTAATTTCTCCGCATTGCAAGGTGCAATTCTGAAATTTTTTGCTTTTTCCTGCTCCTCTTAGCATGATAAAGAAGATTCAAAGAGAGTGAGATGCCAGCTCCTTTCATTCAGTCAGTAGATTCAAACTTTTCTGGACGTTTTTCAAAGGCAAAAATCAATGAATATTGTAAATGCACATACAGTAATTTCTCCACATTGCAAGGTGCAATTCTGAATTTTTTTGCTTTTTCCTCCTCCTCTTAGCATGATAAAGAAGATTCAAAGAGAGTGAGATGCCAGCTCTTTTCATTCAGTCAGTAGCTTCAAACATTTCTGGTATATGAATAACATGATGTTTTTCAATGGCAAAAATCAATGAATATTGTAAATGAACAAACAGTAATTTCTCCGCATTGCAAGGTGCAATTCTGAAATTTTTTGCTTTTTCCTGCTCCTCTTAGCATGATAAAGAAGATTCAAAGAGAGTGAGATGCCAGCTCCTTTCATTCAGTCAGTAGCTTCAAACATTTCTGGACGTTTTTCAATGGCAAAAATCAATGAATATTGTAAATGCACAAACAGTAATTTCTCCACATTGCAAGGTGCAATTCTGAAATTTTTTGCTTTTTCCTGCTCCTCTTAGCATGATAAAGAAGATTCAAAGAGAGTGAGATGAAAGCTCTTTTCATTCAGTCAGTAGCTTCAAATATTTCTGGTATATGAATAACATGATGTTTTTCAATGGCAAAAATCAATGAATATTGTAAATGAACAAACAGTAATTTCTCCGCATTGCAAGGTGCAATTCTGAAATTTTTTGCTTTTTCCTGCTCCTCTTAGCATGATAAAGAAGATTCAAAGAGAGTGAGATGCCAGCTCCTTTCATTCAGTCAGTAGCTTCAAACATTTCTGGACGTTTTTCAATGGCAAAAATCAATGAATATTGTAAATGCACAAACAGTAATTTCTCCACATTGCAAGGTTGAATTCTGAAATTTTTTGCTTTTTCCTGCTCCTCTTAGCATGATAAAGAAGATTCAAAGAGAGTGAGATGAAAGCTCTTTTCATTCAGTCAGTAGCTTCAAACATTTCTGGTATATGAATAACATGATGTTTTTCAATGGCAAAAATCAATGAATATTGTAAATGCACAAACAGTAATTTCTCCGCATTGCAAGGTGCAATCCTGAAATTTTTTGCTTTTTCCCGCTCCTCTTAGCATGATAAAGAAGATTCAAAGAGAGTGAGATGCCAGCTCCTTTCATTCAGTCAGTAGCTTCAAACATTTCTGGATGTTTTTCATTGGAAAAAATCAATGAATATTGTAAATGCACAAACAGTAATTTCTCCACATTGCAAGGTGCAATTCTGAAATTTTTTGCTTTTTCCTGCTTCTCTTAGCATGATAAAGAAGATTCAAAGAGAGTGAGATGCCAGCTCTTTTCATTCAGTCAGTAGCTTCAAACATTTCTGGTATATGAATAACATGATGTTTTTCAATGGCAAAAATCAATGAATATTGTAAATGCACAAACAGTAATTTCTCCGCATTGCAAGGTGCAATTCTGAATTTTTTTGCTTTTTCCTGCTCCTCTTAGCATGATAAAGAAGATTCAAAGAGAGTGAGATGCCAGCTCCTTTCATTCAGTCAGTAGCTTCAAACATTTCTGGACGTTTTTCAATGGCAAAAATCAATGAATATTGTAAATGCACAAACAGTAATTTCTCCACATTGCAAGGTGCAATTCTGAAATTTTTTGCTTTTTCCTGCTCCTCTTAGCATGATAAAGAAGATTCAAAAAGAGTGAGATGCCAGCTCTTTTCATTCAGTCAGTAGCTTCAAACATTTCTGGTATATGAATAACATGATGTTTTTCAATGGCAAAAATCAATGAATATTGTAAATGCACAAACAGTAATTTCTCCGCATTGCAAGGTGCAATTCTGAATTTTTTTGCTTTTTCCTGCTCCTCTTAGCATGATAAAGAAGATTCAAAGAGAGTGAGATGCCAGCTCCTTTCATTCAGTCAGTAGCTTCAAACATTTCTGGACGTTTTTCAATGGCAAAAATCAATGAATATTGTAAATGCACAAACAGTAATTTCTCCACATTGCAAGGTGCAATTCTGAAATTTTTTGCTTTTTCCTGCTCCTCTTAGCATGATAAAGAAGATTCAAAGAGTGTGAGATGCCAGCTCTTTTCATTCAGTCAGTAGCTTCAAACATTTCTGGTATATGAATAACATGATGTTTTTCAATGGCAAAAATCAATGAATATTGTAAATGCACAAACAGTAATTTCTCCGCACTGCATGGTGCAATTCTGAAATTTTTTGCTTTTTCCTGCACCTCTTAGCATGATAAAGAAGATTCAAAGAGTGAGATGCCAGCTCCTTTCATTCAGTCAGTAGCTTCAAACATTTCTGGACGTTTTTCAATGGCAAAAATCAATGAATATTGTAAATGCACAAACAGTAATTTCTCCACATTGCAAGGTGCAATTCTGAAATTTTTTGCTTTTTCCTGCTCCTCTTAGCATGATAAAGAAGATTCAAAAAGAGTGAGATGCCTGCTCTTTTCATTCAGTCAGTAGCTTCAAACATTTCTGGTATATGAATAACATGATGTTTTTCAATGGCAAAAATCAATGAATATTGTAAATGCACAAACAGTAATTTCTCCGCATTGCAAGGTGCAATTCTGAATTTTTTTGCTTTTTCCTGCTCCTCTTAGCATGATAAAGAAGATTCAAAGAGAGTGAGATGCCAGCTCCTTTCATTCAGTCAGTAGCTTCAAACATTTCTGGACGTTTTTCAATGGCAAAAATCAATGAATATTGTAAATGCACAAACAGTAATTTCTCCACATTGCAAGGTGCAATTCTGAAATTTTTTGCTTTTTCCTGCTCCTCTTACCATGATAAAGAAGATTCAAAGAGTGTGAGATGCCAGCTCTTTTCATTCAGTCAGTAGCTTCAAACATTTCTGGTATATGAATAACATGATGTTTTTCAATGGCAAAAATCAATGAATATTGTAAATGCACAAACAGTAATTTCTCCGCACTGCATGGTGCAATTCTGAAATTTTTTGCTTTTTCCTGCTCCTCTTAGCATGATAAAGAAGATTCAAAGAGTGAGATGCCAGCTCCTTTCATTCAGTCAGTAGCTTCAAACATTTCTGGACGTTTTTCAATGGCAAAAATCAATGAATATTGTAAATGCACAAACAGTAATTTCTCCACATTGCAAGGTGCAATTCTGAAATTTTTTGCTTTTTCCTGCTCCTCTTAGCATGATAAAGAAGATTCAAAGAGAGTGAGATGCCTGCTCTTTTCATTCAGTCAGTAGCTTCAAACATTTCTGGTATATGAATAACATGATGTTTTTCAATGGCAAAAATCAATGAATATTGTAAATGCACAAACAGTAATTTCTCCGCATTGCAAGGTGCAATTCTGAAATTTTTTGCTTTTTCCTGCTCCTCTTAGCATGATAAAGAAGATTCAAAGAGAGTGAGATGCCAGCTCCTTTCATTCAGTCAGTAGCTTCAAACATTTCTGGACGTTTTTCAATGGCAAAAATCAATGAATATTGTAAATGCACAAACAGTAATTTCTCCACATTGCAAGGTGCAATTCTGAATTTTTTTACTTTTTCCTGCTCCTCTTAGCATGATAAAGAAGATTCAAAGAGAGTGAGATGCCAGCTCTTTTCATTCAGTCAGTAGCTTCAAACATTTCTGGACGTTTTTCAATGGCAAAAATCAATGAATATTGTAAATGCACAAACAGTAATTTCTCCACATTGCAAGGTGCAATTCTGAAATTTTTTGCTTTTTCCTGCTCCTCGTAGCATGATAAAGAAGATTCAAAAAGAGTGAGATGCCAGCTCTTTTCATTCAGTCAGTAGCTTCAAACATTTCTGGTATATGAATAACATGATGTTTTTCAATGGCAAAAATCAATGAATATTGTAAATGCACAAACAGTAATTTCTCCGCATTGCAAGGTGCAATTCTGAATTTTTTTGCTTTTTCCTGCTCCTCTTAGCATGATAAAGAAGATTCAAAGAGAGTGAGATGCCAGCTCCTTTCATTCAGTCAGTAGCTTCAAACATTTCTGGACGTTTTTCAATGGCAAAAATCAATGAATATTGTAAATGCACAAACAGTAATTTCTCCACATTGCAAGGTGCAATTCTGAAATTTTTTGCTTTTTCCTGCTCCTCTTAGCATGATAAAGAAGATTCAAAGAGTGTGAGATGCCAGCTCTTTTCATTCAGTCAGTAGCTTCAAACATTTCTGGTATATGAATAACATGATGTTTTTCAATGGCAAAAATCAATGAATATTGTAAATGCACAACCAGTAATTTCTCCGCACTGCATGGTGCAATTCTGAAATTTTTTGCTTTTTCCTGCTCCTCTTAGCATGATAAAGAAGATTCAGAGAGTGAGATGCCAGCTCCTTTCATTCAGTCAGTAGCTTCAAACATTTCTGGACGTTTTTCAATGGCAAAAATCAATGAATATTGTAAATGCACAAACAGTAATTTCTCCACATTGCAAGGTGCAATTCTGAAATTTTTTGCTTTTTCCTGCTCCTCTTAGCATGATAAAGAAGATTCAAAGAGAGTGAGATGCCAGCTCTTTTCATTCAGTCAGTAGCTTCAAACATTTCTGGTATATGAATAACATGATGTTTTTCAATGGCAAAAATCAATGAATATTGTAAATGCACAAACAGTAATTTCTCCGCATTGCAAGGTGCAATTCTGAAATTTTTTGCTTTTTCCTGCTCCTCTTAGCATGATAAAGAAGATTCAAAGAGAGTGAGATGCCAGCTCCTTTCATTCAGTCAGTAGCTTCAAACATTTCTGGACGTTTTTCAATGGCAAAAATCAATGAATATTGTAAATGCACAAACAGTAATTTCTCCACATTGCAAGGTGCAATTCTGAATTTTTTTGCTTTTTCCTGCTCCTCTTAGCATGATAAAGAAGATTCAAAGAGAGTGAGATGCCAGCTCTTTTCATTCAGTCAGTAGCTTCAAACATTTCTGGTATATGAATAACATGATGTTTTTCAATGGCAAAAATCAATGAATATTGTAAATGCACAAACAGTAATTTCTCCGCATTGCAAGGTGCAATTCTGAAATTTTTTGCTTTTTCCTGCTCCTCTTAGCATGATAAAGAAGATTCAAAGAGAGTGAGATGCCAGCTCCTTTCATTCAGTCATTAGCTTCAAACATTTCTGGACGTTTTTCAATGGCAAAAATCAATGAATATTGTAAATGCACAAACAGTAATTTCTCCACATTGCAAGGTGCAATTCTGAAATTTTTTGCTTTTTCCTGCTCCTCTTAGCATGATAAAGAAGATTCAAAGAGAGTGAGATGCCAGCTCTTTTCATTCAGTCAGTAGCTTCAAACATTTCTGGTATATGAATAACATGATGTTTTTCAATGTCAAAAATCAATGAATATTGTAAATGCACAAACAGTAATTTCTCCACATTGCAAGGTGCAATTCTGAAATTTTTTGCTTTTTCCTGCTCCTCTTAGCATGATAAAGAAGATTCAAAGAGAGTGAGATGCCAGCTCCTTTCTTTCAGTCAGTAGCTTCAAACATTTCTGGACGTTTTTCAATTTCAAAAATCAATGAATATTGTAAATGCACAAACAGTAATTTCTCCACATTGCAAGGTGCAATTCTGAATTTTTTTGCTTTTTCCTGCTCCTCTTAGCATGATAAAGAAGATTCAAAGAGAGTGAGCTGCCAGCTCTTTTCATTCTGTCAGTAGCTTCAAACATTTCTGGTATATGAATAACATGATGTTTTTCAATGTCAAAAATCAATGAATATTGTAAATGCACAAACAGTAATTTCTCCGCATTGCAAGGTGCAATTCTGAAATTTTTTGCTTTTTCCTGCTCCTCTTAGCATGATAAAGAAGATTCAAAGAGAGTGAGATGCCAGCTCCTTTCTTTCAGTCAGTAGCTTCAAACATTTCTGGACGTTTTTCAATTTCAAAAATCAATGAATATTGTAAATGCACAAACAGTAATTTCTCCACATTGCAAGGTGCAATTCTGAAATTTTTTGCTTTTTCCTGCTCCTCTTAGCATGATAAAGAAGATTCAAAGAGAGTGAGATGCCAGCTCTTTTCATTCAGTCAGTAGCTTCAAACATTTCTGGTATATGAATAACATGATGTTTTTCAATGGCAAAAATCAATGAATATTGTAAATGCACAAACAGTAATTTCTCCGCATTGCAAGGTGCAATTCTGAAATTTTTTGCTTTTTCCTGCTCCTCTTAGCATGATAAAGAAGATTCAAAGAGAGTGAGATGCCAGCTCCTTTCATTCAGTCAGTAGCTTCAAACATTTCTGGACGTTTTTCAATGGCAAAAATCAATGAATATTGTAAATACACAAACAGTAATTTCTCCACATTGCAAGGTGCAATTCAGAAATTTTTTGCTTTTTCCTGCTCCTCTTAGCATGATAAAGAAGATTCAAAGAGAGTGAGATGCCAGCTCTTTCATTCAGTCAGTAGCTTCAAACATTTCTGGTATATGAATAACATGATGTTTTTCAATGGCAAAAATCAATGAATATTGTAAATGCACAAACAGTAATTTCTCCGCACTGCAAGGTGCAATTCTGAAATTTTTTGCTTTTTCCTGCTCCTCTTAGCATGATAAAGAAGATTCAAAGAGTGAGATGCCAGCTCCTTTCATTCAGTCAGTAGCTTCAAACTTTTCTGGACGTTTTTCAATGGCAAAAATCAATGAATATTGTAAATGCACAAACAGTAATTTCTCCACATTGCAAGGTGCAATTCTGAAATTTTTTGCTTTTTCCTGCTCCTCTTAGCATGATAAAGAAGATTCAAAGAGAGTGAGATGCCAGCTCTTTTCATTCAGTCAGTAGCTTCAAACATTTCTGGTATATGAATAACATGATGTTTTTCAATGGCAAAAATCAATGAATATTGTAAATGCACAAACAGTAATTTCTCCGCATTGCAAGGTGCAATTCTGAAATTTTTTGCTTTTTCCTGCTCCTCTTAGCATGATAAAGAAGATTCAAAGAGAGTGAGATGCCAGCTCCTTTCATTCAGTCAGTAGCTTCAAGCATTTCTGGACGTTTTTCAATGGCAAAAATCAATGAATATTGTAAATGCACAAACAGTAATTTCTCCACATTGCAAGGTGCAAGTCTGAAATTTTTTGCTTTTTCCTGCTCCTCTTAGCATGATAAAGAAGATTCAAAGAGAGTGAGATGCCAGCTCTTTTCATTCAGTCAGTAGCTTCAAACATTTCTGGTATATGAATAACATGATGTTTTTCAATGGCAAAAATTAATGAATATTGTAAATGCACAAACAGTAATTTCTCCGCATTGCAAGGTGCAATTCTGAAATTTTTTGCTTTTTCCTGCTCCTCTTAGCATGATAAAGAAGATTCAAAGAGAGTGAGATGCCAGCTCCTTTCATTCAGTCAGTAGCTTCAAACATTTCTGGACGTTTTTCAATGGCAAAAATCAATGAATTTTGTAAATGCACAAACAGTAATTTCTCCACATTGCAAGGTGCAATTCTGAAATTTTTTGCTTTTTCCTACTCCTCTTAGCATGATAAAGAAGATTCAAAGAGAGTGAGATGCCAGCTCTTTTCATTCAGTCAGTAGCTTCAAACATTTCTGGTATATGAATAACATGATGTTTTTCAATGGCAAAAATCAATGAATATTGTAAATGCACAAACAGTAATTTCTCCGCATTGCAAGGTGCAATTCTGAAATTTTTGCTTTTTCCTGCTCCTCTTAGCATGATAAAGAAGATTCAAAGAGAGTGAGATGCCAGCTCTTTTCATTCAGTCAGTAGCTTCAAACATTTCTTGTATATGAATAACATGATGTTTTTCAATGGCAAAAATCAATGAATATTGTAAATGCACAAACAGTAATTTCTCCGCATTGCAAGGTGCAATTCTGAAATTTTTTGCTTTTTCCTGCTCCTCTTAGCATGATAAAGAAGATTCAAAGAGAGTGAGATGCCAGCTCCTTTCATTCAGTCAGTAGCTTTAAACATTTCTGGACGTTTTTCAATGGCAAAAATCAATGAATATTGTAAATGCACAAACAGTAATTTCTCCACATTGCAAGGTGCAAGTCTGAAATTTTTTGATTTTTCCTGCTCCTCTTAGCATGATAAAGAAGATTCAAAGAGAGTGAGATGCCAGCTCTTTTCATTCAGTCAGTAGCTTCAAACATTTCTGGTATATGAATAACATGATGTTTTTCAATGGCAAAAATCAATGAATATTGTAAATGCACAAACAGTAATTTCTCCGCATTGCAAGGTGCAATTCTGAAATTTTTTGCTTTTTCCTGCTCCTCTTAGCATGATAAAGAAGATTCAAAGAGAGTGAGATGCCAGCTCCTTTCATTCAGTCAGTAGCTTCAAACATTTCTGGACGTTTTTCAATGGCAAAAATCAATGAATTTTGTAAATGCACAAACAGTAATTTCTCCACATTGCAAGGTGCAATTCTGAAATTTTTTGCTTTTTCCTGCTCCTCTTAGCATGATAAAGAAGATTCAAAGAGAGTGAGATGCCAGCTCTTTTCATTCAGTCAGTAGCTTCAAACATTTCTGGTATATGAATAACATGATGTTTTTCAATGGCAAAAATCAATGAATATTGTAAATGCACAAACAGTAATTTCTCCGCATTGCAAGGTGCAATTCTGAAATTTTTGCTTTTTCCTGCTCCTCTTAGCATGATAAAGAAGATTCAAAGAGAGTGAGATGCCAGCTCTTTTCATTCAGTCAGTAGCTTCAAACATTTCTGGTATATGAATAACATGATGTTTTTCGATGGCAAAAATCAATGAATATTGTAAATGCACAAACAGTAATTTCTCCGCATTGCAAGGTGCAATTCTGAAATTTTTTGCTTTTTCCTGCTCTTCTTAGCATGATAAAGAAAATTCAAAGAGAGTGAGATGCCAGCTCCTTTCATTCAGTCAGTAGCTTCAAACATTTCTGGACGTTTTTCAATGGCAAAAATCAATGAATATTGTAAATGCACAAACAGTAATTTCTCCGCATTGCAAGGTGCAATTCTGAAATTTTTTGCTTTTTCCTGCTCCTCTTAGCATGATAAAGAAGATTCAAAGAGAGTGAGATGCCAGCTCCTTTCATTCAGTCAGTAGCTTCAAACATTTCTGGACGTTTTTCAATGGCAAAAATCAATGAATATTGTAAATGCACAAACAGTAATTTCTCCACATTGCAAGGTGCAATTCTGAAATTTTTTGCTTTTTCCTGCTCCTCTTAGCATGATAAAGAAGATTCAAAGAGAGTGAGATGCCAGCTCTTTTCATTCTGTCAGTAGCTTCAAACATTTCTGGTATATGAATAACATGATGTTTTTCAATGGCAAAAATCAATGAATATTGTAAATGCACAAACAGTAATTTCTCCGCATTGCAAGGTGCAATTCTGAAATTTTTTGCTCGCTCCTGCTCCTCTTAGCATGATAAAGAAGATTCAAAGAGAGTGAGATGCCAGCTCCTTTCATTCAGTCACTAGCTTCAAACATTTCTGGAAGTTTTTCAATGGCAAAAATCAATGAATATTGTAAATGCACAAACAGTAATTTCTCCGCATTGCAAGGTGCAATTCTGACATTTTTTGCTTTTTCCTGCTCCTCTTAGCATGATAAAGAAGATTCAAAGAGAGTGAGATGCCAGCTCCTTTCATTCAGTCAGTAGCTTCAAACATTTCTGGACGTTTTTCAATGGCAAAAATCAATGAATATTGTAAATGCACAAACAGTAATTTCTCTACATTGCAAGGTGCAATTCTGAAATTTTTTGCTTTTTCCTGCTCCTCTTAGCATGATAAAGAAGATTCAAAGAGAGTGAGATGCCAGCTCTTTTCATTCAGTCAGTAGCTTCAAACATTTCATGTATATGAATAACATGATGTTTTTCAAAGGCAAAAATCAATGAATATTGTAAATGCACAAACAGTAATTTCTCCGCATTGCAAGGTGCAATTCTGAAATTTTTTGCTTTTTCCTGCTCCTCTTAGCATGATAAAGAAGATTCAAAGAGAGTGAGATGGCAGCTCCTTTCATTCAGTCAGTAGCTTCAAACATTTCTGGACGTTTTTCAATTGCAAAAATCAATGAATATTGTAAATGCACAAACAGTAATTTCTCCACATTGCAAGGTGCAATTCTGAAATGTTTTGCTTTTTCCTGCTCCTCTTAGCATGATAAAGAAGATTCAAAGAGAGTGAGATGCCAGCTCTTTTCATTCAGTCAGTAGCTTCAAACATTTCTGGTATATGAATAACATGATGTTTTTCAATGGCAAAAATCAATGAATATTGTAAATGCACAAACAGTAATTTCTCCGCATTGCAAGGTGCAATTCTGAAATGTTTTGCTTTTTCCTGCTCCTCTTAGCATGATAAAGAAGATTCAAAGAGAGTGAGATGCCAGCTCCTTTCATTCAGTCAGTAGCTTCAAACATTTCTGGACGTTTTTCAATGGCAAAAATCAATGAATATTGTAAATGCACAAACAGTAATTTCTCCACATTGAAGCTGCAATTCTGAAATTTTTTGCTTTTTCCTGCTCCTCTTAGCATGATAAAGACGATTCAAAGAGAGTGAGATGCCAGCTCTTTTCATTCAGTCAGTAGCTTCAAACATTTCTGGTATATGAATAACATGATGTTTTTCAATGGCAAAAATCAATGAATATTGTAAATGCACAAACAGTAATTTCTCCGCATTGCAAGGTGCAATTCTGAAATTTTTTGCTTTTTTCTGCTCCTCTTAGCATGATAAAGAAGATTCAAAGAGAGTGAGATGCCAGCTCCTTTCATTCAGTCAGTAGCTTCAAACATTTCTGGACGTTTTTCAATGGCAAAAATCAATGAATATTGTAAATGCACAAACAGTAATTTCTCCACATTGCAAGGTGCAATTCTGAAATTTTTTGCTTTTTCCTGCTCCTGTTAGCATGATAAAGAAGATTCAAAGAGAGTGAGATGCCAGCTCTTTTCATTCAGTCAGTAGCTTCAAACATTTCTGGTATATGAATAACATGATGTTTTTCAATGGCAAAAATCAATGAATATTGTAAATGCACAAACAGTAATTTCTCCGCATTGCAAGGTGCAATTCTGAAATTTTTTGCTTTTTCCTGCTCCTCTTAGCATGATAAAGAAGATTCAAAGAGAGTGAGATGCCAGCTCCTTTCATTCAGTCAGTAGCTTCAAACATTTCTGAACGTTTTTCAATGGCAAAAATCAATGAATATTGTAAATGCACAAACAGTAATTTCTCCACATTGAAGCTGCAATTCTGAAATTTTTTGCTTTTTCCTGCTCCTCTTAGCATGATAAAGAAGATTCAAAGAGAGTGAGATGCCAGCTCTTTTCATTCAGTCAGTAGCTTCAAACATTTCTGGTATATGAATAACATGATGTTTTTCAATGGCAAAAATCAATGAATATTGTAAATGCACAAACAGTAATTTCTCCACATTGCAAGGTGCAATTCTGAAATTTTTTGCTTTTTCCTGCTCCTCTTAGCATGCTAAAGAAGATTCAAAGAGAGTGAGATGCCAGCTCTTTTCATTCAGTCAGTAGCTTCAAACATTTCTGGTATATGAATAACATGATGTTTTTCAATGGCAAAAATCAATGAATATTGTAAATGCACAAACAGTAATTTCTCCGCATTGCAAGGTGCAATTCTGAAATTTTATGCTTTTTCCTGCTCCTCTTAGCATGATAAAGAAGATTCAAAGGGAGTGAGATGCCAGCTCCTTTCATTCAGTCAGTAGCTTCAAACATTTCTGGACGTTTTTCAATTGCAAAAATCAATGAATATTGTAAATGCACAAACAGTAATTTCTCCGCATTGCAAGGTGCAATTCTGAAATTTTTTGCTTTTTCCTGCTCCTCTTAGCATGATAAAGACGATTCAAAGAGAGTGAAATGCCAGCTCTTTTCATTCAGTCAGTAGCTTCAAACATTTCTGGTATATGAATAACATGATGTTTTTCAATGGCAAAAATCAATGAATATTGTAAATGCACAAACAGTAATTTCTCCGCATTGCAAGGTGCAATTCTGAAATTTTTTGCTTTTTCCTGCTCCTCTTAGCATGATAAAGAAGATTCAAAGAGAGTGAGATGCCAGCTCCTTTCATTCAGTCAGTAGCTTCAAACATTTCTGGACGTTTTTCAATGGCAAAAATCAATGAATATTGTAAATGCACAAACAGTAATTTCTCCACATTGCAAGGTGCAATTCTGAAATTTTTTGCTTTTTCCTGCTCCTCTTAGCATGATAAAGAAGATTCAAAGAGAGTGAGATGCCAGCTCTTTTCATTCTGTCAGTAGCTTCAAACATTTCTGGTATATGAATAACATGATGTTTTTCAATGGCAAAAATCAATGAATATTGTAAATGCACAAACAGTAATTTCTCCGCATTGCAAGGTGCAATTCTGAAATTTTTTGCTCGTTCCTGCTCCTCTTAGCATGATAAAGAAGATTCAAAGAGAGTGAGATGCCAGCTCCTTTCATTCAGTCACTAGCTTCAAACATTTCTGGACGTTTTTCAATGGCAAAAATCAATGAATATTGTAAATGCACAAACAGTAATTTCTCCGCATTGCAAGGTGCAATTCTGACATTTTTTGCTTTTTCCTGCTCCTCTTAGCATGATAAAGAAGATTCAAAGAGAGTGAGATGCCAGCTCCTTTCATTCAGTCAGTAGCTTCAAACATTTCTGGACGTTTTTCAATGGCAAAAATCAATGAATATTGTAAATGCACAAACAGTAATTTCTCTACATTGCAAGGTGCAATTCTGAAATTTTTTGCTTTTTCCTGCTCCTCTTAGCATGATAAAGAAGATTCAAAGAGAGTGAGATGCCAGCTCTTTTCATTCAGTCAGTAGCTTCAAACATTTCATGTATATGAATAACATGATGTTTTTCAAAGGCAAAAATCAATGAATATTGTAAATGCACAAACAGTAATTTCTCCGCATTGCAAGGTGCAATTCTGAAATGTTTTGCTTTTTCCTGCTCCTCTTAGCATGATAAAGAAGATTCAAAGAGAGTGAGATGGCAGCTCCTTTCATTCAGTCAGTAGCTTCAAACATTTCTGGACGTTTTTCAATTGCAAAAATCAATGAATATTGTAAATGCACAAACAGTAATTTCTCCACATTGCAAGGTGCAATTCTGAAATGTTTTGCTTTTTCCTACTCCTCTTAGCATGATATAGAAGATTCAAAGAGAGTGAGATGCCAGCTCTTTTCATTCAGTCAGTAGCTTCAAACATTTCTGGTATATGAATAACATGATGTTTTTCAATGGCAAAAATCAATGAATATTGTAAATGCACAAACAGTAATTTCTCCGCATTGCAAGGTGCAATTCTGAAATGTTTTGCTTTTTCCTGCTCCTCTTAGCATGATAAAGAAGATTCAAAGAGAGTGAGATGCCAGCTCCTTTCATTCAGTCAGTAGCTTCAAACATTTCTGGACGTTTTTCAATGGCAAAAATCAATCAATATTGTAAATGCACAAACAGTAATTTCTCCACATTGAAGGTGCAATTCTGAAATTTTTTGCTTTTTCCTGCTCCTCTTAGCATGATAAAGAAGATTCAAAGAGAGTGAGATGCCAGCTCCTTTCATTCAGTCAGTAGCTTCAAACATTTCTGGTATATGAATAACATGATGTTTTTCAATGGCAAAAATCAATGAATATTGTAAATGCACAAACAGTAATTTCTCCGCATTGCAAGGTGCAATTCTGAAATTTTTTGCTTTTTCCTGCTCCTCTTAGCATGATAAAGAAGATTCAAAGAGAGTGAGATGCCAGCTCCTTTCATTCAGTCAGTAGCTTCAAACATTTCTGGACGTTTTTCAATGGCAAAAATCAATGAATATTGTAAATGCACAAACAGTAATTTCTCCACATTGCAAGGTGCAATTCTGAAATTTTTTGCTTTTTCCTGCTCCTGTTAGCATGATAAAGAAGATTCAAAGAGAGTGAGATGCCAGCTCTTTTCATTCAGTCAGTAGCTTCAAACATTTCTGGTATATGAATAACATGATGTTTTTCAATGGCAAAAATCAATGAATATTGTAAATGCACAAACAGTAATTTCTCCGCATTGCAAGGTGCAATTCTGAAATTTTTTGCTTTTTCCTGCTCCTCTTAGCATGATAAAGAAGATTCAAAGAGAGTGAGATGTCAGCTCTTTTCATTCAGTCAGTAGCTTCAAACATTTCTGGTATATGAATAACATGATGTTTTTCAATGGCAAAAATCAATGAATATTGTAAATGCACAAACAGTAATTTCTCCACATTGAAGTTGCAATTCTGAAATTTTTTGCTTTTTCCTGCTCCTCTTAGCATGATAAAGAAGATTCAAAGAGAGTGAGATGCCAGCTCTTTTCATTCAGTCAGTAGCTTCAAACATTTCTGGTATATGAATAACATGATGTTTTTCAATGGCAAAAATCAATGAATATTGTAAATGCACAAACAGTAATTTCTCCGCATTACAAAGTGCAATTCTAAAATTTTTTGCTTTTTCCTGCTCCTCTTAGCATGATAAAGAAGATTCAAAGAGAGTGAGATGCCAGCTCCTTTCATTCAGTCAGTAGCTTCAAACATTTCTGGACGTTTTTCAATGGCAAAAATCAATGAATATTGTAAATGCACAAACAGTAATTTCTCCGCATTGCAAGGTGCAATTCTGAAATTTTTTGCTTTTTCCTGCTCCTCTTAGCATGATAAAGAAGATTCAAAGAGCGTGAGATGCCAGCTCCTTTCATTCAGTCAGTAGCTTCAAACATTTCTGGACGTTTTTCAATGGCAAAAATCAATGAATATTGTAAATGCACAAACAGTAATTTCTCCACATTGAAGTTGCAATTCTGAAATTTTTTGCTTTTTCCTGCTCCTCTTAGCATGATAAAGAAGATTCAAAGAGAGTGAGATGCCAGCTCTTTTCATTCAGTCAGTAGCTTCAAACATTTCTGGTATATGAATAACATGATGTTTTTCAATGGCAAAAATCAATGAATATTGTAAATGCACAAACAGTAATTTCTCCGCATTGCAAGGTGCAATTCTGAAATTTTTTGCTTTTTCCTGCTCCTCTTAGCATGATAAAGAAGATTCAAAGAGAGTGAGATGCCAGCTCCTTTCATTCAGTCAGTAGCTTCAAACATTTCTGGACGTTTTTCAATGGCAAAAATCAATGAATATTGTAAATGCACAAACAGTAATTTCTCCGCATTACAAAGTGCAATTCTGAAATTTTTTGCTTTTTCCTGCTCCTCTTAGCATGATAAAGAAGATTCAAAGAGCGTGAGATGCCAGCTCTTTTCATTCAGTCAGTAGCTTCAAACATTTCTGGTATATGAATAACATGATGTTTTTCAATGGCAAAAATCAATGAATATTGTAAATGCACAAACAGTAATTTCTCCGCATTGCAAGGTGCAATTCTGAAATTTTTTGCTTTTTCCTGCTCCTCTTAGCATGATAAAGAAGATTCAAAGAGAGTGAGATGCCAGCTCCTTTCATTCAGTCAGTAGCTTCAAACATTTCTGGACGTTTTTCAATGGCAAAAATCAATGAATATTGTAAATGCACAAACAGCAATTTCTCTACATTGCAAGGTGCAATTCTGAAATTTTTTGCTTTTTCCTGCTCCTCTTAGCATGATAAAGAAGATTCAAAGAGAGTGAGATGCCAGCTCTTTTCATTCAGTCAGTAGCTTCAAACATTTCTGGTATATGAATAACATGATGTTTTTCAATGGCAAAAATCAATGAATATTGTAAATGCACAAACAGTAATTTCTCCGCATTGCAAGGTGCAATTCTGAAATTTTTTGCTTTTTCCTGCTCCTCTTAGCATGATAAAGAAGATTCAAAGAGAGTGAGATGGCAGCTCCTTTCATTCAGTCAGTAGCTTCAAACATTTCTGGACGTTTTTCAATTGCAAAAATCAATGAATATTGTAAATGCACAAACAGTAATTTCTCCGCATTGCAAGGTGCAATTCTGAAATTTTTTGCTTTTTCCTGCTCCTCTTAGCATGATAAAGAAGATTCAAAGAGAGTGAGATGCCAGCTCCTTTCATTCAGTCAGTAGCTTCAAACATTTCTGGTATATGAATAACATGTTGTTTTTCAATGGCAAAAATCCATGAATATTGTAAATGCACAAACAGTAATTTCTCCGCATTGCAAGGTGCAATTCTGAAATTTTTTGCCTTTTCCTGCTCCTCTTAGCATGATAAAGAAGATTCAAAGAGAGTGAAATGCCAGCTCCTTTCATTCAGTCAGTAGCTTCAAACATTTCTGGACATTTTTCAATGGCAAAAATCAATGAATATTGTAAATGCACAAACAGTAATTTCTCCACATTGCAAGGTGCAATTCTGAAATTTTTTGCTTTTTCCTGCTCCTCTTAGCATGATAAAGAAGATTCAAAGAGAGTGAGATGCCAGCTCTTTTCATTCAGTCAGTAGCTTCAAACATTTATGGTATATGAATAACATGATGTTTTTCAATGGCAAAAATCAATGAATATTGTAAATGCACAAACAGTAATTTCTCCGCATTGCAAGGTGCAATTCTGAAATTTTTTGCTTTTTCATGCTCCTCTTAGCATGATAAAGAAGATTCAAAGAGAGTGAGATCCTAGCTCCTATCATTCAGTCAGTAGCTTCAAACATTTCTGGACATTTTTCAATGGCAAAAATCAATGAATATTGTAAATGCACAAACAGTAATTTCTCCACATTGCAAGGTGCAATTCTGAAATTTTTTGCTTTTTCCTGCTCCTCTTAGCATGATAAAGAAGATTCAAAGAGAGTGAGATGCCAGCTCTTTTCATTCAGTCAGTAGCTTCAAACATTCCTGGTATATGAATAACATGATGTTTTTCAATGGCAAAAATCAATGAATATTGTAAATGCACAAACAGTAATTTCTCCACATTGCAAGGTGCAATTCTGAAATTTTTTGCTTTTTCCTGCTCCTCTTAGCATGATAAAGAAGCTTCAAAGAGAGTGAGATGCCAGCTCTTTTCATTCAGTAAGTAGCTTCAAACATTTCTGGTATATGAATAACATGATGTTTTTCAATGGCAAAAATCAATGAATATTGTAAATGCACAAACAGTAATTTCTCCGCATTGCAAGGTGCAATTCTGAAATTTTTTGCTTTTTCCTGCTCCTCTTAGCATGATAAAGAAGATTCAAAGAGAGTGAGATGGCAGCTCCTTTCATTCAGTCAGTAGCTTCAAACATTTCAGGACGTTTTTCAATTGCAAAAATCAATGAATATTGTAAATGCACAAACAGTAATTTCTCCACATTGCAAGGTGCAATTCTGAAATTTTTTCCTTTTTCCTGCTCCTCTTAGCATGATAAAGAAGATTCAAAGAGAGTGAGATGCCAGCTCCTTTCATTCAGTCAGTAGCCTCAAACATTTCTGGACGTTTTTCAATGGCAAAAATCAATGAATATTGGAAATGCACAAACAGTAATTTCTCCGCATTGCAAGGTGCAATTCTGAAATTTTTTGCTTTTTCATGCTCCTCTTAGCATGATAAAGAAGATTCAAAGAGAGTGAGATCCCAGCTCCTTTCATTCAGTCAGTAGCTTCAAACATTTCTGGACATTTTTCAATGGCAAAAATCAATGAATATTGTAAATGCACAAACAGTAATTTCTCCACATTGCAAGGTGCAATTCTGAAATTTTTTGCTTTTTCCTGCTCCTCTTAGCATGATAAAGAAGATTCAAAGAGAGTGAGATGCCAGCTCTTTTCATTCAGTCAGTAGCTTCAAACATTCCTGGTATATGAATAACATGATGTTTTTCAATGGCAAAAATCAATGAATATTGTAAATGCACAAACAGTAATTTCTCCACATTGCAAGGTGCAATTCTGAAATTTTTTGCTTTTTCCTGCTCCTCTTAGCATGATAAAGAAGCTTCAAAGAGAGTGAGATTCCAGCTCTTTTCATTCAGTCAGTAGCTTCAAACTTTTCTGGTATATGAATAACATGATGTTTTTCAATGTCAAAAATCAATGAATATTGTAAATGCACAAACAGTAATTTCTCCGCATTGCAAGGTGCAATTATGAAATTTTTTGCTTTTTCCTGCTCCTCTTAGCATGATAAAGAAGATTCAAAGAGAGTGAGATGCCAGCTCATTTCATTCAGTCAGTAGCTTCAAACATTTCTGGTTTATGAATAACATGATGTTTTTCAATGGCAAAAATCAATGAATATTGTAAATGCACAAACAGTAATTTCTCCGCATTGCAAGGTGCAATTCTGAAATTTTTTGCTTTTTCCTGCTCCTCTTAGCATGATAAAGAAGATTCAAAGAGAGTGAGATGCCAGCTCCTTTCATTCAGTCAGTAGCTTCAAACATTTCTGGACGTTTTTCAATGGCAAAAATCAATGAATATTGTAAATGCACAAACAGTAATTTCTCCACATTGCAAGGTGCAATTCTGAAATTTTTTGCTTTTTCCTGCTCCTCTTAGCATGATAAAGAAGATTCAAAGAGAGTGAGATGCCAGCTCTTTTCATTCAGTCAGTAGCTTCAAACATTTCTGGTATATGAATAACATGATGTTTTTCAATGGCAAAAATCAATGAATATTGTAAATGCACAAACAGTAATTTCTCCGCATTGCAAGGTGCAATTCTGAAATTTTTTGCTTTTTCCTGCTCCTCTTAGCATGATAAAGAAGATTCAAAGAGAGTGAGATGCCAGCTCCTTTCATTCAGTCAGTAGCTTCAAACATTTCTGGACGTTTTTCAATGGCAAAAATCAATGAATATTGTAAATGCACAAACAGTAATTTCTCCGCATTGCAAGGTGCAATTCTGAAATTTTGTGCTTTTTCCTGTTCCTCATAGCATGATAAAGAAGATTCAAAGAGAGTGAGATGCCAGCTCCTTTCATTCAGTCAGTAGCTTCAAACATTTCTGGACGTTTTTCAATGGCAAAAATCAATGAATATTGTAAAAGCACAAACAGTAATTTCTCCACATTGCAAGGTGCAATTCTGAAATTTTTTGCTTTTTCCTGCTCCTCTTAGCATGATAAAGACGATTCAAAGAGAGTGAGATGCCAGCTCTTTTCATTCAGTCAGTAGCTTCAAACATTTCTGGTATATGAATAACATGATGTTTTTCAATGGCAAAAATCAATGAATGTTGTAAATGCACAAACAGTAATTTCTCCGCATTGCAAGGTGCAATTCTGAAATTTTTTGCTTTTTCCTGCTCCTCTTAGCATGATAAAGAAGATTCAAAGAGAATGAGATGCCAGCTCCTTTCATTCAGTCAGTAGCTTCAAACATTTCTGGACGTTTTTCAATGGCAAAAATCAATGAATATTGTAAATGCACAAAGAGTAATTTCTCCACATTGCAAGGTGCAATTCTGAAATTTTTTGCTTTTTCCTGCTCCTCTTAGCATGATAAAGAAGATTCAAAGAGAGTGAGATGCCAGCTCCTTTCATTCAGTCAGTAGCTTCAAACATTTCTGGACGTTTTTCAATGGCAAAAATCAATGAATATTGTAAATGCACAAAGAGTAATTTCTCCACATTGCAAGGTGCAATTCTGAAATTTTTTCTTTTTCCTGCTCCTCTTAGCATGATAAAGACGATTCAAAGAGAGTGAGATGCCAGCTCTTTTCATTCAGTCAGTAGCTTCAAACATTTCTGGTATATGAACAACATGATGTTTTTCAATGGCAAAAATCAATGAATATTGTAAATGCACAAACAGTAATTTCTCCACATTGCAAGGTGCAATTCTGAAATTTTTTGCTTTTTCCTGCTCCTCTTAGCATGATAAAGACGATTCAAAGAGAGTGAGATGCCAGCTCTTTTCATTCAGTCAGTAGCTTCAAACATTTCTGGACGTTTTTCAATTGCAAAAATCAATGAATATTGTAAATGCACAAACAGTAATTTCTCCACATTGCAAGGTGCAATTCTGAAATGTTTTGCTTTTTCCTGCTCCTCTTAGCATGATAAAGAAGATTCAAAGAGAGTGAGATGCCAGCTCTTTTCATTCAGTCAGTAGCTTCAAACATTTCTGGTAAATGAATAACATGATGTTTTTCAGTGGCAAAAATCAATGAATATTGTAAATGCACAAACAGTAATTTCTCCGCATTGCAAGGTGCAATTCTGAAATGTTTTGCTTTTTCCTGCTCCTCTTAGCATGATAAAGAAGATTCAAAGAGAGTGAGATGCCAGCTCCTTTCATTCAGTCAGTAGCTTCAAACATTTCTGGACGTTTTTCAATGGCAAAAATCAATGAATATTGTAAATGCACAAACAGTAATTTCTCCACATTGAAGGTGCAATTCTGAAATTTTTTGCTTTTTCCTGCTCCTCTTAGCATGATAAAGAAGATTCAAAGAGAGTGAGATGCCAGCTCCTTTCATTCAGTCAGTAGCTTCAAACATTTCTGGTATATGAATAACATGATGTTTTTCAATGGCAAAAATCAATGAATATTGTAAATGCACAAACAGTAATTTCTCCGCATTGCAAGGTGCAATTCTGAAATTTTTTGCTTTTTCCTGCTCCTCTTAGCATGATAAAGAAGATTCAAAGAGAGTGAGATGCCAGCTCTTTTCATTCAGTCAGTAGCTTCAAACATTTATGGTATATGAATAACATGATGTTTTTCAATGGCAAAAATCAATGAATATTGTAAATGCACAAACAGTAATTTCTCCGCATTGCAAGGTGCAATTCTGAAATTTTTTGCTTTTTCATGCTCCTCTTAGCATGATAAAGAAGATTCAAAGAGAGTGAGATCCTAGCTCCTATCATTCAGTCAGTAGCTTCAAACATTTCTGGACATTTTTCAATGGCAAAAATCAATGAATATTGTAAATGCACAAACAGTAATTTCTCCACATTGCAAGGTGCAATTCTGAAATTTTTTGCTTTTTCCTGCTCCTCTTAGCATGATAAAGAAGATTCAAAGAGAGAGAGATGCCAGCTCTTTTCATTCAGTCAGTAGCTTCAAACATTCCTGGTATATGAATAACATGATGTTTTTCAATGGCAAAAATCAATGAATATTGTAAATGCACAAACAGTAATTTCTCCACATTGCAAGGTGCAATTCTGAAATTTTTTGCTTTTTCCTGCTCCTCTTAGCATGATAAAGAAGCTTCAAAGAGAGTGAGATGCCAGCTCTTTTCATTCAGTCAGTAGCTTCAAACATTTCTGGTATATGAATAACATGATGTTTTTCAATGGCAAAAATCAATGAATATTGTAAATGCACAAACAGTAATTTCTCCGCATTGCAAGGTGCAATTCTGAAATTTTTTGCTTTTTCCTGCTCCTCTTAGCATGATAAAGAAGATTCAAAGAGAGTGAGATGGCAGCTCCTTTCATTCAGTCAGTAGCTTCAAACATTTCAGGACGTTTTTCAATTGCAAAAATCAATGAATATTGTAAATGCACAAACAGTAATTTCTCCACATTGCAAGGTGCAATTCTGAAATTTTTTCCTTTTTCCTGCTCCTCTTAGCATGATAAAGAAGATTCAAAGAGAGTGAGATGCCAGCTCCTTTCATTCAGTCAGTAGCCTCAAACATTTCTGGACGTTTTTCAATGGCAAAAATCAATGAATATTGGAAATGCACAAACAGTAATTTCTCCGCATTGCAAGGTGCAATTCTGAAATTTTTTGCTTTTTCATGCTCCTCTTAGCATGATAAAGAAGATTCAAAGAGAGTGAGATCCCAGCTCCTTTCATTCAGTCAGTAGCTTCAAACATTTCTGGACATTTTTCAATGGCAAAAATCAATGAATATTGTAAATGCACAAACAGTAATTTCTCCACATTGCAAGGTGCAATTCTGAAATTTTTTGCTTTTTCCTGCTCCTCTTAGCATGATAAAGAAGATTCAAAGAGAGTGAGATGCCAGCTCTTTTCATTCAGTCAGTAGCTTCAAACATTCCTGGTATATGAATAACATGATGTTTTTCAATGGCAAAAATCAATGAATATTGTAAATGCACAAACAGTAATTTCTCCACATTGCAAGGTGCAATTCTGAAATTTTTTGCTTTTTCCTGCTCCTCTTAGCATGATAAAGAAGCTTCAAAGAGAGTGAGATTCCAGCTCTTTTCATTCAGTCAGTAGCTTCAAACTTTTCTGGTATATGAATAACATGATGTTTTTCAATGTCAAAAATCAATGAATATTGTAAATGCACAAACAGTAATTTCTCCGCATTGCAAGGTGCAATTATGAAATTTTTTGCTTTTTCCTGCTCCTCTTAGCATGATAAAGAAGATTCAAAGAGAGTGAGATGCCAGCTCATTTCATTCAGTCAGTAGCTTCAAACATTTCTGGTTTATGAATAACATGATGTTTTTCAATGGCAAAAATCAATGAATATTGTAAATGCACAAACAGTAATTTCTCCGCATTGCAAGGTGCAATTCTGAAATTTTTTGCTTTTTCCTGCTCCTCTTAGCATGATAAAGAAGATTCAAAGAGAGTGAGATGCCAGCTCCTTTCATTCAGTCAGTAGCTTCAAACATTTCTGGACGTTTTTCAATGGCAAAAATCAATGAATATTGTAAATGCACAAACAGTAATTTCTCCACATTGCAAGGTGCAATTCTGAAATTTTTTGCTTTTTCCTGCTCCTCTTAGCATGATAAAGAAGATTCAAAGAGAGTGAGATGCCAGCTCTTTTCATTCAGTCAGTAGCTTCAAACATTTCTGGTATATGAATAACATGATGTTTTTCAATGGCAAAAATCAATGAATATTGTAAATGCACAAACAGTAATTTCTCCGCATTGCAAGGTGCAATTCTGAAATTTTTTGCTTTTTCCTGCTCCTCTTAGCATGATAAAGAAGATTCAAAGAGAGTGAGATGCCAGCTCCTTTCATTCAGTCAGTAGCTTCAAACATTTCTGGACATTTTTCAATGGCAAAAATCAATGAATATTGTAAATGCACAAACAGTAATTTCTCCGCATTGCAAGGTGCAATTCTGAAATTTTGTGCTTTTTCCTGTTCCTCATAGCATGATAAAGAAGATTCAAAGAGAGTGAGATGCCAGCTCCTTTCATTCAGTCAGTAGCTTCAAACATTTCTGGACGTTTTTCAATGGCAAAAATCAATGAATATTGTAAAAGCACAAACAGTAATTTCTCCACATTGCAAGGTGCAATTCTGAAATTTTTTGCTTTTTCCTGCTCCTCTTAGCATGATAAAGACGATTCAAAGAGAGTGAGATGCCAGCTCTTTTCATTCAGTCAGTAGCTTCAAACATTTCTGGTATATGAATAACATGATGTTTTTCAATGGCAAAAATCAATGAATGTTGTAAATGCACAAACAGTAATTTCTCCGCATTGCAAGGTGCAATTCTGAAATTTTTTGCTTTTTCCTGCTCCTCTTAGCATGATAAAGAAGATTCAAAGAGAATGAGATGCCAGCTCCTTTCATTCAGTCAGTAGCTTCAAACATTTCTGGACGTTTATAAATGGCAAAAATCAATGAATATTGTAAATGCACAAAGAGTAATTTCTCCACATTGCAAGGTGCAATTCTGAAATTTTTTGCTTTTTCCTGCTCCTCTTAGCATGATAAAGACGATTCAAAGAGAGTGAGATGCCAGCTCTTTTCATTCAGTCAGTAGCTTCAAACATTTCTGGTATATGAACAACATGATGTTTTTCAATGGCAAAAATCAATGAATATTGTAAATGCACAAACAGTAATTTCTCCACATTGCAAGGTGCAATTCTGAAATTTTTTGCTTTTTCCTGCTCCTCTTAGCATGATAAAGACGATTCAAAGAGAGTGAGATGCCAGCTCTTTTCATTCAGTCAGTAGCTTCAAACATTTCTGGACGTTTTTCAATGGCAAAAATCAATGAATATTGTAAATGCACAAAGAGTAATTTCTCCACATTGCAAGGTGCAATTCTGAAATTTTTTCTTTTTCCTGCTCCTCTTAGCATGATAAAGACGATTCAAAGAGAGTGAGATGCCAGCTCTTTTCATTCAGTCAGTAGCTTCAAACATTTCTGGTATATGAACAACATGATGTTTTTCAATGGCAAAAATCAATGAATATTGTAAATGCACAAACAGTAATTTCTCCACATTGCAAGGTGCAATTCTGAAATTTTTTGCTTTTTCCTGCTCCTCTTAGCATGATAAAGACGATTCAAAGAGAGTGAGATGCCAGCTCTTTTCATTCAGTCAGTAGCTTCAAACATTTCTGGTATATGAATAACATGATGTTTTTCAATGGCAAAAATCAATGAATGTTGTAAATGCACAAACAGTAATTTCTCCGCATTGCAAGGTGCAATTCTGAAATTTTTTGCTTTTTCCTGCTCCTCTTAGCATGATAAAGAAGATTCAAAGAGAATGAGATGCCAGCTCCTTTCATTCAGTCAGTAGCTTCAAACATTTCTGGACGTTTATAAATGGCAAAAATCAATGAATATTGTAAATTCACAAAGAGTAATTTCTCCACATTGCAAGGTGCAATTCTGAAATTTTTTGCTTTTTCCTGCTCCTCTTAGCATGATAAAGAAGATTCAAAGAGAGTGAGATGCCAGCTCCTTTCATTCAGTCAGTAGCTTCAAACATTTCTGGACGTTTTTCAATGGCAAAAATCAATGAATATTGTAAATGCACAAAGAGTAATTTCTCCACATTGCAAGGTGCAATTCTGAAATTTTTTCTTTTTCCTGCTCCTCTTAGCATGATAAAGACGATTCAAAGAGAGTGAGATGCCAGCTCTTTTCATTCAGTCAGTAGCTTCAAACATTTCTGGTATATGAACAACATGATGTTTTTCAATGGCAAAAATCAATGAATATTGTAAATGCACAAACAGTAATTTCTCCACATTGCAAGGTGCAATTCTGAAATTTTTTGCTTTTTCCTGCTCCTCTTAGCATGATAAAGACGATTCAAAGAGAGTGAGATGCCAGCTCTTTTCATTCAGTCAGTAGCTTCAAACATTTCTGGTATATGAATAACATGATGTTTTTCAATGGCAAAAATCAATGAATGTTGTAAATGCACAAACAGTAATTTCTCCGCATTGCAAGGTGCAATTCTGAAATTTTTTGCTTTTTCCTGCTCCTCTTAGCATGATAAAGATGATTCAAAGAGAGTGAGATGCCAGCTCCTTTCATTCAGTCAGTAGCTTCAAACATTTCTGGACGTTTTTCAATGGCAAAAATCAATGAATATTGTAAATGCACAAAGAGTAATTTCTCCACATTGCAAGGTGCAATTCTGAAATGTTTTGCTTTTTCCTGCTCCTCTTAGCATGATAAAGAAGATTCAAAGAGAGTGAGATGCCAGCTCCTTTCATTCAGTCAGTAGCTTCAAACATTTCTGGACGTTTTTCAATGGCAAAAATCAATGAATATTGTAAATGCACAAAGAGTAATTTCTCCACATTGCAAGGTGCAATTCTGAAATTTTTTCTTTTTCCTGCTCCTCTTAGCATGATAAAGACGATTCAAAGAGAGTGAGATGCCAGCTCTTTTCATTCAGTCAGTAGCTTCAAACATTTCTGGTATATGAACAACATGATGTTTTTCAATGGCAAAAATCAATGAATATTGTAAATGCACAAACAGTAATTTCTCCACATTGCAAGGTGCAATTCTGAAATGTTTTGCTTTTTCCTGCTCCTCTTAGCATGATAAAGAAGATTCAAAGAGAGTGAGATGCCAGCTCCTTTCATTCAGTCAGTAGCTTCAAACATTTCTGGACGTTTTTCAATGGCAAAAATCAATGAATATTGTAAATGCACAAAGAGTAATTTCTCCACATTGCAAGGTGCAATTCTGAAATTTTTTCTTTTTCCTGCTCCTCTTAGCATGATAAAGACGATTCAAAGAGAGTGAGATGCCAGCTCTTTTCATTCAGTCAGTAGCTTCAAACATTTCTGGTATATGAACAACATGATGTTTTTCAATGGCAAAAATCAATGAATATTGTAAATGCACAAACAGTAATTTCTCCACATTGCAAGGTGCAATTCTGAAATTTTTTGCTTTTTCCTGCTCCTCTTAGCATGATAAAGACGATTCAAAGAGAGTGAGATGCCAGCTCTTTTCATTCAGTCAGTAGCTTCAAACATTTCTGGACGTTTTTCAATTGCAAAAATCAATGAATATTGTAAATGCACAAACAGTAATTTCTCCACATTGCAAGGTGCAATTCTGAAATGTTTTGCTTTTTCCTGCTCCTCTTAGCATGATAAAGAAGATTCAAAGAGAGTGAGATGCCAGCTCTTTTCATTCAGTCAGTAGCTTCAAACATTTCTGGTATATGAATAACATGATGTTTTTCAATGGCAAAAATCAATGAATATTGTAAATGCACAAACAGTAATTTCTCCACATTGCAAGGTGCAATTCTGAAATTTTTTGCTTTTTCCTGCTCCTGTTAGCATGATAAAGAAGATTCAAAGAGAGTGAGATGCCAGCTCTTTTCATTCAGTCAGTAGCTTCAAACATTTCTGGTATATGAATAACATGATGTTTTTCAATGGCAAAAATCAATGAATATTGTAAATGCACAAACAGTAATTTCTCCGCATTGCAAGGTGCAATTCTGAAATTTTTTGCTTTTTCCTGCTCCTCTTAGCATGATAAAGAAGATTCAAAGACAGTGAGATGCCAGCTCTTTTCATTCAGTCAGTAGCTTCAAACATTTCTGGTATATGAATAACATGATGTTTTTCAATGGCAAAAATCAATGAATATTGTAAATGCACAAACAGTAATTTCTCCACATTGAAGTTGCAATTCTGAAATTTTTTGCTTTTTCCTGCTCCTCTTAGCATGATAAAGAAGATTCAAAGAGAGTGAGATGCCAGCTCTTTTCATTCAGTCAGTAGCTTCAAACATTTCTGGTATATGAATAACATGATGTTTTTCAATGGCAAAAATCAATGAATATTGTAAATGCACAAACAGTAATTTCTCCGCATTACAAAGTGCAATTCTGAAATTTTTTGCTTTTTCCTGCTCCTCTTAGCATGATAAAGAAGATTCAAAGAGAGTGAGATGCCAGCTCCTTTCATTCAGTCAGTAGCTTCAAACATTTCTGGACGTTTTTCAATGGCAAAAATCAATGAATATTGTAAATGCACAAACAGTAATTTCTCCGCATTGCAAGGTGCAATTCTGAAATTTTTTGCTTTTTCCTGCTCCTCTTAGCATGATAAAGAAGATTCAAAGAGCGTGAGATGCCAGCTCCTTTCATTCAGTCAGTAGCTTCAAACATTTCTGGACGTTTTTCAATGGCAAAAATCAATGAATATTGTAAATGCACAAACAGTAATTTCTCCACATTGAAGTTGCAATTCTGAAATTTTTTGCTTTTTCCTGCTCCTCTTAGCATGATAAAGAAGATTCAAAGAGAGTGAGATGCCAGCTCTTTTCATTCAGTCAGTAGCTTCAAACATTTCTGGTATATGAATAACATGATGTTTTTCAATGGCAAAAATCAATGAATATTGTAAATGCACAAACAGTAATTTCTCCGCATTACAAAGTGCAATTCTGAAATTTTTTGCTTTTTCCTGCTCCTCTTAGCATGATAAAGAAGATTCAAAGAGAGTGAGATGCCAGCTCCTTTGATTCAGTCAGTAGCTTCAAACATTTCTGGACGTTTTTCAATGGCAAAAATCAATGAATATTGTAAATGCACAAACAGTAATTTCTCCGCATTGCAAGGTGCAATTCTGAAATTTTTTGCTTTTTCCTGCTCCTCTTAGCATGATAAAGAAGATTCAAAGAGCGTGAGATGCCAGCTCTTTTCATTCAGTCAGTAGCTTCAAACATTTCTGGTATATGAATAACATGATGTTTTTCAATGGCAAAAATCAATGAATATTGTAAATGCACAAACAGTAATTTCTCCGCATTGCAAGGTGCAATTCTGAAATTTTTTGCTTTTTCCTGCTCCTCTTAGCATGATAAAGAAGATTCAAAGAGAGTGAGATGCCAGCTCCTTTCATTCAGTCAGTAGCTTCAAACATTTCTGGACGTTTTTAAATGGCAAAAATCAATGAATATTGTAAATGCACAAACAGCAATTTCTCTAAATTGCAAGGTGCAATTCTGAAATTTTTTGCTTTTTCCTGCTCCTCTTAGCATGATAAAGAAGATTCAAAGAGAGTGAGATGCCAGCTCTTTTCATTCAGTCAGTAGCTTCAAACATTTCTGGTATATGAATAACATGATGTTTTTCAATGGCAAAAATCAATGAATATTGTAAATGCACAAACAGTAATTTCTCCGCATTGCAAGGTGCAATTCTGAAATTTTTTGCTTTTTCCTGCTCCTCTTAGCATGATAAAGAAGATTCAAAGAGAGTGAGATGGCAGCTCCTTTCATTCAGTCAGTAGCTTCAAACATTTCTGGACGTTTTTCAATTGCAAAAATCAATGAATATTGTAAATGCACAAACAGTAATTTCTCCACATTGCAAGTTGGAATTCTGAAATTTTTTGCTTTTTCCTGCTCCTCTTAGCATGATAAAGAAGATTCAAAGAGAGTGAGATGCCAGCTCCTTTCATTCAGTCAGTAGCTTCAAACATTTCTGGTATATGAATAACATGTTGTTTTTCAATGGCAAAAATCCATGAATATTGTAAATGCACAAACAGTAATTTCTCCGCATTGCAAGGTGCAATTCTGAAATTTTTTGCCTTTTCCTGCTCCTCTTAGCATGATAAAGAAGATTCAAAGAGAGTGAAATGCCAGCTCCTTTCATTCAGTCAGTAGCTTCAAACATTTCTGGACATTTTTCAATGGCAAAAATCAATGAATATTGTAAATGCACAAACAGTAATTTCTCCACATTGCAAGGTGCAATTCTGAAATTTTTTGCTTTTTCCTGCTCCTCTTAGCATGATAAAGAAGATTCAAAGAGAGTGAGATGCCAGCTCTTTTCATTCAGTCAGTAGCTTCAAACATTCCTGGTATATGAATAACATGATGTTTTTCAATGGCAAAAATCAATGAATATTGTAAATGCACAAACAGTAATTTCTCCACATTGCAAGGTGCAATTCTGAAATTTTTTGCTTTTTCCTGCTCCTCTTAGCATGATAAAGAAGCTTCAAAGAGAGTGAGATGCCAGCTCTTTTCATTCAGTCAGTAGCTTCAAACATTTCTGGTATATGAATAACATGATGTTTTTCAATGGCAAAAATCAATGAATATTGTAAATGCACAAACAGTAATTTCTCCGCATTGCAAGGTGCAATTCTGAAATTTTTTGCTTTTTCCTGCTCCTCTTAGCATGATAAAGAAGATTCAAAGAGAGTGAGATGGCAGCTCCTTTCATTCAGTCAGTAGCTTCAAACATTTCAGGACGTTTTTCAATTGCAAAAATCAATGAATATTGTAAATGCACAAACAGTAATTTCTCCACATTGCAAGGTGCAATTCTGAAATTTTTTCCTTTTTCCTGCTCCTCTTAGCATGATAAAGAAGATTCAAAGAGAGTGAGATGCCAGCTCCTTTCATTCAGTCAGTAGCCTCAAACATTTCTGGACGTTTTTCAATGGCAAAAATCAATGAATATTGGAAATGCACAAACAGTAATTTCTCCGCATTGCAAGGTGCAATTCTGAAATTTTTTGCTTTTTCATGCTCCTCTTAGCATGATAAAGAAGATTCAAAGAGAGTGAGATCCCAGCTCCTTTCATTCAGTCAGTAGCTTCAAACATTTCTGGACATTTTTCAATGGCAAAAATCAATGAATATTGTAAATGCACAAACAGTAATTTCTCCACATTGCAAGGTGCAATTCTGAAATTTTTTGCTTTTTCCTGCTCCTCTTAGCATGATAAAGAAGATTCAAAGAGAGTGAGATGCCAGCTCTTTTCATTCAGTCAGTAGCTTCAAACATTCCTGGTATATGAATAACATGATGTTTTTCAATGTCAAAAATCAATGAATATTGTAAATGCACAAACAGTAATTTCTCCGCAATGCAAGGTGCAATTATGAAATTTTTTGCTTTTTCCTGCTCCTCTTAGCATGATAAAGAAGATTCAAAGAGAGTGAGATGCCAGCTCATTTCATTCAGTCAGTAGCTTCAAACATTTCTGGTTTATGAATAACATGATGTTTTTCAATGGCAAAAATCAATGAATATTGTAAATGCACAAACAGTAATTTCTCCGCATTGCAAGGTGCAATTCTGAAATTTTTTGCTTTTTCCTGCTCCTCTTAGCATGATAAAGAAGATTCAAAGAGAGTGAGATGCCAGCTCCTTTCATTCAGTCAGTAGCTTCAAACATTTCTGGACGTTTTTCAATGGCAAAAATCAATGAATATTGTAAATGCACAAACAGTAATTTCTCCACATTGCAAGGTGCAATTCTGAAATTTTTTGCTTTTTCCTGCTCCTCTTAGCATGATAAAGAAGATTCAAAGAGAGTGAGATGCCAGCTCTTTTCATTCAGTCAGTAGCTTCAAACATTTCTGGTATATGAATAACATGATGTTTTTCAATGGCAAAAATCAATGAATATTGTAAATGCACAAACAGTAATTTCTCCGCATTGCAAGGTGCAATTCTGAAATTTTTTGCTTTTTCCTGCTCCTCTTAGCATGATAAAGAAGATTCAAAGAGAGTGAGATGCCAGCTCCTTTCATTCAGTCAGTAGCTTCAAACATTTCTGGACGTTTTTCAATGGCAAAAATCAATGAATATTGTAAATGCACAAACAGTAATTTCTCCGCATTGCAAGGTGCAATTCTGAAATTTTGTGCTTTTTCCTGTTCCTCATAGCATGATAAAGAAGATTCAAAGAGAGTGAGATGCCAGCTCCTTTCATTCAGTCAGTAGCTTCAAACATTTCTGGACGTTTTTCAATGGCAAAAATCAATGAATATTGTAAAAGCACAAACAGTAATTTCTCCACATTGCAAGGTGCAATTCTGAAATTTTTTGCTTTTTCCTGCTCCTCTTAGCATGATAAAGACGATTCAAAGAGAGTGAGATGCCAGCTCTTTTCATTCAGTCAGTAGCTTCAAACATTTCTGGTATATGAATAACATGATGTTTTTCAATGGCAAAAATCAATGAATGTTGTAAATGCACAAACAGTAATTTCTCCGCATTGCAAGGTGCAATTCTGAAATTTTTTGCTTTTTCCTGCTCCTCTTAGCATGATAAAGATGATTCAAAGAGAGTGAGATGCCAGCTCCTTTCATTCAGTCAGTAGCTTCAAACATTTCTGGACGTTTTTCAATGGCAAAAATCAATGAATATTGTAAATGCACAAAGAGTAATTTCTCCACATTGCAAGGTGCAATTCTGAAATGTTTTGCTTTTTCCTGCTCCTCTTAGCATGATAAAGAAGATTCAAAGAGAGTGAGATGCCAGCTCCTTTCATTCAGTCAGTAGCTTCAAACATTTCTGGACGTTTTTCAATGGCAAAAATCAATGAATATTGTAAATGCACAAAGAGTAATTTCTCCACATTGCAAGGTGCAATTCTGAAATTTTTTCTTTTTCCTGCTCCTCTTAGCATGATAAAGACGATTCAAAGAGAGTGAGATGCCAGCTCTTTTCATTCAGTCAGTAGCTTCAAACATTTCTGGTATATGAACAACATGATGTTTTTCAATGGCAAAAATCAATGAATATTGTAAATGCACAAACAGTAATTTCTCCACATTGCAAGGTGCAATTCTGAAATTTTTTGCTTTTTCCTGCTCCTCTTAGCATGATAAAGACGATTCAAAGAGAGTGAGATGCCAGCTCTTTTCATTCAGTCAGTAGCTTCAAACATTTCTGGTATATGAATAACATGATGTTTTTCAATGGCAAAAATCAATGAATATTGTAAATACACAAACAGTAATTTCTCCGCATTGCAAGGTGCAATTCTGAAATTTTTTGCTTTTTCCTGCTCCTCTTAGCATGATAAAGAAGATTCAAAGAGAGTGAGATGCCAGCTCCTTTCATTCAGTCAGTAGCTTCAAACATTTCTGGACGTTTTTCAATGGCAAAAATCAATGAATATTGTAAATGCACAAACAGTTATTTCTCCACATTGCAAGGTGCAATTCTGAAATTTTTTGCTTTTTCCTGCTCCTCTTAGCATGATAAAGAAGATTCAAAGAGAGTGAGATGCCAGCTCTTTTCATTCAGTCAGTAGCTTCAAACATTTCTGGTATATGAATAACATGATGTTTTTCAATGGCAAAAATCAATGAATATTGTAAATGCACAATAACTAGATTCTCCGCATTGCAAGGTGCAATTCTGAAATTTTTTGCTTTTTCCTGCTCCTCTTAGCATGATAAAGAAGATTCAAAGAGAGTGAGATGCCAGCTCTTTTAATTCAGTCAGTAGCTTCAAACATTTCTGGTATATGAATAACATGATGTTTTTCAATGGCAAAAATCAATGAATATTGTAAATGCACAAACAGTAATTTCTCCGCATTGCAAGGTGCAATTCTGAAATTTTTTGCTTTTTCCTGCTCCTTTTAGCATGATAAAGAAGATTCAAAGAGAGTGAGATGCCAGCTCCTTTCATTCAGTCAGTAGCTTCAAACATTTCTGGACGTTTTTCAATGGCAAAAATCAATGAATATTGTAAATGCACAAACAGTAATTTCTCCACATTGCAAGGTGCAATTCTGAAATTTTTTGCTTTTTCCTGCTCCTCTTAACATGATAAAGACGATTCAAAGAGAGTGAGATGCCAGCTCTTTTCATTCAGTCAGTAGCTTCAAACATTTCTGGTATATGAAAAACATGATGTTTTTCAATGGCAAAAATCAATGAATATTGTAAATGCACAAACAGTAATTTCTCCACATTGCAAGGTGCAATTCTGAAATTTTTTGCTTTTTCCTGCTCCTCTTAGCATGATAAAGAAGATTCAAAGAGAGTGAGATGCCAGCTCTTTTCATTCAGTCAGTAGCTTCAAACATTTCTGGTATATGAATAACATGATGTTTTTCAATGGCAAAAATCAATGAATATTGTAAATGCACAAACAGTAATTTCTCCGCATTGCAAGGTGCAATTCTGAAATTTTTTGCTTTTTCCTGCTCCTCTTAGCATGATAAAGAAGATTCAAAGAGAGTGAGATGCCAGCTCCTTTCATTCAGTCAGTAGCTTCAAACATTTCTGGACGTTTTTCAATGGCAAAAATCAATGAATATTGTAAATGCACAAACAGTAATTTCTCCACATTGCAAGGTGCAATTCTGAAATTTTTTGCTTTTTCCTGCTCCTCTTAGCATGATAAAGAAGATTCAAAGAGAGTGAGATGCCAGCTCTTTTCATTCAGTCAGTAGCTTCAAACATTTCTGGTATATGAATAACATGATGTTTTTCAATGGCAAAAATCAATGAATATTGTAAATGCACAAACAGTAATTTCTCCGCATTGCAAGGTGCAATTCTGAAATTTTTTGCTTTTTCCTGCTCCTCTTAGCATGATAAAGAAGATTCAAAGAGAGTGAGATGCCAGCTCCTTTCATTCAGTCAGTAGCTTCAAACATTTCTGGACGTTTTTCAATGGCAAAAATCAATGAATATTGTAAATGCACAAACAGTAATTTCTCCACATTGCAAGGTGCAATTCTGAAATTTTTTGCTTTTTCCTGCTCCTCTTAGCATGATAAAGAAGATTCAAAGAGAGTGAGATGCCAGCTCTTTTCATTCAGTCAGTAGCTTCAAACATTTCTGGTATATGAATAACATGATGTTTTTCAATGGCAAAAATCAATGAATATTGTAAATGCACAAACAGTAATTTATCCGCATTGCAAGGTGCAATTCTGAAATTTTTTGCTTTTTCCTGCTCCTCTTAGCATGATAAAGAAGATTCAAAGAGAGTGAGATGCCAGCTCCTTTCATTCAGTCAGTAGCTTCAAACATTTCTGGACTTTTTTCAATGGCAAAAATCAATGAATATTGTAAATGCACAAACAGTAATTTCTCCACATTGCAAGGTGCAATTCTGAAATTTTTTGCTTTTTCCTGCTCCTCTTAGCATGATAAAGACGATTCAAAGAGAGTGAGATGCCAGCTCTTTTCATTCAGTCAGTAGCTTCAAACATTTCTGGTATATGAATAACATGATGTTTTTCAATGGCAAAAATCAATGAATATTGTAAATGCACAAACAGTAATTTCTCTGCATTGCAAGGTGCAATTCTGAAATTTTTTGCTTTTTCCTGCTCCTCTTAGCATGATAAAGAAGATTCAAAGAGAGTGAGATGCCAGCTCTTTTCATTCAGTCAGTAGCTTCAAACATTTCTGGTATATGAATAACATGATGTTTTTCAATGGCAAAAATCAATGAATATTGTAAATGCACAAACAGTAATTTCTCCGCATTGCAAGGTGCAATTCTGAAATTTTTTGCTTTTTCCTGCTCCTCTTAGCATGATAAAGAAGATTCACAGAGAATGAGATGCCAGCTCCTTTCATTCAGTCAGTAGCTTCAAACATTTCTGGACGTTTTTCAATGGCAAAAATCAATGAATATTGTAAATGCACAAACAGTAATTTCTCCACATTGCAAGGTGCAATTCTGAAATTTTTTGCTTTTTCCTGCTCCTCTTAGCATGATAAAGAAGATTCAAAGAGAGTGAGATGCCAGCTCTTTTCATTCAGTCAGTAGCTTCAAACAATTCTGGTATATGAATAACATGATGTTTTTCAATGGCAAAAATCAATGAATATTGTAAATGCACAAACAGTAATTTCTCCGCATTGCAAGGTGCAATTCTGAAATTTTTTGCTTTTTCCTGCTCCTCTTAGCATGATAAAGAAGATTCAAATAGAGTGAGATGCCAGCTCCTTTCATTCAGTCAGTAGCTTCAAACATTTCTGGACGTTTTTCAATGGCAAAAATCAATGAATATTGTAAATGCACAAACAGTAATTTCTCCACATTGCAAGGTGCAATTCTGAAATTTTTTGCTTTTTCCTGCTCCTCTTAGCATGATAAAGAAGATTCAAAGAGAGTGAGATGCCAGCTCCTTTCATTCAGTCAGTAGCTTCAAACATTTCTGGTATATGAATAACATGATGTTTTTCAATGGCAAAAATCAATGAATATTGTAAATGCACAAACAGTAATTTCTCCGCATTGCAAGGTGCAATTCTGAAATTTTTTGCTTTTTCCTGCTCCTCTTAGCATGATAAAGAAGATTCAAAGAGAGTGAGATGCCAGCTCCTTTCATTCAGTCAGTAGCTTCAAACATTTCTGGACGTTTTTCAATGGCAAAAATCAATGAATATTGTAAATGCACAAACAGTAATTTCTCCACATTGCAAGGTGCAATTCTGAAATTTTTTGCTTTTTCCTGCTCCTCTTAGCATGATAAAGAAGATTCAAAGAGAGTGAGATGCCAGCTCTTTTCATTCAGTCAGTAGCTTCAAACATTTCTGGTATATGAACAACATGATGTTTTTCAATGGCAAAAATCAATGAATATTGTAAATGCACAAACAGTAATTTCTCCGCATTGCAAGGTGCAATTCTGAAATTTTTTGCTTTTTCCTGCTCCTCTTAGCATGATAAAGAAGATTCAAAGAGAGTGAGATGCCAGCTCCTTTCATTCAGTCAGTAGCTTCAAACATTTCTGGACGTTTTTCAATGGCAAAAATCAATGAATATTGTAAAAGCACAAACAGTAATTTCTCCACATTGCAAGGTGCAATTCTGAAATTTTTTGCTTTTTCCTGCTCCTCTTAGCATGATAAAGACGATTCAAAGAGAGTGAGATGCCAGCTCTTTTCATTCAGTCAGTAGCTTCAAACATTTCTGGTATATGAATAACATGATGTTTTTCAATGGCAAAAATCAATGAATATTGTAAATGCACAAACAGTAATTTCTCCGCATTGCAAGGTGCAATTCTGAAATTTTTTGCTTTTTCCTGCTCCTCTTAGCATGATAAAGAAGATTCAAAGAGAGTTAGATGCCAGCTCCTTTCATTCAGTCAGTAGCTTCAAACATTTCTGGACGTTTTTCAATGGCAAAAATCAATGAATATTGTAAATGCACAAACAGTAATTTCTCCACATTGCAAGGTGCAATTCTGAAATTTTTTGCTTTTTCCTGCTCCTCTTAGCATGATAAAGAAGATTCAAAGAGAGTGAGATGCCAGCTCTTTTCATTCAGTCAGTAGCTTCAAACATTTCTGGTATATGAATAACATGATGTTTTTCAATGGCAAAAATCAATGAATATTGTAAATGCACAAACAGTAATTTCTCCGCATTGCAAGGTGCAATTCTGAAATTTTTTGATTTTCCTGCTCCTCTTAGCATGATAAAGAAGATTCAAAGAGAGTGAGATGTCAGCTCCTTTCATTCAGTCAGTAGCTTCAAACATTTCTGGACGTTTTTCAATGGCAAAAATCAATGAATATTGTAAATGCACAAACAGTAATTTCTCCACATTGCAAGGTGCAATTCTGAAATTTTTTGATTTTTCCTGCTCCTCTTAGCATGATAAAGACGATTCAAAGAGAGTGAGATGCCAGCTCTTTTCATTCAGTCAGTAGCTTCAAACATTTCTGGTATATGAATAACATGATGTTTTTCAATGGCAAAAATCAATGAATATTGTAAATACACAAACAGTAATTTCTCCGCATTGCAAGGTGCAATTCTGAAATTTTTTGCTTTTTCCTGCTCCTCTTAGCATGATAAAGAAGATTCAAAGAGAGTGAGATGCCAGCTCCTTTCATTCAGTCAGTAGCTTCAAACATTTCTGGACGTTTTTCAATGGCAAAAATCAATGAATATTGTAAATGCACAAACAGTAATTTCTCCACATTGCAAGGTGCAATTCTGAAATTTTTTGCTTTTTCCTGCTCCTCTTAGCATGATAAAGAAGATTCAAAGAGAGTGAGATGCCAGCTCCTTTCATTCAGTCAGTAGCTTCAAACATTTCTGGACGTTTTTCAATGGCAAAAATCAATGAATATTGTAAATGCACAAACAGTAATTTCTCCACATTGCAAGGTGCAATTCTGAAATTTTTTGCTTTTTCCTGCTCCTCTTAGCATG
The DNA here is from genome assembly GCF_046119375.1 of Phyllobates terribilis. Classification (NCBI taxonomy): domain Eukaryota; kingdom Metazoa; phylum Chordata; class Amphibia; order Anura; family Dendrobatidae; genus Phyllobates; species Phyllobates terribilis. Next base: position 5,942,184 of record NW_027362813.1, read on the forward strand.
ATAAAGAAGATTCAAAGAGAGTGAGATGCCAGCTCTTTTCATTCAGTCAGTAGCTTCAAACATTTCTGGTATATGAATAACATGATGTTTTTCAATGGCAAAAATCAATGAATATTGTAAATGCACAAACATTAATTTTTCCGCATTGCAAGGTGCAATTCTGAAATTTTTTGCTTTTTCCTGCTCCTCTTAGCATGATAAAGAAGATTCAAAGAGAGTGAGATGCCAGCTCCTTTCAATCAGTCAGTAGCTTCAAACATTTCTGGACGTTTTTTAATGGCAAAAATCAATGAATATTGTAAAAGCACAAACAGTAATTTCTCCACATTGCAAGGTGCAATTCTGAAATTTTTTGCTTTTTCCTGCTCCTCTTAGCATGATAAAGACGATTCAAAGAGAGTGAGATGCCAGCTCTTTTCATTCAGTCAGTAGCTTCAAACATTTCTGGTATATGAATAACATGATGTTTTTCAATGGCAAAAATCAATGAATATTGTAAATGCACAAACAGTAATTTCTCCGCATTGCAAGGTGCAATTCTGAAATTTTTTGCTTTTTCCTGCTCCTCTTAGCATGATAAAGAAGATTCAAAGAGAGTTAGATGCCAGCTCCTTTCATTCAGTCAGTAGCTTCAAACATTTCTGGACGTTTTTCAATGGCAAAAATCAATGAATATTGTAAATGCACAAACAGTAATTTCTCCACATTGCAAGGTGCAATTCTGAAATTTTTTGCTTTTTCCTGCTCCTCTTAGCATGATAAAGAAGATTCAAAGAGAGTGAGATGCCAGCTCTTTTCATTCAGTCAGTAGCTTCAAACATTTCTGGTATATGAATAACATGATGTTTTTCAATGGCAAAAATCAATGAATATTGTAAATGCACAAACAGTAATTTCTCCGCATTGCAAGGTGCAATTCTGAAATTTTTTGATTTTCCTGCTCCTCTTAGCATGATAAAGAAGATTCAAAGAGAGTGAGATGTCAGCTCCTTTCATTCAGTCAGTAGCTTCAAACATTTCTGGACGTTTTTCAATGGCAAAAATCAATGAATATTGTAAATGCACAAACAGTAATTTCTCCACATTGCAAGGTGCAATTCTGAAATTTTTTGATTTTTCCTGCTCCTCTTAGCATGATAAAGACGATTCAAAGAGAGTGAGATGCCAGCTCTTTTCATTCAGTCAGTAGCTTCAAACATTTCTGGTATATGAATAACATGATGTTTTTCAATGGCAAAAATCAATGAATATTGTAAATACACAAACAGTAATTTCTCCGCATTGCAAGGTGCAATTCTGAAATTTTTTGCTTTTTCCTGCTCCTCTTAGCATGATAAAGAAGATTCAAAGAGAGTGAGATGCCAGCTCCTTTCATTCAGTCAGTAGCTTCAAACATTTCTGGACGTTTTTCAATGGCAAAAATCAATGAATATTGTAAATGCACAAACAGTAATTTCTCCACATTGCAAGGTGCAATTCTGAAATTTTTTGCTTTTTCCTGCTCCTCTTAGCATGATAAAGAAGATTCAAAGAGAGTGAGATGCCAGCTCCTTTCTTTCAGTCAGTAGCTTCAAACATTTCTGGACGTTTTTCAATGGCAAAAATCAATGAATATTGTAAATGCACAAACAGTAATTTCTCCACATTGCAAGGTGCAATTCTGAAATTTTTTGCTTTTTCCTGCTCCTCTTAGCATGATAAAGAAGATTCAAAGAGAGTGAGATGCCAGCTCTTTTCATTCAGTCAGTAGCTTCAAACATTTCTGGTATATGAATAACATGATGTTTTTCAATGGCAAAAATCAATGAATATTGTAAATGCACAAACATTAATTTTTCCGCATTGCAAGGTGCAATTCTGAAATTTTTTGCTTTTTCCTGCTCCTCTTAGCATGATAAAGAAGATTCAAAGAGAGTGAGATGCCAGCTCCTTTCAATCAGTCAGTAGCTTCAAACATTTCTGGACGTTTTTTAATGGCAAAAATCAATGAATATTGTAAAAGCACAAACAGTAATTTCTCCACATTGCAAGGTGCAATTCTGAAATTTTTTGCTTTTTCCTGCTCCTCTTAGCATGATAAAGACGATTCAAAGAGAGTGAGATGCCAGCTCTTTTCATTCAGTCAGTAGCTTCAAACATTTCTGGTATATGAATAACATGATGTTTTTCAATGGCAAAAATCAATGAATATTGTAAATGCACAAACAGTAATTTCTCCGCATTGCAAGGTGCAATTCTGAAATTTTTTGCTTTTTCCTGCTCCTCTTAGCATGATAAAGAAGATTCAAAGAGAGTTAGATGCCAGCTCCTTTCATTCAGTCAGTAGCTTCAAACATTTCTGGACGTTTTTCAATGGCAAAAATCAATGAATATTGTAAATGCACAAACAGTAATTTCTCCACATTGCAAGGTGCAATTCTGAAATTTTTTGCTTTTTCCTGCTCCTCTTAGCATGATAAAGAAGATTCAAAGAGCGTGAGATGCCAGCTCTTTTCATTCAGTCAGTAGCTTCAAACATTTCTGGTATATGAATAACATGATGTTTTTCAATGGCAAAAATCAATGAATATTGTAAATGCACAAACAGTAATTTCTCCGCATTGCAAGGTGCAATTCTGAAATTTTTTGATTTTCCTGCTCCTCTTAGCATGATAAAGAAGATTCAAAGAGAGTGAGATGTCAGCTCCTTTCATTCAGTCAGTAGCTTCAAACATTTCTGGACGTTTTTCAATGGCAAAAATCAATGAATATTGTAAATGCACAAACAGTAATTTCTCCACATTGCAAGGTGCAATTCTGAAATTTTTTGCTTTTTCCTGCTCCTCTTAGCATGATAAAGAAGATTCAAAGAGAGTGAGATGCCAGCTCCTTTCTTTCAGTCAGTAGCTTCAAACATTTCTGGACGTTTTTCAATGGCAAAAATCAATGAATATTGTAAATGCACAAACAGTAATTTCTCCACATTGCAAGGTGCAATTCTGAAATTTTTTGCTTTTTCCTGCTCCTCTTAGCATGATAAAGAAGATTCAAAGAGAGTGAGATGCCAGCTCTTTTCATTCAGTCAGTAGCTTCAAACATTTCTGGTATATGAATAACATGATGTTTTTCAATGGCAAAAATCAATGAATATTGTAAATGCACAAACATTAATTTTTCCGCATTGCAAGGTGCAATTCTGAAATTTTTTGCTTTTTCCTGCTCCTCTTAGCATGATAAAGAAGATTCAAAGAGAGTGAGATGCCAGCTCCTTTCAATCAGTCAGTAGCTTCAAACATTTCTGGACGTTTTTTAATGGCAAAAATCAATGAATATTGTAAAAGCACAAACAGTAATTTCTCCACATTGCAAGGTGCAATTCTGAAATTTTTTGCTTTTTCCTGCTCCTCTTAGCATGATAAAGACGATTCAAAGAGAGTGAGATGCCAGCTCTTTTCATTCAGTCAGTAGCTTCAAACATTTCTGGTATATGAATAACATGATGTTTTTCAATGGCAAAAATCAATGAATATTGTAAATGCACAAACAGTAATTTCTCCGCATTGCAAGGTGCAATTCTGAAATTTTTTGCTTTTTCCTGCTCCTCTTAGCATGATAAAGAAGATTCAAAGAGAGTTAGATGCCAGCTCCTTTCATTCAGTCAGTAGCTTCAAACATTTCTGGACGTTTTTCAATGGCAAAAATCAATGAATATTGTAAATGCACAAACAGTAATTTCTCCACATTGCAAGGTGCAATTCTGAAATTTTTTGCTTTTTCCTGCTCCTCTTAGCATGATAAAGAAGATTCAAAGAGCGTGAGATGCCAGCTCTTTTCATTCAGTCAGTAGCTTCAAACATTTCTGGTATATGAATAACATGATGTTTTTCAATGGCAAAAATCAATGAATATTGTAAATGCACAAACAGTAATTTCTCCGCATTGCAAGGTGCAATTCTGAAATTTTTTGCTTTTTCCTGCTCCTCTTAGCATGATAAAGAAGATTCAAAGAGAGTGAGATGTCAGCTCCTTTCATTCAGTCAGTAGCTTCAAACATTTCTGGACGTTTTTCAATGGCAAAAATCAATGAATATTGTAAATGCACAAACAGTAATTTCTCCACATTGCAAGGTGCAATTCTGAAATTTTTTGATTTTTCCTGCTCCTCTTAGCATGATAAAGACGATTCAAAGAGAGTGAGATGCCAGCTCTTTTCATTCAGTCAGTAGCTTCAAACATTTCTGGTATATGAATAACATGATGTTTTTCAATGGCAAAAATCAATGAATATTGTAAATACACAAACAGTAATTTCTCCGCATTGCAAGGTGCAATTCTGAAATTTTTTGCTTTTTCCTGCTCCTCTTAGCATGATAAAGAAGATTCAAAGAGAGTGAGATGCCAGCTCCTTTCATTCAGTCAGTAGCTTCAAACATTTCTGGACGTTTTTCAATGGCAAAAATCAATGAATATTGTAAATGCACAAGCAGTAATTTCTCCACATTGCAAGGTGCAATTCTGAAATTTTTTGCTTTTTCCTGCTCCTCTTAGCATGATAAAGAAGATTCAAAGAGAGTGAGATGCCAGCTCCTTTCATTCAGTCAGTAGCTTCAAACATTTCTGGACGTTTTTCAATGGCAAAAATCAATGAATATTGTAAATGCACAAACAGTAATTTCTCCACATTGCAAGGTGCAATTCTGAAATTTTTTGCTTTTTCCTGCTCCTCTTAGCATGATAAAGAAGATTCAAAGAGAGTGAGATGCCAGCTCTTTTCATTCAGTCAGTAGCTTCAAACATTTCTGGTATATGAATAACATGATGTTTTTCAATGGCAAAAATCAATGAATATTGTAAATACACAAACAGTAATTTCTCCGCATTGCAAGGTGCAATTCTGAAATTTTTTGCTTTTTCCTGCTCCTCTTAGCATGATAAAGAAGATTCAAAGAGAGTGAGATGCCAGCTCCTTTCATTCAGTCAGTAGCTTCAAACATTTCTGGACGTTTTTCAATGGCAAAAATCAATGAATATTGTAAATGCACAAACAGTAATTTCTCCACATTGCAAGGTGCAATTCTGAAATTTTTTACTTTTTCCTGCTCCTCTTAGCATGATAAAGAAGGTTCAAAGAGAGTGAGATGCCAGCTCCTTTCTTTCAGTCAGTAGCTTCAAACATTTCTGGACGTTTTTCAATGGCAAAAATCAATGAATATTGTAAATGCACAAACAGTAATTTCTCCACATTGCAAGGTGCAATTCTGAAATTTTTTGCTTTTTCCTGCTCCTCTTAGCATGATAAAGAAGATTCAAAGAGAGTGAGATGCCAGCTCTTTTCATTCAGTCAGTAGCTTCAAACATTTCTGGTATATGAATAACATGATGTTTTTCAATGGCAAAAATCAATGAATATTGTAAATGCACAAACATTAATTTTTCCGCATTGCAAGGTGCAATTCTGAAATTTTTTGCTTTTTCCTGCTCCTCTTAGCATGATAAAGAAGATTCAAAGAGAGTGAGATGCCAGCTCCTTTCAATCAGTCAGTAGCTTCAAACATTTCTGGACGTTTTTTAATGGCAAAAATCAATGAATATTGTAAAAGCACAAACAGTAATTTCTCCACATTGCAAGGTGCAATTCTGAAATTTTTTGCTTTTTCCTGCTCCTCTTAGCATGATAAAGACGATTCAAAGAGAGTGAGATGCCAGCTCTTTTCATTCAGTCAGTAGCTTCAAACATTTCTGGTATATGAATAACATGATGTTTTTCAATGGCAAAAATCAATGAATATTGTAAATGCACAAACAGTAATTTCTCCGCATTGCAAGGTGCAATTCTGAAATTTTTTGCTTTTTCCTGCTCCTCTTAGCATGATAAAGAAGATTCAAAGAGAGTTAGATGCCAGCTCCTTTCATTCAGTCAGTAGCTTCAAACATTTCTGGACGTTTTTCAATGGCAAAAATCAATGAATATTGTAAATGCACAAACAGTAATTTCTCCACATTGCAAGGTGCAATTCTGAAATTTTTTGCTTTTTCCTGCTCCTCTTAGCATGATAAAGAAGATTCAAAGAGCGTGAGATGCCAGCTCTTTTCATTCAGTCAGTAGCTTCAAACATTTCTGGTATATGAATAACATGATGTTTTTCAATGGCAAAAATCAATGAATATTGTAAATGCACAAACAGTAATTTCTCCGCATTGCAAGGTGCAATTCTGAAATTTTTTGATTTTTCCTGCTCCTCTTAGCATGATAAAGAAGATTCAAAGAGAGTGAGATGTCAGCTCCTTTCATTCAGTCAGTAGCTTCAAACATTTCTGGACGTTTTTCAATGGCAAAAATCAATGAATATTGTAAATGCACAAACAGTAATTTCTCCACATTGCAAGGTGCAATTCTGAAATTTTTTGATTTTTCCTGCTCCTCTTAGCATGATAAAGACGATTCAAAGAGAGTGAGATGCCAGCTCTGTTCATTCAGTCAGTAGCTTCAAACATTTCTGGTATATGAATAACATGATGTTTTTCAATGGCAAAAATCAATGAATATTGTAAATACACAAACAGTAATTTCTCCGCATTGCAAGGTGCAATTCTGAAATTTTTTGCTTTTTCCTGCTCCTCTTAGCATGATAAAGAAGATTCAAAGAGAGTGAGATGCCAGCTCCTTTCATTCAGTCAGTAGCTTCAAACATTTCTGGACGTTTTTCAATGGCAAAAATCAATGAATATTGTAAATGCACAAGCAGTAATTTCTCCACATTGCAAGGTGCAATTCTGAAATTTTTTGCTTTTTCCTGCTCCTCTTAGCATGATAAAGAAGATTCAAAGAGAGTGAGATGCCAGCTCCTTTCATTCAGTCAGTAGCTTCAAACATTTCTGGACGTTTTTCAATGGCAAAAATCAATGAATATTGTAAATGCACAAACAGTAATTTCTCCACATTGCAAGGTGCAATTCTGAAATTTTTTGCTTTTTCCTGCTCCTCTTAGCATGATAAAGAAGATTCAAAGAGAGTGAGATGCCAGCTCTTTTCATTCAGTCAGTAGCTTCAAACATTTCTGGTATATGAATAACATGATGTTTTTCAATGGCAAAAATCAATGAATATTGTAAATGCACAAACATTAATTTCTCCGCATTGCAAGGTGCAATTCTGAAATTTTTTGCTTTTTCCTGCTCCTCTTAGCATGATAAAGAAGATTCAAAGAGAGTGAGATGCCAGCTCCTTTCATTCAGTCAGTAGCTTCAAACATTTCTGGACGTTTTTCAATGGCAAAAATCAATGAATATTGTAAAAGCACAAACAGTAATTTCTCCACAATGCAAGGTGCAATTCTGAAATTTTTTGCTTTTTCCTGCTCCTCTTAGCATGATAAAGACGATTCAAAGAGAGTGAGATGCCAGCTCTTTTCATTCAGTCAGTAGCTTCAAACATTTCTGGTATATGAATAACATGATGTTTTTCAATGGCAAAAATCAATGAATATTGTAAATGCACAAACAGTAATTTCTCCGCATTGCAAGGTGCAATTCTGAAATTTTTTGCTTTTTCCTGCTCCTCTTAGCATGATAAAGAAGATTCAAAGAGAGTGAGATGCCAGCTCCTTTCATTCAGTCAGTAGCTTCAAACATTTCTGGACGTTTTTCAATGGCAAAAATCAATGAATATTGTAAATGCACAAACAGTAATTTCTCCACATTGCAAGGTGCAATTCTGAAATTTTTTGCTTTTTCCTGCTCCTCTTAACATGATAAAGAAGATTCAAAGAGAGTGAGATGCCAGCTCTTTTCATTCAGTCAGTAGCTTCAAACATTTCTGGTATATGAATAACATGATGTTTTTCAATGGCAAAAATCAATGAATATTGTAAATGCACAAACAGTAATTTCTCCGCATTGCAAGGTGCAATTCTGAAATTTTTTGCTTTTTCCTGCTCCTCTTAGCATGATAAAGAAGATTCAAAGAGAGTGAGATGCCAGCTCCTTTCATTCAGTCAGTAGCTTCAAACATTTCTGGACGTTTTCCAATGGCAAAAATCAATGAATATTGTAAATGCACAAACAGTAATTTCTCCACATTGCAAGGTGCAATTCTGAAATTTTTTGCTTTTTCCTGCTCCTCTTAGCATGATAAAGAAGATTCAAAGAGAGTGAGATGCCAGCTCTTTTCATTCAGTCAGTAGCTTCAAACATTTCTGGTATATGAATAACATGATGTTTTTCAATGGCAAAAATCAATGAATATTGTAAATGCACAAACAGTAATTTCTCCGCATTGCAAGGTGCAATTCTGAAATTTTTTGCTTTTTCCTGCTCCTCTTTGCATGATAAAGAAGATTCAAAGAGAGTGAGATGCCAGCTCCTTTCATTCAGTCAGTAGCTTCAAACATTTCTGGACGTTTTTCAATGGCAAAAATCAATGAATATTGTAAATGCACAAACAGTAATTTCTCCACATTGCAAGGTGCAATTCTGAAATTTTTTGCTTTTTCCTGCTCCTCTTAGCATGATAAAGAAGATTCAAAGAGAGTGAGATGCCAGCTCTTTTCATTCAGTCAGTAGCTTCAAACATTTCTGGTATATGAATAACATGATGTTTTTCAATGGCAAAAATCAATGAATATTGTAAATGCACAAACAGTAATTTCTCCGCATTGCAAGGTGCAATTCTGAAATTTTTTGCTTTTTCCTGCTCCTCTTAGCATGATAAAGAAGATTCAAAGAGAGTGAGATGCCAGCTCCTTTCATTCAGTCAGTAGCTTCAAACATTTCTGGTATATGAACAACATGATGTTTTTCAATGGCAAAAATCAATGAATATTGTAAATGCACAAACAGCATTTTCTCCGCATTGCAAGGTGCAATTCTGAAATTTTTTGCTTTTTCCTGCTCCTCTTAGCATGATAAAGAAGATTCAAAGAGAGTGAGATGCCAGCTCCTTTCATTCAGTCAGTAGCTTCAAACATTTCTGGACGTTTTTCAATGGCAAAAATCAATGAATATTGTAAATGCACAAACAGTAATTTCTCCACATTGCAAGGTGCAATTCTGAAATTTTTTGCTTTTTCCTGCTCCTCTTAGCATGATAAAGAAGATTCAAAGAGAGTGAGATGCCAGCTCCTTTCATTCAGTCAGTAACTTCAAACATTTCTGGACGTTTTTCAATGGCAAAAATCAATGAATATTGTAAATGCACAAACAGTAATTTCTCCACATTGCAAGGTGCAATTCTGAAATTTTTTGCTTTTTCCTGCTCCTCTTAGCATGATAAAGAAGATTCAAAGAGAGTGAGATGCCAGCTCCTTTCATTCAGTCAGTAGCTTCAAACATTTCTGGACGTTTTTCAATGGCAAAAATCAATGAATATTGTAAATGCACAAACAGTAATTTCTCCACATTGCAAGGTGCAATTCTGAAATTTTTTGCTTTTTCCTGCTCCTCTTAGCATGATAAAGAAGATTCAAAGAGAGTGAGATGCCAGCTCTTTTCATTCAGTCAGTAGCTTCAAACATTTCTGGTATATGAATAACATGATGTTTTTCAATGGCAAAAATCAATGAATATTGTAAATGCACAAACAGTAATTTCTCCGCATTGCAAGGTGCAATTCTGAAATTTTTTGCTTTTTCCTGCTCCTCTTTGCATGACAAAGAAGATTCAAAGAGAGTGAGATGCCAGCTCCTTTCATTCAGTCAGTAGCTTCAAACATTTCTGGACGTTTTTCAATGGCAAAAATCAATGAATATTGTAAATGCACAAACAGTAATTTCTCCACATTGCAAGGTGCAATTCTGAAATTTTTTGCTTTTTCCTGCTCCTCTTAGCATGATAAAGAAGATTCAAAGAGAGTGAGATGCCAGCTCTTTTCATTCAGTCAGTAGCTTCAAACATTTCTGGTATATGAATAACATGATGTTTTTCAATGGCAAAAATCAATGAATATTGTAAATGCACAAACAGTAATTTCTCCACATTGCAAGGTGCAATTCTGAAATTTTTTGATTTTTCCTGCTCCTCTTAGCATGATAAAGACGATTCAAAGAGAGTGAGATGCCAGCTCTTTTCATTCAGTCAGTAGCTTCAAACATTTCTGGTATATGAATAACATGATGTTTTTCAATGGCAAAAATCAATGAATATTGTAAATACACAAACAGTAATTTCTCCGCATTGCAAGGTGCAATTCTGAAATTTTTTGCTTTTTCCTGCTCCTCTTAGCATGATAAAGAAGATTCAAAGAGAGTGAGATGCCAGCTCCTTTCATTCAGTCAGTAGCTTCAAACATTTCTGGACGTTTTTCAATGGCAAAAATCAATGAATATTGTAAATGCACAAGCAGTAATTTCTCCACATTGCAAGGTGCAATTCTGAAATTTTTTGCTTTTTCCTGCTCCTCTTAGCATGATAAAGAAGATTCAAAGAGAGTGAGATGCCAGCTCCTTTCATTCAGTCAGTAGCTTCAAACATTTCTGGACGTTTTTCAATGGCAAAAATCAATGAATATTGTAAATGCACAAACAGTAATTTCTCCACATTGCAAGGTGCAATTCTGAAATTTTTTGCTTTTTCCTGCTCCTCTTAGCATGATAAAGAAGATTCAAAGAGAGTGAGATGCCAGCTCTTTTCATTCAGTCAGTAGCTTCAAACATTTCTGGTATATGAATAACATGATGTTTTTCAATGGCAAAAATCAATGAATATTGTAAATGCACAAACATTAATTTCTCCGCATTGCAAGGTGCAATTCTGAAATTTTTTGCTTTTTCCTGCTCCTCTTAGCATGATAAAGAAGATTCAAAGAGAGTGAGATGCCAGCTCCTTTCATTCAGTCAGTAGCTTCAAACATTTCTGGACGTTTTTCAATGGCAAAAATCAATGAATATTGTAAAAGCACAAACAGTAATTTCTCCACAATGCAAGGTGCAATTCTGAAATTTTTTGCTTTTTCCTGCTCCTCTTAGCATGATAAAGACGATTCAAAGAGAGTGAGATGCCAGCTCTTTTCATTCAGTCAGTAGCTTCAAACATTTCTGGTATATGAATAACATGATGTTTTTCAATGGCAAAAATCAATGAATATTGTAAATGCACAAACAGTAATTTCTCCGCATTGCAAGGTGCAATTCTGAAATTTTTTGCTTTTTCCTGCTCCTCTTAGCATGATAAAGAAGATTCAAAGAGAGTGAGATGCCAGCTCCTTTCATTCAGTCAGTAGCTTCAAACATTTCTGGACGTTTTTCAATGGCAAAAATCAATGAATATTGTAAATGCACAAACAGTAATTTCTCCACATTGCAAGGTGCAATTCTGAAATTTTTTGCTTTTTCCTGCTCCTCTTAACATGATAAAGAAGATTCAAAGAGAGTGAGATGCCAGCTCTTTTCATTCAGTCAGTAGCTTCAAACATTTCTGGTATATGAATAACATGATGTTTTTCAATGGCAAAAATCAATGAATATTGTAAATGCACAAACAGTAATTTCTCCGCATTGCAAGGTGCAATTCTGAAATTTTTTGCTTTTTCCTGCTCCTCTTAGCATGATAAAGAAGATTCAAAGAGAGTGAGATGCCAGCTCCTTTCATTCAGTCAGTAGCTTCAAACATTTCTGGACGTTTTCCAATGGCAAAAATCAATGAATATTGTAAATGCACAAACAGTAATTTCTCCACATTGCAAGGTGCAATTCTGAAATTTTTTGCTTTTTCCTGCTCCTCTTAGCATGATAAAGAAGATTCAAAGAGAGTGAGATGCCAGCTCTTTTCATTCAGTCAGTAGCTTCAAACATTTCTGGTATATGAATAACATGATGTTTTTCAATGGCAAAAATCAATGAATATTGTAAATGCACAAACAGTAATTTCTCCGCATTGCAAGGTGCAATTCTGAAATTTTTTGCTTTTTCCTGCTCCTCTTTGCATGATAAAGAAGATTCAAAGACAGTGAGATGCCAGCTCCTTTCATTCAGTCAGTAGCTTCAAACATTTCTGGACGTTTTTCAATGGCAAAAATCAATGAATATTGTAAATGCACAAACAGTAATTTCTCCACATTGCAAGGTGCAATTCTGAAATTTTTTGCTTTTTCCTGCTCCTCTTAGCATGATAAAGAAGATTCAAAGAGAGTGAGATGCCAGCTCTTTTCATTCAGTCAGTAGCTTCAAACATTTCTGGTATATGAATAACATGATGTTTTTCAATGGCAAAAATCAATGAATATTGTAAATGCACAAACAGTAATTTCTCCGCATTGCAAGGTGCAATTCTGAAATTTTTTGCTTTTTCCTGCTCCTCTTAGCATGATAAAGAAGATTCAAAGAGAGTGAGATGCCAGCTCCTTTCATTCAGTCAGTAGCTTCAAACATTTCTGGTATATGAACAACATGATGTTTTTCAATGGCAAAAATCAATGAATATTGTAAATGCACAAACAGCATTTTCTCCGCATTGCAAGGTGCAATTCTGAAATTTTTTGCTTTTTCCTGCTCCTCTTAGCATGATAAAGAAGATTCAAAGAGAGTGAGATGCCAGCTCCTTTCATTCAGTCAGTAGCTTCAAACATTTCTGGACGTTTTTCAATGGCAAAAATCAATGAATATTGTAAATGCACAAACAGTAATTTCTCCACATTGCAAGGTGCAATTCTGAAATTTTTTGCTTTTTCCTGCTCCTCTTAGCATGATAAAGAAGATTCAAAGAGAGTGAGATGCCAGCTCCTTTCATTCAGTCAGTAACTTCAAACATTTCTGGACGTTTTTCAATGGCAAAAATCAATGAATATTGTAAATGCACAAACAGTAATTTCTCCACATTGCAAGGTGCAATTCTGAAATTTTTTGCTTTTTCCTGCTCCTCTTAGCATGATAAAGAAGATTCAAAGAGAGTGAGATGCCAGCTCCTTTCATTCAGTCAGTAGCTTCAAACATTTCTGGACGTTTTTCAATGGCAAAAATCAATGAATATTGTAAATGCACAAACAGTAATTTCTCCACATTGCAAGGTGCAATTCTGAAATTTTTTGCTTTTTCCTGCTCCTCTTAGCATGATAAAGAAGATTCAAAGAGAGTGAGATGCCAGCTCTTTTCATTCAGTCAGTAGCTTCAAACATTTCTGGTATATGAATAACATGATGTTTTTCAATGGCAAAAATCAATGAATATTGTAAATGCACAAACAGTAATTTCTCCGCATTGCAAGGTGCAATTCTGAAATTTTTTGCTTTTTCCTGCTCCTCTTTGCATGACAAAGAAGATTCAAAGAGAGTGAGATGCCAGCTCCTTTCATTCAGTCAGTAGCTTCAAACATTTCTGGACGTTTTTCAATGGCAAAAATCAATGAATATTGTAAATGCACAAACAGTAATTTCTCCACATTGCAAGGTGCAATTCTGAATTTTTTTGCTTTTTCCTGCTCCTCTTAGCATGATAAAGAAGATTCAAAGAGAGTGAGATGCCAGCTCTTTTCATTCAGTCAGTAGCTTCAAACATTTCTGGTATATGAATAACATGATGTTTTTCAATGGCAAAAATCAATGAATATTGTAAATGCACAAACAGTAATTTCTCCACATTGCAAGGTGCAATTCTGAAATTGTTTGCTTTTTCCTGCTCCTCTTAGCATGATAAAGAAGATTCAAAGAGAGTGAGATGCCAGCTCCTTTCATTCAGTCAGTAGCTTCAAACATTTCTTTACGTTTTTCAATGGCAAAAATCAATGAATATTGTAAATGCACAAACAGTAATTTCTCCACATTGCAAGGTGCAATTCTGAAATTTTTTGCTTTTTCCTGCTCCTCTTAGCATGATAAAGAAGATTCAAAGAGAGTGAGATGCCAGCTCTTTTCATTCAGTCAGTAGCTTCAAACATTTCTGGTATATGAACAACATGATGTTTTTCAATGGCAAAAATCAATGAATATTGTAAATGCACAAACAGTAATTTCTCCGCATTGCAAGGTGCAATTCTGAAATTTTTTGCTTTTTCCTGCTCCTCTTAGCATGATAAAGAAGATTCAAGAGAGTGAGATGCCAGCTCCTTTCATTCAGTCAGTAGCTTCAAACATTTCTGGACGTTTTTCAATGGCAAAAATCAATGAATATTGTAAATGCACAAACAGTAATTTCTCCACATTGCAAGGTGCAATTCTGAAATTTTTTGCTTTTTCCTGCTCCTCTTAGCATGATAAAGACGATTCAAAGAGAGTGAGATGCCAGCTCTTTTCATTCAGTCAGTAGCTTCAAACATTTCTGATATATGAATAACATGATGTTTTTCAATGGCAAAAATCAATGAATATTGTAAATACACAAACAGTAATTTCTCCGCATTGCAAGGTGCAATTCTGAAATTTTTTGCTTTTTCCTGCTCCTCTTAGCATGATAAAGAAGATTCAAAGAGAGTGAGATGCCAGCTCTTTTCATTCAGTCAGTAGCTTCAAACATTTCTGGTATATGAATAACATGATGTTTTTCAATGGCAAAAATCAATGAATATTGTAAATGCACAAACAGTAATTTCTCCACATTGCAAGGTGCAATTCTGAAATTTTTTGCTTTTTCCTGCTCCTCTTAGCATGATAAAGAAGATTCAAAGAGAGTGAGATGCCAGCTCCTTTCATTCAGTCAGTAGCTTCAAACATTTCTGGACGTTTTTCAATGGCAAAAATCAATGAACATTGTAAATGCACAAACAGTAATTTCTCCATATTGCAAGGTGCAATTCGGAAATTTTTTGCTTTTTCCTGCTCCTCTTAGCATGATAAAGAAGATTCAAAGAGAGTGAGATTCCAGCTCCTTTCATTCAGTCAGTAGCTTCAAACATTTCTGGACGTTTTTCAATGGCAAAAATCAATGAATATTGTAAATGCACAAACAGTAATTTCTCCACATTGCAAGGTGCAATTCTGAAATTTTTTGCTTTTTCCTGCTCCTCTTAGCATGATAAAGACGATTCAAAGAGAGTGAGATGCCAGCTCTTTTCATTCAGTCAGTAGCTTCAAACATTTCTGTTATATGAATAACATGATGTTTTTCAATGGCAAAAATCAATGAATATTGTAAATACACAAACAGTAATTTCTCCGCATTGCAAGGTGCAATTCTGAAATTTTTTGCTTTTTCCTGCTCCTCTTAGCATGATAAAGAAGATTCAAAGAGAGTGAGATGCCAGCTCTTTTCATTCAGTCAGTAGCTTCAAACATTTCTGGTATATGAATAACATGATGTTTTTCAATGGCAAAAATCAATGAATATTGTAAATGCACAAACAGTAATTTCTCCACATTGCAAGGTGCAATTCTGAAATTTTTTGCTTTTTCCTGCTCCTCTTAGCATGATAAAGAAGATTCAAAGAGAGTGAGATGCCAGCTCCTTTCATTCAGTCAGTAGCTTCAAACATTTCTGGATGTTTTTCAATGGCAAAAATCAATGAACATTGTAAATGCACAAACAGTAATTTCTCCACATTGCAAGGTGCAATTCTGAAATTTTTTGCTTTTTCCTGCTCCTCTTAGCATGATAAAGAAGATTCAAAGAGAGTGAGATGCCAGCTCCTTTCATTCAGTCAGTAGCTTCAAACATTTCTTTACGTTTTTCAATGGCAAAAATCAATGAATATTGTAAATGCACAAACAGTAATTTCTCCACATTGCAAGGTGCAATTCTGAAATTTTTTGCTTTTTCCTGCTCCTCTTAGCATGATAAAGAAGATTCAAAGAGAGTGAGATGCCAGCTCTTTTCATTCAGTCAGTAGCTTCAAACATTTCTGGTATATGAACAACATGATGTTTTTCAATGGCAAAAATCAATGAATATTGTAAATGCACAAACAGTAATTTCTCCGCATTGCAAGGTGCAATTCTGAAATTTTTTGCTTTTTCCTGCTCCTCTTAGCATGATAAAGAAGATTCAAAGAGAGTGAGATGCCAGCTCCTTTCATTCAGTCAGTAGCTTCAAACATTTCTGGACGTTTTTCAATGGCAAAAATCAATGAATATTGTAAATGCACAAACAGTAATTTCTCCACATTGCAAGGTGCAATTCTGAATTTTTTTGCTTTTTCCTGCTCCTCTTAGCATGATAAAGACGATTCAAAGAGAGTGAGATGCCAGCTCTTTTCATTCAGTCAGTAGCTTCAAACCTTTCTGGTATATGAATAACATGATGTTTTTCAATGGCAAAAATCAATGAATATTGTAAATACACAAACAGTAATTTCTCCGCATTGCAAGGTGCAATTCTGAAATTTTTTGCTTCTTCCTGCTCCTCTTAGCATGATAAAAAAGATTCAAAGAGAGTGAGATGCCAGCTCCTTTCATTCCGTCAGTAGCTTCAAACATTTCCGGACGTTTTTCAATGGCAAAAATCAATGAATATTGTAAATGCACAAACAGTAATTTCTCCACATTGCAAGGTGCAATTCTGAAATTTTTTGATTTTTCCTGCTCCTCTTAGCATGATAAAGAAGATTCAAAGAGAGTGAGATGCCAGCTCTTTTCATTCAGTCAGTAGCTTCAAACATTTCTGGTATATGAATAACATGATCTTTTTCAATGGCAAAAATCAATGAATATTGTAAATGCACAAAGAGTAATTTCTCCGCATTGCAAGGTGCAATTCTGAAATTTTTTGCTTTTTCCTGCTCCTCTTAGCATGATAAAGAATATTCAAAGAAAGTGAGATGCCAGCTCCTTTCATTCAGTCAGTAGCTTCAAACATTTCTGGACTTTTTTCAATGGCAAAAATCAATGAATATTGTAAATGCACAAACAGTAATTTATCCACATTGCAAGGTGCAATTCGGAAATTTTTTGCTTTTTCCTGCTCCTCTTAGCATGATAAAGAAGATTCAAAGAGAGTGAGATGCCAGCTCTTTTCATTCAGTCAGTAGCTTCAAACATTTCTGGTATATGAATAACATGATGTTTTTCAATGGCAAAAATCAATGAATATTGTAAATGCACAAACAGTAATTTCTCCGCATTACAAGGTGCAATTCTGAAATTTTTTGCTTTTTCCTGCTCCTCTTAGCATGATAAAGAAGATTCAAAGAGAGTGAGATGCCAGCTCCTTTCATTCAGTCAGTAGCTTCAAAAATTTCTGGACGTTTTTCAATGGCAAAAATCAATGAATATTGTAAATGCACAAACAGTAATTTCTCCACATTGCAAGGTGCAATTCTGAAATTTTTTGCTTTTTCCTGCTCCTCTTAGCATGATAAAGAAGATTCAAAGAGAGTGAGATGCCAGCTCTTTTCATTCAGTCAGTAGCTTCAAACATTTCTGGTATATGAATAACATGATGTTTTTCAATGGCAAAAATCAATGAATATTGTAAATGCACAAACAGTAATTTCTCCACATTGCAAGGTGCAATTCGGAAATTTTTTGCTTTTTCCTGCTCCTCTTAGCATGATAAAGAAGGTTCAAAGAGAGTGAGATGCCAGCTCTTTTCATTCAGTCAGTAGCTTCAAACATTTCTGGTATATGAATAACATGATGTTTTTCAATGGCAAAAATCAATGAATATTGTAAATGCACAAACAGTAATTTCTCCGCATTGCAAGGTGCAATTCTGAAATTTTTTGCTTTTTCCTGCTCCTCTTAGCATGATAAAAAAGATTCAAAGAGAGTGAGATGCCAGCTCCCTTCATTCAGTCAGTAGCTTCAAACATTTCTGGACGTTTTTCAATGGCAAAAATCAATGAATATTGTAAATGCACAAACAGTAATTTCTACACATTGCAAGGTGCAATTCTGAAATTTTTTGCTTTTTCCTGCTCCTCTTAGCATGATAAAGACGATTCAAAGAGAGTGAGATGCCAGCTCTTTTCATTCAGTCAGTAGCATCAAACATTTCTGGTATATGAATAACATGATGTTTTTCAATGGCAAAAATCAATGAATATTGTAAATGCACAAACAGTAATTTCTCCGCATTGCAAGGTGCAATTCTGAAATTTTTTGCTTTTTCCTGCTCCTCTTAGCATGATAAAGAAGATTCAAAGAGAGTGAGATGCCAGCTCCTTTCATTCAGTCAGTAGCTTCAAACATTTCTGGACGTTTTTCAATGGCAAAAATCAATGAATATTGTAAATGCACAAACAGTAATTTCTCCACATTGCAAGGTGCAATTCTGAAATTTTTTGCTTTTTCCTGCTCCTCTTAGCATGATAAAGAAGATTCAAAGAGAGTGAGATGCCAGCTCCTTTCATTCAGTCAGTAGCTTCAAACATTTCTGGACGTTTTTCAATGGCAAAAATCAATGAATATTGTAAATTCACAAACAGTAATTTCTCCACATTGCAAGGTGCAATTCTGAAATTTTTTGCTTTTTCCTGCTCCTCTTAGCATGATAAAGAAGATTCAAAGAGAGTTACATGCCAGCTCTTTTCATTCAGTCAGTAGCTTCAAACATTTCTGGTATATGAATAATATGATGTTTTTCAATGGCAAAAATCAATGAATATTGTAAATGCACAAACAGTAATTTCTCCGCATTGCAAGGTGCAATTCTGAAATTTTTTGCTTTTTCCTGCTCCTCTTAGCATGATAAAGAAGATTCAAAGAGAGTGAGATGCCAGCTCCTTTCATTCAGTCAGTAGCTTCAAACATTTCTGGACGTTTTTCAATGGCAAAAATCAATGAATATTGTAAATGCACAAACAGTAATTTCTCCACATTGCAAGGTGCAATTCTGAAATTTTTTGCTTTTTCTTGCTCCTCTTAGCATGATAAAGAAGATTCAAAGAGAGTGAGATGCCAGCTCTTTTCATTCAGTCAGTAGCTTCAAACATTTCTGGTATATGAATAACATGATGTTTTTCAATGGCAAAAATCAATGAATATTGTAAATGCACAAACAGTAATTTCTCCACATTGCAAGGTGCAATTCTGAAATTTTTTGCTTTTTCCTGCTCCTCTTAGCATGATAAAGAAGATTCAAAGAGAGTGAGATACCAGCTCCTTTCATTCATTCAGTAGCTTCAAACATTTCTGGACGTTTTTCAATGGCAAAAATCCATGAATATTGTAAATGCACAAACAGTATTTTCTCCACATTGCAAGGTGCAATTCTGAAATTTTTTGCTTTTTCCTGCTCCTCTTAGCATGATAAAGAAGATTCAAAGAGAGTGAGTAGCCAGCTCTTTTCATTCAGTCAGTAGCTTCAAACATTTCTGGTATATGAATAACATGATGTTTTTTAATAGCAAAAATCAATGAATATTGTAAATGCACAAAAAGTAATTTCTCCGCATTGCAAGGTGCAAGTCTGAAATTTTTTGCTTTTTCCAGCTCCTCTTAGCATGATAAAGAAGATTCAAAGAGAGTAAGATGCCAGCTCCTTTCATTCAGTCAGTAGCTTCAAACATTTCTGGAAGTTTTTCAAAGGCAAAAATCAATGAATATTGTAAATGCACAAACAGTAATTTCTCCACATTGCAAAGTGCAATTCTGAAATTTTTTGTTTTTCCTGCTCCTCTTAGCATGATAAAGAAGATTCAAAGAGAGTGAGATGCCAGCTCTTTTCATTCAGTCAGTAGTTTCAAACATTTCTGGTATATGAATAACATGATGTTTTTCAATGGCAAAAATCAATGAATATTGTAAATGCACAAACAGTAATTTCTTCGCATTGCAAGGTGCAATTCTGAAATTTTTTGCTTTTTCCTGCTCTTCTTAGCATGATAAAGAAGATTCAAAGAGAGTGAGATGCCAGCTCCTTTCATTCAGTCAGTAGCTTCAAACATTTCTGGACGTTTTTCAATGGCAAAAATCAATGAATATTGTAAATGCACAAACAGTAATTTCTCCACATTGCAAGGTGCAATTCTGAAATTTTTTGCTTTTTCCTGCTCCTCTTAGCATGATAAAGAAGATTCAAAGAGAGTGAGATGCCAGCTCCTTTCATTCAGTCAGTAGCTTCAAACATTTCTGGACGTTTTTCAATGGCAAAAATCATTGAATATTGTAAATTCACAAACAGTAATTTCTCCACATTGCAAGGTGCAATTCTGAAATTTTTTGCTTTTTCCTGCTCCTCTTAGCATGATAAAGAAGATTCAAAGAGAGTTACATGCCAGCTCTTTTCATTCAGTCAGTAGCTTCAAACATTTCTGGTATATGAATAATATGATGTTTTTCAATGGCAAAAATCAATGAATATTGTAAATGCACAAACAGTAATTTCTCCGCATTGCAAGGTGCAATTCTGAAATTTTTTGCTTTTTCCTGCTCCTCTTAGCATGATAAAGAAGATTCAAAGAGAGTGAGATGCCAGCTCCTTTCATTCAGTCAGTAGCTTCAAACATTTCTGGACGTTTTTCAATGGCAAAAATCAATGAATATTGTAAATGCACAAACAGTAATTTCTCCACATTGCAAGGTGCAATTCTGAAATTTTTTGCTTTTTCTTGCTCCTCTTAGCATGATAAAGAAGATTCAAAGAGAGTGAGATGCCAGCTCTTTTCATTCAGTCAGTAGCTTCAAACATTTCTGGTATATGAATAACATGATGTTTTTCAATGGCAAAAATCAATGAATATTGTAAATGCACAAACAGTAATTTCTCCACATTGCAAGGTGCAATTCTGAAATTTTTTGCTTTTTCCTGCTCCTCTTAGCATGATAAAGAAGATTCAAAGAGAGTGAGATACCAGCTCCTTTCATTCATTCAGTAGCTTCAAACATTTCTGGACGTTTTTCAATGGCAAAAATCCATGAATATTGTAAATGCACAAACAGTATTTTCTCCACATTGCAAGGTGCAATTCTGAAATTTTTTGCTTTTTCCTGCTCCTCTTAGCATGATAAAGAAGATTCAAAGAGAGTGAGTAGCCAGCTCTTTTCATTCAGTCAGTAGCTTCAAACATTTCTGGTATATGAATAACATGATGTTTTTTAATAGCAAAAATCAATGAATATTGTAAATGCACAAAAAGTAATTTCTCCGCATTGCAAGGTGCAAGTCTGAAATTTTTTGCTTTTTCCAGCTCCTCTTAGCATGATAAAGAAGATTCAAAGAGAGTAAGATGCCAGCTCCTTTCATTCAGTCAGTAGCTTCAAACATTTCTGGAAGTTTTTCAAAGGCAAAAATCAATGAATATTGTAAATGCACAAACAGTAATTTCTCCACATTGCAAGGTGCAATTCTGAAATTTTTTGTTTTTCCTGCTCCTCTTAGCATGATAAAGAAGATTCAAAGAGAGTGAGATGCCAGCTCTTTTCATTCAGTCAGTAGTTTCAAACATTTCTGGTATATGAATAACATGATGTTTTTCAATGGCAAAAATCAATGAATATTGTAAATGCACAAACAGTAATTTCTTCGCATTGCAAGGTGCAATTCTGAAATTTTTTGCTTTTTCCTGCTCTTCTTAGCATGATAAAGAAGATTCAAAGAGAGTGAGATGCCAGCTCCTTTCATTCAGTCAGTAGCTTCAAACATTTCTGGACGTTTTTCAATGGCAAAAATCAATGAATATTGTAAATGCACAAACAGTAATTTCTCCACATTGCAAGGTGCAATTCTGAAATTTTTTGCTTTTTCCTGCTCCTCTTAGCATGATGAAGAAGATTCAAAGAGAGTGAGATGCCAGCTCTTTTCATTCAGTCAGTAGCTTCAAACATTTCTGGTATATGAATAACATGATGTTTTTCAATGGCAAAAATCAATGAATATTGTAAATGCACAAACAGTAATTTCTCCGCATTGCAAGGTGCAATTCTGAAATTTTTTGCTTTTTCCTGCTCCTCTTAGCATGATAAAGAAGATTCAAAGAGAGTGAGATGCCAGCTCTTTTCATTCAGTCAGTAGCTTCAAACATTTCTGGTATATGAATAACATGATGTTTTTCAATGGCAAAAATCAATGAATATTGTAAATGCACAAACAGTAATTTATCCGCATTGCAATGTGCAATTCTGAATTTTTTTGCTTTTTCCTGCTCCTCTTAACATGATAAAGAAGATTCAAAGAGAGTGAGATGACAGCTCTTTTCATTCAGTCAGTAGCTTCAAACATTTCTGGTATATGAATAACATGATGTTTTTCAATGGCAAAAATCAATGAATATTGTAAATGCACAAACAGTAATTTCTCCGCATTGCAAGGTGCAATTCTGAAATTTTTTGCTTTTTCCTGCTCCTCTTAGCATGATAAAGAAGATTCAAAGAGAGTGAGATGCCAGCTCTTTTCATTCAGTCAGTAGCTTCAAACATTTCTGGTATATGAATAACATGATGTTTTTCAATGGCAAAAATCAATGAATATTGTAAATGCACAAACAGTAATTTCTCCGCATTGCAAGGTGCAATTCTGAAATTTTTTGCTTTTTCCTGCTCCTCTTAGCATGATAAAGAATATTCAAAGAGAGTGAGATGCCAGCTCCTTTCATTCAGTCAGTAGCTTCAAACATTTCTGGAAGTTTTTCAATGGCAAAAATCAATGAATATTGTAAATGCACAAACAGTATTTTCTCCACATTGCAAGGTGCAATTCTGAAATGTTTTGCTTTTTCCTACTCCTCTTAGCATGATAAATAAGATTCAAAGAGAGTGAGATGCCAGCTATTTTCATTCAGTCAGTAGCTTCAAACATTTCTGGTATATGAATAACATGATGTTTTTCAATGGCAAAAATCAATGAATATTGTAAATGCACAAACAGTAATTTCTCCGCATTGCAAGGTGCAATTCTGAAATTTTTTGCTTTTTCCTGCTCCTCTTAGCATGATAAAGAAGATTCAAAGAGAGTGAGATGCCAGCTCCTTTCATTCAGTCAGTAGCTTCAAACATTTCTGGACGTTTTTCAATGGCAAAAATCAATGAATATTGTAAATGCACAAACAGTAATTTCTCCACATTGCAAGGTGCAATTCTGAAATTTTTTGCTTTTTCCTGCTCCTCTTAGCATGATAAAGACGATTCAAAGAGAGTGAGATGCCAGCTCTTTTCATTCAGTCAGTAGCATAAAACATTTCTGGTATATGAATAACATGATGTTTTTCAATGGCAAAAATCAATGAATATTGTAAATGCACAAACAGTAATTTCTCCGCATTGCAAGGTGCCATTCTGAAATTTTTTGCTTTTTCCTGCTCCTCTTAGCATGATAAAGAAGATTCAAAGAGAGTGAGATGCCAGCTCCTTTCATTCAGTCAGTAGCTTCAAACATTTCTGGACGTTTTTCAATGGCAAAAATCAGTGAATATTGTAAATGCACAAACAGTAATTTCTCCACATTGCAAGGTGCAATTCTGAAATTTTTTGCTTTTTCCTGCTCCTCTTAGCATGATAAAGAAGACTCAAAGAGAGTGAGATGCCAGCTCTTTTCATTCAGTCAGTAGCTTCAAACATTTCTGGTATATGAATAACATGATGTTTTTCAATGGCAAAAATCAATGAATATTGTAAATGCACAAACAGTAATTTCTCCGCATTGCAAGGTGCAATTCTGAAATTTTTTGCTTTTTCCTGCTCCTCTTAGCATGATAAAGAAGATTCAAAGAGAGTGAGATGCCAGCTCCTTTCATTCAGTCAGTAGCTTCAAACATTTCTGGACTTTTTTCAATGGCAAAAATCAATGAATATTGTAAATGCACAAACAGTAATTTCTCCACATTGCAAGGTGCAATTCGGAATTTTTTTGCTTTTTCCTGCTCTTCTTAGCATGATAAGGAAGATTCAAAGAGAGTGAGATGCCAGCTCTTTTCATTCAGTCAGTAGCTTCAAACATTTCTGGTATTTGAATAACATGATGTTTTTCAATGGCAAAAATCAATGAATATTGTAAATGCACAAACAGTAATTTCTCCGCATTGCAAGATGCAATTCTGAAATTTTTTGCTTTTTCCTGCTCCTCTTAGCATGATAAAGAAGATTCAAAGAGAGTGAGATGCGAGCTCCTTTCATTCAGTCAGTAGCTTCAAACATTTCTGGACGTTTTTCAATGGCAAAAATCAATGAATATTGTAAATGCACAAACAGTAATTTCTCCACATTGCAAAGTGCAATTCTGAAATTTTTTGCTTTTTCCTGCTCCTCTTAGCATGATAAAGAAGATTCAAACAGAGTGAGATGCCAGCTCTTTTCATGCAGTCAGTAACTTCAAACATTTCTGGTATATGAATGACATGATGTTTTTCAATGGCAAAAATCAATGAATATTGTAAATGCACAAACAGTAATTTCTCCGCATTGCAAGATGCAATTCTGAAATTTTTTGCTTTTTCCTGCTGCTCTTAGCATGATAAAGAAGATTCAAAGAGAGTGAGATGCGAGCTCCTTTCATTCAGTCAGTAGCTTCAAACATTTCTGGACGTTTTTCAATGGCAAAAATCAATGAATATTGTAAATGCACAAACAGTAATTTCTCCACATTGCAAAGTGCAATTCTGAAATTTTTTGCTTTTTCCTGCTCCTCTTAGCATGATAAAGAAGATTCAAACAGAGTGAGATGCCAGCTCTTTTCATTCAGTCAGTAACTTCAAACATTTCTGGTATATGAATGACATGATGTTTTTCAATGGCAAAAATCAATGAATATTGTAAATGCACAAACAGTAATTTCTCCACATTGCAAGGTGCAATTCTGAAATTTTTTGCTTTTTCCTGCTCCTCTTAGCATGATAAAGAAGATTCAAAGAGAGTGAGATGCCAGCTCCTTTCATTCAGTCAGTAGCTTCAAACATTTCTGGACGTTTTTCAATGGCAAAAATCAATGAATATTGTAAATTCACAAACAGTAATTTCTCCACATTGCAAGGTGCAATTCTGAAATTTTTTGCTTTTTCCTGCTCCTCTTAGCATGATAAAGAAGATTCAAAGAGAGTTACATGCCAGCTCTTTTCATTCAGTCAGTAGCTTCAAACATTTCTGGTATATGAATAATATGATGTTTTTCAATGGCAAAAATCAATGAATATTGTAAATGCACAAACAGTAATTTCTCCGCATTGCAAGGTGCAATTCTGAAATTTTTTGCTTTTTCCTGCTCCTCTTAGCATGATAAAGAAGATTCAAAGAGAGTGAGATGCCAGCTCCTTTCATTCAGTCAGTAGCTTCAAACATTTCTGGACGTTTTTCAATGGCAAAAATCAATGAATATTGTAAATGCACAAACAGTAATTTCTCCACATTGCAAGGTGCAATTCTGAAATTTTTTGCTTTTTCTTGCTCCTCTTAGCATGATAAAGAAGATTCAAAGAGAGTGAGATGCCAGCTCTTTTCATTCAGTCAGTAGCTTCAAACATTTCTGGTATATGAATAACATGATGTTTTTCAATGGCAAAAATCAATGAATATTGTAAATGCACAAACAGTAATTTCTCCACATTGCAAGGTGCAATTCTGAAATTTTTTGCTTTTTCCTGCTCCTCTTAGCATGATAAAGAAGATTCAAAGAGAGTGAGATACCAGCTCCTTTCATTCATTCAGTAGCTTCAAACATTTCTGGACGTTTTTCAATGGCAAAAATCCATGAATATTGTAAATGCACAAACAGTATTTTCTCCACATTGCAAGGTGCAATTCTGAAATTTTTTGCTTTTTCCTGCTCCTCTTAGCATGATAAAGAAGATTCAAAGAGAGTGAGTAGCCAGCTCTTTTCATTCAGTCAGTAGCTTCAAACATTTCTGGTATATGAATAACATGATGTTTTTTAATAGCAAAAATCAATGAATATTGTAAATGCACAAAAAGTAATTTCTCCGCATTGCAAGGTGCAAGTCTGAAATTTTTTGCTTTTTCCAGCTCCTCTTAGCATGATAAAGAAGATTCAAAGAGAGTAAGATGCCAGCTCCTTTCATTCAGTCAGTAGCTTCAAACATTTCTGGAAGTTTTTCAAAGGCAAAAATCAATGAATATTGTAAATGCACAAACAGTAATTTCTCCACATTGCAAGGTGCAATTCTGAAATTTTTTGTTTTTCCTGCTCCTCTTAGCATGATAAAGAAGATTCAAAGAGAGTGAGATGCCAGCTCCTTTCATTCAGTCAGTAGCTTCAAACATTTCTGGACGTTTTTCAATGGCAAAAATCAATGAATATTGTAAATGCACAAACAGTAATTTCTCCACATTGCAAGGTGCAATTCTGAAATTTTTTGCTTTTTCCTGCTCCTCTTAGCATGATAAAGAAGATTCAAAGAGAGTGAGATGCCAGCTCCTTTCATTCAGTCAGTAGCTTCAAACATTTCTGGACGTTTTTCAATGGCAAAAATCATTGAATATTGTAAATTCACAAACAGTAATTTCTCCACATTGCAAGGTGCAATTCTGAAATTTTTTGCTTTTTCCTGCTCCTCTTAGCATGATAAAGAAGATTCAAAGAGAGTTACATGCCAGCTCTTTTCATTCAGTCAGTAGCTTCAAACATTTCTGGTATATGAATAATATGATGTTTTTCAATGGCAAAAATCAATGAATATTGTAAATGCACAAACAGTAATTTCTCCGCATTGCAAGGTGCAGTTCTGAAATTTTTTGCTTTTTCCTGCTCCTCTTAGCATGATAAAGAAGATTCAAAGAGAGTGAGATGCCAGCTCCTTTCATTCAGTCAGTAGCTTCAAACATTTCTGGACGTTTTTCAATGGCAAAAATCAATGAATATTGTAAATGCACAAACAGTAATTTCTCCACATTGCAAGGTGCAATTCTGAAATTTTTTGCTTTTTCTTGCTCCTCTTAGCATGATAAAGAAGATTCAAAGAGAGTGAGATGCCAGCTCTTTTCATTCAGTCAGTAGCTTCAAACATTTCTGGTATATGAATAACATGATGTTTTTCAATGGCAAAAATCAATGAATATTGTAAATGCACAAACAGTAATTTCTCCACATTGCAAGGTGCAATTCTGAAATTTTTTGCTTTTTCCTGCTCCTCTTAGCATGATAAAGAAGATTCAAAGAGAGTGAGATACCAGCTCCTTTCATTCATTCAGTAGCTTCAAACATTTCTGGACGTTTTTCAATGGCAAAAATCCATGAATATTGTAAATGCACAAACAGTATTTTCTCCACATTGCAAGGTGCAATTCTGAAATTTTTTGCTTTTTCCTGCTCCTCTTAGCATGATAAAGAAGATTCAAAGAGAGTGAGTAGCCAGCTCTTTTCATTCAGTCAGTAGCTTCAAACATTTCTGGTATATGAATAACATGATGTTTTTTAATAGCAAAAATCAATGAATATTGTAAATGCACAAAAAGTAATTTCTCCGCATTGCAAGGTGCAAGTCTGAAATTTTTTGCTTTTTCCAGCTCCTCTTAGCATGATAAAGAAGATTCAAAGAGAGTAAGATGCCAGCTCCTTTCATTCAGTCAGTAGCTTCAAACATTTCTGGAAGTTTTTCAAAGGCAAAAATCAATGAATATTGTAAATGCACAAACAGTAATTTCTCCACATTGCAAGGTGCAATTCTGAAATTTTTTGTTTTTCCTGCTCCTCTTAGCATGATAAAGAAGATTCAAAGAGAGTGAGATGCCAGCTCTTTTCATTCAGTCAGTAGTTTCAAACATTTCTGGTATATGAATAACATGATGTTTTTCAATGGCAAAAATCAATGAATATTGTAAATGCACAAACAGTAATTTCTTCGCATTGCAAGGTGCAATTCTGAAATTTTTTGCTTTTTCCTGCTCTTCTTAGCATGATAAAGAAGATTCAAAGAGAGTGAGATGCCAGCTCCTTTCATTCAGTCAGTAGCTTCAAACATTTCTGGACGTTTTTCAATGGCAAAAATCAATGAATATTGTAAATGCACAAACAGTAATTTCTCCACATTGCAAGGTGCAATTCTGAAATTTTTTGCTTTTTCCTGCTCCTCTTAGCATGATGAAGAAGATTCAAAGAGAGTGAGATGCCAGCTCTTTTCATTCAGTCAGTAGCTTCAAACATTTCTGGTATATGAATAACATGATGTTTTTCAATGGCAAAAATCAATGAATATTGTAAATGCACAAACAGTAATTTCTCCGCATTGCAAGGTGCAATTCTGAAATTTTTTGCTTTTTCCTGCTCCTCTTAGCATGATAAAGAAGATTCAAAGAGAGTGAGATGCCAGCTCTTTTCATTCAGTCAGTAGCTTCAAACATTTCTGGTATATGAATAACATGATGTTTTTCAATGGCAAAAATCAATGAATATTGTAAATGCACAAACAGTAATTTATCCGCATTGCAATGTGCAATTCTGAATTTTTTTGCTTTTTCCTGCTCCTCTTAACATGATAAAGAAGATTCAAAGAGAGTGAGATGACAGCTCTTTTCATTCAGTCAGTAGCTTCAAACATTTCTGGACGTTTTTCAATGGCAAAAATCAATGAATATTGTAAATGCACAAACAGTAATTTCTCCACATTGCAAGGTGCAATTCTGAAATTTTTTGCTTTTTCCTGCTCCTCTTAGCATGATAAAGACGATTCAAAGAGAGTGAGATGCCAGCTCTTTTCATTCAGTCAGTAGCATAAAACATTTCTGGTATATGAATAACATGATGTTTTTCAATGGCAAAAATCAATGAATATTGTAAATGCACAAACAGTAATTTCTCCGCATTGCAAGGTGCCATTCTGAAATTTTTTGCTTTTTCCTGCTCCTCTTAGCATGATAAAGAAGATTCAAAGAGAGTGAGATGCCAGCTCCTTTCATTCAGTCAGTAGCTTCAAACATTTCTGGACGTTTTTCAATGGCAAAAATCAGTGAATATTGTAAATGCACAAACAGTAATTTCTCCACATTGCAAGGTGCAATTCTGAAATTTTTTGCTTTTTCCTGCTCCTCTTAGCATGATAAAGAAGACTCAAAGAGAGTGAGATGCCAGCTCTTTTCATTCAGTCAGTAGCTTCAAACATTTCTGGTATATGAATAACATGATGTTTTTCAATGGCAAAAATCAATGAATATTGTAAATGCACAAACAGTAATTTCTCCGCATTGCAAGGTGCAATTCTGAAATTTTTTGCTTTTTCCTGCTCCTCTTAGCATGATAAAGAAGATTCAAAGAGAGTGAGATGCCAGCTCCTTTCATTCAGTCAGTAGCTTCAAACATTTCTGGACTTTTTTCAATGGCAAAAATCAATGAATATTGTAAATGCACAAACAGTAATTTCTCCACATTGCAAGGTGCAATTCGGAATTTTTTTGCTTTTTCCTGCTCTTCTTAGCATGATAAGGAAGATTCAAAGAGAGTGAGATGCCAGCTCTTTTCATTCAGTCAGTAGCTTCAAACATTTCTGGTATTTGAATAACATGATGTTTTTCAATGGCAAAAATCAATGAATATTGTAAATGCACAAACAGTAATTTCTCCGCATTGCAAGATGCAATTCTGAAATTTTTTGCTTTTTCCTGCTCCTCTTAGCATGATAAAGAAGATTCAAAGAGAGTGAGATGCGAGCTCCTTTCATTCAGTCAGTAGCTTCAAACATTTCTGGACGTTTTTCAATGGCAAAAATCAATGAATATTGTAAATGCACAAACAGTAATTTCTCCACATTGCAAAGTGCAATTCTGAAATTTTTTGCTTTTTCCTGCTCCTCTTAGCATGATAAAGAAGATTCAAACAGAGTGAGATGCCAGCTCTTTTCATGCAGTCAGTAACTTCAAACATTTCTGGTATATGAATGACATGATGTTTTTCAATGGCAAAAATCAATGAATATTGTAAATGCACAAACAGTAATTTCTCCGCATTGCAAGATGCAATTCTGAAATTTTTTGCTTTTTCCTGCTGCTCTTAGCATGATAAAGAAGATTCAAAGAGAGTGAGATGCGAGCTCCTTTCATTCAGTCAGTAGCTTCAAACATTTCTGGACGTTTTTCAATGGCAAAAATCAATGAATATTGTAAATGCACAAACAGTAATTTCTCCACATTGCAAAGTGCAATTCTGAAATTTTTTGCTTTTTCCTGCTCCTCTTAGCATGATAAAGAAGATTCAAACAGAGTGAGATGCCAGCTCTTTTCATTCAGTCAGTAACTTCAAACATTTCTGGTATATGAATGACATGATGTTTTTCAATGGCAAAAATCAATGAATATTGTAAATGCACAAACAGTAATTTCTCCGCACTGCAAGGTGCAATTCTGAAATTTTTTGCTTTTTCCTTCTCCTCTTAGCATGATAAAGAAGATTCAAAGAGAGTGAGATGCCAGCTCTTTTCATTCAGTCAGTAGCTTCAAACATTTCTGGACGTTTTTCAATGGCAAAAATCAATGAATATTGTAAATGCACAAACAGTAATTTCTCCACATTGCAAGGTGCAATTCTGAAATTTTTTGCTTTTTCCTGCTCCTCTTAGCATGATAAAGAAGATTCAAAGAGAGTGAGATGCCAGCTCTATTCATTCAGTCAGTAGCTTCAAACATTTCTGGTATATGAATAACATGATGTTTTTCAATGGCAAAAATCAATGAATATTGTAAATGCACAAACAGTAATTTCTCCGCATTGCAAGGTGCAATTCTGACATTTTTTGCTATTTCCTGCTCCACTTAGCATGATAAAGAAGATTCAAAGAGAGTGAGATGCCAGCTCCTTTCATTCAGTCAGTAGCTTCAAACATTTCTGGACGTTTTTCAATGGCAAAAATCAATGAATATTGTAAATGCACAAACAGTAATTTCTCCGCATTGCAAGGTGCAATTCTGAAATTTTTTGCTTTTTCCTGCTCCTCTTAGCATGATAAAGAAGATTCAAAGAGAGTGAGATGCCAGCTCCTTTCATTCAGTCAGTAGCTTCAAACATTTCTGGACGTTTTTCAATGGCAAAAATCAATGAATATTGTAAATGCACAAACAGTAATTTCTCCACATTGCAAGGTGCAATTCTGAAATTTTTTGCTTTTTCCTGCTCCTCTTAGCATGATAAAGAAGATTCAAAGAGAGTGAGATGCCAGCTCTTTTCATTCAGTCAGTAGCTTCAAACATTTCTGGTATATGAATAACATGATGTTTTTCAATGGCAAAAATCAATGAATATTGTAAATGCACAAACAGTAATTTCTCCGCATTGCAAGGTGCAATTCTGAAATTTTTTGCTTTTTCCTGCTCCTCTTAGCATGATAAAGAAGATTCAAAGAGAGTGAGATGCCAGCTCCTTTCATTCAGTCAGTAGCTTCAAACATTTCTGGACGTTTTTCAATGGCAAAAATCAATGAATATTGTAAATGCACAAACAGTAATTTCTCCACATTGCAAGGTGCAATTCTGAAATGTTTTGCTTTTTCCTGCTCCTCTTAGCATGATAAAGAAGATTCAAAGAGAGTGAGATGCCAGCTCTTTTCATTCAGTCAGTAGCTTCAAACATTTCTGGTATATGAATAACATGATGTTTTTCAATGGCAAAAATCAATGAATATTGTAAATGCACAAACAGTAATTTCTCCACATTGCAAGGTGCAATTCTGAAATGTTTTGCTTTTTCCTGCTCCTCTTAGCATGATAAAGAAGATTCAAAGAGAGTGAGATGCCAGCTCCTTTCATTCAGTCAGTAGCTTCAAACATTTCTGGACGTTTTTCAATGGCAAAAATCAATGAATATTGTAAATGCACAAACAGTAATTTCTCCACATTGCAAGGTGCAATTCTGAAATTTTTTGCTTTTTCCTGCTCCTCTTAGCATGATAAAGACGATTCAAAGAGAGTGAGATGCCAGCTCTTTTCATTCAGTCAGTAGCTTCAAACATTTCTGGTATATGAATAACATGATGTTTTTCAATGGCAAAAATCAATGAATATTGTAAATGCACAAACAGTAGTTTCTCCGCATTGCAAGGTGCAATTCTGAATTTTTTTGCTTTTTCCTGCTCCTCTTAGCATGATAAAGAAGATTCAAAGAGAGTGAGATGCCAGCTCCTTTCATTAAGTCAGTAGCTTCAAACATTTCTGGACTTTTTTCAATGGCAAAAATCAATGAATATTGTAAATGCACAAACAGTAATTTCTCCACATTGCAAGGTGCAATTCGGAAATTTTTTGCTTTTTCCTGCTCCTCTTAGCATGATAAAGAAGATTCAAAGAGAGTGAGATGCCAGCTCCTTTCATTCAGTCAGTAGCTTCAAACATTTCTGGACGTTTTTCAATGGCAAAAATCAATGAATATTGTAAATGCACAAACAGTAATTTCTCCACATTGCAATGTGCAATTCTGAAATTTTTTGCTTTTTCCTGCTCCTCTTAGCATGATAAAGAAGATTCAAAGAGAGTGAGATGCCAGCTCTTTTCATTCAGTCAGTAGCTTCAAACATTTCTGGTATATGAATAACATGATGTTTTTCAATGGCAAAAATCAATGAATATTGTAAATGCACAAACAGTAATTTCTCCGCATTGCAAGGTGCAATTCTGAAATTTTTTGCTTTTTCCTGCTCCTCTTAGCATGATAAAGAAGATTCAAAGAGAGTGAGATGCCAGCTCCTTTCATTCAGTCAGTAGCTTCAAACATTTCTGGACGTTTTTCAATGGCAAAAATCAATGAATATTGTAAATGCACAAACAGTAATTTCTCCGCATTGCAAGGTGCAATTCTGAAATTTTTTGCTTTTTCCTGCTCCTCTTAGCATGATAAAGAAGATTCAAAGAGAGTGAGATGCCAGCTCCTTTCATTCAGTCAGTAGCTTCAAACATTTCTGGACGTTTTTCAATGGCAAAAATCAATGAATATTGTAAATGCACAAACAGTAATTTCTCCACATTGCAAGGTGCAATTCTGAAATTTTTTGCTTTTTCCTGCTCCTCTTAGCATGATAAAGAAGATTCAAAGAGAGTGAGATGCCAGCTCTTTTCATTCAGTCAGTAGCTTCAAACATTTCTGGTATATGAATAACATGATGTTTTTCAATGGCAAAAATCAATGAATATTGTAAATGCACAAACAGTAATTTCTCCGCATTGCAAGGTGCAATTCTGAAATTTTTTGCTTTTTCCTGCTCCTCTTAGCATGATAAAGAAGATTCAAAGAGAGTGAGATGCCAGCTCCTTTCATTCAGTCAGTAGATTCAAACATTTCTGGACGTTTTTCAATGGCAAAAATCAATGAATATTGTAAATGCACAAACAGTAATTTCTCCACATTGCAAGGTGCAATTCTGAAATGTTTTGCTTTTTCCTGCTCCTCTTAGCATGATAAAGAAGATTCAAAGAGAGTGAGATGCCAGCTCTTTTCATTCAGTCAGTAGCTTCAAACATTTCTGGTATATGAATAACATGATGTTTTTCAATGGCAAAAATCAATGAATATTGTAAATGCACAAACAGTAATTTCTCCACATTGCAAGGTGCAATTCTGAAATTTTTTGCTTTTTCCTGCTCCTCTTAGCATGATAAAGAAGATTCAAAGAGAGTGAGATGCCAGCTCCTTTCATTCAGTCAGTAGCTTCAAACATTTCTGGACGTTTTTCAATGGCAAAAATCAATGAATATTGTAAATGCACAAACAGTAATTTCTCCACATTGCAAGGTGCAATTCTGAAATTTTTTGCTTTTTCCTGCTCCTCTTAGCATGATAAAGACGATTCAAAGAGAGTGAGATGCCAGCTCTTTTCATTCAGTCAGTAGCTTCAAACATTTCTGGTATATGAATAACATGATGTTTTTCAATGGCAAAAATCAATGAATATTGTAAATGCACAAACAGTAGTTTCTCCGCATTGCAATGTGCAATTCTGAAATTTTTTGCTTTTTCCTGCTCCTCTTAGCATGATAAAGAAGATTCAAAGAGAGTGAGATGCCAGCTCCTTTCATTCAGTCAGTAGCTTCAAACATTTCTGGACTTTTTTCAATGGCAAAAATCAATGAATATTGTAAATGCACAAACAGCAATTTCTCCACATTGCAAGGTGCAATTCGGAAATTTTTTGCTTTTTCCTGCTCTTCTTAGCATGATAAGGAAGATTCAAAGAGAGTGAGATGCCAGCTCTTTTCATTCAGTCAGTAGCTTCAAACATTTCTGGTATATGAATAACATGATGTTTTTCAATGGCAAAAATCAATGAATATTGTAAATGCACAAACAGTAATTTCTCCGCATTGCAAGATGCAATTCTGAAATTTTTTGCTTTTTCCTGCTCCTCTTAGCATGATGAAGAAGATTCAAAGAGAGTGAGATGCGAGCTCCTTTCATTCAGTCAGTAGCTTCAAACATTTCTGGACGTTTTTCAATGGCAAAAATCAATGAATATTGTAAATGCACAAACAGTAATTTCTCCACATTGCAAGGTGCAATTCTGAAATTTTTTGCTTTTTCCTGCTCCTCTTAGCATGATAAAGAAGATTCAAAGAGAGTGAGATGCCAGCTCCTTTCATTCATTCAGTAGCTTCAAACATTTCTGGTATATGAATAACATGATGTTTTTCAATGGCAAAAATCAATGAATATTGTAAATGCACAAACAGTAATTTCTCCGCATTGCAAGGTGCAATTCTGACATTTTTTGCTTTTTCCTGCTCCTCTTAGCATGATAAAGAAGATTCAAAGAGAGTGAGATGCCAGCTCCTTTCATTCAGTCAGTAGCTTCAAACATTTCTGGACGTTTTTCAATGGCAAAAATCAATGAATATTGTAAATGCACAAACAGTAATTTCTCCACATTGCAAGGTGCAATTCTGAAATTTTTTGCTTTTTCCTGCTCCTCTTAGCATGATAAAGAAGATTCAAAGAGAGTGAGATGCCAGCTCCTTTCATTCAGTCAGTAGCTTCAAACATTTCTGGATGTTTTTCAATGGCAAAAATCAATGAATATTGTAAATGCACAAACAGTAATTTCTCCACATTGCAAGGTGCAATTCTGAAATTTTTTGCTTTTTCCTGCTCCTCTTAGCATGATAAAGAAGATTCAAAGAGAGTGAGATGCCAGCTCTTTTCATTCAGTCAGTAGCTTCAAACATTTCTGGTATATGAATAACATGATATTTTTCAATGGCAAAAATCAATGAATATTGTAAATGCACAAACAGTAATTTCTCCGCATTGCAAGGTACAATTCTGAAATTTTTTGCTTTTTCCTGCTCCTCTTGGCATGATAAAGAAGATTCAAAGAGAGTGAGATGCCAGCTCCTTTCATTCAGTCAGTAGCTTCAAACATTTCTGGACGTTTTTCAATGGCAAAAATAAATGAATATTGTAAATGCACAAACAGTAATTTCTCCACATTGCAAGGTGCAATTCTGAAATTTTTTGCTTTTTCCTGCTCCTCTTAGCATGATAAAGAAGATTCAAAGAGAGTGAGATGCCAGCTCTTTTCATTCAGTCAGTAGCTTCAAACATTTCTGGTATATGAATAGCATGATGTTTTTCAATAGCAAAAATCAATGAATATTGTAAATGAACAAAAAGTAATTTCTCCGCATTGCAAGGTGCAAGTCTGAAATTTTTTGCTTTTTCCAGCTCCTCTTAGCATGATAAAGAAGATTCAAAGAGAGTAAGATGCCAGCTCCTTTCATTCAGTCAGTAGCTTCAAACATTTCTGGACGTTTTTCAAAGGCAAAAATCAATGAATATTGTAAATGCACAAACAGTAATTTCTCCACATTGCAAGGTGCAATTCTGAAATTTTTTGTTTTTCCTGCTCCTCTTAGCATGATAAAGAAGATTCAAAGAGAGTGAGATGCCAGCTCTTTTCATTCAGTCAGTAGCTTCAAACATTTCTGGTATATGAATAACATGATGTTTTTCAATGGCAAAAATCAATAAATATTGTAAATGCACAAACAGTAATTTCTCCGCATTGCAAGGTGCAATTCTGAAATTTTTTGCTTTTTCCTGCTCCTCTTAGCATGATAAAGAAGATTCAAAGAGAGTGAGATGCCAGCTCCTTTCATTCAGTCAGTAGCTTCAAACATTTCTGGACGTTTTTCAATGGCAAAAATCAATGAATATTGTAAATGCACAAACAGTAATTTCTCCACATTGCAAGGTGCAATTCTGAAATGTTTTGCTTTTTCCTGCTCCTCTTAGCATGATAAAGAAGATTCAAAGAGAGTGAGATGCCAGCTCTTTTCATTTAGTCAGTAGCTTCAAACATTTCTGGTATATGAATAACATGATGTTTTTCAATGGCAAAAATCAATGAATATTGTAAATGCACAAACAGTAATTTCTCCACATTGCAAGGTACAATTCTGAAATTTTTTGCTTTTTCCTGCTCCTCTTAGCATGATAAAGAAGATTCAAAGAGAGTGAGATGCCAGCTCCTTTCATTCATTCAGTAGCTTCAAACATTTCTGGACGTTTTTCAATGGCAAAAATCAATGAATATTGTAAATGCACAAACAGTAATTTCTCCACATTGCAAGGTGCAATTCTGAAATTTTTTGCTTTTTCCTGCTCCTCTTAGCATGATAAAGAAGATTCAAAGAGAGTGAGATGCCAGCTCTTTTCATTCAATCAGTAGCTTCAAACATTTCTGGTATATGAATGACATGATGTTTTTCAATAGCAAAAATCAATGAATATTGTAAATGCACAAAAAGTAATTTCTCCGCATTGCAAGGTGCAAGTCTGAAATTTTTTGCTTTTTCCAGCTCCTCTTAGCATGATAAAGAAGATTAAAAGAGAGTAAGATGCCAGCTCCTTTCATTCAGTCAGTAGCTTCAAACATTTCTGGACATTTTTCAAAGGCAAAAATCAATGAATATTGTAAATGCACAAACAGTAATTTCTCCACATTGCAAGGTGCAATTCTGAAATTTTTTGTTTTTCCTGCTCCTCTTAGCATGATAAAGAAGATTCAAAGAGAGTGAGATGCCAGCTCTTTTCATTCAGTCAGTAGCTTCAAACATTTCTGGTATATGAATAACATGATGTTTTTCAATGGCAAAAATCAATGAATATTGTAAATGCACAAACAGTAATTTCTCCGCATTGCAAGGTGCAATTCTGAAATTTTTTGCTTTTTCCTGCTCCTCTTAGCATGATAAAGAAGATTCAAAGAGAGTGAGATGCCAGCTCCTTTCATTCAGTCAGTAGCTTCAAACATTTCTGGACGTTTTTCAATGGCAAAAATCAATGAATATTGTAAATGCACAAACAGTAATTTCTCCACATTGCAAGGTGCAATTCTGAATTTTTTTGCTTTTTCCTGCTCCTCTTAGCATGATAAAGAAGATTCAAAGAGAGTGAGATGCCAGCTCTTTTCATTCAGTCAGTAGCTTCAAACATTTCTGGTATATGAATAACATGATGTTTTTCAATGGCAAAAATCAATGAATATTGTAAATGCACAAACAGTAATTTCTCCGCATTGCAAGGTGCAATTCTGAAATTTTTTGCTTTTTCCTGCTCCTCTTAGCATGATAAAGAAGATTTAAAGAGAGTGAGATGCCAGCTCCTTTCATTCAGTCAGTAGCTTCAAACATTTCTGGACGTTTTTCAATGGCAAAAATCAATGAATATTGTAAATGCACAAACAGTAATTTCTCCACATTGCAAGGTGCAATTCTGAAATGTTTTGCTTTTTCCTGCTCCTCTTAGCATGATAAAGAAGATTCAAAGAGAGTGAGATGCCAGCTCTTTTCATTCAGTCAGTAGCTTCAAACATTTCTGGTATATGAATAACATGATGTTTTTCAATGGCAAAAATCAATGAATATTGTAAATGCACAAACAGTAATTTCTCCGCATTGCAAGGTGCAATTCTGAAATTTTTTGCTTTTTCCTGCTCCTCTTAGCATGATAAAGAAGATTCAAAGAGAGTGAGATGCCAGCTCCTTTCAATCAGTCAGTAGCTTCAAACATTTCTGGACGTTTTTCAATGGCAAAAATCAATGAATATTGTAAATGCACAAACAGTAATTTCTCCACATTGCAAGGTGCAATTCTGAAATTTTTTGCTTTTTCCTGCTCCTCTTAGCATGATAAAGACGATTCAAAGAGAGTGAGATGCCAGCTCTTTTCATTCAGTCAGTAGCTTCAAACATTTCTGGTATATGAATAACATGATGTTTTTCAATGGCAAAAATCAATGAATATTGTAAATGCACAAACAGTAATTTCTCCGCATTGCAAGGTGCAATTCTGAAATTTTTTGCTTTTTCCTGCTCCTCTTAGCATGATAAAGAAGATTCAAAGAGAGTGAGATGCCAGCTCCTTTCATTCAGTCAGTAGCTTCAAACATTTCTGGACGTTTTTCAATGGCAAAAATCAATGAATATTGTAAATGCACAAACAGTAATTTCTCCACATTGCAAGGTGCAATTCTGAAATTTTTTGCTTTTTCCTGCTCCTCTTAGCATGATAAAGAAGATTCAAAGAGAGTGAGATGCCAGCTCTTTTCATTCAGTCAATAGCTTCAAACATTTCTGGTATATGAATAACATGATGTTTTTCAATGGCAAAAATCAATGAATATTGTAAATGCACAAACAGTAATTTCTCCGCATTGCAAGGTGCAATTCTGAAATTTTTTGCTTTTTCCTGCTCCTCTTAGCATGATAAAGAAGATTCAAAGAGAGTGAGATGCCAGCTCCTTTCATTCAGTCAGTAGCTTCAAACATTTCTGGACTTTTTTCAATGGCAAAAATCAATGAATATTGTAAATGCACAAACAGTAATTTCTCCACATTGCAAGGTGCAATTCGGAAATTTTTTGCTTTTTCCTGCTCTTCTTAGCATGATTAGGAAGATTCAAAGAGAGTGAGATGCCAACTCTTTTCATTCAGTCAGTAGCTTCAAACATTTCTGGTATATGAATAACATGATGCTTTTCAATGGCAAAAATCAATGAATATTGTAAATGCGCAAACAGTAATTTCTCCGCATTTCAAGATGCAATTCTGAAATTTTTTGCTTTTTCCTGCTCCTCTTAGCATGATAAAGAAGATTCAAAGAGAGTGAGATGCGAGCTCCTTTCATTCAGTCAGTAGCTTCAAACATTTCTGGACGTTTTTCAATGGCAAAAATCAATGAATATTGTAAATGCACAAACAGTAATTTCTCCACATTGCAAGGTGCAATTCTGAAATTTTTTGCTTTTTCCTGCTCCTCTTAGCATGATAAAGACGATTCAAAGAGAGTGAGATGCCAGCTCTTTTCATTCAGTCAGTAGCTTCAAACATTTCTGGTATATGAATAACATGATGTTTTTCAAGGCAAAAATCAATGAATATTGTAAATGCACAAACAGTAATTTCTCCGCATTGCAAGGTGCAATTCTGAAATTTTTTGCTTTTTCCTGCTCCTCTTAGCATGATAAAGAAGATTCAAAGAGAGTGAGATGCCAGCTCCTTTCATTCAGTCAGTAGCTTCAAACATTTCTGGACGTTTTTCAATGGCAAAAATCAATGAATATTGTAAATGCACAAACAGTAATTTCTCCACATTGCAAGGTGCAATTCTGAAATTTTTTGCTTTTTCCTGCTCCTCTTAGCATGATAAAGAAGATTCAAACAGAGTGAGATGCCAGCTCTTTTCATTCAGTCAGTAACTTCAAACATTTCTGGTATATGAATGACATGATGTTTTTCAATGGCAAAAATCAATGAATATTGTAAATGCACAAACAGTAATTTCTCCGCATTGCAAGGTGCAATTCTGAAATTTTTTGCTTTTTCCTGCTCCTCTTAGCATGATAAAGAAGATTCAAAGAGAGTGAGATGCCAGCTCCTTTCATTCAGTCAGTAGCTTCAAACATTTCTGGACGTTTTTCAATGGCAAAAATCAATGAATATTGTAAATGCACAAACAGTAATTTCTCCACATTGCAAGGTGTAATTCTGAAATTTTTTGCTTTTTCCTGCTCCTCTTAGCATGATAAAGAAGATTCAAAGAGAGTGAGATGCCAGCTCTTTTCATTCAGTCAGTAGCTTCAAACATTTCTGGTATATGAATAACATGATGTTTTTCAATGGCAAAAATCAATGAATATTGTAAATGCACAAACAGTAATTTCTCCGCATTGCAAGGTGCAATTCTGAAATTTTTTGCTTTTTCCTGCTCCTCTTAGCATGATAAAGAAGATTCAAAGAGAGTGAGATGCCAGCTCCTTTCATTCAGTCAGTAGCTTCAAACATTTCTGGACTTTTTTCAATGGCAAAAATCAATGAATATTGTAAATGCACAAACAGTAATTTCTCCACATTGCAAGGTGCAATTCGGAAATTTTTTGCTTTTTCCTGCTCTTCTTAGCATGATTAGGAAGATTCAAAGAGAGTGAGATGCCAACTCTTTTCATTCAGTCAGTAGCTTCAAACATTTCTGGTATATGAATAACATGATGCTTTTCAATGGCAAAAATCAATGAATATTGTAAATGCACAAACAGTAATTTCTCCGCATTTCAAGATGCAATTCTGAAATTTTTTGCTTTTTCCTGCTCCTCTTAGCATGATAAAGAAGATTCAAAGAGAGTGAGATGCGAGCTCCTTTCATTCAGTCAGTAGCTTCAAACATTTCTGGACGTTTTTCAATGGCAAAAATCAATGAATATTGTAAATGCACAAACAGTAATTTCTCCACATTGCAAGGTGCAATTCTGAAATTTTTTGCTTTTTCGTGCTCCTCTTAGCATGATAAAGACGATTCAAAGAGAGTGAGATGCCAGCTCTTTTCATTCAGTCAGTAGCTTCAAACATTTCTGGTATATGAATAACATGATGTTTTTCAAGGCAAAAATCAATGAATATTGTAAATGCACAAACAGTAATTTCTCCGCATTGCAAGGTGCAATTCTGAAATTTTTTGCTTTTTCCTGCTCCTCTTAGCATGATAAAGAAGATTCAAAGAGAGTGAGATGCCAGCTCCTTTCATTCAGTCAGTAGCTTCAAACATTTCTTGACGTTTTTCAATGGCAAAAATCAATGAATATTGTAAATGCACAAACAGTAATTTCTCCACATTGCAAGGTGCAATTCTGAAATTTTTTGCTTTTTCCTGCTCCTCTTAGCATGATAAAGAAGATTCAAACAGAGTGAGATGCCAGCTCTTTTCATTCAGTCAGTAACTTCAAACATTTCTGGTATATGAATGACATGATGTTTTTCAATGGCAAAAATCAATGAATATTGTAAATGCACAAACAGTAATTTCTCTGCATTGCAAGGTGCAATTCTGAAATTTTTTGCTTTTTCCTGCTCCTCTTAGCATGATAAAGAAGATTCAAAGAGAGTGAGATGCCAGCTCCTTTCATTCAGTCAGTAGCTTCAAACATTTCTGGACGTTTTTCAATGGCAAAAATCAATGAATATTGTAAATGCACAAACAGTAATTTCTCCACATTGCAAGGTGCAATTCTGAAATTTTTTGCTTTTTCCTGCTCCTCTTAGCATGATAAAGAAGATTCAAAGAGAGTGAGATGCCAGCTCTTTTCATTCAGTCAGTAGCTTCAAACATTTCTGGTATATGAATAACATGATGTTTTTCAATGGCAAAAATCAATGAATATTGTAAATGCACAAACAGTAATTTCTCCGCATTGCAAGGTGCAATTCTGACATTTTTTGCTTTTTCCTGCTCCTCTTAGCATGATAAAGAAGATTCAAAGAGAGTGAGATGCCAGCTCCTTTCATTCAGTCAGTAGCTTCAAACATTTCTGGACGTTTTTCAATGGCAAAAATCAATGAATATTGTAAATGCACAAACAGTAATTTCTCCACACTGCAAGGTGCAATTCTGAAATTTTTTGCTTTTTCCTGCTCCTCTTAGCATGATAAAGAAGATTCAAAGAGAGTGAGATGCCAGCTCTTTTCATTCAGTCAGTAACTTCAAACATTTCTGGTATATGAATGACATGATGTTTTTCAATGGCAAAAATCAATGAATATTGTAAATGCACAAACAGTAATTTCTCCGCATTGCAAGGTGCAATTCTGAAATTTTTTGCTTTTTCCTGCTCCTCTTAGCATGATAAAGAAGATTCAAAGAGAGTGAGATGCCAGCTCCTTTCATTCAGTCAGTAGCTTCAAACATTTCTGGACGTTTTTCAATGGCAAAAATCAATGAATATTGTAAATGCACAAACAGTAATTTCTCCACATTGCAAGGTGCAATTCTGAATTTTTTTGCTTTTTCCTGCTCCTCTTAGCATGATAAAGAAGATTCAAAGAGAGTGAGATGCCAGCTCTTTTCATTCAGTCAGTAGCTTCAAACATTTCTGGTATATGAATAACATGATGTTTTTCAATGGCAAAAATCAATGAATATTGTAAATGCACAAACAGAAATTTCTCCGCATTGCAAGGTGCAATTCTGAAATTTTTTGCTTTTTCCTGCTCCTCTTAGCATGATAAAGAAGATTCAAAGAGAGTGAGATGCCAGCTC
Source organism: Phyllobates terribilis (assembly GCF_046119375.1). Lineage (NCBI taxonomy): Eukaryota > Metazoa > Chordata > Amphibia > Anura > Dendrobatidae > Phyllobates > Phyllobates terribilis. The sequence continues at coordinate 5,984,399 of NW_027362813.1, forward strand.
TTTTCATTCAGTCAGTAGCTTCAAACATTTCTGGTATATGAATAACATGATGTTTTTCAATGGCAAAAATCAATGAATATTGTAAATGCACAAACAGTAATTTCTCCGCATTGCAAGGTGCAATTCTGACATTTTTTGCTTTTTCCTGCTCCTCTTAGCATGATAAAGAAGATTCAAAGAGAGTGAGATGCCAGCTCCTTTCATTCAGTCAGTAGCTTCAAACATTTCTGGACGTTTTTCAATGGCAAAAATCAATGAATATTGTAAATGCACAAACAGTAATTTCTCCACATTGCAAGGTGCAATTCTGAAATTTTTTGTTTTTTCCTGATCCTCTTAGCATGATAAAGAAGATTCAAAGAGAGTGAGATGCCAGCTCTTTTCATTCAGTCAGTAACTTCAAACATTTCTGGTATATGAATGACATGATGTTTTTCAATGGCAAAAATCAATGAATATTGTAAATGCACAAACAGTAATTTCTCCGCATTGCAAGGTGCAATTCTGAAATTTTTTGCTTTTTCCTGCTCCTCTTAGCATGATAAAGAAGATTCAAAGAGAGTGAGATGCCAGCTCCTTTCATTCAGTCAGTAGCTTCAAACATTTCTGGACGTTTTTCAATGGCAAAAATCAATGAATATTGTAAATGCACAAACAGTAATTTCTCCACATTGCAAGGTGCAATTCTGAATTTTTTTGCTTTTTCCTGCTCCTCTTAGCATGATAAAGAAGATTCAAAGAGAGTGAGATGCCAGCTCTTTTCATTCAGTCAGTAGCTTCAAACATTTCTGGTATATGAATAACATGATGTTTTTCAATGGCAAAAATCAATGAATATTGTAAATGCACAAACAGAAATTTCTCCGCATTGCAAGGTGCAATTCTGAAATTTTTTGCTTTTTCCTGCTCCTCTTAGCATGATAAAGAAGATTCAAAGAGAGTGAGATGCCAGCTCTTTTCATTCAGTCAGTAGCTTCAAACATTTCTGGTATATGAATAACATGATGTTTTTCAATGGCAAAAATCAATGAATATTGTAAATGCACAAACAGTAATTTCTCCGCATTGCAAGGTGCAATTCTGACATTTTTTGCTTTTTCCTGCTCCTCTTAGCATGATAAAGAAGATTCAAAGAGAGTGAGATGCCAGCTCCTTTCATTCAGTCAGTAGCTTCAAACATTTCTGGACGTTTTTCAATGGCAAAAATCAATGAATATTGTAAATGCACAAACAGTAATTTCTCCACATTGCAAGGTGCAATTCTGAAATTTTTTGTTTTTTCCTGATCCTCTTAGCATGATAAAGAAGATTCAAAGAGAGTGAGATGCCAGCTCTTTTCATTCAGTCAGTAGCTTCAAACATTTCTGGTATATGAATAAAATGATGTTTTTCAATGGCAAAAATCAATGAATATTGTAAATGCACAAAAAGTAATTTCTCCGCACTGCTAGGTGCAATTCTGAAATTTTTTGCTTTTTCCAGCTCCTCTTAGCATGATAAAGAAGATTCAAAGAGATTGAGATGCCAGCTCCTTTCATTCAGTCAGTAGCTTCAAACATTTCTGGACGTTTTTCAAAGGCAAAAATCAATGAATATTGTAAATGCACAAACAGTAATTTCTCCACATTGCAAGGTGCAATTCTGAAATTTTTTGCTTTTTCCTGCTCCTCTTAGCATGATAAAGAAGATTCAAAGAGAGTGAGATGCCAGCTCTTTTCATTCAGTCAGTAGCTTCAAACATTTCTGGTATATGAATAACATGATGTTTTTCAATGGCAAAAATCAATGAATATTGTAAATGCACAAACAGTAATTTCTCCGCATTGCAAGGTGCAATTCTGAAATTTTTTGCTTTTTCCTGCTCCTCTTAGCATGATAAAGAAGATTCAAAGAGAGTGAGATGCCAGCTCCTTTCATTCAGTCAGTAGCTTCAAACATTTCTGGACGTTTTTCAATGGCAAAAATCAATGAATATTGTAAATGCACAAACAGTAATTTCTCCACATTGCAAGGTGCAATTCTGAAATTTTTTGCTTTTTCCTGCTCCTCTTAGCATGATAAAGAAGATTCAAAGAGAGTGAGATGCCAGCTCTTTTCATTCAGTCAGTAGCTTCAAACATTTCTGGTATATGAATAACATGATGTTTTAAAATGGCAAAAATCAATGAATATTGTAAATGCACAAAGAGTAATTTCTCCGCATTGCAAGGTGCAATTCTGAAATTTTTTGCTTTTTCCTGCTCCTCTTAGCATGATAAAGAAGTTTCAAAGAGAGTGAGATGCCAGCTCCTTTCATTCAGTCAGTAGCTTCAAACATTTCTGGACTTTTTTCAATGGCAAAAATCAATGAATATTGTAAATGCACAAACAGTAATTTCTCAACATTGCAAGGTGCAATTCTGGAATTTTTTGCTTTTTCCTGCTCCTCTTAGCATGATAAAGAAGATTCAAAGAGAGTGAGATGACAGCTCTTTTCATTCAGTCAGTAGCTTCAAACATTTCTGGTATATGAATAACATGATGTTTTTCAATGGCAAAAATCAATGAATATTGTAAATGCACAAACAGTAATTTCTCCGCATTGCAAGGTGCAATTCTGAAATTTTTTGCTTTTTCCTGCTCCTCTTAGCATGATAAAGAAGATTCAAAGAGAGTGAGATGCCAGCTCCTTTCATTCAGTCAGTAGCTTCAAACATTTCTGGACGTTTTTCAAGGGCAAAAATCAATGAATATTGTAAATGCACAAACAGTAATTTCTCCACATTGCAAGGTGCAATTCTGAAATTTTTTGCTTTTTCCTGCTCCTCTTAACATGATAAAGACGATTCAAAGAGAGTGAGATGCCAGCTCTTTTCATTCAGTCAGTAGCTTCAAACATTTCTGGTATATGAATAACATGATGTTTTTCAATGGCAAAAATCAATGAATATTGTAAATGCACAAACAGTAATTTCTCCACATTGCAAGGTGCAATTCTGAAATTTTTTGCTTTTTCCTGCTCCTCTTAGCTTGATAAAGAAGATTCAAAGAGAGTGAGATGCCAGCTCCTTTCATTCAGTCAGTAGCTTCAAACATTTCTGGACGTTTTTCAATGGCAAAAATCAATGAATATTGTAAATGCACAAACAGTAATTTCTCCACATTGCAAGGTGCAATTCTGAAATTTTTTGCTTTTTCCTGCTCCTCTTAGCATGATAAAGAAGATTCAAAGAGAGTGAGATGCCAGCTCTTTTCATTCAGTCAGTAGCTTCAAACATTTCTGGTATATGAATAACATGATGTTTTTCAATGGCAAAAATCAATGAATATTGTAAATGCACAAACAGTAATTTCTCCACATCGCAAGGTGCAATTCTGAAATTTTTTGCTTTTTCCTGCTCCTCTTAGCATGATAAAGAAGATTCAAAGAGAGTGAGATGCCAGCTCTTTTCATTCAGTCAGTAGCTTCAAACATTTCTGGTATATGAATAACATGATGTTTTTCAATGGCAAAAATCAATGAATATTGTAAATGCACAAACAGTAATTTCTCCGCATTGCAAGGTGCAATTCTGAAATTTTTTGCTTTTTCCTGCTTCTCTTAGCATGATAAAGAAGATTCAAAGAGAGTGAGATGCCAGCTCCTTTCATTCAGTCAGTAGCTTCAAACATTTCTGGACGTTTTTCAATGGCAAAAATCAATGAATATTGTAAATGCACAAACAGTAATTTCTCCACATTGCAAGGTGCAATTCTGAAATTTTTTGCTTTTTCCTGCTCCTCTTAACATGATAAAGACGATTCAAAGAGAGTGAGATGCCAGCTCTTTTCATTCAGTCAGTAGCTTCAAACATTTCTGGTATATGAATAACATGATGTTTTTCAATGGCAAAAATCAATGAATATTGTAAATGCACAAACAGTAATTTCTCCACATTGCAAGGTGCAATTCTGAAATTTTTTGCTTTTTCCTGCTCCTCTTAGCTTGATAAAGAAGATTCAAAGAGAGTGAGATGCCAGCTCCTTTCATTCAGTCAGTAGCTTCAAACATTTCTGGACGTTTTTCAATGGCAAAAATCAATGAATATTGTAAATGCACAAACAGTAATTTCTCCACATTGCAAGGTGCAATTCTGAAATTTTTTGCTTTTTCCTGCTCCTCTTAGCATGATAAAGAAGATTCAAAGAGAGTGAGATGCCAGCTCTTTTCATTCAGTCAGTAGCTTCAAACATTTCTGGTATATGAATAACATGATGTTTTTCAATGGCAAAAATCAATGAATATTGTAAATGCACAAACAGTAATTTCTCCACATTGCAAGGTGCAATTCTGAAATTTTTTGCTTTTTCCTGCTCCTCTTAGCATGATAAAGAAGATTCAAAGAGAGTGAGATGCCAGCTCTTTTCATTCAGTCAGTAGCTTCAAACATTTCTGGTATATGAATAACATGATGTTTTTCAATGGCAAAAATCAATGAATATTGTAAATGCACAAAGAGTAATTTCTCCGCATTGCAAGGTGCAATTCTGAAATTTTTTGCTTTTTCCTGCTTCTCTTAGCATGATAAAGAAGATTCAAAGAGAGTGAGATGCCAGCTCCTTTCATTCAGTCAGTAGCTTCAAACATTTCTGGACTTTTTTCAATGGCAAAAATCAATGAATATTGTAAATGCACAAACAGTAATTTCTCCACATTGCAAGGTGCAATTCGGAAATTTTTTGATTTTTCCTGCTCCTCTTAGCATGATAAAGAAGGTTCAAAGAGAGTGAGATGCCAGCTCTTTTCATTCAGTCAGCAGCTTCAAACATTTCTGGTATATGAATAACATGATGTTTTTCAAAGGCAAAAATCAATGAATATTGTAAATGCACAAACAGTAATTTCTCCACATTGCAAGGTGCAATTCTGAAATTTTTTGCTTTTTCCTGCTCCTCTTAGCATGATAAAGACGATTCAAAGAGAGTGAGATGCCAGCTCTTTTCATTCAGTCAGTAGCTTCAAACATTTCTGGTATATGAATAACATGATGTTTTTCAATGGCAAAAATCAATGAATATTGTAAATGCACAAACAGTAATTTCTCCGCATTGCAAGGTGCAATTCTGAAATTTTTTGCTTTTTCCTGCTCCTCTTAGCATGATAAAGAAGATTCAAAGAGAGTGAGATGCCAGCTCCTTTCATTCAGTCAGTAGCTTCAAACATTTCTGGACGTTTTTCAATGGCAAAAATCAATGAATATTGTAAATGCACAAACAGTAATTTCTCCACATTGCAAGGTGCAATTCTGAAATTTTTTGATTTTTCCTGCTCCTCTTAGCATGATAAAGAAGATTCAAAGAGAGTGAGATGCCAGCTCTTTTCATTCAGTCAGTAGCTTCAAACATTTCTGGTATATGAATAACATGATGTTTTTCAATGGCAAAAATCAATGAATATTGTAAATGCACAAACAGTAATTTCTCCACATTGCAAGGTGCAATTCTGACATTTTTTGCTTTTTCCTGCTCCTCTTAGCATCATAAAGAAGATTCAAAGAGAGTGAGATGCCAGCTCCTTTCATTCAGTCAGTAGCTTCAAACATTTCTGGACATTTTTCAATGGCAAAAATCAATGAATATTGTAAATGCACAAACAGTAATTTCTCCACATTGCAAGGTGCAATTCTGAAATTTTTTGCTTTTTCCTGCTCCTCTTAGCATGATAAAGAAGATTCAAAGAGAGTGAGATGCCAGCTCTTTTCATTCAGTCAGTAGCTTCAAACATTTCTGGTATATGAATAACATGATGTTTTTCAATGGCAAAAATCAATGAATATTGTAAATGCACAAAAAGTAATTTCTCCGCATTGCAAGGTGCAATTCTGAAATTTTTTGCTTTTTCCTGCTCCTCTTAGCATGATAAAGAAGATTCAAAGAGAGTAAGATGCCAGCTCCTTTCATTCAGTCAGTAGCTTCAAATATTTCTGGATGTTTTTCAAAGGCAAAAATCAATGAATATTGTAAATGCACAAACAGTAATTTCTCCACATTGCAAGGTGCAATTCTGAAATTTTTTGTTTTTCCTGCTCCTCTTAGCATGATAAAGAAGATTCAAAGAGAGTGAGATGCCAGCTCTTTTCATTCAGTCAGTAGCTTCAAACATTTCTGGTATATGAATAACATGATGTTTTTCAATGACAAAAATCAATGAATATTGTAAATGCACAAACAGTAATTTCTCCGCATTGCAAGGTGCAATTCTGAAATTTTTTGCTTTTTCCTGCTCCTCTTAGCATGATAAAGAAGATTCAAAGAGAGTGAGATGCCAGCTCCTTTCATTCAGTCAGTAGCTTCAAACATTTCTGGACGTTTTTCAATGGCAAAAATCAATGAATATTGTAAATGCACAAACAGTAATTTCTCCACATTGCAAGGTGCAATTCTGAAATTTTTTGCTTTTTCCTGCTCCTCTTAGCATGATGAAGAAGATTCAAAGAGAGTGAGATGCCAGCTCTTTTCATTCAGTCAGTAGCTTCAAACATTTCTGGTATATGAATAACATGATGTTTTTCAATGGCAAAAATCAATGAATATTGTAAATGCACAAACAGTAATTTCTCCGCATTGCAAGGTGCAATTCTGAAATTTTTTGCTTTTTCCTGCTACTCTTAGCATGATAAAGAAGATTCAAAGAGAGTGAGATGCCAGCTCCTTTAATTCAGTCAATAGCTTCAAACATTTCTGGACGTTTTTCAATGGCAAAAATCAATGAATATTGTAAATGCACAAACAGTAATTTCTCCACATTGCAAAGTGCAATTCTGAATTTTTTTGCTTTTTCCTGCTCCTCTTAGCATGATAAAGAAGATTCAAAGAGAGTGAGATGCCAGCTCTTTTCATTCAGTCAGTAGCTTCAAACATTTCTGGTATATGAATAACATGATGTTTTTCAATGGCAAAAATCAATGAATATTGTAAATGCACAAACAGTAATTTCTCCGCATTGCAAGGTGCAATTCTGAAATTTTTTGCTTTTTCCTGCTCCTCTTAGCATGATAAAGAAGATTCAAAGAGAGTGAGATGCCAGCTCTTTTCATTCAGTCAGTAGCTTCAAACATTTCTGGTATATGAATAACATGATGTTTTTCAATGGCAAAAATCAATGAATATTGTAAATGCACAAACAATAATTTCTCCACATTGCAAGGTGCAATTCTGAATTTTTTGCTTTTTCCTGCTCCTCTTAGCATGATAAAGAAGATTCAAAGAGAGTAAGATGCCAGCTCCTTTCATTCAGTCAGTAGCTTCAAACATTTCTGGATGTTTTTCAAAGGCAAAAATCAATGAATATTGTAAATGCACAAACAGTAATTTCTCCACATTGCAATATGCAATTCTGAAATTTTTTGTTTTTCCTGCTCCTCTTAGCATGATAAAGAAGATTCAAAGAGAGTGAGATGCCAGCTCTTTTCATTCAGTCAGTAGCTTCAAACATTTCTGGTATATGAATAACATGATGTTTTTCAATGACAAAAATCAATGAATATTGTAAATGCACAAACAGTAATTTCTCCACATTGCAAGGTGCAATTCTGAAATTTTTTGCTTTTTCCTGCTCCTCTTAGCATGATAAAGAAGATTCAAAGAGAGTGAGATGCCAGCTCCTTTCATTCAGTCAGTAGCTTCAAACATTTCTGGACGTTTTTCAATGGCAAAAATCAATGAATATTGTAAATGCACAAACAGTAATTTCTCCACATTGCAAGGTGCAATTCTGAAATTTTTTGCTTTTTCCTGCTCCTCTTAGCATGATAAAGAAGATTCAAAGAGAGTGAGATGCCAGCTCTTTTCATTCAGTCAGTAGCTTCAAACATTTCTGGTATATGAATAACATGATGTTTTTCAATGGCAAAAATCAATGAATATTGTAAATGCACAAACAGTAATTTCTCCGCATTGCAAATTGCAATTCTGAAATTTTTTGCTTTTTCCTGCTCCTCTTAGCATGATAAAGAAGATTCAAAGAGAGTGAGATGCCAGCTCCTTTCATTCAGTCAATAGCTTCAAACATTTCTGGACTTTTTTCAATGGCAAAAATCAATGAATATTGTAAATGCACAAACAGTAATTTCTCCACATTGCAAGGTGCAATTCGGAAATTTTTTGATTTTTCCTGCTCCTCTTAGCATGATAAAGAAGGTTCAAAGAGAGTGAGATGCCAGCTCTTTTCATTCAGTCAGCAGCTTCAAACATTTCTGGTATATGAATAACATGATGTTTTTCAAAGGCAAAAATCAATGAATATTGTAAATGCACAAACAGTAATTTCTCCACATTGCAAGGTGCAATTCTGAAATTTTTTGCTTTTTCCTGCTCCTCTTAGCATGATAAAGACGATTCAAAGAGAGTGAGATGCCAGCTCTTTTCATTCAGTCAGTAGCTTCAAACATTTCTGGTATATGAATAACATGATGTTTTTCAATGGCAAAAATCAATGAATATTGTAAATGCACAAACAGTAATTTCTCCGCATTGCAAGGTGCAATTCTGAAATTTTTTGCTTTTTCCTGCTCCTCTTAGCATGATAAAGAAGATTCAAAGAGAGTGAGATGCCAGCTCCTTTCATTCAGTCAGTAGCTTCAAACATTTCTGGACGTTTTTCAATGGCAAAAATCAATGAATATTGTAAATGCACAAACAATAATTTCTCCACATTGCAAGGTGCAATTCTGAAATTTTTTGATTTTTCCTGCTCCTCTTAGCATGATAAAGAAGATTCAAAGAGAGTGAGATGCCAGCTCTTTTCATTCAGTCAGTAGCTTCAAACATTTCTGGTATATGAATAACATGATGTTTTTCAATGGCAAAAATCAATGAATATTGTAAATGCACAAACAGTAATTTCTCAGCATTGCAAGGTGCAATTCTGAAATTTTTTGCTTTTTCCTGCTCCTCTTAGCATGATAAAGAAGATTCAAAGAGAGTGAGATGCCAGCTCTTTTCATTCAGTCAGTAGCTTCAAACATTTCTGGTATATGAATAACATGATGTTTTTCAATGGCAAAAATCAATGAATATTGTAAATGCACAAACAGTAATTTCTCCACATTGCAAGGTGCAATTCTGAATTTTTTTGCTTTTTCCTGCTCCTCTTAGCATGATAAAGAAGATTCAAAGAGAGTGAAATGCCAGCTCCTTTCATTCAGTCAGTAGCTTCAAACATTTCTGGACATTTTTCAATGGCAAAAATCAATGAATATTGTAAATGCACAAACAGTAATTTCTCCACATTGCAAGGTGCAATTCTGAAATTTTTTGCTTTTTCCTGCTCCTCTTAGCATGATAAGGAAGATTCAAAGAGAGTGAGATGCCAGCTCTTTTCATTCAGTGAGTAGCTTCAAACATTTCTGGTATATGAATAACATGATGCTTTTCAATGGCAAAAATCAATGAATATTGTAAATGCACAAAAAGTAATTTCTCCGCATTGCAAGGTGCAATTCTGAAATTTTTTGCTTTTTCCTGCTCCTCTTAGCATGATAAAGAAGATTCAAAGAGAGTAAGATGCCAGCTCCTTTCATTCAGTCAGTAGCTTCAAACATTTCTGGATGTTTTTCAAAGGCAAAAATCAATGAATATTGTAAATGCACAAACAGTAATTTCTCCACATTGCAATATGCAATTCTGAAATTTTTTGTTTTTCCTGCTCCTCTTAGCATGATAAAGAAGATTCAAAGAGAGTGAGATGCCAGCTCTTTTCATTCAGTCAGTAGCTTCAAACATTTCTGGTATATGAATAACATGATGTTTTTCAATGACAAAAATCAATGAATATTGTAAATGCACAAACAGTAATTTCTCCGCATTGCAAGGTGCAATTCTGAAATTTTTTGCTTTTTCCTGCTCCTCTTAGCATGATAAAGAAGATTCAAAGAGAGTGAGATGCCAGCTCCTTTCATTCAGTCAGTAGCTTCAAACATTTCTGGACGTTTTTCAATGGCAAAAATCAATGAATATTGTAAATGCACAAACAGTAATTTCTCCACATTGCAAGGTGCAATTCTGAAATTTTTTGCTTTTTCCTGCTCCTCTTAGCATGATAAAGAAGATTCAAAGAGAGTGAGATGCCAGCTCTTTTCATTCAGTCAGTAGCTTCAAACATTTCTGGTATATGAATAACATGATGTTTTTCAATGGCAAAAATCAATGAATATTGTAAATGCACAAACAGTAATTTCTCCGCATTGCAAATTGCAATTCTGAAATTTTTTGCTTTTTCCTGCTACTCTTAGCATGATAAAGAAGATTCAAAGAGAGTGAGATGCCAGCTCCTTTCATTCAGTCAATAGCTTCAAACATTTCTGGACGTTTTTCAATGGCAAAAATCAATGAATATTGTAAATGCACAAACAGTAATTTCTCCACATTGCAAAGTGCAATTCTGAATTTTTTTGCTTTTTCCTGCTCCTCTTAGCATGATAAAGAAGATTCAAAGAGAGTGAGATGCCAGCTCTTTTCATTCAGTCAGTAGCTTCAAACATTTCTGGTATATGAATAACATGATGTTTTTCAATGGCAAAAATCAATGAATATTGTAAATGCACAAACAGTAATTTCTCCGCATTGCAAGGTGCAATTCTGAAATTTTTTGCTTTTTCCTGCTCCTCTTAGCATGATAAAGAAGATTCAAAGAGAGTGAGATGCCAGCTCTTTTCATTCAGTCAGTAGCTTCAAACATTTCTGGACGTTTTTCAATGGCAAAAATCAATGAATATTGTAAATGCACAAACAGTAATTTCTCCACATTGCAAGGTGCAATTCTGAAATTTTTTGCTTTTTCCTGCTCCTCTTAGCATGATAAAGACGATTCAAAGAGAGTGAGATGCCAGCTCTTTTCATTCAGTCAGTAGCTTCAAACATTTCTGGTATATGAATAACATGATGTTTTTCAATGGCAAAAATCGATGAATATTGTAAATGCACAAACAGTAATTTCTCCGCATTGCAAGGTGCAATTCTGAAATTTTTTGCTTTTTCCTGCTCCTCTTAGCATGATAAAGAAGATTCAAAGAGAGTGAGATGCCAGCTCCTTTCATTCAGTCAGTAGCTTCAAACATTTCTGGACGTTTTTCAATGGCAAAAATCAATGAATATTGTAAATGCACAAACAGTAATTTCTCCACATTGCAAGGTGCAATTCTGAAATTTTTTGCTTTTTCCTGCTCCTATTAGCATGATAAAGAAGATTCAAAGAGAGTGAGATGCCAGCTCTTTTCATTCAGTCAGTAGCTTCAAACATTTCTGGTATATGAATAACATGATGTTTTTCAATGGCAAAAATCAATGAATATTGTAAATGCACAAACAGTAATTTCTCCGCATTGCAAGGTGCAATTCTGAAATTTTTTGCTTTTTCCTGCTCCTCTTAGCATGATAAAGAAGATTCAAAGAGAGTGAGATGCCAGCTCCTTTCATTCAGTCAGTAGCTTCAAACATTTCTGGACTTTTTTCAATGGCAAAAATCAATGAATATTGTAAATGCACAAACAGTAATTTCTCCACATTGCAAGGTGCAATTCGGAAATTTTTTGCTTTTTCCTGCTCCTCTTAGCATGATAAAGAAGATTCAAAGAGAGTGAGATGACAGCTCTTTTCATTCAATCAGTAGCTTCAAACATTTCTGGTATATGAATAACATGATGTTTTTCAATGGCAAAAATCAATGAATATTGTAAATGCACAAACAGTAATTTCTCCACATTGCAAGGTGCAATTCTGAAATTTTTTGCTTTTTCCTGCTCCTCTTAGCATGATAAAGAAGATTCAAAGAGAGTGAGATGCCAGCTCTTTTCATTCAGTCAGTAGCTTCAAACATTTCTGGTATATGAATAACATGATGTTTTTCAATGGCAAAAATCAATGAATATTGTAAATGCACAAACAGTAATTTCTCCGCATTGCAAGGTGCAATTCTGAAATTTTTTGCTTTTTCCTGCTCCTCTTAGCATGATAAAGAAGATTCAAAGAGAGTGAGATGCCAGCTCCTTTCATTCAGTCAGTAGCTTCAAACATTTCTGGACTTTTTTCAATGGCAAAAATCAATGAATATTGTAAATGCACAAACAGTAATTTCTCCACATTGCAAGGTGCAATTCGGAAATTTTTTGCTTTTTCCTGCTCCTCTTAGCATGATAAAGAAGATTCAAAGAGAGTGAGATGACAGCTCTTTTCATTCAATCAGTAGCTTCAAACATTTCTGGTATATGAATAACATGATGTTTTTCAATGGCAAAAATCAATGAATATTGTAAATGCACAAACAGTAATTTCTCCGCATTGCAAGGTGGAATTCTGAAATTTTTTGCTTTTTCCTGCTCCTCTTAGCATGATAAAGAAGATTCAAAGAGAGTGAGATGCCAGCTCCTTTCATTCAGTCAGTAGCTTCAAACATTTCTGGACGTTTTTCAATGGCAAAAATCAATGAATATTGTAAATGCACAAACAGTAATTTCTCCACATTGCAAGGTGCAATTCTGAAATTTTTTGCTTTTTCCTGCTCCTCTTAACATGATAAAGACGATTCAAAGAGAGTGAGATGCCAGCTCTTTTCATTCAGTCAGTAGCTTCAAACATTTCTGGTATATGAATAACATGATGTTTTTCAATGGCAAAAATCAATGAATATTGTAAATGCACAAACAGTAATTTCTCCACATTGCAAGGTGCAATTCTGAATTTTTTTGCTTTTTCCTGCTCCTCTTAGCTTGATAAAGAAGATTCAAAGAGAGTGAGATGCCAGCTCCTTTCATTCAGTCAGTAGCTTCAAACATTTCTGGACGTTTTTCAATGGCAAAAATCATTGAATATTGTAAATGCACAAACAGTAATTTCTCCACATTGCAAGGTGCAATTCTGAAATTTTTTGCTTTTTCCTGCTCCTCTTAGCATGATAAAGAAGATTCAAAGAGAGTGAGATGCCAGCTCTTTTCATTCAGTCAGTAGCTTCAAACATTTCTGGTATATGAATAACATGATGTTTTTCAATGGCAAAAATCAATGAATATTGTAAATGCACAAACTGTAATTTCTCCGCATTGCAAGGTGCAATTCTGAATTTTTTTGCTTTTTCCTGCTCCTCTTAGCATGATAAAGAAGATTCAAAGAGAGTGAGATGCCAGCTCCTTTCATTCAGTCAGTAGCTTCAAACATTTCTGGTATATGAATAACATGATGTTTTTCAAAGGCAAAAATCAATGAATATTGTAAATGCACAAACAGTAATTTCTCCACATTGCAAGGTGCAATTCTGAAATTTTTTGCTTTTTCCTGCTCCGCTTAGCATGATAAAGACGATTCAAAGAGAGTGAGATGCCAGCTCTTTTCATTCAGTCAGTAGCTTCAAACATTTCTGGTATATGAATAACATGATGTTTTTCAATGGCAAAAATCAATGAATATTGTAAATGCACAAACAGTAATTTCTCCGCATTGCAAGGTGCAATTCTGAAATTTTTTGCTTTTTCCTGCTCCTCTTAGCATGATAAAGAAGATTCAAAGAGAGTGAGATGCCAGCTCTTTTCATTCAGTCAGTAGCTTCAAACATTTCTGGTATATGAATAACATGATGTTTTTCAATGGCAAAAATCAATGAATATTGTAAATGCACAAACAGTAATTTCTCCGCATTGCAAGGTGCAATTCTGAAATTTTTTGCTTTTTCCTGCTCCTCTTAGCATGATAAAGAAGATTCAAAGAGAGTGAGATGCCAGCTCCTTTCAATCAGTCAGTAGCTTCAAACATTTCTGGACGTTTTTCAATGGCAAAAATCAATGAATATTGTAAATGCACAAACAGTAATTTCTCCACATTGAAAGGTGCAATTCTGAAATTTTTTGCTTTTTCCTGCTGCTCTTAGCATGATAAAGAAGATTCAAAGAGAGTGAGATGCCAGCTCTTTTCATTCAGTCAGTAGCTTCAAACATTTCTGGTATATGAATAACATGATGTTTTTCAATGGCAAAAATCAATGAATATTGTAAATGCACAAACAGTAATTTCTCCACATTGCAAGGTGCAATTCTGAAATTTTTTGCTTTTTCCTGCTCCTGTTAGCATGATAAAGAAGATTCAAAGAGAGTGAGATGCCAGCTCCTTTCATTCAGTCAGTAGCTTCAAACATTTCTGGACATTTTTCAATGGCAAAAATCAATGAATATTGTAAATGCACAAACAGTAATTTCTCCACATTGCAAGGTGCAATTCTGAAATTTTTTGCTTTTTCCTGCTCCTCTTAGCATGATAAAGAAGATTCAAAGAGAGTGAGATGCCAGCTCTTTTCATTCAGTCAGTAGCTTCAAACATTTCTGGTATATGAATAACATGATGTTTTTCAATGGCAAAAATCAATGAATATTGTAAATGCACAAAAAGGAATTTCTCCGCATTGCAAGGTGCAATTCTGAAATTTTTTGCTTTTTCCTGCTCCTCTTAGCATGATAAAGAAGATTCAAAGAGAGTAAGATGCCAGCTCCTTTCATTCAGTCAGTAGCTTCAAACATTTCTGGACGTTTTTCAAAGGCAAAAATCAATGAATATTGTAAATGCACAAACAGTAATTTCTCCACATTGCAAGGTGCAATTCTGAAATTTTTTGTTTTTCCTGCTCCTCTTAGCATGATAAAGAAGATTCAAAGAGAGTGAGATGCCAGCTCTTTTCATTCAGTCAGTAGCTTCAAACATTTCTGGTATATGAATAACATGATGTTTTTCAATGACAAAAATCAATGAATATTGTAAATGCACAAACAGTAATTTCTCCGCATTGCAAGGTGCAATTCTGAAATTTTTTGCTTTTTCCTGCTCCTCTTAGCATGATAAAGAAGATTCAAAGAGAGTGAGATGCCAGCTCCTTTCATTCAGTCAGTAGCTTCAAACATTTCTGGACGTTTTTCAATGGCAAAAATCAATGAATATTGTAAATGCACAAACAGTAATTTCTCCACATTGCAAGGTGCAATTCTGAAATTTTTTGCTTTTTCCTGCTCCTCTTAGCATGATAAAGAAGATTCAAAGAGAGTGAGATGCCAGCTCTTTTCATTCAGTCAGTAGCTTCAAACATTTCTGGTATATGAATAACATGATGTTTTTCAATGGCAAAAATCAATGAATATTGTAAATGCACAAACAGTAATTTCTCCGCATTGCAAGGTGCAATTCTGAAATTTTTTGCTTTTTCCTGCTCCTCTTAGCATGATAAAGAAGATTCAAAGAGAGTGAGATGCCAGCTCCTTTAATTCAGTCAATAGCTTCAAACATTTCTGGACGTTTTTCAATGGCAAAAATCAATGAATATTGTAAATGCACAAACAGTAATTTCTCCACATTGCAAGGTGCAATTCTGAAATTTTTTGCTTTTTCCTGCTCCTCTTAGCATGATAAAGAAGATTCAAAGAGAGTGAGATGCCAGCTCCTTTCATTCAGTCAGTAGCTTCAAACATTTCTGGTATATGAATAACATGATGTTTTTCAATGGCAAAAATCAATGAATATTGTAAATGCACAAACAGTAATTTCTCCACATTGCAAGGTGCAATTCTGAAATTTTTTGCTTTTTCCTGCTCCTCTTAGCATGATAAAGAAGATTCAAAGAGAGTGAGATGCCAGCTCTTTTCATTCAGTCAGTAGCTTCAAACATTTCTGGTATATGAATAACATGATGTTTTTCAATGGCAAAAATCAATGAATATTGTAAATGCACAAAAAGGAATTTCTCCGCATTGCAAGGTGCAATTCTGAAATTTTTTGCTTTTTCCTGCTCCTCTTAGCATGATAAAGAAGATTCAAAGAGAGTAAGATGCCAGCTCCTTTCATTCAGTCAGTAGCTTCAAACATTTCTGGACGTTTTTCAAAGGCAAAAATCAATGAATATTGTAAATGCACAAACAGTAATTTCTCCACATTGCAAGGTGCAATTCTGAAATTTTTTGTTTTTCCTGCTCCTCTTAGCATGATAAAGAAGATTCAAAGAGAGTGAGATGCCAGCTCTTTTCATTCAGTCAGTAGCTTCAAACATTTCTGGTATATGAATAACATGATGTTTTTCAATGACAAAAATCAATGAATATTGTAAATGCACAAACAGTAATTTCTCCGCATTGCAAGGTGCAATTCTGAAATTTTTTGCTTTTTCCTGCTCCTCTTAGCATGATAAAGAAGATTCAAAGAGAGTGAGATGCCAGCTCCTTTCATTCAGTCAGTAGCTTCAAACATTTCTGGACGTTTTTCAATGGCAAAAATCAATGAATATTGTAAATGCACAAACAGTAATTTCTCCACATTGCAAGGTGCAATTCTGAAATTTTTTGCTTTTTCCTGCTCCTCTTAGCATGATAAAGAAGATTCAAAGAGAGTGAGATGCCAGCTCTTTTCATTCAGTCAGTAGCTTCAAACATTTCTGGTATATGAATAACATGATGTTTTTCAATGGCAAAAATCAATGAATATTGTAAATGCACAAACAGTAATTTCTCCGCATTGCAAGGTGCAATTCTGAAATTTTTTGCTTTTTCCTGCTCCTCTTAGCATGATAAAGAAGATTCAAAGAGAGTGAGATGCCAGCTCCTTTAATTCAGTCAATAGCTTCAAACATTTCTGGACGTTTTTCAATGGCAAAAATCAATGAATATTGTAAATGCACAAACAGTAATTTCTCCACATTGCAAGGTGCAATTCTGAAATTTTTTGCTTTTTCCTGCTCCTCTTAGCATGATAAAGAAGATTCAAAGAGAGTGAGATGCCAGCTCCTTTCATTCAGTCAGTAGCTTCAAACATTTCTGGTATATGAATAACATGATGTTTTTCAATGGCAAAAATCAATGAATATTGTAAATGCACAAACAGTAATTTCTCCGCATTGCAAGGTGCATTTCTGAAATTTTTTGCTATTTCCTGCTTCTCTTAGCATGATAAAGAAGATTCAAAGAGAGTGAGATGCCAGCTCCTTTCATTCAGTCAGTAGCTTCAAACATTTCTGGACTTTTTTCAATGGCAAAAATCAATGAATATTGTAAATGCACAAACAGTAATTTCTCCACATTGCAAGGTGCAATTCGGAAATTTTTTGATTTTTCCTGCTCCTCTTAGCATGATAAAGAAGATTCAAAGAGAGTGAGATGCCAGCTCCTTTCATTCAGTCAGTAGCTTCAAACATTTCTGGACTTTTTTCAATGGCAAAAATCAATGAATATTGTAAATGCACAAACAGTAATTTCTCCACATTGCAAGGTGCAATTCGGAAATTTTTTGCTATTTCCTGCTCCTCTTAGCATGATAAAGAAGATTCAAAGAGAGTGAGATGACAGCTCTTTTCATTCAATCAGTAGCTTCAAACATTTCTGGTATATGAATAACATGATGTTTTTCAATGGCAAAAATCAATGAATATTGTAAATGCACAAACAGTAAATTCTACGCATTGCAAGGTGGAATTCTGAAATTTTTTGCTTTTTCCTGCTCCTCTTAGCATGATAAAGAAGATTCAAAGAGAGTGAGATGCCAGCTCCTTTCATTCAGTCAGTAGCTTCAAACATTTCTGGACGTTTTTCAATGGCAAAAATCAATGAATATTGTAAATGCACAAACAGTAATTTCTCCACATTGCAAGGTGCAATTCTGAAATTTTTTGCTTTTTCCTGCTCCTCTTAACATGATAAAGACGATTCAAAGAGAGTGAGTTGCCAGCTCTTTTCATTCAGTCAGTAGCTTCAAACATTTCTGGTATATGAATAACATGATGTTTTTCAATGGCAAAAATCAATGAATATTGTAAATGCACAAACAGTAATTTCTCCACATTGCAAGGTGCAATTCTGAAATTTTTTGCTTTTTCCTGCTCCTCTTAGCTTGATAAAGAAGATTCAAAGAGAGTGAGATGCCAGCTCCTTTCATTCAGTCAGTAGCTTCAAACATTTCTGGACGTTTTTCAATGGCAAAAATCATTGAATATTGTAAATGCACAAACAGTAATTTCTCCACATTGCAAGGTGCAATTCTGAAATTTTTTGCTTTTTCCTGCTCCTCTTAGCATGATAAAGAAGATTCAAAGAGAGTGAGATGCCAGCTCTTTTCATTCAGTCAGTAGCTTCAAACATTTCTGGTATATGAATAACATGATGTTTTTCAATGGCAAAAATCAATGAATATTGTAAATGCACAAACTGTAATTTCTCCGCATTGCAAGGTGCAATTCTGAATTTTTTTGCTTTTTCCTGCTCCTCTTAGCATGATAAAGAAGATTCAAAGAGAGTGAGATGCCAGCTCCTTTCATTCAGTCAGTAGCTTCAAACATTTCTGGACGTTTTTCAATGGCAAAAATCAATGAATATTGTAAATGCACAAACAGTAATTTCTCCACATTGCAAGGTGCAATTCGGAAATTTTTTGATTTTTCCTGCTCCTCTTAGCATGATAAAGAAGGTTCAAAGAGAGTGAGATGCCAGCTCTTTTCATTCAGTCAGTAGCTTCAAACATTTCTGGTATATGAATAACATGATGTTTTTCAAAGGCAAAAATCAATGAATATTGTCAATGCACAAACAGTAATTTCTCCACATTGCAAGGTGCAATTCTGAAATTTTTTGCTTTTTCCTGCTCCTCTTAGCATGATAAAGACGATTCAAAGAGAGTGAGATGCCAGCTCTTTTCATTCAGTCAGTAGCTTCAAACATTTCTGGTATATGAATAACATGATGTTTTTCAATGGCAAAAATCAATGAATATTGTAAATGCACAAACAGTAATTTCTCCGCATTGCAAGGTGCAATTCTGAAATTTTTTGCTTTTTCCTGCTCCTCTTAGCATGATAAAGAAGATTCAAAGAGAGTGAGATGCCAGCTCCTTTCATTCAGTCAGTAGCTTCAAACATTTCTGGACGTTTTTCAATGGCAAAAATCAATGAATATTGTAAATGCACAAACAGTAATTTCTCCACATTGCAAGGTGCAATTCTGAAATTTTTTGCTTTTTCCTGCTCCTCTTAGCATGATAAAGAAGATTCAAAGAGAGTGAGATGCCAGCTCTTTTCATTCAGTCAGTAGCTTCAAACATTTCTGGTATATGAATAACATGATGTTTTTCAATGGCAAAAATCAATGAATATTGTAAATGCACAAACAGTTATTTCTCCGCATTGCAAGGTGCAATTCTGAAATTTTTTGCTTTTTCCTGCTCCTCTTAGCATGATAAAGAAGATTCAAAGAGAGTGAGATGCCAGCTCCTTTCAATCAGTCAGTAGCTTCAAACATTTCTGGACGTTTTTCAATGGCAAAAATCAATGAATATTGTAAATGCACAAACAGTAATTTCTCCACATTGAAAGGTGCAATTCTGAAATTTTTTGCTTTTTCCTGCTCCTCTTAGCATGATAAAGAAGATTCAAAGAGAGTGAGATGCCAGCTCTTTTCATTCAGTCAGTAGCTTCAAACATTTCTGGTATATGAATAACATGATGTTTTTCAATGGCAAAAATCAATGAATATTGTAAATGCACAAACAGTAATTTCTCCACATTGCAAGGTGCAATTCTGAAATTTTTTGCTTTTTCCTGCTCCTCTTAGCATGATAAAGAAGATTCAAAGAGAGTGAGATGCCAGCTCCTTTCATTCAGTCAGTAGCTTCAAACATTTCTGGACATTTTTCAATGGCAAAAATCAATGAATATTGTAAATGCACAAACAGTAATTTCTCCACATTGCAAGGTGCAATTCTGAAATTTTTTGCTTTTTCCTGCTCCTCTTAGCATGATAAAAAAGATTCAAAGAGAGTGAGATGCCAGCTCTTTTCATTCAGTGAGTAGCTTCAAACATTTCTGGTATATGAATAACATGATGTTTTTCAATGGCAAAAATCAATGAATATTGTAAATGCACAAACAGTAATTTCTCCGCATTGCAAGGTGCAATTCTGAAATTTTTTGCTTTTTCCTGCTCCTCTTAGCATGATAAAGAAGATTCAAAGAGAGTGAGATGCCAGCTCCTTTAATTCAGTCAATAGCTTCAAACATTTCTGGACATTTTTCAATGGCAAAAATCAATGAATATTGTAAAGGCACAAACAGTAATTTCTCCACATTGCAAAGTGCAATTCTGAATTTTTTTGCTTTTTCCTGCTCCTCTTAGCATGATAAAGAAGATTCAAAGAGAGTGAGATGCCAGCTCTTTTCATTCAGTCAGTAGCTTCAAACATTTCTGGTATATGAATAACATGATGTTTTTCAATGGCAAAAATCAATGAATATTGTAAATGCACAAACAGTAATTTCTCCGCATTGCAAGGTGCAATTCTGAAATTTTTTGCTTTTTCCTGCTCCTCTTAGCATGATAAAGAAGATTCAAAGAGAGTGAGATGCCAGCTCTTTTCATTCAGTCAGTAGCTTCAAACATTTCTGGTATATGAATAACATGATGTTTTTCAATGACAAAAATCAATGAATATTGTAAATGCACAAACAGTAATTTCTCCGCATTGCAAATTGCAATTCTGAAATTTTTTGCTTTTTCCTGCTCCTCTTAGCATGATAAAGAAGATTCAAAGAGAGTGAGATGCCAGCTCCTTTCATTCAGTCAGTAGCTTCAAACATTTCTGGACGTTTTTCAATGGCAAAAATCAATGAATATTGTAAATGCACAAACAGTAATTTCTCCACATTGCAAGGTGCAATTCTGAAATTTTTTGCTTTTTCCTGCTCCTCTTAGCATGATAAAGACGATTCAAAGAGAGTGAGATGCCAGCTCTTTTCATTCAGTCAGTAGCTTCAAACATTTCTGGTATATGAATAACATGATGTTTTTCAATGGCAAAAATCAATGAATATTGTAAATGCACAAACAGTAATTTCTCCGCATTGCAAGGTGCAATTCTGAAATTTTTTGCTTTTTCCTGCTCCTCTTAGCATGATAAAGAAGATTCAAAGAGAGTGAGATGCCAGCTCCTTTCATTCAGTCAGTAGCTTCAAACATTTCTGGATGTTTTTCAATGGCAAAAATCAATGAATATTGTAAATGCACAAACAGTAATTTCTCCACATTGCAAGGTGCAATTCTGAAATTTTTTGCTTTTTCCTGCTCCTCTTAGCATGATAAAGAAGATTCAAAGAGAGTGAGATGCCAGCTCTTTTCATTCAGTCAGTAGCTTCAAACATTTCTGGTATATGAATAACATGATGTTTTTCAATGGCAAAAATCAATGAATATTGTAAATGCACAAACAGTAATTTCTCCGCATTGCAAGGTGCAATTCTGAAATTTTTTGCTTTTTCCTGCTCCTCTTAGCATGATAAAGAAGATTCAAAGAGAGTGAGATGCCAGCTCCTTTCATTCAGTCAGTAGCTTCAAACATTTCTGGACTTTTTTCAATGGCAAAAATCAATGAATATTGTAAATGCACAAACAGTAATTTCTCCACATTGCAAGGTGCAATTCGGAAATTTTTTGCTTTTTCCTGCTCTTCTTAGCATGATAAGGAAGATTCAAAGAGAGTGAGATGCCAGCTCTTTTCATTCAGTCAGTAGCTTCAAACATTTCTGGTATATGAATAACATGATGTTTTTCAATGGCAAAAATCAATGAATATTGTAAATGCACAAACAGTAATTTCTCCGCATTGCAAGGTGCAATTCTGAAATTTTTTGCTTTTTCTTGCTCCTCTTAGCATGATAAAGAAGATTCAAAGAGAGTGAGATGCCAGCTCCTTTCATTCAGTCAGTAGCTTCAAACATTTCTGGACGTTTTTCAATGGCAAAAATCAATGAATATTGTAAATGCACAAACAGTAATTTCTCCACATTGCAAGGTGCAATTCTGAAATTTTTTGCTTTTTCCTGCTCCTCTTAGCATGATAAAGAAGATTCAAAGAGAGTGAGATGCCAGCTCTTTTCATTCAGTCAGTAGCTTCAAACATTTCTGGTATATGAATAACATGATGTTTTTCAATGGCAAAAATCAATGAATATTGTAAATGCACAAACAGTAATTTCTCCGCATTGCAAGGTGCAATTCTGACATTTTTTGCTTTTTCCTGCTCCTCTTAGCATGATAAAGAAGATTCAAAGAGAGTGAGATGCCAGCTCCTTTCATTCAGTCAGTAGCTTCAAACATTTCTGGACGTTTTTCAATGGCAAAAATCAATGAATATTGTAAATGCACAAACAGTAATTTCTCCACATTGCAAGGTGCAATTCTGAAATTTTTTGCTTTTTCCTGCTCCTCTTAGCATGATAAAGAAGATTCAAAGAGAGTGAGATGCCAGCTCTTTTCATTCAGTCAGTAACTTCAAACATTTCTGGTATATGAATGACATGATGTTTTTCAATGGCAAAAATCAATGAATATTGTAAATGCACAAACAGTAATTTCTCCGCATTGCAAGGTGCAATTCTGAAATTTTTTGCTTTTTCCTGCTCCTCTTAGCATGATAAAGAAGATTCAAAGAGAGTGAGATGCCAGCTCCTTTCATTCAGTCAGTAGCTTCAAACATTTCTGGACGTTTTTCAATGGCAAAAATCAATGAATATTGTAAATGCACAAACAGTAATTTCTCCACATTGCAAGGTGCAATTCTGAAATTTTTTGCTTTTTCCTGCTCCTCTTAGCATGATAAAGAAGATTCAAAGAAAGTGAGATGCCAGCTCTTTTCATTCAGTCAGTAGCTTCAAACATTTCTGGTATATGAATAACATGATGTTTTTCAATGGCAAAAATCAATGAATATTGTAAATGCACAAACAGTAATTTCTCCGCATTGCAAGGTGCAATTCTGAAATTTTTTGCTTTTTCCTGCTCCTCTTAGCATGATAAAGAAGATTCAAAGAGAGTGAGATGCCAGCTCCTTTCATTCAGTCAGTAGCTTCAAACATTTCTGGACGTTTTTCAATGGCAAAAATCAATGAATATTGTAAATGCACAAACAGTAATTTCTCCACATTGCAAGGTGCAATTCTGAAATTTTTTGCTTTTTCCTGCTCCTCTTAGCATGATAAAGACGATTCAAAGAGAGTGAGATGCCAGCTCTTTTCATTCAGTCAGTAGCTTCAAACATTTCTGGTATATGAATAACATGATGTTTTTCAATGGCAAAAATCAATGAATATTGTAAATGCACAAACAGTAATTTCTCCGCATTGCAAGTTGCAATTCTGAAATTTTTTGCTTTTTCCTGCTCCTCTTAGCATGATAAAGAAGATTCAAAGAGAGTGAGATGCCAGCTCCTTTCATTCAGTCAGTAGCTTCAAACATTTCTGGACGTTTTTCAATGGCAAAAATCAATGAATATTGTAAATGCACAAACAGTAATTTCTCCACATTGCAAGGTGCAATTCTGAAATTTTTTGCTTTTTCCTGCTCCTCTTAGCATGATAAAGAAGATTCAAAGAGAGTGAGATGCCAGCTCTTTTCATTCAGTCAGTAGCTTCAAACATTTCTGGTATATGAATAACATGATGTTTTTCAATGGCAAAAATCAATGAATATTGTAAATGCACAAACAGTAATTTCTCCGCATTGCAAGGTGCAATTCTGAAATTTTTTGCTTTTTCCTGCTCCTCTTAGCATGATAAAGAAGATTCAAAGAGAGTGAGATGCCAGCTCCTTTCATTCAGTCAGTAGCTTCAAACATTTCTGGACTTTTTTCAATGGCAAAAATCAATGAATATTGTAAATGCACAAACAGTAATTTCTCCACATTGCAAGGTGCAATTCGGAAATTTTTTGCTTTTTCCTGCTCTTCTTAGCATGATAAGGAAGATTCAAAGAGAGTGAGATGCCAGCTCTTTTCATTCAGTCAGTAGCTTCAAACATTTCTGGTATATGAATAACATGATGTTTTTCAATGGCAAAAATCAATGAATATTGTAAATGCACAAACAGTAATTTCTCCGCATTGCAAGGTGCAATTCTGAAATTTTTTGCTTTTTCCTGCTCCTCTTAGCATGATAAAGAAGATTCAAAGAGCGTGAGATGCCAGCTCCTTTCATTCAGTCAGTAGCTTCAAACATTTCTGGACGTTTTTCAATGGCAAAAATCAATGAATATTGTAAATGCACAAACAGTAATTTCTCCACATTGCAAGGTGCAATTCTGAAATTTTTTGCTTTTTCCTGCTCCTCTTAGCATGATAAAGAAGATTCAAAGAGAGTGAGATGCCAGCTCTTTTCATTCAGTCAGTAGCTTCAAACATTTCTGGTATATGAATAACATGATGTTTTTCAATGGCAAAAATCAATGAATATTGTAAATGCACAAACAGTAATTTCTCCGCATTGCAAGGTGCAATTCTGACATTTTTTGCTTTTTCCTGCTCCTCTTAGCATGATAAAGAAGATTCAAAGAGAGTGAGATGCCAGCTCCTTTCATTCAGTCAGTAGCTTCAAACATTTCTGGACGTTTTTCAATGGCAAAAATCAATGAATATTGTAAATGCACAAACAGTAATTTCTCCATATTGCAAGGTGCAATTCTGAAATTTTTTGCTTTTTCCTGCTCCTCTTAGCATGATAAAGAAGATTCAAAGAAAGTGAGATGCCAGCTCTTTTCATTCAGTCAGTAGCTTCAAACATTTCTGGTATATGAATAACATGATGTTTTTCAATGGCAAAAATCAATGAATATTGTAAATGCACAAACAGTAATTTCTCCGCATTGCAAGGTGCAATTCTGAAATTTTTTGCTTTTTCCTGCTCCTCTTAGCATGATAAAGAAGATTCAAAGAGAGTGAGATGCCAGCTCCTTTCATTCAGTCAGTAGCTTCAAACATTTCTGGACATTTTTCAATGGCAAAAATCAATGAATATTGTAAATGCACAAACAGTAATTTCTCCACATTGCAAGGTGCAATTCTGAAATTTTTTGCTTTTTCCTGCTCCTCTTAGCATGATAAAGACGATTCAAAGAGAGTGAGATGCCAGCTCTTTTCATTCAGTCAGTAGCTTCAAACATTTCTGGTATATGAATAACATGATGTTTTTCAATGGCAAAAATCAATGAATATTGTAAATGCACAAACAGTAATTTCTCCGCATTGCAAGTTGCAATTCTGAAATTTTTTGCTTTTTCCTGCTCCTCTTAGCATGATAAAGAAGATTCAAAGAGAGTGAGATGCCAGCTCCTTTCATTCAGTCAGTAGCTTCAAACATTTCTGGACGTTTTTCAATGGCAAAAATCAATGAATATTGTAAATGCACAAACAGTAATTTCTCCACATTGCAAGGTGCAATTCTGAAATTTTTTGCTTTTTCCTGCTCCTCTTAGCATGATAAAGAAGATTCAAAGAGAGTGAGATGCCAGCTCTTTTCATTCAGTCAGTAGCTTCAAACATTTCTGGTATATGAATAACATGATGTTTTTCAATGGCAAAAATCAATGAATATTGTAAATGCACAAACAGTAATTTCTCCGCATTGCAAGGTGCAATTCTGAAATTTTTTGCTTTTTCCTGCTCCTCTTAGCATGATAAAGAAGATTCAAAGAGAGTGAGATGCCAGCTCCTTTCATTCAGTCAGTAGCTTCAAACATTTCTGGACTTTTTTCAATGGCAAAAATCAATGAATATTGTAAATGCACAAACAGTAATTTCTCCGCATTGCAAGATGCAATTCTGAAATTTTTTGCTTTTTCCTGCTCCTCTTAGCATGATAAAGAAGATTCAAAGAGAGTGAGATGCGAGCTCCTTTCATTCAGTCAGTAGCTTCAAACATTTCTGGACGTTTTTCAATGGCAAAAATCAATGAATATTGTAAATGCACAAACAGTAATTTCTCCACATTGCAAGGTGCAATTCTGAAATTTTTTGCTTTTTCCTGCTCCTCTTAGCATGATAAAGACGATTCAAAGAGAGTGAGATGCCAGCTCTTTTCATTCAGTCAGTAGCTTCAAACATTTCTGGTATATGAATAACATGATGTTTTTTAATGGCAAAAATCAATGAATATTGTAAATGCACAAACAGTAATTTCTCCGCATTGCAAGGTGCAATTTGAAATTTTTTGCTTTTTCCTGCTCCTCTTAGCATGATAAAGAAGATTCAAAGAGAGTGAGATGCCAGCTCCTTTCATTCAGTCAGTAGCTTCAAACATTTCTGGACGTTTTTCAATGGCAAAAATCAATGAATATTGTAAATGCACAAACAGTAATTTCTCCACATTGCAAGGTGCAATTCTGAAATTTTTTGCTTTTTCCTGCTCCTCTTAGCATGATAAAGAAGATTCAAAGAGAGTGAGATGCCAGCTCTTTTCATTCAGTCAGTAGCTTCAAACATTTCTGGTATATGAATGACATGATGTTTTTCAATGGCAAAAATCAATGAATATTGTAAATGCACAAACAGTAATTTCTCCGCATTGCAAGTTGCAATTCTGAAATTTTTTGCTTTTTCCTGCTCCTCTTAGCATGATAAAGAAGATTCAAAGAGAGTGAGATGCCAGCTCCTTTCATTCAGTCAGTAGCTTCAAACATTTCTGGACGTTTTTCAATGGCAAAAATCAATGAATATTGTAAATGCACAAACAGTAATTTCTCCACATTGCAAGGTGCAATTCTGAAATTTTTTGCTTTTTCCTGCTCCTCTTAGCATGATAAAGAAGATTCAAAGAAAGTGAGATGCCAGCTCTTTTCATTCAGTCAGTAGCTTCAAACATTTCTGGTATATGAATAACATGATGTTTTTCAATGGCAAAAATCAATGAATATTGTAAATGCACAAACAGTAATTTCTCCGCATTGCAAGGTGCAATTCTGAAATTTTTTGCTTTTTCCTGCTCATCTTAGCATGATAAAGAAGATTCAAAGAGAGTGAGATGCCAGCTCTTTTCCTTCAGTCAGTAGCGTCAAACATTTCTGGTATATGAATAACATGATGTTTTTCAATGGCAAAAATCAATGAATATTGTAAATGCACAAACAGTAATTTCTCCGCATTGCAAGGTGCAATTCTGACATTTTTTGCTTTTTCCTGCTCCTCTTAGCATGATAAAGAAGATTCAAAGAGAGTGAGATGCCAGCTCCTTTCATTCAGTCAGTAGCTTCAAACATTTCTGGACGTTTTTCAATGGCAAAAATCAATGAATATTGTAAATGCACAAACAGTAATTTCTCCACATTGCAAGGTGCAATTCTGAAATTTTTTTTTTTTCCTGATCCTCTTAGCATGATAAAGAAGATTCAAAGAGAGTGAGATGCCAGGTCTTTTCATTCAGTCAGTAGCTTCAAACATTTCTGGTATATGAATAAAATGATGTTTTTCAATGGCAAAAATCAATGAATATTGTAAATGCACAAAAAGTAATTTCTCCGCACTGCAAGGTGCAATTCTGAAATTTTTTGCTTTTTCCAGCTCCTCTTAGCATGATAAAGAAGATTCAAAGAGAGTGAGATGCCAGCTCCTTTCATTCAGTCAGTAGCTTCAAACATTTCTGGACGTTTTTCAAAGGCAAAAATCAATGAATATTGTAAATGCACAAACAGTAATTTCTCCACATTGCAAGGTGCAATTCTGAAATTTTTTGCTTTTTCCTGCTCCTCTTAGCATGATAAAGAAGATTCAAAGAGAGTGAGATGCCAGCTCTTTTCATTCAGTCAGTAGCTTCAAACATTTCTGGTATATGAATAACATGATGTTTTAAAATGGCAAAAATCAATGAATATTGTAAATGCACAAAGAGTAATTTCTCCGCATTGCAAGGTGCAATTCTGAAATTTTTTGCTTTTTCCTGCTCCTCTTAGCATGATAAAGAAGATTCAAAGAGAGTGAGATGCCAGCTCCTTTCATTCAGTCAGTAGCTTCAAACATTTCTGGACGTTTTTCAATGGCAAAAATCAATGAATATTGTAAATGCACAAACAGTAATTTCTCCACATTGCAAGGTGCAATTCTGAAATTTTTTGCTTTTTCCTGCTCTTCTTAGCATGATAAGGAAGATTCAAAGAGAGTGAGATGCCAGCTCTTTTCATTCAGTCAGTAGCTTCAAACATTTCTGGTATATGAATGACATGATGTTTTTCAATGGCAAAAATCAATGAATATTGTAAATGCACAAACAGTAATTTCTCCGCATTGCAAGTTGCAATTCTGAAATTTTTTGCTTTTTCCTGCTCCTCTTAGCATGATAAAGAAGATTCAAAGAGAGTGAGATGCCAGCTCCTTTCATTCAGTCAGTAGCTTCAAACATTTCTGGACGTTTTTCAATGGCAAAAATCAATGAATATTGTAAATGCACAAACAGTAATTTCTCCACATTGCAAGGTGCAATTCTGAAATTTTTTGCTTTTTCCTGCTCCTCTTAGCATGATAAAGAAGATTCAAAGAAAGTGAGATGCCAGCTCTTTTCATTCAGTCAGTAGCTTCAAACATTTCTGGTATATGAATAACATGATGTTTTTCAATGGCAAAAATCAATGAATATTGTAAATGCACAAACAGTAATTTCTCCGCATTGCAAGGTGCAATTCTGAAATTTTTTGCTTTTTCCTGCTCCTCTTAGCATGATAAAGAAGATTCAAAGAGAGTGAGATGCCAGCTCTTTTCCTTCAGTCAGTAGCTTCAAACATTTCTGGTATATGAATAACATGATGTTTTTCAATGGCAAAAATCAATGAATATTGTAAATGCACAAACAGTAATTTCTCCGCATTGCAAGGTGCAATTCTGACATTTTTTGCTTTTTCCTGCTCCTCTTAGCATGATAAAGAAGATTCAAAGAGAGTGAGATGCCAGCTCCTTTCATTCAGTCAGTAGCTTCAAACATTTCTGGACGTTTTTCAATGGCAAAAATCAATGAATATTGTAAATGCACAAACAGTAATTTCTCCACATTGCAAGGTGCAATTCTGAAATTTTTTTTTTTTCCTGATCCTCTTAGCATGATAAAGAAGATTCAAAGAGAGTGAGATGCCAGGTCTTTTCATTCAGTCAGTAGCTTCAAACATTTCTGGTATATGAATAAAATGATGTTTTTCAATGGCAAAAATCAATGAATATTGTAAATGCACAAAAAGTAATTTCTCCGCACTGCAAGGTGCAATTCTGAAATTTTTTGCTTTTTCCAGCTCCTCTTAGCATGATAAAGAAGATTCAAAGAGAGTGAGATGCCAGCTCCTTTCATTCAGTCAGTAGCTTCAAACATTTCTGGACGTTTTTCAAAGGCAAAAATCAATGAATATTGTAAATGCACAAACAGTAATTTCTCCACATTGCAAGGTGCAATTCTGAAATTTTTTGCTTTTTCCTGCTCCTCTTAGCATGATAAAGAAGATTCAAAGAGAGTGAGATGCCAGCTCTTTTCATTCAGTCAGTAGCTTCAAACATTTCTGGTATATGAATAACATGATGTTTTAAAATGGCAAAAATCAATGAATATTGTAAATGCACAAAGAGTAATTTCTCCGCATTGCAAGGTGCAATTCTGAAATTTTTTGCTTTTTCCTGCTCCTCTTAGCATGATAAAGAAGATTCAAAGAGAGTGAGATGCCAGCTCCTTTCATTCAGTCAGTAGCTTCAAACATTTCTGGACGTTTTTCAATGGCAAAAATCAATGAATATTGTAAATGCACAAACAGTAATTTCTCCACATTGCAAGGTGCAATTCTGAAATTTTTTGCTTTTTCCTGCTCTTCTTAGCATGATAAGGAAGATTCAAAGAGAGTGAGATGCCAGCTCTTTTCATTCAGTCAGTAGCTTCAAACATTTCTGGTATATGAATAACATGATGTTTTTCAATGGCAAAAATCAATGAATATTGTAAATGCACAAACAGTAATTTCTCCGCATTGCAAGATGCAATTCTGAAATTTTTTGCTTTTTCCTGCTCCTCTTAGCATGATAAAGAAGATTCAAAGAGAGTGAGATGCGAGCTCCTTTCATTCAGTCAGTAGCTTCAAACATTTCTGGACGTTTTTCAATGGCAAAAATCAATGAATATTGTAAATGCACAAACAGTAATTTCTCCACATTGCAAGGTGCAATACTGAAATTTTTTGCTTTTTCCTGCTCCTCTTAGCATGATAAAGACGATTCAAAGAGAGTGAGATGCCAGCTCTTTTCATTCAGTCAGTAGCTTCAAACATTTCTGGTATATGAATAACATGATGTTTTTTAATGGCAAAAATCAATGAATATTGTAAATGCACAAACAGTAATTTCTCCGCATTGCAAGGTGCAATTTGAAATTTTTTGCTTTTTCCTGCTCCTCTTAGCATGATAAAGAAGATTCAAAGAGAGTGAGATGCCAGCTCCTTTCATTCAGTCAGTAGCTTCAAACATTTCTGGACGTTTTTCAATGGCAAAAGTCAATGAATATTGTAAATGCACAAACAGTAATTTCTCCACATTGCAAGGTGCAATTCTGAAATTTTTTGCTTTTTCCTGCTCCTCTTAGCATGATAAAGAAGATTCAAAGAGAGTGAGATGCCAGCTCTTTTCATTCAGTCAGTAGCTTCAAACATTTCTGGTATATGAATAACATGATGTTTTTCAATGGCAAAAATCAATGAATATTGTAAATGCACAAACAGTAATTTCTCCGCATTGCAAGGTGCAATTCTGACATTTTTTGCTTTTTCCTGCTCCTCTTAGCATGATAAAGAAGATTCAAAGAGAGTGAGATGCCAGCTCCTTTCATTCAGTCAGTAGCTTCAAACATTTCTGGACGTTTTTCAATGGCAAAAATCAATGAATATTGTAAATGCACAAACAGTAATTTCTCCACATTGCAAGGTGCAATTCTGAAATTTTTTGCTTTTTCCTGCTCCTCTTAGCATGATAAAGAAGATTCAAAGAGAGTGAGATGCCAGCTCTTTTCATTCAGTCAGTAACTTCAAACATTTCTGGTATATGAATGACATGATGTTTTTCAATGGCAAAAATCAATGAATATTGTAAATGCACAAACAGTAATTTCTCCGCATTGCAAGGTGCAATTCTGAAATTTTTTGCTTTTTCCTGCTCCTCTTAGCATGATAAAGAAGATTCAAAGAGAGTGAGATGCCAGCTCCTTTCATTCAGTCAGTAGCTTCAAACATTTCTGGACGTTTTTCAATGGCAAAAATCAATGAATATTGTAAATGCACAAACAGTAATTTCTCCACATTGCAAGGTGCAATTCTGAAATTTTTTGCTTTTTCCTGCTCCTCTTAGCATGATAAAGAAGATTCAAAGAGAGTGAGATGCCAGCTCTTTTCATTCAGTCAGTAACTTCAAACATTTCTGGTATATGAATGACATGATGTTTTTCAATGGCAAAAATCAATGAATATTGTAAATGCACAAACAGTAATTTCTCCGCATTGCAAGGTGCAATTCTGAAATTTTTTGCTTTTTCCTGCTCCTCTTAGCATGATAAAGAAGATTCAAAGAGAGTGAGATGCCAGCTCCTTTCATTCAGTCAGTAGCTTCAAACATTTCTGGACGTTTTTCAATGGCAAAAATCAATGAATATTGTAAATGCACAAACAGTAATTTCTCCACATTGCAAGGTGCAATTCTGAAATTATTTGCTTTTTCCTGCTCCTCTTAGCATGATAAAGACGATTCAAAGAGAGTGAGATGCCAGCTCTTTTCATTCAGTCAGTAGCTTCAAACATTTCTGGTATATGAATAACATGATGTTTTTTAATGGCAAAAATCAATGAATATTGTAAATGCACAAACAGTAATTTCTCCGCATTGCAAGGTGCAATTTGAAATTTTTTGCTTTTTCCTGCTCCTCTTAGCATGATAAAGAAGATTCAAAGAGAGTGAGATGCCAGCTCCTTTCATTCAGTCAGTAGCTTCAAACATTTCTGGACGTTTTTCAATGGCAAAAATCAATGAATATTGTAAATGCACAAACAGTAATTTCTCCACATTGCAAGGTGCAATTCTGAAATTTTTTGCTTTTTCCTGCTCCTCTTAGCATGATAAAGAAGATTCAAAGAGAGTGAGATGCCAGCTCTTTTCATTCAGTCAGTAGCTTCAAACATTTCTGGTATATGAATAACATGATGTTTTTCAATGGCAAAAATCAATGAATATTGTAAATGCACAAACAGTAATTTCTCCGCATTGCAAGGTGCAATTCTGACATTTTTTGCTTTTTCCTGCTCCTCTTAGCATGATAAAGAAGATTCAAAGAGAGTGAGATGCCAGCTCCTTTCATTCAGTCAGTAGCTTCAAACATTTCTGGACGTTTTTCAATGGCAAAAATCAATGAATATTGTAAATGCACAAACAGTAATTTCTCCACATTGCAAGGTGCAATTCTGAAATTTTTTGCTTTTTCCTGCTCCTCTTAGCATGATAAAGAAGATTCAAAGAGAGTGAGATGCCAGCTCTTTTCATTCAGTCAGTAACTTCAAACATTTCTGGTATATGAATGACATGATGTTTTTCAATGGCAAAAATCAATGAATATTGTAAATGCACAAACAGTAATTTCTCCGCATTGCAAGGTGCAATTCTGAAATTTTTTGCTTTTTCCTGCTCCTCTTAGCATGATAAAGAAGATTCAAAGAGAGTGAGATGCCAGCTCCTTTCATTCAGTCAGTAGCTTCAAACATTTCTGGACGTTTTTCATTGGCAAAAATCAATGAATATTGTAAATGCACAAACAGTAATTTCTCCACATTGCAAGGTGCAATTCTGAAATTTTTTGCTTTTTCCTGCTCCTCTTAGCATGATAAAGAAGATTCAAAGAGAGTGAGATGCCAGCTCTTTTCATTCAGTCAGTAACTTCAAACATTTCTGGTATATGAATGACATGATGTTTTTCAATGGCAAAAATCAATGAATATTGTAAATGCACAAACAGTAATTTCTCCGCATTGCAAGGTGCAATTCTGAAATTTTTTGTTTTTTCCTGCTCCTCTTAGCATGATAAAGAAGATTCAAATAGAGTGAGATGCCAGCTCCTTTCATTCAGTCAGTAGCTTCAAACATTTCTGGACGTTTTTCAATGGCAAAAATCAATGAATATTGTAAATGCACAAACAGTAATTTCTCCACATTGCAAGGTGCAATTCTGAAATTTTTTGCTTTTTCCTGCTCCTCTTAGCATGATAAAGAAGATTCAAAGAAAGTGAGATGCCAGCTCTTTTCATTCAGTCAGTAGCTTCAAACATTTCTGGTATATGAATAACATGATGTTTTTCAATGGCAAAAATCAATGAATATTGTAAATGCACAAACAGTAATTTCTCCGCATTGCAAGGTGCAATTCTGAAATTTTTTGCTTTTTCCTGCTCCTCTTAGCATGATAAAGAAGATTCAAAGAGAGTGAGATGCCAGCTCTTTTCCTTCAGTCAGTAGCTTCAAACATTTCTGGTATATGAATAACATGATGTTTTTCAATGGCAAAAATCAATGAATATTGTAAATTCACAAACAGTAATTTCTCCGCATTGCAAGGTGCAATTCTGACATTTTTTGCTTTTTCCTGCTCCTCTTAGCATGATAAAGAAGATTCAAAGAGAGTGAGATGCCAGCTCCTTTCATTCAGTCAGTAGCTTCAAACATTTCTGGACGTTTTTCAATGGCAAAAATCAATGAATATTGTAAATGCACAAACAGTAATTTCTCCACATTGCAAGGTGTAATTCTGAAATTTTTTGCTTTTTCCTGCTCTTCTTAGCATGATAAGGAAGATTCAAAGAGAGTGAGATGCCAGCTCTTTTCATTCAGTCAGTAGCTTCAAACATTTCTGGTATATGAATAACATGATGTTTTTCAATGGCAAAAATCAATGAATATTGTAAATGCACAAACAGTAATTTCTCCGCATTGCAAGATGCAATTCTGAAATTTTTTGCTTTTTCCTGCTCCTCTTAGCATGATAAAGAAGATTCAAAGAGAGTGAGATGCGAGCTCCTTTCATTCAGTCAGTAGCTTCAAACATTTCTGGACGTTTTTCAATGGCAAAAATCAATGAATATTGTAAATGCACAAACAGTAATTTCTCCACATTGCAAGGTGCAATACTGAAATTTTTTGCTTTTTCCTGCTCCTCTTAGCATGATAAAGACGATTCAAAGAGAGTGAGATGCCAGCTCTTCTCATTCAGTCAGTAGCTTCAAACATTTCTGGTATATGAATAACATGATGTTTTTTTAATGGCAAAAATCAATGAATATTGTAAATGCACAAACAGTAATTTCTCCGCATTGCAAGGTGCAATTTGAAATTTTTTGCTTTTTCCTGCTCCTCTTAGCATGATAAAGAAGATTCAAAGAGAGTGAGATGCCAGCTCCTTTCATTCAGTCAGTAGCTTCAAACATTTCTGGACGTTTTTCAATGGCAAAAATCAATGAATATTGTAAATGCACAAACAGTAATTTCTCCACATTGCAAGGTGCAATTCTGAAATTTTTTGCTTTTTCCTGCTCCTCTTAGCATGATAAAGAAGATTCAAAGAGAGTGAGATGCCAGCTCTTTTCATTCAGTCAGTAGCTTCAAACATTTCTGGTATATGAATAACATGATGTTTTTCAATGGCAAAAATCAATGAATATTGTAAATGCACAAACAGTAATTTCTCCGCATTGCAAGGTGCAATTCTGACATTTTTTGCTTTTTCCTGCTCCTCTTAGCATGATAAAGAAGATTCAAAGAGAGTGAGATGCCAGCTCCTTTCATTCAGTCAGTAGCTTCAAACATTTCTGGACGTTTTTCAATGGCAAAAATCAATGAATATTGTAAATGCACAAACAGTAATTTCTCCACATTGCAAGGTGCAATTCTGAAATTTTTTGCTTTTTCCTGCTCCTCTTAGCATGATAAAGAAGATTCAAAGAGAGTGAGATGCCAGCTCTTTTCATTCAGTCAGTAACTTCAAACATTTCTGGTATATGAATGACATGATGTTTTTCAATGGCAAAAATCAATGAATATTGTAAATGCACAAACAGTAATTTCTCCGCATTGCAAGGTGCAATTCTGAAATTTTTTGCTTTTTCCTGCTCCTCTTAGCATGATAAAGAAGATTCAAAGAGAGTGAGATGCCAGCTCCTTTCATTCAGTCAGTAGCTTCAAACATTTCTGGACGTTTTTCAATGGCAAAAATCAATGAATATTGTAAATGCACAAACAGTAATTTCTCCACATTGCAAGGTGCAATTCAGAAATTTTTTGCTTTTTCCTGCTCCTCTTAGCATGATAAAGAAGATTCAAAGAGAGTGAGATGCCAGCTCTTTTCATTCAGTCAGTAACTTCAAACATTTCTGGTATATGAATGACATGATGTTTTTCAATGGCAAAAATCAATGAATATTGTAAATGCACAAACAGTAATTTCTCCGCATTGCAAGGTGCAATTCTGAAATTTTTTGCTTTTTCCTGCTCCTCTTAGCATGATAAAGAAGATTCAAAGAGAGTGAGATGCCAGCTCCTTTCATTCAGTCAGTAGCTTCAAACATTTCTGGACGTTTTTCAATGGCAAAAATCAATAAATATTGTAAATGCACAAACAGTAATTTCTCCACATTGCAAGGTGCAATTCTGAAATTTTTTGCTTTTTCCTGCTCCTCTTAGCATGATAAAGACGATTCAAAGAGAGTGAGATGCCAGCTCTTTTCATTCAGTCAGTAGCTTCAAACATTTCTGGTATATGAATAACATGATGTTTTTTAATGGCAAAAATCAATGAATATTGTAAATGCACAAACAGTAATTTCTCCGCATTGCAAGGTGCAATTTGAAATTTTTTGCTTTTTCCTGCTCCTCTTAGCATGATAAAGAAGATTCAAAGAGAGTGAGATGCCAGCTCCTTTCATTCAGTCAGTAGCTTCAAACATTTCTGGACGTTTTTCAATGGCAAAAATCAATGAATATTGTAAATGCACAAACAGTAATTTCTCCACATTGCAAGGTGCAATTCTGAAATTTTTTGCTTTTTCCTGCTCCTCTTAGCATGATAAAGAAGATTCAAAGAGAGTGAGATGCCAGCTCTTTTCATTCTGTCAGTAGCTTCAAACATTTCTGGTATATGAATAACATGATGTTTTTCAATGGCAAAAATCAATGAATATTGTAAATGCACAAACAGTAATTTCTCCGCATTGCAAGGTGCAATTCTGACATTTTTTGCTTTTTCCTGCTCCTCTTAGCATGATAAAGATGATTCAAAGAGAGTGAGATGCCAGCTCCTTTCATTCAGTCAGTAGCTTCAAACATTTCTGGACGTTTTTCAATGGCAAAAATCAATAAATATTGTAAATGCACAAACAGTAATTTCTCCACATTGCAAGGTGCAATTCTGAAATTTTTTGCTTTTTCCTGCTCCTCTTAGCATGATAAAGACGATTCAAAGAGAGTGAGATGCCAGCTCTTTTCATTCAGTCAGTAGCTTCAAACATTTCTGGTATATGAATAACATGATGTTTTTTAATGGCAAAAATCAATGAATATTGTAAATGCACAAACAGTAATTTCTCCGCATTGCAAGGTGCAATTTGAAATTTTTTGCTTTTTCCTGCTCCTCTTAGCATGATAAAGAAGATTCAAAGAGAGTGAGATGCCAGCTCCTTTCATTCAGTCAGTAGCTTCAAACATTTCTGGACGTTTTTCAATGGCAAAAATCAATGAATATTGTAAATGCACAAACAGTAATTTCTCCACATTGCAAGGTGCAATTCTGAAATTTTTTGCTTTTTCCTGCTCCTCTTAGCATGATAAAGAAGATTCAAAGAGAGTGAGATGCCAGCTCTTTTCATTCTGTCAGTAGCTTCAAACATTTCTGGTATATGAATAACATGATGTTTTTCAATGGCAAAAATCAATGAATATTGTAAATGCACAAACAGTAATTTCTCCGCATTGCAAGGTGCAATTCTGACATTTTTTGCTTTTTCCTGCTCCTCTTAGCATGATAAAGAAGATTCAAAGAGAGTGTGATGCCAGCTCCTTTCATTCAGTCAGTAGCTTCAAACATTTCTGGACGTTTTTCAATGGCAAAAATCAATGAATATTGTAAATGCACAAACAGTAATTTCTCCACATTGAAAGGTGCAATTCTGAAATTTTTTGCTTTTTCCTGCTCCTCTTAGCATGATAAAGAAGATTCAAAGAGAGTGAGATGCCAGCTCTTTTCATTCAGTCAGTAACTTCAAACATTTCTGGTATATGAATGACATGATGTTTTTCAATGGCAAAAATCAATGAATATTGTAAATGCACAAACAGTAATTTCTCCGCATTGCAAGGTGCAATTCTGAAATTTTTTGCTTTTTCCTGCTCCTCTTAGCATGATAAAGAAGATTCAAAGAGAGTGAGATGCCAGCTCCTTTCATTCAGTCAGTAGCTTCAAACATTTCTGGACGTTTTTCAATGGCAAAAATCAATGAATATTGTAAATGCACAAACAGTAATTTCTCCACATTGCAAGGTGCAATTCTGAAATTTTTTGCTTTTTCCTGCTCCTCTTAGCATGATAAAGAAGATTCAAAGAAAGTGAGATGCCAGCTCTTTTCATTCAGTCAGTAGCTTCAAACATTTCTGGTATATGAATAACATGATGTTTTTCAATGGCAAAAATCAATGAATATTGTAAATGCACAAACAGTAATTTCTCCGCATTGCAAGGTGCAATTCTGAAATTTTTTGCTTTTTCCTGCTCCTCTTAGCATGATAAAGAAGATTCAAAGAGAGTGAGATGCCAGCTCTTTTCCTTCAGTCAGTAGCTTCAAACATTTCTGGTATATGAATAACATGATGTTTTTCAATGGCAAAAATCAATGAATATTGTAAATGCACAAACAGTAATTTCTCCGCATTGCAAGGTGCAATTCTGACATTTTTTGCTTTTTCCTGCTCCTCTTAGCATGATAAAGAAGATTCAAAGAGAGTGAGATGCCAGCTACTTTCATTCAGTCAGTAGCTTCAAACATTTCTGGACGTTTTTCAATGGCAAAAATCAATGAATATTGTAAATGCACAAACAGTAATTTCTCCACATTGCAAGGTGCAATTCTGAAATTTTTTTTTTTTCCTGATCCTCTTAGCATGATAAAGAAGATTCAAAGAGAGTGAGATGCCAGCTCTTTTCCTTCAGTCAGTAGCTTCAAACATTTCTGGTATATGAGTAAAATGATGTTTTTCAATGGCAAAAATCAATGAATATTGTAAATGCACAAAAAGTAATTTCTCCGCACTGCAAGGTGCAATTCTGAAATTTTTTGCTTTTTCCAGCTCCTCTTAGCATGATAAAGAAGATTCAAAGAGAGTGAGATGCCAGCTCCTTTCATTCAGTCAGTAGCTTCAAACATTTCTGGACGTTTTTCAAAGGCAAAAATCAATGAATATTGTAAATGCACAAACAGTAATTTCTCCACATTGCAAGGTGCAATTCTGAAATTTTTTGCTTTTTCCTGCTCCTCTTAGCATGATAAAGAAGATTCAAAGAGAGTGAGATGCCAGCTCTTTTCATTCAGTCAGTAGCTTCAAACATTTCTGGTATATGAATAACATGATGTTTTAAAATGGCAAAAATCAATGAATATTGTAAATGCACAAAGAGTAATTTCTCCGCATTGCAAGGTGCAATTCTGAAATTTTTTGCTTTTTCCTGCTCCTCTTAGCATGATAAAGAAGATTCAAAGAGAGTGAGATGCCAGCTCCTTTCATTCAGTCAGTAGCTTCAAACATTTCTGGACTTTTTTCAATGGCAAAAATCAATGAATATTGTAAATGCACAAACAGTAATTTCTCCACATTGCAAGGTGCAATTCGGAAATTTTTTGCTTTTTCCTGCTCCTCTTAGCATGATAAAGAAGATTCAAAGAGTGTGAGATGACAGCTCTTTTCATTCAGTCAGTAGCTTCAAACATTTCTGGTATATGAATAACATGATGTTTTTCAATGGCAAAAATCAATGAATATTGTAAATGCACAAACAGTAATTTCTCCGCATTGCAAGGTGCAATTCTGAAATTTTTTGCTTTTTCCTGCTCCTCTTAGCATGATAAAGAAGATTCAAAGAGAGTGAGATGCCAGCTCCTTTCATTCAGTTAGTAGCTTCAAACATTTCTGGACTTTTTTCAATGGCAAAAATCAATGAATATTGTAAATGCACAAACAGTAATTTCTCCACATTGCAAGGTGCAATTCTGAAATTTTTTGCTTTTTCCTGCTCCTCTTAGCATGATAAAGAAGATTCAAAGAGAGTGAGATGACAGCTCTTTTCATTCAGTCAGTAGCTTCAAACATTTCTGGTATATGAATAACATGATGTTTTTCAATGGCAAAAATCAATGAATATTGTAAATGCACAAACAGTAATTTCTCCGCATTGCAAGGTGCAATTCTGAAATTTTTTGCTTTTTCCTGCTCCTCTTAGCATGATAAAGAAGATTCAAAGAGAGTGAGATGCCAGCTCCTTTCATTCAGTCAGTAGCTTCAAACATTTCTGGACGTTTTTCAATGGCAAAAATCAATGAATATTGTAAATGCACAAACAGTAATTTCTCCACATTGCAAGGTGCAATTCTGAAATTTTTTGCTTTTAACTGCTCCTCTTAACATGATAAAGACGATTCAAAGAGAGTGAGATGCCAGCTCTTTTCATTCAGTCAGTAGCTTCAAACATTTCTGGTATATGAATAACATGATGTTTTTCAATGGCAAAAATCAATGAATATTGTAAATGCACAAACAGTAATTTCTCCACATTGCAAGGTGCAATTCTGAAATTTTTTGCTTTTTCCTGCTCCTCTTAGCATGATAAAGAAGATTCAAAGAGAGTGAGATGCCAGCTCCTTTCATTCAGTCAGTAGCCTCAAACATTTCTGGACGTTTTTCAATGGCAAAAATCAATGAATATTGTAAATGCACAAACAGTAATTTCTCCACATTGCAAGGTGCAATTCTGAAATTTTTTGCTTTTTCCTGCTCCTCTTAGCATGATAAAGAAGATTCAATGAGAGTGAGATGCCAGCTCTTTTCATTCAGTCAGTAGCTTCAAACATTTCTGGTATATGAATAACATGATGTTTTTCAATGGCAAAAATCAATGAATATTGTAAATGCACAAACTGTAATTTCTCCGCATTGCTAGGTGCAATTCTGAATTTTTTTGCTTTTTCCTGCTCCTCTTAGCATGATAAAGAAGATTCAAAGAGAGTGAGATGCCAGCTCCTTTCATTCAGTCAGTAGCTTCAAACATTTCTGGACGTTTTTCAATGGCAAAAATCAATGAATATTGTAAATGCACAAACAGTAATTTCTCCACATTGCAAGGTGCAATTCTGAAATTTTTTGCTTTTTCCTGCTCCTCTTAGCATGATAAAGAAGATTCAAAGAGAGTGAGATGCCAGCTCTTTTCATTCAGTCAGTAGCTTCAAACATTTCTGGTATATGAATAACATGATGTTTTTCAATGGCAAAAATCAATGAATATTGTAAATGCACAAACAGTAATTTCTCCGCATTGCAAGGTGCAATTCTGAAATTTTTTGCTTTTTCCTGCTTCTCTTAGCATGATAAAGAAGATTCAAAGAGAGTGAGATGCCAGCTCCTTTCATTCAGTCAGTAGCTTCAAACATTTCTGGACTTTTTTCAATGGCAAAAATCAATGAATATTGTAAATGCACAAACAGTAATTTCTCCACATTGCAAGGTGCAATTCGGAAATTTTTTGATTTTTCCTGCTCCTCTTAGCATGATAAAGAAGGTTCAAAGAGAGTGAGATGCCAGCTCTTTTCATTCAGTCAGTAGCTTCAAACATTTCTGGTATATGAATAACATGATGTTTTTCAAAGGCAAAAATCAATGAATATTGTAAATGCACAAACAGTAATTTCTCCACATTGCAAGGTGCAATTCTGAAATTTTTTGCTTTTTCCTGCTCCTCTTAGCATGATAAAGACGATTCAAAGAGAGTGAGATGCCAGCTCTTTTCATTCAGTCAGTAGCTTCAAACATTTCTGGTATATGAATAACATGATGTTTTTCAATGGCAAAAATCAATGAATATTGTAAATGCACAAACAGTAATTTCTCCGCATTGCAAGGTGCAATTCTGAAATTTTTTGCTTTTTCCTGCTCCTCTTAGCATGATAAAGAAGATTCAAAGAGAGTGAGATGCCAGCTCCTTTCATTTAGTCAGTAGCTTCAAACATTTCTGGACGTTTTTCAATGGCAAAAATCAATGAATATTGTAAATGCACAAACAGTAATTTCTCCACATTGCAAGGTGCAATTCTGAAATTTTTTTTTTTTCCTGATCCTCTTAGCATGATAAAGAAGATTCAAAGAGAGTGAGATGCCAGCTCTTTTCCTTCAGTCAGTAGCTTCAAACATTTCTGGTATATGAGTAAAATGATGTTTTTCAATGGCAAAAATCAATGAATATTGTAAATGCACAAAAAGTAATTTCTCCGCACTGCAAGGTGCAATTCTGAAATTTTTTGCTTTTTCCAGCTCCTCTTAGCATGATAAAGAAGATTCAAAGAGAGTGAGATGCCAGCTCCTTTCATTCAGTCAGTAGCTTCAAACATTTCTGGACGTTTTTCAAAGGCAAAAATCAATGAATATTGTAAATGCACAAACAGTAATTTCTCCACATTGCAAGGTGCAATTCTGAAATTTTTTGCTTTTTCCTGCTCCTCTTAGCATGATAAAGAAGATTCAAAGAGAGTGAGATGCCAGCTCTTTTCATTCAGTCAGTAGCTTCTAACATTTCTGGTATATGAATAACAAGATGTTTTAAAATGGCAAAAATCAATGAATATTGTAAATGCACAAAGAGTAATTTCTCCGCATTGCAAGGTGCAATTCTGAAATTTTTTGCTTTTTCCTGCTCCTCTTAGCATGATAAAGAAGATTCAAAGAGAGTGAGATGCCAGCTCCTTTCATTCAGTCAGTAGCTTCAAACATTTCTGGACTTTTTTCAATGGCAAAAATCAATGAATATTGTAAATGCACAAACAGTAATTTCTCCACATTGCAAGGTGCAATTCGGAAATTTTTTGCTTTTTCCTGCTCCTCTTAGCATGATAAAGAAGATTCAAAGAGTGTGAGATGACAGCTCTTTTCATTCAGTCAGTAGCTTCAAACATTTCTGGTATATGAATAACATGATGTTTTTCAATGGCAAAAATCAATGAATATTGTAAATGCACAAACAGTAATTTCTCCGCATTGCAAGGTGCAATTCTGAAATTTTTTGCTTTTTCCTGCTCCTCTTAGCATGATAAAGAAGATTCAAAGAGAGTGAGATGCCAGCTCCTTTCATTCAGTTAGTAGCTTCAAACATTTCTGGACTTTTTTCAATGGCAAAAATCAATGAATATTGTAAATGCACAAACAGTAATTTCTCCACATTGCAAGGTGCAATTCTGAAATTTTTTGCTTTTTCCTGCTCCTCTTAGCATGATAAAGAAGATTCAAAGAGAGTGAGATGACAGCTCTTTTCATTCAGTCAGTAGCTTCAAACATTTCTGGTATATGAATAACATGATGTTTTTCAATGGCAAAAATCAATGAATATTGTAAATGCACAAACAGTAATTTCTCCGCATTGCAAGGTGCAATTCTGAAATTTTTTGCTTTTTCCTGCTCCTCTTAGCATGATAAAGAAGATTCAAAGAGAGTGAGATGCCAGCTCCTTTCATTCAGTCAGTAGCTTCAAACATTTCTGGACGTTTTTCAATGGCAAAAATCAATGAATATTGTAAATGCACAAACAGTAATTTCTCCACATTGCAAGGTGCAATTCTGAAATTTTTTGCTTTTAACTGCTCCTCTTAACATGATAAAGACGATTCAAAGAGAGTGAGATGCCAGCTCTTTTCATTCAGTCAGTAGCTTCAAACATTTCTGGTATATGAATAACATGATGTTTTTCAATGGCAAAAATCAATGAATATTGTAAATGCACAAACAGTAATTTCTCCACATTGCAAGGTGCAATTCTGAAATTTTTTGCTTTTTCCTGCTCCTCTTAGCATGATAAAGAAGATTCAATGGGAGTGAGATGCCAGCTCCTTTCATTCAGTCAGTAGCCTCAAACATTTCTGGACGTTTTTCAATGGCAAAAATCAATGAATATTGTAAATGCACAAACAGTAATTTCTCCACATTGCAAGGTGCAATTCTGAAATTTTTTGCTTTTTCCTGCTCCTCTTAGCATGATAAAGAAGATTCAATGAGAGTGAGATGCCAGCTCTTTTCATTCAGTCAGTAGCTTCAAACATTTCTGGTATATGAATAACATGATGTTTTTCAATGGCAAAAATCAATGAATATTGTAAATGCACAAACTGTAATTTCTCCGCATTGCTAGGTGCAATTCTGAATTTTTTTGCTTTTTCCTGCTCCTCTTAGCATGATAAAGAAGATTCAAAGAGAGTGAGATGCCAGCTCCTTTCATTCAGTCAGTAGCTTCAAACATTTCTGGACGTTTTTCAATGGCAAAAATCAATGAATATTGTAAATGCACAAACAGTAATTTCTCCACATTGCAAGGTGCAATTCTGAAATTTTTTGCTTTTTCCTGCTCCTCTTAGCATGATAAAGAAGATTCAAAGAGAGTGAGATGCCAGCTCTTTTCATTCAGTCAGTAGCTTCAAACATTTCTGGTATATGAATAACATGATGTTTTTCAATGGCAAAAATCAATGAATATTGTAAATGCACAAACAGTAATTTCTCCGCATTGCAAGGTGCAATTCTGAAATTTTTTGCTTTTTCCTGCTTCTCTTAGCATGATAAAGAAGATTCAAAGAGAGTGAGATGCCAGCTCCTTTCATTCAGTCAGTAGCTTCAAACATTTCTGGACTTTTTTCAATGGCAAAAATCAATGAATATTGTAAATGCACAAACAGTAATTTCTCCACATTGCAAGGTGCAATTCGGAAATTTTTTGATTTTTCCTGCTCCTCTTAGCATGATAAAGAAGGTTCAAAGAGAGTGAGATGCCAGCTCTTTTCATTCAGTCAGTAGCTTCAAACATTTCTGGTATATGAATAACATGATGTTTTTCAAAGGCAAAAATCAATGAATATTGTAAATGCACAAACAGTAATTTCTCCACATTGCAAGGTGCAATTCTGAAATTTTTTGCTTTTTCCTGCTCCTCTTAGCATGATAAAGACGATTCAAAGAGAGTGAGATGCCAGCTCTTTTCATTCAGTCAGTAGCTTCAAACATTTCTGGTATATGAATAACATGATGTTTTTCAATGGCAAAAATCAATGAATATTGTAAATGCACAAACAGTAATTTCTCCGCATTGCAAGGTGCAATTCTGAAATTTTTTGCTTTTTCCTGCTCCTCTTAGCATGATAAAGAAGATTCAAAGAGAGTGAGATGCCAGCTCCTTTCATTTAGTCAGTAGCTTCAAACATTTCTGGACGTTTTTCAATGGCAAAAATCAATGAATATTGTAAATGCACAAACAGTAATTTCTCCACATTGCAAGGTGCAATTCTGAAATTTTTTGCTTTTTCCTGCTCCTCTTAGCATGATAAAGAAGATTCAAAGAGAGTGAGATGCCAGCTCTTTTCATTCAGTCAGTAGCTTCAAACATTTCTGGTATATGAATAACATGATGTTTTTCAATGGCAAAAATCAATGAATATTGTAAATGCACAAACAGTAATTTCTCCACATTGCAAGGTGCAATTCTGAAATTTTTTGCTTTTTCCTGCTCCTCTTAGCATGATAAAGAAGATTCAAAGAGAGTGAGATGCAAGCTCCTTTCATTCAGTCAGTAGCTTCAAACATTTCTGGACATTTTTCAATGGCAAAAATCAATGAATATTTAAATGCACAAACAGTAATTTCTCCACATTGCAAGGTGCAATT
This sequence comes from Phyllobates terribilis, assembly GCF_046119375.1. NCBI lineage: Eukaryota > Metazoa > Chordata > Amphibia > Anura > Dendrobatidae > Phyllobates > Phyllobates terribilis. Next base: position 6,029,168 of record NW_027362813.1, read on the forward strand.
CTGAAATTTTTTGCTTTTTCCTGCTCCTCTTAGCATGATAAAGAAGATTCAAAGAGAGTGAGATGCCAGCTCTTTTCATTCAGTCAGTAGCTTCAAACATTTCTGGTATATGAATAACATGATGTTTTTCAATGGCAAAAATCAATGAATATTGTAAATGTACAAAAAGTAATTTCTCCGCATTGCAAGGTGCAATTCTGAAATTTTTTGCTTTTTCCTGCTCCTCTTAGCATGATAAAGAAGATTCAAAGAGAGTAAGATGCCAGCTCCTTTCATTCAGTCAGTAGCTTCAAACATTTCTGGACGTTTTTCAAAGGCAAAAATCAATGAATATTGTAAATGCACAAACAGTAATTTCTCCACATTGCAAGGTGCAATTCTGAAATTTTTTGTTTTTCCTGCTCCTCTTAGCATGATAAAGAAGATTCAAAGAGAGTGAGATGCCAGCTCTTTACATTCAGTCAGTAGCTTCAAACATTTCTGGTATATGAATAACATGATGTTTTTCAATGACAAAAATCAATGAATATTGTAAATGCACAAACAGTAATTTCTCCGCATTGCAAGGTGCAATTCTGAAATTTTTTGCTTTTTCCTGCTCCTCTTAGCATGATAAAGAAGATTCAAAGAGAGTGAGATGCCAGCTCCTTTCATTCAGTCAGTAGCTTCAAACATTTCTGGACGTTTTTCAATGGCAAAAATCAATGAATATTGTAAATGCACAAACAGTAATTTCTCCACATTGCAAGGTGCAATTCTGAAATTTTTTGCTTTTTCCTCCTCCTCTTAGCATGATAAAGAAGATTCAAAGAGAGTGAGATGCCAGCTCTTTTCATTCAGTCAGTAGCTTCAAACATTTCTGGTATATGAATAACATGATGTTTTTCAATGGCAAAAAACAATGAATATTGTAAATGCACAAACAGTAATTTCTCCTCATTGCAAGGTGCAATTCTGAAATTTTTTGATTTTTCCTGCTCCTCTTAGCATGATAAAGAAGATTCAAAGAGAGTGAGATGCCAGCTCCTTTAATTCAGTCAATAGCTTCAAACATTTCTGGACGTTTTTCAATGGCAAAAATCAATGAATATTGTAAATGCACAAACAGTAATTTCTCCACATTGCAAAGTGCAATTCTGAATTTTTTTGCTTTTTCCTGCTCCTCTTAGCATGATAAAGAAGATTCAAAGAGAGTGAGATGCCAGCTCTTTTCATTCAGTCAGTAGCTTCAAACATTTATGGTATATGAATAACATGATGTTTTTCAATGGCAAAAATCAATGAATATTGTAAATGCACAAACAGTAATTTCTCCACATTGCAAGGTGCAATTCTGAATTTTTTTGCTTTTTCCTGCTCCTCTTAGCATGATAAAGAAGATTCAAAGAGAGTGAGATGCCAGCTCTTTTCATTCAGTCAGTAGCTTCAAACATTTCTGGTATATGAATAACATGATGTTTTTCAATGGCAAAAATCAATGAATATTGTAAATGCACAAACAGTAATTTCTCCACATTGCAAGGTGCAATTCTGAAATTTTTTGCTTTTTCCTGCTCCTCTTAGCATGATAAAGAAGATTCAAAGAGAGTGAGATGCCAGCTCCTTTCATTCAGTCAGTAGCTTCAAACATTTCTGGACGTTTTTCAATGGCAAAAATCAATGAATATTGTAAATGCACAAACAGTAATTTCTCCACATTGCAAGGTGCAATTCTGAAATTTTTTGCTTTTTCCTGCTCCTCTTAGCATGATAAAGAAGATTCAAAGAGAGTGAGATGCCAGCTCTTTTCATTCAGTCAGTAGCTTCAAACATTTCTGGTATATGAATAACATGATGTTTTTCAATGGCAAAAATCAATGAATATTGTAAATGCACAAACAGTAATTTCTCCACATTGCAAGGTGCAATTCTGAAATTTTTTGCTTTTTCCTGCTCCAATTAGCATGATAAAGAAGATTCAAAGAGAGTGAGATGCCAGCTCCTTTCATTCAGTCAGTAGCTTAAAACATTTCTGGACTTTTTTCAATGGCAAAAATCAATGAATATTGTAAATGCACAAACAGTAATTTCTCCACATTGCAAGGTGCAATTCGGAAATTTTTTGCTTTTTCCTGCTCCTCTTAGCATGATAAAGAAGATTCAAAGAGAGTGAGATGCCAGCTCCTTTCATTCAGTCAGTAGCTTCAAACATTTCTGGACGTTTTTCAATGGCAAAAATCAATGAATATTGTAAATGCACAAACAGTAATTTCTCCACATTGCAAGGTGCAATTCTGAAATTTTTTGCTTTTTCCTGCTCCTCTTAGCATGATAAAGAAGATTCAAAGAGAGTGAGATGCCAGCTCTTTTCATTCAGTCAGTAGCTTCAAACATTTCTGGTATATGAATAACATGATGTTTTTCAATGGCAAAAATCAATGAATATTGCAAATGCACAAACAGTAATTTCTCCGCATTGCAATGTGCAATTCTGAAATTTTTTGCTTTTTCCTGCTCCTCTTAGCATGATAAAGAAGATTCAAAGAGAGTGAGATGCGAGCTCCTTTTATTCAGTCAGTAGCTTCAAACATTTCTGGACGTTTTTCAATGGCAAAAATCAATGAATATTGTAAATGCACAAACAGTAATTTCTCCACATTGCAAGGTGCAATTCTGAAATTTTTTGCTTTTTCCTGCTCCTCTTAGCATGATAAAGACGATTCAAAGAGAGTGAGATGCCAGCTCTTTTCATTCAGTCAGTAGCTTCAAACATTTCTGGTATATGAATAACATGATGTTTTTCAATGGCAAAAATCAATGAATATTGTAAAATGCACAAACAGTAATTTCTCCGCATTGCAAGGTGCAATTCTGAAATTTTTTGCTTTTTCCTGCTCCTCTTAGCATGATAAAGAAGATTCAAAGAGAGTGAGATGCCAGCTCCTTTCATTCAGTCAGTAGCTTCAAACATTTCTGGACATTTTTCAATGGCAAAAATCAATGAATATTGTAAATGCACAAACAGTAATTTCTCCACATTGCAAGGTGCAATTCTGAAATTTTTTGCTTTTTCCTGCTCCTCTTAGCATGATAAAGAAGATTCAAAGAGAGTGAGATGCCAGCTCTTTTCATTCAGTCAGTAACTTCAAACATTTCTGGTATATGAATGACATGATGTTTTTCAATGGCAAAAATCAATGAATATTGTAAATGCACAAACAGTAATTTCTCCGCATTGCAAGGTGCAATTCTGAAATTTTTTTCTTTTTCCTGCTCCTCTTAGCATGATAAAGAAGATTCAAAGAGAGTGAGATGCCAGCTCCTTTCATTCAGTCAGTAGCTTCAAACATTTCTGGACGTTTTTCAATGGCAAAAATCAATGAATATTGTAAATGCACAAACAGTAATTTCTCCACATTGCAAGATGCAATTCTGAAATTTTTTGCTTTTTCCTGCTCCTCTTAGCATGATAAAGAAGATTCAAAGAGAGTGAGATGCCAGCTCTTTTCATTCAGTCAGTAGCTTCAAACATTTCTGGTATATGAATAACATGATGTTTTTCAATGGCAAAAATCAATGAATATTGTAAATGCACAAAAAGTAATTTCTCCGCACTGCAAGGTGCAATTCTGAAATTTTTTGCTTTTTCCAGCTCCTCTTAGCATGATAAAGAAGATTCAAAGAGAGTGAGATGCCAGCTCCTTTAATTCAGTCAATAGCTTCAAACATTTCTGGACGTTTTTCAATGGCAAAAATCAATGAATATTGTAAATGCACAAACAGTAATTTCTCCACATTGCAAAGTGCAATTCTGAATTTTTTTGCTTTTTCCTGCTCCTCTTAGCATGATAAAGAAGATTCAAAGAGAGTGAGATGCCAGCTCTTTTCATTCAGTCAGTAGCTTCAAACATTTATGGTATATGAATAACATGATGTTTTTCAATGGCAAAAATCAATGAATATTGTAAATGCACAAACAGTAATTTCTCCACATTGCAAGGTGCAATTCTGAATTTTTTTGCTTTTTCCTGCTCCTCTTAGCATGATAAAGAAGATTCAAAGAGAGTGAGATGCCAGCTCTTTTCATTCAGTCAGTAGCTTCAAACATTTCTGGTATATGAATAACATGATGTTTTTCAATGGCAAAAATCAATGAATATTGTAAATGCACAAACAGTAATTTCTCCACATTGCAAGGTGCAATTCTGAAATTTTTTGCTTTTTCCTGCTCCTCTTAGCATGATAAAGAAGATTCAAAGAGAGTGAGATGCCAGCTCCTTTCATTCAGTCAGTAGCTTCAAACATTTCTGGATGTTTTTCAATGGCAAAAATCAATGAATATTGTAAATGCACAAACAGTAATTTCTCCACATTGCAAGGTGCAATTCTGAAATTTTTTGCTTTTTCCTGCTCCTCTTAGCATGATAAAGAAGATTCAAAGAGAGTGAGATGCCAGCTCTTTTCATTCAGTCAGTAGCTTCAAACATTTCTGGTATATGAATAACATGATGTTTTTCAATGGCAAAAATCAATGAATATTGTAAATGCACAAAGAGTAATTTCTCCACATTGCAAGGTGCAATTCTGAAATTTTTTGCTTTTTCCTGCTCCTCTTAGCATGATAAAGAAGATTCAAAGAGAGTGAGATGCCAGCTCCTTTCATTCAGTCAGTAGCTTAAAACATTTCTGGACTTTTTTCAATGGCAAAAATCAATGAATATTGTAAATGCACAAACAGTAATTTCTCCACATTGCAAGGTGCAATTCGGAAATTTTTTGCTTTTTCCTGCTCCTCTTAGCATGGTAAAGAAGATTCAAAGAGAGTGAGATGCCAGCTCTTTTCATTCAGTCAGTAGCTTCAAACATTTCTGGTATATGAATAACATGATGTTTTTCAATGGCAAAAATCAATGAATATTGCAAATGCACAAACAGTAATTTCTCCGCATTGCAAGGTGCAATTCTGAAATTTTTTGCTTTTTCCTGCTCCTCTTAGCATGATACAGAAGATTCAAAGAGAGTGAGATGCGAGCTCCTTTTATTCAGTCAGTAGCTTCAAACATTTCTGGACGTTTTTCAATGGCAAAAATCAATGAATATTGTAAATGCACAAACAGTAATTTCTCCACATTGCAAAGTGCAATTCTGAAATTTTTTGCTTTTTCCTGCTCCTCTTAGCATGATAAAGACGATTCAAAGAGAGTGAGATGCCAGCTCTTTTCATTCAGTCAGTAGCTTCAAACATTTCTGGTATATGAATAACATGATGTTTTTCAATGGCAAAAATCAATGAATATTGTAAAATGCACAAACAGTAATTTCTCCGCATTGCAAGGTGCAATTCTGAAATTTTTTGCTTTTTCCTGCTCCTCTTAGCATGATAAAGAAGATTCAAAGAGAGTGAGATGCCAGCTCCTTTCATTCAGTCAGTAGCTTCAAACATTTCTGGACATTTTTCAATGGCAAAAATCAATGAATATTGTAAATGCACAAACAGTAATTTCTCCACATTGCAAGGTGCAATTCTGAAATTTTTTGCTTTTTCCTGCTCCTCTTAGCATGATAAAGAAGATTCAAAGAGAGTGAGATGCCAGCTCTTTTCATTCAGTCAGTAACTTCAAACATTTCTGGTATATGAATGACATGATGTTTTTCAATGGCAAAAATCAATGAATATTGTAAATGCACAAACAGTAATTTCTCCGCATTGCAAGGTGCAATTCTGAAATTTTTTTCTTTTTCCTGCTCCTCTTAGCATGATAAAGAAGATTCAAAGAGAGTGAGATGCCAGCTCCTTTCATTCAGTCAGTAGCTTCAAACATTTCTGGACGTTTTTCAAAGGCAAAAATCAATGAATATTGTAAATGCACAAACAGTAATTTCTCCACATTGCAAGGTGCAATTCTGAAATTTTTTGCTTTTTCCTGCTCCTCTTAGCATGATAAAGAAGATTCAAAGAGAGTGAGATGCCAGCTCTTTTCATTCAGTCAGTAGCTTCAAACATTTCTGGTATATGAATAACATGATGTTTTTCAATGGCAAAAATCAATGAATATTGTAAATGCACAAACAGTAATTTCTCCGCATTGCAAGGTGCAATTCTGAAATTTTTTGCTTTTTCCTGCTCCTCTTAGCATGATAAAGAAGATTCAAAGAGAGTGAGATGCCAGCTCCTTTCATTCAGTCAGTAGCTTCAAACATTTCTGGACGTTTTTCAAAGGCAAAAATCAATGAATATTGTAAATGCACAAACAGTAATTTCTCCACATTGCAAGGTGCAATTCTGAAATTTTTTGCTTTTTCCAGCTCCTCTTAGCATGATAAAGAAGATTCAAAGAGAGTGAGATGCCAGCTCCTTTCATTCAGTCAGTAGCTTCAAACATTTCTGGACGTTTTTCAAAGGCAAAAATCAATGAATATTGTAAATGCACAAACAGTAATTTCTCCACATTGCAAGGTGCAATTCTGAAATTTTTTGCTTTTTCCTGCTCCTCTTAGCATGATAAAGAAGATTCAAAGAGAGTGAGCTGCCAGCTCTTTTCATTCAGTCAGTAGCTTCAAACATTTCTGGTATATGAATAACATGATGTTTTTCAATGGCAAAAATCAATGAATATTGTAAATGCACAAACAGTAATTTCTCCGCATTGCAAGGTGCAATTCTGAAATTTTTTGCTTTTTCCTGCTCCTCTTAGCATGATAAAGAAGATTCAAAGAGAGTGAGATGCCAGCTCCTTTCATTCAGTCCGTAGCTTCAAACATTTCTGGTATATGAATAACATGATGTTTTTCAATGGCAAAAATCAATGAATATTGTAAATGCACAAACAGTAATTTCTCCGCATTGCAAGGTGCAATTCTGAAATTTTTTGCTTTTTCCTGCTCCTCTTAGCATGATAAAGAAGATTCAAAGAGAGTGAGATGCCAGCTCCTTTCATTCAGTCAGTAGCTTCAAACATTTCTGGACGTTTTTCAATGGCAAAAATCAATGAATATTGTAAATGCACAAACAGTAATTTCTCCACATTGCAAGGTGCAATTCTGAAATTTTTTGCTTTTTCCTGCTCCTCTTAGCATGATAAAGACGATTCAAAGAGAGTGAGATGCCAGCTCTTTTCATTCAGTCAGTAGCTTCAAACATTTCTGGTATATGAATAACATGATCTTTTTCAATGGCAAAAATCAATGAATATTGTAAATGCACAAACAGTAATTTCTCCGCATTTGAAGGTGCAATTCTGAAATTTTTTGCTTTTTCCTGCTCCTCTTAGCATGATAAAGAAGATTCAAAGAGAGTGAGATGCCAGCTCCTTTCATTCAGTCAGTAGCTTCAAACATTTCTGGACGTTTTTCAATGGCAAAAATCAATGAATATTGTAAATGCACAAACAGTAATTTCTCCACATTGCAAGATGCAATTCTGAAATTTTTTGCTTTTTCCTGCTCCTCTTAGCATGATAAAGAAGATTCAAAGAGAGTGAGATGCCAGCTCTTTTCATTCAGTCAGTAGCTTCAATCATTTCTGGTATATGAATAACATGATGTTTTTCAATGGCAAAAATCAATGAATATTGTAAATGCACAAACAGTAATTTCTCCGCATTGCAAGGTGCAATTCTGAAATTTTTTGCTTTTTCCTGCTCCTCTTAGCATGATAAAGAAGATTCAAAGAGAGTGAGATGCCAGCTCCTTTCATTCAGTCAGTAGCTTCAAACATTTCTGGACGTTTTTCAATGGCAAAAATCAATGAATATTGTAAATGCACAAACAGTAATTTCTCCACATTGCAAGGTGCAATTCTGAAATTTTTTGCTTATCCTGCTCCTCTTAGCATGATAAAGAAGATTCAAATAGAGTGAGATGCCAGCTCTTTTCATTCAGTCAGTAGCTTCAAACATTTCTGGTATATGAATAACATGATGTTTTTCAATGGCAAAAATCAATGAATATTGTAAATGCACAAAAAGTAATTTCTCCGCACTGCAAGGTGCAATTCTGAAATTTTTTGCTTTTTCCAGCTCCTCTTAGCATGATAAAGAAGATTCAAAGAGAGTGAGATGCCAGCTCCTTTCATTCAGTCAGTAGCTTCAAACATTTCTGGACGTTTTTCAAAGGCAAAAATCAATGAATATTGTAAATGCACAAACAGTAATTTCTCCACATTGCAAGGTGCAATTCTGAAATTTTTTGCTTTTTCCTGCTCCTCTTAGCATGATATAGAAGATTCAAAGAGAGTGAGATGCCAGCTCTTTTCATTCAGTCAGTAGCTTCAAACATTTCTGGTATATGAATAACATGATGTTTTTCAATGGCAAAAATCAATGAATATTGTAAATGCACAAACAGTAATTTCTCCGCATTGCAAGGTGCAATTCTGAAATTTTTTGCTTTTTCCTGCTCCTCTTAGCATGATAAAGAAGATTCAAAGAGAGTGAGATGCCAGCTCCTTTCATTCAGTCAGTAGCTTCAAACATTTCTGGACGTTTTTCAAAGGCAAAAATCAATGAATATTGTAAATGTACAAACAGTAATTTCTCCACATTGCAAGGTGCAATTCTGAAATTTTTTGCTTTTTCCAGCTCCTCTTAGCATGATAAAGAAGATTCAAAGAGAGTGAGATGCCAGCTCCTTTCAATCAGTCAGTAGCTTCAAACATTTCTGGACGTTTTTCAAAGGCAAAAATCAATGAATATTGTAAATGCACAAACAGTAATTTCTCCACATTGCAAGGTGCAATTCTGAAATTTTTTGCTTTTCCTGCTCCTCTTAGCATGATAAAGAAGATTCAAAGAGAGTGAGATGCCAGCTCTTTTCATTCAGTCAGTAGCTTCAAACATTTCTGGTATATGAATAACATGATGTTTTTCAATGGCAAAAATCAATGAATATTGTAAATGCACAAACAGTAATTTCTCCGCATTGCAAGGTGCAATTCTGAAATTTTTTGCTTTTTCCTGCTCCTCTTAGCATGATAAAGAAGATTCAAAGAGAGTGAGATGCCAGCTCCTTTCATTCTGTCCGTAGCTTCAAACATTTCTGGTATATGAATAACATGATGTTTTTCAATGGCAAAAATCAATGAATATTGTAAATGCACAAACAGTAATTTCTCCGCATTGCAAGGTGCAATTCTGAAATTTTTTGCTTTTTCCTGCTCCTCTTAGCATGATAAAGAAGATTCAAAGAGAGTGAGATGCCAGCTCCTTTCATTCAGTCAGTAGCTTCAAACATTTCTGGACGTTTTTCAATGGCAAAAATCAATGAATATTGTAAATGCACAAACAGTAATTTCTCCACATTGCAAGGTGCAATTCTGAAATTTTTTGCTTTTTCCTGCTCCTCTTAGCATGATAAAGACGATTCAAAGAGAGTGAGATGCCAGCTCTTTTCATTCAGTCAGTAGCTTCAAACATTTCTGGTATATGAATAACATGATGTTTTTCAATGGCAAAAATCAATGAATATTGTAAATGCACAAACAGTAATTTCTCCGCATTTGAAGGTGCAATTCTGAAATTTTTTGCTTTTTCCTGCTCCTCTTAGCATGATAAAGAAGATTCAAAGAGAGTGAGATGCCAGCTCCTTTCATTCAGTCAGTAGCTTCAAACATTTCTGGACGTTTTTCAATGGCAAAAATCAATGAATATTGTAAATGCACAAAGAGTAATTTCTCCACATTGCAAGGTGCAATTCTGAAATTTTTTGCTTTTTCCTGCTCCTCTTAGCATGATAAAGAAGATTCAAAGAGAGTGAGATGCCAGCTCTTTTCATTCAGTCAGTAGCTTCAAACATTTCTGGTATGTGAATAACATGATGTTTTTCAATGGCAAAAATCAATGAATATTGTAAATGCACAAACAGTAATTTCTCCGCATTGCAAGGTGCAATTCTGAAATTTTTTGCTTTTTCCTGCTCCTCTTAGCATGATAAAGAAGATTCAAAGAGAGTGAGATGCCAGCTCCTTTCATTCTGTCCGTAGCTTCAAACATTTCTGGTATATGAATAACATGATGTTTTTCAATGGCAAAAATCAATGAATATTGTAAATGCACAAACAGTAATTTCTCCGCATTGCAAGGTGCAATTCTGAAATTTTTTGCTTTTTCCTGCTCCTCTTAGCATGATAAAGAAGATTCAAAGAGAGTGAGATGCCAGCTCCTTTCATTCAGTCAGTAGCTTCAAACATTTCTGGACGTTTTTCAATGGCAAAAATCAATGAATATTGTAAATGCACAAACAGTAATTTCTCCACATTGCAAGGTGCAATTCTGAAATTTTTTGCTTTTTCCTGCTCCTCTTAGCATGATAAAGACGATTCAAAGAGAGTGAGATGCCAGCTCTTTTCATTCAGTCAGTAGCTTCAAACATTTCTGGTATATGAATAACATGATGTTTTTCAATGGCAAAAATCAATGAATATTGTAAATGCACAAACAGTAATTTCTCCGCATTTGAAGGTGCAATTCTGAAATTTTTTGCTTTTTCCTGCTCCTCTTAGCATGATAAAGAAGATTCAAAGAGAGTGAGATGCCAGCTCCTTTCATTCAGTCAGTAGCTTCAAACATTTCTGGACGTTTTTCAATGGCAAAAATCAATGAATATTGTAAATGCACAAAGAGTAATTTCTCCACATTGCAAGGTGCAATTCTGAAATTTTTTGCTTTTTCCTGCTCCTCTTAGCATGATAAAGAAGATTCAAAGAGAGTGAGATGCCAGCTCTTTTCATTCAGTCAGTAGCTTCAAACATTTCTGGTATGTGAATAACATGATGTTTTTCAATGGCAAAAATCAATGAATATTGTAAATGCACAAACAGTAATTTCTCCGCATTGCAAGGTGCAATTCTGAAATTTTTTGCTTTTTCCTGCTCCTCTTAGCATGATAAAGAAGATTCAAAGAGAGTGAGATGCCAGCTCCTTTCATTCAGTCAGTAGCTTCAAACATTTCTGGACGTTTTTCAATGGCAAAAATCAATGAATATTGTAAATGCACAAACAGTAATTTCTCCACATTGCAAGATGCAATTCTGAAATTTTTTGCTTTTTCCTGCTCCTCTTAGCATGATAAAGAAGATTCAAAGAGAGTGAGATGCCAGCTCTTTTCATTCAGTCAGTAGCTTCAATCATTTCTGGTATATGAATAACATGATGTTTTTCAATGGCAAAAATCAATGAATATTGTAAATGCACAAACAGTAATTTCTCCGCATTGCAAGGTGCAATTCTGAAATTTTTTGCTTTTTCCTGCTCCTCTTAGCATGATAAAGAAGATTCAAAGAGAGTGAGATGCCAGCTCCTTTCATTCAGTCAGTAGCTTCAAACATTTCTGGACGTTTTTCAATGGCAAAAATCAATGAATATTGTAAATGCACAAACAGTAATTTCTCCACATTGCAAGGTGCAATTCTGAAATTTTTTGCTTATCCTGCTCCTCTTAGCATGATAAAGAAGATTCAAATAGAGTGAGATGCCAGCTCTTTTCATTCAGTCAGTAGCTTCAAACATTTCTGGTATATGAATAACATGATGTTTTTCAATGGCAAAAATCAATGAATATTGTAAATGCACAAAAAGTAATTTCTCCGCACTGCAAGGTGCAATTCTGAAATTTTTTGCTTTTTCCAGCTCCTCTTAGCATGATAAAGAAGATTCAAAGAGAGTGAGATGCCAGCTCCTTTAATTCAGTCAATAGCTTCAAACATTTCTGGACGTTTTTCAATGGCAAAAATCAATGAATATTGTAAATGCACAAACAGTAATTTCTCCACATTGCAAAGTGCAATTCTGAATTTTTTTGCTTTTTCCTGCTCCTCTTAGCATGATAAAGAAGATTCAAAGAGAGTGAGATGCCAGCTCTTTTCATTCAGTCAGTAGCTTCAAACATTTATGGTATATGAATAACATGATGTTTTTCAATGGCAAAAATCAATGAATATTGTAAATGCACAAACAGTAATTTCTCCACATTGCAAGGTGCAATTCTGAATTTTTTTGCTTTTTCCTGCTCCTCTTAGCATGATAAAGAAGATTCAAAGAGAGTGAGATGCCAGCTCTTTTCATTCAGTCAGTAGCTTCAAACATTTCTGGTATATGAATAACATGATGTTTTTCAATGGCAAAAATCAATGAATATTGTAAATGCACAAACAGTAATTTCTCCACATTGCAAGGTGCAATTCTGAAATTTTTTGCTTTTTCCTGCTCCTCTTAGCATGATAAAGAAGATTCAAAGAGAGTGAGATGCCAGCTCCTTTCATTCAGTCAGTAGCTTCAAACATTTCTGGACGTTTTTCAATGGCAAAAATCAATGAATATTGTAAATGCACAAACAGTAATTTCTCCACATTGCAAGGTGCAATTCTGAAATTTTTTGCTTTTTCCTGCTCCTCTTAGCATGATAAAGAAGATTCAAAGAGAGTGAGATGCCAGCTCTTTTCATTCAGTCAGTAGCTTCAAACATTTCTGGTATATGAATAACATGATGTTTTTCAATGGCAAAAATCAATGAATATTGTAAATGCACAAAGAGTAATTTCTCCACATTGCAAGGTGCAATTCTGAAATTTTTTGCTTTTTCCTGCTCCTCTTAGCATGATAAAGAAGATTCAAAGAGAGTGAGATGCCAGCTCCTTTCATTCAGTCAGTAGCTTAAAACATTTCTGGACTTTTTTCAATGGCAAAAATCAATGAATATTGTAAATGCACAAACAGTAATTTCTCCACATTGCAAGGTGCAATTCGGAAATTTTTTGCTTTTTCCTGCTCCTCTTAGCATGGTAAAGAAGATTCAAAGAGAGTGAGATGCCAGCTCTTTTCATTCAGTCAGTAGCTTCAAACATTTCTGGTATATGAATAACATGATGTTTTTCAATGGCAAAAATCAATGAATATTGCAAATGCACAAACAGTAATTTCTCCGCATTGCAAGGTGCAATTCTGAAATTTTTTGCTTTTTCCTGCTCCTCTTAGCATGATACAGAAGATTCAAAGAGAGTGAGATGCGAGCTCCTTTTATTCAGTCAGTAGCTTCAAACATTTCTGGACGTTTTTCAATGGCAAAAATCAATGAATATTGTAAATGCACAAACAGTAATTTCTCCACATTGCAAGGTGCAATTCTGAAATTTTTTGCTTTTTCCTGCTCCTCTTAGCATGATAAAGACGATTCAAAGAGAGTGAGATGCCAGCTCTTTTCATTCAGTCAGTAGCTTCAAACATTTCTGGTATATGAATAACATGATGTTTTTCAATGGCAAAAATCAATGAATATTGTAAAATGCACAAACAGTAATTTCTCCGCATTGCAAGGTGCAATTCTGAAATTTTTTGCTTTTTCCTGCTCCTCTTAGCATGATAAAGAAGATTCAAAGAGAGTGAGATGCCAGCTCCTTTCATTCAGTCAGTAGCTTCAAACATTTCTGGACATTTTTCAATGGCAAAAATCAATGAATATTGTAAATGCACAAACAGTAATTTCTCCACATTGCAAGGTGCAATTCTGAAATTTTTTTGCTTTTTCCTGCTCCTCTTAGCATGATAAAGAAGATTCAAAGAGAGTGAGATGCCAGCTCTTTTCATTCAGTCAGTAACTTCAAACATTTCTGGTATATGAATGACATGATGTTTTTCAATGGCAAAAATCAATGAATATTGTAAATGCACAAACAGTAATTTCTCCGCATTGCAAGGTGCAATTCTGAAATTTTTTTCTTTTTCCTGCTCCTCTTAGCATGATAAAGAAGATTCAAAGAGAGTGAGATGCCAGCTCCTTTCATTCAGTCAGTAGCTTCAAACATTTCTGGACGTTTTTCAATGGCAAAAATCAATGAATATTGTAAATGCACAAACAGTAATTTCTCCACATTGCAAGATGCAATTCTGAAATTTTTTGCTTTTTCCTGCTCCTCTTAGCATGATAAAGAAGATTCAAAGAGAGTGAGATGCCAGCTCTTTTCATTCAGTCAGTAGCTTCAATCATTTCTGGTATATGAATAACATGATGTTTTTCAATGGCAAAAATCAATGAATATTGTAAATGCACAAACAGTAATTTCTCCGCATTGCAAGGTGCAATTCTGAAATTTTTTGCTTTTTCCTGCTCCTCTTAGCATGATAAAGAAGATTCAAAGAGAGTGAGATGCCAGCTCCTTTCATTCAGTCAGTAGCTTCAAACATTTCTGGACGTTTTTCAATGGCAAAAATCAATGAATATTGTAAATGCACAAACAGTAATTTCTCCACATTGCAAGGTGCAATTCTGAAATTTTTTGCTTATCCTGCTCCTCTTAGCATGATAAAGAAGATTCAAATAGAGTGAGATGCCAGCTCTTTTCATTCAGTCAGTAGCTTCAAACATTTCTGGTATATGAATAACATGATGTTTTTCAATGGCAAAAATCAATGAATATTGTAAATGCACAAAAAGTAATTTCTCCGCACTGCAAGGTGCAATTCTGAAATTTTTTGCTTTTTCCAGCTCCTCTTAGCATGATAAAGAAGATTCAAAGAGAGTGAGATGCCAGCTCCTTTCATTCAGTCAGTAGCTTCAAACATTTCTGGACGTTTTTCAAAGGCAAAAATCAATGAATATTGTAAATGCACAAACAGTAATTTCTCCACATTGCAAGGTGCAATTCTGAAATTTTTTGCTTTTTCCTGATCCTCTTAGCATGATAAAGAAGATTCAAAGAGAGTGAGATGCCAGCTCTTTTCATTCAGTCAGTAGCTTCAAACATTTCTGGTATATGAATAACATGATGTTTTTCAATGGCAAAAATCAATGAATATTGTAAATGCACAAACAGTAATTTCTCCGCATTGCAAGGTGCAATTCTGAAATTTTTTGCTTTTTCCTGCTCCTCTTAGCATGATAAAGAAGATTCAAAGAGAGTGAGATGCCAGCTCCTTTCATTCAGTCAGTAGCTTCAAACATTTCTGGACGTTTTTCAAAGGCAAAAATCAATGAATATTGTAAATGCACAAACAGTAATTTCTCCACATTGCAAGGTGCAATTCTGAAATTTTTTGCTTTTTCCAGCTCCTCTTAGCATGATAAAGAAGATTCAAAGAGAGTGAGATGCCAGCTCCTTTCATTCAGTCAGTAGCTTCAAACATTTCTGGACGTTTTTCAAAGGCAAAAATCAATGAATATTGTAAATGCACAAACAGTAATTTCTCCACATTGCAAGGTGCAATTCTGAAATTTTTTGCTTTTTCCTGCTCCTCTTAGCATGATAAAGAAGATTCAAAGAGAGTGAGCTGCCAGCTCTTTTCATTCAGTCAGTAGCTTCAAACATTTCTGGTATATGAATAACATGATGTTTTTCAATGGCAAAAATCAATGAATATTGTAAATGCACAAACAGTAATTTCTCCGCATTGCAAGGTGCAATTCTGAAATTTTTTGCTTTTTCCTGCTCCTCTTAGCATGATAAAGAAGATTCAAAGAGAGTGAGATGCCAGCTCCTTTCATTCAGTCCGTAGCTTCAAACATTTCTGGTATATGAATAACATGATGTTTTTCAATGGCAAAAATCAATGAATATTGTAAATGCACAAACAGTAATTTCTCCGCATTGCAAGGTGCAATTCTGAAATTTTTTGCTTTTTCCTGCTCCTCTTAGCATGATAAAGAAGATTCAAAGAGAGTGAGATGCCAGCTCCTTTCATTCAGTCAGTAGCTTCAAACATTTCTGGACGTTTTTCAATGGCAAAAATCAATGAATATTGTAAATGCACAAACAGTAATTTCTCCACATTGCAAGGTGCAATTCTGAAATTTTTTGCTTTTTCCTGCTCCTCTTAGCATGATAAAGACGATTCAAAGAGAGTGAGATGCCAGCTCTTTTCATTCAGTCAGTAGCTTCAAACATTTCTGGTATATGAATAACATGATGTTTTTCAATGGCAAAAATCAATGAATATTGTAAATGCACAAACAGTAATTTCTCCGCATTTGAAGGTGCAATTCTGAAATTTTTTGCTTTTTCCTGCTCCTCTTAGCATGATAAAGAAGATTCAAAGAGAGTGAGATGCCAGCTCCTTTCATTCAGTCAGTAGCTTCAAACATTTCTGGACGTTTTTCAATGGCAAAAATCAATGAATATTGTAAATGCACAAACAGTAATTTCTCCACATTGCAAGATGCAATTCTGAAATTTTTTGCTTTTTCCTGCTCCTCTTAGCATGATAAAGAAGATTCAAAGAGAGTGAGATGCCAGCTCTTTTCATTCAGTCAGTAGCTTCAATCATTTCTGGTATATGAATAACATGATGTTTTTCAATGGCAAAAATCAATGAATATTGTAAATGCACAAACAGTAATTTCTCCGCATTGCAAGGTGCAATTCTGAAATTTTTTGCTTTTTCCTGCTCCTCTTAGCATGATAAAGAAGATTCAAAGAGAGTGAGATGCCAGCTCCTTTCATTCAGTCAGTAGCTTCAAACATTTCTGGACGTTTTTCAATGGCAAAAATCAATGAATATTGTAAATGCACAAACAGTAATTTCTCCACATTGCAAGGTGCAATTCTGAAATTTTTTGCTTATCCTGCTCCTCTTAGCATGATAAAGAAGATTCAAATAGAGTGAGATGCCAGCTCTTTTCATTCAGTCAGTAGATTCAAACATTTCTGGTATATGAATAACATGATGTTTTTCAATGGCAAAAATCAATGAATATTGTAAATGCACAAAAAGTAATTTCTCCGCACTGCAAGGTGCAATTCTGAAATTTTTTGCTTTTTCCAGCTCCTCTTAGCATGATAAAGAAGATTCAAAGAGAGTGAGATGCCAGCTCCTTTCATTCAGTCAGTAGCTTCAAACATTTCTGGACGTTTTTCAAAGGCAAAAATCAATGAATATTGTAAATGCACAAACAGTAATTTCTCCACATTGCAAGGTGCAATTCTGAAATTTTTTGCTTTTTCCTGCTCCTCTTAGCATGATAAAGAAGATTCAAAGAGAGTGAGATGCCAGCTCTTTTCATTCAGTCAGTAGCTTCAAACATTTCTGGTATATGAATAACATGATGTTTTTCAATGGCAAAAATCAATGAATATTGTAAATGCACAAACAGTAATTTCTCCGCATTGCAAGGTGCAATTCTGAAATTTTTTGCTTTTTCCTGCTCCTCTTAGCATGATAAAGAAGATTCAAAGAGAGTGAGATGCCAGCTCCTTTCATTCAGTCAGTAGCTTCAAACATTTCTGGACGTTTTTCAAAGGCAAAAATCAATGAATATTGTAAATGCACAAACAGTAATTTCTCCACATTGCAAGGTGCAATTCTGAAATTTTTTGCTTTTTCCAGCTCCTCTTAGCATGATAAAGAAGATTCAAAGAGAGTGAGATGCCAGCTCCTTTCATTCAGTCAGTAGCTTCAAACATTTCTGGACGTTTTTCAAAGGCAAAAATCAATGAATATTGTAAATGCACAAACAGTAATTTCTCCACATTGCAAGGTGCAATTCTGAAATTTTTTGCTTTTTCCTGCTCCTCTTAGCATGATAAAGAAGATTCAAAGAGAGTGAGATGCCAGCTCTTTTCATTCAGTCAGTAGCTTCAAACATTTCTGGTATATGAATAACATGATGTTTTTCAATGGCAAAAATCAATGAATATTGTAAATGCACAAACAGTAATTTCTCCGCATTGCAAGGTGCAATTCTGAAATTTTTTGCTTTTTCCTGCTCCTCTTAGCATGATAAAGAAGATTCAAAGAGAGTGAGATGCCAGCTCCTTTCATTCAGTCCGTAGCTTCAAACATTTCTGGTATATGAATAACATGATGTTTTTCAATGGCAAAAATCAATGAATATTGTAAATGCACAAACAGTAATTTCTCCGCATTGCAAGGTGCAATTCTGAAATTTTTTGCTTTTTCCTGCTCCTCTTAGCATGATAAAGAAGATTCAAAGAGAGTGAGATGCCAGCTCCTTTCATTCAGTCAGTAGCTTCAAACATTTCTGGACGTTTTTCAATGGCAAAAATCAATGAATATTGTAAATGCACAAACAGTAATTTCTCCACATTGCAAGGTGCAATTCTGAAATTTTTTGCTTTTTCCTGCTCCTCTTAGCATGATAAAGACGATTCAAAGAGAGTGAGATGCCAGCTCTTTTCATTCAGTCAGTAGCTTCAAACATTTCTGGTATATGAATAACATGATGTTTTTCAATGGCAAAAATCAATGAATATTGTAAATGCACAAACAGTAATTTCTCCGCATTTGAAGGTGCAATTCTGAAATTTTTTGCTTTTTCCTGCTCCTCTTAGCATGATAAAGAAGATTCAAAGAGAGTGAGATGCCAGCTCCTTTCATTCAGTCAGTAGCTTCAAACATTTCTGGACGTTTTTCAATGGCAAAAATCAATGAATATTGTAAATGCACAAAGAGTAATTTCTCCACATTGCAAGGTGCAATTCTGAAATTTTTTGCTTTTTCCTGCTCCTCTTAGCATGATAAAGAAGATTCAAAGAGAGTGAGATGCCAGCTCTTTTCATTCAGTCAGTAGCTTCAAACATTTCTGGTATGTGAATAACATGATGTTTTTCAATGGCAAAAATCAATGAATATTGTAAATGCACAAACAGTAATTTCTCCGCATTGCAAGGTGCAATTCTGAAATTTTTTGCTTTTTCCTGCTCCTCTTAGCATGATAAAGAAGATTCAAAGAGAGTGAGATGCCAGCTCCTTTCATTCAGTCAGTAGCTTCAAACATTTCTGGACGTTTTTCAATGGCAAAAATCAATGAATATTGTAAATGCACAAACAGTAATTTCTCCACATTGCAAGGTGCAATTCTGAAATTTTTTGCTTTTTCCTGTTCCTCTTAGCATGATAAAGAAGATTCAAAGAGAGTGAGATGCCAGCTCTTTTCATTCAGTCAGTAGCTTCAAACATTTCTGGTATATGAATAACATGATGTTTTTCAATGGCAAAAATCAATGAATATTGTAAATGCACAAACAGTAATTTCTCCGCATTGCAAGGTGCAATTCTGAAATTTTTTGCTTTTTCCTGCTCCTCTTAGCATGATAAAGAAGATTCAAAGAGAGTGAGATGCCAGCTCCTTTCATTCAGTCAGTAGCTTCAAACATTTCTGGACGTTTTTCAATGGCAAAAATCAATGAATATTGTAAATGCACAAACAGTAATTTCTCCACATTGCAAGGTGCAATTCTGAAATTTTTTGCTTTTTCCTGCTCCTCTTAGCATGATAAAGAAGATTCAAAGAGAGTGAGATGCCAGCTCTTTTCATTCAGTCAGTAGCTTCAAACATTTCTGGTATATGAATAACATGATGTTTTTCAATGGCAAAAATCAATGAATATTGTAAATGCACAAACAGTAATTTCTCCGCATTGAAAAGTGCAATTCTGAATTTTTTGCTTTTTCCTGCTCCTCTTAGCATGATAAAGAAGATTCAAAGAGAGTGAGATGCCAGCTCCTTTCATTCAGTCAGTAGCTTCAAACATTTCTGGACGTTTTTCAATGGCAAAAATCAATGAATATTGTAAATGCACAAACAGTAATTTCTCCACATTGCAAGGTGCAATTCTGAAATTTTTTTTTCTTTTTCCTGCTCCTCTTAGCATGATAAAGAAGATTCAAAGAGAGTGAGATGCCAGCTCTAATCATTCAGTCAGTAGCTTCAAACATTTATGGTATATGAATAACATGATGTTTTTCAATGGCAAAAATCAATGAATATTGTAAATGCACAAACAGTAATTTCTCCGCATTGCAAGGTGCAATTCTGAAATTTTTTGCTTTTTCCTGCTCCTCTTAGCATGATAAAGAAGATTCAAAGAGAGTGAGATGCCAGCTCCTTTCATTCAGTCAGTAGCTTCAAACATTTCTGGACGTTTTTCAATGGCAAAAATCAATGAATATTGTAAATGCACAAACAGTAATTTCTCCACATTGCAAGGTGCAATTCTGAAATTTTTTGCTTTTTCCTGCTCCTCTTAGCATGATAAAGAAGATTCAAAGAGAGTGAGATGCCAGCTCTTTTCATTCAGTCAGTACTTCAAACATTTCTGGTATATGAATAACATGATGTTTTTCAATGGCAAAAATCAATGAATATTGTAAATGCACAAACATTAATTTCTCCGCATTGCAAGGTGCAATTCTGAAATTTTTTGCTTTTTCCTGCTCCTCTTAGCATGATAAAGAAGATTCAAAGAGAGTGAGATGCCAGCTCCTTTCATTCAGTCAGTAGCTTCAAACATTTCTGGACGTTTTTCAATGGCAAAAATCAATGAATATTGTAAATGCACAAACAGTAATTTCTCCACATTGCAAGGTGCAATTCTGAAATTTTTTTTTCTTTTACCTGCTCCTCTTAGCATGATAAAGAAGATTCAAAGAGAGTGAGATGCCAGCTCTTTTCATTCAGTCAGTAGCTTCAAACATTTCTGGTATATGAATAACATGATGTTTTTCAATGGCAAAAATCAATGAATATTGTAAATGCACAAACAGTAATTTCTCCGCATTGCAAGGTGCAATTCTGAAATTTTTTGCTTTTTCCTGCTCCTCTTAGCATGATAAAGAAGATTCAAAGAGAGTGAGATGCCAGCTCCTTTCATTCAGTCAGTAGCTTCAAACATTTCTGGACGTTTTTCAATGGCAAAAATCAATGAATATTGTAAATGCACAAACAGTAATTTCTCCACATTGCAAGGTGCAATTCTGAAATTTTTTGCTTTTTCCTGCTCCTCTTAGCATGATAAAGAAGATTCAAAGAGAGTGAGATGCCAGCTCTTTTCATTCAGTCAGTAGCTTCAAACATTTCTGGTATATGAATAACATGATGTTTTTCAATGGCAAAAATCAATGAATATTGTAAATGCACAAAAAGTAATTTCTCCGCATTTTAAGGTGCAATTCTGAAATTTTTTGCTTTTTCCAGCTCCTCTTAGCATGATAAAGAAGATTCAAAGAGAGTGAGATGCCAGCTCCTTTCATTCAGTCAGTAGCTTCAAACATTTCTGGACATTTTTCAAAGGCAAAAATCAATGAATATTGTAAATGCACAAACAGTAATTTCTCCACATTGCAAGATGCAATTCTGAAATTTTTTGCTTTTTCCTGTTCCTCTTAGCATGATAAAGAAGATTCAAAGAGAGTGAGATGCCAGCTCTTTTCATTCAGTCAGTAGCTTCAAACATTTCTGGTATATGAATAACATGATGTTTTTCAATGGCAAAAATCAATGAATATTGTAAATGCACAAACAGTAATTTCTCCGCATTGCAAGGTGCAATTCTGAAATTTTTTGCTTTTTCCTGCTCCTCTTAGCATGATAAAGAAGATTCAAAGAGAGTGAGATGCCAGCTCCTTTCATTCAGTCAGTAGCTTCAAACATTTCTGGACGTTTTTCAATGGCAAAAATCATTGAATATTGTAAATGCACAAACAGTAATTTCTCCACATTGCAAGGTGCAATTCTGAAATTTTTTGCTTTTTCCTGCTCCTCTTAGCATGATAAAGAAGATTCAAAGAGAGTGAGATGCCAGCTCTTTTCATTCAGTCAGTAGCTTCAAACATTTCTGGTATATGAATAACATGATGTTTTTCAATGGCAAAAATCAATGAATATTGTAAATGCACAAACAGTAATTTCTCCGCATTGCAAGGTGCAATTCTGAAATTTTTTGCTTTTTCCTGCTCCTCTTAGCATGATAAAGAAGATTCAAAGAGAGTGAGATGCCAGCTCCTTTCATTCAGTCAGTAGCTTCAAACATTTCTGGACGTTTTTCAATGGCAAAAATCAATGAATATTGTAAATGCACAAACAGTAATTTCTCCACGTTGCAAGGTGCAATTCTGAAATTTTTTGCTTTTTCCTGCTCCTCTTAGCATGATAAACAAGATTCAAAGAGAGTGAGATGCCAGCTCTTTTCATTCAGTCAGTAGCTTCAAACATTTCTGGTATATGAATAACATGATGTTTTTCAATGGCAAAAATCAATGAATATTGTAAATGCACAAAAAGTAATTTCTCCGCATTTTAAGGTGCAATTCTGAAATTTTTTGCTTTTTCCAGCTCCTCTTAGCATGATAAAGAAGATTCAAAGAGAGTGAGATGCCAGCTCCTTTCATTCAGTCAGTAGCTTCAAACATTTCTGGACGTTTTTCAAAGGCAAAAATCAATGAATATTGTAAATGCACAAACAGTAATTTCTCCACATTGCAAGGTGCAATTCTGAAATTTTTTGCTTTTTCCTGCTCCTCTTAGCATGATAAAGAAGATTCAAAGAGAGTGAGATGCCAGCTCCTTTCATTCAGTCAGTAGCTTCAAACATTTCTGGACGTTTTTCAATGGCAAAAATCAATGAATATTGTAAATGCACAAACAGTAATTTCTCCACATTGCAAGGTGCAATTCTGAATTTTTTTTTTCTTTTTCCTGCTCCTCTTAGCATGATAAAGAAGATTCAAAGAGAGTGAGATGCCAGCTCTAATCATTCAGTCAGTAGCTTCAAACATTTATGGTATATGAATAACATGATGTTTTTCAATGGCAAAAATCAATGAATATTGTAAATGCACAAACAGTAATTTCTCCGCATTGCAAGGTGCAATTCTGAAATTTTTTGCTTTTTCCTGCTCCTCTTAGCATGATAAAGAAGATTCAAAGAGAGTGAGATGCCAGCTCCTTTCATTCAGTCAGTAGCTTCAAACATTTCTGGACGTTTTTCAATGGCAAAAATCAATGAATATTGTAAATGCACAAACAGTAATTTCTCCACATTGCAAGTTGCAATTCTGAAATTTTTTGCTTTTTCCTGCTCCTCTTAGCATGATAAAGAAGATTCAAAGAGAGTGAGATGCCAGCTCTTTTCATTCAGTCAGTACTTCAAACATTTCTGGTATATGAATAACATGATGTTTTTCAATGGCAAAAATCAATGAATATTGTAAATGCACAAACATTAATTTCTCCGCATTGCAAGGTGCAATTCTGAAATTTTTTGCTTTTTCCTGCTCCTCTTAGCATGATAAAGAAGATTCAAAGAGAGTGAGATGCCAGCTCCTTTCATTCAGTCAGTAGCTTCAAACATTTCTGGACGTTTTTCAATGGCAAAAATCAATGAATATTGTAAATGCACAAACAGTAATTTCTCCACATTGCAAGGTGCAATTCTGAAATTTTTTTTTCTTTTACCTGCTCCTCTTAGCATGATAAAGAAGATTCAAAGAGAGTGAGATGCCAGCTCTTTTCATTCAGTCAGTAGCTTCAAACATTTCTGGTATATGAATAACATGATGTTTTTCAATGGCAAAAATCAATGAATATTGTAAATGCACAAACAGTAATTTCTCCGCATTGCAAGGTGCAATTCTGAAATTTTTTGCTTTTTCCTGCTCCTCTTAGCATGATAAAGAAGATTCAAAGAGAGTGAGATGCCAGCTCCTTTCATTCAGTCAGTAGCTTCAAACATTTCTGGACGTTTTTCAATGGCAAAAATCAATGAATATTGTAAATGCACAAACAGTAATTTCTCCACATTGCAAGGTGCAATTCTGAAATTTTTTGCTTTTTCCTGCTCCTCTTAGCATGATAAAGAAGATTCAAAGAGAGTGAGATGCCAGCTCTTTTCATTCAGTCAGTAGCTTCAAACATTTCTGGTATATGAATAACATGATGTTTTTCAATGGCAAAAATCAATGAATATTGTAAATGCACAAAAAGTAATTTCTCCGCATTTTAAGGTGCAATTCTGAAATTTTTTGCTTTTTCCAGCTCCTCTTAGCATGATAAAGAAGATTCAAAGAGAGTGAGATGCCAGCTCCTTTCATTCAGTCAGTAGCTTCAAACATTTCTGGACGTTTTTCAAAGGCAAAAATCAATGAATATTGTAAATGCACAAACAGTAATTTCTCCACATTGCAAGGTGCAATTCTGAAATTTTTTGCTTTTTCCTGTTCCTCTTAGCATGATAAAGAATATTCAAAGAGAGTGAGATGCCAGCTCTTTTCATTCAGTCAGTAGCTTCAAACATTTCTGGTATATGAATAACATGATGTTTTTCAATGGCAAAAATCAATGAATATTGTAAATGCACAAACAGTAATTTCTCCGCATTGCAAGGTGCAATTCTGAAATTTTTTGCTTTTTCCTGCTCCTCTTAGCATGATAAAGAAGATTCAAAGAGAGTGAGATGCCAGCTCCTTTCATTCAGTCAGTAGCTTCAAACATTTCTGGACGTTTTTCAATGGCAAAAATCAATGAATATTGTAAATGCACAAACAGTAATTTCTCCACATTGCAAGGTGCAATTCTGAAATTTTTTGCTTTTTCCTGCTCCTCTTAGCATGATAAAGAAGATTCAAAGAGAGTGAGATGCCAGCTCTTTTCATTCAGTCAGTACTTCAAACATTTCTGGTATATGAATAACATGATGTTTTTCAATGGCAAAAATCAATGAATATTGTAAATGCACAAACATTAATTTCTCCGCATTGCAAGGTGCAATTCTGAAATTTTTTGCTTTTTCCTGCTCCTCTTAGCATGATAAAGAAGATTCAAAGAGAGTGAGATGCCAGCTCTTTTCATTCAGTCAGTACTTCAAACATTTCTGGTATATGAATAACATGATGTTTTTCAATGGCAAAAATCAATGAATATTGTAAATGCACAAAAAGTAATTTCTCCGCATTTTAAGGTGCAATTCTGAAATTTTTTGCTTTTTCCAGCTCCTCTTAGAATGATAAAGAAGATTCAAAGAGAGTGAGATGCCAGCTCCTTTCATTCAGTCAGTAGCTTCAAACATTTCTGGACGTTTTTCAAAGGCAAAAATCAATGAATATTGTAAATGCACAAACAGTAATTTCTCCACATTGCAAGGTGCAATTCTGAAATTTTTTGCTTTTTCCTGCTCCTCTTAGCATGATAAAGAAGATTCAAGGAGAGTGAGATGCCAGTTCTTTTCATTCAGTTAGTAGCTTCAAACATTTCTGGTATATGAATAACATGATGTTTTTCAATGGCAAAAATCAATGAATATTGTAAATGCACAAACAGTAATTTCTCCGCATTGCAAGGTGCAATTCTGAAATTTTTTGCTTTTTCCTGCTCCTCTTAGCACGATAAAGAAGATTCAAAGAGAGTGAGATGCCAGCTCCTTTCATTCAGTCAGTAGCTTCAAACATTTCTGGACGTTTTTCAATGGCAAAAATCAATGAATATTGCAAATGCACAAACAGTAATTTCTCCACATTGCAAGGTGCAATTCTGAAACTTTTTGCTTTTTCCTGCTCCTCTTAGCATGATAAAGAAGATTCAAAGAGAGTGAGATGCCAGCTCTTTTCATTCAGTCAGTAGCTTCAAACATTTCTGGTATGTGAATAACATGATGTTTTTCAATGGCAAAAATCAATGAATATTGTAAATGCACAAACAGTAATTTCTCCGCATTGCAAGGTGCAATTCTGAAATTTTTTGCTTTTTCCTGCTCCTCTTAGCATGATAAAGAAGATTCAAAGAGAGTGAGATGCCAGCTCCTTTCATTCAGTCAGTAGCTTCAAACATTTCTGGACGTTTTTCAATGGCAAAAATCAATGAATATTGTAAATGCACAAACAGTAATTTCTCCACATTGCAAGGTGCAATTCTGAAATTTTTTGCTTTTTCCTGTTCCTCTTAGCATGATAAAGAAGATTCAAAGAGAGTGAGATGCCAGCTCTTTTCATTCAGTCAGTAGCTTCAAACATTTCTGGTATATGAATAACATGATGTTTTTCAATGGCAAAAATCAATGAATATTGTAAATGCACAAACAGTAATCTCTCCGCATTGCAAGGTGCAATTCTGAAATTTTTTGCTTTATCCTGCTCCTCTTAGCGTGATAAAGAAGATTCAAAGAGAGTGAGATGCCAGCTCCTTTCATTCAGTCAGTAGCTTCAAACATTTCTGGACGTTTTTCAATGGCAAAAATCAATGAATATTGTAAATGCACAAACAGTAATTTCTCCACATTGCAAGGTGCAATTCTGAAATTTTTTGCTTTTTCCTGCTCCTCTTAGCATGATAAAGAAGATTCAAAGAGAGTGAGATGCCAGCTCTTTTCATTCAGTCAGTAGCTTCAAACATTTCTGGTATATGAATAACATGATGTTTTTCAATGGCAAAAATCAATGAATATTGTAAATGCACAAAAAGTAATTTCTCCGCATTTTAAGGTGCAATTCTGAAATTTTTTGCTTTTTCCAGCTCCTCTTAGCATGATAAAGAAGATTCAAAGAGAGTGAGATGCCAGCTCCTTTCATTCAGTCAGTAGCTTCAAACATTTCTGGACGTTTTTCAAAGGCAAAAATCAATGAATATTGTAAATGCACAAACAGTAATTTCTCCACATTGCAAGGTGCAATTCTGAAATTTTTTGCTTTTTCCTGCTCCTCTTAGCATGATAAAGAAGATTCAAAGAGAGTGAGATGCCAGCTCCTTTCATTCAGTCAGTAGCTTCAAACATTTCTGGACGTTTTTCAATGGCAAAAATCAATGAATATTGTAAATGCACAAACAGTAATTTCTCCACATTGCAAGGTGCAATTCTGAATTTTTTTTTTCTTTTTCCTGCTCCTCTTAGCATGATAAAGAAGATTCAAAGAGAGTGAGATGCCAGCTCTAATCATTCAGTCAGTAGCTTCAAACATTTATGGTATATGAATAACATGATGTTTTTCAATGGCAAAAATCAATGAATATTGTAAATGCACAAACAGTAATTTCTCCGCATTGCAAGGTGCAATTCTGAAATTTTTTGCTTTTTCCTGCTCCTCTTAGCATGATAAAGAAGATTCAAAGAGAGTGAGATGCCAGCTCCTTTCATTCAGTCAGTAGCTTCAAACATTTCTGGACGTTTTTCAATGGCAAAAATCAATGAATATTGTAAATGCACAAACAGTAATTTCTCCACATTGCAAGTTGCAATTCTGAAATTTTTTGCTTTTTCCTGCTCCTCTTAGCATGATAAAGAAGATTCAAAGAGAGTGAGATGCCAGCTCTTTTCATTCAGTCAGTACTTCAAACATTTCTGGTATATGAATAACATGATGTTTTTCAATGGCAAAAATCAATGAATATTGTAAATGCACAAACATTAATTTCTCCGCATTGCAAGGTGCAATTCTGAAATTTTTTGCTTTTTCCTGCTCCTCTTAGCATGATAAAGAAGATTCAAAGAGAGTGAGATGCCAGCTCCTTTCATTCAGTCAGTAGCTTCAAACATTTCTGGACGTTTTTCAATGGCAAAAATCAATGAATATTGTAAATGCACAAACAGTAATTTCTCCACATTGCAAGGTGCAATTCTGAAATTTTTTTTTCTTTTACCTGCTCCTCTTAGCATGATAAAGAAGATTCAAAGAGAGTGAGATGCCAGCTCTTTTCATTCAGTCAGTAGCTTCAAACATTTCTGGTATATGAATAACATGATGTTTTTCAATGGCAAAAATCAATGAATATTGTAAATGCACAAACAGTAATTTCTCCGCATTGCAAGGTGCAATTCTGAAATTTTTTGCTTTTTCCTGCTCCTCTTAGCATGATAAAGAAGATTCAAAGAGAGTGAGATGCCAGCTCCTTTCATTCAGTCAGTAGCTTCAAACATTTCTGGACGTTTTTCAATGGCAAAAATCAATGAATATTGTAAATGCACAAACAGTAATTTCTCCACATTGCAAGGTGCAATTCTGAAATTTTTTGCTTTTTCCTGCTCCTCTTAGCATGATAAAGAAGATTCAAAGAGAGTGAGATGCCAGCTCTTTTCATTCAGTCAGTAGCTTCAAACATTTCTGGTATATGAATAACATGATGTTTTTCAATGGCAAAAATCAATGAATATTGTAAATGCACAAAAAGTAATTTCTCCGCATTTTAAGGTGCAATTCTGAAATTTTTTGCTTTTTCCAGCTCCTCTTAGCATGATAAAGAAGATTCAAAGAGAGTGAGATGCCAGCTCCTTTCATTCAGTCAGTAGCTTCAAACATTTCTGGACGTTTTTCAAAGGCAAAAATCAATGAATATTGTAAATGCACAAACAGTAATTTCTCCACATTGCAAGGTGCAATTCTGAAATTTTTTGCTTTTTCCTGTTCCTCTTAGCATGATAAAGAATATTCAAAGAGAGTGAGATGCCAGCTCTTTTCATTCAGTCAGTAGCTTCAAACATTTCTGGTATATGAATAACATGATGTTTTTCAATGGCAAAAATCAATGAATATTGTAAATGCACAAACAGTAATTTCTCCGCATTGCAAGGTGCAATTCTGAAATTTTTTGCTTTTTCCTGCTCCTCTTAGCATGATAAAGAAGATTCAAAGAGAGTGAGATGCCAGCTCCTTTCATTCAGTCAGTAGCTTCAAACATTTCTGGACGTTTTTCAATGGCAAAAATCAATGAATATTGTAAATGCACAAACAGTAATTTCTCCACATTGCAAGGTGCAATTCTGAAATTTTTTGCTTTTTCCTGCTCCTCTTAGCATGATAAAGAAGATTCAAAGAGAGTGAGATGCCAGCTCTTTTCATTCAGTCAGTACTTCAAACATTTCTGGTATATGAATAACATGATGTTTTTCAATGGCAAAAATCAATGAATATTGTAAATGCACAAACATTAATTTCTCCGCATTGCAAGGTGCAATTCTGAAATTTTTTGCTTTTTCCTGCTCCTCTTAGCATGATAAAGAAGATTCAAAGAGAGTGAGATGCCAGCTCTTTTCATTCAGTCAGTACTTCAAACATTTCTGGTATATGAATAACATGATGTTTTTCAATGGCAAAAATCAATGAATATTGTAAATGCACAAAAAGTAATTTCTCCGCATTTTAAGGTGCAATTCTGAAATTTTTTGCTTTTTCCAGCTCCTCTTAGAATGATAAAGAAGATTCAAAGAGAGTGAGATGCCAGCTCCTTTCATTCAGTCAGTAGCTTCAAACATTTCTGGACGTTTTTCAATGGCAAAAATCAATGAATATTGCAAATGCACAAACAGTAATTTCTCCACATTGCAAGGTGCAATTCTGAAACTTTTTGCTTTTTCCTGCTCCTCTTAGCATGATAAAGAAGATTCAAAGAGAGTGAGATGCCAGCTCTTTTCATTCAGTCAGTAGCTTCAAACATTTCTGGTATGTGAATAACATGATGTTTTTCAATGGCAAAAATCAATGAATATTGTAAATGCACAAACAGTAATTTCTCCGCATTGCAAGGTGCAATTCTGAAATTTTTTGCTTTTTCCTGCTCCTCTTAGCATGATAAAGAAGATTCAAAGAGAGTGAGATGCCAGCTCCTTTCATTCAGTCAGTAGCTTCAAACATTTCTGGACGTTTTTCAATGGCAAAAATCAATGAATATTGTAAATGCACAAACAGTAATTTCTCCACATTGCAAGGTGCAATTCTGAAATTTTTTGCTTTTTCCTGTTCCTCTTAGCATGATAAAGAAGATTCAAAGAGAGTGAGATGCCAGCTCTTTTCATTCAGTCAGTAGCTTCAAACATTTCTGGTATATGAATAACATGATGTTTTTCAATGGCAAAAATCAATGAATATTGTAAATGCACAAACAGTAATCTCTCCGCATTGCAAGGTGCAATTCTGAAATTTTTTGCTTTATCCTGCTCCTCTTAGCGTGATAAAGAAGATTCAAAGAGAGTGAGATGCCAGCTCCTTTCATTCAGTCAGTAGCTTCAAACATTTCTGGACGTTTTTCAATGGCAAAAATCAATGATTATTGTAAATGCACAAACAGTAATTTCTCCACATTGCAAGGTGCAATTCTGAAATTTTTTGCTTTTTCCTGCTCCTCTTAGCATGATAAAGAAGATTCAAAGAGAGTGAGATGCCAGCTCTTTTCATTCAGTCAGTAGCTTCAAACATTTCTGGTATATGAATAACATGATGTTTTTCAATGGCAAAAATCAATGAATATTGTAAATGCACAAACAGTAATTTCTCCACATTGCAAGGTGCAATTCTGAAATTTTTTGCTTTTTCCTGCTCCTCTTAGCATGATAAAGAAGATTCAAAGAGAGTGAGATGCCAGCTCCTTTCATTCAGTCAGTAGCTTCAAACATTTCTGGACGTTTTTCAATGGCAAAAATCAATGAATATTGTAAATGCACAAACAGTAATTTCTCCACATTGCAAGGTGCAATTCTGAATTTTTTTTTTCTTTTTCCTGCTCCTCTTAGCATGATAAAGAAGATTCAAAGAGAGTGAGATGCCAGCTCTTTTCATTCAGTCAGTAGCTTCAAACATTTCTGGTATATGAATAACATGATGATTTTCAATGGCAAAAATCAATGAATATTGTAAATGCACAAACAGTAATTTCTCCACATTGCAAGGTGCAATTCTGAAATTTTTTGCTTTTTCCTGCTCCTCTTAGCATGATAAAGAAGATTCAAAGAGAGTGAGATGCCAGCTCTTTTCATTCAGTCAGTAGCTTCAAACATTTCTGGTATATGAATAACATGATGTTTTTCAATGGCAAAAATCAATGAATATTGTAAATGCACAAACAGTAATTTCTCCGCATTGCAAGGTGCAATTCTGAAATTTTTTGCTTTTTCCTGCTCCTCTTAGCATGATAAAGAAGATTCAAAGAGAGTGAGATGCCAGCTCCTTTCGTTCAGTCAGTAGCTTCAAACATTTCTGGACGTTTTTCAATGGCAAAAATCAATGAATATTGTAAATGCACAAACAGTAATTTCTCCACATTGCAAGGTGCAATTCTGAAATTTTTTTCTTTTTCCTGCTCCTCTTAGCATGATAAAGAAGATTCAAAGAGAGTGAGATGCCAGCTCTTTTCATTCAGTCAGTAGCTTCAAACATTTCTGGTATATGAATAACATGATGTTTTTCAATGGCAAAAATCAATGAATATTGTAAATGCACAAAAAGTAATTTCTCCGCATTTTAAGGTGCAATTCTGAAATTTTTTGCTTTTTCCAGCTCCTCTTAGCATGATAAAGAAGATTCAAAGAGAGTGAGATGCCAGCTCCTTTCATTCAGTCAGTAGCTTCAAACATTTCTGGACGTTTTTCAATGGCAAAAATCAATGAATATTGTAAATGCACAAACAGTAATTTCTCCACATTGCAAGGTGCAATTCTGAATTTTTTTTTTCTTTTTCCTGCTCCTCTTAGCATGATAAAGAAGATTCAAAGAGAGTGAGATGCCAGCTCTTTTCATTCAGTTAGTAGCTTCAAATATTTCTGGTATATGAATAACATGATGATTTTCAATGGCAAAAATCAATGAATATTGTAAATGCACAAACAGTAATTTCTCCGCATTGCAAGGTGCAATTCTGAAATTTTTTGCTTTTTCCTGCTCCTCTTAGCATGATAAAGAAGATTCAAAGAGAGTGAGATGCCAGCTCCTTTCATTCAGTCAGTAGCTTCAAACATTTCTGTACGTTTTTCAATGGCAAAAATCAATGAATATTGTAAATGCACAAACAGTAATTTCTCCACATTGCAAGGTGCAATTCTGAAATTTTTTGCTTTTTCCTGCTCCTCTTAGCATGATAAAGAAGATTCAAAGAGAGTGAGATGCCAGCTCTTTTCATTCAGTCAGTAGCTTCAAACATTTCTGGTATATGAATAACATGATGTTTTTCAATGGCAAAAATCAATGAATATTGTAAATGCACAAACAGTAATTTCTCCGCATTGCAAGGTGCAATTCTGAAATTTTTGGCTTTTTCCTGCTCCTCTTAGCATGATAAAGAAGATTCAAAGAGAGTGAGATGCCAGCTCCTTTCGTTCAGTCAGTAGCTTCAAACATTTCTGGACGTTTTTCAATGGCAAAAATCAATGAATATTGTAAATGCACAAACAGTAATTTCTCCACATTGCAAGGTGCAATTCTGAAATTTTTTGCTTTTTCCTGCTCCTCTTAGCATGATAAAGAAGATTCAAAGAGAGTGAGATGCCAGCTCTTTTCATTCAGTCAGTAGCTTCAAACATTTCTGGTATATGAATAACATGATGTTTTTCAATGGCAAAAATCAATGAATATTGTAAATGCACAAAAAGTAATTTCTCCGCATTTTAAGGTGCAATTCTGAAATTTTTTGCTTTTTCCAGCTCCTCTTAGCATGATAAAGAAGATTCAAAGAGAGTGAGATGCCAGCTCCTTTCATTCAGTCAGTAGCTTCAAACATTTCTGGACGTTTTTCAATGGCAAAAATCAATGAATATTGTAAATGCACAAACAGTAATTTCTCCACATTGCAAGGTGCAATTCTGAAATTTTTTTTTCTTTTTCCTGCTCCTCTTAGCATGATAAAGAAGATTCAAAGAGAGTGAGATGCCAGCTCTTTTCATTCAGTTAGTAGCTTCAAATATTTCTGGTATATGAATAACATGATGATTTTCAATGGCAAAAATCAATGAATATTGTAAATGCACAAACAGTAATTTCTCCGCATTGCAAGGTGCAATTCTGAAATTTTTTGCTTTATCCTGCTCCTCTTAGCATGATAAAGAAGATTCAAAGAGAGTGAGATGCCAGCTCCTTTCATTCAGTCAGTAGCTTCAAACATTTCTGTACGTTTTTCAATGGCAAAAATCAATGAATATTGTAAATGCACAAACAGTAATTTCTCCACATTGCAAGGTGCAATTCTGAAATTTTTTGCTTTTTCCTGCTCCTCTTAGCATGATAAAGAATATTCAAAGAGAGTGAGATGCCAGCTCTTTTCATTCAGTCAGTAGCTTCAAACATTTCTGGTATGTGAATAACATGATGTTTTTCAATGGCAAAAATCAATGAATATTGTAAATGCACAAACAGTAATTTCTCCGCATTGCAAGGTGCAATTCTGACATTTTTTGCTTTTTCCTGCTCCTCTTAGCTAGTGTTGAGCCACCCCCGTAGTGTTCGAGTTCGGTTCGGTTCGTCGAACACCCGTGTGTTCGCCGAACTGTTCGTCGAACTGTTCGACGAACACCTTCGAACACCATTAAAACCAATGGCAGGCAAAGAAAAACACATAGTAACACATAGAAAACACCTTCAAAGGTGTCCAAAAGCTGACAAACTGCTCAGAAGACATAACTAACACATGGAAAAGTGACAAGTACATATAGTCATGCGAAAATAAAAGAGGTGGAGGAGTAAAAGGAGGGGGAGACACAGATATAGGCATGTCATGCCCTTCTAAAATCCAAAAAGTGAGAAGCCGACACGGCCAGTCCGCTTCTGCCCGTGCCACCTCCGTGTCGCCGGGTTTGTGCCAGAGCCGCGGTGAACCCTGATGGCCAGCCCCCCTCTCCCAATACTGGTGCCTGTCCGCTGGTGGGTCGAGCGAGCCCCCCTGTGGTGGAGGCAGCTCTAAGCTTTTTAATTTAAATTGTCTCTCTAATTTGAATGAATACACTTTAAATCCATTTACAAGGATCTATTGGAGGGCAAGTCTCATGCCAGCAGCTGCGTAATTCCAGCTCCAGTAGCGTCCACTAAAGCTGCTGCAGTTAAAAAGCTTTTATAAGGATCGAGCTCGGCTGTCCACCGCAAGGCATCCTACTGCCAGTCCCAGCCCCTATGCCTTGGGGTGCCTCCTGATGCTCTTCACTGAGTATCCCATGGTCCCGAAGCATTTCCTTTGAAAAAATTAAGTGTCTAAACTACAGGTGGTGTAGCTTGCTTAACAGCCGGGATAATCCGCTGACTAGCAGACACTGCTACTAGGCACAAAGTATTTCCTGGGCTAGATGCAGTTAAAAATTTGTAATTAGATACTCTCGTTGGATGCTGAGAAAGCATTCCATAGAGTCTCCTGGCAAGTCTGAGCAGAAGTGGCAGGGAGCAGGGGCTCTGCATGAGCTCTGCTCCGGAGGCGGGCCTAGTAACAGAGGCCCAGGCCTGGAAGAGGGAGAAGGAAGGAAGAGGAGTGGAGAAGGCTCCAGGAACGAGGAATGAAGGGATCCCAGGGGTGCGGACGGGCGAGTCGCCACCGCACGCCCGAATCCACCTGCGTGGAGGGGTCAGGCCAAAGGGAGAGACCGGTCCCCGAACTAGTGGAGGCAGGAAACGACCCTCAGCTAGAAACCGGAGGCTCTGACACTTTATGTGGCGCAGCCCCTCGCTACACCCGCTAGGAAGGCACCACATAGGGTCAGGGAAACTGGCGCCAAGTTTACCAAGAGGAGGCCCGAGGCAGCCGGACAGAAGTGTTGGTAAGAAAGGCCAGACAAAGGACACACAAAGGGGGTCCTGTGAAGTGCTCCAAAGTTATCTGGGAGTTGTCTGAGCCCCTCACCTGGTGAGCACAGTACGACGTGGGCAGCCGTTACCTGCAGACGTGGTCTGGATAATAAGAACTGTGAGTAAAGGCCCTGAACTGCATCACTGACTCCGTGTCGTTACTGCTGCTGCCCTGCACCATCACCCCCATCCTCCGCATACACTGCCCTGAGGCTATACTCCTCCCGTGGGGAGTTATGCTACGCTCTGCTGCACCCACAACACCAGCCTCAGCGGTCTGCCCTGTAGCGGCGGTTCACTCTGACCTCAATCCACGGGTGGCGTAGTCGGACATTTAAACATCAAAACCACATAAATAGTTCCGCCACTGGTTTGACCGCCCTGAGCCACGGAACCGGGTCGCCGCCACGAAGACTACAACCACCAGCATCCACCAAAAAGGGTCCGGCTCCGGGTGTCCCAAGGCCCAGGGTGTGCGTCAGAACATTTTCATCACCTTTCACAATCACCAATGGGACAAGGCAGTGATGTCCTCTGTCCCCTCTCTTATACATCCTAGTGACGGAGCACCTGCTCTCATCAATTCGCCATAACCCCAATATTAGGTGGATTGAGGTGGGAGGCACCGAGTACAAGTGCTCTCTATTTGCTGATGATGTCCTAGTATATATCACTCAATCACATATATCCATCCATGCTGTTATGGCTGAAATAGATCACTTTGTTACATGGTAAAATTTTAAAATCAATGCAGCGAAGTCTGAGGCCCTCGATGTCTCCCTCCCCAAATCCATATAGGATTCCATCCAGTCCAACTTTTCCTTTGCCTGGCCCTCACAGGGTATCAAATACTTAGGAATTCCTATTCATAGAGACCTCTCCCATCTATGTTATCTTAATTTTGGGCCCTTTATTGAACAACTCCATACAGACCACGGTTGGCAAGTTAGAACTGTAAGATTCACTACGTGAACCACTGGTGTTTTGTGGAAAAGCACATGTACACTGCGTTCCAAATTATTATGCAAAAAGTGTTTAGGAGTGATAAGGGAAGAATTTGTTTGTTTGTCAGTTAAACTCATTGATGGTGATGTGTGTCAGGGCTCTTTATATCACTGTAAGCAATTGCAGACACCTGTGCTAATTAGTTTGGCAGGTGTGTCCAATGAAAGGCAAGACTACTTAAGAAGGCTGTCTCACATTATTAAGCAGCCTACATTTTCTGCCAAAATGGGAAAGAAAAAGGATGTGTCAGCTGCTGAGAAGCAACAAATTGTGGAGTGTTTAGGTCAAGGCATGACTACAATCAACATTGTGCGATGATCAGGATGAAGTGTCTTGGCAATCAAGAAGTATGTAGCTGATTCACAGTACACACGTGTGCGTGCTGATAAGGGCAAATTGAGGACTCTTTCCTACAGGCAATTACGTCAGGTTGAAAGAGTAGGTGCAAAAAAGCCTTGTCATAGCAGCAGACAAGTTTTTGAAGCTGCTTGTGCCTCCAACGTCCCCCGAACAACAAGATGCAGGGTCCTTCAGAGGTTTGCAGCTGTGCATGCGCCATCCTGTCGACCTCCTCTATCCACTTCACACAAGCAGAAACGGCTCCAGTGGGCCAAACATTACATGAAGACTGATTTCAAAACTGTTTTGTTCACGGATGAGTGCCGTGCAGCGCTCGATGGTCCAGATGGATGGAGTGGAGGATGGCTGGTTGATGGACACCCCACGCAAACACGGCTACAGCGCCAACAAGGAGGAGGTGGAGTAATGTTTTGGGCTGGAATCATGGGGAGAGAGATTGTCAGCCCCTTTAGGATCCCTGAAGGCGCTAAAGATGAACTCCATATTGTATGTGGATTTTCTCAAACAGCACTTCCTGCCATGGTTCAAGCAGAAGAACCGTGTATTTCACAGCAAGATCATTTTTCTGCATGATAATGCACCATCTCATGCTGCACATAAAACATCTGCATCTCTGGCTGATATGGGCATAAAAGGGGACAAACTTATGGTGTGACCCCCATGCTCCCCTGACCTCTACCCCATTCAGAACCTTTGGAGCATCATTAAAAGGAGTGTCTATGATGGCGGGAGGCAGTTCACATCTAAGCAACAGCTCTGGGAGGGTATTCTGTCCTCATGCAAAACAATTGAAGCAGAAACCATCCAAAACCTGACAAATTCAATGGACGAGAGAGTTCAGAAGCTCCTTTCGAACAAGGGGTCCGATGTGAAAATGTAACATCACCTAGAATAAAGTTTTGAGTTGAAAACTGTTTGATTTCAGTTTCTAACAACCTGCTAATGCTTTTAATTTCAAAAATGACCATTTTTTTGCTCTTTATTAAAATGAAAAGGTTGATCGAAAAGTTTGGGGGATCTAAGAGTGTGGCAACCCAGTAGTCATGATTACTTCGAATTCTGACAATATGAGGGTCATGTTGCAGGTAGTGCAGCAAGAAGGCACTTATGTGTCTTGCGCATCTCGGAGCCCCAAAATTATTTTCCGGGCTAGATGCAGCTAAAAATTATTATTAATTTTAAATCTGATGGAGCTTAGTATAGATGGCCTAATAGGATCAGTGCTGCACACTGCTACAAAGCCCAAATTATTTTCCAGCCAAGATACAGATAAACATGATTAGTAATTTTAAATCTGGTGGAGCTTATTATAGATGGCCTAATAGAATCAGTGCTGCACACTGCTACAAAGCCCAAATTATTTTCCAGCCAAGATACAGATAAACATGATTAGTAATTTGAAAGCTTAAAACGGTTGGTAGGGTGATTTTAACCAATCATCAAGCTTTTACTCTCCCCAGGATGACACAGGGGTAGAAAAGTCGTTTCGGATCCATGATTTGTTCATCTTTATGAACGTGAGTCTGTCTACATTATCAGTGGAGAGCCGCGTGCGCTTATCTGTCAGCACACCACCAGCAGCGCTGAACACACGTTCAGACAGAACGCTGGCTGCGGGGCATGACAAGATCTCCAAGGCGTAAGTGGCTAGCTCCGGCCATTTATCCAGATTGGAAGCCCAAAAAGAGCAAGGGTCCAGTGACACAGTCGTGGCTTCAATGTTTACTTGGAGATACTCCTGTACCATCGTCTCTAGGCGTTGACTATGTGTCAGACTTCTTGTCTCCTGTGGCCTTGCAAAGGATGGGCTAAAAAAGTGGTGAAATGATTCCGCAAAATTGATGTTACCAGCAGATACTGTGGTTCTGTTACGGTTTGAGTGCTGAACACTTGACGGTCCCACGGTTGGCAAGTTGGAACTGTGAGATTCACTACGTGCACCACTGGTATTTTGTGGAAAAGCACATGTAAGATTCTGCAACAGTCTCTGCTGATACTCCTGCACGCGTGCATCCCTTTCTATGGCAGGAATAATTTCTGCAAATTTACTTTTGTACCGGGGATCTAACAGTGTGGCAACCCAGCAGTCAGGATTATTTCTA
The DNA here is from genome assembly GCF_046119375.1 of Phyllobates terribilis. Taxonomy (NCBI): domain Eukaryota; kingdom Metazoa; phylum Chordata; class Amphibia; order Anura; family Dendrobatidae; genus Phyllobates; species Phyllobates terribilis. The sequence continues at coordinate 6,066,849 of NW_027362813.1, forward strand.
ATTCTCACAATTCGAGGGTCATGTTGCAGGTAGTGCAGCAAGAAGGCACTCATGTGTGTTGCGAATCCAGGAGCACCAAGTCCCTGTTGTGTTGGTGGCGAGGTAACAATCATGCTTCCTTCCTCTGTCCTCTCCCCCCAACCTCGCACAACAGAAATGTGATCAAGGTCTCCCTCATCTGATGAGTCTTCCATCAGTTCGTCCTCCACTTCTTCCTGGGCTCCTGCACCTTCCTCACTAGTTTGGCTGCTACCATGCGCCCTGGTAAAACCATCTCCCCCACCCTCACATGCCTGCCGCCTTGGTGCTGCCGACCGTCTGGACCTTGCAGATGTTAGCCCTTCCGCATACAACTCCTCCTCCTCTACTTCCTCCACCTCCTCTTGTGCCACCACCTGACTCCGAATTCTGTTTAACATGTGCTCCAGCATGTAAATCACCGGAATAGTCATGCTGATAATGGCATCGTCAGCACTAAACATCTTCGTCGCCATTTCAAAACTGTGCAGAAGGGTGCATAGGTCCCTGATCTGAGACCACTCCTCCAGCGTGATTTGCCCCACCTCTGAATCTCGTTGGCCCAGGCTATACGTCAGAACGTATTGCACCAGGGCTTGTCGGTGCTGCCACAGTCGCTGCAACATGTGCAGAGTTGAATTCCACCGGGTAGGCACATCGCATTTTAGCCGGTGAAGTGGCAGGCCCAACGACTTCTGTAGAGATGTAAGTCGCTGAGCTGCGGGATGCGAACGGCGGAAGTGAGCACACAGCGACCGTGCCCTCTGCAGAAGGCCATCTAGTCTGGGATAGTGGGCTAAAAATTGCTGGACAACCAGGTTCAACACGTGAGCCATACAAGGCACGTGTGTGACATTGCCCCGGCGAAGGGCCGCACCCAGGTTTGCAGCATTGTCGCACACGGCCTTCCCTGGTTTCAGGTCCAGTGGAGACAACCATTCATGAAATTGGTTCTCCAGAGCTGACCACAACTCCTCAGCTGTGTGACTCACATTTCCCAGACATTTCAATGTAAAAACCGCCTGATGACGTTGAGCCCTACTGCCAGCATAGTAAGGAGGTGTGCAGGATCCCTTCTGCGCAGTTAGAAAGCTTGTGGCATGACCAGACAGGCTTTGGGTGCAGGTGGAGGACCGAGAGGAGGTTGAGGAGGCAGAAGCAGTGGAGGAACTTTGACATAAAGAGGATTGACGCACAACTCGTGGGGACGGCAAGACTTGGACAGCAGCCCCTTGTCCTGCTGTCACCATAGTTACCCAGTGCCCAGTCAGCGACATGTAACGCCCCTGTCCATGCCTACTCGTCCAAGTGTCTGTGGTGAAATGCACCCTGTCACACACAGAGTTTCTCAAAGAAGCGGTGATGTTGTGTGCGACATGCTGGTGGAGCGCAGGCACACCTTTCTTTGAGATGTAGTGACGACTGGGCATCTGGTACTGGGGCACTGCGACGGACATAAGGTCTCGAAAATCCTCTGTGTCCACCAGGCGGAAAGGCAGCATTTCTGTAGCCAAGAGCTTGCAGATGGTGAAATTCAACCTCTTAGCTTTCTCATGGCTAGGAGGAAATGGTCTTTTACTTGTCCACATCTGAGGGACCGAGGGCTGGCTATTGTGCTTAGACGGGGTTGATAAGGGTGTCCCCGGCAAACTGCCGGTCTGTGAGGAAGATGCAGGCGGACATGTTAGGTTGCCTTGATCCAAAGGTGGTGCTATCGATGTCGGACAGCACTCAACACCAGCTGGTGTTACCACCTCCAAAGAAAATGATGACCTGCCAATCACGCTGGCTGTTGCGGGTAAAGAGGTGGAAGGTCTGCGCCCCAAAACAGGTGTGACTGCTGTCCCCCCAGTCACAGAGGATGAAGAGGCCGCGGATGCACAAGATATGGCAGACGGTGGTTGGTCCGGCCGGCTAGGCCACATTGTAGCACACTGAGCTTCCCACTGCAACTTATGCTTCATGTCCATGTGCCGGTTCATGCATGAAGTACTCAAACTATGTATTTTTTGGCCTCTACTTAGCTTTTGCTGACAAATGTTACAGATAAAACGAGTTGGGTCATCTTTATCGATCTGAAAAAATGCCCAGGCTATGCAAGGCTTAGCACCCATGCGACCTGAAGAGCCACTTGTGGTGAGAGGCAGAGTTGTGTTTGAGGATGCAGTTGTTGACGTGCTTCCAGTACTACGTCTCTGTCCAGGAAGTCGCAACCTGACCTCGTCGTCACTAGCATCTTCCTCCACCTCCTCTGCTGACCTCATCTCTTGGCTGACTGTGGGTTGACAGTAAGTGGGATCTCCGACCTCATCATCATCACCCTGTGCGTTATCACACCCGTCGTCCTCAGAGCCAACCTGTTCCTGCCCTGACAAAAAACTAAAGTTGTCGCTCCAATCAGGTATTTGAGTCTTATCATCGTCTTCCTCATTGTCTCCACCAACAGGAGTTGCAGTTTGGGAATGAGGGTCTACATTATGGTCAGAACCTTCTGCGTCTGGTCCTGGATCCGACTCATAAAGATTCTGGGCATCAGTGCAGATCATTTCCTCGTCTGGATTCACAGAAGTGCTGGAGTCGACCTCTGATTCCCAGGCTATAGTATGAGTAAACAGCTCTGCAGACTCAACCATCTGTTCTACCTCATACTCAGACGGGCAGCTGGAGATTTGGGAGCTGTGAGGAAGCAAGTGCGATTTGGGTGACACCTTTGAGGACTGGAGTATTTGTGATGTTGAAGTTGATGTGGAGGAGAGCCCACTTAAAGGAGCACTTGATATCCGTTGAAGCACCTGCTGTTTTTGTGCCTCATCTGGAATTTGTAGCGATTGGCGTGGCCGTAAGAAAGGGATCTTATCACATTGTTCGCTAAAAGAAGTAGACATTTTAGTTTGGCTGGAAGATGGTCTTTCTTCTGCACCTACCCCACGGACACAACCTTTTTTCCCCTTCCCAACACGCCTATTCCCCTTTCCACCAGCAGCAGGCCTTTTTCCACTCATTTTGGTGGTTAACTAATTCACAACTCTGGAGTTGTTTGCACAAAAAAACAATGGATGGTAACCGAGCAGAGCTGAGTTGCCAAACTGTGGTATTATGCCAAAACTATTGGCTGGGTTAGATGCAGAAAAAAATTATTTTTAATTTGCAACCTGATGGAGGTCAGTATAGAAGGACTAATAGAACAAGTCCCACACACTGCTAGAAGCCCAAATATTTTTTCAGAGCTAGATGCAGAAATTTTTTTTATTCAATTTGCAACCTGATGGAGGTCAGTATAGATGGACTAATAGACCAAGTCCCACACACTGCTAGAAGCCCAAATATTTTTTCAGAGCTAGATGCAGAAAAAAATTATATTCAATTTGCAACCTGCTGGAGGACAGTATAGAAGGACTAATAGAACAAGTCCCACACACTGCTAGAAGCCCAAATATTTTTTCAGAGCTAGATGCAGAAAATTTTTTTATTCAATTTGCAACCTGATGGAGGTCAGTATAGATGGAATAATAGACCAAGTCCCACACACTGCTAGAAGCCCAAATATTTTTTCAGAGCTAGATGCAGAAAAAAATTATATTCAATTTGCAACCGGCTGGAGGTCAGTATAGAAGGACTAATAGAACAAGTCCCACACACTGCTAGAAGCCCAAATATTTTTTCAGAGCTAGATGCAGAAAATTTTTTTATTCAATTTGCAACCTGATGGAGGTCAGTAAAGATGGACTAATAGACCAAGTCCCACACACTGCTAGAAGCCCAAATATTTTTTCAGAGCTAGATGCAGAAAAAAATTATATTCAATTTGCAACCTGCTGGAGGTCAGTATAGAAGGACTAATAGAACAAGTCCCACACACTGCTAGAAGCCCAAATATATTTTCAGAGCTAGATGCAGAAAAAAATTATTTTTAATTTGCAACCTGATGGAGTTCAGTATAGATGGACTAATAGACCAAGTCCCACACACCGCTAGAAGCCCAAATATTTTTTCAGAGCTAGATGCAGAAAAAAATTATATTCAATTTGAAACCTGCTGGAGGTCAGTATAGAAGGACTAATAGAACAAGTCCCACACACTGCTAGAAGCCCAAATATTTTTTCAGAGCTAAATGAAGAAAAAAATTATTTTGAATTTGCAACCTGATGGAGGTCAGTATAGATGGACTAATAGACCAAGTCCCACACAATGCTAGAAGCCCAAATATTTTTTCAGAGCTAGATGCAGAAATTTTTTTTATTCAATTTGCAACCTGATGGAGGTCAGTATAGATGGACTAATAGACCAAGTCCCACACACTGCTAGAAGCCCAAATATTTTTCAGAGCTAGATGCAAAAAAAAAATATTTTTAATTTGCAACCTGATGGAGGTCAGTATAGATGGACTAATAGACCAAGTCCCACACACCGCTAGAAGCCCAAATATTTTTTCAGAGCTAGATGCAGAAAAAAATTATATTCAGTTTGCAACCTGATGGAGGTCAGTATAGATGGACTAATAGACCAAGTCCCACACACTGCTAGAAGCCCAAATATTTTTTCAGAGCTAGATGCAGAAAAAAATTATTTTTAATTTGCAACCTGATGGAGGTCAGTATAGATGGACTAATAGACCAAGTCCCACACACTGCTAGAAGCCCAAATATTTTTTCAGAGCTAAATGAAGAAAAAAATTATTTTGAATTTGCAACCTGATGGAGGTCAGTATAGATGGACTAATAGACCAAGTCCCACACAATGCTAGAAGCCCAAATATTTTTTCAGAGCTAGATGCAGAATTTTTTTTTATTCAATTTGCAACCTGATGGAGGTCAGTATAGATGGACTAATAGACCAAGTCCCACACACTGCTAGAAGCCCAAATATTTTTTCAGAGCTAGATGCAGAAAAAAATTATTTTTAATTTGCAACCTGATGGAGGTCAGTATAGATGGACTAATAGACCAAGTCCCACACACCGCTAGAAGCCCAAATATTTTTTCAGAGCTAGATGCAGAAAAAAATTATATTCAGTTTGCAACCTGATGGAGGTCAGTATAGATGGACTAATAAACCAAGTCCCACACACTGCTAGAAGCCCAAATATTTTTTCAGAGCTAGATGCAGAAAAAAATTATTTTTAATTTGCAACCTGATGGAGGTCAGTATAGATGGACTAATAGACCAAGTCCCACACACCGCTAGAAGCCCAAATATTTTTTCAGAGCTAGATGCAGAAAAAAATTATATTCAGTTTGCAACCTGATGGAGGTCAGTATAGATGGATTAATAGAACAAGACCCACACACAGCTAGAAGCCCAATTTTTTTTCAGAGGTAGATGCAGAAAAAAAAATATATTCAGTTTGCAACCTGATGGAGGTCAGTATAGATGTATTAATAGAACAAGACCCACACACAGCTAGAAGCCCAATATTTTTTCAGAGCTAGATGCAGAAAAAAGTTATATTCAATTTGCAACCTGCTGGAGGTCAGTATAGAAGGACTAATAGAACAAGTCCCACACACTGCTAGAAGCCCAAATATTTTTTCAGAGCTAGATGCAGAAAAAAATTATTTTTAATTTGCAACCTGATGGAGGTCAGTATAGATGGACTAATAGACCAAGTCCCACACACTGCTAGAAGCCCAAATATTTTTTCAGAGCTAGATGCAGAAAAAAATTATTTTTAATTTGCAACCTGATGGAGGTCAGTATAGATGGACTAATAGACCAAGTCCCACACACCGCTAGAAGCCCAAATATTTTTTCAGAGCTAGATGCAGAAAAAAATTATATTCAGTTTGCAACCTGATGGAGGTCAGTATAGATGGACTAATAGACCAAGTCCCACACACTGCTAGAAGCCCAAATATTTTTTCAGAGCTAGATGCAGAAAAAATTATTTTTAATTTGCAACCTGATGGAGGTCAGTATAGATGGACTAATAGACCAAGTCCCACACACCGCTAGAAGCCCAAATATTTTTTCAGAGCTAGATGCAGAAAAAAATTATATTCAGTTTGCAACCTGATGGAGGTCAGTATAGATGGATTAATAGAACAAGACCCACACACAGCTAGAAGCCCAATATTTTTTCAGAGGTAGATGCAGAAAAAAATTATTTTTAATTTGCAACCAGATGGAGGTCAGTATAGATGGACTAATAGACCAAGTCCCACACACCGCTAGAAGCCCAAATATTTTTTCAGAGCTAGATGCAGAAAAAAATTATATTCAGTTTGCAACCTGATGGAGGTCAGTATAGATGGACTAATAGACCAAGTCCCACACACTGCTAGAAGCCCAAATATTTTTTCAGAGCTAGATGCAGAAAAAATTATTTTTAATTTGCAACCTGATGGAGGTCAGTATAGATGGACTAATAGACCAAGTCCCACACACCGCTAGAAGCCCAAATATTTTTTCAGAGCTAGATGCAGAAAAAAATTATATTCAGTTTGCAACCTGATGGAGGTCAGTATAGATGGATTAATAGAACAAGACCCACACACAGCTAGAAGCCCAATATTTTTTCAGAGGTAGATGCAGAAAAAAATATATTCAGTTTGCAACCTGATGAAGGTCAGTATAGATGGACTAATAGAATGATGCTATGCCCAAAAGATTTTACTTCACTAGGTGCAGTAAAAAAATTGGTATTCTATACACAGGTGGTATATCTTGCAACACAGATAGGCTACTCCACTGACTAACACACTCTGCAATAGGCCAAAAAGGATTAGCTTTGCTAGATTCAGCCAAATGCTGTGAAAAAAACTTGCACAGCACTGGCACAGACCTGCCTGGCAAAAACTGATAGGAACTGATGTAACCGAGTCCTGAAAAGGACTCCAATTACAATTAGTCTTTAATCCCACAACCTATCTATTTAAGAGCACAGACCTCCCTGATAAAAGTCGTAGGAAATGCTGTAACCTAGTCCTTAAAAGGACTGCAATCACAACTATTCCCTACTCCCAAGCTATCTGTATATTTGTGCGAAAATTGGCTTGAAATTAACAAGGTATAGCGCACACAGCAACAGCGGTGCCGTCTAACACGCAGCTGCAGCAGTGAGAAAATGGTGGCGACGGGGAAAATGGCTTGGTCTTATAGGGCAAGGACATGTGACATACACTGCCAATGACACATGCCCTTGCTTGTGTGAAAAAAAGCACTTCGCTCCGTGTGTGCGCTGCTGATAGGCTGACAGATTGCACCTCCCCACTGCAAATGCGGGAAAGAGAAAAAAAAATGGAGATCTTCATTGTTCCTGCAGAGATCCATCCCCTGCCCCTCCCCCCACCCCGCTGTACGCTCAAACTGCGTATTAACATTAATTTTCATCATTACTGAGAAAAAATCCAGTTATGATTTTGGTGCACGAACAGTTATCGAACATAACCTCGAACAGCCGAATTTTTCTCAAATTGTTCGTGTTCGCCGAACGGCTCGAACACCGCCCAAAACAGCTCGAATTTGAGATTGGCGAACAGTTCGAGTAGAACAACGCTCATCTCTACTCTTAGCATGATAAAGAAGATTCAAAGAGAGTGAGATGCCAGCTCCTTTCATTCAGTCAGTAGCTTCAAACATTTCTGGACGTTTTTCAATGGCAAAAATCAATGAATATTGTAAATGCACAAACAGTAATTTCTCCACATTGCAAGGTGCAATTCTGAAATTTTTTGCTTTTTCCTGCTCCTCTTAGCATGATAAAGAAGATTCAAAGAGAGTGAGATGCCAGCTCTTTTCATTCAGTCAGTAGCTTCAAACATTTCTGGTATATGAATAACATGATGTTTTTCAATGGCAAAAATCAATGAATATTGTAAATGCACAAACAGTAATTTCTCCGCATTGCAAGGTGCAATTCTGAAATTTTTTGCTTTTTCCTGCTCCTCTTAGCATGATAAAGAAGATTCAAAGAGATTGAGATGCCAGCTCCTTTCATTCAGTAAGTAGCTTCAAACATTTGTGGACGTTTTTCAATGGCAAAAATCAATGAATATTGTAAATGCACAAACAGTAATTTCTCCACATAGCAAGCTGCAATTCTGAAATTTTTTGCTTTTTCCTGCTCCTCTTAGCATGATAAAGAAGATTCAAAGAGAGTGTGATGCCAGCTCTTTTCATTCAGTCAGTAGCTTCAAACATTTCTGGTATATGAATAACATGATGTTTTTCAATGGCAAAAATCAATGAATATTGTAAATGCACAAACAGTAATTTCACCGCATTGCAAGGTGCAATTCTGAAATTTTTTGCTTTTTCCTGCTCCTCTTAGCATGATAAAGAAGATTCAAAGAGATTGAGATGCCAGCTCCTTTCATTCAGTAAGTAGCTTCAAACATTTGTGGACGTTTTTCAATGGCAAAAATCAATGAATATTGTAAATGCACAAACAGTAATTTCTCCACATAGCAAGCTGCAATTCTGAAATTTTTTGCTTTTTCCTGCTCCTCTTAGCATGATAAAGAAGATTCAAAGAGAGTGAGATGCCAGCTCTTTTCATTCAATCAGTAGCTTCAAACATTTCTGGTATATGAATAACATGATGTTTTTCAATGGCAAAAATCAATGAATATTGTAAATGCACAAACAGTAATTTCTCCGCATTGCAAGGTGCAATTCTGAAATTTTTTGCTTTTTCCGGCTCCTCTTAGTATGATAAAGAAGGTTCAAAGAGAGTGAGATGCCAGCTCCTTTCATTCAGTCAGTAGCTTCAAACATTTCTGGACGTTTTTCAATGGCAAAAATCAATGAATATTGTAAATGCACAAACAATGATTTCTCCACATTGCAAGGTGCAATTCTGAATTTTTTTGCTTTTTCCTGCTTCTCTTAGCATGATAAAGAAGATTCAAAGAGAGTGAGATGCCAGCTCTTTTCATTCAGTCAGTAGCTTCAAACATTTCTGGTATATGAATAACATGATGTTTTTCAATGGCAAAAATCAATGAATATTGTAAATGCACAAACAGTAATTTCTCCGCATTGCAAGGTGCAATTCTGAAATTTTTTGCTTTTTCCTGCTCCTCTTAGCATGATAAAGAAGATTCAAAGAGAGTGAGATGCCAGCTCCTTTCATTCAGTTAGTAGCTTCAAACATTTCTGGACGTTTTTCAATGGCAAAAATCAATGAATATTGTAAATGCACAAACAGTAATTTCTCCACATTGCAAGGTGCAATTCTGAAATTTTTTGCTCTTTCCAGCTCCTCTTAGCATGATAAAGAAGATTCAAAGAGAGTGAGATGCCTGCTCTTTTCATTCAGTCAGTAGCTTCAAACATTTCTGGTATATGAATAACATGATGTTTTTCAATGGCAAAAATCAATGAATATTGTAAATGCACAAACAGTAATTTCTCCGCATTGCAAGGTGCAATTCTGAAATTTTTTGCTTTTTCCTGCTCCTCTTAGCATGATAAAGAAGATTCAAAGAGAGTGAGATGCCAGCTCCTTTCATTCAGTCAGTAGCTTCAAACATTTCTGGACGTTTTTCAATGGCAAAAATCAATGAATATTGTAAATGCACAAACAGTAATTTCTCCACATTGCAAGGTGCAATTCTGAAATTTTTTGCTTTTTCCAGCTCCTCTTAGCATGATAAAGAAGATTCAAAGAGAGTGAGATGCCTGCTCTTTTCATTTAGTCAGTAGCTTCAAACATTTCTGGTATATGAATAACATGATGTTTTTCAATGGCAAAAATCAATGAATATTGTAAATGCACAAACAGTAATTTCTCCGCATTGCAAAGTGCAAATCTGAAATTTTTTGCTTTTTCCTGCTCCTCTTAGCATGATAAAGAAGATTCAAAGAGAGTGAGATGCCAGCTCCTTTCATTCAGTCAGTAGCTTCAAACATTTCTGGACGTTTTTCAATGGCAAAAATCAATGAATATTGTAAATGCACAAACAGTAATTTCTCCACATTGCAAGGTGCAATTCTGAAATTTTTTGCTTTTTCCTGCTCCTCTTAGCATGATAAAGAAGATTCAAAGAGAGTGAGATGCCAGCTCTTTTCATTCAGTCAGTAGCTTCAAACATTTCTGGTATATGAATAACATTATGTTTTTCAATGGCAAAAATCAATGAATATTGTAAATGCACAAACAGTAATTTCTCCGCATTGCAAGGTGCAATTCTGAAATTTTTTGCTTTTTCCTGCTCCTCTTAGCATGATTAAGAAGATTCAAAGAGAGTGAGATGCCAGCTCCTTTCATTCAGTCAGTAGCTTCAAACATTTCTGGACGTTTTTCAATGGCAAAAATCAATGAATATTGTAAATGCACAAACAGTAATTTCTCCACATTGCAAGGTGCAATTCTGAAATTTTTTGCTTTTTCCTGCTCCTCTTAGCATGATAAAGAAGATTCAAAGAGAGTGAGATGCCAGCTCTTTTCATTCAGTCAGTAGCTCCAAACATTTCTGGTATATGAATAACATGATGTTTTTCAATGGCAAAAATCAATGAATATTGTAAATGCACAAACAGTAATTTCTCCGCATTGCAAGGTGCAATTCTGAAATTTTTTGCTTTTTCCTGCTCCTCTTAGCATGTTAAAGAATATTCAAAGAGAGTGAGATGCCAGCTCCTTTCATTCAGTCAGTAGCTTCAAACATTTCTGGACGTTTTTCAATGGCAAAAATCAATGAATATTGTAAATGCACAAACAGTAATTTCTCCACATTGCAAGGTGCAATTCTGAAATTTTTTGCTTTTTCCTGCTCCTCTTAGCATGATAAAGAAGATTCAAAGAGAGTGAGATGCCAGCTCTTTTCATTCAGTCAGTAGCTTCAAACATTTCTGGTATATGAATAACATGATGTTTTTCAATGGCAAAAATCAATGAATATTGTAAATGCACAAACAGTAATTTCTCCGCATTGCAAGGTGCAATTCTGAAATTTTTTGCTTTTTCCTGCTCCTCTTAGTATGATAAAGAAGATTCAAAGAGAGTGAGATGCCAGCTCCTTTCATTCAGTCAGTAGCTTCAAACATTTCTGGACGTTTTTCAATGGCAAAAATCAATGAATATTGTAAATGCACAAACAGTAATTTCTCCACATTGCAAGGTGCAATTCTGAAATTTTTTGCTTTTTCCTGCTCCTCTTAGCATGATAAAGAAGATTCAAAGAGAGTGAGATGCCAGCTCCTTTCATTCAGTCAGTAGCTTCAAACATTTCTGGTATATGAATAACATGATGTTTTTCAATGGCAAAAATCAATGAATATTGTAAATGCACAAACAGTAATTTCTCCGCATTGCAAGGTGCAATTCTGAAATTTTTTGCTTTTTCCTGCTCCTCTTAGCATGATAAAGAAGATTCAAAGAGAGTGAGATGCCAGCTCCTTTCATTCAGTCAGTAGCTTCAAACATTACTGGACGTTTTTCAATGGCAAAAATCAATGAATATTGTAAATGCACAAACAGTAATTTCTCCACATTGCAAAGTGCAATTCTGAAATTTTTTGCTTTTTCCTGCTCCTCTTAGCATGATAAAGAAGATTCAATGAGAGTGAGATGCCAGCTCTTTTCACTCAGTCAGTAGCTTCAAACATTTCTGGTATATGAATAACATGATATTTTTCAATGGCAAAAATCAATGAATATTGTAAATGCACAAACAGTAATTTCTCCGCATTGCAAGGTGCAATTCTGAAATTTTTTGCTTTTTCCTGCTCCTCTTAGCATGATAAAGAAGATTCAAAGAGAGTGAGATGCCAGCTCCTTTCATTCAGTCAGTAGCTTCAAACATTTCTGGACGTTTTTCAATGGCAAAAATCAATGAATATTGTAAATGCACAAACAGTAATTTCTCCACATTGCAAGGTGCAATTCTGAAATTTTTTGCTTTTTCCAGCTCCTCTTAGCATGATAAAGAAGATTCAAAGAGAGTGAGATGCCTGCTCTTTTCATTCAGTCAGTAGCTTCAAACATTTCTGGTATATGAATAACATGATGTTTTTCAATGGCAAAAATCAATGAATATTGTAAATGCACAAACAGTAATTTCTCCGCATTGCAAAGTGCAAATCTGAAATTTTTTGCTTTTTCCTGCTCCTCTTAGCATGATAAAGAAGATTCAAAGAGAGTGAGATGCCAGCTCCTTTCATTCAGTCAGTAGCTTCAAACATTTCTGGACGTTTTTCAATGGCAAAAATCAATGAATATTGTAAATGCACAAACAGTAATTTCTCCACATTGCAAGGTGCAATTCTGAAATTTTTTGCTTTTTCCTGCTCCTCTTAGCATGATAAAGAAGATTCAAAGAGAGTGAGATGCCAGCTCTTTTCATTCAGTCAGTAGCTTCAAACATTTCTGGTATATGAATAACATTATGTTTTTCAATGGCAAAAATCAATGAATATTGTAAATGCACAAACAGTAATTTCTCCGCATTGCAAGGTGCAATTCTGAAATTTTTTGCTTTTTCCTGCTCCTCTTAGCATGATTAAGAAGATTCAAAGAGAGTGAGATGCCAGCTCCTTTCATTCAGTCAGTAGCTTCAAACATTTCTGGACGTTTTTCAATGGCAAAAATCAATGAATATTGTAAATGCACAAACAGTAATTTCTCCACATTGCAAGGTGCAATTCTGAAATTTTTTGCTTTTTCCTGCTCCTCTTAGCATGATAAAGAAGATTCAAAGAGAGTGAGATGCCAGCTCTTTTCATTCAGTCAGTAGCTTCAAACATTTCTGGTATATGAATAACATGATGTTTTTCAATGGCAAAAATCAATGAATATTGTAAATGCACAAACAGTAATTTCTCCGCATTGCAAGGTGCAATTCTGAAATTTTTTGCTTTTTCCTGCTCCTCTTAGCATGTTAAAGAATATTCAAAGAGAGTGAGATGCCAGCTCCTTTCATTCAGTCAGTAGCTTCAAACATTTCTGGACGTTTTTCAATGGCAAAAATCAATGAATATTGTAAATGCACAAACAGTAATTTCTCCACATTGCAAGGTGCAATTCTGAAATTTTTTGCTTTTTCCTGCTCCTCTTAGCATGATAAAGAAGATTCAAAGAGAGTGAGATGCCAGCTCTTTTCATTCAGTCAGTAGCTTCAAACATTTCTGGTATATGAATAACATGATGTTTTTCAATGGCAAAAATCAATGAATATTGTAAATGCACAAACAGTAATTTCTCCGCATTGCAAGGTGCAGTTCTGAAATTTTTTGCTTTTTCCTGCTCCTCTTAGTATGATAAAGAAGATTCAAAGAGAGTGAGATGCCAGCTCCTTTCATTCAGTCAGTAGCTTCAAACATTTCTGGACGTTTTTCAATGGCAAAAATCAATGAATATTGTAAATGCACAAACAGTAATTTCTCCACATTGCAAGGTGCAATTCTGAAATTTTTTGCTTTTTCCTGCTCCTGTTAGCATGATAAAGAAGATTCAAAGAGAGTGAGATGCCAGCTCCTTTCATTCAGTCAGTAGCTTCAAACATTTCTGGTATATGAATAACATGATGTTTTTCAATGGCAAAAATCAATGAATATTGTAAATGCACAAACAGTAATTTCTCCGCATTGCAAGGTGCAATTCTGAAATTTTTTGCTTTTTCCTGCTCCTCTTAGCATGATAAAGAAGATTCAAAGAGAGTGAGATGCCAGCTCCTTTCATTCAGTCAGTAGCTTCAAACATTTCTGGACGTTTTTCAATGGCAAAAATCAATGAATATTGTAAATGCACAAACAGTAATTTCTCCACATTGCAAGGTGCAATTCTGAAATTTTTTGCTTTTTCCTGCTCCTCTTAGCATGATAAAGAAGATTCAAAGAGAGTGAGATGCCAGCTCTTTTCATTCAGTCAGTAGCTTCAAACATTTCTGGTATATGAATAACATGATGTTTTTCAATGGCAAAAATCAATGAATATTGTAAATGCACAAACAGTAATTTCTCCGCATTGCAAGGTGCAATTCTGAAATTTTTTGCTTTTTCCTGCTCCTCTTAGCATGATAAAGAAGATTCAAAGAGAGTGAGATGCCAGCTCCTTTCATTCAGTCAGTAGCTTCAAACATTACTGGACGTTTTTCAATGGCAAAAATCAATGAATATTGTAAATGCACAAACAGTAATTTCTCCACATTGCAAAGTGCAATTCTGAAATTTTTTGCTTTTTCCTGCTCCTCTTAGCATGATAAAGAAGATTCAATGAGAGTGAGATGCCAGCTCTTTTCACTCAGTCAGTAGCTTCAAACATTTCTGGTATATGAATAACATGATATTTTTCAATGGCAAAAATCAATGAATATTGTAAATGCACAAACAGTAATTTCTCCGCATTGCAAGGTGCAATTCTGAAATTTTTTGCTTTTTCCTGCTCCTCTTAGCATGATAAAGAAGATTCAAAGAGAGTGAGATGCCAGCTCCTTTCATTCAGTCAGTAGCTTCAAACATTTCTGGACGTTTTTCAATGGCAAAAATCAATGAATATTGTAAATGCACAAACAGTAATTTCTCCACATTGCAAGGTGCAATTCTTTAATTTTTTGCTTTTTCCTGCTCCTCTTAGCATGATAAAGAAGATTCAAAGAGAGTGAGATGCCAGCTCTTTTTATTCAGTCAGTAGCTTCAAACATTTCTGGTATATGAATAACATGATGTTTTTCAATGGCAAAAATCAATGAATATTGTAAATGCACAAACAGTAATTTCTCCGCATTGCAAGGTGCAATTCTGAAATTTTTTGCTTTTTCCTGCTCCTCTTAGCATGATAAAGAAGATTCAAAGAGAGTGAGATGCCAGCTCCTTTCATTCAGTCAGTAGCTTCAAACATTTCTGGACGTTTTTCAATGGCAAAAATCAATGAATATTGTAAATGCACAAACAGTAATTTCTCCACATTGCAAGGTGCAATTCTGAAATTTTTTGCTTTTTCCTGCTCCTCTTAGCATGATAAAGAAGATTCAAAGAGAGTGAGATGCCAGCTCTTTTCATTCAGTCAGTAGCTTCAAACATTTCTGGTATATGAATAACATGATGTTTTTCAATGGCAAAAATCAATGAATATTGTAAATGCACAAACAGTAATTTCTCCGCATTGCAAGGTGCAATTCTGAAATTTTTTGCTTTTTCCTGCTCCTCTTAGCATGATAAAGAACATTCAAACAGAGGGAGATGCCAGCTCCTTTCATTCAGTCAGTAGCTTCAAACATTTCTTGGACGTTTTTCAATGGCAAAAATCAATGAATATTGTAAATGCACAAACAGTAATTTCTCCACATTGCAAGGTGCAATTCTGAAATTTTTTGCTTTTTCCTGCTCCTCTTAGCATGATAAAGAAGATTCAAAGAGAGTGAGATGCCAGCTCTTTTCATTCAGTCAGTAGCTTCAAACATTTCTGGTATATGAATAACATGATGTTTTTCAATGGCAAAAATCAATGAATATTGTAAATGCACAAACAGTAATTTCTCTGCATTGCAAGGTGCAATTCTGAAATTTTTTGCTTTTTCCTGCTCCTCTTAGCATGATAAAGAAGATTCAAAGAGAGTGAGATGCCAGCTCCTTTCATTCAGTCAGTAGCTTCAAACATTTCTGGACGTTTTTCAATGGCAAAAATCAATGAATATTGTAAATGCACAAACAGTAATTTCTCCGCATTGCAAGTTGCAATTCTGAAATTTTTTGCTTTTTCCTGCTCCTCTTAGCATGATAAAGAAGATTCAAAGAGAGTGAGATGCCAGCTCTTTTCATTCAGTCAGTAGCTTCAAACATTTCTGGTATATGAATAACATGATGTTTTTCAATGGCAAAAATCAATGAATATTGTAAATGCACAAACAGTAATTTCTCTGCATTGCAAGGTGCAATTCTGAAATTTTTTGCTTTTTCCTGCTCCTCTTAGCATGATAAAGAAGATTCAAAGAGAGTGAGATGCCAGCTCCTTTCATTCAGTCAGTAGCTTCAAACATTTCTTGACGTTTTTCAATGGCAAAAATCAATGAATATTGTAAATGCACAAACAGTAATTTCTCCACATTGCAAGGTGCAATTCTGAAATTTTTTGCTTTTTCCTGCTCCTCTTAGCATGATAAAGAAGATTCAAAGAGAGTGAGATGCCAGCTCTTTTCTTTCAGTCAGTAGCTTCAAACATTTCTGGTATATGAATAACATGATGTTTTTCAATGGCAAAAATCAATGAATATTGTAAATGCACAAACAGTAATTTCTCCGCATTGCAAGGTGCAATTCTGAAATTTTTTGCTTTTTCCTGCTCCTCTTTGCATGATAAAGAAGATTCAAAGAGAGTGAGATGCCAAGCTCCTTTCATTCAGTCAGTAACTTCAAACATTTCTGGACTTTTTTCAATGGCAAAAATCAATGAATATTGTAAATGCACAAACAGTAATTTCTCCACATTGCAAGGTGCAATTCTGAAATTTTTTGCTTTTTCCTGCTCCTCTTAGCATGATAAAGAAGATTCAAAGAGAGTGAGATGCCAGCTCTTTTCATTCAGTGAGTAGCTTCAAACATTTCTGGTATATGATTAACATGATGTTTTTCAATGGCAAAAATCAATGAATATTGTAAATGCACAAACAGTAATTTCTCCGCATTGCAAGGTGCAATTCTGAAATTTTTTGCTTTTTCCTGCTCCTCTTAGCATGGTAAAGAAGATTCAAAGAGAGGGAGATGCCAGCTCCTTTCATTCAGTCAGTAGCTTCAAACATTTCTTGGACGTTTTTCAATGGCAAAAATCAATGAATATTGTAAATGCACAAACAGTAATTTCTCCACATTGCAAGGTGCAATTCTGAAATTTTTTGCTTTTTCCTGCTCCTCTTAGCATGATAAAGAAGATTCAAAGAGAGTGAGATGCCAGCTCTTTTCATTCAGTCAGTAGCTTCAAACATTTCTGGTATATGAATAACATGATGTTTTTCAATGGCAAAAATCAATGAATATTGTAAATGCACAAACAGTAATTTCTCTGCATTGCAAGGTGCAATTCTGAAATTTTTTGCTTTTTCCTGCTCCTCTTAGCATGATAAAGAAGATTCAAAGAGAGTGAGATGCCAGCTCCTTTCATTCAGTCAGTAGCTTCAAACATTTCTGGACGTTTTTCAATGGCAAAAATCAATGAATATTGTAAATGCACAAACAGTAATTTCTCCGCATTGCAAGGTGCAATTCTGAAATTTTTTGCTTTTTCCTGCTCCTCTTAGCATGATAAAGAAGATTCAAAGAGAGTGAGATGCCAGCTCTTTTCATTCAGTCAGTAGCTTCAAACATTTCTGGTATATGAATAACATGATGTTTTTCAATGGCAAAAATCAATGAATATTGTAAATGCACAAACAGTAATTTCTCTGCATTGCAAGGTGCAATTCTGAAATTTTTTGCTTTTTCCTGCTCCTCTTAGCATGATAAAGAAGATTCAAAGAGAGTGAGATGCCAGCTCCTTTCATTCAGTCAGTAGCTTCAAACATTTCTGGACGTTTTTCAATGGCAAAAATCAATGAATATTGTAAATGCACAAACAGTAATTTCTCCACATTGCAAGGTGCAATTCTGAAATTTTTTGCTTTTTCCTGCTCCTCTTAGCATGATAAAGAAGATTCAAAGAGAGTGAGATGCCAGCTCTTTTCATTCAGTCAGTAGCTTCAAACATTTCTGGTATATGAATAACATGATGTTTTTCAATGGCAAAAATCAATGAATATTGTAAATGCACAAACAGTAATTTCTCCGCATTGCAAGGTGCAATTCTGAAATTTTTTGCTTTTTCCTGCTCCTCTTAGCATGATAAAGAAGATTCAAAGAGAGTGAGATGCCAGCTCCTTTCATTCAGTCAGTAGCTTCAAACATTACTGGACGTTTTTCAATGGCAAAAATCAATGAATATTGTAAATGCACAAACAGTAATTTCTCCACATTGCAAAGTGCAATTCTGAAATTTTTTGCTTTTTCCTGCTCCTCTTAGCATGATAAAGAAGATTCAATGAGAGTGAGATGCCAGCTCTTTTCACTCAGTCAGTAGCTTCAAACATTTTTTGGTATATGAATAACATGATGTTTTTCAATGGCAAAAATCAATGAATATTGTAAATGCACAAACAGTAATTTCTCCGCATTGCAAGGTGCAATTCTGAAATTTTTTGCTTTTTCCTGCTCCTCTTAGTATGATAAAGAAGATTCAAAGAGAGTGAGATGCCAGCTCCTTTCATTCAGTCAGTAGCTTCAAACATTTCTGGACGTTTTTCAATGGCAAAAATCAATGAATATTGTAAATGCACAAACAGTAATTTCTCCACATTGCAAGGTGCAATTCTGAAATTTTTTGCTTTTTCCTGCTCCTCTTAGCATGATAAAGAAGATTCAAAGAGAGTGAGATGCCAGCTCCTTTCATTCAGTCAGTAGCTTCAAACATTTCTGGTATATGAATAACATGATGTTTTTCAATGGCAAAAATCAATGAATATTGTAAATGCACAAACAGTAATTTCTCCGCATTGCAAGGTGCAATTCTGAAATTTTTTGCTTTTTCCTGCTCCTCTTAGCATGATAAAGAAGATTCAAAGAGAGTGAGATGCCAGCTCCTTTCATTCAGTCAGTAGCTTCAAACATTTCTGGACGTTTTTCAATGGCAAAAATCAATGAATATTGTAAATGCACAAACAGTAATTTCTCCACATTGCAAGGTGCAATTCTGAAATTTTTTGCTTTTTCCTGCTCCTCTTAGCATGATAAAGAAGATTCAAAGAGAGTGAGATGCCAGCTCTTTTCATTCAGTCAGTAGCTTCAAACATTTCTGGTATATGAATAACATGATGTTTTTCAATGGCAAAAATCAATGAATATTGTAAATGCACAAACAGTAATTTCTCCGCATTGCAAGGTGCAATTCTGAAATTTTTTGCTTTTTCCTGCTCCTCTTAGCATGATAAAGAAGATTCAAAGAGAGTGAGATGCCAGCTCCTTTCATTCAGTCAGTAGCTTCAAACATTACTGGACGTTTTTCAATGGCAAAAATCAATGAATATTGTAAATGCACAAACAGTAATTTCTCCACATTGCAAAGTGCAATTCTGAAATTTTTTGCTTTTTCCTGCTCCTCTTAGCATGATAAAGAAGATTCAATGAGAGTGAGATGCCAGCTCTTTTCACTCAGTCAGTAGCTTCAAACATTTCTGGTATATGAATAACATGATATTTTTCAATGGCAAAAATCAATGAATATTGTAAATGCACAAACAGTAATTTCTCCGCATTGCAAGGTGCAATTCTGAAATTTTTTGCTTTTTCCTGCTCCTCTTAGCATGATAAAGAAGATTCAAAGAGAGTGAGATGCCAGCTCCTTTCATTCAGTCAGTAGCTTCAAACATTTCTGGACGTTTTTCAATGGCAAAAATCAATGAATATTGTAAATGCACAAACAGTAATTTCTCCACATTGCAAGGTGCAATTCTTTAATTTTTTGCTTTTTCCTGCTCCTCTTAGCATGATAAAGAAGATTCAAAGAGAGTGAGATGCCAGCTCTTTTTATTCAGTCAGTAGCTTCAAACATTTCTGGTATATGAATGACATGATGTTTTTCAATGGCAAAAATCAATGAATATTGTAAATGCACAAACAGTAATTTCTCCGCATTGCAAGGTGCAATTCTGAAATTTTTTGCTTTTTCCTGCTCCTCTTAGCATGATAAAGAAGATTCAAAGAGAGTGAGATGCCAGCTCCTTTCATTCAGTCAGTAGCTTCAAACATTTCTGGACGTTTTTCAATGGCAAAAATCAATGAATATTGTAAATGCACAAACAGTAATTTCTCCACATTGCAAGGTGCAATTCTGAAATTTTTTGCTTTTTCCTGCTCCTCTTAGCATGATAAAGAAGATTCAAAGAGAGTGAGATGCCAGCTCTTTTCATTCAGTCAGTAGCTTCAAACATTTCTGGTATATGAATAACATGATGTTTTTCAATGGCAAAAATCAATGAATATTGTAAATGCACAAACAGTAATTTCTCCGCATTGCAAGGTGCAATTCTGAAATTTTTTGCTTTTTCCTGCTCCTCTTAGCATGATAAAGAAGATTCAAAGAGAGGGAGATGCCAGCTCCTTTCATTCAGTCAGTAGCTTCAAACATTTCTGGACGTTTTTCAATGGCAAAAATCAATGAATATTGTAAATGCACAAACAGTAATTTCTCCACATTGCAAGGTGCAATTCTGAAATTTTTTGCTTTTTCCTGCTCCTCTTAGCATGATAAAGAAGATTCAAAGAGAGTGAGATGCCAGCTCTTTTCATTCAGTCAGTAGCTTCAAACATTTCTGGTATATGAATAACATGATGTTTTTCAATGGCAAAAATCAATGAATATTGTAAATGCACAAACAGTAATTTCTCCGCATTGCAAGGTGCAATTCTGAAATTTTTTGCTTTTTCCTGCTCCTCTTAGCATGATAAAGAAGATTCAAAGAGAGTGAGATGCCAGCTCCTTTCATTCAGTCAGTAGCTTCAAACATTACTGGACGTTTTTCAATGGCAAAAATCAATGAATATTGTAAATGCACAAACAGTAATTTCTCCACATTGCAAAGTGCAATTCTGAAATTTTTTGCTTTTTCCTGCTCCTCTTAGCATGATAAAGAAGATTCAATGAGAGTGAGATGCCAGCTCTTTTCACTCAGTCAGTAGCTTCAAACATTTCTGGTATATGAATAACATGATATTTTTCAATGGCAAAAATCAATGAATATTGTAAATGCACAAACAGTAATTTCTCCGCATTGCAAGGTGCAATTCTGAAATTTTTTGCTTTTTCCTGCTCCTCTTAGCATGATAAAGAAGATTCAAAGAGAGTGAGATGCCAGCTCCTTTCATTCAGTCAGTAGCTTCAAACATTTCTGGACGTTTTTCAATGGCAAAAATCAATGAATATTGTAAATGCACAAACAGTAATTTCTCCACATTGCAAGGTGCAATTCTTTAATTTTTTGCTTTTTCCTGCTCCTCTTAGCATGATAAAGAAGATTCAAAGAGAGTGAGATGCCAGCTCTTTTTATTCAGTCAGTAGCTTCAAACATTTCTGGTATATGAATGACATGATGTTTTTCAATGGCAAAAATCAATGAATATTGTAAATGCACAAACAGTAATTTCTCCGCATTGCAAGGTGCAATTCTGAAATTTTTTGCTTTTTCCTGCTCCTCTTAGCATGATAAAGAAGATTCAAAGAGAGTGAGATGCCAGCTCCTTTCATTCAGTCAGTAGCTTCAAACATTTCTGGACGTTTTTCAATGGCAAAAATCAATGAATATTGTAAATGCACAAACAGTAATTTCTCCACATTGCAAGGTGCAATTCTGAAATTTTTTGCTTTTTCCTGCTCCTCTTAGCATGATAAAGAAGATTCAAAGAGAGTGAGATGCCAGCTCTTTTCATTCAGTCAGTAGCTTCAAACATTTCTGGTATATGAATAACATGATGTTTTTCAATGGCAAAAATCAATGAATATTGTAAATGCACAAACAGTAATTTCTCCGCATTGCAAGGTGCAATTCTGAAATTTTTTGCTTTTTCCTGCTCCTCTTAGCATGATAAAGAAGATTCAAAGAGAGGGAGATGCCAGCTCCTTTCATTCAGTCAGTAGCTTCAAACATTTCTTGGACGTTTTTCAATGGCAAAAATCAATGAATATTGTAAATGCACAAACAGTAATTTCTCCACATTGCAAGGTGCAATTCTGAAATTTTTTGCTTTTTCCTGCTCCTCTTAGCATGATAAAGAAGATTCAAAGAGAGTGAGATGCCAGCTCTTTTCATTCAGTCAGTAGCTTCAAACATTTCTGGTATATGAATAACATGATGTTTTTCAATGGCAAAAATCAATGAATATTGTAAATGCACAAACAGTAATTTCTCTGCATTGCAAGGTGCAATTCTGAAATTTTTTGCTTTTTCCTGCTCCTCTTAGCATGATAAAGAAGATTCAAAGAGAGTGAGATGCCAGCTCCTTTCATTCAGTCAGTAGCTTCAAACATTTCTGGACGTTTTTCAATGGCAAAAATCAATGAATATTGTAAATGCACAAACAGTAATTTCTCCGCATTGCAAGGTGCAATTCTGAAATTTTTTGCTTTTTCCTGCTCCTCTTAGCATGATAAAGAAGATTCAAAGAGAGTGAGATGCCAGCTCTTTTCATTCAGTCAGTAGCTTCAAACATTTCTGGTATATGAATAACATGATGTTTTTCAATGGCAAAAATCAATGAATATTGTAAATGCACAAACAGTAATTTCTCTGCATTGCAAGGTGCAATTCTGAAATTTTTTGCTTTTTCCTGCTCCTCTTAGCATGATAAAGAAGATTCAAAGAGAGTGAGATGCCAGCTCCTTTCATTCAGTCAGTAGCTTCAAACATTTCTTGACGTTTTTCAATGGCAAAAATCAATGAATATTGTAAATGCACAAACAGTAATTTCTCCACATTGCAAGGTGCAATTCTGAAATTTTTTGCTTTTTCCTGCTCCTCTTAGCATGATAAAGAAGATTCAAAGAGAGTGAGATGCCAGCTCTTTTCTTTCAGTCAGTAGCTTCAAACATTTCTGGTATATGAATAACATGATGTTTTTCAATGGCAAAAATCAATGAATATTGTAAATGCACAAACAGTAATTTCTCCGCATTGCAAGGTGCAATTCTGAAATTTTTTGCTTTTTCCTGCTCCTCTTAGCATGATAAAGAAGATTCAAAGAGAGGGAGATGCCAGCTCCTTTCATTCAGTCAGTAGCTTCAAACATTTCTGGACGTTTTTCAATGGCAAAAATCAATGAATATTGTAAATGCACAAACAGTAATTTCTCCACATTGCAAGGTGCAATTCTGAAATTTTTTGCTTTTTCCTGCTCCTCTTAGCATGATAAAGAAGATTCAAAGAGAGTGAGATGCCAGCTCTTTTCATTCAGTCAGTAGCTTCAAACATTTCTGGTATATGAATAACATGATGTTTTTCAATGGCAAAAATCAATGAATATTGTAAATGCACAAACAGTAATTTCTCCGCATTGCAAGGTGCAATTCTGAAATTTTTTGCTTTTTCCTGCTCCTCTTAGCATGATAAAGAAGATTCAAAGAGAGTGAGATGCCAGCTCCTTTCATTCAGTCAGTAGCTTCAAACATTACTGGACGTTTTTCAATGGCAAAAATCAATGAATATTGTAAATGCACAAACAGTAATTTCTCCACATTGCAAAGTGCAATTCTGAAATTTTTTGCTTTTTCCTGCTCCTCTTAGCATGATAAAGAAGATTCAATGAGAGTGAGATGCCAGCTCTTTTCACTCAGTCAGTAGCTTCAAACATTTCTGGTATATGAATAACATGATATTTTTCAATGGCAAAAATCAATGAATATTGTAAATGCACAAACAGTAATTTCTCCGCATTGCAAGGTGCAATTCTGAAATTTTTTGCTTTTTCCTGCTCCTCTTAGCATGATAAAGAAGATTCAAAGAGAGTGAGATGCCAGCTCCTTTCATTCAGTCAGTAGCTTCAAACATTTCTGGACGTTTTTCAATGGCAAAAATCAATGAATATTGTAAATGCACAAACAGTAATTTCTCCACATTGCAAGGTGCAATTCTTTAATTTTTTGCTTTTTCCTGCTCCTCTTAGCATGATAAAGAAGATTCAAAGAGAGTGAGATGCCAGCTCTTTTTATTCAGTCAGTAGCTTCAAACATTTCTGGTATATGAATGACATGATGTTTTTCAATGGCAAAAATCAATGAATATTGTAAATGCACAAACAGTAATTTCTCCGCATTGCAAGGTGCAATTCTGAAATTTTTTGCTTTTTCCTGCTCCTCTTAGCATGATAAAGAAGATTCAAAGAGAGTGAGATGCCAGCTCCTTTCATTCAGTCAGTAGCTTCAAACATTTCTGGACGTTTTTCAATGGCAAAAATCAATGAATATTGTAAATGCACAAACAGTAATTTCTCCACATTGCAAGGTGCAATTCTGAAATTTTTTGCTTTTTCCTGCTCCTCTTAGCATGATAAAGAAGATTCAAAGAGAGTGAGATGCCAGCTCTTTTCATTCAGTCAGTAGCTTCAAACATTTCTGGTATATGAATAACATGATGTTTTTCAATGGCAAAAATCAATGAATATTGTAAATGCACAAACAGTAATTTCTCCGCATTGCAAGGTGCAATTCTGAAATTTTTTGCTTTTTCCTGCTCCTCTTAGCATGATAAAGAAGATTCAAAGAGAGGGAGATGCCAGCTCCTTTCATTCAGTCAGTAGCTTCAAACATTTCTTGGACGTTTTTCAATGGCAAAAATCAATGAATATTGTAAATGCACAAACAGTAATTTCTCCACATTGCAAGGTGCAATTCTGAAATTTTTTGCTTTTTCCTGCTCCTCTTAGCATGATAAAGAAGATTCAAAGAGAGTGAGATGCCAGCTCTTTTCATTCAGTCAGTAGCTTCAAACATTTCTGGTATATGAATAACATGATGTTTTTCAATGGCAAAAATCAATGAATATTGTAAATGCACAAACAGTAATTTCTCTGCATTGCAAGGTGCAATTCTGAAATTTTTTGCTTTTTCCTGCTCCTCTTAGCATGATAAAGAAGATTCAAAGAGAGTGAGATGCCAGCTCCTTTCATTCAGTCAGTAGCTTCAAACATTTCTGGACGTTTTTCAATGGCAAAAATCAATGAATATTGTAAATGCACAAACAGTAATTTCTCCGCATTGCAAGGTGCAATTCTGAAATTTTTTGCTTTTTCCTGCTCCTCTTAGCATGATAAAGAAGATTCAAAGAGAGTGAGATGCCAGCTCTTTTCATTCAGTCAGTAGCTTCAAACATTTCTGGTATATGAATAACATGATGTTTTTCAATGGCAAAAATCAATGAATATTGTAAATGCACAAACAGTAATTTCTCTGCATTGCAAGGTGCAATTCTGAAATTTTTTGCTTTTTCCTGCTCCTCTTAGCATGATAAAGAAGATTCAAAGAGAGTGAGATGCCAGCTCCTTTCATTCAGTCAGTAGCTTCAAACATTTCTTGACGTTTTTCAATGGCAAAAATCAATGAATATTGTAAATGCACAAACAGTAATTTCTCCACATTGCAAGGTGCAATTCTGAAATTTTTTGCTTTTTCCTGCTCCTCTTAGCATGATAAAGAAGATTCAAAGAGAGTGAGATGCCAGCTCTTTTCTTTCAGTCAGTAGCTTCAAACATTTCTGGTATATGAATAACATGATGTTTTTCAATGGCAAAAATCAATGAATATTGTAAATGCACAAACAGTAATTTCTCCGCATTGCAAGGTGCAATTCTGAAATTTTTTGCTTTTTCCTGCTCCTCTTTGCATGATAAAGAAGATTCAAAGAGAGTGAGATGCCAAGCTCCTTTCATTCAGTCAGTAACTTCAAACATTTCTGGACTTTTTTCAATGGCAAAAATCAATGAATATTGTAAATGCACAAACAGTAATTTCTCCACATTGCAAGGTGCAATTCTGAAATTTTTTGCTTTTTCCTGCTCCTCTTAGCATGATAAAGAAGATTCAAAGAGAGTGAGATGCCAGCTCTTTTCATTCAGTCAGTAGCTTCAAACATTTCTGGTATATGAATAACATGATGTTTTTCAATGGCAAAAATCAATGAATATTGTAAATGCACAAACAGTAATTTCTCCGCATTGCAAGGTGCAATTCTGAAATTTTTTGCTTTTTCCTGCTCCTCTTAGCATGAAAAAGAAGATTCAAAGAGAGTGAGATGCCAGCTCCTTTCATTCAGTCAGTAGCTTCAAACATTTCTGGACGTTTTTCAATGGCAAAAATCAATGAATATTGTAAATGCACAAACAATGATTTCTCCACATTGCAAGGTGCAATTCTGAAATTTTTTGCTTTTTCCTGCTTCTCTTAGCATGATAAAGAAGATTCAAAGAGAGTGAGATGCCAGCTCTTTTCATTCAGTCAGTAGCTTCAAACATTTCTGGTATATGAATAACATGATGTTTTTCAATGGCAAAAATCAATGAATATTGTAAATGCACAAACAGTAATTTCTCCGCATTGCAAGGTGCAATTCTGAAATTTTTTGCTTTTTCCTGCTCCTCTTAGCATGAAAAAGAAGATTCAAAGAGAGTGAGATGCCAGCTCCTTTCATTCAGTCAGTAGCTTCAAACATTTCTGGACGTTTTTCAATGGCAAAAATCAATGAATATTGTAAATGCACAAACAGTAATTTCTCCACATTGCAAGGTGCAATTCTGAAATTTTTTGCTTTTTCCTGCTCCTCTTAGCATGATAAAGAAAATTCAAAGAGAGTGAGATGCCAGCTCTTTTCATTCAGTCAGTAGCTTCAAACATTTCTGGTATATGAATAACATGATGTTTTTCAATGGCAAAAATCAATGAATATTGTAAATGCACAAACAGTAATTTCTCCGCATTGCAAGGTGCAATTCTGAAATTTTTTGCTTTTTCCTGCTCCTCTTAGCATGATAAAGAAGATTCAAAGAGAGGGAGATGCCAGCTCCTTTCATTCAGTCAGTAGCTTCAAACATTTCTTGGACGTTTTTCAATGGCAAAAATCAATGAATATTGTAAATGCACAAACAGTAATTTCTCCACATTGCAAGGTGCAATTCTGAAATTTTTTGCTTTTTCCTGCTCCTCTTAGCATGATAAAGAAGATTCAAAGAGAGTGAGATGCCAGCTCTTTTCATTCAGTCAGTAGCTTCAAACATTTCTGGTATATGAATAACATGATGTTTTTCAATGGCAAAAATCAATGAATATTGTAAATGCACAAACAGTAATTTCTCTGCATTGCAAGGTGCAATTCTGAAATTTTTTGCTTTTTCCTGCTCCTCTTAGCATGATAAAGAAGATTCAAAGAGAGTGAGATGCCAGCTCCTTTCATTCAGTCAGTAGCTTCAAACATTTCTGGACGTTTTTCAATGGCAAAAATCAATGAATATTGTAAATGCACAAACAGTAATTTCTCCGCATTGCAAGGTGCAATTCTGAAATTTTTTGCTTTTTCCTGCTCCTCTTAGCATGATAAAGAAGATTCAAAGAGAGTGAGATGCCAGCTCTTTTCATTCAGTCAGTAGCTTCAAACATTTCTGGTATATGAATAACATGATGTTTTTCAATGGCAAAAATCAATGAATATTGTAAATGCACAAACAGTAATTTCTCTGCATTGCAAGGTGCAATTCTGAAATTTTTTGCTTTTTCCTGCTCCTCTTAGCATGATAAAGAAGATTCAAAGAGAGTGAGATGCCAGCTCCTTTCATTCAGTCAGTAGCTTCAAACATTTCTGGACGTTTTTCAATGGCAAAAATCAATGAATATTGTAAATGCACAAACAGTAATTTCTCCACATTGCAAGGTGCAATTCTGAAATTTTTTGCTTTTTCCTGCTCCTCTTAGCATGATAAAGAAGATTCAAAGGGAGTGAGATGCCAGCTCTTTTCTTTCAGTCAGTAGCTTCAAACATTTCTGGTATATGAATAACATGATGTTTTTCAATGGCAAAAATCAATGAATATTGTAAATGCACAAACAGTAATTTCTCCGCATTGCAAGGTGCAATTCTGAAATTTTTTGCTTTTTCCTGCTCCTCTTTGCATGATAAAGAAGATTCAAAGAGAGTGAGATGCCAAGCTCCTTTCATTCAGTCAGTAACTTCAAACATTTTTGGACTTTTTTCAATGGCAAAAATCAATGAATATTGTAAATGCACAAACAGTAATTTCTCCACATTGCAAGGTGCAATTCTGAAATTTTTTGCTTTTTCCTGCTCCTCTTAGCACGATAAAGAAGATTCAAAGAGAGTGAGATGCCAGCTCTTTTCATTCAATCAGTAGCTTCAAACATTTCTGGTATATGAATAACATGATGTTTTTCAATGGCAAAAATCAATGAATATTGTAAATGCACAAACAGTAATTTCTCCGCATTGCAAGGTGCAATTCTGAAATTTTTTGCTTTTTCCGGCTCCTCTTAGTATGATAAAGAAGGTTCAAAGAGAGTGAGATGCCAGCTCCTTTCATTCAGTCAGTAGCTTCAAACATTTCTGGACGTTTTTCAATGGCAAAAATCAATGAATATTGTAAATGCACAAACAGTAATTTCTCCACATTGCAAGGTGCAATTCTGAAATTTTTTGCTTTTTCCTGCTCCTCTTAGCATGATAAAGAAGATTCAAAGAGAGTGAGATGCCAGCTCTTTTCATTCAGTCAGTAGCTTCAAACATTTCTGGTATGCGAATAACATGATGTTTTTCAATGGCAAAAATCAATGAATATTGTAAATGCACAAACAGTAATTTCTCCGCATTGCAAGGTGCAATTCTGAAATATTTTGCTTTTTCCTGCTCCTCTTGGCATGATAAAGAAGATTCAAAGAGAGTGAGATGCCAGCTCCTTTCATTCAGTCAGTAGCTTCAAACATTTCTGGACGTTTTTCAATGGCAAAAATCAATGAATATTGTAAATGCACAAACAATGATTTCTCCACATTGCAAGGTGCAATTCTGAAATTTTTTGCTTTTTCCTGCTTCTCTTAGCATGATAAAGAAGATTCAAAGAGAGTGAGATGCCAGCTCTTTTCATTCAGTCAGTAGCTTCAAACATTTCTGGTATATGAATAACATGATGTTTTTCAATGGCAAAAATCAATGAATATTGTAAATGCACAAACAGTAATTTCTCCGCATTGCAAGGTGCAATTCTGAAATTTTTTGCTTTTTCCTGCTCCTCTTAGCATGATAAAGAAGATTCAAAGAGAGTGAGATGCCATCTCCTTTCATTCAGTCAGTAGCTTCAAACATTTCTGGACGTTTTTCAATGGCAAAAATCAATGAATATTGTAAATGCACAAACAGTAATTTCTCCACATTGCGAGGTGCAATTCTGAAATTTTTTGCTTTTTCCTGCTCCTCTTAGCATGATAAAGAAGATTCAAAGAGAGTGAGATGCCAGCTCTTTTCATTCAGTCAGTAGCTTCAAACATTTCTGGTATATGAATAACATGATGTTTTTCAATGGCAAAAATCAATGAATATTGTAAATGCACAAACAGTAATTTCTCCGCAATGCAAGGTGCAATTCAGAAATTTTTTGCTTTTTCCTGCTCCTCTTAGCATGATAAAGAAGATTCAAAGAGAGTGAGATGCCAGCTCCTTTCATTCAGTCAGTAGCTTCAAACATTTCTGGACGTTTTACAATGGCAAAAATCATTGAATATTGTAAATGCACAAACAGTAATTTCTCCACATTGCAAGGTGCAATTCTGAAATTTTTTGCTTTTTCCTGCTCCTCTTAGCATGATAAAGAAGATTCAAAGAGAGTGAGATGCCAGCTCTTTTCATTCAGTCAGTAGCTTCAAACATTTCTGGTATATGAATAACATGATGTTTTTCAATGGCAAAAATCAATGAATATTGTAAATGCACAAACAGTAATTTCTCCGCATTGCAAGGTGCAATTCTGATATTTTAAGCTTTTTCCTGCTCCTCTTAGCATGATAAAGAAGATTCAAAGAGAGTGAGATGCCAAGCTCCTTTCATTCAGTCAGTAGCTTCAAACATTTCTGGACGTTTTTCAATGGCAAAAATCAATGAATATTGTAAATGCACAAACAGTAATTTCTCCACATTGCAAGGTGCAATTCTGAAATTTTTTGCTTTTTCCTGCTCCTCTTAGCACGATAAGGAAGATTCAAAGAGAGTGAGATGCCAGCTCTTTTCATTCAATCAGTAGCTTCAAACATTTCTGGTATATGAATAACATGATGTTTTTCAATGGCAAAAATCAATGAATATTGTAAATGCACAAACAGTAATTTCTCCGCAATGCAAGGTGCAATTCAGAAATTTTTTGCTTTTTCCTGCTCCTCTTAGCATGATAAAGAAGATTCAAAGAGAGTGAGATGCCAGCTCCTTTCATTCAGTCAGTAGCTTCAAACATTTCTGGACGTTTTACAATGGCAAAAATCATTGAATATTGTAAATGCACAAACAGTAATTTCTCCACATTGCAAGGTGCAATTCTGAAATTTTTTGCTTTTTCCTGCTCCTCTTAGCATGATAAAGAAGATTCAAAGAGAGTGAGATGCCAGCTCTTTTCATTCAGTCAGTAGCTTCAAACATTTCTGGTATATGAATAACATGATGTTTTTCAATGGCAAAAATCAATGAATATTGTAAATGCACAAACAGTAATTTCTCCGCATTGCAAGGTGCAATTCTGAAATTTTAAGCTTTTTCCTGCTCCTCTTAGCATGATAAAGAAGATTCAAAGAGAGTGAGATGCCAAGCTCCTTTCATTCAGTCAGTAGCTTCAAACATTTCTGGACGTTTTTCAATGGCAAAAATCAATGAATATTGTAAATGCACAAACAGTAATTTCTCCACATTGCAAGGTGCAATTCTGAAATTTTTTGCTTTTTCCTGCTCCTCTTAGCACGATAAAGAAGATTCAAAGAGAGTGAGATGCCAGCTCTTTTCATTCAATCAGTAGCTTCAAACATTTCTGGTATATGAATAACATGATGTTTTTCAATGGCAAAAATCAATGAATATTGTAAATGCACAAACAGTAATTT
The DNA here is from genome assembly GCF_046119375.1 of Phyllobates terribilis. Classification (NCBI taxonomy): domain Eukaryota; kingdom Metazoa; phylum Chordata; class Amphibia; order Anura; family Dendrobatidae; genus Phyllobates; species Phyllobates terribilis. The sequence continues at coordinate 6,097,453 of NW_027362813.1, forward strand.
CTCCGCATTGCAAGGTGCAATTCTGAAATTTTTTGCTTTTTCTGGCTCCTCTTAGCATGATAAAGAAGGTTCAAAGAGAGTGAGATGCCAGCTCCTTTCATTCAGTCAGTAGCTTCAAACATTTCTGGACGTTGTTCAATGGCAAAAATCAATGAATATTGTAAATGCACAAACAGTAATTTCTCCACATTGCAAGGTGCAATTCTGAAATTTTTTGCTTTTTCCTGCTCCTCTTAGCATGATAAAGAAGATTCAAAGAGAGTGAGATGCCAGCTCTTTTCATTCAGTCAGTAGCTTCAAACATTTCTGGTATATGAATAACATGATGTTTTTCAATGGCAAAAATCAATGAATATTGTAAATGCACAAACAGTAATTTCTCCGCATTGCAAGGTGCAATTCTGAAATTTTTTGCTTTTTCTGGCTCCTCTTAGCATGATAAAGAAGGTTCAAAGAGAGTGAGATGCCAGCTCCTTTCATTCAGTCAGTAGCTTCAAACATTTCTGGACGTTGTTCAATGGCAAAAATCAATGAATATTGTAAATGCACAAACAGTAATTTCTCCACATTGCAAGGTGCAATTCTGAAATTTTTTGCTTTTTCCTGCTCCTCTTAGCATGATAAAGAAGATTCAAAGAGAGTGAGATGCCAGCTCTTTTCATTCAGTCAGTAGCTTCAAACATTTCTGGTATATGAATAACATGATGTTTTTCAATGGCAAAAATCAATGAATATTGTAAATGCACAAACAGTAATTTCTCCGCATTGCAAGGTGCAATTCTGAAATTTTTTGCTTTTTCCTGCTCCTCTTAGCATGATAAAGAAGATTCAAAGAGAGTGAGATGCCAGCTCCTTTCATTCAGTCAGTAGCTTCAAATATTTCTGGACGTTTTTCAATGGCAAAAATCAATGAATATTGTAAATGCACAAACAGTAATTTCTCCACATTGCAAGGTGCAATTCTGAAATTTTTTGCTTTTTCCTGCTCCTCTTAGCATGATAAAGAAGATTCAAAGAGAGTGAGATGCCAGCTCTTTTCATTCAGTCAGTAGCTTCAAACATTTCTGGTATATGAATAACATGATGTTTTTCAATGGCAAAAATCAATGAATATTGTAAATGCACAAACAGTAATTTCTCCGCATTGCAAGATGCAATTCTGAAATTTTTTGCTTTTTCCTGCTCCTATTAGCATGATAAAGAAGATTCAAAGAGAGTGAGATGCCAGCTCCTTTCATTCAGTCAGTAGCTTCAAACATTTCTGGACGTTTTTCAATGGCAAAAATCAATGAATATTGTAAATGCACAAACAGTAATTTCTCCACATTGCAAGGTGCAATTCTGAAATTTTTTGCTTTTTCCTGCTCCTCTTAGCATGATAAAGAAGATTCAAAGAGAGTGAGATGCCAGCTCTTTTCATTTAGTCAGTAGCTTCAAACATTTCTGGTATATGAATAACATGATGTTTTTCAATGGGAAAAATCAATGAATATTGTAAATGCACAAACAGTAATTTCTCCGCATTGCGAGGTGCAATTCTGAAATTTTTTGCTTTTTCCTGCTCCTCTTAGCATGATAAAGAAGATTCAAAGAGAGTGAGATGCCAGCTCCTTTCATTCAGTCAGTAGCTTCAAACATTTCTGGACGTTTTTCAATGGCAAAAATCAATGAATATTGTAAATGCACAAACAGTAATTTCTCCACATTGCAAGGTGCAATTCTGAAATTTTTTGCTTTTTCCTGCTCCTCTTAGCATGATAAAGAAGATTCAAAGAGAGTGAGATGCCAGCTCTTTTCATTCAGTGAGTAGCTTCAAACATTTCTGGTATATGAATAACATGATGTTTTTCAATGTCAAAAATCAATGAATATTGTAAATGCACAAACAGTAATTTCTCCGCATTGCAAGGTGCAATTCTGAAATTTTTTGCTTTTTCCTGCTCCTCTTAGCATGATAAAGAAGATTCAAAGAGAGTGAGATGCCAGCTCCTTTCATTCAGTCAGTAGCTTCAAACATTTCTGGACGTTTTTCAATGGCAAAAATCAATGAATATTGTAAATGCACAAACAGTAATTTCTCCACATTGCAAGGTGCAATTCTATAATTTTTTGCTTTTTCCTGCTCCTCTTAGCATGATAAAGAAGATTCAAAGAGAGTGAGATGCCAGCTCTTGTCATTCAGTCAGTAGCTTCAAACATTTCTGGTATATGAATAACATGATGTTTTTCAATGGAAAAATCAATGAATATTGTAAATGCACAAACAGTAATTTCTCCACATTGCAAGGTGCAATTCTGAAATTTTTTGCTCTTTCCTGCTCCTCTTAGCATGATAAAGAAGATTCAAAGAGAGTGAGATGCCAGCTCTTTTCATTCAGTCAGTAGCTTCAAACATTTCTGGTATATGAATAACATGATGTTTTTCAATGGCAAAAATCAATGAATATTGTAAATGCACAAATAGTAATTTCTCCGCATTGCAAGGTGCAATTCTGAAATTTTTTGCTTTTTCCTGCTCCTCTTAGCATGATAAAGTAGATTCAAAGAGAGTGAGATGCCAGCTCCTTTCATTCAGTCAGTAGCTTGAAACATTTCTGGACGTTTTTCAATGGCAAAAATCAATGAATATTGTAAATGCACAAACAGTAATTTCTCCACATTGCAAGGTGCAATTCTGAAATTTTTTGCTTTTTCCTGCTCCTCTTAGCATGATAAAGAAGATTCAAAGAGAGTGAGATGCCAGCTCTTTTCATTCAGTCAGTAGCTTCAAACATTTCTGGTATATGAATAACATGATGTTTTTCAATGGCAAAAATCAATGAATATTGCAAATGCACAAATAGTAATTTCTCCGCATTGCAAGGTGCAATTCTGAAATTTTTTGCTTTTTCCTGCTCCTCTTAGCATGATAAAGAAGATTCAAAGAGAGTGAGATGCCAGCTCCTTTCATTCAGTCAGTAGCTTCAAACATTTCTGGACATTTTTCAATGGCAAAAATCATTGAATATTGTAAATGCACAAACAGTAATTTCTCCACATTGCAAGGTGCAATTCTGAAATTTTTTGCTTTTTCCTGCTCCTCTTAGCATGATAAAGAAGATTCAAAGAGAGTGAGATGCCAGCTCTTTTTATTCAGTCAGTAGTTTCAAACATTTCTGGTATATGAATAACATGATGTTTTTCAATGGCAAAAATCAATGAATATTGTAAATGCACAAACAGTAATTTCTCCGCATTGCAAGGTGCCATTCTGAAATTTCTTGCTTTTTCCTGCTCCTCTAAGCATGATAAAGAAGATTAAAAGAGAGTGAGATGCCAGCTCCTTTCATTCAGTCAGTAGCTTCAAACATTTCTGGACGTTTTTCAATGGCAAAAATCAATGAATATTGTAAATGCACAAACAGTAATTTCTCCACATTGCAAGGTGCAATTCTGAAATTTTTTGCTTTTTCCTGCTCCTCTTAGCATGATAAAGAAGATTCAAAGAGAGTGAGATGCCAGCTCTTTTCATTCAGTCAGTAGCTTCAAACATTTCTGGTATATGAATAACATGATGTTTTTCAATGGCAAAAATCAATGAATATTGTAAATGCACAAACAGTAATTTCTCCGCATTGCAAGGTGCAATTCTGAAATTTTTTTCTTTTTCCTGCTCCTCTTAGCATGATAAAGAATATTCAAAGAGAGTGAGATGCCAGCTCCTTTCATTCAGTCAGTAGCTTCAAACATTTCTGGACGTTTTTCAATGGCAAAAATCAATGAATATTGTAAATGCACAAACAGTAATTTCTCCACATTGCAAGGTGCAATTCTGAAATTTTTTGCTTTTTCCTGCTCCTCTTAGCATGATAAAGAAAATTCAAAGAGAGTGAGATGCCAGCTCTTTTCATTCAGTCAGTAGCTTCAAACATTTCTGGTATATGAATAACATAATGTTTTTCAATGGCAAAAATCAATGAATATTGTAAATGCACAAACAGTAATTTCTCCGCATTGCAAGGTGCAATTCTGAAATTTTTTGCTTTTTCCTGCTCCTCTTAGCATGATAAAGAAGATTCAAAGAGAGTGAGATGCCAGCTCCTTTCATTCAGTCAGTAGCTTCAAACATTTCTGGACGTTTTTCAATGGCAAAAATCAATGAATATTGTAAATGCACAAACAGTATTTTCTCTGCATTGCAAGGTGCAATTCTGAAATTTTTTGCTTTTTCCTGCTCCTCTTAGCATGATAAAGAAGATTCAAAGAGAGTGAGATGCCAGCTCCTTTCATTCAGTCAGTAGCTTCAAACATTTCTGGACGTTTTTCAATGGCAAAAATCAATGAATATTGTAAATGCACAAACAGTAATTTCTCCACATTGCAAGGTGCAATTCTGAAATTTTTTGCTTTTTCCTGCTCCTCTTAGCATGATAAAGAAGATTCAAAGAGAGTGAGATGCCAGCTCTTTTCATTCAGTCAGTAGCTTCAAACATTTCTGGTATATGAATAACATGATGTTTTTCAATGGCAAAAATAAATGAATATTGTAAATGCACAAACAGTAATTTCTCCGCATTGCAAGGTGCAATTCTGAAATTTTTTGCTTTTTCCTGCTCCTCTTAGCATGATAAAGAAGATTCAAAGAGAGTGAGATGCCAGCTCCTTTCATTCAGTCAGTAGCTTCAAACATTTCTGGACGTTTTTCAATGGCAAAAATCAATGAATATTGTAAATGCACAAACAGTAATTTCTCCACATTGCAAGGTGCAATTCTGAAATTTTTTGCTTTTTCCTGCTCCTCCTAGCATGATAAAGAAGATTCAAAGAGAGTGAGATGCCAGCTCTTTTCATTCAGTCAGTAGCTTCAAACATTTCTGGTATATGAATAACATGATGTTTTTCAATGGCAAAAATCAATGAATATTGTAAATGCACAAACAGTAATTTCTCCGCATAGCAAGGTGCAATTCTGAAACTTTTTGCTTTTTCCTGCTCCTCTTAGCATGATAAAGAAGATTCAAAGTGAGTGAGATGCCAGCTCCTTTCATTCAGTCAGTAGCTTCAAACATTTCTGGACGTTTTTCAATGGCAAAAATCAATGAATATTGTAAATGCACAAACAGTAATTTCTCCACATTGCAAGGTGCAATTCTGAAATTTTTTGCTTTTTCCTGCTCCTCTTAGCATGATAAAGAAGATTCAAAGAGAGTGAGATGCCAGCTCTTTTCATTCAGTGAGTAGCTTCAAACATTTCTGGTATATGAATAACATGATGTTTTTCAATGTCAAAAATCAATGAATATTGTAAATGCACAAACAGTAATTTCTCCGCATTGCAAGGTGCAATTCTGAAATTTTTTGCTTTTTCCTGCTCCTCTTAGCATGATAAAGAAGATTCAAAGAGAGTGAGATGCCAGCTCCTTTCATTCAGTCAGTAGCTTCAAACATTTCTGGACGTTTTTCAATGGCAAAAATCAATGAATATTGTAAATGCACAAACAGTAATTTCTCCACATTGCAAGGTGCAATTCTATAATTTTTTGCTTTTTCCTGCTCCTCTTAGCATGATAAAGAAGATTCAAAGAGAGTGAGATGCCAGCTCTTGTCATTCAGTCAGTAGCTTCAAACATTTCTGGTATATGAATAACATGATGTTTTTCAATGGAAAAATCAATGAATATTGTAAATGCACAAACAGTAATTTCTCCACATTGCAAGGTGCAATTCTGAAATTTTTTGCTCTTTCCTGCTCCTCTTAGCATGATAAAGAAGATTCAAAGAGAGTGAGATGCCAGCTCTTTTCATTCAGTCAGTAGCTTCAAACATTTCTGGTATATGAATAACATGATGTTTTTCAATGGCAAAAATCAATGAATATTGTAAATGCACAAATAGTAATTTCTCCGCATTGCAAGGTGCAATTCTGAAATTTTTTGCTTTTTCCTGCTCCTCTTAGCATGATAAAGTAGATTCAAAGAGAGTGAGATGCCAGCTCCTTTCATTCAGTCAGTAGCTTGAAACATTTCTGGACGTTTTTCAATGGCAAAAATCAATGAATATTGTAAATGCACAAACAGTAATTTCTCCACATTGCAAGGTGCAATTCTGAAATTTTTTGCTTTTTCCTGCTCCTCTTAGCATGATAAAGAAGATTCAAAGAGAGTGAGATGCCAGCTCTTTTCATTCAGTCAGTAGCTTCAAACATTTCTGGTATATGAATAACATGATGTTTTTCAATGGCAAAAATCAATGAATATTGTAAATGCACAAATAGTAATTTCTCCGCATTGCAAGGTGCAATTCTGAAATTTTTTGCTTTTTCCTGCTCCTCTTAGCATGATAAAGAAGATTCAAAGAGAGTGAGATGCCAGCTCCTTTCATTCAGTCAGTAGCTTCAAACATTTCTGGTATATGAATAACATGATGTTTTTCAATGGCAAAAATCAATGAATATTGCAAATGCACAAATAGTAATTTCTCCGCATTGCAAGGTGCAATTCTGAAATTTTTTGCTTTTTCCTGCTCCTCTTAGCATGATAAAGAAGATTCAAAGAGAGTGAGATGCCAGCTCCTTTCATTCAGTCAGTAGCTTCAAACATTTCTGGACATTTTTCAATGGCAAAAATCATTGAATATTGTAAATGCACAAACAGTAATTTCTCCACATTGCAAGGTGCAATTCTGAAATTTTTTGCTTTTTCCTGCTCCTCTTAGCATGATAAAGAAGATTCAAAGAGAGTGAGATGCCAGCTCTTTTTATTCAGTCAGTAGTTTCAAACATTTCTGGTATATGAATAACATGATGTTTTTCAATGGCAAAAATCAATGAATATTGTAAATGCACAAACAGTAATTTCTCCGCATTGCAAGGTGCCATTCTGAAATTTCTTGCTTTTTCCTGCTCCTCTAAGCATGATAAAGAAGATTAAAAGAGAGTGAGATGCCAGCTCCTTTCATTCAGTCAGTAGCTTCAAACATTTCTGGACGTTTTTCAATGGCAAAAATCAATGAATATTGTAAATGCACAAACAGTAATTTCTCCACATTGCAAGGTGCAATTCTGAAATTTTTTGCTTTTTCCTGCTCCTCTTAGCATGATAAAGAAGATTCAAAGAGAGTGAGATGCCAGCTCTTTTCATTCAGTCAGTAGCTTCAAACATTTCTGGTATATGAATAACATGATGTTTTTCAATGGCAAAAATCAATGAATATTGTAAATGCACAAACAGTAATTTCTCCGCATTGCAAGGTGCAATTCTGAAATTTTTTGCTTTTTCCTGCTCCTCTTAGCATGATAAAGAATATTCAAAGAGAGTGAGATGCCAGCTCCTTTCATTCAGTCAGTAGCTTCAAACATTTCTGGACGTTTTTCAATGGCAAAAATCAATGAATATTGTAAATGCACAAACAGTAATTTCTCCACATTGCAAGGTGCAATTCTGAAATTTTTTGCTTTTTCCTGCTCCTCTTAGCATGATAAAGAAAATTCAAAGAGAGTGAGATGCCAGCTCTTTTCATTCAGTCAGTAGCTTCAAACATTTCTGGTATATGAATAACATAATGTTTTTCAATGGCAAAAATCAATGAATATTGTAAATGCACAAACAGTAATTTCTCCGCATTGCAAGGTGCAATTCTGAAATTTTTTGCTTTTTACTGCTCCTCTTAGCATGATAAAGAAGATTCAAAGAGAGTGAGATGCCAGCTCCTTTCATTCAGTCAGTAGCTTCAAACATTTCTGGACGTTTTTCAATGGCAAAAATCAATGAATATTGTAAATGCACAAACAGTAATTTCTCCGCATTGCAAGGTGCAATTCTGAAATTTTTTGCTTTTTCCTGCTCCTCTTAGCATGATAAAGAAGATTCAAAGAGAGTGAGATGCCAGCTCCTTTCATTCAGTCAGTAGCTTCAAACATTTCTGGACGTTTTTCAATGGCAAAAATCAATGAATATTGTAAATGCACAAACAGTAATTTCTCCACATTGCAAGGTGCAATTCTGAAATTTTTTGCTTTTTCCTGCTCCTCTTAGCATGATAAAGAAGATTCAAAGAGAGTGAGATGCCAGCTCTTTTCATTCAGTCAGTAGCTTCAAACATTTCTGGTATATGAATAACATGATGTTTTTCAATGGCAAAAATAAATGAATATTGTAAATGCACAAACAGTAATTTCTCCGCATTGCAAGGTGCAATTCTGAAATTTTTTGCTTTTTCCTGCTCCTCTTAGCATGATAAAGAAGATTCAAAGAGAGTGAGATGCCAGCTCCTTTCATTCAGTCAGTAGCTTCAAACATTTCTGGACGTTTTTCAATGGCAAAAATCAATGAATATTGTAAATGCACAAACAGTAATTTCTCCACATTGCAAGGTGCAATTCTGAAATTTTTTGCTTTTTCCTGCTCCTCCTAGCATGATAAAGAAGATTCAAAGAGAGTGAGATGCCAGCTCTTTTCATTCAGTCAGTAGCTTCAAACATTTCTGGTATATGAATAACATGATGTTTTTCAATGGCAAAAATCAATGAATATTGTAAATGCACAAACAGTAATTTCTCCGCATAGCAAGGTGCAATTCTGAAACTTTTTGCTTTTTCCTGCTCCTCTTAGCATGATAAAGAAGATTCAAAGTGAGTGAGATGCCAGCTCCTTTCATTCAGTCAGTAGCTTCAAACATTTCTGGACGTTTTTCAATGGCAAAAATCAATGAATATTGTAAATGCACAAACAGTAATTTCTCCACATTGCAAGGTGCAATTCTGAAATTTTTTGCTTTTTCCTGCTCCTCTTAGCATGATAAAGAAGATTCAAAGAGAGTGAGATGCCAGCTCTTTTCATTCAGTGAGTAGCTTCAAACATTTCTGGTATATGAATAACATGATGTTTTTCAATGGCAAAAATCAATGAATATTGTAAATGCACAAACAGTAATTTCTCCGCATTGCAAGGTGCAATTCTGAAATTTTTTGCTTTTTCCTGCTCCTCTTAGCATGATAAAGAAGATTCAAAGAGAGTGAGATGCCAGCTCCTTTCATTCAGTCAGTAGCTTCAAACATTTCTGGTATATGAATAACATGATGTTTTTCAATGGCAAAAATCAATGAATATTGTAAATGCACAAATAGTAATTTCTCCGCATTGCAAGGTGCAATTCTGAAATTTTTTGCTTTTTCCTGCTCCTCTTAGCATGATAAAGAAGATTCAAAGAGAGTGAGATGCCAGCTCCTTTCATTCAGTCAGTAGCTTCAAACATTTCTGGACGTTTTTCAATGGCAAAAATCAATGAATATTGTAAATGCACAAACAGTAATTTCTCCACATTGCAAGGTGCAATTCTGAAATTTTTTGCTTTTTCCTGCTCCTCTTAGCATGATAAAGAAGATTCAAAGAGAGTGAGATGCCAGCTCCTTTCATTCAGTCAGTAGCTTCAAACATTTCTGGACTTTTTTCAATGGCAAAAATCAATGAATATTGTAAATGCACAAACAGTAATTTCTCCACATTGCAACGTGCAATTCTGAAATTTTTTGCTTTTTCCTGCTCCTCCTAGCATGATAAAGAAGATTCAAAGAGAGTGAGATGCCAGCTCTTTTCATTCAGTCAGTAGCTTCAAACATTTCTGGTATATGAATAACATGATGTTTTTCAATGGCAAAAATCAATGAATATTGTAAATGCACAAACAGTAATTTCTCCGCATTGCAAGGTGCAATTCTGAAATTTTTTGCTTTTTCCTGCTCCTCTTAGCATGATAAAGAAGATTCAAAGAGAGTGAGATGCCAGCTCTTTTCATTCAGTGAGTAGCTTCAAACATTTCTGGTATATGAATAACATGATGTTTTTCAATGGCAAAAATCAATGAATATTGTAAATGCACAAACAGTAATTTCTCCGCATTGCAAGGGGCAATTCTGAAATTTTTTGATTTTTCCTGCTCCTCTTAGCATGATAAAGAAGATTCAAAGAGAGTGAGATGCCAGCTCCTTTCATTCAGTCAGTAGCTTCAAACATTTCTGGACGTTTTTCAATGGCAAAAATCAATGAATATTGTAAATGCACAAACAGTAATTTCTCCACATTGCAAGGTGCAATTCTGAAATTTTTTGCTTTTTCCTGCTCCTCTTAGCATGATAAAGAAGATTCAAAGAGAGTGAGATGCCAGCTCTTTTCATTCAGTGAGTAGCTTCAAACATTTCTGGTATATGAATAACATGATGTTTTTCAATGTCAAAAATCAATGAATATTGTAAATGCACAAACAGTAATTTCTCCGCATTGCAAGGTGCAATTCTGAAATTTTTTGCTTTTTCCTGCTCCTCTTAGCATGATAAAGAAGATTCAAAGAGAGTGAGATGCCAGCTCCTTTCATTCAGTCAGTAGCTTCAAACATTTCTGGACGTTTTTCAATGGCAAAAATCAATGAATATTGTAAATGCACAAACAGTAATTTCTCCACATTGCAAGGTGCAATTCTATAATTTTTTGCTTTTTCCTGCTCCTCTTAGCATGATAAAGAAGATTCAAAGAGAGTGAGATGCCAGCTCTTGTCATTCAGTCAGTAGCTTCAAACATTTCTGGTATATGAATAACATGATGTTTTTCAATGGAAAAATCAATGAATATTGTAAATGCACAAACAGTAATTTCTCCACATTGCAAGGTGCAATTCTGAAATTTTTTGCTCTTTCCTGCTCCTCTTAGCATGATAAAGAAGATTCAAAGAGAGTGAGATGCCAGCTCTTTTCATTCAGTCAGTAGCTTCAAACATTTCTGGTATATGAATAACATGATGTTTTTCAATGGCAAAAATCAATGAATATTGTAAATGCACAAATAGTAATTTCTCCGCATTGCAAGGTGCAATTCTGAAATTTTTTGCTTTTTCCTGCTCCTCTTAGCATGATAAAGTAGATTCAAAGAGAGTGAGATGCCAGCTCCTTTCATTCAGTCAGTAGCTTGAAACATTTCTGGACGTTTTTCAATGGCAAAAATCAATGAATATTGTAAATGCACAAACAGTAATTTCTCCACATTGCAAGGTGCAATTCTGAAATTTTTTGCTTTTTCCTGCTCCTCTTAGCATGATAAAGAAGATTCAAAGAGAGTGAGATGCCAGCTCTTTTCATTCAGTCAGTAGCTTCAAACATTTCTGGTATATGAATAACATGATGTTTTTCAATGGCAAAAATCAATGAATATTGTAAATGCACAAATAGTAATTTCTCCGCATTGCAAGGTGCAATTCTGAAATTTTTTGCTTTTTCCTGCTCCTCTTAGCATGATAAAGAAGATTCAAAGAGAGTGAGATGCCAGCTCCTTTCATTCAGTCAGTAGCTTCAAACATTTCTGGTATATGAATAACATGATGTTTTTCAATGGCAAAAATCAATGAATATTGCAAATGCACAAATAGTAATTTCTCCGCATTGCAAGGTGCAATTCTGAAATTTTTTGCTTTTTCCTGCTCCTCTTAGCATGATAAAGAAGATTCAAAGAGAGTGAGATGCCAGCTCCTTTCATTCAGTCAGTAGCTTCAAACATTTCTGGACATTTTTCAATGGCAAAAATCATTGAATATTGTAAATGCACAAACAGTAATTTCTCCACATTGCAAGGTGCAATTCTGAAATTTTTTGCTTTTTCCTGCTCCTCTTAGCATGATAAAGAAGATTCAAAGAGAGTGAGATGCCAGCTCTTTTTATTCAGTCAGTAGTTTCAAACATTTCTGGTATATGAATAACATGATGTTTTTCAATGGCAAAAATCAATGAATATTGTAAATGCACAAACAGTAATTTCTCCGCATTGCAAGGTGCCATTCTGAAATTTCTTGCTTTTTCCTGCTCCTCTAAGCATGATAAAGAAGATTAAAAGAGAGTGAGATGCCAGCTCCTTTCATTCAGTCAGTAGCTTCAAACATTTCTGGACGTTTTTCAATGGCAAAAATCAATGAATATTGTAAATGCACAAACAGTAATTTCTCCACATTGCAAGGTGCAATTCTGAAATTTTTTGCTTTTTCCTGCTCCTCTTAGCATGATAAAGAAGATTCAAAGAGAGTGAGATGCCAGCTCTTTTCATTCAGTCAGTAGCTTCAAACATTTCTGGTATATGAATAACATGATGTTTTTCAATGGCAAAAATCAATGAATATTGTAAATGCACAAACAGTAATTTCTCCGCATTGCAAGGTGCAATTCTGAAATTTTTTGCTTTTTCCCGCTCCTCTTAGCATGATAAAGAATATTCAAAGAGAGTGAGATGCCAGCTCCTTTCATTCAGTCAGTAGCTTCAAACATTTCTGGACGTTTTTCAATGGCAAAAATCAATGAATATTGTAAATGCACAAACAGTAATTTCTCCACATTGCAAGGTGCAATTCTGAAATTTTTTGCTTTTTCCTGCTCCTCTTAGCATGATAAAGAAAATTCAAAGAGAGTGAGATGCCAGCTCTTTTCATTCAGTCAGTAGCTTCAAACATTTCTGGTATATGAATAACATAATGTTTTTCAATGGCAAAAATCAATGAATATTGTAAATGCACAAACAGTAATTTCTCCGCATTGCAAGGTGCAATTCTGAAATTTTTTGCTTTTTCCTGCTCCTCTTAGCATGATAAAGAAGATTCAAAGAGAGTGAGATGCCAGCTCCTTTCATTCAGTCAGTAGCTTCAAACATTTCTGGACGTTTTTCAATGGCAAAAATCAATGAATATTGTAAATGCACAAACAGTAATTTCTCCGCATTGCAAGGTGCAATTCTGAAATTTTTTGCTTTTTCCTGCTCCTCTTAGCATGATAAAGAAGATTCAAAGAGAGTGAGATGCCAGCTCCTTTCATTCAGTCAGTAGCTTCAAACATTTCTGGACGTTTTTCAATGGCAAAAATCAATGAATATTGTAAATGCACAAACAGTAATTTCTCCACATTGCAAGGTGCAATTCTGAAATTTTTTGCTTTTTCCTGCTCCTCTTAGCATGATAAAGAAGATTCAAAGAGAGTGAGATGCCAGCTCTTTTCATTCAGTCAGTAGCTTCAAACATTTCTGGTATATGAATAACATGATGTTTTTCAATGGCAAAAATAAATGAATATTGTAAATGCACAAACAGTAATTTCTCCGCATTGCAAGGTGCAATTCTGAAATTTTTTGCTTTTTCCTGCTCCTCTTAGCATGATAAAGAAGATTCAAAGAGAGTGAGATGCCAGCTCCTTTCATTCAGTCAGTAGCTTCAAACATTTCTGGACGTTTTTCAATGGCAAAAGTCAATGAATATTGTAAATGCACAAACAGTAATTTCTCCACATTGCAAGGTGCAATTCTGAAATTTTTTGCTTTTTCCTGCTCCTCCTAGCATGATAAAGAAGATTCAAAGAGAGTGAGATGCCAGCTCTTTTCATTCAGTCAGTAGCTTCAAACATTTCTGGTATATGAATAACATGATGTTTTTCAATGGCAAAAATCAATGAATATTGTAAATGCACAAACAGTAATTTCTCCGCATAGCAAGGTGCAATTCTGAAACTTTTTGCTTTTTCCTGCTCCTCTTAGCATGATAAAGAAGATTCAAAGTGAGTGAGATGCCAGCTCCTTTCATTCAGTCAGTAGCTTCAAACATTTCTGGACGTTTTTCAATGGCAAAAATCAATGAATATTGTAAATGCACAAACAGTAATTTCTCCACATTGCAAGGTGCAATTCTGAAATTTTTTGCTTTTTCCTGCTCCTCTTAGCATGATAAAGAAGATTCAAAGAGAGTGAGATGCCAGCTCTTTTCATTCAGTGAGTAGCTTCAAACATTTCTGGTATATGAATAACATGATGTTTTTCAATGGCAAAAATCAATGAATATTGTAAATGCACAAACAGTAATTTCTCCGCATTGCAAGGTGCAATTCTGAAATTTTTTGCTTTTTCCTGCTCCTCTTAGCATGATAAAGAAGATTCAAAGAGAGTGAGATGCCAGCTCCTTTCATTCAGTCAGTAGCTTCAAACATTTCTGGTATATGAATAACATGATGTTTTTCAATGGCAAAAATCAATGAATATTGTAAATGCACAAATAGTAATTTCTCCGCATTGCAAGGTGCAATTCTGAAATTTTTTGCTTTTTCCTGCTCCTCTTAGCATGATAAAGAAGATTCAAAGAGAGTGAGATGCCAGCTCCTTTCATTCAGTCAGTAGCTTCAAACATTTCTGGACGTTTTTCAATGGCAAAAATCAATGAATATTGTAAATGCACAAACAGTAATTTCTCCACATTGCAAGGTGCAATTCTGAAATTTTTTGCTTTTTCCTGCTCCTCTTAGCATGATAAAGAAGATTCAAAGAGAGTGAGATGCCAGCTCCTTTCATTCAGTCAGTAGCTTCAAACATTTCTGGACTTTTTTCAATGGCAAAAATCAATGAATATTGTAAATGCACAAACAGTAATTTCTCCACATTGCAACGTGCAATTCTGAAATTTTTTGCTTTTTCCTGCTCCTCCTAGCATGATAAAGAAGATTCAAAGAGAGTGAGATGCCAGCTCTTTTCATTCAGTCAGTAGCTTCAAACATTTCTGGTATATGAATAACATGATGTTTTTCAATGGCAAAAATCAATGAATATTGTAAATGCACAAACAGTAATTTCTCCGCATTGCAAGGTGCAATTCTGAAATTTTTTGCTTTTTCCTGCTCCTCTTAGCATGATAAAGAAGATTCAAAGAGAGTGAGATGCCAGCTCTTTTCATTCAGTGAGTAGCTTCAAACATTTCTGGTATATGAATAACATGATGTTTTTCAATGGCAAAAATCAATGAATATTGTAAATGCACAAACAGTAATTTCTCCGCATTGCAAGGGGCAATTCTGAAATTTTTTGATTTTTCCTGCTCCTCTTAGCATGATAAAGAAGATTCAAAGAGAGTGAGATGCCAGCTCCTTTCATTCAGTCAGTAGCTTCAAACATTTCTGGACGTTTTTCAATGGCAAAAATCAATGAATATTGTAAATGCACAAACAGTAATTTCTCCACATTGCAAGGTGCAATTCTGAAATTTTTTGCTTTTTCCTGCTCCTCTTAGCATGATAAAGAAGATTCAAAGAGAGTGAGATGCCAGCTCTTTTCATTCAGTGAGTAGCTTCAAACATTTCTGGTATATGAATAACATGATGTTTTTCAATGGCAAAAATCAATGAATATTGTAAATGCACAAACAGTAATTTCTCCGCATTGCAAGGGGCAATTCTGAAATTTTTTGATTTTTCCTGCTCCTCTTAGCATGATAAAGAAGATTCAAAGAGAGTGAGATGCCAGCTCCTTTCATTCAGTCAGTAGCTTCAAACATTTCTGGACGTTTTTCAATGGCAAAAATCAATGAATATTGTAAATGCACAAACAGTAATTTCTCCACATTGCAAGGTGCAATTCTGAAATTTTTTGCTCTTTCCTGCTCCTCTTAGCATGAAAAAGAAGATTCAAAGAGAGTGAGATGCCAGCTCTTTTCATTCAGTCAGTAGCTTCAAACATTTCTGGTATATGAATAACATGATGTTTTTCAATGGCAATAATCAATGAATATTGTAAATGCACAAACAGTAATTTATCCGCATTGCAAGGTGCAATTCTGAAATTTTTTGCTTTTTCCTGCTCCTCTTAGCATGATAAAGAAGATTCAAAGAGAGTGAGATGCCAGCTCCTTTCATTCAGTCAGTAGCTTCAAACATTTCTGAACGTTTTTCAATGGCAAAAATCAATGAATATTGTAAATGCACAAACAGTAATTTCTCCACATTGCAAGGTGCAATTCTGAAATTTTTTGCTTTTTCCTGCTCCTCTTAGCATGATAAAGAAGATTCAAAGAGAATGAGATGCCAGCTCTTTTCATTCAGTCAGTAGCTTCAAACATTTCTGGTATATGAATAACATGATGTTTTTCACTGACAAAAATCAATGAATATTGTAAATGCACAAATAGTAATTTCTCCGCATTGCAAGGTGCAATTCTGAAATTTTTTGCTTTTTCCTGCTCCTCTTAGCATGATAAAGAAGATTCAAAGAGAGTGAGATGCCAGCTCTTTTCATTCAGTCAGTAGCTTCAAACATTTCTGGTATATGAATAACATGATGTTTTTCAATGGCAAAAATCAATGAATATTGTAAATGCACAAACAGTAATTTCTCCGCATTGCAAGGTGCAATTCTGAAATTTTTTGCTTTTTCCTGCTCCTCTTAGCATGATAAAGAATATTCAAAGAGAGTGAGATGCCAGCTCCTTTCATTCAGTCAGTAGCTTCAAACATTTCTGGACGTTTTTCAATGGCAAAAATCAATGAATATTGTAAATGCACAAACAGTAATTTCTCCACATTGCAAGGTGCAATTCTGAAATTTTTTGCTTTTTCCTGCTCCTCTTAGCATGATAAAGAAAATTCAAAGAGAGTGAGATGCCAGCTCTTTTCATTCAGTCAGTAGCTTCAAACATTTCTGGTATATGAATAACATAATGTTTTTCAATGGCAAAAATCAATGAATATTGTAAATGCACAAACAGTAATTTCTCCGCATTGCAAGGTGCAATTCTGAAATTTTTTGCTTTTTACTGCTCCTCTTAGCATGATAAAGAAGATTCAAAGAGAGTGAGATGCCAGCTCCTTTCATTCAGTCAGTAGCTTCAAACATTTCTGGACGTTTTTCAATGGCAAAAATCAATGAATATTGTAAATGCACAAACAGTAATTTCTCCGCATTGCAAGGTGCAATTCTGAAATTTTTTGCTTTTTCCTGCTCCTCTTAGCATGATAAAGAAGATTCAAAGAGAGTGAGATGCCAGCTCCTTTCATTCAGTCAGTAGCTTCAAACATTTCTGGACGTTTTTCAATGGCAAAAATCAATGAATATTGTAAATGCACAAACAGTAATTTCTCCACATTGCAAGGTGCAATTCTGAAATTTTTTGCTTTTTCCTGCTCCTCTTAGCATGATAAAGAAGATTCAAAGAGAGTGAGATGCCAGCTCTTTTCATTCAGTCAGTAGCTTCAAACATTTCTGGTATATGAATAACATGATGTTTTTCAATGGCAAAAATAAATGAATATTGTAAATGCACAAACAGTAATTTCTCCGCATTGCAAGGTGCAATTCTGAAATTTTTTGCTTTTTCCTGCTCCTCTTAGCATGATAAAGAAGATTCAAAGAGAGTGAGATGCCAGCTCCTTTCATTCAGTCAGTAGCTTCAAACATTTCTGGACGTTTTTCAATGGCAAAAATCAATGAATATTGTAAATGCACAAACAGTAATTTCTCCACATTGCAAGGTGCAATTCTGAAATTTTTTGCTTTTTCCTGCTCCTCCTAGCATGATAAAGAAGATTCAAAGAGAGTGAGATGCCAGCTCTTTTCATTCAGTCAGTAGCTTCAAACATTTCTGGTATATGAATAACATGATGTTTTTCAATGGCAAAAATCAATGAATATTGTAAATGCACAAACAGTAATTTCTCCGCATAGCAAGGTGCAATTCTGAAACTTTTTGCTTTTTCCTGCTCCTCTTAGCATGATAAAGAAGATTCAAAGTGAGTGAGATGCCAGCTCCTTTCATTCAGTCAGTAGCTTCAAACATTTCTGGACGTTTTTCAATGGCAAAAATCAATGAATATTGTAAATGCACAAACAGTAATTTCTCCACATTGCAAGGTGCAATTCTGAAATTTTTTGCTTTTTCCTGCTCCTCTTAGCATGATAAAGAAGATTCAAAGAGAGTGAGATGCCAGCTCTTTTCATTCAGTGAGTAGCTTCAAACATTTCTGGTATATGAATAACATGATGTTTTTCAATGGCAAAAATCAATGAATATTGTAAATGCACAAACAGTAATTTCTCCGCATTGCAAGGTGCAATTCTGAAATTTTTTGCTTTTTCCTGCTCCTCTTAGCATGATAAAGAAGATTCAAAGAGAGTGAGATGCCAGCTCCTTTCATTCAGTCAGTAGCTTCAAACATTTCTGGTATATGAATAACATGATGTTTTTCAATGGCAAAAATCAATGAATATTGTAAATGCACAAATAGTAATTTCTCCGCATTGCAAGGTGCAATTCTGAAATTTTTTGCTTTTTCCTGCTCCTCTTAGCATGATAAAGAAGATTCAAAGAGAGTGAGATGCCAGCTCCTTTCATTCAGTCAGTAGCTTCAAACATTTCTGGACGTTTTTCAATGGCAAAAATCAATGAATATTGTAAATGCACAAACAGTAATTTCTCCACATTGCAAGGTGCAATTCTGAAATTTTTTGCTTTTTCCTGCTCCTCTTAGCATGATAAAGAAGATTCAAAGAGAGTGAGATGCCAGCTCCTTTCATTCAGTCAGTAGCTTCAAACATTTCTGGACTTTTTTCAATGGCAAAAATCAATGAATATTGTAAATGCACAAACAGTAATTTCTCCACATTGCAACGTGCAATTCTGAAATTTTTTGCTTTTTCCTGCTCCTCCTAGCATGATAAAGAAGATTCAAAGAGAGTGAGATGCCAGCTCTTTTCATTCAGTCAGTAGCTTCAAACATTTCTGGTATATGAATAACATGATGTTTTTCAATGGCAAAAATCAATGAATATTGTAAATGCACAAACAGTAATTTCTCCGCATTGCAAGGTGCAATTCTGAAATTTTTTGCTTTTTCCTGCTCCTCTTAGCATGATAAAGAAGATTCAAAGAGAGTGAGATGCCAGCTCTTTTCATTCAGTGAGTAGCTTCAAACATTTCTGGTATATGAATAACATGATGTTTTTCAATGGCAAAAATCAATGAATATTGTAAATGCACAAACAGTAATTTCTCCGCATTGCAAGGGGCAATTCTGAAATTTTTTGATTTTTCCTGCTCCTCTTAGCATGATAAAGAAGATTCAAAGAGAGTGAGATGCCAGCTCCTTTCATTCAGTCAGTAGCTTCAAACATTTCTGGACGTTTTTCAATGGCAAAAATCAATGAATATTGTAAATGCACAAACAGTAATTTCTCCACATTGCAAGGTGCAATTCTGAAATTTTTTGCTTTTTCCTGCTCCTCTTAGCATGATAAAGAAGATTCAAAGAGAGTGAGATGCCAGCTCTTTTCATTCAGTGAGTAGCTTCAAACATTTCTGGTATATGAATAACATGATGTTTTTCAATGTCAAAAATCAATGAATATTGTAAATGCACAAACAGTAATTTCTCCGCATTGCAAGGTGCAATTCTGAAATTTTTTGCTTTTTCCTGCTCCTCTTAGCATGATAAAGAAGATTCAAAGAGAGTGAGATGCCAGCTCCTTTCATTCAGTCAGTAGCTTCAAACATTTCTGGACGTTTTTCAATGGCAAAAATCAATGAATATTGTAAATGCACAAACAGTAATTTCTCCACATTGCAAGGTGCAATTCTATAATTTTTTGCTTTTTCCTGCTCCTCTTAGCATGATAAAGAAGATTCAAAGAGAGTGAGATGCCAGCTCTTGTCATTCAGTCAGTAGCTTCAAACATTTCTGGTATATGAATAACATGATGTTTTTCAATGGAAAAATCAATGAATATTGTAAATGCACAAACAGTAATTTCTCCACATTGCAAGGTGCAATTCTGAAATTTTTTGCTCTTTCCTGCTCCTCTTAGCATGATAAAGAAGATTCAAAGAGAGTGAGATGCCAGCTCTTTTCATTCAGTCAGTAGCTTCAAACATTTCTGGTATATGAATAACATGATGTTTTTCAATGGCAAAAATCAATGAATATTGTAAATGCACAAATAGTAATTTCTCCGCATTGCAAGGTGCAATTCTGAAATTTTTTGCTTTTTCCTGCTCCTCTTAGCATGATAAAGTAGATTCAAAGAGAGTGAGATGCCAGCTCCTTTCATTCAGTCAGTAGCTTGAAACATTTCTGGACGTTTTTCAATGGCAAAAATCAATGAATATTGTAAATGCACAAACAGTAATTTCTCCACATTGCAAGGTGCAATTCTGAAATTTTTTGCTTTTTCCTGCTCCTCTTAGCATGATAAAGAAGATTCAAAGAGAGTGAGATGCCAGCTCTTTTCATTCAGTCAGTAGCTTCAAACATTTCTGGTATATGAATAACATGATGTTTTTCAATGGCAAAAATCAATGAATATTGTAAATGCACAAATAGTAATTTCTCCGCATTGCAAGGTGCAATTCTGAAATTTTTTGCTTTTTCCTGCTCCTCTTAGCATGATAAAGAAGATTCAAAGAGAGTGAGATGCCAGCTCCTTTCATTCAGTCAGTAGCTTCAAACATTTCTGGTATATGAATAACATGATGTTTTTCAATGGCAAAAATCAATGAATATTGCAAATGCACAAATAGTAATTTCTCCGCATTGCAAGGTGCAATTCTGAAATTTTTTGCTTTTTCCTGCTCCTCTTAGCATGATAAAGAAGATTCAAAGAGAGTGAGATGCCAGCTCCTTTCATTCAGTCAGTAGCTTCAAACATTTCTGGACATTTTTCAATGGCAAAAATCATTGAATATTGTAAATGCACAAACAGTAATTTCTCCACATTGCAAGGTGCAATTCTGAAATTTTTTGCTTTTTCCTGCTCCTCTTAGCATGATAAAGAAGATTCAAAGAGAGTGAGATGCCAGCTCTTTTTATTCAGTCAGTAGTTTCAAACATTTCTGGTATATGAATAACATGATGTTTTTCAATGGCAAAAATCAATGAATATTGTAAATGCACAAACAGTAATTTCTCCGCATTGCAAGGTGCCATTCTGAAATTTCTTGCTTTTTCCTGCTCCTCTAAGCATGATAAAGAAGATTAAAAGAGAGTGAGATGCCAGCTCCTTTCATTCAGTCAGTAGCTTCAAACATTTCTGGACGTTTTTCAATGGCAAAAATCAATGAATATTGTAAATGCACAAACAGTAATTTCTCCACATTGCAAGGTGCAATTCTGAAATTTTTTGCTTTTTCCTGCTCCTCTTAGCATGATAAAGAAGATTCAAAGAGAGTGAGATGCCAGCTCTTTTCATTCAGTCAGTAGCTTCAAACATTTCTGGTATATGAATAACATGATGTTTTTCAATGGCAAAAATCAATGAATATTGTAAATGCACAAACAGTAATTTCTCCGCATTGCAAGGTGCAATTCTGAAATTTTTTGCTTTTTCCCGCTCCTCTTAGCATGATAAAGAATATTCAAAGAGAGTGAGATGCCAGCTCCTTTCATTCAGTCAGTAGCTTCAAACATTTCTGGACGTTTTTCAATGGCAAAAATCAATGAATATTGTAAATGCACAAACAGTAATTTCTCCACATTGCAAGGTGCAATTCTGAAATTTTTTGCTTTTTCCTGCTCCTCTTAGCATGATAAAGAAAATTCAAAGAGAGTGAGATGCCAGCTCTTTTCATTCAGTCAGTAGCTTCAAACATTTCTGGTATATGAATAACATAATGTTTTTCAATGGCAAAAATCAATGAATATTGTAAATGCACAAACAGTAATTTCTCCGCATTGCAAGGTGCAATTCTGAAATTTTTTGCTTTTTCCTGCTCCTCTTAGCATGATAAAGAAGATTCAAAGAGAGTGAGATGCCAGCTCCTTTCATTCAGTCAGTAGCTTCAAACATTTCTGGACGTTTTTCAATGGCAAAAATCAATGAATATTGTAAATGCACAAACAGTAATTTCTCCGCATTGCAAGGTGCAATTCTGAAATTTTTTGCTTTTTCCTGCTCCTCTTAGCATGATAAAGAAGATTCAAAGAGAGTGAGATGCCAGCTCCTTTCATTCAGTCAGTAGCTTCAAACATTTCTGGACGTTTTTCAATGGCAAAAATCAATGAATATTGTAAATGCACAAACAGTAATTTCTCCACATTGCAAGGTGCAATTCTGAAATTTTTTGCTTTTTCCTGCTCCTCTTAGCATGATAAAGAAGATTCAAAGAGAGTGAGATGCCAGCTCTTTTCATTCAGTCAGTAGCTTCAAACATTTCTGGTATATGAATAACATGATGTTTTTCAATGGCAAAAATAAATGAATATTGTAAATGCACAAACAGTAATTTCTCCGCATTGCAAGGTGCAATTCTGAAATTTTTTGCTTTTTCCTGCTCCTCTTAGCATGATAAAGAAGATTCAAAGAGAGTGAGATGCCAGCTCCTTTCATTCAGTCAGTAGCTTCAAACATTTCTGGACGTTTTTCAATGGCAAAAGTCAATGAATATTGTAAATGCACAAACAGTAATTTCTCCACATTGCAAGGTGCAATTCTGAAATTTTTTGCTTTTTCCTGCTCCTCCTAGCATGATAAAGAAGATTCAAAGAGAGTGAGATGCCAGCTCTTTTCATTCAGTCAGTAGCTTCAAACATTTCTGGTATATGAATAACATGATGTTTTTCAATGGCAAAAATCAATGAATATTGTAAATGCACAAACAGTAATTTCTCCGCATAGCAAGGTGCAATTCTGAAACTTTTTGCTTTTTCCTGCTCCTCTTAGCATGATAAAGAAGATTCAAAGTGAGTGAGATGCCAGCTCCTTTCATTCAGTCAGTAGCTTCAAACATTTCTGGACGTTTTTCAATGGCAAAAATCAATGAATATTGTAAATGCACAAACAGTAATTTCTCCACATTGCAAGGTGCAATTCTGAAATTTTTTGCTTTTTCCTGCTCCTCTTAGCATGATAAAGAAGATTCAAAGAGAGTGAGATGCCAGCTCTTTTCATTCAGTGAGTAGCTTCAAACATTTCTGGTATATGAATAACATGATGTTTTTCAATGGCAAAAATCAATGAATATTGTAAATGCACAAACAGTAATTTCTCCGCATTGCAAGGTGCAATTCTGAAATTTTTTGCTTTTTCCTGCTCCTCTTAGCATGATAAAGAAGATTCAAAGAGAGTGAGATGCCAGCTCCTTTCATTCAGTCAGTAGCTTCAAACATTTCTGGTATATGAATAACATGATGTTTTTCAATGGCAAAAATCAATGAATATTGTAAATGCACAAATAGTAATTTCTCCGCATTGCAAGGTGCAATTCTGAAATTTTTTGCTTTTTCCTGCTCCTCTTAGCATGATAAAGAAGATTCAAAGAGAGTGAGATGCCAGCTCCTTTCATTCAGTCAGTAGCTTCAAACATTTCTGGACGTTTTTCAATGGCAAAAATCAATGAATATTGTAAATGCACAAACAGTAATTTCTCCACATTGCAAGGTGCAATTCTGAAATTTTTTGCTTTTTCCTGCTCCTCTTAGCATGATAAAGAAGATTCAAAGAGAGTGAGATGCCAGCTCCTTTCATTCAGTCAGTAGCTTCAAACATTTCTGGACTTTTTTCAATGGCAAAAATCAATGAATATTGTAAATGCACAAACAGTAATTTCTCCACATTGCAACGTGCAATTCTGAAATTTTTTGCTTTTTCCTGCTCCTCCTAGCATGATAAAGAAGATTCAAAGAGAGTGAGATGCCAGCTCTTTTCATTCAGTCAGTAGCTTCAAACATTTCTGGTATATGAATAACATGATGTTTTTCAATGGCAAAAATCAATGAATATTGTAAATGCACAAACAGTAATTTCTCCGCATTGCAAGGTGCAATTCTGAAATTTTTTGCTTTTTCCTGCTCCTCTTAGCATGATAAAGAAGATTCAAAGAGAGTGAGATGCCAGCTCTTTTCATTCAGTGAGTAGCTTCAAACATTTCTGGTATATGAATAACATGATGTTTTTCAATGGCAAAAATCAATGAATATTGTAAATGCACAAACAGTAATTTCTCCGCATTGCAAGGGGCAATTCTGAAATTTTTTGATTTTTCCTGCTCCTCTTAGCATGATAAAGAAGATTCAAAGAGAGTGAGATGCCAGCTCCTTTCATTCAGTCAGTAGCTTCAAACATTTCTGGACGTTTTTCAATGGCAAAAATCAATGAATATTGTAAATGCACAAACAGTAATTTCTCCACATTGCAAGGTGCAATTCTGAAATTTTTTGCTTTTTCCTGCTCCTCTTAGCATGATAAAGAAGATTCAAAGAGAGTGAGATGCCAGCTCTTTTCATTCAGTGAGTAGCTTCAAACATTTCTGGTATATGAATAACATGATGTTTTTCAATGGCAAAAATCAATGAATATTGTAAATGCACAAACAGTAATTTCTCCGCATTGCAAGGGGCAATTCTGAAATTTTTTGATTTTTCCTGCTCCTCTTAGCATGATAAAGAAGATTCAAAGAGAGTGAGATGCCAGCTCCTTTCATTCAGTCAGTAGCTTCAAACATTTCTGGACGTTTTTCAATGGCAAAAATCAATGAATATTGTAAATGCACAAACAGTAATTTCTCCACATTGCAAGGTGCAATTCTGAAATTTTTTGCTCTTTCCTGCTCCTCTTAGCATGAAAAAGAAGATTCAAAGAGAGTGAGATGCCAGCTCTTTTCATTCAGTCAGTAGCTTCAAACATTTCTGGTATATGAATAACATGATGTTTTTCAATGGCAATAATCAATGAATATTGTAAATGCACAAACAGTAATTTATCCGCATTGCAAGGTGCAATTCTGAAATTTTTTGCTTTTTCCTGCTCCTCTTAGCATGATAAAGAAGATTCAAAGAGAGTGAGATGCCAGCTCCTTTCATTCAGTCAGTAGCTTCAAACATTTCTGAACGTTTTTCAATGGCAAAAATCAATGAATATTGTAAATGCACAAACAGTAATTTCTCCACATTGCAAGGTGCAATTCTGAAATTTTTTGCTTTTTCCTGCTCCTCTTAGCATGATAAAGAAGATTCAAAGAGAATGAGATGCCAGCTCTTTTCATTCAGTCAGTAGCTTCAAACATTTCTGGTATATGAATAACATGATGTTTTTCACTGACAAAAATCAATGAATATTGTAAATGCACAAATAGTAATTTCTCCGCATTGCAAGGTGCAATTCTGAAATTTTTTGCTTTTTCCTGCTCCTCTTAGCATGATAAAGAAGATTCAAAGAGAGTGAGATGCCAGCTCCTTTCATTCAGTCAGTAGCTTCAAACATTTCTGGTATATGAATAACATGATGTTTTTCAATGGCAAAAATCAATGAATATTGTAAATGCACAAATAGTAATTTCTCCGCATTGCAAGGTGCAATTCTGAAATTTTTGGCTTTTTCCTGCTCCTCTTAGCATGATAAAGAAGATTCAAAGAGAGTGAGATGCCAGCTCCTTTCATTCAGTCAGTAGCTTCAAACATTTCTGGACATTTTTCAATGGCAAAAATCATTGAATATTGTAAATGCACAAACAGTAATTTCTCCGCATTGCAAGGTGCAATTCTGAAATTTTTTGCTTTTTCCTGCTCCTCTTAGCATGATAAAGAAGATTAAAAGAGAGTGAGATGCCAGCTCCTTTCATTCAGTCAGTAGCTTCAAACATTTCTGGACGTTTTTCAATGGCAAAAATCAATGAATATTGTAAATGCACAAACAGTAATTTCTCCACATTGCAAGGTGCAATTCTGAAATTTTTTGCTTTTTCCTGCTCCTCTTAGCATGATAAAGAAGATTCAAAGAGAGTGAGATGCCAGCTCTTTTCATTCAGTCAGTAGCTTCAAACATTTCTGGTATATGAATAACATGATGTTTTTCAATGGCAAAAATCAATGAATATTGTAAATGCACAAATAGTAATTTCTCCGCATTGCAAGGTGCAATTCTGAAATTTTTTGCTTTTTCCTGCTCCTCTTAGCATGATAAAGAAGATTCAAAGAGAGTGAGAAGCCAGCTCCTTTCATTCAGTCAGTAGCTTCAAACATTTCTGGACATTTTTCAATGGCAAAAATCATTGAATATTGTAAATGCACAAACAGTAATTTCTCTACATTGCAAGGTGCAATTCTGAAATTTTTTGCTTTTTCCTGCTCCTCTTAGCATGATAAAGAAGATTCAAAGAGAGTGAGATGCCAGCTCTTTTTATTCAGTCAGTAGCTTCAAACATTTCTGGTATATGAATAACATGATGTTTTTCAATGGCAAAAATCAATGAATATTGTAAATGCACAAACAGTAATTTCTCCGCATTGCAAGGTGCCATTCTAAAATTTCTTGCTTTTTCCTGCTCCTCTTAGCATGATAAAGAAGATTCAAAGAGAGTGAGATGCCAGCTCCTTTCATTCAGTCAGTAGCTTCAAACATTTCTGGACGTTTTTCAATGGCAAAAATCAATGAATATTGTAAATGCACAAACAGTAATTTCTCCGCATTGCAAGGTGCAATTCTGAAATTTTTTGCTTTTTCCTGCTCCTCTTAGCATGATAAAGAAGATTCAAAGAGAGTGAGATGCCAGCTCCTTTCATTCAGTCAGTAGCTTCAAACATTTCTGGACGTTTTTCAATGGCAAAAATCAATGAATATTGTAAATGCACAAACAGTAATTTCTCCACATTGCAAGGTGCAATTCTGAAATTTTTTGCTTTTTCCTGCTCCTCTTAGCATGATAAAGAAGATTCAAAGAGAGTGAGATGCCAGCTCTTTTCATTCAGTCAGTAGCTTCAAACATTTCTGGTATATGAATAACATGATGTTTTTCAATGGCAAAAATCAATGAATATTGTAAATGCACAAACAGTAATTTCTCCGCATTGCAAGGTGCAATTCTGAAATTTTTTGCTTTTTCCTGCTCCTCTTAGCATGATAAAGAAGATTCAAAGAGAGTGAGATGCCAGCTCCTTTCATTCAGTCAGTAGCTTCAAACATTTCTGGACGTTTTTCAATGGCAAAAATCAATGAATATTGTAAATGCACAAACAGTAATTTCTCCACATTGCAAGGTGCAATTCTGAAATTTTTTGCTTTTTCCTGCTCCTCCTAGCATGATAAAGAAGATTCAAAGAGAGTGAGATGCCAGCTCTTTTCATTCAGTCAGTAGCTTCAAACATTTCTGGTATATGAATAACATGATGTTTTTCAATGGCAAAAATCAATGAATATTGTAAATGCACAAACAGTAATTTCTCCGCATAGCAAGGTGCAATTCTGAAATTTTTTGCTTTTTCCTGCTCCTCTTAGCATGATAAAGAAGATTCAAAGAGAGTGAGATGCCAGCTCCTTTCATTCAGTCAGTAGCTTCAAACATTTCTGGACGTTTTTCAATGGCAAAAATCAATGAATATTGTAAATGCACAAACAGTAATTTCTCCACATTGCAAGGTGCAATTCTGAAATTTTTTGCTTTTTCCTGCTCCTCCTAGCATGATAAAGAAGATTCAAAGAGAGTGAGATGCCAGCTCTTTTCATTCAGTCAGTAGCTTCAAACATTTCTGGTATATGAATAACATGATGTTTTTCAATGGCAAAAATCAATGAATATTGTAAATGCACAAACAGTAATTTCTCCGCATAGCAAGGTGCAATTCTGAAATTTTTTGCTTTTTCCTGCTCCTCTTAGCATGATAAAGAAGATTCAAAGAGAGTGAGATGCCAGCTCCTTTCATTCAGTCAGTAGCTTCAAACATTTCTGGACGTTTTTCAATGGCAAAAATCAATGAATATTGTAAATGCACAAACAGTAATTTCTCCACATTGCAAGGTGCAATTCTGAAATTTTTTGCTCTTTCCTGCTCCTCTTAGCATGATAAAGAAGATTCAAAGAGAGTGAGATGCCAGCTCTTTTCATTCAGTCAGTAGCTTCAAACATTTCTGGTATATGAATAACATGATGTTTTTCAATGGCAAAAATCAATGAATATTGTAAATGCACAAACAGTAATTTATCCGCATTGCAAGGTGCAATTCTGAAATTTTTTGCTTTTTCCTGCTCCTCTTAGCATGATAAAGAAGATTCAAAGAGAGTGAGATGCCAGCTCCTTTCATTCAGTCAGTAGCTTGAAACATTTCTGGACGTTTTTCAATGGCAAAAATCAATGAATATTGTAAATGCACAAACAGTAATTTCTCCACATTGCAAGGTGCAATTCTGAAATTTTTTGCTTTTTCCTGCTCCTTTTAGCATGATAAAGAAGATTCAAAGAGAGTGAGATGCCAGCTCTTTTCATTCAGTCAGTAGCTTCAAACATTTCTGGTATATGAATAACATGATGTTTTTCAATGACAAAAATCAATGAATATTGTAAATGCACAAATAGTAATTTCTCCGCATTGCAAGGTGCAATTCTGAAATTTTTTGCTTTTTCCTGCTCCTCTTAGCATGATAAAGAAGTTTCAAAGAGAGTGAGATGCCAGCTCCTTTCAATCAGTCAGTAGCTTCAAACATTTCTGGTATATGAATAACATGATGTTTTTCAATGGCAAAAATCAATGAATATTGTAAATGCACAAATAGTAATTTCTCCGCATTGCAAGGTGCAATTCTGAAATTTTTTGCTTTTTCCTGCTCCTCTTAGCATGATAAAGAAGATTCAAAGAGAGTGAGATGCCAGCTCCTTTCATTCAGTCAGTAGCTTCAAACATTTCTGGACGTTTTTCAATGGCAAAAATCAATGAATATTGTAAATGCACAAACAGTAATTTCTCCACATTGCAAGGTGCAATTCTGAAATTTTTTGCTTTTTCCTGCTCCTCTTAGCATGATAAAGAAGATTCAAAGAGAGTGAGATGCCAGCTCCTTTCATTCAGTCAGTAGCTTCAAACATTTCTGGACGTTTTTCAATGGCAAAAATCAATGAATATTGTAAATGCACAAACAGTAATTTCTCCACATTGCAAGGTGCAATTCTGAAATTTTTTGCTTTTTCCTGCTCCTCCTAGCATGATAAAGAAGATTCAAAGAGAGTGAGATGCCAGCTCTTTTCATTCAGTCAGTAGCTTCAAACATTTCTGGTATATGAATAACATGATGTTTTTCAATGGCAAAAATCAATGAATATTGTAAATGCACAAACAGTAATTTCTCCGCATTGCAAGGTGCAATTCTGAAATTTTTTGCTTTTTCCTGCTCCTCTTAGCATGATAAAGAAGATTCAAAGAGAGTGAGATGCCAGCTCCTTTCATTCAGTCAGTAGCTTCAAACATTTCTGGACGTTTTTCAATGGCAAAAATCAATGAATATTGTAAATGCACAAACAGTAATTTCTCCACATTGCAAGGTGCAATTCTGAAATTTTTTGCTTTTTCCTGCTCCTCTTAGCATGATAAAGAAGATTCAAAGAGAGTGAGATGCCAGCTCTTTTCATTCAGTGAGTAGCTTCAAACATTTCTGGTATATGAATAACATGATGTTTTTCAATGGCAAAAATCAATGAATATTGTAAATGCACAAACAGTAATTTCTCCGCATTGCAAGGTGCAATTCTGAAATTTTTTGATTTTTCCTGCTCCTCTTAGCATGATAAAGAAGATTCAAAGAGAGTGAGATGCCAGCTCCTTTCATTCAGTCAGTAGCTTCAAACATTTCTGGACGTTTTTCAATGGCAAAAATCAATGAATATTGTAAATGCACAAACAGTAATTTCTCCACATTGCAAGGTGCAATTCTGAAATTTTTCGCTCTTTCCTGCTCCTCTTAGCATGATAAAGAAGATTCAAAGAGAGTGAGATGCCAGCTCTTTTCATTCAGTCAGTAGCTTCAAACATTTCTGGTATATGAATAACATGATGTTTTTCAATGGCAATAATCAATGAATATTGTAAATGCACAAACAGTAATTTATCCGCATTGCAAGGTGCAATTCTGAAATTTTTTGCTTTTTCCTGCTCCTCTTAGCATGATAAAGAAGATTCAAAGAGCGTGAGATGCCAGCTCCTTTCATTCAGTCAGTAGCTTCAAACATTTCTGGACGTTTTTCAATGGCAAAAATCAATGAATATTGTAAATGCACAAACAGTAATTTCTCCACATTGCAAGGTGCAATTCTGAAATTTTTTGCTTTTTCCTGCTCCTCTTAGCATGATAAAGAAGATTCAAAGAGAATGAGATGCCAGCTCTTTTCATTCAGTCAGTAGCTTCAAACATTTCTGGTATATGAATAACATGATGTTTTTCACTGACAAAAATCAATGAATATTGTAAATGCACAAATAGTAATTTCTCCGCATTGCAAGGTGCAATTCTGAAATTTTTTGCTTTTTCCTGCTCCTCTTAGCATGATAAAGAAGATTCAAAGAGAGTGAGATGCCAGCTCCTTTCATTCATTCAGTAGCTTCAAACATTTCTGGTATATGAATAACATGAGGTTTTTCAATGGCAAAAATCAATGAATATTGTAAATGCACAAATAGTAATTTCTCCGCATTGCAAGGTGCAATTCTGAAATTTTTGGCTTTTTCCTGCTCCTCTTAGCATGATAAAGAAGATTCAAAGAGAGTGAGATGCCAGCTCCTTTCATTCAGTCAGTAGCTTCAAACATTTCTGGACATTTTTCAATGGCAAAAATCATTGAATATTGTAAATGCACAAACAGTAATTTCTCCACATTGCAAGGTGCAATTCTGAAATTTTTTGCTTTTTCCTGCTCCTCTTAGCATGATAAAGAAGATTCAAAGAGAGTGAGATGCCAGCTCTTTTTATTCAGTCAGTAGCTTCAAACATTTCTGGTATATGAATAACATGATGTTTTTCAATGGCAAAAATTAATGAATATTGTAAATGCACAAACAGTAATTTCTCCGCATTGCAAGGTGCAATTCTGAAATTTTTTGCTTTTTCCTGCTCCTCTTAGCATGATAAAGAATATTAAAAGAGAGTGAGATGCCAGCTCCTTTCATTCAGTCAGTAGCTTCAAACATTTCTGGATGTTTTTCAATGGCAAAAATCAATGAATATTGTAAATGCACAAACAGTAATTTCTCCACATTGCAATGTGCAATTCTGAAATTTTTTGCTTTTTCCTGTTCCTCTTAGCATGATAAAGAAGATTCAAAGAGAGTGAGATGCCAGCTCCTTTCATTCAGTCAGTAGCTTCAAACATTTCTGGTATATGAATAACATGATGTTTTTCAATGGCAAAAATCAATGAATATTGTAAATGCACAAACAGTATTTTCTCCGCATTGCAAGGTGCAATTCTGAAATTTTTTGCTTTTTCCTGCTCCTCTTAGCATGATAAAGAAGATTCAAAGTGAGTGAGATGCCAGCTCCTTTCATTCAGTCAGTAGCTTCAAACATTTCTGGACGTTTTTCAATGGCAAAAATCAATGAATATTGTAAATGCACAAACAGTAATTTCTCCACATTGCAAGGTGCAATTCTGAAATTTTTTGCTTTTTCCTGCTCCTCTTAGCATGATAAAGAAGATTCAAAGAGAGTGAGATGCCAGCTCTTTTCATTCAGTCAGTAGCTTCAAACATTTCTGGTATATGAATAACATGATGTTTTTCAATGGCAAAAATCAATGAATATTGTAAATGCACAAACAGTAATTTCTCCGCATTGCAAGGTGCAATTCTGAAATTTTTTGCTTTTTCCTGCTCCTCTTAGCATGATAAAGAAGATTCAAAGAGAGTGAGATGCCAGCTCCTTTCATTCAGTCAGTAGCTTCAAACATTTCTGGACGTTTTTCAATGGCAAAAATCAATGAATATTGTAAATGCACAAACAGTAATTTCTCCACATTGCAAGGTGCAATTCTGAAATTTTTTGCTTTTTCCTGCTCCTCTTAGCATGATAAAGAAGAATCAAAGAGAGTGAGATGCCAGCTCTTT
Organism: Phyllobates terribilis; assembly: GCF_046119375.1. Taxonomy (NCBI): domain Eukaryota; kingdom Metazoa; phylum Chordata; class Amphibia; order Anura; family Dendrobatidae; genus Phyllobates; species Phyllobates terribilis. Next base: position 6,129,048 of record NW_027362813.1, read on the forward strand.
TCATTCAGTCAGTAGCTTCAAACATTTCTGGTATATGAATAACATGATGTTTTTCACTGACAAAAATCAATGAATATTGTAAATGCACAAATAGTAATTTCTCCGCATTGCAAGGTGCAATTCTGAAATTTTTTGCTTTTTCCTGCTCCTCTTAGCATGATAAAGAAGATTCAAAGAGAGTGAGATGCCAGCTCCTTTCATTCAGTCAGTAGCTTCAAACATTTCTGGTATATGAATAACATGATGTTTTTCAATGGCAAAAATCAATGAATATTGTAAATGCACAAATAGTAATTTCTCCGCATTGCAAGGTGCAATTCTGAAATTTTTGGCTTTTTCCTGCTCCTCTTAGCATGATAAAGAAGATTCAAAGAGAGTGAGATGCCAGCTCCTTTCATTCAGTCAGTAGCTTCAAACATTTCTGGACATTTTTCAATGGCAAAAATCATTGAATATTGTAAATGCACAAACAGTAATTTCTCCACATTGCAAGGTGCAATTCTGAAATTTTTTGCTTTTTCCTGCTCCTCTTAGCATGATAAAGAATATTCAAAGAGAGTGAGATGCCAGCTCTTTTTATTCAGTCAGTAGCTTCAAACATTTCTGGACGTTTTTCAATGGCAAAAATCAATGAATATTGTAAATGCACAAACAGTAATTTCTCCGCATTGCAAGGTGCAATTCTGAAATTTTTTGTTTTTTCCTGCTCCTCTTAGCATGATAAAGAAGATTAAAAGAGAGTGAGATGCCAGCTCCTTTCATTCAGTCAGTAGCTTCAAACATTTCTGGACGTTTTTCAATGGCAAAAATCAATGAATATTGTAAATGCACAAACAGTAATTTCTCCACATTGCAAGGTGCAATTCTGAAATTTTTTGCTTTTTCCTGCTCCTCTTAGCATGATAAAGAAGATTCAAAGAGAGTGAGATGCCAGCTCTTTTCATTCAGTCAGTAGCTTCAAACATTTCTGGTATATGAATAACATGATGTTTTTCAATGGCAAAAATCAATGAATATTGTAAATGCACAAACAGTAATTTCTCCGCATTGCAAGGTGCAATTCTGAAATTTTTTGCTTTTTCCTGCTCCTCTTAGCATGATAAAGAAGATTCAAAGAGAGTGAGATGCCAGCTCCTTTCATTCAGTCAGTAGCTTCAAACATTTCTGGACGTTTTTCAATGGCAAAAATCAATGAATATTGTAAATGCACAAACAGTAATTTCTCCACATTGCAAGGTGCAATTCTGAAATTTTTTGCTTTTTCCTGCTCCTCTTAGCATGATAAAGAAGATTCAAAGAGAGTGAGATGCCAGCTCTTTTCATTCAGTCAGTAGCTTCAAACATTTCTGGTATATGAATAACATGATGTTTTTCAATGACAAAAATCAATGAATATTGTAAATGCACAAACAGTAATTTCTCCGCATTGCAAGGTGCAATTCTGAAATTTTTTGCTTTTTCCTGCTCCTCTTAGCATGATAAAGAAGATTCAAAGAGAGTGAGATGCCAGCTCCTTTCATTCAGTCAGTAGCTTCAAACATTTCTGGACGTTTTTCAATGGCAAAAATCAATGAATATTGTAAATGCACAAACAGTAATTTCTCCACATTGCAAGGTGCAATTCTGAAATTTTTTGCTTTTTCCTGCTCCTCTTAGCATGATAAAGAAGATTCAAAGAGAGTGAGATGCCAGCTCTTTTCATTCAGTCAGTAGCTTCAAACATTTCTGGTATATGAATAACATGATGTTTTTCAATGGCAAAAATCAATGAATATTGTAAATGCACAAACAGTAATTTCTCCGCATTGCAAGGTGCAATTCTGAAATTTTTTGCTTTTTCCTGCTCCTCTTAGCATGATAAAGAAGATTCAAAGAGAGTGAGATGCCAGCTCCTTTCATTCAGTCAGTAGCTTCAAACATTTCTGGACGTTTTTCAATGGCAAAAATCAATGAATATTGTAAATGCACAAACTATAATTTCCCCACATTGCAAGGTGCAATTCTGAAATTTTTTGCTTTTTCCTGCTCCTCTTAGCATGATAAAGAAGATTCAAAGAGAGTGAGATGCCAGCTCTTTTCATTCAGTCAGTAGCTTCAAACATTTCTGGTATATGAATAACATGATGTTTTTCAATGGCAAAAATCAATGAATATTGTAAATGCACAAACAGTAATTTCTCCGCATTGCAAGGTGCAATTCTGAAATTTTTTGCTTTTTCCTGCTCCTCTTAGCATGATAAAGAAGATTCAAAGAGAGTGAGATGCCAGCTCCTTTCATTCAGTCAGTAGCTTCAAACATTTCTGGACGTTTTTCAATGGCAAAAATCAATGAATATTGTAAATGCACAAACAGTAATTTCTCCGCATTGCAAGGTGCAATTCTGAAATTTTTTGCTTTTTCCTGCTCCTCTTAGCATGATAAAGAAGATTCAAAGAGAGTGAGATGCCAGCTCCTTTCATTCAGTCAGTAGCTTCAAACATTTCTGGTATATGAATAACATGATGTTTTTCAATGGCAAAAATCAATGAATATTGTAAATGCACAAATAGTAATTTCTCCGCATTGCAAGGTGCAATTCTGAAATTTTTGGCTTTTTCCTGCTCCTCTTAGCATGATAAAGAAGATTCAAAGAGAGTGAGATGCCAGCTCCTTTCATTCAGTCAGTAGCTTCAAACATTTCTGGACATTTTTCAATGGCAAAAATCATTGAATATTGTAAATGCACAAACAGTAATTTCTCCACATTGCAAGGTGCAATTCTGAAATTTTTTGCTTTTTCCTGCTCCTCTTAGCATGATAAAGAATATTCAAAGAGAGTGAGATGCCAGCTCTTTTTATTCAGTCAGTAGCTTCAAACATTTCTGGTATATGAATAACATGATGTTTTTCAATGGCAAAAATCAATGAATATTGTAAATGCACAAACAGTAATTTCTCCGCATTGCAAGGTGCAATTCTGAAATTTTTTGTTTTTTCCTGCTCCTCTTAGCATGATAAAGAAGATTAAAAGAGAGTGAGATGCCAGCTCCTTTCATTCAGTCAGTAGCTTCAAACATTTCTGGACGTTTTTCAATGGCAAAAATCAATGAATATTGTAAATGCACAAACAGTAATTTCCCCACATTGCAAGGTGCAATTCTGAAATTTTTTGCTTTTTCCTGCTCCTCTTAGCATGATAAAGAAGATTCAAAGAGAGTGAGATGCCAGCTCTTTTCATTCAGTCAGTAGCTTCAAACATTTCTGGTATATGAATAACATGATGTTTTTCAATGGCAAAAATCAATGAATATTGTAAATGCACAAACAGTAATTTCTCCGCATTGCAAGGTGCAATTCTGAAATTTTTTGCTTTTTCCTGCTCCTCTTAGCATGATAAAGAAGATTCAAAGAGAGTGAGATGCCAGCTCCTTTCATTCAGTCAGTAGCTTCAAACATTTCTGGACGTTTTTCAATGGCAAAAATCAATGAATATTGTAAATGCACAAACAGTAATTTCTCCGCATTGCAAGGTGCAATTCTGAAATTTTTTGCTTTTTCCTGCTCCTCTTAGCATGATAAAGAGGATTCAAAGAGAGTGAGATGCCAGCTCCTTTCATTCAGTCAGTAGCTTCAAACATTTCTGGACGTTTTTCAATGGCAAAAATCAATGAATATTGTAAATGCACAAACAGTAATTTCTCCACATTGCAAGGTGCAATTCTGAAATTTTTTGCTTTTTCCTGCTCCTCTTAGCATGATAAAGAAGATTCAAAGAGAGTGAGATGCCAGCTCTTTTCATTCAGTCAGTAGCTTCAAACATTTCTGGTATATGAATAATATGATGTTTTTCAATGGCAAAAATCAATGAATATTGTAAATGCACAAACAGTAATTTCTCCGCATTGCAAGGTGCAATTCTGAAATTTTTTGCTTTTTCCTGCTCCTCTTAGCATGATAAAGAAGATTCAAAGAGAGTGAGATGCCAGCTCCTTTCATTCAGTCAGTAGCTTCAAACATTTCTGGACGTTTTTCAATGGCAAAAATCAATGAATATTGCAAATGCACAAACAGTAATTTCATCACATTGCAAGGTGCAATTCTGAAATTTTTTTCTTTTTCCTGCTCCTCTTAGCATGATAAAGAAGATTCAAAGAGAGTGAGATGCCAGCTCTTTTCATTCAGTCAGTAGCTTCAAACATTTCTGGTATATGAATAACATGATGTTTTTCAATGGCAAAAATCAATGAATATTGTAAATGCACAAACAGTAATTTCTCCGCATTGCAAGGTGCAATTCTGAAATTTTTTGCTTTTTCTTGCTCCTCTTAGCATGATAAAGAAGATTCAAAGAGAGTGAGATGCCAGCTCCTTTCATTCAGTCAGTAGCTTCAAACATTTCTGGACGTTTTTCAATGGCAAAAATCAATGAATATTGTAAATGCACAAACAGTAATTTCATCACATTGCAAGGTGCAATTCTGAAATTTTTTTCTTTTTCCTGCTCCTTTTAGCATGATAAAGAATATTCAAAGAGAGTGAGATGCCAGCTCTTTTCATTCAGTCAGTAGCTTCAAACATTTCTGGTATATGAATAACATGATGTTTTTCAATGGCAAAAATCAATGAATATTGTAAATGCACAAACAGTAATTTCTCCACATTGCAAGGTGCAATTCTGAAATTTTTTGCTTTTTCCTGCTCCTCTTAGCATGATAAAGAAGATTCAAAGAGAGTGAGATGCCAGCTCTTTTCATTCAGTCAGTAGCTTCAAACATTTCTGGTATATGAATAACATGATGTTTTTCAATGGCAAAAATCAATGAATATTGTAAATGCACAAACAGTAATTTCTCCGCATTGCAAGGTGCAATTCTGAATTTTTTTGCTTTTTCCTGCTCCTCTTAGCATGATAAAGAAGATTCAAAGAGAGTGAGATGCCAGCTCCTTTCATTCAGTCAGTAGCTTCAAACATTTCTGGACGTTTTTCAATGGCAAAAATCAATGAATATTGTAAATGCACAAACAGTAATTTCATCACATTGCAAGGTGCAATTCTGAAATTTTTTTCTTTTTCCTGCTCCTCTTAGCATGATAAAGAAGATTCAAAGAGAGTGAGATGCCATCTCTTTTCATTCAGTCAGTAGCTTCAAACATTTCTGGTATATGAATAACATGATGTTTTTCAATGGCAAAAATCAATGAATATTGTAAATGCACAAACAGTAATTTCTCCACATTGCAAGGTGCAATTCTGAAATTTTTTGCTTTTTCCTGCTCCTCTTAGCATGATAAAGAAGATTCAAAGAGAGTGAGATGCCAGCTCTTTTCATTCAGTCAGTAGCTTCAAACATTTCTGGTATATGAATAACATGATGTTTTTCAATGGCAAAAATCAATGAATATTGTAAATGCACAAACAGTAATTTCTCCGCATTGCAAGGTGCAATTCTGAAATTTTTTGCTTTTTCCTGCTCCTCTTAGCATGATAAAGAAGATTCAAAGAGAGTGAGATGCCAGCTCCTTTCATTCAGTCAGTAGCTTCAAACATTTCTGGACGTTTTTCAATGGCAAAAATCAATGAATATTGTAAATGCACAAACAGTAATTTCTCCACATTGCAAGGTGCAATTCTGAAATTTTTTGCTTTTTCCTGCTCCTCTTAGCATGATAAAGAAGATTCAAAGAGAGTGAGATGCCAGCTCTTTTCATTCAGTCAGTAGCTTCAAACATTTCTGGTATATGAATAACATGATGTTTTTCAATGGCAAAAATCAATGAATATTGTAAATGCACAAACAGTAATTTCTCCACATTACAAGGTGCAATTCTGAAATTTTTTGCTTTTTCCTGCTCCTCTTAGCATGATAAAGAAGATTCAAAGAGAGTGAGATGCCAGCTCTTTTCATTCAGTCATTAGCTTCAAACATTTCTGGTATATGAATAACATGATGTTTTTCAATGGCAAAAATCAATGAATATTGTAAATGCACAAACAGTAATTTCTCCGCATTGCAAGGTGCAATTCTGAAATTTTTTGCTTTTTCCTGCTCCTCTTTGCATGATAAAGAAGATTCAAAGAGAGTGAGATGCCAGCTCCTTTCATTCAGTCAGTAGCTTCAAACATTTCTGGACGTTTTTCAATGGCAAAAATCAATGAATATTGTAAATGCACAAACAGTAATTTCTCCACATTGCAAGGTGCAATTCTGAAATTTTTTGCTTTTTCCTGCTCCTCTTAGCATGATAAAGAAGATTCAAAGAGAGTGAGATGCCAGCTCTTTTCATTCAGTCAGTAGCTTCAAACATTTCTGGTATATGAATAACATGATGTTTTTCAATGGCAAAAATCAATGAATATTGTAAATGCACAAATAGTAATTTCTCCGCATTGCAAGGTGCAATTCTGAAATTTTTTGCTTTTTCCTGCTCCTCTTAGCATGATAAAGAAGATTCAAAGAGAGTGAGATGCCAGCTCCTTTCATTCAGTCAGTAGCTTCAAACATTTCTGGACGTTTTTCAATGGCAAAAATCAATGAATATTGTAAATGCACAAACAGTAATTTCTCCACATTGCAAGGTGCAATTCTGAAATTTTTTGCTTTTTCCTGCTCCTCTTAGCATGATAAAGAAGATTCAAAGAGAGTGAGATGCCAGCTCTTTTCATTCAGTCAGTAGCTTCAAACATTTCTGGTATATGAATAACATGATGTTTTTCAATGGCAAAAATCAATGAATATTGTAAATGCACAAACAGTAATTTCTCCGCATTGCAAGGTGCAATTCTGAAATTTTTTGCTTTTTCCTGCTCCTCTTAGCATGATAAAGAAGATTCAAAGAGAGTGAGATGCCAGCTCCTTTCATTCAGTCAGTAGCTTCAAACATTTCTGGACGTTTTTCAATGGCAAAAATCAATGAATATTGTAAATGCACAAACAGTAATTTCTCCGCATTGCAAGGTGCAATTCTGAAATTTTTTGCTTTTTCCTGCTCCTCTTAGCATGATAAAGAGGATTCAAAGAGAGTGAGATGCCAGCTCCTTTCATTCAGTCAGTAGCTTCAAACATTTCTGGACGTTTTTCAATGGCAAAAATCAATGAATATTGTAAATGCACAAACAGTAATTTCTCCACATTGCAAGGTGCAATTCTGAATTTTTTTGCTTTTTCCTGCTCCTCTTAGCATGATAAAGAAGATTCAAAGAGAGTGAGATGCCAGCTCTTTTCATTCAGTCAGTAGCTTCAAACATTTCTGGTATATGAATAACATGATGTTTTTCAATGGCAAAAATCAATGAATATTGTAAATGCACAAACAGTAATTTCTCCGCATTGCAAGGTGCAATTCTGAAATTTTTTGCTTTTTCCTGCTCCTCTTAGCATGATAAAGAAGATTCAAAGAGAGTGAGATGCCAGCTCCTTTCATTCAGTCAGTAGCTTCAAACATTTCTGGACGTTTTTCAATGGCAAAAATCAATGAATATTGTAAATGCACAAACAGTAATTTCATCACATTGCAAGGTGCAATTCTGAAATTTTTTTCTTTTTCCTGCTCCTCTTAGCATGATAAAGAATATTCAAAGAGAGTGAGATGCCAGCTCTTTTCATTCAGTCAGTAGCTTCAAACATTTCTGGTATATGAATAACATGATGTTTTTCAATGGCAAAAATCAATGAATATTGTAAATGCACAAACAGTAATTTCTCCACATTGCAAGGTGCAATTCTGAAATTTTTTGCTTTTTCCTGCTCCTCTTAGCATGATAAAGAAGATTCAAAGAGAGTGAGATGCCAGCTCTTTTCATTCAGTCAGTAGCTTCAAACATTTCTGGTATATGAATAACATGATGTTTTTCAATGGCAAAAATCAATGAATATTGTAAATGCACAAACAGTAATTTCTCCGCATTGCAAGGTGCAATTCTGAATTTTTTTGCTTTTTCCTGCTCCTCTTAGCATGATAAAGAAGATTCAAAGAGAGTGAGATGCCAGCTCCTTTCATTCAGTCAGTAGCTTCAAACATTTCTGGACGTTTTTCAATGGCAAAAATCAATGAATATTGTAAATGCACAAACAGTAATTTCATCACATTGCAAGGTGCAATTCTGAAATTTTTTTCTTTTTCCTGCTCCTCTTAGCATGATAAAGAAGATTCAAAGAGAGTGAGATGCCAGCTCTTTTCATTCAGTCAGTAGCTTCAAACATTTCTGGTATATGAATAACATGATGTTTTTCAATGGCAAAAATCAATGAATATTGTAAATGCACAAACAGTAATTTCTCCACATTGCAAGGTGCAATTCTGAAATTTTTTGCTTTTTCCTGCTCCTCTTAGCATGATAAAGAAGATTCAAAGATAGTGAGATGCCATCTCTTTTCATTCAGTCAGTAGCTTCAAACATTTCTGGACGTTTTTCAATGGCAAAAATCAATGAATATTGTAAATGCACAAACAGTAATTTCTCCACATTGCAAGGTGCAATTCTGAAATTTTTTGCTTTTTCCTGCTCCTCTTAGCATGATAAAGAAGATTCAAAGAGAGTGAGATGCCAGCTCCTTTCATTCAGTCAGTAGCTTCAAACATTTCTGGACGTTTTTCAATGGCAAAAATCAATGAATATTGTAAATGCACAAACAGTAATTTCTCCACATTGCAAGGTGCAATTCTGAAATTTTTTGCTTTTTCCTGCTCCTCTTAGCATGATAAAGAAGATTCAAAGAGAGTGAGATGCCAGCTCCTTTCATTCAGTCAGTAGCTTCAAACATTTCTGGACGTTTTTCAATGGCAAAAATCAATGAATATTGTAAATGCACAAACAGTAATTTCTCCAAATTGCAAGGTGCAATTCTGAAATGTTTTGCTTTTTCCTGCTCCACTTAGCATGATAAAGAAGATTCAAAGAGAGTGAGATGCCAGCTCTTTTCATTCAGTCAGTAGCTTCAAACATTTCTGGTATATGAATAACATGATGTTTTTCAATGGCAAAAATCAATGAATATTGTAAATGCACAAACAGTAATTTCTCCGCATTGCAAGGTGCAATTCTGAAACTTTTTGCTTTTTCCTGCTCCTCTTAGCATGATAAAGAAGATTCAAAGAGAGTGAGATGCCAGCTCCTTTCATTCAGTCAGTAGCTTCAAACATTTCTGGACGTTTTTCAATGGCAAAAATCAATGAATATTGTAAATGCACAAACAGTAATTTCTCCGCATTGCAAGGTGCAATTCTGAAATTTTTTGCTTTTTCCTGCTCCTCTTAGCATGATAAAGAAGGTTCAAAGAGAGTGAGATGCCAGCTCCTTTCATTCAGTCAGTAGCTTCAAACATTTCTGGACGTTTTTCAATGGCAAAAATCAATGAATATTGTAAATGCACAAACCGTAATTTCTCCACATTGCAAGGTGCAATTCTGAATTTTTTTTGCTTTTTCCTGCTCCACTTAGCATGATAAAGAAGATTCAAAGAGAGTGAGATGCCAGCTCTTTTCATTCAGTCAGTAGCTTCAAACATTTCTGGTATATGAATAACATGATGTTTTTCAATGGCAAAAATCAATGAATATTGTAAATGCACAAAAAGTAATTTCTCCGCATTGCAAGGTGCAATTCTGAAATTTTTTGCTTTTTCCAGCTCCTCTTAGCATGATAAAGAAGATTCAAAGAGAGTGAGATGCCAGCTGCTTTCATTCAGTCAGTAGCTTCAAACATTTCTGGTATATGAATAACATGATGTTTTTCAATGGCAAAAATCAATGAATATTGTAAATGCACAAACAGTAATTTCTCCGCATTGCAAGGTGCAATTCTGAAATTTTTTGCTTTTTCCTGCTCCTCTTAGCATGATAAAGAAGATTCAAAGAGAGTGAGATGCAAGCTCCTTTCATTCAGTCAGTAGCTTCAAACATTTCTGGACGTTTTTCAATGGCAAAAATCAATGAATATTGTAAATGCACAAACAGTAATTTCTCCACATTGCAAGGTGCAATTCTGAAATTTTTTGCTTTTTCCTGCTCCTCTTAGCAGGATAAAGAAGATTCAAAGAGAGTGAGATGCCAGCTCTTTTTATTCAGTCAGTAGCTTCAAACATTTCTGGTATATGAAAAACATGATGTTTTTCAATGGCAAAAATCAATGAATATTGTAAATGCACAAACAGTAATTTCTCCGCATTGCAAGGTGCAATTCTGACATTTTTTGCTTTTTCCTGCTCCTCTTAGCATGATAAAGAAGATTCAAAGAGAGTGAGATGCCAGCTCCTTTCATTCAGTCAGTAGCTTCAAACATTTCTGGACGTTTTTCAATGGCAAAAATCAATGAATATTGTAAATGCACAAACAGTAATTTCTCCACATTGCAAGGTGCAATTCTGAAATGTTTTGCTTTTTCCTGCTCCGCTTAGCATGATAAAGAAGATTCAAAGAGAGTGAGATGCCAGCTCTTTTCATTCAGTCAGTAGCTTCAAACATTTCTGGTATATGAATAACATGATGTTTTTCAATGGCAAAAATCAATGAATATTGTAAATGCACAAACAGTAATTTCTCCGCATTGCAAGGTGCAATTCTGAAACATTTTGCTTTTTCCTGCTCCTCTTAGCATGATAAAGAAGATTCAAAGAGAGTGAGATGCCAGCTCCTTTTATTCAGTCAGTAGCTTCAAACATTTCTGGACGTTTTTCAATGGCAAAAATCAATGAATATTGTAAATGCACAAACAGTAATTTCTCCGCATTGCAAGGTGCAATTCTGAATTTTTTTGCTTTTTCCTGCTCCTCTTAGCATGATAAAGAAGATTCAAAGAGAGTGAGATGCCAACTCTTTTCATTCAGTCAGTAGCTTCAAACATTTCTGGTATATGAATAACATGATGTTTTTCAATGGCAAAAATCAATGAATATTGTAAATGCACAAACAGTAATTTCTCCGCATTGCAAGGTGCAATTCTGAAATTTTTTGCTTTTTCCTGCTCCTCTTAGCATGATAAAGAAGATTCAAAGAGAGTGAGATGCCAGCTCCTTTCATTCAGTCAGTAGCTTCAAACATTTCTGGACGTTTTTCAATGGCAAAAATCAATGAATATTGTAAATGCACAAACCGTAATTTCTCCACATTGCAAGGTGCAATTCTGAATTTTTTTTGCTTTTTCCTGCTCCTCTTAGCATGATAAAGAAGATTCAAAGAGAGTGAGATGCCAGCTCTTTTCATTCAGTCAGTAGCTTCAAACATTTCTGGTATATGAATAACATGATGTTTTTCAATGGCAAAAATCAATGAATATTGTAAATGCACAAAAAGTAATTTCTCCGCATTGCAAGGTGCAATTCTGAAATTTTTTGCTTTTTCCAGCTCCTCTTAGCATGATAAAAAAGATTCAAAGAGAGTGAGATGCCAGCTGCTTTCATTCAGTCAGTAGCTTCAAACATTTCTGGTATGTGAATAACATGATGTTTTTCAATGGCAAAAATCATTGAATATTGTAAATGCACAAACAGTAATTTCTCCGCATTGCAAGGTGCAATTCTGAAATTTTTTGCTTTTTCCTGCTCCTCTTAGCATGATAAAGAAGATTCAAAGAGAGTGAGATGCCAGCTCCTTTCATTCAGTCAGTAGCTTCAAACATTTCTGGACGTTTTTCAATGGCAAAAATCAATGAATATTGTAAATGCACAAACAGTAATTTCTCCACATTGCAAGGTGCAATTCTGAAATTTTTTGCTTTTTCCTGCTCCTCTTAGCAGGATAAAGAAGATTCAGAGAGAGTGAGATGCCAGCTCTTTTTATTCAGTCAGTAGCTTCAAACATTTCTGGTATATGAAAAACATGATGTTTTTCAATGGCAAAAATCAATGAATATTCTAAATGCACAAACAGTAATTTCTCCGCATTGCAAGGTGCAATTCTGACATTTTTTGCTTTTTCCTGCTCCTCTTAGCATGATAAAGAAGATTCAAAGAGAGTGAGATGCCAGCTCCTTTCATTCAGTCAGTAGCTTCAAACATTTCTGGACGTTTTTCAATGGCAAAAATCAATGAATATTGTAAAGGCACAAACAGTAATTTCTCCACATTGCAAGGTGCAATTCTGAAATGTTTTGCTTTTTCCTGCTCCGCTTAGCATGATAAAGAAGATTCAAAGAGAGTGAGATGCCAGGTCTTTTCATTCAGTCAGTAGCATCAAACATTTCTGGTATATGAATAACATGATGTTTTTCAATGGCAAAAATCAATGAATATTGTAAATGCACAAACAGTAATTTCTCCGCATTGCAAGGTGCAATTCTGAAACATTTTGCTTTTTCCTGCTCCTCTTAGCATGATAAAGAAGATTCAAAGAGAGTGAGATGCCAGCTCCTTTCATTCAGTCAGTAGCTTCAAACATTTCTGGACGTTTTTCAATGGCAAAAATCAATGAATATTGTAAATGCACAAACAGTAATTTCTCCACATTGCAAGGTGCAATTCTGAAATTTTTTGCTTTTTCCTGCTCCTCTTATCAGGATAAAGAAGATTCAAAGAGAGTGAGATGCCAGCTCTTTTTATTCAGTCAGTAGCTTCAAACATTTCTGGTATATGAAAAACATGATGTTTTTCAATGGCAAAAATCAATGAATATTGTAAATGCACAAACAGTAATTTCTCCGCATTGCAAGGTGCAATTCTGACATTTTTTGTTTTTTCCTGCTCCTCTTAGCATGATAAAGAAGATTCAAAGAGAGTGAGATGCCAGCTCCTTTCATTCAGTCAGTAGCTTCAAACATTTCTGGACGTTTTTCAATGGCAAAAATCAATGAATATTGTAAATGCACAAACAGTAATTTCTCCACATTGCAAGGTGCAATTCTGAAATGTTTTGCTTTTTCCTGCTCCGCTTAGCATGATAAAGAAGATTCAAAGAGAGTGAGATGCCAGCTCTTTTCATTCAGTCAGTAGCTTCAAACATTTCTGGTATATGAATAACATGATGTTTTTCAATGGCAAAAATCAATGAATATTGTAAATGCACAAACAGTAATTTCTCCGCATTGCAAGGTGCAATTCTGAAACATTTTGCTTTTTCCTGCTCCTCTTAGCATGATAAAGAAGATTCAAAGAGAGTGAGATGACAGCTCTTTTCATTCAGTCAGTAGCTTCAAACATTTCTGGTATATGAATAACATGATGTTTTTCAATGGCAAAAATCAATGAATATTGTAAATGCACAAACAGTAATTTCTCCGCATTGCAAGGTGCAATTTTGAAATTTTTTGCTTTTTCCTGCTCCTCTTAGCATGATAAAGAAGATTCAAAGAGAGTGAGATGCCAGCTCTTTTCATTCAGTCAGTAGCTTCAAACATTTCTGGACGTTTTTCAATGGCAAAAATCAATGAATATTGTAAATGCACAAACAGTAATTTCTCCGCATTGCAAGGTGCAATTCTGAATTTTTTTGCTTTTTCCTGCTCCTCTTAGCATGATAAAGAAGATTCAAAGAGAGTGAGATGCCAGCTCTTTTCATTCAGTCAGTAGCTTCAAACATTTCTGGTATATGAATAACATGATGTTTTTCAATGGCAAAAATCAATGAATATTGTAAATGCACAAACAGTAATTTCTCCGCATTGCAAGGTGCAATTCTGAAATTTTTTGCTTTTTCCTGCTCCTCTTAGCATGATAAAGAAGATTCAAAGAGAGTGAGATGCCAGCTCCTTTCATTCAGTCAGTAGCTTCAAACATTTCTGGACGTTTTTCAATGGCAAAAATCAATGAATATTGTAAATGCACAAACCGTAATTTCTCCACATTGCAAGGTGCAATTCTGAATTTTTTTTGCTTTTTCCTGCTCCTCTTAGCATGATAAAGAAGATTCAAAGAGAGTGAGATGCCAGCTCTTTTCATTCAGTCAGTAGCTTCAAACATTTCTGGTATATGAATAACATGATGTTTTTCAATGGCAAAAATCAATGAATATTGTAAATGCACAAAAAGTAATTTCTCCGCATTGCAAGGTGCAATTCTGAAATTTTTTGCTTTTTCCAGCTCCTCTTAGCATGATAAAGAAGATTCAAAGAGAGTGAGATGCCAGCTGCTTTCATTCAGTCAGTAGCTTCAAACATTTCTGGTATGTGAATAACATGATGTTTTTCAATGGCAAAAATCATTGAATATTGTAAATGCACAAACAGTAATTTCGCCGCACTGCAATGTGCAATTCTGAAATTTTTTGCTTTTTCCTGCTCCTCTTAGCATGATAAAGAAGATTCAAAGAGAGTGAGATGCCAGCTCCTTTCATTCAGTCAGTAGCTTCAAACATTTCTGGACGTTTTTCAATGGCAAAAATCAATGAATATTGTAAATGCACAAACAGTAATTTCTCCGCATTGCAAGGTGCAATTCTGAAATTTTTTGCTTTTTCCTGCTCCTCTTAGCAGGATAAAGAAGATTCAGAGAGAGTGAGATGCCAGCTCTTTTTATTCAGTCAGTAGCTTCAAACATTTCTGGTATATGAAAAACATGATGTTTTTCAATGGCAAAAATCAATGAATATTGTAAATGCACAAACAGTAATTTCTCCGCATTGCAAGGTGCAATTCTGACATTTTTTGCTTTTTCCTGCTCCTCTTAGCATGATAAAGAAGATTCAAAGAGAGTGAGATGCCAGCTCCTTTCATTCAGTCAGTAGCTTCAAACATTTCTGGACGTTTTTCAATGGCAAAAATCAATGAATATTGTAAATGCACAAACAGTAATTTCTCCGCATTGCAAGGTGCAATTCTGAAATTTTTTGCTTTTTCCTGCTCCTCTTAGCATGATAAAGAAGGTTCAAAGAGAGTGAGATGCCAGCTCCTTTCATTCAGTCAGTAGCTTCAAACATTTCTGGACGTTTTTCAATGGCAAAAATCAATGAATATTGTAAATGCACAAATAGTAATTTCTCCGCATTGCAAGGTGCAATTCTGAAATATTTTGCTTTTTCCTGCTCCTCTTAGCATGATAAAGAAGATTCAAAGAGAGTGAGATGCCAGCTCCTTTCATTCAGTCAGTAGCTTCAAACATTTCTGGACGTTTTTCAATGGCAAAAATCAATGAATATTGTAAATGCACAAACCGTAATTTCTCCACATTGCAAGGTGCAATTCTGAATTTTTTTTGCTTTTTCCTGCTCCACTTAGCATGATAAAGAAGATTCAAAGAGAGTGAGATGCCAGCTCTTTTCATTCAGTCAGTAGCTTCAAACATTTCTGGTATATGAATAACATGATGTTTTTCAATGGCAAAAATCAATGAATATTGTAAATGCACAAAAAGTAATTTCTCCGCATTGCAAGGTGCAATTCTGAAATTTTTTGCTTTTTCCAGCTCCTCTTAGCATGATAAAGAAGATTCAAAGAGAGTGAGATGCCAGCTGCTTTCATTCAGTCAGTAGCTTCAAACATTTCTGGTATATGAATAACATGATGTTTTTCAATGGCAAAAATCAATGAATATTATAAATGCACAAACAGTAATTTCTCCGCATTGCAAGGTGCAATTCTGAAATTTTTTGCTTTTTCCTGCTCCTCTTAGCATGATAAAGAAGATTCAAAGAGAGTGAGATGCAAGCTCCTTTCATTCAGTCAGTAGCTTCAAACATTTCTGGACGTTTTTCAATGGCAAAAATCAATGAATATTGTAAATGCACAAACAGTAATTTCTCCACATTGCAAGGTGCAATTCTGAAATTTTTTGCTTTTTCCTGCTCCTCTTAGCAGGATAAAGAAGATTCAAAGAGAGTGAGATGCCAGCTCTTTTTATTCAGTCAGTAGCTTCAAACATTTCTGGTATATGAAAAACATGATGTTTTTCAATGGAAAAAATCAATGAATATTGTAAATGCACAAACAGTAATTTCTCCGCATTGCAAGGTGCAATTCTGACATTTTTTGCTTTTTCCTGCTCCTCTTAGCATGATAAAGAAGATTCAAAGAGAGTGAGATGCCAGCTCCTTTCATTCAGTCAGTAGCTTCAAACATTTCTGGACGTTTTTCAATGGCAAAAATCAATGAATATTGTAAATGCACAAACAGTAATTACTCCACATTGCAAGGTGCAATTCTGAAATGTTTTGCTTTTTCCTGCTCCGCTTAGCATGATAAAGAAGATTCAAAGAGAGTGAGATGCCAGCTCTTTTCATTCAGTCAGTAGCTTCAAACATTTCTGGTATATGAATAACATGATGTTTTTCAATGGCAAAAATCAATGAATATTGTAAATGCACAAACAGTAATTTCTCCGCATTGCAAGGTGCAATTCTGAAATTTTTTGCTTTTTCCTGCTCCTCTTAGCATGATAAAGAAGATTCAAAGAGAGTGAGATGCCAGCTCCTTTCATTCAGTCAGTAGCTTCAAACATTTCTGGACGTTTTTCAATGGCAAAAATCAATGAATATTGTAAATGCACAAACCGTAATTTCTCCACATTGCAAGGTGCAATTCTGAATTTTTTTTGCTTTTTCCTGCTCCTCTTAGCATGATAAAGAAGATTCAAAGAGAGTGAGATGCCAGCTCTTTTCATTCAGTCAGTAGCTTCAAACATTTCTGGTATATGAATAACATGATGTTTTTCAATGGCAAAAATCAATGAATATTGTAAATGCACAAAAAGTAATTTCTCCGCATTGCAAGGTGCAATTCTGAAATTTTTTGCTTTTTCCAGCTCCTCTTAGCATGATAAAGAAGATTCAAAGAGAGTGAGATGCCAGCTGCTTTCATTCAGTCAGTAGCTTCAAACATTTCTGGTATGTGAATAACATGATGTTTTTCAATGGCAAAAATCATTGAATATTGTAAATGCACAAACAGTAATTTCGCCGCACTGCAATGTGCAATTCTGAAATTTTTTGCTTTTTCCTGCTCCTCTTAGCATGATAAAGAAGATTCAAAGAGAGTGAGATGCCAGCTCCTTTCATTCAGTCAGTAGCTTCAAACATTTATGGACGTTTTTCAATGGCAAAAATCAATGAATATTGTAAATGCACAAACAGTAATTTCTCCGCATTGCAAGGTGCAATTCTGAAATTTTTTGCTTTTTCCTACTCCTCTTAGCAGGATAAAGAAGATTCAGAGAGAGTGAGATGCCAGCTCTTTTTATTCAGTCAGTAGCTTCAAACATTTCTGGTATATGAAAAACATGATGTTTTTCAATGGCAAAAATCAATGAATATTGTAAATGCACAAACAGTAATTTCTCCGCATTGCAAGGTGCAATTCTGACATTTTTTGCTTTTTCCTGCTCCTCTTAGCATGATAAAGAAGATTCAAAGAGAGTGAGATGCCAGCTCCTTTCATTCAGTCAGTAGCTTCAAACATTTCTGGACGTTTTTCAATGGCAAAAATCAATGAATATTGTAAATGCACAAACAGTAATTTCTCCGCATTGCAAGGTGCAATTCTGAAATTTTTTGCTTTTTCCTGCTCCTCTTAGCATGATAAAGAAGGTTCAAAGAGAGTGAGATGCCAGCTCCTTTCATTCAGTCAGTAGCTTCAAACATTTCTGGACGTTTTTCAATGGCAAAAATCAATGAATATTGTAAATGCACAAATAGTAATTTCTCCGCATTGCAAGGTGCAATTCTGAAATTTTTTGCTTTTTCCTGCTCCTCTTAGCATGATAAAGAAGATTAAAAGAGAGCGAGATGCCAGCTCCTTTCATTCAGTCAGTAGCTTCAAACATTTCTGGACGTTTTTCAATGGCAAAAATCAATGAATATTGTAAATGCACAAACCGTAATTTCTCCACATTGCAAGGTGCAATTCTGAATTTTTTTTGCTTTTTCCTGCTCCACTTAGCATGATAAAGAAGATTCAAAGAGAGTGAGATGCCAGCTCTTTTCATTCAGTCAGTAGCTTCAAACATTTCTGGTATATGAATAACATGATGTTTTTCAATGGCAAAAATCAATGAATATTGTAAATGCACAAAAAGTAATTTCTCCGCATTGCAAGGTGCAATTCTGAAATTTTTTGCTTTTTCCAGCTCCTCTTAGCATGATAAAGAAGATTCAAAGAGAGTGAGATGCCAGCTGCTTTCATTCAGTCAGTAGCTTCAAACATTTCTGGTATATGAATAACATGATGTTTTTAAATGGCAAAAATCAATGAATATTATAAATGCACAAACAGTAATTTCTCCGCATTGCAAGGTGCAATTCTGAAATTTTTTGCTTTTTCCTGCTCCTCTTAGCATGATAAAGAAGATTCAAAGAGAGTGAGATGCAAGCTCCTTTCATTCAGTCAGTAGCTTCAAACATTTCTGGACGTTTTTCAATGGCAAAAATCAATGAATATTGTAAATGCACAAACAGTAATTTCTCCACATTGCAAGGTGCAATTCTGAAATTTTTTGCTTTTTCCTGCTCCTCTTAGCAGGATAAAGAAGATTCAAAGAGAGTGAGATGCCAGCTCTTTTTATTCAGTCAGTAGCTTCAAACATTTCTGGTATATGAAAAACATGATGTTTTTCAATGGCAAAAATCAATGAATATTGTAAATGCACAAACAGTAATTTCTCCGCATTGCAAGGTGCAATTCTGACATTTTTTGCTTTTTCCTGCTCCTCCTAGCATGATAAAGAAGATTCAAAGAGAGTGAGATGCCAGCTCCTTTCATTCAGTCAGTAGCTTCAAACATTTCTGGACGTTTTTCAATGGCAAAAATCAATGAATATTGTAAATGCACAAACAGTAATTACTCCACATTGCAAGGTGCAATTCTGAAATGTTTTGCTTTTTCCTGCTCTGCTTAGCATGATAAAGAAGATTCAAAGAGAGTGAGATGCCAGCTCTTTTCATTCAGTCAGTAGCTTCAAACATTTCTGGTATATGAATAACATGATGTTTTTCAATGGCAAAAATCAATGAATATTGTAAATGCACAAACAGTAATTTCTCCGCATTGCAAGGTGCAATTCTGAAACATTTTGCTTTTTCCTGCTCCTCTTAGCATGATAAAGAAGATTCAAAGAGAGTGAGATGCCAGCTCCTTTTATTCAGTCAGTAGCTTCAAACATTTCTGGACGTTTTTCAATGGCAAAAATCAATGAATATTGTAAATGCACAAACAGTAATTTCTCCACATTGCAAGGTGCAATTCTGAAATTTTTTGCTTTTTCCTGCTCCTCTTAGCATGATAAAGAAGATTCAAAGAGAGTGAGATGACAGCTCTTTTCATTCAGTCAGTAGCTTCAAACATTTCTGGTATATGAATAACATGATGTTTTTCAATGGCAAAAATCAATGAATATTGTAAATGCACAAACAGTCATTTCTCCGCATTGCAAGGTGCAATTCTGAAATTTTTTGCTTTTTCCTGCTCCTCTTAGCATGATAAAGAAGATTCAAAGAGAGTGAGATACCAGCTCCTTTCATTCAGTCAGTAGCTTCAAACATTTCTGGACGTTTTTCAATGGCAAAAATCAATGAATATTGTAAATGCACAAACAGTAATTTCTCCGCATTGCAAGGTGCAATTCTGAATTTTTTTGCTTTTTCCTGCTCCTCTTAGCATGATAAAGAAGATTCAAAGAGAGTGAGATGCCAGCTCTTTTCATTCAGGCAGTAGCTTCAAACATTTCTGGTATATGAATAACATGATGTTTTTCAATGGCAAAAATCAATGAATATTGTAAATGCACAAACAGTAATTTCTCCGCATTGCAAGGGGCAATTCTGAAATTTTTTGCTTTTTCCTGCTCCTCTTAGCATGATAAAGAAGATTCAAAGAGAGTGAGATGCCAGCTCCTTTCATTCAGTCAGTAGCTTCAAACATTTCTGGACGTTTTTCAATGGCAAAAATCAATGAATATTGTAAATTCACAAACCGTAATTTCTCCACATTGCAAGGTGCAATTCTGAATTTTTTTTGCTTTTTCCTGCTCCTCTTAGCATGATAAAGAAGATTCAAAGAGAGTGAGATGCCAGCTCTTTTCATTCAGTCAGTAGCTTCAAACATTTCTGGTATATGAATAACATGATGTTTTTCAATGGCAAAAATCAATGAATATTGTAAATGCACAAAAAGTAATTTCTCCGCATTGCAAGGTGCAATTCTGAAATTTTTTGCTTTTTCCAGCTCCTCTTAGCATGATAAAGAAGATTCAAAGAGAGTGAGATGCCAGCTGCTTTCATTCAGTCAGTAGCTTCAAACATTTCTGGTATGTGAATAACATGATGTTTTTCAATGGCAAAAATCATTGAATATTGTAAATGCACAAACAGTAATTTCTCCGCATTGCAAGGTGCAATTCTGAAATTTTTTGCTTTTTCCTGCTCCTCTTAGCATGATAAAGAAGATTCAAAGAGAGTGAGATGCCAGCTCCTTTCATTCAGTCAGTAGCTTCAAACATTTCTGGACGTTTTTCAATGGCAAAAATCAATGAATATTGTAAATGCACAAACAGTAATTTCTCCACATTGCAAGGTGCAATTCTGAAATTTTTTGCTTTTTCCTGCTCCTCTTAGCAGGATAAAGAAGATTCAGAGAGAGTGAGATGCCAGCTCTTTTTATTCAGTCAGTAGCTTCAAACATTTCTGGTATATGAAAAACATGATGTTTTTCAATGGCAAAAATCAATGAATATTGTAAATGCACAAACAGTAATTTCTCCGCATTGCAAGGTGCAATTCTGACATTTTTTGCTTTTTCCTGCTCCTCTTAGCATGATAAAGAAGATTCAAAGAGAGTGAGATGCCAGCTCCTTTCATTCAGTCAGTAGCTTCAAACATTTCTGGACGTTTTTCAATGGCAAAAATCAATGAATATTGTAAATGCACAAACAGTAATTTCTCCACATTGCAAGGTGCAATTCTGAAATGTTTTGCTTTTTCCTGCTCCGCTTAGCATGATAAAGAAGATTCAAAGAGAGTGAGATGCCAGGTCTTTTCATTCAGTCAGTAGCTTCAAACATTTCTGGTATATGAATAACATGATGTTTTTCAATGGCAAAAATCAATGAATATTGTAAATGCACAAACAGTAATTTCTCCGCATTGCAAGGTGCAATTCTGAAACATTTTGCTTTTTCCTGCTCCTCTTAGCATGATAAAGAAGATTCAAAGAGAGTGAGATGCCAGCTCCTTTCATTCAGTCAGTAGCTTCAAACATTTCTGGACGTTTTTCAATGGCAAAAATCAATGAATATTGTAAATGCACAAACAGTAATTTCTCCACATTGCAAGGTGCAATTCTGAAATTTTTTGCTTTTTCCTGCTCCTCTTATCAGGATAAAGAAGATTCAAAGAGAGTGAGATGCCAGCTCTTTTTATTCAGTCAGTAGCTTCAAACATTTCTGGTATATGAAAAACATGATGTTTTTCAATGGCAAAAATCAATGAATATTGTAAATGCACAAACAGTAATTTCTCCGCATTGCAAGGTGCAATTCTGACATTTTTTGCTTTTTCCTGCTCCTCTTAGCATGATAAAGAAGATTCACAGAGAGTGAGATGCCAGCTCCTTTCATTCAGTCAGTAGCTTCAAACATTTCTGGACGTTTTTCAATGGCAAAAATCAATGAATATTGTAAATGCACAAACAGTAATTTCTCCACATTGCAAGGTGCAATTCTGAAATGTTTTGCTTTTTCCTGCTCCGATTAGCATGATAAAGAAGATTCAAAGAGAGTGAGATGCCAGCTCTTTTCATTCAGTCAGTAGCTTCAAACATTTCTGGTATATGAATAACATGATGTTTTTCAATGGCAAAAATCAATGAATATTGTAAATGCACAAACAGTAATTTCTCCGCATTGCAAGGTGCAATTCTGAAACATTTTGCTTTTTCCTGCTCCTCTTAGCATGATAAAGAAGATTCAAAGAGAGTGAGATGCCAGCTCCTTTCATTCAGTCAGTAGCTTCAAACATTTCTGGACGTTTTTCAATGGCAAAAATCAATGAATATTGTAAATGCACAAACAGTAATTTCTCCACATTGCAAGGTGCAATTCTGAAATTTTTTGCTTTTTCCTGCTCCTCTTAGCATGATAAAGAAGATTCAAAGAGAGTGAGATGCCAGCTCTTTTCATTCAGTCAGTAGCTTCAAACATTTCTGGTATATGAATAATATGATGTTTTTCAATGGCAAAAATCAATGAATATTGTAAATGCACAAACAGTAATTTCTCCGCATTGCAAGGTGCAATTCTGAAATTTTTTGCTTTTTCCTGCTCCTCTTAGCATGATAAAGAAGATTCAAAGAGAGTGAGATGCCAGCTCCTTTCATTCAGTCAGTAGCTTCAAACATTTCTGGATGTTTTTCAATGGCAAAAATCAATGAATATTGTAAATGCACAAACCGTAATTTCTCCACATTGCAAGGTGCAATTCTGAATTTTTTTTGCTTTTTCCTGCTCCTCTTAGCATGATAAAGAAGATTCAAAGAGAGTGAGATGCCAGCTCTTTTCATTCAGTCAGTAGCTTCAAACATTTCTGGTATATGAACAACATGATGTTTTTCAATGGCAAAAATCAATGAATATTATAAATGCACAAAAAGTAATTTCTCCGCATTGCAAGGTGCAATTCTGAAATTTTTTGCTTTTTCCAGCTCCTCTTAGCATGATAAAGAAGATTCAAAGAGAGTGAGATGCCAGCTGCTTTCATTCAGTCAGTAGCTTCAAACATTTCTGGTATGTGAATAACATGATGTTTTTCAATGGCAAAAATCATTGAATATTGTAAATGCACAAACAGTAATTTCTCCGCACTGCAATGTGCAATTCTGAAATTTTTTGCTTTTTCCTGCTCCTCTTAGCATGATAAAGAAGATTCAAAGAGAGTGAGATGCCAGCTCCTTTCATTCAGTCAGTAGCTTCAAACATTTCTGGACGTTTTTCAATGGCAAAAATCAATGAATATTGTAAATGCACAAACAGTAATTTCTCCACATTGCAAGGTGCAATTCTGAAATTTTTTGCTTTTTCCTGCTCCTCTTAGCAGGATAAAGAAGATTCAGAGAGAGTGAGATGCCAGCTCTTTTTATTCAGTCAGTAGCTTCAAACATTTCTGGTATATGAAAAACATGATGTTTTTCAATGGCAAAAATCAATGAATATTGTAAATGCACAAACAGTAATTTCTCCGCATTGCAAGGTGCAATTCTGACATTTTTTGCTTTTTCCTGCTCCTCTTAGCATGATAAAGAAGATTCAAAGAGAGTGAGATGCCAGCTCTTTTCATTCAGTCAGTAGCTTCAAACATTTCTGGACGTTTTTCAATGGCAAAAATCAATGAATATTGTAAATGCACAAACAGTAATTTCTCCACATTGCAAGGTGCAATTCTGAAATGTTTTGCTTTTTCCTGCTCCGCTTAGCATGATAAAGAAGATTCAAAGAGAGTGAGATGCCAGGTCTTTTCATTCAGTCAGTAGCTTCAAACATTTCTGGTATATGAATAACATGATGTTTTTCAATGGCAAAAATCAATGAATATTGTAAATGCACAAACAGTAATTTCTCCACATTGCAAGGTGCAATTCTGAAACTTTTTGCTTTTTCCTGCTCCTCTTAGCATGATAAAGAAGATTCCAAGAGAGTGAGATGACAGCTCTTTTCATTCAGTCAGTAGCTTCAAACATTTCTGGACGTTTTTCAATGGCAAAAATCAATGAATATTGTAAATGCACAAACAGTAATTTCTCCGCATTGCAAGGTGCAATTCTGAAATTTTTTGCTTTTTCCTGCTCCTCTTAGCATGATAAAGAAGATTTAAAGAGCGTGAGATGCCAGCTCTTTTCATTCAGTCAGTAGCTTCAAACATTCCTGGTATATGAATAACATGATGTTTTTCAATGGCAAAAATCAATGAATATTGTAAATGCACAAACAGTAATTTCTCCGCATTGCAAGGTGCAATTCTGAAATTTTTTGCTTTTTCCTGCTCCTCTTAGCATGATAAAGAAGATTCAAAGAGAGTGAGATGCCAGCTCCTTTCATTCAGTCAGTAGCTTCAAACATTTCTGGACGTTTTTCAATGGCAAAAATCAATGAATATTGTAAATGCACAAACAGTAATTTCTCCGCATTGCAAGGTGCAATTCTGAAACATTTTGCTTTTTCCTGCTCCTCTTAGCATGATAAAGAAGATTCAAAGAGAGTGAGATGCCAGCTCCTTTTATTCAGTCAGTAGCTTCAAACATTTCTGGACGTTTTTCAATGGCAAAAATCAATGAATATTGTAAATGCACAAACAGTAATTTCTCCACATTGCAAGGTGCAATTCTGAAATTTTTTGCTTTTTCCTGCTCCTCTTAGCATGATAAAGAAGATTCAAAGAGAGTGAGATGACAGCTCTTTTCATTCAGTCAGTAGCTTCAAACATTTCTGGTATATGAATAACATGATGTTTTTCAATGGCAAAAATCAATGAATATTGTAAATGCACAAACAGTCATTTCTCCGCATTGCAAGGTGCAATTCTGAAATTTTTTGCTTTTTCCTGCTCCTCTTAGCATGATAAAGAAGATTCAAAGAGAGTGAGATACCAGCTCCTTTCATTCAGTCAGTAGCTTCAAACATTTCTGGACGTTTTTCAATGGCAAAAATCAATGAATATTGTAAATGCACAAACAGTAATTTCTCCGCATTGCAAGGTGCAATTCTGAATTTTTTTGCTTTTTCCTGCTCCTCTTAGCATGATAAAGAAGATTCAAAGAGAGTGAGATGCCAGCTCTTTTCATTCAGTCAGTAGCTTCAAACATTTCTGGTATATGAATAACATGATGTTTTTCAATGGCAAAAATCAATGAATATTGTAAATGCACAAACAGTAATTTCTCCGCATTGCAAGGGGCAATTCTGAAATTTTTTGCTTTTTCCTGCTCCTCTTAGCATGATAAAGAAGATTCAAAGAGAGTGAGATGCCAGCTCCTTTCATTCAGTCAGTAGCTTCAAACATTTCTGGACGTTTTTCAATGGCAAAAATCAATGAATATTGTAAATGCACAAACCGTAATTTCTCCACATTGCAAGGTGCAATTCTGAATTTTTTTTGCTTTTTCCTGCTCCTCTTAGCATGATAAAGAAGATTCAAAGAGAGTGAGATGCCAGCTCTTTTCATTCAGTCAGTAGCTTCAAACATTTCTGGTATATGAATAACATGATGTTTTTCAATGGCAAAAATCAATGAATATTGTAAATGCACAAAAAGTAATTTCTCCGCATTGCAAGGTGCAATTCTGAAATTTTTTGCTTTTTCCAGCTCCTCTTAGCATGATAAAGAAGATTCAAAGAGAGTGAGATGCCAGCTGCTTTCATTCAGTCAGTAGCTTCAAACATTTCTGGTATGTGAATAACATGATGTTTTTCAATGGCAAAAATCATTGAATATTGTAAATGCACAAACAGTAATTTCTCCGCATTGCAAGGTGCAATTCTGAAATTTTTTGCTTTTTCCTGCTCCTCTTAGCATGATAAAGAAGATTCAAAGAGAGTGAGATGCCAGCTCCTTTCATTCAGTCAGTAGCTTCAAACATTTCTGGACGTTTTTCAATGGCAAAAATCAATGAATATTGTAAATGCACAAACAGTAATTTCTCCACATTGCAAGGTGCAATTCTGAAATTTTTTGCTTTTTCCTGCTCCTCTTAGCAGGATAAAGAAGATTCAGAGAGAGTGAGATGCCAGCTCTTTTTATTCAGTCAGTAGCTTCAAACATTTCTGGTATATGAAAAACATGATGTTTTTCAATGGCAAAAATCAATGAATATTGTAAATGCACAAACAGTAATTTCTCCGCATTGCAAGGTGCAATTCTGACATTTTTTGCTTTTTCCTGCTCCTCTTAGCATGATAAAGAAGATTCAAAGAGAGTGAGATGCCAGCTCCTTTCATTCAGTCAGTAGCTTCAAACATTTCTGGACGTTTTTCAATGGCAAAAATCAATGAATATTGTAAATGCACAAACAGTAATTTCTCCACATTGCAAGGTGCAATTCTGAAATGTTTTGCTTTTTCCTGCTCCGCTTAGCATGATAAAGAAGATTCAAAGAGAGTGAGATGCCAGGTCTTTTCATTCAGTCAGTAGCTTCAAACATTTCTGGTATATGAATAACATGATGTTTTTCAATGGCAAAAATCAATGAATATTGTAAATGCACAAACAGTAATTTCTCCGCATTGCAAGGTGCAATTCTGAAACATTTTGCTTTTTCCTGCTCCTCTTAGCATGATAAAGAAGATTCAAAGAGAGTGAGATGCCAGCTCCTTTCATTCCGTCAGTAGCTTCAAACATTTCTGGACGTTTTTCAATGGCAAAAATCAATGAATATTGTAAATGCACAAACAGTAATTTCTCCACATTGCAAGGTGCAATTCTGAAATTTTTTGCTTTTTCCTGCTCCTCTTATCAGGATAAAGAAGATTCAAAGAGAGTGAGATGCCAGCTCTTTTTATTCAGTCAGTAGCTTCAAACATTTCTGGTATATGAAAAACATGATGTTTTTCAATGGCAAAAATCAATGAATATTGTAAATGCACAAACAGTAATTTCTCCGCATTGCAAGGTGCAATTCTGACATTTTTTGCTTTTTCCTGCTCCTCTTAGCATGATAAAGAAGATTCACAGAGAGTGAGATGCCAGCTCCTTTCATTCAGTCAGTAGCTTCAAACATTTCTGGACGTTTTTCAATGGCAAAAATCAATGAATATTGTAAATGCACAAACAGTAATTTCTCCACATTGCAAGGTGCAATTCTGAAATGTTTTGCTTTTTCCTGCTCCGATTAGCATGATAAAGAAGATTCAAAGAGAGTGAGATGCCAGCTCTTTTCATTCAGTCAGTAGCTTCAAACATTTCTGGTATATGAATAACATGATGTTTTTCAATGGCAAAAATCAATGAATATTGTAAATGCACAAACAGTAATTTCTCCGCATTGCAAGGTGCAATTCTGAAACATTTTGCTTTTTCCTGCTCCTCTTAGCATGATAAAGAAGATTCAAAGAGAGTGAGATGCCAGCTCCTTTCATTCAGTCAGTAGCTTCAAACATTTCTGGACGTTTTTCAATGGCAAAAATCAATGAATATTGTAAATGCACAAACAGTAATTTCTCCACATTGCAAGGTGCAATTCTGAAATTTTTTGCTTTTTCCTGCTCCTCTTAGCATGATAAAGAAGATTCAAAGAGAGTGAGATGCCAGCTCTTTTCATTCAGTCAGTAGCTTCAAACATTTCTGGTATATGAATAATATGATGTTTTTCAATGGCAAAAATCAATGAATATTGTAAATGCACAAACAGTAATTTCTCCGCATTGCAAGGTGCAATTCTGAAATTTTTTGCTTTTTCCTGCTCCTCTTAGCATGATAAAGAAGATTCAAAGAGAGTGAGATGCCAGCTCCTTTCATTCAGTCAGTAGCTTCAAACATTTCTGGATGTTTTTCAATGGCAAAAATCAATGAATATTGTAAATGCACAAACCGTAATTTCTCCACATTGCAAGGTGCAATTCTGATTTTTTTTGCTTTTTCCTGCTCCTCTTAGCATGATAAAGAAGATTCAAAGAGAGTGAGATGCCAGCTCTTTTCATTCAGTCAGTAGCTTCAAACATTTCTGGTATATGAACAACATGATGTTTTTCAATGGCAAAAATCAATGAATATTATAAATGCACAAAAAGTAATTTCTCCGCATTGCAAGGTGCAATTCTGAAATTTTTTGCTTTTTCCAGCTCCTCTTAGCATGATAAAGAAGATTCAAAGAGAGTGAGATGCCAGCTGCTTTCATTCAGTCAGTAGCTTCAAACATTTCTGGTATGTGAATAACATGATGTTTTTCAATGGCAAAAATCATTGAATATTGTAAATGCACAAACAGTAATTTCTCCGCACTGCAATGTGCAATTCTGAAATTTTTTGCTTTTTCCTGCTCCTCTTAGCATGATAAAGAAGATTCAAAGAGAGTGAGATGCCAGCTCCTTTCATTCAGTCAGTAGCTTCAAACATTTCTGGACGTTTTTCAATGGCAAAAATCAATGAATATTGTAAATGCACAAACAGTAATTTCTCCACATTGCAAGGTGCAATTCTGAAATTTTTTGCTTTTTCCTGCTCCTCTTAGCAGGATAAAGTAGATTCAGAGAGAGTGAGATGCCAGCTCTTTTTATTCAGTCAGTAGCTTCAAACATTTCTGGTATATGAAAAACATGATGTTTTTCAATGGCAAAAATCAATGAATATTGTAAATGCACAAACAGTAATTTCTCCGCATTGCAAGGTGCAATTCTGACATTTTTTGCTTTTTCCTGCTCCTCTTAGCATGATAAAGAAGATTCAAAGAGAGTGAGATGCCAGCTCTTTTCATTCAGTCAGTAGCTTCAAACATTTCTGGACGTTTTTCAATGGCAAAAATCAATGAATATTGTAAATGCACAAACAGTAATTTCTCCACATTGCAAGGTGCAATTCTGAAATGTTTTGCTTTTTCCTGCTCCGCTTAGCATGATAAAGAAGATTCAAAGAGAGTGAGATGCCAGGTCTTTTCATTCAGTCAGTAGCTTCAAACATTTCTGGTATATGAATAACATGATGTTTTTCAATGGCAAAAATCAATGAATATTGTAAATGCACAAACAGTAATTTCTCCGCATTGCAAGGTGCAATTCTGAAACATTTTGCTTTTTCCTGCTCCTCTTAGCATGATAAAGAAGATTCAAAGAGAGTGAGATGCCAGCTCCTTTCATTCAGTCAGTAGCTTCAAACATTTCTGGACGTTTTTCAATGGCAAAAATCAATGAGTATTGTAAATGCACAAACAGTAATTTCTCCACATTGCAAGGTGCAATTCTGAAACTTTTTGCTTTTTCCTGCTCCTCTTAGCATGATAAAGAAGATTCCAAGAGAGTGAGATGACAGCTCTTTTCATTCAGTCAGTAGCTTCAAACATTTCTGGACGTTTTTCAATGGCAAAAATCAATGAATATTGTAAATGCACAAACAGTAATTTCTCCGCATTGCAAGGTGCAATTCTGAAATTTTTTGCTTTTTCCTGCTCCTCTTAGCATGATAAAGAAGATTCAAAGAGAGTGAGATGCCAGCTCTTTTCATTCAGTCAGTAGCTTCAAACATTCCTGGTATATGAATAACATGATGTTTTTCAATGGCAAAAATCAATGAATATTGTAAATGCACAAACAGTAATTTCTCCGCATTGCAAGGTGCAATTCTGAAATTTTTTGCTTTTTCCTGCTCCTCTTAGCATGATAAAGAAGATTCAAAGAGAGTGAGATGCCAGCTCCTTTCATTCAGTCAGTAGCTTCAAACATTTCTGGACGTTTTTCAATGGCAAAAATCAATGAATATTGTAAATGCACAAACAGTAATTTCTCCACATTGCAAGGTGCAATTCTGAATTTTTTTTGCTTTTTCCTGCTCCTCTTAGCATGATAAAGAAGATTCAAAGAGAGTGAGATGCCAGCTCTTTTCATTCAGTCAGTAGCTTCAAACATTTCTGGTATATGAATAACATGATGTTTTTCAATGGCAAAAATCAATGAATATTGTAAATGCACAAACAGTAATTTCTCCGCATTGCAAGGTGCAATTCTGAAATTTTTTGCTTTTTCCTGCTCCTCTTAGCATGATAAAGAAGATTCAAAGAGAGTGAGATGCCAGCTCCTTTCATTCAGTCAGTAGCTTCAAACATTTCTGGACGTTTTTCAATGGCAAAAATCAATGAATATTGTAAATGCACAAACAGTAATTTCTCCACATTGCAAGGTGCAATTCTGAAATTTTTTGCTTTTTCCTGCTCCTCTTAGCATGATAAAGAAGATTCAAAGAGAGTGAGATGCCAGCTCTTTTCATTCAGTCAGTAGCTTCAAACATTTCTGGTATATGAATAACATGATGTTTTTCAATGGCAAAAATCAATGAATATTGTAAATGCACAAACAGTAATTTCTCCGCATTGCAAGGTGCAATTCTGAAATTTTTTGCTTTTTCCTGCTCCTCTTAGCAGGATAAAGTAGATTCAGAGAGAGTGAGATGCCAGCTCTTTTTATTCAGTCAGTAGCTTCAAACATTTCTGGTATATGAAAAACATGAAGTTTTTCAATGGCAAAAATCAATGAATATTGTAAATGCACAAACAGTAATTTCTCCGCATTGCAAGGTGCAATTCTGACATTTTTTGCTTTTTCCTGCTCCTCTTAGCATGATAAAGAAGATTCAAAGAGAGTGAGATGCCAGCTCTTTTCATTCAGTCAGTAGCTTCAAACATTTCTGGACGTTTTTCAATGGCAAAAATCAATGAATATTGTAAATGCACAAACAGTAATTTCTCCACATTGCAAGGTGCAATTCTGAAATGTTTTGCTTTTTCCTGCTCCGCTTAGCATGATAAAGAAGATTCAAAGAGAGTGAGATGCCAGGTCTTTTCATTCAGTCAGTAGCTTCAAACATTTCTGGTATATGAATAACATGATGTTTTTCAATGGCAAAAATCAATGAATATTGTAAATGCACAAACAGTAATTTCTCCGCATTGCAAGGTGCAATTCTGAAACATTTTGCTTTTTCCTGCTCCTCTTAGCATGATAAAGAAGATTCAAAGAGAGTGAGATGCCAGCTCCTTTCATTCAGTCAGTAGCTTCAAACATTTCTGGACGTTTTTCAATGGCAAAAATCAATGAGTATTGTAAATGCACAAACAGTAATTTCTCCACATTGCAAGGTGCAATTCTGAAACTTTTTGCTTTTTCCTGCTCCTCTTAGCATGATAAAGAAGATTCCAAGAGAGTGAGATGACAGCTCTTTTCATTCAGTCAGTAGCTTCAAACATTTCTGGACGTTTTTCAATGGCAAAAATCAATGAATATTGTAAATGCACAAACAGTAATTTCTCCGCATTGCAAGGTGCAATTCTGAAATTTTTTGCTTTTTCCTGCTCCTCTTAGCATGATAAAGAAGATTCAAAGAGAGTGAGATGCCAGCTCTTTTCATTCAGTCAGTAGCTTCAAACATTCCTGGTATATGAATAACATGATGTTTTTCAATGGCAAAAATCAATGAATATTGTAAATGCACAAACAGTAATTTCTCCGCATTGCAAGGTGCAATTCTGAAATTTTTTGCTTTTTCCTGCTCCTCTTAGCATGATAAAGAAGATTCAAAGAGAGTGAGATGCCAGCTCCTTTCATTCAGTCAGTAGCTTCAAACATTTCTGGACGTTTTTCAATGGCAAAAATCAATGAATATTGTAAATGCACAAACAGTAATTTCTCCACATTGCAAGGTGCAATTCTGAATTTTTTTTGCTTTTTCCTGCTCCTCTTAGCATGATAAAGAAGATTCAAAGAGAGTGAGATGCCAGCTCTTTTCATTCAGTCAGTAGCTTCAAACATTTCTGGTATATGAATAACATGATGTTTTTCAATGGCAAAAATCAATGAATATTGTAAATGCACAAACAGTAATTTCTCCGCATTGCAAGGTGCAATTCTGAAATTTTTTGCTTTTTCCTGCTCCTCTTAGCATGATAAAGAAGATTCAAAGAGAGTGAGATGCCAGCTCCTTTCATTCAGTCAGTAGCTTCAAACATTTCTGGACGTTTTTCAATGGCAAAAATCAATGAATATTGTAAATGCACAAACAGTAATTTCTCCACATTGCAAGGTGCAATTCTGAAATTTTTTGCTTTTTCCTGCTCCTCTTAGCATGATAAAGAAGATTCAAAGAGAGTGAGATGCCAGCTCTTTTCATTCAGTCAGTAGCTTCAAACATTTCTGGTATATGAATAACATGATGTTTTTCAATGGCAAAAATCAATGAATATTGTAAATGCACAAACAGTAATTTCTCCGCATTGCAAGGTGCAATTCTGAAATTTTTTGCTTTTTCCTGCTCCTCTTAGCATGATAAAGAAGATTCAAAGAGAGTGAGATGCCAGCTCCTTTCATTCAGTCAGTAGCTTCAAACATTTCTGGACATTTTTCAATGGCAAAAATCAATGAATATTGTAAATGCACAAACAGTAATTTCTCCACATTGCAAGGTGCAATTCTGAAATTTTTTGCTTTTTCCTGCTCCTCTTAGCATGATAAAGAAGATTCAAAGAGAGTGAGAAGCCAGCTCTTTTCATTCAGTCAGTAGCTTCAAACATTTCTGGTATATGAATAACATGATGTTTTTCAATGGCAAAAATCAATGAATATTGTAAATGCACAAACAGTAATTTCTCCGCATTGCAAGGTGCAATTCTGAAATTTTTTGCTTTTTCCTGCTCCTCTTAGCATGATAAAGAAGATTCAAAGAGAGTGAGATGCCAGCTCCTTTCATTCAGTCAGTAGCTTTAAACATTTCTGGACGTTTTTCAATGGCAAAAATCAATGAATATTGTAAATGCACAAACAGTAATTTCTCCACATTGCAAGGTGCAATTCTGAAATTTTTTGCTTTTTCCTACTCCTCTTAGCATGATAAAGAAGATGCAAAGAGAGTGAGATGCCAGCTCTTTTCATTCAGTCAGTAGCTTCAAACATTTCTGGTATATGAATAACATGATGTTTTTCAATGGCAAAAATCAATGAATATTGTAAATGCACAAACAGTAATTTCTCCGCATTGCAAGGTGCAATTCTGAAATTTTTTGCTTTTTCCTGCTCCTCTTAGCATGATAAAGAAGATTCAAAGAGAGTGAGATGCCAGCTCCTTTCATTCAGTCAGTAGCTTCAAACATTTCTGGACGTTTTTCAATGGCAAAAATCAATGAATATTGTAAATGCACAAACAGTAATTTCTCCACATTGCAAGGTGCAATTCTGAATTTTTTTGCTTTTTCCTGCTCCTCTTAGCATGATAAAGAAGATTCAAAGAGAGTGAGATGCCAGCTCTTTTCATTCAGTCAGTAGCTTCAAACATTTCTGGTATATGAATAACATGATGTTTTTCAATGGCAAAAATCAATGAATTTTGTAAATGCACAAACAGTAATTTCTCCGCATTGCAAGGTGCAATTCTGAAATTTTTTGCTTTTTCCTGCTCCTCTTAGCATGATAAAGAAGATTCAAAGAGAGTGAGATGCCAGCTCCTTTCATTCAGTCAGTAGCTTCAAACATTTCTGGACGTTTTTCAATGGCAAAAATCAATGAATATTGTAAATGCACAAACAGTAATTTCTCCACATTGCAAGGTGCAATTCTGAAATTTTTTGCTTTTTCCTGCTCCTCTTAGCATGATAAAGAAGATTCAAAGAGAGTGAGATGCCAGCTCTTTTCATTCAGTCAGTAGCTTCAAACATTTCTGGTATATGAATAACATGATGTTTTTCAATGGCAAAAATCAATGAATATTGTAAATGCACAAACAGTAATTTCTCCGCATTGCAAGGTGCAATTCTGAAATTTTTTGCTTTTTCCTGCTCCTCTTAGCATGATAAAGAAGATTCAAAGAGAGTGAGATGCCAGCTCCTTTCATTCAGTCAGTAGCTTCAAACATTTCTGGACATTTTTCAATGGCAAAAATCAATGAATATTGTAAATGCACAAACAGTAATTTCTCCACATTGCAAGGTGCAATTCTGAATTTTTTTGCTTTTTCCTGCTCCTCTTAGCATGATAAAGAAGATTCAAAGAGAGTGAGATGCCAGCTCTTTTCATTCAGTCAGTAGCTTCAAACATTTCTGGTATATGAATAACATGATGTTTTTCAATGGCAAAAATCAATGAATATTGTAAATGCACAAACAGTAATTTCTCCGCATTGCAAGGTGCAATTCTGAAATTTTTTGCTTTTTCCTGCTCCTCTTAGCATGATAAAGAAGATTCAAAGAGAGTGAGATGCCAGCTCCTTTCATTCAGTCAGTAGCTTCAAACATTTCTGGACGTTTTTCAATGGCAAAAATCAATGAATATTGTAAATGCACAAACAGTAATTTCTCCGCATTGCAAGGTGCAATTCTGAAATTTTTTGCTTTTTCCTGCTCCTCTTAGCATGATAAAGAAGATTCAAAGAGAGTGAGATGCCAGCTCTTTTCATTCAGTCAGTAGCTTCAAACATTTCTGGTATATGAATAACATGATGTTTTTCAATGGCAAAAATCAATGAATATTGTAAATGCACAAACAGTAATTTCTCCGCATTGCAAGGTGCAATTCTGAAATTTTTTGCTTTTTCCTGCTCCTCTTAGCATGATAAAGAAGATTCAAAGAGAGTGAGATGCCAGCTCCTTTCATTCAGTCAGTAGCTTCAAACATTTCTGGACGTTTTTCAATGGCAAAAATCAATGAATATTGTAAATGCACAAACAGTAATTTCTCCACATTGCAAGGTGCAATTCTGAAATTTTTTGCTTTTTCCTGCTCCTCTTAGCATGATAAAGAAGATTCAAAGAGAGTGAGATGCCAGCTCTTTTCATTCAGTCAGTAGCTTCAAACATTTCTGGTATATGAATAACATGATGTTTTTCAATGGCAAAAATCAATGAATATTGTAAATGCACAAACAGTAATTTCTCCGCATTGCAAGGTGCAATTCTGAAATTTTTTGCTTTTTCCTGCTCCTCTTAGCATGATAAAGAAGATTCAAAGAGAGTGAGATGCCAGCTCCTTTCATTCAGTCAGTAGCTTCAAACATTTCTGGTATATGAATAACATGATGTTTTTCAATGGCAAAAATCAATGAATATTGTAAATGCACAAACAGTAATTTCTCCGCATTGCAAGGTGCAATTCTGAATTTTTTTGCTTTTTCCTGCTCCTCTTAGCATGATAAAGAAGATTCAAAGAGAGTGAGATGCCAGCTCCTTTCATTCAGTCAGTAGCTTAAAACATT
Source organism: Phyllobates terribilis (assembly GCF_046119375.1). Lineage (NCBI taxonomy): Eukaryota > Metazoa > Chordata > Amphibia > Anura > Dendrobatidae > Phyllobates > Phyllobates terribilis. The sequence continues at coordinate 6,163,801 of NW_027362813.1, forward strand.
TCTGGACATTTTTCAATGGCAAAAATCATTGAATATTGTAAATGCACAAACAGTAATTTCTCCACATTGCAAGGTGCAATTCTGAAATTTTTTGCTTTTTCCTGCTCCTCTTAGCATGATAAAGAAGATTCAAAGAGAGTGAGATGCCAGCTCTTTTTATTCAGTCAGTAGCTTCAAACATTTCTGGTATATGAATAACATGATGTTTTTCAATGGCAAAAATCAATGAATATTGTAAATGCACAAACAGTAATTTCTCCGCATTGCAAGGTGCCATTCTAAAATTTCTTGCTTTTTCCTGCTCCTCTTAGCATGATAAAGAAGATTCAAAGAGAGTGAGATGCCAGCTCCTTTCATTCAGTCAGTAGCTTCAAACATTTCTGGACGTTTTTCAATGGCAAAAATCAATGAATATTGTAAATGCACAAACAGTAATTTCTCCACATTGCACAGTGCAATTCTGAATTTTTTTGCTTTTTCCTGCTCCTCTTAGCATGATAAAGAAGATTCAAAGAGAGTGAGATGCCAGCTCTTTTCATTCAGTCAGTAGCTTCAAACATTTCTGGTATATGAATAACATGATGTTTTTCAATGGCAAAAATCAATGAATTTTGTAAATGCACAAACAGTAATTTCTCCGCATTGCAAGGTGCAATTCTGAAATTTTTTGCTTTTTCCTGCTCCTCTTAGCATGATAAAGAAGATTCAAAGAGAGTGAGATGCCAGCTCCTTTCATTCAGTCAGTAGCTTCAAACATTTCTGGACGTTTTTCAATGGCAAAAATCAATGAATATTGTAAATGCACAAACAGTAATTTCTCCACATTGCAAGGTGCAATTCTGAAATTTTTTGCTTTTTCCTGCTCCTCTTAGCATGATAAAGAAGATTCAAAGAGAGTGAGATGCCAGCTCTTTTCATTCAGTCAGTAGCTTCAAACATTTCTGGTATATGAATAACATGATGTTTTTCAATGGCAAAAATCAATGAATATTGTAAATGCACAAACAGTAATTTCTCCGCATTGCAAGGTGCAATTCTGAAATTTTTTGCTTTTTCCTGCTCCTCTTAGCATGATAAAGAAGATTCAAAGAGAGTGAGATGCCAGCTCCTTTCATTCAGTCAGTAGCTTCAAACATTTCTGGACATTTTTCAATGGCAAAAATCAATGAATATTGTAAATGCACAAACAGTAATTTCTCCACATTGCAAGGTGCAATTCTGAATTTTTTTGCTTTTTCCTGCTCCTCTTAGCATGATAAAGAAGATTCAAAGAGAGTGAGATGCCAGCTCTTTTCATTCAGTCAGTAGCTTCAAACATTTCTGGTATATGAATAACATGATGTTTTTCAATGGCAAAAATCAATGAATATTGTAAATGCACAAACAGTAATTTCTCCGCATTGCAAGGTGCAATTCTGAAATTTTTTGCTTTTTCCTGCTCCTCTTAGCATGATAAAGAAGATTCAAAGAGAGTGAGATGCCAGCTCCTTTCATTCAGTCAGTAGCTTCAAACATTTCTGGACGTTTTTCAATGGCAAAAATCAATGAATATTGTAAATGCACAAACAGTAATTTCTCCGCATTGCAAGGTGCAATTCTGAAATTTTTTGCTTTTTCCTGCTCCTCTTAGCATGATAAAGAAGATTCAAAGAGAGTGAGATGCCAGCTCTTTTCATTCAGTCAGTAGCTTCAAACATTTCTGGTATATGAATAACATGATGTTTTTCAATGGCAAAAATCAATGAATATTGTACATGCACAAACAGTAATTTCTCCGCATTGCAAGGTGCAATTCTGAAATTTTTTGCTTTTTCCTGCTCCTCTTAGCATGATAAAGAAGATTCAAAGAGAGTGAGATGCCAGCTCCTTTCATTCAGTCAGTAGCTTCAAACATTTCTGGACGTTTTTCAATGGCAAAAATCAATGAATATTGTAAATGCACAAACAGTAATTTCTCCACATTGCAAGGTGCAATTCTGAAATTTTTTGCTTTTTCCTGCTCCTCTTAGCATGATAAAGAAGATTCAAAGAGAGTGAGATGCCAGCTCTTTTCATTCAGTCAGTAGCTTCAAACATTTCTGGTATATGAATAACATGATGTTTTTCAATGGCAAAAATCAATGAATATTGTAAATGCACAAACAGTAATTTCTCCGCATTGCAAGGTGCAATTCTGAAATTTTTTGCTTTTTCCTGCTCCTCTTAGCATGATAAAGAAGATTCAAAGAGAGTGAGATGCCAGCTCCTTTCATTCAGTCAGTAGCTTCAAACATTTCTGGTATATGAATAACATGATGTTTTTCAATGGCAAAAATCAATGAATATTGTAAATGCACAAACAGTAATTTCTCCGCATTGCAAGGTGCAATTCTGAATTTTTTTGCTTTTTCCTGCTCCTCTTAGCATGATAAAGAAGATTCTAAGAGAGTGAGATGCCAGCTCCTTTCATTCAGTCAGTAGCTTAAAACATTTCTGGACGTTTTTCAATGGCAAAAATCAATGAATATTGTAAATGCACAAACAGTAATTTCTCCACATTGCAAGGTGCAATTCTGAAATTTTGTGCTTTTTCCTTCTCCTCTTAGCATGATAAAGAAGATTCAAAGAGAGTGAGATGCCAGCTCTTTTCATTCAGTCAGTAGCTTCAAACATTTCTGGTATATGAATAACATGATGTTTTTCAATGGCAAAAATCAATGAATATTGTAAATGCACAAACAGTAATTTCTCCGCATTGCAAGGTGCAATTCTGAAATTTTTTGCTTTTTCCTGCTCCTCTTAGCATGATAAAGAAGATTCAAAGAGAGTGAGATGCCAGCTCCTTTCATTCAGTCAGTAGCTTCAAACATTTCTGGACGTTTTTCAATGGCAAAAATCAATGAATATTGTAAATGCACAAACAGTAATTTCTCCACATTGCAAGGTGCAATTCTGAAATTTTTTGCTTTTTCCTGCTCCTCTTAGCATGATAAAGAAGATTCAAAGAGAGTGAGATGCCAGCTCTTTTCATTCAGTCAGTAGCTTCAAACATTTCTGGTATATGAATAACATGATGTTTTTCAATGGCAAAAATCAATGAATATTGTAAATGCACAAACAGTAATTTCTCCACATTGCAATGTGCAATTCTGAAATTTTTTGCTTTTTCCTGCTCCTCTTAGCATGATAAAGAAGATTCAAAGAGAGTGAGATGCCAGCTCTTTTCATTCAGTCAGTAGCTTCAAACATTTCTGGTATATGAATAACATGATGTTTTTCGATAGCAAAAATCAATGAATATTGTAAAAGCACAAACAGTAATTTCTCCGCATTGCAAGGTGCAATTCTGAAATTTTTTGCTTTTTCCTGCTCCTCTTAGCATGATAAAGAAGATTCAAAGAGAGTGAGATGCCAGCTCCTTTCATTCAGTCAGTAGCTTCAAACATTTCTGGACGTTTTTCAATGGCAAAAATCAATGAATATTGTAAATGCACAAACAATAATTTCTCCACATTGCAAGGTGCAATTCTGAAATGTTTTGCTTTTTCCTGCTCCTCTTAGCATGATAAAGAAGATTCAAAGAGAGTGAGATGCCAGCTCCTTTCATTCAGTCAGTAGCTTCAAACATTTCTGGTATATGAATAACATGATGTTTTTCAATGGCAAAAATCAATGAATATTGTAAATGCACAAACAGTAATTTCTCAGAATTGCAAGGTGCAATTCTGAAATTTTTTGCTTTTTCCTCCTCCTCTTAGCATGATAAAGAAGATTCAAAGAGAGTGAGATGCCAGCTCCTTTCATTCAGTCAGTAGCTTCAAACATTTCTGGACGTTTTTCAATGGCAAAAATCAATGAATATTGTAAATGCACAAACATTGTGTGCGAGTGTGTGTGCGATAGTGTGCGAGTGTGTGCAAATGTGCCCGAGTGTGCACGAGTGAGTGGGTGCGAGTGTGTGCGAGTGTGTGTGAGTGTGTGCATGTGAGTGTGTGCGAGCGTGTGCGAGTGTGTGTGAGTGTGTGTGCGAGTGTGTGCAAGTGTGTGTGAGTGTGTGCAAGTGTGTGTATGCAAGTGTGTGTGAGTGTGTGTGAGTGTGTGCGAGTGTGTGCGAGTGTGTGTACGAGTGTGTGTGTGATTGTGCATAAGTGTGTGCGAGTGTGTGTGTGATTGTGCATAAGTGTGTGCGAGTGTGTGCTAGTGTGCGCGAGTGTGTGCGAGTGTGTGCGTTGTGTGCGTGCAAGTGCGTGCGAGTGAGTGTGAGTGTGTGCAAATGTGTGCGAGAGTGTGCAAGTGTGAGTGAGTGTGTGAGTGTGTGTGCGAGTGTGTGTGCGAGAGTGTGCGAGTGTGTGCGGGTGTGTGCAAATGTGCTCGAGTGTGCGCGAGTGTGCACGAGTGAGTGGGTGCAAGTGTGTGCGAGTGTGTATGAGTGAGTGTGTGTGAGTGTGTGCGTGTGTGCGAATTTGTGTGCGAGTGAGTGTGTGCGAGTGTGTGGGAGTGTGTGCGAGTGTGTGTGCGAGTGTGTGTGAGAGAGTGTTCGAGTGTGTGCGAGTGTGTGCAAATGTGCCCGAGTGTGCATGAGTGAGTGGGTGCGAGTGTGTGTGAGTGTGTGCATGTGAGTGTGTGCGAGCGTGTGGGAGTGTGTGTGAGTGTGTGTGCATGTGTGTGTGTGCAAGTGTGTGCGAGTGTGTATGAGTGTGTGTGCGAGTATGTGCAAGTGTGTGTGAGTGTGTGCAAGTGTGTGTGTGCAAGTGTGTGTGTGAGTGTGTGTGAGTGTGTGTGAGTGTGTGCGAGTGTGTGCGAGTGTGTGTACGAGTGTGTGTGTGATTGTGCATAAGTGTGTGCGAGTGTGTGTGTGTGCGAGTGTGTGCTAGTGTGCGCGAGTGTGTGTGAGTGTGTGCATTGTGTGCGTGCGAGTACGTGCGAGTGTGTGCAAATGTGTGCGAGAGTGTGCAAGTATGGGCGTGCGAGTGTGTGCGAGTGTGCGCAAGTGTGTGAGTGTGTGCGATTGTGTGCGTGCGAGTGAGTGCGAGTGTGTGCAAATGTGTGCGAGAGTGTGCGAGTGTGGGCGTGCGAGTGTGTGCGAGTGTGCGCAAGTGTGTGTGAGTGTGTGCGAGTGTGCGCGAGTGTATGCGTGTGAGTCAGTGTGTGTGTGAGTGTGAGTGTGTGCTTGCGAGTGTGTGCTAGTGTGCATGAGTGTGTGAGCGTGTGCGAGTGTGCGCGAGTGTGCGCGTGTTAGTGAGTGAGTGTGTGCGAGTGTGTGTGTGAATGTGTGCGATTGTGTGTAGGGCTGTATGTGCGAGTGTGTGCGAGTGTGTATGAGTGTGTGTGCGAGTGTGTGCAAGTGTGTGTGTGAGTGTGTGTGCGAGTGTGCTTGTGAGTGTGTGTGAGTGTGTGCGAGTGTGTGTGAGTGTGTGCGAGTGTGTGCGAGTGTGTGCGAGTGTGTGTGCAAATGTGCCCGAGTGTGCCCGAGTGTGCACGAGTGTGCACGAGTGTGTGGGTGCGAGTGTGTGCGAGTGTGTGCGTGTGAGTGTGTGTGAGCTTGTGCGAGTGTGTGAGTGTGTGTGCGAGTGTGTGTGCATGTGTGTGTGCGAGTGTGTGCGAGTGTGTATGAGTGTGTGTGCGAGTGTTTGCAAGTGTGTGTGAGTGTGTGCGAGTGTGTGTGTGCGAGTGTGTGCGAGTGTGTGTACGAGTGTGTGCAATTGTGTATAAGTGTGTGCGAGTGTGTGTGCGAGTGTGTGTGAGTGTGTGTGCAAGTGTGTGTGTGCGAGTGTGTTCGATTGTGTGCGAGTGTGTGTGAGTGAGTGTGTGCGTGTGTGTGCGAGTGTGTGTATGAGTGTGTGTGTGCGATTGTGTATAAGTGTGTGCAAGTGTGTGAGTGTGTGTGAATGTGTGTGCGAGTGTGTGCGTGCGAGTGTGTGTGAGTGTGTGTGCAAGTGTGTGCGTGCGACTGTGTACGAGTGTGTGCGAGTTTGTGAGTGTGTGCAAGTGTGTGCGAGTGTGTATGTGTGCGAGTGTGTGCCAGTGTGTGCGTACGAGTGCGTGCAAGTGATTGTGAGTGTGTGCGAATGTGTGCGAGTGTGTGCGTGCGAGTGTGTGTGAGTGTGCACGAGTGTGTGCATGTGAGTGTGTGCGAGTGTGTGCGTGCGAGTATGTGCGAGTGTGCTCGAGTGAATGGGTGCGAGTGTGTGTGAGTGTGTGCGAGTGAGTGTGTGCGAGTGTGTGCGAGTGAGTGTGTGCGAATGTGTGCGAGTGAGTGTCTGCGAGTGTTTGCGAGTGTGTGAGCGTGTGTGTGAGTGTGTGTGCGAGTGTGTGCGTGCGAGTTTGTGCATGCAAGTGTGTGCGTGCGAGTGTGTGTGCGAATGTGTGTGCGAGTGTGTGCGAGTTTGTGCGAGTCTGTGTGTGTGAGTGTGTGCAAGTTGTGTGCAAGCGAGTGAGTGCGAGTGTGTGCGTACGAGTGTGTGCAAGTGTGTGCGAATGTGTGCGAGTTTGTGCGTGTGAGTGTGCGCGAGTGTGTGCGTGTGAGTGTGTGCGAGTGTGCTCGAGTGACTGGGTGTCAGTGTGTGCGAGTGTGTGTGAGTGTGTGCAAGTGAGTGTGTGTGAGTGTGTATACGTGAGTGTGTGTGAGTGTGTGCATGTGTGCGAGTTTGTGTGCGAGTGTGTGCGAGTGAGTGTGTGCGAATGTGTGCGAGTGTGTGTGAGTGTATGAGTGCAAGTGTGTGCGTGCGAGTGTGTGTGAGTGTGTGTATGTGCATGTGTGCGAGTGTGTCTGAGTTTATGTGCGAGTGTGTGCAAGTGTGTGTAAGTGAGTGTGAGTGAGTGCGAGTGTGTGCGAATGTGTGCGTGTGTGTGTGTGCGAGTGTGTGTGCGATTGTGTATGGTGTGTGCGAGTGTGTGTGCGATTGTGTGCGAGTGTGTGCGTGTGAGTGCATGCGAGTGAGTGCGAGCGTGTGCAAATGTGTGCGAGATTGTGCAAGTGTGGGCGTGCGAGTGTATGCGAGTGTGTGAGAGTGTGTGCGAGTATGCGCGAGGGTCTGCGTGTGAGTGAGTGTGTGTGTGAGTGTGAGTGTGTGCTTGCGAGTGTGTGTTAGTGAGCGTGAGTGTGTGAGTGTGTGCGAGTGTGCGTAAGTGTGTGCATGTGAGTGAGTGTGTGTGTGAGTGTGTGCGAGTGTTTGCGAGTGTGTGTGTGTAGGACTGTGTGTGTGAGCGTGTGTGCGAATGTGTATGAGTGTATGTGCGAGTGTGTGTGCGAGTGTGTGTAGGAGTGTGTGCGACTGTGTGCGATTGTGTGTGTGAGTGTGTAGGACTGTATGTGCGAGTGTGTGCGAGTCTGTTTGAGTGTGTGTGTGCGAGTGTGTGTGAGTGAGTGTGAGTGTGTGCAAGTGCGTGTGCGAGTGTGTTTGTGCGAGTGTGTTCGATTGTGTGCGAGTGTGTGCGTGCGAGTGTGTGCGAGTGTGTGCGAGTGTGTTTACGAGTGTGTGTGTGCGATTGTGTATAAGTGTGTGCGAGTGTGTGAGTGTGTGTGAGTGTGTGTGCGAGTGTGTGCGTGCGAGTGTGTGCGACTATGTGAGAGTGTGTGCGAGTGTGTGAGTGTGTGCCAGTGTGTGTGCGCGAGTGTGTGCCAGTGTGTGCGTACGAGTGCGTGCAAGTGAGTGCGAGTGTGTGCGAATGTGTGCGAGTGTGTGCGTGCGAGTGTGCGTGAGTGTGCACGAGTCTGTGCATGTGAGTGTGTGCGAGTGTGTGCGTGTGAGTGTGTGCAAGTGTGCTCGAGTGAATGGGTGCGAGTGTGTGCGAGTGAGTGTGTGCGAGTGTGTGCGAGTGAGTGTGTGCGAATGTGTGCGAGTGAGTGTGTGCGAGTGTTTGCGAGTGTGTGTGCGAGTGTGTGTGCGAGTGTGTGCGTGCGAGTGTGTGCGTGCAAGTGTGTGCGTGCGAGTGTGTGTGCGAATGTGTGTGCGAGTGTGTGCAAGTCTGTGTGTGTGAGTGTGTGCAAGTTGTGTGCAAGCGAGTGAGTGCGAATGTGTGCGTACGAGTGTGTGCAAGTGAGTGCGAGTGTGTGCGAATGTGTGCGAGTTTGTGCGTGTGAGTGTGCGCGAATGTGTGCGTGCGAGTGTGTGCGAGTGTGCTCGAGTGACTGGGTGTGAGTGTGTGCGAGTGTGTGTGAGTGTATGTGTGAGTGTGTGCAAGTGTGTGCAAGTGAGTGTGAGTGAGTGCGAGTGTGTGCGAATGTGTGCGAGAGTGTGTGTGCGAGTGTGTGTGCGATTGTGTATGGTGTTTGCGAGTGTGTGTGTGAGTGTGTGCGAGTGTGGGCGTGTGAGTGCGTGCGAGTGAGTGCGAGTGTGTGCAAATGTGTGCGAGAGTGTGCAAGTGTGGGCGTGCGAGTGTATGCGAGTGTGTGAGTGTGTGCGAGTATGCTCGAGGGTCTGCGTGTAAGTGAGTGTGTGTGTGAGTGTGAGTGTGTGCTTGTGAGTGTGTGTTAGTGTGCGTGAGTGTGTGCGAGTGTGCGTGAGTGTGTGCGTGTGAGTGAGTGTGTGTGTGAGTGTGTGCGAGTGTTTGCGAGTGTGTGTGTGTAGGACTGTATGTGCGAGTGTGTGTGCGAATGTGTATGAGTGTATGTGCGAGTGTGTGTGCGATTGTGTGTGCGAGTGTGTGCGATTGTGTGTGTGAGTGTGTAGGACTGTATGTGCGAGTGTGTGCGAGTCTGTTCGAGTGTGTGTGTGTTCGAGTGTGTGTTTGCGAGTGTGTGTGTGCGAGTGTGTGTGTGATTATGTATGAGTGCGAGTGAGTGTGTGAGTGTGTGCAAGTGTGTTCGAGTGTGTGTGCGAGTGTGTATGAGTGTGTGTGTGTGCGAGTGTGTGCAAGTGTGTGCATGAGTGAGTGGGTGCGAGTGTGTGCGAGTGTGTGCGAGTGTGTGTGTGCGATTGTGTATGAGTGAGTGTGTGCGAGTGTGTGTTAAAGTGTGTGCGAGTGTGTGTGAGTGTGCACGGGTGTGTGCGTGCGAGTGAGTGCGAGTGTGTGCAAATGTGTGCGAGCGTGTGCGAGTGTGTGCGAGTGTGTGTGAGTGTGCACGAGTGTGTGTGTGAGTGAGTGTGTGTGAGTCTGTGCGAGTGTGTGCTTGCGAGTGTGTGCTAGTGTGCCCGAGTGTGTGAGTGTGTGCGTGGGTGCTCGAGTGTGTGCGTGTGAATAAGTGAGTGTGTGTGCGAGTGTGTGTGTGAGTGTGTAAGACTGAGTGTGCGAGTGTGTGCATGTGTGTGCGAGTGTATATGAGTGTATGTGCGAGTGTGTGTGCGAGTGTGTGCGAGTGTGTGTGCGAGTGTGTGTGCGAGTGTGTTTGAGTGTGTGCAAGTGTGTGCGAGTGCGTATGAGTGTGCGAGTGTGTGTGCGTGTGTGTGCGAGTGTGTGTGATTGTGTGCGAGTGTGAGTGAGCTTGTAGGACTGTATGTGCGAGTGTTTGCGAGTGTGTGCGAGTGTGTTCGAGTGTGTGAGTGTGTGTGAGTGTGTGCGAGTGTGTGTGCGAGTGTGTGCGAGTGTGTGTGCGAGAGTGTGCGAGTGTGTGCGAGTGTGTGCAAATGTGCCCGAGTGTGTGCAAGTGTGCACGAGTGAGTGGGTGTGAGTGTGTGCGAGCGTGTGTGAGTGTGTGTGAGTGTGTGTGCGAGTGTGTGTGCGTGTGAATGTGTGCGAGTGTGTGCAAGTGTGTGTGAGTGTGTGCGAGTGTGTGTGTGCGAGTGTGTGTGTGCGAGTGTGTGCGAGTGTGTGCGAGTGTGTGCGAGTGTGTGTACGAGTGTGTGTGCGATTGTGTATAAGTGTGTGCGAGTGTGTGTGCGAGTGTGTGTGTGAGTTTGCTCAATTGTGTGTGAGTGTGTGTGAGTGTGTACGAGTGTGTGCGATTGTGTGCGAGTGTGTGTGTGAGTGTGTGCGAGTGTGTGTGAATGTGTGCGATTGTGTGTAGGGCTGTATGTGGGAGTGTGTGCGAGTATGTATGAGTGTGTGTGCGAGTGTGTGCAAGTGTGTGCGAGTGTGTGCGAGTGTGTGTGCGTGCGAGTGTGTGTGACTGTGTGTGTGAGTGTGTGCAAGTGTGTATGAGTGTGTGTGCGAGTGTGTGCCAGTGTGTGCATACGAGTGTGTGCAAGTGAGTGCGAGTGTGTGCAAGCGAGTGTATGCGAGTGTGTGCGAGTCTGTGTGTGTGAGTGTGTGCAAGTGTGTGCGAGCGAGTGAGTGCGAGTGTGTGCCAGTGTGTGCGTACGAGTGTGTGCAATTGAGTGTGAGTGTGTGCGTGTGAGTGTGTGCGAGTGTGTGCGAGTGTGTGCGAGTGTGTGCGAGTGTGTGCGAGTCTGTGTGTGTGAGTGTGTGCACATGTGTGCGAGCGAGTGAGTGCGAGTGTGTGCCAGTGTGTGCGTACGAGTGTGTGCAAGTGAGTGCGAGTGTGTGCGAATGTGTGCGAGTGTGTGTGTGAGTGTGTGCGAGTGTGTGGGTGCGAGTGTGTGCGAGTGTGTGCGTGCGTGTTTGTGCGAGTTTGTGTGCGAGCGTGTACGAGTGTGTGTGCGTGTGTGTGCAAGTGTGTGCGAGTGCGTGCGGGTGTGTGTGCGAGTGTGTGTGCGAGTGTGTTTGAGTGTGTGCAAGTGTGTGCGAGTGTGTGTGCGAGTGCGTACGAGTGTGTGCGAGTGTGTGTGCGTGTGTGTGCGAGTGTGTGTGATTGTGTGCGAGTGTGAGTGAGCTTGTAGGACTGTATGTGCGAGTGTTTGCGAGTGTGTGCGAGTGTGTTCGAGTGTGTGAGTGTGTGCGAGTGTGTGTGCGAGAGTGTGCGAGTGTGTGCAAATGTGCCCGAGTGTGCGCGAGTGTGCACGAGTGAGTGGGTGTGAGTGTGTGCGAGTGTGTGCTAGTGTGTGCGTGTGAGTGTGTGCGAGCGTGTGCGAGTGTGTGTGCGAGTGAATGTGTGCGTGTGAATGTGTGCGATTGTGTGCAAGTGTGTGTGAGTGTGTGCGAGTGTGTGGGTGCGAGTGTGTGCGAATGTGTGCGTGCGTGTTTGTGCGAGTGTGTGCAAGTGTGTACGAGTGTGTATGAGTGTGTATGAGTGTGTGTGTGTGCAAGTGTGTGTGAGTGCGTGCGGGTGTGTGTGCGAGTGTGTGCGAGTGTGTGCGAGTGTGTGTGTGTGCGATTGTGTATGAGTGAGTGTGTGCGAGTGTGTGTCAAAGTGTGTGCGAGTGTGTGCGAGTGTGTGTGTGCGATTGTGCATGAGTGAGTGTGTGCGAGTGTGTGTGACAGTGTGTGCGAGTGTGTGTGAGTGTGCACGGGTGTGTGCGTGCGAGTGCGTGCGAGTGAGTGCGAGTGTGTGCAAATGTGTGCGAGCGTGTGCGAGCGTGTGCGAGTGTGTGTGAGTGTGCACGAGTGTGTGTGTGTGAGTGAGTGTGTGTGAGTCTGTGCGAGTGTGTGCTTGCGAGTATGTGCTAGTGTGCGCGAGTGTGTGAGTGTGTGCGAGGGTACGCGAGTGTGTGCGTGTGAGTAAGTGAGTGTGTGTGTGAGTGTGTGCGAGTGTGTGTGTGAGTTTGTACGACTGTGTGTGCGACTGTGTGCGCGTGTGTGCGAGTGTATATGAGTGTATGTGCGAGTTTGTGTGCGAGTGTGTGCAAGTGTGTGTGTGAGTGTGTGTGCGAGTGTGTTTGAGTGTGTTTGAGTGTGTGCGAGTGTGTGTGCGAGTGCATACGAGTGTGTGCGAGTGTGTGTGCGTGTGTGTGCGAGTGTTTGTGATTGTGTGCCAGTGTGAGTGAGCTTATAGGACTGTATGTGCGAGTGTTTGCGAGTTTGTGCGAGTGTGTGTCAGTGTGTGCGAGTGTGTGTGCGAGTGTGTGTGCGAGAGTGTGCGAGTGCGTGCGAGTGTGTGCAAATGTGCCCGAGTGTGCGCGAGTGTGCACGAGTGAGCGGGTGTGAGTGTGTGCGAGTGTGTGTGCAAGTGTGTGCGTGTGAGTGTGTGCGATCGTGTGTGAGTGTGTGTGAGTGTGTGTGCGAGTGTGTGTGATTATGTATGAGTGCGAGTGAGTGTGTGAGTGTGTGCAAGTGTGTTCGAGTGTGTGTGCGAGTGTGTATGAGTGTGTGTGTGTGCGAGTGTGTGCAAGTGTGTGCATGAGTGAGTGGGTGCGAGTGTGTGCGAGTGTGTGCGAGTGTGTGTGTGCGATTGTGTATGAGTGAGTGTGTGCGAGTGTGTGTTAAAGTGTGTGCGAGTGTGTGTGAGTGTGCACGGGTGTGTGCGTGCGAGTGAGTGCGAGTGTGTGCAAATGTGTGCGAGCGTGTGCGAGTGTGTGCGAGTGTGTGTGAGTGTGCACGAGTGTGTGTGTGAGTGAGTGTGTGTGAGTCTGTGCGAGTGTGTGCTTGCGAGTGTGTGCTAGTGTGCCCGAGTGTGTGAGTGTGTGCGTGGGTGCTCGAGTGTGTGCGTGTGAGTAAGTGAGTGTGTGTGCAAGTGTGTGTGTGAGTGTGTAAGACTGAGTGTGCGAGTGTGTGCATGTGTGTGCGAGTGTATATGAGTGTATGTGCGAGTGTGTGTGCGAGTGTGTGCGAGTGTGTGTGCGAGTGTGTGTGCGAGTGTGTTTGAGTGTGTGCAAGTGTGTGCGAGTGCGTATGAGTGTGCGAGTGTGTGTGCGTGTGTGTGCGAGTGTGTGTGATTGTGTGCGAGTGTGAGTGAGCTTGTAGGACTGTATGTGCGAGTGTTTGCGAGTGTGTGCGAGTGTGCTCGAGTGTGTGAGTGTGTGTGAGTGTGTGCGAGTGTGTGTGCGAGTGTGTGCGAGTGTGTGTGCGAGAGTGTGCGAGTGTGTGCGAGTGTGTGCAAATGTGCCCGAGTGTGTGCAAGTGTGCACGAGTGAGTGGGTGTGAGTGTGTGCGAGCGTGTGTGAGTGTGTGTGAGTGTGTGTGCGAGTGTGTGTGCGTGTGAATGTGTGCGAGTGTGTGCAAGTGTGTGTGAGTGTGTGCGAGTGTGTGTGTGCGAGTGTGTGCGAGTGTGTGCGAGTGTGTGCGAGTGTGTGTACGAGTGTGTGTGCGATTGTGTATAAGTGTGTGCGAGTGTGTGTGTGAGTTTGCTCAATTGTGTGTGAGTGTGTGTGAGTGTGTACGAGTGTGTGCGATTGTGTGCGAGTGTGTGTGTGAGTGTGTGCGAGTGTGTGTGAATGTGTGCGATTGTGTGTAGGGCTGTATGTGGGAGTGTGTGCGAGTATGTATGAGTGTGTGCGAGTGTGTGCAAGTGTGTGCGAGTGTGTGCGAGTGTGTGTGCGTGCGAGTGTGTGCGACTGTGTGTGTGAGTGTGTGCAAGTGTGTATGAGTGTGTGTGCGAGTGTGTGCCAGTGTGTGCATACGAGTGTGTGCAAGTGAGTGCGAGTGTGTGCGAGCGAGTGTATGCGAGTGTGTGAGAGTCTGTGTGTGTGAGTGTGTGCAAGTGTGTGCGAGCGAGTGAGTGCGAGTGTGTGCCAGTGTGTGCGTACGAGTGTGTGCAATTGAGTGTGAGTGTGTGCGTGTGAGTGTGTGCGAGTGTGTGCGAGTGTGTGCGAGTGTGTGCGAGTGTGTGCGAGTCTGTGTGTGTGAGTGTGTGCACATGTGTGCGAGCGAGTGAGTGCGAGTGTGTGCCAGTGTGTGCGTACGAGTGTGTGCAAGTGAGTGCGAGTGTGTGCGAATGTGTGCGAGTGTGTGTGTGAGTGTGTGCGAGTGTGTGGGTGCGAGTGTGTGCGAGTGTGTGCGTGCGTGTTTGTGCGAGTTTGTGTGCGAGCGTGTACGAGTGTGTGTGCGTGTGTGTGCAAGTGTGTGCGAGTGCGTGCGGGTGTGTGTGCGAGTGTGTGCGAGTGTGTGTGCGAGTGTGTTTGAGTGTGTGCAAGTGTGTGCGAGTGTGTGTGCGAGTGCGTACGAGTGTGTGCGAGTGTGTGTGCGTGTGTGTGCGAGTGTGTGTGATTGTGTGCGAGTGTGAGTGAGCTTGTAGGACTGTATGTGCGAGTGTTTGCGAGTGTGTGCGAGTGTGTTCGAGTGTGTGAGTGTGTGCGAGTGTGTGTGCGAGAGTGTGCGAGTGTGTGCAAATGTGCCCGAGTGTGCGCGAGTGTGCACGAGTGAGTGGGTGTGAGTGTGTGCGAGTGTGTGCTAGTGTGTGCGTGTGAGTGTGTGCGAGCGTGTGCGAGTGTGTGTGCGAGTGAATGTGTGCGTGTGAATGTGTGCGAGTGTGTGCAAGTGTGTGTGAGTGTGTGCGAGTGTGTGGGTGCGAGTGTGTGCGAATGTGTGCGTGCGTGTTTGTGCGAGTGTGTGCGAGTGTGTACGAGTGTGTATGAGTGTGTATGAGTGTGTGTGTGTGCAAGTGCGTGCGAGTGCGTGCGGGTGTGTGTGCGAGTGTGTGCGAGTGTGTGCGAGTGTGTGTGTGTGCGATTGTGTATGAGTGAGTGTGTGCGAGTGTGTGTCAAAGTGTGTGCGAGTGTGTGCGAGTGTGTGTGTGCGATTGTGCATGAGTGAGTGTGTGCGAGTGTGTGTGACAGTGTGTGCGAGTGTGTGTGAGTGTGCACGGGTGTGTGCGTGCGAGTGCGTGCGAGTGAGTGCGAGTGTGTGCAAATGTGTGCGAGCGTGTGCGAGCGTGTGCGAGTGTGTGTGAGTGTGCACGAGTGTGTGTGTGTGAGTGAGTGTGTGTGAGTCTGTGCGAGTGTGTGCTTGCGAGTATGTGCTAGTGTGCGCGAGTGTGTGAGTGTGTGCGAGGGTACGCGAGTGTGTGCGTGTGAGTAAGTGAGTGTGTGTGTGAGTGTGTGCGAGTGTGTGTGTGAGTTTGTACGACTGTGTGTGCGACTGTGTGCGCGTGTGTGCGAGTGTATATGAGTGTATGTGCGAGTTTGTGTGCGAGTGTGTGCAAGTGTGTGTGCGAGTGTGTGTGCGAGTGTGTTTGAGTGTGTTTGAGTGTGTGCGAGTGTGTGTGCGAGTGCATACGAGTGTGTGCGAGTGTGTGTGCGTGTGTGTGCGAGTGTTTGTGATTGTGTGCCAGTGTGAGTGAGCTTGTAGGACTGTATGTGCGAGTGTTTGCGAGTTTGTGCGAGTGTGTGTCAGTGTGTGCGAGTGTGTGTGCGAGTGTGTGTGCGAGAGTGTGCGAGTGTGTGCGAGTGTGTGCAAATGTGCCCGAGTGTGCGCGAGTGTGCACGAGTGAGCGGGTGTGAGTGTGTGCGAGTGTGTGTGCAAGTGTGTGCGTGTGAGTGTGTGCGATCGTGTGTGAGTGTGTGTGAGTGTGTGTGCGAGTGTGTGTGCGTGTGAATGTGTGCGAGTGTGTGCAAGTGTGTGTGTGCGAGTGTGTGCGAGTGTGTGTAGGAGTGTGTGCGAGTGTGTGCGATTGTGTTTGTGAGTGTGTAGGACTGTATGTGCAAGTGTGTTCGTGTGTGCTCGTGTGTGTGAGTGTGTGTGAGTGTGTGCAAGTGTGTGCAAGTTTGTTTGTGCGAGTGTGTGTGTGAGTGTGTGCAAGTGTGTTCGAGTGTGTGTGCGAGTGTGTATGAGTGTGTGTGTGCAATTGTGTGCACGTGTGTGTGAGTGTGTGTGAGTGTGTGCATGAGTGAGTGTGTGCGAGTGTGTGTGAGTGTGTGTGTGTGTGTGCGAGTGTGTGCATGCGAGTGTGTGCGAGTGTGTGCGAGTGTGTGTGTGAGTGTGTGCGAGTGTGTGTGTGCGATTGTGTATTAGTGAATGTGTGCGAGTCTGTGTGAGTGTGTGCGTATGAGTGAGTGAGTGTGTGTGTGAGTGTGTGCGAGTGAGTGTGAGTGAGTGTGTGCGAGTGTGTGCGAGTGTGTGTGTGGGATTGTGCATAATTGTGTGCGAGTGTCAGTGTGTTGGACTGTGTGTGCAAATGTGTGTGCGAGTGTGTGCGAGTGTGTGTAGGAGTGTGTGTGAGTGTGTGCGATTGTGTGTGTGAGTGTGTAGGACTGTATGTGCGAGTGTGTGCGACTGTGTTCGAGAGTGTGTGTGCGAGTGTGTGAGCATGGGTGAGTGTGTGCAAGTGTGTGCGTGTGAGTGTGTGTGTGCGAGTGTTTGTGATTGTGTATGAGTGAGTGTGTGCGAGTGTGTGCGAGTGTGTGTGAGTGTGTGCAAGTGTGTTTGAGCGAGTGTGTATGAGTGTGTGTGCGAGTGTGTGCAAGTGTGTTTGTGCGAGTGTGTATGAGTGTGTGTGCGAGTGTGTGCAAGTGTGTGTGATTGTGTGTGAGTGTGTGTATGAGTGAGTGTGTGCGAGTGTGTGTGCAAGTGTGTGCACGAGTGTGTGTGTGCGAGTGTGTGTGAGTGTGTGCGTGCGAGTGTGTGCGTGCGAGTGTGTGCGCGCGAGTGTGTGCGAGTGTGTGAGTGTGTGTGGGAATGTGTGTGCGAGTGTGTATGAGTGTATGTGCGAGTGTGTGCCAGTGTGTGCGAGTGTGTGTGTGCGAGTGTGTGCAAGTGTGTGTGAGTGAGTGTGTGCGAGTGTGTGCGAGAGTGTGCGAGTGTGTGTGTGCGAGTGTGTGTGTGCGAGTGTGTGTGTGCGAGTGTGTGTGCATTTGTGTATGAGTGTGTGCGAGTGTGTGTGAGTTTGTGCAAGTGTGTGCGTGTGTGCATGCGAGTGCGTGCGAGTGTGTGCGAGTGTGTGTATGTGAGTGTGTGTGCGATTGTGTATGAGTGTGTGCGAGTGTGTGTGAGTTTGTGCGAGTGTGTGCGTGTGTGTGTGCGAGTGTGTGCTAGTGTGCACGAGTGTTTGAGTGTGTGCGAGTGTGCCTGAGTAAGTGTGTGTGTGAGTTTGTGCGCGTGTTTCCGAGTGTGTGTGTGAGTGAGTAGGACTGTGTGTGCGAGTGTGTGCGAGTGTGTGTGCGAGCGTGTGTGTGCGAGTGTGTTCGAGTGTGTGCAATTGTGTGCGAGTGTGTGTGTGCGAGTCCGTATGAGTGAGTGTGTGAATGTGTGCGAGTGTGTGCCAGTGTGTGTGTGCAAGTGTATGTACGAGTGTGTGCGAGTGTGTGCGTGCGAGTGTGTGCGAGTGTGTATAAGTGTATGTGCGAGTGTGTGTGCGAGTGTGTTTGCGAGTGTGTGTGTTCGAGTGTGTGCAAGTGTGTGCGAGTGTGTGTGCGAGTGCGTACGAGTGTGTGCGAGTGTGCACGAGTGTGTGCGTGTGAGTGTGTGCGATTGTGTGTGTGCGAGTGTGTGCGAGTGTGCTTGAGTGAGTGGGTGCGAGTGTGTGTGAGCGTGTGCGTGTGTGCGAGTTTGTGTGCGAGTGAGTGTGTGCGAATGTGTGCGAGTGTGTGCGAGTGTGTGTGTGAGTGTGTGCGTGCGAGTGTGTGCGTGCGTGTGTATGCATGCGAGTGTGTGCGAGTGTGTGCAAGTGTGAGTGAGTGTGTGCGAGAGTCTGTGCGAGAGTGTGCGAGTGTGTGCGAGTGTGTGCAAATGTCCCCGAGTGTGCGCGAGTGTGCACGAGTTAGTGGGTGCAAGTGTGTGCGAGTGTGTATGAGTGAGTGTGTGTGAGTGTGTGCGTGTGTGCAAGTTTGTGTGCGAATGTGTGCGAGTGTGTGTGCAAGTGTGTGCATGCGAGTGTGTGCGAGTGTGTGAGTGTGTGCGAGAGTGTGCGAGTGTGTGTGAGTGTGTGCAAATGTACCCGAGTGTGCGCGAGTGTGCTCGAGTGAGTGGGTGCGAGTGTGTGCAAGTGTATGTGCGAGTGTGTGCGAGCTTGTGCGAGTGTGTGTGAGTGTGTGTGCATGTGTGTGTGTGCGAGTGTGTGCGAGTGTGCATGAGTGTGTGTGCAAGTGTGTACAAGTGTGTGTGAGTGTGTGCAAGTGTGTGTGTGCGAGTGTGTGCGAGTGTGTGTACGAGTGTGTGTGCGATTGTGTATAAGTGTGTGCGAGTGTGAGTGTGAGTATGTGTGATTGTGTGTGCAAGTGTGTTTGTGCGAGTGTGTTCGATTGTGTGCAATTGTGTGTGTGAGTTTGAGTGAATGTGTGTGCTAGTGTGTGCGATTGCGTGTGTGAGTGTGTAGGACTGCATGTGCGAGTGTGTGCGAGTGTGTATGAGTGTGTGTGAGTGTGTGCAAGTGTGTGAGAGTGTGTGCGAGTGTGTGCGAGTGAGTGTGTGCGAGTGTATGTGCGAGTGTGTGCGTGCGAGTGTGTGCGTGTGAGTGTGTGCGAATGTGTGCGACTGTGTGAGAGTGTGTACGAGTGTGTGAGTGCGAGTGTGTGCAAATGAGTGCGAGTGTGTGCATGCGAGTGTGCACGAGCGTGTGCGTGTAAGTGTGTGCGTGCGAGTGTGCTCGAGTGAATGGGTGCGAGTGTGTGTGAGTATGTGCAAGTGAGTGTGTGTGAGTTTTTATGAGTGAGTGTGTGTGAGTGTGTGCGAGTTTGTGTGCAAGTGAGTGTGTGCGAGTGTGTGCGAGTGTGTGTGAGTGTGTGTGCGAGAGTGTGTGTGCGAATGTGTGTGCGTGTGAGTGGGTGCGATTGTGTATGAGTGTATGTGCGAGTGTGTGCAAGTGTGTGAGAGTGTGTGCGAGTGTGTGTGTGCAAGTGTGTGCAAGTGTGTGCGAGTGAGTGTGTGCGAGAGTGTGCGAGTGTGTGTGTGCGAGTGTGTGTGCAATTGTGTATGAGTGTGTGCGAGTGTGTGTGAGTTTGTGCGAGTGTGTGCGTGCGAGTGTGTGTGTGCGAGTGTGTGTGCAATTGTGTATGAGTGTGTGCGAGTGTGAGTGAGTTTGTGCGAGTGTGTGCGTATGTGTGTGCGAGTGCGCGCGAGTGAGTGCGAGTGCGCGCAAATGTGTGCGAGAGTGTGCGAGAGTGTGGGAGTGTGGGCGTGCGAGTGTGTGCTAGTGTGCGCGAGTGTGTGAGTGTGTGCGAGTGTGCGTGAGTAAGTGTGTGTGTGAATGTGTGCGAGTGTTTCCGAGTGTGTGTGTGAGTGTGTAGGACTGTATGTGCGAGTGTTTGCGAGTGTGTGTGCGAGTTTGTGTGTACAAGAGTGTTCGAGTGTGTGCAATTTTGTGCGAGTGTGTGTGTGCGAGTGCGTATGAGTAAGTGTGTGCGAATGTGTGCGAGTGTGTGTGCGAGTGTGTGCGAGTGTTTGCGTGTGTGTGCGAGTGTGTGTGCGTGTGTGTGCAAGTGTGTGCGAGTGTGTGCAAGTGTGTATGAGTGTGTGTGCGAATGTGTGCGAGTGTGTGCGAGTGTGTGAGTGCGAGTGTGTGCAAGTGTGTGTGAGTGTGTGCGAGTGTGTGTGATTGTGTGCGAGTGTGTGTGTGCAATTGTGTATGAGTGTGTGCGAGTGTGTGTGTGAGTGTGTGCGTGCAAGTGTGTGCGAGTGAGTGCGATTGTGTGCAAATGTGTGTGAGAGTGTGCGAGTGTGGGCGTGCGAGTGTGGGCTGGTGTGTGCGAGTGTGTGTGAGTGTGTGCGAGTGTGTGTGTGTGCGATTGTGTATGAGTGAGTGTGTACGACTGTGTGTGCGAGTGTGTGCGCGTGTGTGCGAGTATATATGAGTGTATGTGCAAGTGTGTGTGCGAGTGTGTGCGAGTGTGTGTGCGCGTGTGTTTGAGTGTGTGCAAGTGTGTGTGAGTGTGTGTGCGAGTGCGTATGAGTGTGTGCGATTGTGTGTGCGTGTGTGTGCGAGTGTGTGTGATTGTGTGCGAGTGTGTGTGAGCTTGTAGGACTGTATGTGCGAGTGTTTGCGAGTGTTTGCGAGTGTATGCGAGTGTGTGTGAGTGTGTGTGAGTGTGTGCGAATGTGTGTTCGAGTGTGTGCGAGTCTGTGTGCGAGAGTGTGCGAGTGTGTGCGAGTGTGTGCAAATGTGCCCGAGTGTGCACGAGTGAGTGGGTGAGAGTGTGTGTGAGTGTGTGTGTGTGAGTGTGTGCGAGCGTGTGCGAGCATGTGTGAGTGTGTGTGCGAGTGTGTGTGCGAGTGTGTGCGAGTGTGTGTGCGAGAGTGTGCGAGTGTGTGCGAGTGTGTGCAAATGTGCCCGAGTGTGTGCAAGTGTGCACGAGTGAGTGGGTGTGAGTGTGTGCGAGCGTGTGTGAGTGTGTGTGAGTGTGTGTGCGAGTGTGTGTGCGTGTGAATGTGTGCGAGTGTGTGCAAGTGTGTGTGAGTGTGTGCGAGTGTGTGTGTGCGAGTGTGTGTGTGCGAGTGTGTGCGAGTGTGTGCGAGTGTGTGCGAGTGTGTGTACGAGTGTGTGTGCGATTGTGTATAAGTGTGTGCGAGTGTGTGTGCGAGTGTGTGTGTGAGTTTGCTCGATTGTGTGTGAGTGTGTGTGAGTGTGTACGAGTGTGTGCGATTGTGTGCGAGTGTGTGTGTGAGTGTGTGCGAGTGTGTGTGAATGTGTGCGATTGTGTGTAGCGCTGTATGTGGGAGTGTGTGCGAGTATGTATGAGTGTGTGTGCGAGTGTGTGCAAGTGTGTGCGAGTGTGTGCGAGTGTGTGTGCGTGCGAGTGTGTGCGACTGTGTGTGTGACTGTGTGCAAGTGTGTATGAGTGTGTGTGCGAGTGTGTGCCAGTGTGTGCATACGAGTGTGTGCAAGTGAGTGCGAGTGTGTGCGAGCGAGTGTATGCGAGTGTGTGCGAGTCTGTGTGTGTGAGTGTGTGCAAGTGTGTGCGAGCGAGTGAGTGCGAGTGTGTGCCAGTGTGTGTGTACGAGTGTGTGCAATTGAGTGTGAGTGTGTGCGTGTGAGTGTGTGCGAGTGTGTGCGAGTGTGTGCGAGTGTGTGCGAGTCTGTGTGTGTGAGTGTGTGCACATGTGTGCGAGCGAGTGAGTGCGAGTGTGTGCCAGTGTGTGCGTACGAGTGTGTGCAAGTGAGTGCGAGTGTGTGCGAATGTGTGCGAGTGTGTGTGTGAGTGTGTGCGAGTGTGTGGGCGCGAGTGTGTGCGAGTGTGTGCGTGCGTGTTTGTGCGAGTTTGTGTGCGAGCGTGTACGAGTGTGTGTGCGTGTGTGTGCAAGTGTGTGCGAGTGCGTGCGGGTGTGTGTGCGAGTGTGTGCGAGTGTGTGTGCGAGTGTGTTTGAGTGTGTGCAAGTGTGTGCGAGTGTGTGTGCGAGTGCGTACGAGTGTGTGCGAGTGTGTGTGCGTGTGTGTGCGAGTGTGTGTGATTGTGTGCGAGTGTGAGTGAGCTTGTAGGACTGTATGTGCAAGTGTTTGCGAGTGTGTGCGAGTGTGTTCGAGTGTGTGAGTGTGTGCGAGTGTGTGTGCGAGAGTGTGCGAGTGTGTGCAAATGTGCCCGAGTGTGCGCGAGTGTGCACGAGTGAGTGGGTGTGAGTGTGTGCGAGTGTGTGCTAGTGTGTGCGTGTGAGTGTGTGCGAGCGTGTGCGAGTGTGTGTGCGAGTGAATGTGTGCGTGTGAATGTGTGCGAGTGTGTGCAAGTGTGTGTGAGTGTGTGCGAGTGTGTGGGTGCGAGTGTGTGCGAATGTGTGCGTGCGTGTTTGTGCGAGTGTGTGCGAGTGTGTACGAGTGTGTATGAGTGTGTATGAGTGTGTGTGTGTGCAAGTGTGTGCGAGTGCGTGCGGGTGTGTGTGCGAGTATGTGCGAGTGTGTGCGAGTGTGTGTGTGTGCGATTGTGTATGAGTGAGTGTGTGCGAGTGTGTGTCAAAGTGTGTGCGAGTGTGTGCGAGTGTGTGTGTGCGATTGTGCATGAGTGAGTGTGTGCGAGTGTGTGTGACAGTGTGTGCGAGTGTGTGTGAGTGTGCACGGGTGTGTGCGTGCGAGTGCGTGCGAGTGAGTGCGAGTGTGTGCAAATGTGTGCGAGCGTGTGCGAGCGTGTGCGAGTGTGTGTGAGTGTGCACGAGTGTGTGTGTGTGAGTGAGTGTGTGTGAGTCTGTGCGAGTGTGTGCTTGCGAGTATGTGCTAGTGTGCGCGAGTGTGTGAGTGTGTGCGAGGGTACGTGAGTGTGTGCGTGTGAGTAAGTGAGTGTGTGTGTGAGTGTGTGCGAGTGTGTGTGTGAGTTTGTACGACTGTGTGTGCGACTGTGTGCGCGTGTGTGCGAGTGTATATGAGTGTATGTGCGAGTTTGTGTGCGAGTGTGTGCAAGTGTGTGTGCGAGTGTGTGTGCGAGTGTGTTTGAGTGTGTTTGAGTGTGTGCGAGTGTGTGTGCGAGTGCATACGAGTGTGTGCGAGTGTGTGTGCGTGTGTGTGCGAGTGTTTGTGATTGTGTGCCAGTGTGAGTGAGCTTGTAGGACTGTATGTGCGAGTGTTTGCGAGTTTGTGCGAGTGTGTGTCAGTGTGTGCGAGTGTGTGTGCGAGTGTGTGTGCGAGAGTGTGCGAGTGTGTGCGAGTGTGTGCAAATGTGCCCGAGTGTGCGCGAGTGTGCACGAGTGAGCGGGTGTGAGTGTGTGCGAGTGTGTGTGCAAGTGTGTGCGTGTGAGTGTGTGCGATCGTGTGTGAGTGTGTGTGAGTGTGTGTGCGAGTGTGTGTGCGTGTGAATGTGTGCGAGTGTGTGCAAGTGTGTGTGTGCGAGTGTGTGTGAGTGTGTGTAGGAGTGTGTGCGAGTGTGTGCGATTGTGTTTGTGAGTGTGTAGGACTGTATGTGCAAGTGTGTTCGTGTGTGCTCGTGTGTGTGAGTGTGTGTGAGTGTGTGCAAGTGTGTGCAAGTGTGTTTGTGCGAGTGTGTGTGTGAGTGTGTGCAAGTGTGTTCGAGTGTGTGTGCGAGTGTGTATGAGTGTGTGTGTGCAATTGTGTGCACGTGTGTGTGAGTGTGTGTGAGTGTGTGCATGAGTGAGTGTGTGCGAGTGTGTGTGAGTGTGTGTGTGTGTGTGCGAGTGAGTGCATGCGAGTGTGTGCGAGTGTGTGCGAGTGTGTGTGTGAGTGTGTGCGAGTGTGTGTGTGCGATTGTGTATTAGTGAATGTGTGCGAGTGTGTGTGAGTGTGTGCGTATGAGTGAGTGAGTGTGTGTGTGAGTGTGTGCGAGTGAGTGTGAGTGAGTGTGTGCGAGTGTGTGCGAGTGTGTGTGTGGGATTGTGCATTATTGTGTGCGAGTGTCAGTGTGTTGGACTGTGTGTGCAAATGTGTGTGCGAGTGTGTGCGAGTGTGTGTAGGAGTGTGTGTGAGTGTGTGCGATTGTGTGTGTGAGTGTGTAGGACTGTATGTGCGAGTGTGTGCGACTGTGTTCGAGAGTGTGTGTGCGAGTGTGTGAGCATGGGTGAGTGTGTGCAAGTGTGTGCGTGTGAGTGTGTGTGTGCGAGTGTTTGTGATTGTGTATGAATGAGTGTGTGCGAGTGTGTGCGAGTGTGTGTGAGTGTGTGCAAGTGTGTTTGAGCGAGTGTGTATGAGTGTGTGTGCGAGTGTGTGCAAGTGTGTTTGTGCGAGTGTGTATGAGTGTGTGTGTGCGAGTGTGTGCAAGTGTGTGATTGTGTGTGAGTGTGTGTATGAGTGAGTGTGTGCGAGTGTGTGCGAGTGTGTGTGCAAGTGTGTGCACGAGTGTGTGTGTGCGAGTGTGTGTGAGTGTGTGCGTGCGAGTGTGTGCGTGCGAGTGTGTGCGCGCGAGTGTGTGCGAGTGTGTGAGTGTGTGTGCGAATGTGTGTGCGAGTGTGTATGAGTGTATGTGCGAGTGTGTGCCAGTGTGTGCGAGTGTGTGTGTGCGAGTGTGTGCAAGTGTGTGTGAGTGAGTGTGTGCGAGTGTGTGCGAGAGTGTGCGAGTGTGTGTGTGCGAGTGTGTGTGTGCGAGTGTGTGTGTGCGAGTGTGTGTGCATTTGTGTATGAGTGTGTGCGAGTGTGTGTGAGTTTGTGCAAGTGTGTGCGTGTGTGCATGCGAGTGCGTGCGAGTGTGTGCGAGTGTGTGTATGTGAGTGTGTGTGCGATTGTGTATGAGTGTGTGCGAGTGTGTGTGAGTTTGTGCGAGTGTGTGCGTGTGTGTGTGCGAGTGTGTGCTAGTGTGCACGAGTGTTTGAGTGTGTGCGAGTGTGCCTGAGTAAGTGTGTGTGTGAGTTTGTGCGCGTGTTTCCGAGTGTGTGTGTGAGTGAGTAGGACTGTGTGTGCGAGTGTGTGCGAGTGTGTGTGCGAGCGTGTGTGTGCGAGTGTGTTCGAGTGTGTGCAATTGTGTGCGAGTGTGTGTGTGCGAGTCCGTATGAGTGAGTGTGTGAATGTGTGCGAGTGCGTGCCAGTGTGTGTGTGCGAGTGTATGTACGAGTGTGTGCGAGTGTGTGCGTGCGAGTGTGTGCGAGTGTGTATAAGTGTATGTGCGAGTGTGTGTGCGAGTGTGTTTGCGAGTGTGTGTGTTCGAGTGTGTGCAAGTGTGTGCGAGTGTGTGTGCGAGTGCTTACGAGTGTGTGCGAGTGTGCACGAGTGTGTGCGTGTGAGTGTGTGCGAGTGTGTGTGTGCGAGTGTGCTTGAGTGAGTGGGTGCGAGTGTGTGTGAGCGTGTGCGTGTGTGCGAGTTTGTGTGCGAGTGAGTGTGTGCGAATGTGTGCGAGTGTGTGCGAGTGTGTGTGTGAGTGTGTGCGTGCGAGTGTGTGCGTGCGTGTGTATGCATGCGAGTGTGTGCGAGTGTGTGCAAGTGTGAGTGAGTGTGTGCGAGAGTCTGTGCAAGAGTGTGCGAGTGTGTGCGAGTGTGTGCAAATGTCCCCGAGTGTGCGCGAGTGTGCACGAGTTAGTGGGTGCGAGTGTGTGCGAGTGTGTATGAGTGAGTGTGTGTGAGTGTGTGCGTGTGTGCAAGTTTGTGTGCGAATGTGTGCGAGTGTGTGTGCAAGTGTGTGCATGCGAGTGTGTGCGAGTGTGTGAGTGTGTGCGAGAGTGTGCGAGTGTGTGTGAGTGTGTGCAAATGTACCCGAGTGTGCGCGAGTGTGCTCGAGTGAGTGGGTGCGAGTGTGTGCAAGTGTATGTGCGAGTGTGTGCGAGCTTGTGCGAGTGTGTGTGAGTGTGTGTGCGAGTGTGTGTGCATGTGTGTGTGTGCGAGTGTGTGCGAGTGTGCATGAGTGTGTGTGCAAGTGTGTACAAGTGTGTGTGAGTGTGTGCAAGTGTGTGTGTGCGAGTGTGTGCGAGTGTGTGTACGAGTGTGTGTGCGATTGTGTATAAGTGTGTGCGAGTGTGAGTGTGAGTATGTGTGATTGTGTGTGCAAGTGTGTTTGTGCGAGTGTGTTCGATTGTGTGCAAGTGTGTGTGTGAGTTTGAGTGAATGTGTGTGCTAGTGTGTGCGATTGCGTGTGTGAGTGTGTAGGACTGCATGTGCGAGTGTGTGCGAGTGTGTATGAGTGTGAGTGAGTGTGTGCAAGTGTGTGAGAGTGTGTGCGAGTGTGTGTGTGAGTGTGTGCGAGTGAGTGTGTGCGAGTGTATGTGCGAGTGTGTGCGTGCGAGTGTGTGCGTGTGAGTGTGTGCGAATGTGTGCGACTGTGTGAGAGTGTGTACGAGTGTGTGAGTGCGAGTGTGTGCAAATGAGTGCGAGTGTGTGCATGCGAGTGTGCATGAGCGTGTGCGTGTAAGTGTGTGCGTGCGAGTGTGCTCGAGTGAATGGGTGCGAGTGTGTGTGAGTATGTGCAAGTGAGTGTGTGTGAGTTTTTATGAGTGAGTGTGTGTGAGTGTGTGCGAGTTTGTGTGCAAGTGAGTGTGTGCGAGTGTGTGCGAGTGTGTGTGAGTGTGTGTGCGAGAGTGTGTGTGCGAATGTGTGTGCGTGTGAGTGGGTGCGATTGTGTATGAGTGTATGTGCGAGTGTGTGCAAGTGTGTGAGAGTGTGTGCGAGTGTGTGTGTGCAAGTGTGTGCAAGTGTGTGCGAGTGAGTGTGTGCGAGAGTGTGCGAGTGTGTGTGTGCGAGTGTGTGTGCAATTGTGTATGAGTGTGTGCGAGTGTGTGTGAGTTTGTGCGAGTGTGTGCGTGCGAGTGTGTGTGTGCGAGTGTGTGTGCAATTGTGTATGAGTGTGTGCGAGTGAGTTTGTGCGAGTGTGTGCGTATGTGTGTGCGAGTGCGCGCGAGTGAGTGCGAGTGCGCGCAAATGTGTGCGAGAGTGTGCGAGAGTGTGGGAGTGTGGGCGTGCGAGTGTGTGCTAGTGTGCGCGAGTGTGTGAGTGTGTGCGAGTGTGCGTGAGTAAGTGTGTGTGTGAATGTGTGCGAGTGTTTCCGAGTGTGTGTGTGAGTGTGTAGGACTGTATGTGCGAGTGTTTGCGAGTGTGTGTGCGAGTTTGTGTGTACAAGAGTGTTCGAGTGTGTGCAATTTTGTGCGAGTGTGTGTGTGCGAGTGCGTATGAGTAAGTGTGTGCGAATGTGTGCGAGTGTGTGTGCGAGTGTGTGCGAGTGTTTGCGTGTGTGTGCGAGTGTGTGTGCGTGTGTGTGCAAGTGTGTGCGAGTGTGTGCAAGTGTGTATGAGTGTGTGTGCGAGTGTGTGCGAGTGTGTGCGAGTGTGTGAGTGCGAGTGTGTGCAAGTGTGTGTGAGTGTGTGCGAGTGTGTGTGATTGTGTGCGAGTGTGTGTGTGCAATTGTGTATGAGTGTGTTCGAGTGTGTGTGTGAGTGTGTGCGTGCAAGTGTGTGCGAGTGAGTGCGATTGTGTGCAAATGTGTGTGAGAGTGTGCGAGTGTGGGCGTGCGAGTGTGGGCTGGTGTGTGCGAGTGTGTGTGAGTGTGTGCGAGTGTGTGTGTGTGCGATTGTGTATGAGTGAGTGTGTACGACTGTGTGTGCGAGTGTGTGCGCGTGTGTGCGAGTATATATGAGTGTATGTGCAAGTGTGTGTGCGAGTGTGTGCGAGTGTGTGTGCGCGTGTGTTTGAGTGTGTGCAAGTGTGTGTGAGTGTGTGTGCGAGTGCGTATGAGTGTGTGCGATTGTGTGTGCGTGTGTGTGCGAGTGTGTGTGATTGTGTGCGAGTGTGTGTGAGCTTGTAGGACTGTATGTGCGAGTGTTTGCGAGTGTTTGCGAGTGTATGCGAGTGTGTGTGAGTGTGTGTGAGTGTGTGCGAATGTGTGTGCGAGTGTGTGCGAGTCTGTGTGCGAGAGTGTGCGAGTGTGTGCGAGTGTGTGCAAATGTGCCCGAGTGTGCACGAGTGAGTGGGTGAGAGTGTGTGTGAGTGTGTGTGTGTGAGTGTGTGCGAGCGTGTGCGAGCATGTGTGAGTGTGTGTGCGAGTGTGTGTGCACGAGTGTGTGCAAGTGTGTGTGAGTGTGTGCGAGTGTGTGTGTGAGTGAGTCTGTGAGTGTGTGTGAGTGTGTGTGAGTGTGTGTACGAGTGTGTGTGTGCGATTGTGTATAAGTGTGTGCGAGTGTGTGTGTGAGTGTGTGTGAGTGTTTGTGCGAGTGTGTGTGTGCGAGTGTGCTCGATTGTGTGTGAGTGTGTGTGAGTGTGAGTGAGTGTGTACGAGTGTGTGTGAGTGTGTGCGAGTGTGTGTGTGCGTGTGTGTGCGAGTGTGTACGAGTGTGTATGAGTGTGTGTGCGTGTGTGCAAGTGTGTGCGAGTGCGTGCGAGTGTGTGTGTGAGTGTGTGGGTGTGTGTGCGAGTGAGTTTGAGTGAGTGTGTGCGAGTGTGTGTGTGCGATGGTGTATGAGTGAGTGTGTGCGAGTGTGTGCGAGTTTGTGTGAAAGTGCATGCGAGTGTGTGTGTGAGTGTGTGCGAGTGAGTGCGAGTGTGTGCAAATGTGTGCGATCATGTGCGAGTGTGTGCGAGTGTGTGTGAGTGTGTGCGAGTGTGCGCGTGTGAGTGAATGTTTGTGTGAGTCTGTGCGAGTGTGTGCTTGCGAGTGTTTGCTAGTGTGCACGAGTGTGTGAGTGTGTGCGAGTGTGCGCGAGTGTGTGCGTGTGAGTAAGTGAGTGTGTTTGTGAGTGTGTGCGAGTGTTTGCGAGTTTGTGTGTGAATGTGTGCGACTGTGTGTGCGAGTGTGTGCCCGTGTGTGCGAGGGTGTATGAGTGTATGTGCGAGTGTGTATGAGTGTATGTGCGAGTGTGTGTATGAGTGTGCATGAGTGTGTGCGTGTGAGTGTGTGCGAGTGTGTGCGTGCGAGTGTGTATGAGTGAGTGTGAGTGTGTGCGAGTTTGTGTGCGAGTGAGTGTGTGCGAATGTGTGCGAGTGTGTGTGAGTGTGTGTGCGAGTGTGTGCGTGCGAGTGTGTGCGTGCGAGTGTGTGTGAGTGTGTGCAAGTGTGAGTGAGTGTGTGCGAGTGTGTGCGAGTGTGTGCAAATGTGCCCGAGTGTGCGCGAGTGTGCACGAGTGAGTGTGTGCGAGTGTGTGCAAGTGTGTATGAGTGAGTGTGTGTGAGTTTGTGCGTGTGTGCGAGTTTGTGTGCGAGTGACTGTGTGCGAATGTGTGCGAGTGTGTGCGAGTGTGTCTGTGCGAGTGTATGTGTGAGAGTGTGCGTGCGAGTGTGTGCGAGTGTATGTGAGTGTGTGTGAGTGTGTGTGCAAGTGTGTGTGCGAGAGTGTGCGAGTGTGTGCAAATGTGCCCGAGTGTGCACGAGTGAGTGGGTGCGAGTATGCGCGAGTGTGTGTGAGTCTGTGCATGTGAGTGTGTGCGAGCGTGTGTGCGAGTGTGTGTGCATGTGTGTGTGTGTGCGAGTGTGTGCGAGTGTGTATGAGTGTGTGTGCAAGTTTGTGCAAGTGTGTGTGAGTGTGTGCGAGTGTGTGTGTGCATGTGTGTGCGAGTGTGTGCAAGTGTGTGTGAGTGTGTGTGCGAGTGTGTGTGCAAGTGTGTTCAATTGTGTGCGAGTGTGTGTGTGAGTGAGTGTGTACGAGTGTGTGCGAGTGTGTGCGAGTGTGTGTGAGTGTGTGCGAGTGTGTGTGTGAGTGTGTGTGAGTGTGTGCGATTGTGTGTGTGAGTGTGTAGGACTGTATGTGCGAGTGTGTATGAGTGTGTGTGTGTGTGCAAGTGTGTGCGAGTGTGTGTGCGTGTGTGCAAGTGTGTGCGAGTGCGTGCGAGTGTGTGTGTGAGTGTGTGGGTGTGTGTGCGAGTGAGTTTGAGTGAGTGTGTGCGAGTGTGTGCGAGTGTGTGTGTGCGATGGTGTATGAGTGAGTGTGTGCGAGTGTGTGCGAGTGTGTGTGAAAGTGCATGCGAGTGTGTGTGTGTGTGTGTGCGAGTGAGTGCGAGTGTGTGCAAATGTGTGCGAGCATGTGCGAGTGTGTGCGAGTGTGTGTGAGTGTGTGCGAGTGTGCGCGTGTGAGTGAATGTTTGTGTGAGTCTGTGCGAGTGTGTGCTTGCGAGTGTTTGCTAGTGTGCACGAGTGTGTGAGTGTGTGCGAGTGTGCGCGAGTGTGTGCGTGTGAGTAAGTGAGTGTGTTTGTGAGTGTGTGCGAGTGTTTGCGAGTTTGTGTGTGAATGTGTGCGAGTGTGTGTGCGTGTGTGTGCAAGTGTGTGCGAGTGCGTGCGGGTGTGTGTGCGAGTGTGTGCGAGTGTGTGTGCGAGTGTGTTTGAGTGTGTGCAAGTGTGTGCGAGTGTGTGTGCGAGTGCGTACGAGTGTGTGCGAGTGTGTGTGCGTGTGTGTGCGAGTGTGTGTGATTGTGTGCGAGTGTGAGTGAGCTTGTAGGACTGTATGTGCAAGTGTTTGCGAGTGTGTGCGAGTGTGTTCGAGTGTGTGAGTGTGTGCGAGTGTGTGTGCGAGAGTGTGCGAGTGTGTGCAAATGTGCCCGAGTGTGCGCGAGTGTGCACGAGTGAGTGGGTGTGAGTGTGTGCGAGTGTGTGCTAGTGTGTGCGTGTGAGTGTGTGCGAGCGTGTGCGAGTGTGTGTGCGAGTGAATGTGTGCGTGTGAATGTGTGCGAGTGTGTGCAAGTGTGTGTGAGTGTGTGCGAGTGTGTGGGTGCGAGTGTGTGCGAATGTGTGCGTGCGTGTTTGTGCGAGTGTGTGCGAGTGTGTACGAGTGTGTATGAGTGTGTATGAGTGTGTGTGTGTGCAAGTGTGTGCGAGTGCGTGCGGGTGTGTGTGCGAGTATGTGCGAGTGTGTGCGAGTGTGTGTGTGTGCGATTGTGTATGAGTGAGTGTGTGCGAGTGTGTGTCAAAGTGTGTGCGAGTGTGTGCGAGTGTGTGTGTGCGATTGTGCATGAGTGAGTGTGTGCGAGTGTGTGTGACAGTGTGTGCGAGTGTGTGTGAGTGTGCACGGGTGTGTGCGTGCGAGTGCGTGCGAGTGAGTGCGAGTGTGTGCAAATGTGTGCGAGCGTGTGCGAGCGTGTGCGAGTGTGTGTGAGTGTGCACGAGTGTGTGTGTGTGAGTGAGTGTGTGTGAGTCTGTGCGAGTGTGTGCTTGCGAGTATGTGCTAGTGTGCGCGAGTGTGTGAGTGTGTGCGAGGGTACGTGAGTGTGTGCGTGTGAGTAAGTGAGTGTGTGTGTGAGTGTGTGCGAGTGTGTGTGTGAGTTTGTACGACTGTGTGTGCGACTGTGTGCGCGTGTGTGCGAGTGTATATGAGTGTATGTGCGAGTTTGTGTGCGAGTGTGTGCAAGTGTGTGTGCGAGTGTGTGTGCGAGTGTGTTTGAGTGTGTTTGAGTGTGTGCGAGTGTGTGTGCGAGTGCATACGAGTGTGTGCGAGTGTGTGTGCGTGTGTGTGCGAGTGTTTGTGATTGTGTGCCAGTGTGAGTGAGCTTGTAGGACTGTATGTGCGAGTGTTTGCGAGTTTGTGCGAGTGTGTGTCAGTGTGTGCGAGTGTGTGTGCGAGTGTGTGTGCGAGAGTGTGCGAGTGTGTGCGAGTGTGTGCAAATGTGCCCGAGTGTGCGCGAGTGTGCACGAGTGAGCGGGTGTGAGTGTGTGCGAGTGTGTGTGCAAGTGTGTGCGTGTGAGTGTGTGCGATCGTGTGTGAGTGTGTGTGAGTGTGTGTGCGAGTGTGTGTGCGTGTGAATGTGTGCGAGTGTGTGCAAGTGTGTGTGTGTGAGTGTGTGTGAGTGTGTGTAGGAGTGTGTGCGAGTGTGTGCGATTGTGTTTGTGAGTGTGTAGGACTGTATGTGCAAGTGTGTTCGTGTGTGCTCGTGTGTGTGAGTGTGTGTGAGTGTGTGCAAGTGTGTGCAAGTGTGTTTGTGCGAGTGTGTGTGTGAGTGTGTGCAAGTGTGTTCGAGTGTGTGTGCGAGTGTGTATGAGTGTGTGTGTGTGCAATTGTGTGCACGTGTGTGTGAGTGTGTGCGAGTGTGTGCATGAGTGAGTGTGTGCGAGTGTGTGTGAGTGTGTGTGTGTGTGCGAGTGAGTGCATGCGAGTGTGTGCGAGTGTGTGCGAGTGTGTGTGTGAGTGTGTGCGAGTGTGTGTGTGCGATTGTGTATTAGTGAATGTGTGCGAGTGTGTGTGAGTGTGTGCGTATGAGTGAGTGAGTGTGTGTGTGAGTGTGTGCGAGTGAGTGTGAGTGAGTGTGTGCGAGTGTGTGCGAGTGTGTGTGTGGGATTGTGCATAATTGTGTGCGAGTGTCAGTGTGTTGGACTGTGTGTGCAAATGTGTGTGCGAGTGTGTGCGAGTGTGTGTAGGAGTGTGTGTGAGTGTGTGCGATTGTGTGTGTGAGTGTGTAGGACTGTATGTGCGAGTGTGTGCGACTGTATTCGAGAGTGTGTGTGCGAGTGTGTGAGCATGGGTGAGTGTGTGCAAGTGTGTGCGTGTGAGTGTGTGTGTGCGAGTGTTTGTGATTGTGTATGAATGAGTGTGTGCGAGTGTGTGCGAGTGTGTGTGAGTGTGTGCAAGTGTGTTTGAGCGAGTGTGTATGAGTGTGTGTGCGAGTGTGTGCAAGTGTGTTTGTGCGAGTGTGTATGAGTGTGTGTGTGCGAGTGTGTGCAAGTGTGTGTGATTGTGTGTGAGTGTGTGTATGAGTGAGTGTGTGCGAGTGTGTGCGAGTGTGTGTGCAAGTGTGTGCACGAGTGTGTGTGTGCGAGTGTGTGTGAGTGTGTGCGTGCGAGTGTGTGCGTGCGAGTGTGTGCGCGCGAGTGTGTGCGAGTGTGTGAGTGTGTGTGCGAATGTGTGTGCGAGTGTGTATGAGTGTATGTGCGAGTGTGTGCCAGTGTGTGCGAGTGTGTGTGTGCGAGTGTGTGCAAGTGTGTGTGAGTGAGTGTGTGCGAGTGTGTGCGAGAGTGTGCGAGTGTGTGTGTGCGAGTGTGTGTGTGCGAGTGTGTGTGTGCGAGTGTGTGTGCATTTGTGTATGAGTGTGTGCGAGTGTGTGTGAGTTTGTGCAAGTGTGTGCGTGTGTGCATGCGAGTGCGTGCGAGTGTGTGCGAGTGTGTGTATGTGAGTGTGTGTGCGATTGTGTATGAGTGTGTGCGAGTGTGTGTGAGTTTGTGCGAGTGTGTGCGTGTGTGTGTGCGAGTGTGTGCTAGTGTGCACGAGTGTTTGAGTGTGTGCGAGTGTGCCTGAGTAAGTGTGTGTGTGAGTTTGTGCGCGTGTTTCCGAGTGTGTGTGTGAGTGAGTAGGACTGTGTGTGCGAGTGTGTGCGAGTGTGTGTGCGAGCGTGTGTGTGCGAGTGTGTTCGAGTGTGTGCAATTGTGTGCGAGTGTGTGTGTGCGAGTCCGTATGAGTGAGTGTGTGAATGTGTGCGAGTGCGTGCCAGTGTGTGTGTGCGAGTGTATGTACGAGTGTGTGCGAGTGTGTGCGTGCGAGTGTGTGCGAGTGTGTATAAGTGTATGTGCGAGTGTGTGTGCGAGTGTGTTTGCGAGTGTGTGTGTTCGAGTGTGTGCAAGTGTGTGCGAGTGTGTGTGCGAGTGCTTACGAGTGTGTGCGAGTGTGCACGAGTGTGTGCGTGTGAGTGTGTGCGAGTGTGTGTGTGCGAGTGTGCTTGAGTGAGTGGGTGCGAGTGTGTGTGAGCGTGTGCGTGTGTGCGAGTTTGTGTGCGAGTGAGTGTGTGCGAATGTGTGCGAGTGTGTGCGAGTGTGTGTGTGAGTGTGTGCGTGCGAGTGTGTGCGTGCGTGTGTATGCATGCGAGTGTGTGCGAGTGTGTGCAAGTGTGAGTGAGTGTGTGCGAGAGTCTGTGCAAGAGTGTGCGAGTGTGTGCGAGTGTGTGCAAATGTCCCCGAGTGTGCGCGAGTGTGCACGAGTTAGTGGGTGCGAGTGTGTGCGAGTGTGTATGAGTGAGTGTGTGTGAGTGTGTGCGTGTGTGCAAGTTTGTGTGCGAATGTGTGCGAGTGTGTGTGCAAGTGTGTGCATGCGAGTGTGTGCGAGTGTGTGAGTGTGTGCGAGAGTGTGCGAGTGTGTGTGAGTGTGTGCAAATGTACCCGAGTGTGCGCGAGTGTGCTCGAGTGAGTGGGTGCGAGTGTGTGCAAGTGTATGTGCGAGTGTGTGCGAGCTTGTGCGAGTGTGTGTGAGTGTGTGTGCGAGTGTGTGTGCATGTGTGTGTGTGCGAGTGTGTGCGAGTGTGCATGAGTGTGTGTGCAAGTGTGTACAAGTGTGTGTGAGTGTGTGCAAGTGTGTGTGTGCGAGTGTGTGCGAGTGTGTGTACGAGTGTGTGTGCGATTGTGTATAAGTGTGTGCGAGTGTGAGTGTGAGTATGTGTGATTGTGTGTGCAAGTGTGTTTGTGCGAGTGTGTTCGATTGTGTGCAAGTGTGTGTGTGAGTTTGAGTGAATGTGTGTGCTAGTGTGTGCGATTGCGTGTGTGAGTGTGTAGGACTGCATGTGCGAGTGTGTGCGAGTGTGTATGAGTGTGAGTGAGTGTGTGCAAGTGTGTGAGAGTGTGTGCGAGTGTGTCTGTGAGTGTGTGCGAGTGAGTGTGTGCGAGTGTATGTGCGAGTGTGTGCGTGCGAGTGTGTGCGTGTGAGTGTGTGCGAATGTGTGCGACTGTGTGAGAGTGTGTACGAGTGTGTGAGTGCGAGTGTGTGCAAATGAGTGCGAGTGTGTGCATGCGAGTGTGCATGAGCGTGTGCGTGTAAGTGTGTGCGTGCGAGTGTGCTCGAGTGAATGGGTGCGAGTGTGTGTGAGTATGTGCAAGTGAGTGTGTGTGAGTTTTTATGAGTGAGTGTGTGTGAGTGTGTGCGAGTTTGTGTGCAAGTGAGTGTGTGCGAGTGTGTGCGAGTGTGTGTGAGTGTGTGTGCGAGAGTGTGTGTGCGAATGTGTGTGCGTGTGAGTGGGTGCGATTGTGTATGAGTGTATGTGCGAGTGTGTGCAAGTGTGTGAGAGTGTGTGCGAGTGTGTGTGTGCAAGTGTGTGCAAGTGTGTGCGAGTGAGTGTGTGCGAGAGTGTGCGAGTGTGTGTGTGCGAGTGTGTGTGCAATTGTGTATGAGTGTGTGCGAGTGTGTGTGAGTTTGTGCGAGTGTGTGCGTGCGAGTGTGTGTGTGCGAGTGTGTGTGCAATTGTGTATGAGTGTGTGCGAGTGAGTTTGTGCGAGTGTGTGCGTATGTGTGTGCGAGTGCGCGCGAGTGAGTGCGAGTGCGCGCAAATGTGTGCGAGAGTGTGCGAGAGTGTGGGAGTGTGGGCGTGCGAGTGTGTGCTAGTGTGCGCGAGTGTGTGAGTGTGTGCGAGTGTGCGTGAGTAAGTGTGTGTGTGAATGTGTGCGAGTGTTTCCGAGTGTGTGTGTGAGTGTGTAGGACTGTATGTGCGAGTGTTTGCGAGTGTGTGTGCGAGTTTGTGTGTACAAGAGTGTTCGAGTGTGTGCAATTTTGTGCGAGTGTGTGTGTGCGAGTGCGTATGAGTAAGTGTGTGCGAATGTGTGCGAGTGTGTGTGCGAGTGTGTGCGAGTGTTTGCGTGTGTGTGCGAGTGTGTGTGCGTGTGTGTGCAAGTGTGTGCGAGTGTGTGCAAGTGTGTATGAGTGTGTGTGCGAGTGTGTGCGAGTGTGTGCGAGTGTGTGAGTGCGAGTGTGTGCAAGTGTGTGTGAGTGTGTGCGAGTGTGTGTGATTGTGTGCGAGTGTGTGTGTGCAATTGTGTATGAGTGTGTTCGAGTGTGTGTGTGAGTGTGTGCGTGCAAGTGTGTGCGAGTGAGTGCGATTGTGTGCAAATGTGTGTGAGAGTGTGCGAGTGTGGGCGTGCGAGTGTGGGCTGGTGTGTGCGAGTGTGTGTGAGTGTGTGCGAGTGTGTGTGTGTGCGATTGTGTATGAGTGAGTGTGTACGACTGTGTGTGCGAGTGTGTGCGCGTGTGTGCGAGTATATATGAGTGTATGTGCAAGTGTGTGTGCGAGTGTGTGCGAGTGTGTGTGCGCGTGTGTTTGAGTGTGTGCAAGTGTGTGTGAGTGTGTGTGCGAGTGCGTATGAGTGTGTGCGATTGTGTGTGCGTGTGTGTGCGAGTGTGTGTGATTGTGTGCGAGTGTGTGTGAGCTTGTAGGACTGTATGTGCGAGTGTTTGCGAGTGTTTGCGAGTGTATGCGAGTGTGTGTGAGTGTGTGTGAGTGTGTGCGAATGTGTGTGCGAGTGTGTGCGAGTCTGTGTGCGAGAGTGTGCGAGTGTGTGCGAGTGTGTGCAAATGTGCCCGAGTGTGCACGAGTGAGTGGGTGAGAGTGTGTGTGAGTGTGTGTGTGTGAGTGTGTGCGAGCGTGTGCGAGCATGTGTGAGTGTGTGTGCGAGTGTGTGTGCACGAGTGTGTGCAAGTGTGTGTGAGTGTGTGCGAGTGTGTGTGTGAGTGAGTCTGTGAGTGTGTGTGAGTGTGTGTGAGTGTGTGTACGAGTGTGTGTGTGCGATTGTGTATAAGTGTGTGCGAGTGTGTGTGTGAGTGTGTGTGAGTGTTTGTGCGAGTGTGTGTGTGCGAGTGTGCTCGATTGTGTGTGAGTGTGTGTGAGTGTGAGTGAGTGTGTACGAGTGTGTGTGAGTGTGTGCGAGTGTGTGTGTGCGTGTGTGTGCGAGTGTGTACGAGTGTGTATGAGTGTGTGTGCGTGTGTGCAAGTGTGTGCGAGTGCGTGCGAGTGTGTGTGTGAGTGTGTGGGTGTGTGTGCGAGTGAGTTTGAGTGAGTGTGTGCGAGTGTGTGTGTGCGATGGTGTATGAGTGAGTGTGTGCGAGTGTGTGCGAGTTTGTGTGAAAGTGCATGCGAGTGTGTGTGTGAGTGTGTGCGAGTGAGTGCGAGTGTGTGCAAATGTGTGCGATCATGTGCGAGTGTGTGCGAGTGTGTGTGAGTGTGTGCGAGTGTGCGCGTGTGAGTGAATGTTTGTGTGAGTCTGTGCGAGTGTGTGCTTGCGAGTGTTTGCTAGTGTGCACGAGTGTGTGAGTGTGTGCGAGTGTGCGCGAGTGTGTGCGTGTGAGTAAGTGAGTGTGTTTGTGAGTGTGTGCGAGTGTTTGCGAGTTTGTGTGTGAATGTGTGCGACTGTGTGTGCGAGTGTGTGCCCGTGTGTGCGAGGGTGTATGAGTGTATGTGCGAGTGTGTATGAGTGTATGTGCGAGTGTGTGTACGAGTGTGCATGAGTGTGTGCGTGTGAGTGTGTGCGAGTGTGTGCGTGCGAGTGTGTATGAGTGAGTGTGAGTGTGTGCGAGTTTGTGTGCGAGTGAGTGTGTGCGAATGTGTGCGAGTGTGTGTGAGTGTGTGTGCGAGTGTGTGCGTGCGAGTGTGTGCGTGCGAGTGTGTGTGAGTGTGTGCAAGTGTGAGTGAGTGTGTGCGAGTGTGTGCGAGTGTGTGCAAATGTGCCCGAGTGTGCGCGAGTGTGCACGAGTGAGTGTGTGCGAGTGTGTGCAAGTGTGTATGAGTGAGTGTGTGTGAGTTTGTGCGTGTGTGCGAGTTTGTGTGCGAGTGACTGTGTGCGAATGTGTGCGAGTGTGTGCGAGTGTGTCTGTGCGAGTGTATGTGTGAGAGTGTGCGTGCGAGTGTGTGCGAGTGTATGTGAGTGTGTGTGAGTGTGTGTGCAAGTGTGTGTGCGAGAGTGTGCGAGTGTGTGCAAATGTGCCCGAGTGTGCACGAGTGAGTGGGTGCGAGTATGCGCGAGTGTGTGTGAGTCTGTGCATGTGAGTGTGTGCGAGCGTGTGTGCGAGTGTGTGTGCATGTGTGTGTGTGTGCGAGTGTGTGCGAGTGTGTATGAGTGTGTGTGCAAGTTTGTGCAAGTGTGTGTGAGTGTGTGCGAGTGTGTGTGTGCATGTGTGTGCGAGTGTGTGCAAGTGTGTGTGAGTGTGTGTGCGAGTGTGTGTGCAAGTGTGTTCAATTGTGTGCGAGTGTGTGTGTGAGTGAGTGTGTACGAGTGTGTGCGAGTGTGTGCGAGTGTGTGTGAGTGTGTGCGAGTGTGTGTGTGAGTGTGTGTGAGTGTGTGCGATTGTGTGTGTGAGTGTGTAGGACTGTATGTGCGAGTGTGTATGAGTGTGTGTGTGTGTGCAAGTGTGTGCGAGTGTGTGTGCGTGTGTGCAAGTGTGTGCGAGTGCGTGCGAGTGTGTGTGTGAGTGTGTGGGTGTGTGTGCGAGTGAGTTTGAGTGAGTGTGTGCGAGTGTGTGCGAGTGTGTGTGTGCGATGGTGTATGAGTGAGTGTGTGCGAGTGTGTGCGAGTGTGTGTGAAAGTGCATGCGAGTGTGTGTGTGTGTGTGTGCGAGTGAGTGCGAGTGTGTGCAAATGTGTGCGAGCATGTGCGAGTGTGTGCGAGTGTGTGTGAGTGTGTGCGAGTGTGCGCGTGTGAGTGAATGTTTGTGTGAGTCTGTGCGAGTGTGTGCTTGCGAGTGTTTGCTAGTGTGCACGAGTGTGTGAGTGTGTGCGAGTGTGCGCGAGTGTGTGCGTGTGAGTAAGTGAGTGTGTTTGTGAGTGTGTGCGAGTGTTTGCGAGTTTGTGTGTGAATGTGTGCGACTGTGTGTGCGAGTGTGTGCCCGTGTGTGCGAGTGTGTATGAGTGTATGTGCGAGTGTGTATGAGTGTATGTGCGAGTGTGTGTACGAGTGTGCATGAGTGTGTGCGTGTGAGTGTGTGCGAGTGTGTGCGTGCGAGTGTGTATGAGTGAGTGTGAGTGTGTGCGAGTTTGTGTGCGAGTGAGTGTGTGCGAATGTGTGCGAGTGTGTGTGAGTGTGTGTGCGAGTGTGTGCGTGCGAGTGTGTGCGTGCGAGTGTGTGTGAGTGTGTGCAAGTGTGAGTGAGTGTGTGCGAGTGTGTGCGAGTGTGTGCAAATGTGCCCGAGTGTGCGCGAGTGTGCACGAGTGAGTGTGTGCGAGTGTGTGCAAGTGTGTATGAGTGAGTGTGTGTGAGTTTGTGCGTGTGTGCGAGTTTGTGTGCGAGTGACTGTGTGCGAATGTGTGCGAGTGTGTGCGAGTGTGTCTGTGCGAGTGTATGTGTGAGAGTGTGCGTGCGAGTGTGTGCGAGTGTATGTGAGTGTGTGTGAGTGTGTGTGCAAGTGTGTGTGCGAGAGTGTGCGAGTGTGTGCAAATGTGCCCGAGTGTGCACGAGTGAGTGGGTGCGAGTATGCGCGAGTGTGTGTGAGTGTGTGCATGTGAGTGTGTGCGAGCGTGTGTGCGAGTGTGTGTGCATGTGTGTGTGTGTGCGAGTGTGTGCGAGTGTGTATGAGTGTGTGCGCAAGTTTGTGCAAGTGTGTGTGAGTGTGTGCGAGTGTGTGTGTGCATGTGTGTGCGAGTGTGTGCAAGTGTGTGTGAGTGTGTGTGCGAGTGTGTGTGCAAGTGTGTTCAATTGTGTGTGAGTGTGTGTGTGAGTGAGTGTGTACGAGTGTGTGCGAGTGTGTGCGAGTGTGTGTGAGTGTGTGCGAGTGTGTGTGTGAGTGTGTGTGAGTGTGTGCGATTGTGTGTGTGAGTGTGTGCGGGTGTGTGCGAGTGTGTGTATGCGAGTGTGTGCGATTGTGTATGCGTTTTTGTGAGTTTGTGCGAGTGTGTGCGTGTGTGTGCGAGTGCGTGCGAGTATGCGCAAATGTGTGCGAGAGTGTGCGAGTGTGGGCGTGCGAGCGTGTGCTAGTGTGCGCGAGTGTGTGAGTGTGTGCGAGTGTGCGTGAGTAAGTGTGTGTGTAAGTGCGTGCGAGTGTTTCCGAGTGTGTGTGTGAGTGTGTAGGTGTAGTGCCGGCGTCCCTGCCCTCTGCTAGGCAGGGACGCTGCTCCTCTCACCGCTCTGCTCCGTGCCCGGCATCCTCCCCCCGCTCTGCTGTCAGCGCGCGCTCCGTCCCGGCGTCCTCCTCCTGCTCTGCTCTCAGCGCGCGCTCCTTCCCGGCCCCTGTGCTTAGGGCGCGCGCGCGCGCGCTCCCCTCCTCTTAAAGGGGCCGCGCGCGCCGCCCTAAAGAGTCCCCGGCCAATGGCCGGAGGACTTCATCATATATAAGGCACCTCCTCCAAAATGGAGGTGCCCGAGCAATGTTGTTTGCACCTGTGTCTCACCTGTGCTTCAGCCCTCAGGTCCCGTTGCCAGTTACCTGCCAGTTACCTGCCAGTTACCTGCCTGATTCCTGCCTGATTCCTGCCAGTTACCTGCCTGATTCCTGCCAGAATACTTGTTACCTGTCTGCCAGTCTGAGGTCCGACGGTCTGCCTTACTACTCCTGTCAGTCTGTCTAAGGACCAGCCTGCCCGCTCACCTGGGAGCGCATATCAGCTACCTGCTTGCTTGCCTGAGGTCCGACGGTCTGCCTTACAACTCCGGTTAGTCTGTCTATGGACCAGCTTGCCCGCTCACCTGGGAGCGCTTCTCCGTTACCTGCCTGCTTGCCAGCCCGGAGGCTCCGTTGTCACGTGCTGTGACCACCAGCTATTCCTGAGACTCTTGCCCGCTCACCTGGGAGCGCTTCTCCGTTACCTGCCTGCCTGCCAGCCCGGAGGCTCCGCCGTCACGTGCCGTGACCTCCAGCTATTCCAGAGACTCTCGCTTGCTCACCTGGGAGCACTCATCTACCATCTGCCTGCTAGCCTACCCGGAGGCTCTGCCATCACAGGTCGTACCTACCCCTTACCCAGAGACTGCCCTGATCACTTGCCGTATCTCCCTGTCCGTTCATCCAGAGACTGCCACCCGCTCCCTTACAAGGGCCGCCCCCTTGTATAGTAGCTCAGAGGTTCCGCCTCCCGGACCCGTTACAGTTTGCTCGGGCCATGGAACCCGGTGGCACCCAAGCTCCCTCGCTCACGGACCTGTGTCATGAACTGTCCCGTCAAAGGTCCCAACAGGAGTCCATCCTAGGTCACCTGCGGAATGTCAATACTCGCCTGGACA
This sequence comes from Phyllobates terribilis, assembly GCF_046119375.1. Taxonomy (NCBI): domain Eukaryota; kingdom Metazoa; phylum Chordata; class Amphibia; order Anura; family Dendrobatidae; genus Phyllobates; species Phyllobates terribilis. The sequence continues at coordinate 6,203,577 of NW_027362813.1, forward strand.
CTCTGACTGCACCACCTGCAACCACTGCCAGTACCATGACTCGCAACCCGGCAGCTCCGCTACCCACTAATACCATGGTAACCTATCCCGGTCCCCGGCTGTCTGCACCTCCTCGCTTCGGAGGCGACTCCGCCCAGGCTCGGGGCTTCATAAATCAGTGCACCCTGCCCTTTGAACTTTTGTCCCATCAGTTTAATTCCGACCGGGCCAAAATTGCCTTTATCATGTCCCATCTCACCGGGGAGGCCCTGGCCTGGCTAAATCCTCTATGGGAGAGAGGAGACCCCCTGGTGTCCAACTTGCCTGCTTTTCTCTCGGCTTTCCGGAAAGTCTTCGACGAACCCGGACGGAAGACCTCATCCGCATCCTCTCTGCTACGCCTCCGTCAGGAGGGTCTCACCGTGGGCCAATATGCCATACGGTTCCGCACCCTTGCCTCGGAGCTGGCCTGGGATAACGACGCTCTGGTATCCGTCTTCTGGGAGGGTCTGTCCGGTCGTATTAAAGATGAACTTGCTGGTCGGGACATTCCTACCTCTCTCGATGATCTAATAACCCTTGCCACTCGGATTGACCTACGGTTCCAGGAGCGTGCCAAAGAGGTCACCCGTGAGAGAAGGATTCCACGTTTAGCTCCTACTTTCCAGAAACCCGTCATTCCCTCCGTCTCTCCCCAGGTACACTCTCCTGAGCCTATGCAGGTCGACCAGACCAAGATGGTCAAAACCCGTCAGGACTCACGCCGTGCCGAGGGGAGCTGCTTCTACTGTGGCAGTAAGGAGCACCGGATCCGTGCCTGCCCGGAGAGGTCGGGAAACGCCTGTGTCTAGGTTCGCTCAGAGAGGTCCACCTAGACAAGAATAAATCCTCTCCATCCCTGCTGTTGTCTGTTTCGATCATCTACGGGGAGAACCGTTATTTCGAACTAGCCCAACTTGACTCTGGAGCAGCCGGGAACCTTATTTCACAGTCCCTGGTTGAGAAATACCGCATCCCCACCAAACCTCTGGCTGTACCCTTGTCTGTCGCTGCCGTGGATGGGGGCCTCTTACCTCGCCCCATTCAACTCATCACCGAACCCATTACCCTGCAGGTGGGAATGCTGCATTCTGAAAGTATCTCCTTTCATGTTCTACCTGGACTCTCTCACGCCCTCTTGCTAGGTCTGCCCTGGCTCCAGAGACATGCACCCGTGCTAGACTGGCAAACCGGAGAGGTCCTTCGCTGGGGACAAGACTGTCATAAAACCTGCCTGGTTCCCGTCCATCCCGTCCGTCCCTCTCCTACCCCAGCTAATCTACCTGGACTTCCGATTCCTTATTGGTGTTATGCAGATGTCTTTAATAAAAAGGAGGCAGAGACATTACCACCACATAGACCATACGACTGTCCCATCGATCTGCTACCCGGTACTACTCCTCCCCGTGGGCGTATCTATCCTTTATCCGCTGCTGAGACCCGGTCAATGTCCGAATATATTGAGGAGAATCTGGCCAGAGGATTCATCCGGAAATCTACCTCCCCGGCGGGAGCAGGCTTCTTTTTCGTCAAAAAGAAGGACGGCTCTCTCCGTCCCTGTATAGACTATAGAGGCCTAAACCTGATCACGGTGAAGAATAAGTACCCCCTTCCGCTCATTCCAGAATTATTTGATCGGCTGAGGGGGGCTAGGATCTTCACCAAACTGGACCTTCGTGGGGCGTACAACCTGGTTCGTATTCGTCAGGGGGATGAATGGAAGACGGCATTCAACACCCGGGACGGCCACTATGAATACCTGGTAATGCCCTTTGGTCTCTGTAACGCTCCTGCCGTCTTTCAAGAGTTGGTCAATGACATCTTCCGGGACCTTCTCTACTCCTGCGTAGTGGTGTACCTGGACGACATCTTGGTCTTCTCTCCGGATCTCCAGACTCACCGGAGGGACGTTCGTCAGGTCCTGCTCAGGCTAAGGCAGAACCATCTCTACGCTAAATTTGAGAAGTGCCTATTTGAGCAGACCTCGCTTCCGTTTCTGGGCTACATTATCTCTCAGACCGGCCTACAAATGGATCCTGAGAAACTGTCTGCCATCGAGAAATGGCCCCGACCGGAGGGGTTGAAGGCCATTCAGCGATTCCTGGGCTTCGCCAACTACTACCGCCTCTTCATACCACACTTCTCTTCCCGGACGGCCCCAATTTCTGCGCTCACCCGTAAAGGTACTAATCCCAAAGAGTGGCCACCCGAAGCAGAGGAGGCCTTTCTTTCCCTTAAACAGGCCTTCTCTTCCGCCCCGGTGCTGCATCGCCCAGATGGCAACAAGCAGTTCTTCCTGGAAGTTGACGCCTCCTCCTCTGGAGCCGGAGCGGTACTTACTCAAAAATCATCTTCCGGGAGGATGGTAACCTGTGGCTTCTTCTCAAAACTCTTCTCCTCCTCTGAGCGCAACTATTCCATAGGAGACCGAGAGTTATTGGCCATCAAACTGGCATTGGAGGAGTGGCGTTACCTGCTCGAGGGGGCTCTTCACCCGGTAATAATTTACACTGACCACAAGAACTTGGCTTACCTCCAGCATGCCCAGAGACTTAACCCGCGCCAAGCCCGGTGGTCCTTGTTTTTTGCTCGTTTTGATTTTGTCCTTCATTTTCGCCCGGCTGACAAAAACGTCAAGGCGGACGCCTTGTCTCGATCCTTTCTGGTGTCTGATCTCGAGGAGGATCCGAAACACATCATCGATCCCGCCAGAGTAATGCAGGTGGCTCCCGTGAGTCTAAATCGTCTTCCTCCTGGTAAGACGTTCGTACCAGTACCTGATCGGGAGAAGATCCTACACTGGGGTCATTCGTCTAAACTAGCTGGCCACGCCGGTCAGAAAAAGACCCTCCAGCTTATTACCCGGCACTACTGGTGGCCTAACCTGCACAAGGATGTAATAGACTTTGTTTCTGCCTGTGTGTCCTGCGCCCGCAACAAAGTTCCGAGACACCTGCCGGCCGGCCGCCTCCTACCTTTGCCAGTACCTGCTGCCCCCTGGCAGCATATAGCGATGGACTTCATAACGGATCTGCCCGTCTCTGCCGGTTGTACGGTCATTTGGGTGGTCGCTGACCGCTTTTCCAAGATGGCTCACTTCATTCCACTGCCAGGTCTTCCGTCTGCACCCGAGCTGGCTAAAGACTTTATCCGCCAATTCTTCCGTCTTCATGGCCTGCCCCTCCACATTGTGTCGGATCGAGGAGTACAGTTCACTTCCCGTTTCTGGAGAGCCACTTGTAAATTGCTGGACGTCACCCTGGACTTCTCCTCCGCTTACCACCCACAGTCTAATGGTCAAGTGGAGCGGATCAATCAGAACCTGACCAGTTACCTCCGGCACTTCGTTAATGCCCACCATTCTGACTGGGTGGATCTCCTGCCATGGGCCGAATTCTCGTACAACAATCACGAGAGCGAGTCTTCCTCCAAATCCCCATTTTTTGTAGTCTACGGTCAGCATCCTCGGATCCCGTTTCCCGTCTCCACCTCGGTGGACAATCCGGCTGCGGAATCTCTTGTTAACAAATTTTCCTCCATATGGGAGAGTACCCGGTCCGCACTCCTTCTGTCATCCGAGCGTATGAAAAGACACGCTGACAAAAAACGTCTGGACCCTCCTCAATTCCGTCCTGGGGATAAAGTCTGGCTCTCATCCAAATATGTCCGGCTCAAGATCCCTTCCTATAAGTTAGGGCCTCGGTTCATCGGCCCACTGGAGGTCATCAGTCAGATCAACCCGGTGGCCTATAAATTGAAACTCCCGGCCAACTTACGGATCCCTAACTCCTTCCATGTGTCTCTCCTCAAACCTGTGGTGCTTAACTCTTTTTCCAAGTCTACAGGTACGCCTCCTGCTCCGGTTTCTGCTGAGGACGAGTTTGAGGTAGAGAACATTCTTGCCACCAAAAGGGTAAGAGGAAAGACCTTTTTTCTGGTAGATTGGAAGGGGTTTGGTCCTGAGGAGAGAACGTGGGAGCCCCGGGAGAACATCCATGCCCCTCTCATCCTAGCTAAATTTCTGTCTGGCCTAAAAAAGGGGGGGCCTAAAGGGGGGGGTACTGTAGTGCCGGCGTCCCTGCCCTCTGCTAGGCAGGGACGCTGCTCCTCTCACCGCTCTGCTCCGTGCCCGGCATCCTCCCCCCGCTCTGCTGTCAGCGCGCGCTCCGTCCCGGCGTCCTCCTCCTGCTCTGCTCTCAGCGCGCGCTCTTTCCCGGCCCCTGTGCTTAGGGCGCGTGCGCGCGCGCTCCCCTCCTCTTAAAGGGGCCGCGCGCGCTGCCCTAAAGAGTCCCGGCCAATGGCCGGAGGACTTCATCATATATAAGGCACCTCCTCCAAAATGGAGGTGCCCGAGCAATGTTGTTTGCACCTGTGTCTCACCTGTGCTTCAGCCCTCAGGTCCCGTTGCCAGTTACCTGCCAGTTACCTGCCAGTTACCTGCCTGATTCCTGCCAGTTACCTGCCTGATTCCTGCCAGAATACTTGTTACCTGTCTGCCAGTCTGAGGTCCGACGGTCTGCCTTACTACTCCTGTCAGTCTGTCTAAGGACCAGCCTGCCCGCTCACCTGGGAGCGCATATCAGCTACCTGCCTGCTTGCCTGAGGTCCGACGGTCTGCCTTACAACTCCGGTTAGTCTGTCTATGGACCAGCTTGCCCGCTCACCTGGGAGCGCTTCTCCGTTACCTGCCTGCTTGCCAGCCCGGAGGCTCCGTTGTCACGTGCTGTGACCACCAGCTATCTCAGAGACACTTGCCCGCTCACCTGGGAGCGCATCTCCGTTACCTGCCTGCTTGCCAGCCCGGAGGCTCCGTTGTCACGTGCTGTGACCACCAGCTATTCCTGAGACTCTTGCCCGCTCACCTGGGAGCGCTTCTCCATTACCTGCCTGCCTGCCAGCCCGGAGGCTCCGCCGTCACGTGCCGTGACCTCCAGCTATTCCAGAGACTCTCGCTTGCTCACCTGGGAGCACTCATCTACCATCTGCCTGCTAGCCTACCCGGAGGCTCTGCCATCACAGGTCATACCTACCCCTTACCCAGAGACTGCCCTGATCACTTGCCGTATCTCCCTGTCCGTTCATCCAGAGACTGCCACCCGCTCCCTTACAAGGGCCGCCCCCTTGTATAGTAGCTCAGAGGTTCCGCCTCCCGGACCCGTTAAAGTAGGACTGTGTGTGCAAGTGTGTGCGAGTGTGTGTGCGAGTGTGTGAGTACGAGTGTGTTCGAGTGTGTGCAATTGTGTGCGAGTGTGTTTGCGAGTGCGTATGAGTGAGTGTGTGCGAGTGTGTGTTTGCGAGTGTGTGTGCGAGTGTGTGCGAGTCTGTATGAGTGTATGTGCGAGTGTGTGCGCGAGTGTGTTTTAGAGTGTGTGCAATTGTGAGCGTGTGAGTGTGTGCATGAGTGTGTGCGTGCGAGTGTGCTCGAGTGAGTGGGTGCGTGTAAGTGTGTGCGTGCGAGTGTGTGCGAATGTGTGCGAGTGTGTGCGAGTGTGTGCATGCGAGTGTGTGCGATCGTGCGCGAGTGAGTGTGTGCGACTGTGTGCGAGTGTGTATGAGTGAGTGTGTGTGAGTGTGTGCGAGTTTGTGTGCGAGTGAGTGTGTGCGAATGTGTGTGAGTGTGTGCGAGTGTGTGTTAGTGTGTGTGCGAGTGCGTGCGAGTGTGTGCGTTCGAGTGTGTGCAAGTGTGAGTGAGTGTGTGCGAGTGTGTGTGCGAGTGTGTGTGCGAGAGTGTGCGAGGGTGTGCGAGTGTGTGCAAATGTGCCCGAGTGTGCACGAGTGAGTGGGTGCGAGTGTGTCTGAGTGTGTGCGTGTGAGTGTGTGCGAGCGTGTGCGAGCATGTGTGAGTGTGTGTGCGAGTGTGTGTGCGAGTGTGTGTGCGCAAGTGTGTGTGAGTGTGTGCGAGTGTGTGTGTGAGTGTGTGTGAGTGAGTCTGTGAGTGTGTGTGAGTGTGTGTGAGTGTGTGTACGAGTGTGTGTGTGCGATTGTGCATAAGTGTGTGCGAGTGTGTGTGTGAGTGTGTGTGAGTGTGTGTGCGAGTGTGTGTGTGCGAGTGTGCTCGATTGTGTGTGAGTGTGAGTGTGTGTGCGCGTGTGTGTGTGCGAGTGTGCTCGATTGTGTGTGAGTGTGTGTGAGTGTGAGTGATTGTGTACGAGTGTGTGCGAGTGTGTGCGAGTGTGTGTGTGCGTGTGTGTGCGAGTGTGTACGAGTGTGTATGAGTGTGTGTGCGTGTGTGCAAGTGTGTGCGAGTGTGTGTGCAAGAGTGTGCGAGTGTGTGCGAGTGTGTGCAAATGTGCCCGAGTGTGCGCGAGTGTGCACGAGTGAGTGGGTGCGAGTGTGTGCGAGTGTGTATGAGCGAGTGTGTGTGAGTGTGTGCGTGTGTGTGAGTGAGTGTGTGCGAATGTGTGCGAGTGTGTTTGTGAGTGTGTGTGCGAGTGCGTGCGTGCGATTGTGTGCTAGTGTGTGTGCGAGTGTGTGCAAATGTGCCAGAGTGTGCTCGAGTGTGCACGAGTGAGTGTGTGCGAGTGTGTGTGAGTGTGTGCCGGTGTGTGCGTGCGAGTGAGTGCGAGTGTGTGCTTGCAAGTGTTTGCTAGTGTGCACGAGTGTGTGAGTGTGTGCGAGTGTGCACGAGTGTGTGCGTGTGAGTAAGTGAGTGTGTTTGTGAGTGTGTGCGAGTGTTTGCGAGTTTGTGTGTTAATGTGTGCGACTGTGTGCGAGTGTGTGCCCGTGTGTGCGAGTGTGTATGAGTGTATGTGCGAGTTTGTATGAGTGTATGTGCGATTGTGTGTACGAGTGTGCATGAGTGTGTGCGTGTGAGTGTGTGCGAGTGTGTGCGTGCGAGTGTGTATGAGTGAGTGTGAGTGTGTGCGTGTGTGCGAGTTTCTGTGTGATTGAGTGTGTGCGAATGTGTGCGAGTGTGTGTGAGTGTGTGTGCGTGTGTGTGCGTGCGAGTGTGTGCGTGCGAGTGTGTGTGAGTGTGTGCAAGTGTGAGTGAGTGTGTGCGAGTGTGTGCGAGTGTGTGCAAATGTGCCCGACTGTGCGCGAGTGTGCACGAGTGAGTGTGTGCGAGTGTGTATGAGTGAGTGTGTGTGAGTGTGTGCGTGTGTGCGAGTTTGTGTGTGAGTGACTGTGTGCGAGTGTGTCTGTGCGAGTGTATGTGCGAGAGTGTGCGTGCAAGTGTGTGCGAGTGTATGTGAGTGTGTGTGAGTGTGTGTGCGAGTGTGTGTGCGAGAGTGTGCGAGTGAGTGCAAATGTGCGTGAGTGTGCACGAGTGAGTGGGTGCGAGTATGCGCGAGTGTGTGTGAGTGTGTGCATGTGAGTGTGTGCGAGCGTGTGTGCGAGTGTGTGTGCATGTGTGTGTGTGTGCGAGTGTGTGCGAGTGTGTATGAGTGTGTGTGCAAGTTTGTGCAAGTGTGTGTGAGTGTGTGCGAGTGTGTGTGTGCAAGTGTGTGCGAGTGTGTGTGAGTGTGTGTGCAAGTGTGTGTGCAAGTGTGTTCAAATGTGTGCGAGTGTGTGTGTGAGTGTGAGTGAGTGTGTACGAGTGTGTGCGAGTGTGTGCGAGTGTGTGTGAGTGTGTGCGAGTGTGTGTGTGAGTGTGTGCGACTGTATGTGCGAGTTTGTAGGACTGTATGTGCGAGAGTGTTTGAGTGTGTGTGTGTGTGCAAGTGTGTACGAGTGTGTGTGAGTGTGTGCAAGTGTGTGCGAGTGAGTGTGTGCGAGTGTGTGTGCGAGTGTGTGCGTGCGAGTGTGTGCGGGTGTGTGCGTGTGAGTGAGCGCGAGTGTGTGCAAATGTGTGTGCAATGTGTGCAAATGTGTGTGAGCGTGTGCGAGTGTGTGCGAGTGTGTGTGAGTGTGTGCGAGTATGCGCGTGTGAGTGAGTGTGTGTGTGAGTCTGTGCGAGTGTGTGCTTGCGAGTGTTTGCTAGTGTGCGCGAGTGTGTGAGTGTGTGCGAGTGTTTGCGAGTGTGTGAGTGTGTGCGTGTGAGTAAGTGAGTGTGTTTGTGAGTGTGTGCGAGTGTTTGCGAGTTTGTGTGTGAATGTGTGCGACTGTGTGAGCGAGTGTGTGCCCGTGTGTGCGAGTGTGTATGAGTGTATGTGCCAGTGTGTATGAGTGTATGTGCGAGTGTGTCTACGAGTGTGCATGAGTGTGTGCGTGTGAGTGTGTGCGAGTGTGTGCGTGCGAGTGTGTATGAGTGAGTGTGAGTGTGTGCATGTGTGCGAGTGAGTGTGTGTGAATGTGTGCGAGTGTGTGTGAGTGTGTGTGCGAGTGTGTGCATGCGAGTGTGTGCGTGCGAGTGTGTGCAAGTGTGAGTGAGTGTGTGCGAGTGTGTGCGAGTGTGTGCAAATGTGCCCGAGTGTGCGCGAGTGTGCAAGAGTGAGTGTGTGCGAGTGTGTGCGAGTGTGTATGAGTGAGTGTGTGTGAGTGTGCGCGTGTGTGCGAATTTGTGTGCGAGTGACTGTGTGCGAATGTGTGCGAGTGTGTGCGAGTGTGTCTGTGCGAGTGTATGTGCGAGAGTGTGCGTGCGAGTGTGTGCTAGTGTATGTGAGTGTGAGTGAGTGTGTACGAGTGTGTGCGAGTGTGTGCGAGTGTGTGTGAGTGTGTGCGAGTGTGTGTGTGAGTGTGTGTGACTGTGTGCGATTGTGTGTGTGAGTGTGTAGGACTGTATGTGCGAGTGTGTATGACTGTGTGTGTGTGTGCAAGTGTGTGCGAGTGTGTGTGAGTGTGTGCAAGTGTGTGCGAGTGAGTGTGTGCGAGTGTGTGTGCGAGTGTGTGCGTGCGAGTGTGTGCGGGTGTGTGCGTGTGAGTGAGTGCGAGTGAGTGCAAATGTGTGTGAGTGTGTGCGAGTGTGTGCGTGTGTGTGTGAGTGTGTGCGAGTATGCGCGTGTGAGTGAGTGTGTGTGAGTCTGTGCGAGTGTGTGCTTGCGAGTGTTTGCTAGTGTGCGCGAGTGTGTGAGTGTGTGCGAGTGTGCGCGAGTGTGTGCGTGTGAGTAAGTGAGTGTGTGTGTGAGTGTGTGCGAGTGCTTGCGAGTGTGTGTGTGTGAGTGTGTGCGACTGTGTGTGCGAGTGTGTGCGCGTGTGTGTGAGTGTGTATGAGTGTATGTGCGAGTGTGTGTGCGAGTGTGTGTTCGAGTGTGTGTGTTCGAATGTGTGTGCAAGTGTGTGCGAGTGTGTGTGCGAGTGCGTACAAGTGTGTGCGAGTGTGCATGAGTGTGTGCGTGTCAGTGTGTGCGAGTGTGTGCGTGCGAGTGTGTGCGAGTGTGCTCGAGTGAGTGAGTGCGAGTGTGTGCGAGTGTGTATGAGTGAGTGTGTGTGCGTGTGTGTAAGTTTGTGTGCGTGTGAGTGTGTGCGAGTGTGTGTGAGTGTGTGTGCGAGTGCGTGCGTGCGAGTGTGTGTGAGTGTGTGTGATTGTGTGTGTGAGTGTGTAGGACAGTTTGTGCGAGTGTGTATGAGTGTGTGTGTGAGTGTGTGCAAGTGTGTGCGAGTCTGTGCGAGTGTGTGCAAGTGTGTGTGAGTGAGTGTGTGCGAGTATGCGCGTGTGAGTGAGTGTGTGTGTGAGTCTGTGCGAGTGTGTGCTTGCGAGTGTTTGCTAGTGTGCGCGAGTGTGTGAGTGTGTGCGAGTGTTTGCGAGTGTGTGGGTGTGTGCGTGTGAGTAAGTGAGTGTGTTTGTGAGTGTGTGCGAGTGTTTGCGAGTTTGTGTGTGAATGTGTGCGACTGTGTGAGCGAGTGTGTGCCCGTGTGTGCGAGTGTGTATGAGTGTATGTGCCAGTGTGTATGAGTGTATGTGCGAGTGTGTCTACGAGTGTGCATGAGTGTGTGCGTGTGAGTGTGTGCGAGTGTGTGCGTGCGAGTGTGTATGAGTGAGTGTGAGTGTGTGCATGTGTGCGAGTGAGTGTGTGTGAATGTGTGCGAGTGTGTGTGAGTGTGTGTGCGAGTGTGTGCATGCGAGTGTGTGCGTGCGAGTGTGTGCAAGTGTGAGTGAGTGTGTGCGAGTGTGTGCGAGTGTGTGCAAATGTGCCCGAGTGTGCGCGAGTGTGCAAGAGTGAGTGTGTGCGAGTGTGTGCGAGTGTGTATGAGTGAGTGTGTGTGAGTGTGCGCGTGTGTGCGAATTTGTGTGCGAGTGACTGTGTGCGAATGTGTGCGAGTGTGTGCGAGTGTGTCTGTGCGAGTGTATGTGCGAGAGTGTGCGTGCGAGTGTGTGCTAGTGTATGTGAGTGTGAGTGAGTGTGTACGAGTGTGTGCGAGTGTGTGCGAGTGTGTGTGAGTGTGTGCGAGTGTGTGTGTGAGTGTGTGTGACTGTGTGCGATTGTGTGTGTGAGTGTGTAGGACTGTATGTGCGAGTGTGTATGACTGTGTGTGTGTGTGCAAGTGTGTGCGAGTGTGTGTGAGTGTGTGCAAGTGTGTGCGAGTGAGTGTGTGCGAGTGTGTGTGCGAGTGTGTGCGTGCGAGTGTGTGCGGGTGTGTGCGTGTGAGTGAGTGCGAGTGAGTGCAAATGTGTGTGAGTGTGTGCGAGTGTGTGCGTGTGTGTGTGAGTGTGTGCGAGTATGCGCGTGTGAGTGAGTGTGTGTGAGTCTGTGCGAGTGTGTGCTTGCGAGTGTTTGCTAGTGTGCGCGAGTGTGTGAGTGTGTGCGAGTGTGCGCGAGTGTGTGCGTGTGAGTAAGTGAGTGTGTGTGTGAGTGTGTGCGAGTGCTTGCGAGTGTGTGTGTGTGAGTGTGTGCGACTGTGTGTGCGAGTGTGTGCGCGTGTGTGTGAGTGTGTATGAGTGTATGTGCGAGTGTGTGTGCGAGTGTGTGTTCGAGTGTGTGTGTTCGAATGTGTGTGCAAGTGTGTGCGAGTGTGTGTGCGAGTGCGTACAAGTGTGTGCGAGTGTGCATGAGTGTGTGCGTGTCAGTGTGTGCGAGTGTGTGCGTGCGAGTGTGTGCGAGTGTGCTCGAGTGAGTGAGTGCGAGTGTGTGCGAGTGTGTATGAGTGAGTGTGTGTGCGTGTGTGTAAGTTTGTGTGCGTGTGAGTGTGTGCGAGTGTGTGTGAGTGTGTGTGCGAGTGCGTGCGTGCGAGTGTGTGTGAGTGTGTGTGATTGTGTGTGTGAGTGTGTAGGACAGTTTGTGCGAGTGTGTATGAGTGTGTGTGTGAGTGTGTGCAAGTGTGTGCGAGTCTGTGCGAGTGTGTGCAAGTGTGTGTGAGTGAGTGTGTGCGAGTGTGTGTGCGTGCGAGTGTGTGCGGGTGTGTGCGTGTGAGTGAGTTCGAGTGTGTGCAAATGTGTGTGAGCGTGTGCGAGTGTGTGTGAGTGTGTGCGAGTGTGCGCGTGTGAGTGAGTGTGTGTGTGAGTCTGTGCGAGTGTGTGCTTGCGAGTGTTTGCTAGTGTGCGTGAGTGTGTGAGTGTGTGCGAGTGTGCGCGAGTGTGCGTGTGAGTAAGTGAGTGTGTGTGTGAGTGTGTGCGAGTGCTTGCGAGTGTGTGTGTGAGTGTGTGCGACTGTGTGTGCGAGTGTGTGCGTGTGTGTGCGAGTGTGTATGAGTGTATGTGCGAGTGTGTGTGCGAGTGTGTGCGAGTGTGTGTTCGAGTGTGTGTGTCCGAGTGTGTGCAAGTGTGTGCGAGTGTGTGTGCGAGTGGGTACAAGTGTGTGCGAGTGTGCATGAGTGTGTGCGTGTGAGTGTGTGAGAGTGTGTGCGTGCGAGTGTGTGCGAGTGTGCTTGAGTGAGTGGGTGCGAGTGTGTGCGAGTGTGTATGAGTGAGTGTGTGCCTGTGTGCGAGTTTGTGTGCGAGTGAGTGTGTGCGAATGTGTGCGAGTGTGTGTGAGTGTGTGTGCGAGTGCGTGCATGCGATTGTGTGCGTGCGAGTGTGTGCAAGTGTGATTGAGTGTGTGCGAGTGTGTGTGCGAGTGTGTGTGCGAGAGTGTGCGAGTGTGTGCGAGTGTGTGCAAATGTGCCCGAGTGTGCGCGAGTGTGCACGAGTGAGTGTGTGTGAGTGTGTGCGTGTGTGTGAGTTTGTGTGCGAGTGAGTGTGTGCGAATGTGTGCGAGTGTGTGCGAGTGTGTCTGTGCGAGTGTGCGTGCGAGTGTGTACATGCGAGTGTGTGCGTGCGAGTGTGTGCGTGCGAGTGTGTGCGATTGTGTGTGAGTGTGTGCGAGTGTGTGTGCGAGCGTGTGTGCGAGAGTGTGCAAGTGTGTGCATATGTGCCCGAGTGTGCATGAGTGAGTGTGTGCGAGTGTGTGCGAGTGTGTGTGAGTGTGTGCATGTGAGTGTGTGCGAGCGTGTGCGAGTGTGTGTGAGTGTGTGTGCGAGTGTGTGTGCGAGAGTGTGCGAGTGTGTGCGAGTGTGTGCAAATGTGCCCGAGTGTGCGCGAGTGTGCACGAGTGTGTGGGTGCGAGTGTGTGCGAGTGTGTTTGAGTGTGTGCATGTGAGTGTGTGCGAACGTGTGCGAGTGTGTGTGCGAGTGTGTGCGTGCGAGTGTGTGTGTTCGAGTGTGTGCGCGCGAGTGTGTGCGAGTGTGTGCCAGTGTGTGCGAGTGTGTGTGTGAGTGTGTGCAAATGTGTGCGAGTGTGTGCGAGAGTGTGCGAGTGTGTGCGAGTGTGTGTGTGCGAGTGTGTGTGCAATTGTGAATGAGTGTGTGCGAGTGTGTGTGAGTTTGTGCAAGTGTGTGCGTGTGTTCATGCGAGTGCGTGCGAGTGAGTGCGGGTGTGTGCGAGTGTGTGTATGCGAGTGTGTGTGCGATTGTGTATGAGTGTGTGTGAGTTTGTGCGAGTGTGTGCGTGTGTGTGCGAGTGCGTGCGAGTACGCGCAAATGTGTGCGAGAGTGTGCGAGTGTGGGCGTGCGAGTGTGTGCTAGTGTGCGCGAGTGTGTGCGAGTGTGCCTGTGTAAGTGCATGCGAGTGTTTCCGAGTGTGTGTGTGAGTGTGTAGGACTGTGTGTGCAAGTGTGTGCGAGTGTGTGTGCGAGTGTGTCTACGAGTGTGCATGAGTGTGTGCGTGTGAGTGTGTGCGAGTGTGTGCGTGCGAGTGTGTATGAGTGACTGTGAGTGTGTGCGTGTGTGCGAGTTTGTGTGCGAGTGAGTGTGTGTGAATGTGTGCGAGTGTGTGCGAGTGTGTGCGAGTGTGTATGAGTGTATGTGCGAGTGTGTGTTTTAGAGTGTGTGCAATTGTGTGCGTGTGAGTGTGTGCATGAGTGTGTGGGTGCGAGTGTGCTCGAGTGAGTGGCTGCGTGTAAGTGTGTGCGTGCGAGTGTGTGCAAATGTGTGCGAGTGTGTGCGAGTGTGTGCATGCGAGTGTGTGCGAGTGTGCTCGAGTGAGTGTGTGCGACTGTGTGTGAGTGTGTATGAGTGAGTGTGTGTGAGTGTGTGCATGTGTGCGAGTTTGTGTGCAAGTGAGTGTGTGCGAATGTGTGTGAGTGTGTGCGAGTGTGTCTTGGTGTGTGTGAGAGTGTGTGCGAGTGTGTGCGTTCGAGTGTGTGCAAGTGTGAGTGAGTGTGTGCGAGTGTGTGTGCGAGAGTGTGTGCGAGAGTGTGCGAGGGTGTGCGAGTGTGTGCAAATGTGCCCGAATGTGCCCGAGTGAGTGGGTGCGAGTGTGTGTGAGTGTGTGCGTGTGAGTGTGTGCGAGCGTGTGCGAGCATGTGTGAGTGTGTGTGCGAGTGTGTGTGCACGAGTGTGTGCAAGTGTGTGTGCGTGTGTGCGAGTGTGTGTGAGTGTGTGTGAGTGAGTCTGTGAGTGTGTGCGAGTGTGTGTACGAGTGTGTGTGTGCGATTGTGTATAAGTGTGTGCGAGTGTGTGTGTGAGTGTGTGTGAGTGTGTGTGCGAGTGTGTGTGTGCGAGTGTGCTCGATTGTGTGTGAGTGTGTGTGAGTGTGAGTGAGTGTGTACGAGTGTGTGCGAGTGTGTGTGAGTGTGTGCGAGTGTGTGTGTGTGTGCGAGTGTGTACGAGTGTGTATGAGTGTATGTGCGTGTGTGCAAGTGTGTGCGAGTGCGTGCGAGTGTGTGTGCGAGAGTGTGCGAGTGTGTGCGAGTGTGTGCAAATGTGTGCAAATGTGCCCGAGTGTGCGCGAGTGTGCACGAGTGAGTGGGTGCGAGTGTTTGCGAGTGTTTATGAGCGAGTGTGTGTGAGTGTGTGCGTGTGTGCGAGTTTGTGTGCGAGTGAGTGTGTGCGAATGTTTGCGAGTGTGTTTGTGAGTGTGTGTGCGAGTGTGTGCATGCGAGTGTGTGCAAGTGTGTGTGAGTGTGTCCGAGTGTGTGTGTGCGAGTGTGTGCGAGTGTCTGTATGAGTGTGTGTGTTCGATTGTGTATAAGTGTGTGCGAGTGTGTGTGTGAGTGTGTGTGAGTGTGTGTGCAAGTGTGTGTGTGAGTGTGAGTGAGTGCGTACGAGTGTGTGCGAGTGTGTGCGAGTGAGTGTGTGTGAGTTTGTGTGCGAGTGTGTGTGCGAGTGTGTGCGAGTGTGTGCGATTGTGTGTGAGAGTGTGTAGGACTGTATGTACGAGTGTGTGCGAGTGTGTATGAGTGTGTGTGTGAGTGTGTGCAAGTGTGTGCGAGTGAGTGTGTGTGAGTGTGTGTGCGAGTGTGTGCATGCGAGTGTGTGCATGCGAGTGTGTGCGTGCGAGTGTGTGCATGCGAGTGTGTGCGACTGTGTGCGAGTGTGTGCGAGTGTTTGAGTGCGAGTGTGTGCGAATGTGTGCGAGTGTGTGCGAGTGTGCACGAGTGTGTGCGTGTAAGTGTGTGCGTGCGAGTGTGTGCGAGTGTGCTCGAGTGAATGGGTGCAAGTGTGTGCGAGTGAGTGTGTGTGAGTGTGTGCGAGTGAGTGTGTGTGAGTGTGTATGAGTGAGTGTGTGTGAGTGTGTGCGTGTGTGCGAGTTTGTGTGCGAGTGTATGCGTGTGAGTGTGTGCGAGTGTGTGTGAGTGTGTGAGAGTGTGTGTGAGTGTGTGTGTGCGACTGTGTATGAGTGTATGTGCGAGTGTGTGCAAGTGTGTGAGAGTGTGTGTGAGTGTGTGTGTGCGAGTGTGTTCAAGTGTGTGCGAGTGAGTGTGTGCGAGAGTGTGCAAGTGTGTGCGAGTGTGTGTGCAATTGTGTATGAGTGTGTGCGAGTGTGTGTGCGTTTGTGCGAGTGTGTGCGTGTGTGTGTGCGAGTGCGTGTGAGTGAGTGCAAGTGTGTGCAAATGTGTGCGCGAGTGTGCGAGTGTGGGCGTGCGAGTGTGTGCTAGTGTATGCGAGTGTGCGTGAGTAAGTGTGTGTGTGAGTGTGTGCGAGTGTTGCCGAGTGTGTGTGTGAGTGTGTAGGACTGTGTGAGCGAGTGTGTGCGAGTGTGTGTGCGAGTGTGTGTGTACGAGTGTGTGCGAGTGTGTGCGATTGTGTGTGAGAGTGTGTAGGACTGTATGTGCGAGTGTGTGCGAGTGTGTATGAGTGTGTGTGTGAGTGTGTGCAAGTGTGTGCGAGTGAGTGTGTGTGAGTGTGTGTGCGAGTGTGTGAGTGCGAGTGTGTGAAGGCGAGTGTGTGCGTGCGAGTGTGTGTGAGTGTGTGCGAGTGAGTGTGTGTGAGTGTGTGTGCTAGTGTGTGTGCGAGTGTGTGCGAGTGTGTGCGAGTGTGTGTGAGAGTGTGTAGGACTGTATGTGCGAGTGTGTGCGAGTGTGTATGAGTGTGTGTGTGAGTGTGTGCAAGTGTGTGCGAGTGAGTGTGTGTGAGTGTGTGTGCGAGTGTGTGCATGCGAGTGTGTGCGTGCGAGTGTGTGCGTGCGAGTGTGTGCGAGTGTGTGCGAGTGTGTGCGAGTGTGTGCGAGTGTTTGAGTGCGAGTGTGTGCGAATGTGTGCGAGTGTGTGCGTGCGAGTGTGCACGAGTGTGCACGAGTGTGTGCGTGTAAGTGTGCGTGCGAGTGTGCTCGAGTGAATGGGTGCGAGTGTGTGCGAGTGAGTGTGTGTGAGTGTGTGCGAGTGAGTGTGTGTGAGTGTGTATGAGTGAGTGTGTGTGAGAGTGTGCGTGTGTGCGAGTTTGTGTGCGAGTGTATGCGAGTGAGTGCGTGCGAGTGTGTGCGAGTGTGTGTGAGTGTGTGCGAGTGTGTGCGAGTGTGTGCGAGTGTTTGAGTGTGTGTGCGAATGTGTGTGCAAGTGAGTGTGTGCGAGTGTGTATGAGTGTATGTGCGAGTGTGTGCGATTGTGTGTGCGAGTGTGTGCTATTGTGTGTGTGAGTGTGTAGGACTGTATGTGCGAGTGTGTGCGAGTCTGTTCGAGTGTGTTTGTGTTCGAGTGTGTGTTTGCGAGTGTGTGTGTGCGAGTGTGTGTGTGATTATGTATGAGTGCGAGTGAGTGTGTGAGTGTGTGCAAGTGTGTTCGAGTGTGTGTGCGAGTGTGTATGAGTGTGTGTGTGTGCGAGTGTGTGCGAGTGTGTGCATGAGTGAGTGGGTGCGAGTGTGTGCGAGTGTGTGCGAGTGTGTGTGTGCGATTGTGTATGAGTGAGTGTGTGCGAGTGTGTGTTAAAGTGTGTGCGAGTGTGTGTGAGTGTGCACGGGTGTGTGCATGCGAGTGAGTGTGAGTGTGTGCAAATGTGTGCGAGCGTGTGCGAGTGTGTGCGAGTGTGTGTGAGTGTGCACGAGTGTGTGTGTGAGTGAGTGTGTGTGAGTCTGTGCGAGTGTGTGCTTGCGAGTGTGTGCTAGTGTGCCCGAGTGTGTGAGTGTGTGCGAGGGTGCTCGAGTGTGTGCGTGTGAGTAAGTGAGTGTGTGTGCGAGTGTGTGTGTGAGTGTGTAAGACTGAGTGTGCGAGTGTGTGCATGTGTGTGCGAGTGTATATGAGTGTATGTGCGAGTGTGTGTGCCAGTGTGTGCGAGTGTGTGTGCGAGTGTGTTTGAGTGTGTGCAAGTGTGTGCGAGTGCGTATGAGTGTGCGAGTGTGTGTGCGTGTGTGTGCGAGTGTGTGTGATTGTGTGCGAGTGTGAGTGAGCTTGTAGGACTGTATGTGCGAGTGTTTGCGAGTGTGTGCGAGTGTGTTCGAGTGTGTGAGTGTGTGTGAGTGTGTGCGAGTGTGTGTGCGAGTGTGTGCGAGTGTGTGTGCGAGAGTGTGCGAGTGTGTGCGAGTGTGTGCAAATGTGCCCGAGTGTTTGCAAGTGTGCACGAGTGAGTGGGTGTGAGTGTGTGCGAGCGTGTGTGAGTGTGTGTGAGTGTGTGTGCGAGTGTGTGTGCGTGTGAATGTGTGCGAGTGTGTGCAAGTGTGTGTGATTGTGTGCGAGTGTGTGTGTGCGAGTTTGTGTGTGCGAGTGTGTTCGAGTGTGTGCGAGTGTGTGTACGAGTGTGTGTGCGATTGTGTATAAGTGTGTGCGAGTGTGTGTGCGAGTGTGTGTGTGAGTTTGCTCGATTGTGTGTGAGTGTGTGTGAGTGTGTACGAGTGTGTGCGATTGTGTGCGAGTGTGTGTGTGAGTGTGTGCGAGTGTGTGTGAATGTGTGCGATTGTGTGTAGGGCTGTATGTGGGAGTGTGTGCGAGTATGTATGAGTGTGTGTGCGAGTGTGTGCAAGTGTGTGCGAGTGTGTGCGAGTGTGTGTGCGTGCGAGTGTGTGCGACTGTGTGTGTGAGTGTGTGCAAGTGTGTACGAGTGTGTGTGCGAGTGTGTGCCAGTGTGTGCATACGAGTGTGTGCAAGTGAGTGCGAGTGTGTGCGAGCGAGTGTATGCGAGTGTGTGCGAGTCTGTGTGTGTGAGTGTGTGCAAGTGTGTGCGAGCGAGTGAGTGCGAGTGTGTGCCAGTGTGTGCGTACGAGTGTGTGCAATTGAGTGTGAGTGTGTGCGTGTGAGTGTGTGCGAGTGTGTGCGAGTGTGTGCGAGTGTGTGCGAGTGTGTGCGAGTCTGTGTGTGTGAGTGTGTGCACGTGTGTGCGAGCGAGTGATTGCGAGTGTGTGCCAGTGTGTGCGTACGAGTGTGTGCAAGTGAGTGGGAGTGTGTGCGAATGTGTGCGAGTGTGTGTGTGAGTGTGTGCGAGTGTGTGTGAGTGTGTGGGTGCGAGTGTGTGCGAGTGTGTGCGTGCGTGTTTGTGCGAGTTTGTGTGCGAGCGTGTACGAGTGTGTGTGCGTGTGTGTGCAAGTGTGTGCGAGTGCGTGCGGGTGTGTGTGCGAGTGTGTGCGAGTGTGTGTGCGAGTGTGTTTGAGTGTGTGCAAGTGTGTGCAAGTGTGTGTGCGAGTGCGTACGTGTGTGTGATTGTGTGCGAGTGTGAGTGAGCTTGTAGGACTGTATGTGCGAGTGTTTGCGAGTGTGTGCGAGTGTGTGCGAGTGTGTGTGCGAGAGTGTGCGAGTGTGTGCAAATGTGCCCGAGTGTGCGCGAGTGTGCACGAGTGAATGGGTGTGAGTGTGTGCGAGTGTGTGCTAGTGTGTGCGTGTGAGTGTGTGCGAGCGTGTGCAAGTGTGTGTGCGAGTGTGTGTGCGTGTGAATGTGTGCGTGTGAATGTGTGCGAGTGTGTGCAAGTGTGTGTGAGTGTGTGCGAGTGTGTGGGTGCGAGTGTGTGCGAATGTGTGCGTGCGTGTTTGTGCGAGTGTGTGCGAGTGTGTATGAGTGTGTATGAGTGTGTATGAGTTTGTGTGTGTGTGTGTGCAAGTGTGTGCGAGTGCGTGCGGGTGTGTGTGCGAGTGTGTGCGAGTGTGTGCGAGTGTGTGTGTGCGATTGTGTATGAGTGAGTGTGTGCGAGTGTGTGTCAAAGTGTGTGCGAGTGTGTGTGTGCGATTGTGCATGAGTGAGTGTGTGCGAGTGTGTGTGACAGTGTGTGCGAGTGTGTGTGAGTGTGCACGGGTGTGTGCGTGCGGGTGCGTGCGAGTGAGTGCGAGTGTGTGCAAATGTGTGCGAGCGTGTGCGAGTGTGTGCGAGTGTGTGTGAGTGTGCACGAGTGTGTGTGTGTGAGTGAGTGTGTGTGAGTCTGTGCGAGTGTGTGCTTGCGAGTATGTGCTAGTGTGCGCGAGTGTGTGAGTGTGTGCGAGGGTACGCGAGTGTGTGCGTGTGAGTAAGTGAGTGTGTGTGTGAGTGTGTGCGAGTGTGTGTGTGAGTTTGTACGACTGTGTGTGCGACTGTGTGCGCGTGTGTGCGAGTGTATATGAGTGTATGTGCGAGTTTGTGTGCGAGTGTGTGCAAGTGTGTGTGCGAGTGTGTGTATGAGTGTGTTTGAGTGTGTTTGAGTGTGTGCGAGTGTGTGTGCGAGTGCATACGAGTGTGTGCGAGTGTGTGTGTGTGTGTGTGCGAGTGTTTGTGATTGTGTGCCAGTGTGAGTGAGCTTGTAGGACTGTATGTGCGAGTGGTTGCGAGTTTGTGCGAGTGTGTGTCAGTGTGTGCGAGTGTGTGTGCGAGTGTGTGCGAGTGTGTGTGCGAGAGTGTGCGAGTGTGTGCGAGTGTGCACGAGTGAGTGGGTGTGAGTGTGTGCGAGTGTGTGTGCAAGTGTGTGCGTGTGAGTGTGTGCGATCGTGTGTGAGTGTGTGTGAGTGTGTGTGCGAGTGTGTGTGCGTGTGAATGTGTGCGAGTGTGTGCAAGTGTGTGTGTGTGAGTGTGTGCGAGTGTGTGTAGGAGTGTGTGCGAGTGTGTGCGATTGTGTTTGTGAGTGTGTAGGACTGTATGTGCAAGTGTGTTCGTGTGTGCTCGTGTGTTTGAGTGTGTGTGAGTGTGTGCAAGTGTGTGCAAGTGTGTTTGTGCGAGTGTGTGTGTGAGTGTGTGCAAGTGTGTTTGAGTGTGTGTGCGAGTGTGTATGAGTGTGTGTGTGTGTGCAATTGTGTGCACGTGTGTGTGAGTGTGTGTGAGTGTGTGCATGAGTGAGTGTGTGCGAGTGTGTGTGAGTGTGTGTGTGTGTGTGCGAGTGTGTGCATGCGAGTGTGTGCGAGTGTGTGTGTGAGTGTGTGCGAGTGTGTGTGTGCGATTGTGTATTAGTGAATGTGTGCGAGTGTGTGTGAGTGTGTGCATGTGAGTGAGTGAGTGTGTGTGTGAGTGTGTGCGAGTGAGTGTGAGTGAGTGTGTGCGAGTGTGTGCGAGTGTGTGTGTGGGATTGTGCATAATTGTGTGCGAGTGTGAGTGTGTAGGACTGTGTGTGCGAGTGTGTGTGCGAGTGTGTGCGAGTGTGTGTAGGAGTGTGTGTGAGTGTGTGCGATTGTGTGTGTGAGTGTGTAGGACTGTATGTGCGAGTGTGTGCGACTGTGTTCGAGTGTGTGTGTGCGAGTGTGTGAGCATGGGTGAGTGGGTGCAAGTGTGTGCGTGTGAGTGTGTGTGTGCGAGTGTGTGTGATTGTGTATGAGTGAGTGTGTGCGAGTGTGTGCGATTGTGTGTGAGTGTGTGCAAGTGTGTTTGAGCGAGTGTGTATGAGTGTGTGTGCGAGTGTGTGCAAGTGTGTTTCTGCGAGTGTGTATGAGTGTGTGTGCGAGTGTGTGCAAGTGTGTGTGATTGTGTGTGAGTGTGTGTATGAGTGAGTGTGTGCGAGTGTGTGCGAGTGTGTGTGCAAGTGTGTGCGCGAGTGTGTGTGTGCGAGTGTGTGTGAGTGTGTGCGTGCGAGTGTGTGCGTGCGAGTGTGTGCGCGCGAGTGTGTGCGAGTGTGTGAGTGTGTGTGCGAATGTGTGTGCGAGTGTGTATGAGTGTATGTGCGAGTGTGTGCCAGTGTGTGCGAGTGTGTGTGTGCGAGTGTGTGCAAGTGTGTGAGAGTGAGTGTGTGCGAGTGTGTGCGAGAGTGTGCGAGTGTGTGTGTCCGAGTGTGTGTGTGCGAGTGTGTGTGTGCGAGTGTGTGTGCATTTGTGTATGAGTGTGTGCGAGTGTGTGTGAGTTTGTGCAAGTGTGTGCGTGTGTGCATGCGAGTGCGTGCGATTGTGTGCGAGTGTGTGTATTTGAGTGTGTGTGCGATTGTGTATGAGTGTGTGCGAGTGTGTGTGAGTTTGTGCGAGTGTGTGCGTGTGTGTGTGCGAGTGTGTGCTAGTGTGCACGAGTGTTTGAGTGTGTGCGAGTGTGCCTTAGTAAGTATGTGTGTGAGTTTGTGCGCGTGTTTCCGAGTGTGTGTGAGTGAGTAGGACTGTGTGTGCGAGTGTGTGCGAGTGTGTGTGCGAGCGTGTGTGTGCGAGTGTGTTCGAGTGTGTGCAATTGTGTGCGAGTGTGTGTGTGCGAGTCCGTATGAGTGAGTGTGTGAATGTGTGCGAGTGTGTGCCAGTGTGTGTGTGCGAGTGTATGTACGAGTGTGTGCGAGTGTGTGCGTGCGAGTGTGTGCGAGTGTGTATGAGTGTATGTGCGAGTGTGTTTGCGAGTGTGTGCGACTGTGTGTGTGTGAGTGTGTGCAAGTGTGTACGAGTGTGTGTGCGAGTGTGTGCCAGTGTGTGCATACGAGTGTGTGCAAGTGAGTGCGAGTGTGTGCGAGCGAGTGTATGCGAGTGTGTGCGAGTCTGTGTGTGTGAGTGTGTGCAAGTGTGTGCGAGCGAGTGAGTGCGAGTGTGTGCCAGTGTGTGCGTACGAGTGTGTGCAATTGAGTGTGAGTGTGTGCGTGTGTGTGAGTGTGTGCGAGTGTGTGCGAGTGTGTGCGAGTCTGTGCGAGTCTGTGTGTGTGAGTGTGTGCACGTGTGTGCGAGCGAGTGATTGCGAGTGTGTGCCAGTGTGTGCGTACGAGTGTGTGCAAGTGAGTGCGAGTGTGTGCGAATGTGTGCGAGTGTGTGTGTGAGTGTGTGCGAGTGTGTGTGAGTGTGTGGGTGCGAGTGTGTGCGAGTGTGTGCGTGCGTGTTTGTGCGAGTTTGTGTGCGAGCGTGTACGAGTGTGTGTGCGTGTGTGTGCAAGTGTGTGCGAGTGCGTGCGGGTGTGTGTGCGAGTGTGTGCGAGTGTGTGTGCGAGTGTGTTTGAGTGTGTGCAAGTGTGTGCAAGTGTGTGTGCGAGTGCGTACGTGTGTGTGATTGTGTGCGAGTGTGAGTGAGCTTGTAGGACTGTATGTGCGAGTGTTTGCGAGTGTGTGCGAGTGTGTGCGAGTGTGTGTGCGAGAGTGTGCGAGTGTGTGCAAATGTGCCCGAGTGTGCGCGAGTGTGCACGAGTGAATGGGTGTGAGTGTGTGCGAGTGTGTGCTAGTGTGTGCGTGTGAGTGTGTGCGAGCGTGTGCGAGTGTGTGTGCGAGTGTGTGTGCGTGTGAATGTGTGCGTGTGAATGTGTGCGAGTGTGTGCAAGTGTGTGTGAGTGTGTGCGAGTGTGTGGGTGCGAGTGTGTGCGAATGTGTGCGTGCGTGTTTGTGCGAGTGTGTGCGAGTGTGTATGAGTGTGTATGAGTGTGTATGAGTTTGTGTGTGTGTGTGTGCAAGTGTGTGCGAGTGCGTGCGGGTGTGTGTGCGAGTGTGTGCGAGTGTGTGCGAGTGTGTGTGTGCGATTGTGTATGAGTGAGTGTGTGCGAGTGTGTGTCAAAGTGTGTGCGAGTGTGTGTGTGCGATTGTGCATGAGTGAGTGTGTGCGAGTGTGTGTGACAGTGTGTGCGAGTGTGTGTGAGTGTGCACGGGTGTGTGCGTGCGGGTGCGTGCGAGTGAGTGCGAGTGTGTGCAAATGTGTGCGAGCGTGTGCGAGTGTGTGCGAGTGTGTGTGAGTGTGCACGAGTGTGTGTGTGTGAGTGAGTGTGTGTGAGTCTGTGCGAGTGTGTGCTTGCGAGTATGTGCTAGTGTGCGCGAGTGTGTGAGTGTGTGCGAGGGTACGCGAGTGTGTGCGTGTGAGTAAGTGAGTGTGTGTGTGAGTGTGTGCGAGTGTGTGTGTGAGTTTGTACGACTGTGTGTGCGACTGTGTGCGCGTGTGTGCGAGTGTATATGAGTGTATGTGCGAGTTTGTGTGCGAGTGTGTGCAATTGTGTGTGCGAGTGTGTGTATGAGTGTGTTTGAGTGTGTTTGAGTGTGTGCGAGTGTGTGTGCGAGTGCATACGAGTGTGTGCGAGTGTGTGTGTGTGTGTGTGGGAGTGTTTGTGATTGTGTGCCAGTGTGAGTGAGCTTGTAGGACTGTATGTGCGAGTGTTTGCGAGTTTGTGCGAGTGTGTGTCAGTGTGTGCGAGTGTGTGTGCGAGTGTGTGCGAGTGTGTGTGCGAGAGTGTGCGAGTGTGTGCGAGTGTGCACGAGTGAGTGGGTGTGAGTGTGTGCGAGTGTGTGTGCAAGTGTGTGCGTGTGAGTGTGTGCGATCGTGTGTGAGTGTGTGTGAGTGTGTGTGCGAGTGTGTGTGCGTGTGAATGTGTGCGAGTGTGTGCAAGTGTGTGTGTGCGAGTGTGTGCGAGTGTGTGTAGGAGTGTGTGCGAGTGTGTGCGATTGTGTTTGTGAGTGTGTAGGACTGTATGTGCAAGTGTGTTCGTGTGTGCTCGTGTGTTTGAGTGTGTGTGAGTGTGTGCAAGTGTGTGCAAGTGTGTTTGTGCGAGTGTGTGTGTGAGTGTGTGCAAGTGTGTTTGAGTGTGTGTGCGAGTGTGTATGAGTGTGTGTGTGTGTGCAATTGTGTGCACGTGTGTGTGAGTGTGTGCATGAGTGAGTGTGTGCGAGTGTGTGTGAGTGTGTGTGTGTGTGTGCGAGTGTGTGCATGCGAGTGTGTGCGAGTGTGTGTGTGAGTGTGTGCGAGTGTGTGTGTGCGATTGTGTATTAGTGAATGTGTGCGAGTGTGTGTGAGTGTGTGCATGTGAGTGAGTGAGTGTGTGTGTGAGTGTGTGCGAGTGAGTGTGAGTGAGTGTGTGCGAGTGTGTGCGAGTGTGTGTGTGGGATTGTGCATAATTGTGTGCGAGTGTGAGTGTGTAGGACTGTGTGTGCGAGTGTGTGTGCGAGTGTGTGCGAGTGTGTGTAGGAGTGTGTGTGAGTGTGTGCGATTGTGTGTGTGAGTGTGTAGGACTGTATGTGCGAGTGTGTGCGACTGTGTTCGAGTGTGTGTGTGCAAGTGTGTGAGCATGGGTGAGTGGGTGCAAGTGTGTGCGTGTGAGTGTGTGTGTGCGAGTGTGTGTGATTGTGTATGAGTGAGTGTGTGCGAGTGTGTGTGAGTGTGTGCAAGTGTGTTTGAGCGAGTGTGTATGAGTGTGTGTGCGAGTGTGTGCAAGTGTGTTTGTGCGAGTGTGTATGAGTGTGTGTGTGCGAGTGTGTGCAAGTGTGTGTGATTGTGTGTGAGTGTGTGTATGAGTGAGTGTGTGCGAGTGTGTGCGAGTGTGTGTGCAAGTGTGTGCGCGAGTGTGTGTGTGCGAGTGTGTGTGAGTGTGTGCGTGCGAGTGTGTGCGTGCGAGTGTGTGCGCGCGAGTGTGTGCGAGTGTGTGAGTGTGTGTGCGAATGTGTGTGCGAGTGTGTATGAGTGTATGTGCGAGTGTGTGCCAGTGTGTGCGAGTGTGTGTGTGCGAGTGTGTGCAAGTGTGTGCGAGTGAGTGTGTGCGAGTGTGTGCGAGTGTGTGTGTCCGAGTGTGTGTGTGCGAGTGTGTGTGTGCGAGTGTGTGTGCATTTGTGTATGAGTGTGTGCGAGTGTGTGTGAGTTTGTGCAAGTGTGTGCGTGTGTGCATGCGAGTGCGTGCGAGTGTGTGCGAGTGTGTGTATTTGAGTGTGTGTGCGATTGTGTATGAGTGTGTGCGAGTGTGTGTGAGTTTGTGCGAGTGTGTGCGTGTGTGTGTGCGAGTGTGTGCTAGTGTGCACGAGTGTTTGAGTGTGTGCGAGTGTGCCTGAGTAAGTATGTGTGTGAGTTTGTGCGCGTGTTTCCGAGTGTGTGTGAGTGAGTAGGACTGTGTGTGCGAGTGTGTGCGAGTGTGTGTGCGAGCGTGTGTGTGCGAGTGTGTTCGAGTGTGTGCAATTGTGTGCGAGTGTGTGTGTGCGAGTCCGTATGAGTGAGTGTGTGAATGTGTGCGAGTGTGTGCCAGTGTGTGTGTGCGAGTGTATGTACGAGTGTGTGCGAGTGTGTGCGTGCGAGTGTGTGCGAGTGTGTATGAGTGTATGTGCGAGTGTGTTTGCGAGTGTGTGTGTTCGAGTGTGTGCAAGTGTGTGCGAGTGTGTGTGCGAGTGCGTACGAGTGTGTGCGAGTGTGCACGAGTGTGTGCGTGTGAGTGTGTGCGAGTGTGTGCGTGCGAGTGTGTGCGAGTGTGCTTGAGTGAGTGGGTGCGAGTGTGTGTGAGCGTGTGCGTGTGTGCGAGTTTGTGTGCGAGTGAGTGTATGCGAATGTGTGCGAGTGTGTGCGAGTGTGTGTGTGAGTGTGTGCGTGCGAGTGTGTGCGTGCGTGTGTATGCATGCGAGTGTGTGCGAGTGTGTGCAAGTGTGAGTGAGTGTGTGCGAGAGTCTGTGCGAGAGTGTGCGAGTGTGTGCGAGTGTGTGCAAATGTCCCCGAGTGTGCGCGAGTGTGCACGAGTTAGTGGGTGCGAGTGTGTGCGAGTGTGTATGAGTGAGTGTGTGTGAGTGTGTGCGTGTGTGCAAGTTTGTGTGCGAATGTGTGCGAGTGTGTGTGCAAGTGTGTGCATGCGAGTGTGTGCGAGTGTGTGAGTGTGTGCGAGAGTGTGCGAGTGTGTGTGAGTGTGTGCAAATGTACCCGAGTGTGCGCGAGTGTGCTCGAGTGAGTGGGTGCGAGTGTGTGCAAGTGTATGTGCGAGTGTGTGCGAGCTTGTGCGAGTGTGTGTGAGTGTGTGTGCGAGTGTGTGTGCATGTGTGTGCGTGCGAGTGTGTGCGAGTGTGCATGAGTGTGTGTGCAAGTGTGTACAAGTGTGTGTGAGTGTGTGCAAGTGTGTGTGTGCGAGTGTGTGCGAGTGTGTGTACGAGTGTGTGTGCGATTGTGTATAAGTGTGTGCGAGTGTGAGTGTGAGTATGTGTGATTGTGTGTGCAAGTGTGTTTGTGCGAGTGTGTTCGATTGTGTGCAAGTGTGTGTGTGAGTGTGAGTGAATGTGTGTGCTAGTGTGTGCGATTGCGTGTGAGAGTGTGTAGGACTGCATGTGCGAGTGTGTGCGAGTGTGTATGAGTGTGTGTGAGTGTGTGCAAGTGTGTGAGAGTGTGTGCGAGTGTGTGTGCGAGTGTGTGCGAGTGAGTGTGTGCGAGTGTATGTGCGAGTGTGTGCGTGCGAGTGTGTGCGTGTGAGTGTGTGCGAATGTGTGCGACTGTGTGAGAGTGTGTACGAGTGTGTGAGTGCGAGTGTGTGCAAATGAGTGCGAGTGTGTGCATGCGAGTGTGCACGAGCGTGTGCGTGTAAGTGTGTGCGTGCGAGTGTGCTCGAGTGAATGGGTGCGAGTGTGTGTGAGTATGTGCAAGTGAGTGTGTGTGAGTTTTTATGAGTGAGTGTGTGTGAGTGTGTGCGAGTTTGTGTGCAAGTGAGTGTGTGCGAGTGTGTGCGAGTGTGTGCGAGTGTGTGCGAGTGTGTGCGAGTGTGTGTGAGTGTGTGTGCGAGAGTGTGTGTGCGAATGTGTGTGAGTGTGAGTGTGTGCGATTGTGTATGAGTGTATGTGCGAGTGTGTGCAAGTGTGTGAGAGTGTGTGCGAGTGTGTGTGTGCAAGTGTGTGCAAGTGTGTGCGAGTGTGTGTGCGAGTGTGTGTGCAATTGTGTATGAGTGTGTGCGAGTGTGTGTGAGTTTGTGCGAGTGTGTGCGTGCGAGTGTGTGTGTGCGAGTGTGTGTGCAATTGTGTATGAGTGTGTGCGAGTGTGAGTGAGTTTGTGCGAGTGTGTGCGTATGTGTGTGCGAGTGCGCGCGAGTGAGTGCGAGTGCTCGCAAATGTGTGCGAGAGTGTGCGAGAGTGTGGGAGTGTGGGCGTGCGAGTGTGTGCTAGTGTGCGCGAGTGTGTGAGTGTGTGCGAGTGTGCGTGAGTAAGTGTGTGTGTGAATGTGTGCGAGTGTTTCCGAGTGTGTGTGTGAGTGTGTAGGACTGTATGTGCGAGTGTTTGCGAGTGTGTGTGCGAGTTTGTGTGTACAAGAGTGTTCGAGTGTGTGCAATTTTGTGCGAGTGTGTGTGTGCGAGTGCGTATGAGTAAGTGTGTGCGAATGTGTGCGAGTGTGTGTGCGAGTGTGTGCGAGTGTTTGCGTGTGTGTGCGAGTGTGTGTGCGTGTGTGTGCAAGTGTGTGCGAGTGTGTGCAAGTGTGTATGAGTGTGTGTGCGAGTGTGTGCGAGTGTGTGCGAGTATGTGAGTGCGAGTGTGTGCAATTTTGTGCGAGTGTGTGTGTGCGAGTGCGTATGAGTAAGTGTGTGCGAATGTGTGCGAGTGTGTGTGCGAGTGTGTGCGAGTGTTTGCGTGTGTGTGCGAGTGTGTGTGCGTGTGTGTGCAAGTGTGTGCGAGTGTGTGCAAGTGTGTATGAGTGTGTGTGCGAGTGTGTGCGAGTGTGTGCGAGTATGTGAGTGCGAGTGTGTGCAAGTGTGTGCGAGTGTGTGCGAGTGTGTGTGATTGTGTGCGAGTGTGTGTGTGCAATTGTGTATGAGTGTGTGCGAGTGTGTGTGTGAGTGTGTGCGTGCAAGTGTGTGCGAGTGAGTGCGATTGTGTGCAAATGTGTGTGAGACTGTGCGAGTGTGGGCGTGCGAATGTGGGCTGGTGTGTGCGAGTGTGTGTGAGTGTGTGCGAGTGTGTGTGTGTGCGATTGTGTATGAGTGAGTGTGTACGACTGTGTGTGCGAGTGTGTGCGCGTGTGTGCGAGTATATATGAGTGTATGTGCGAGTGTGTGTGCGAGTGTGTGCGAGTGTGTGTGCGCGTGTGTTTGAGTGTGTGTGAGTGTGTGTGCGAGTGCGTATGAGTGTGTGCGATTGTGTGTGCGTGTGTGTGCGAGTGTGTGTGATTGTGTGCGAGTGTGTGTGAGCTTGTAGGACTGTATGTGCGAGTGTTTGCGAGTGTTTGCGATTGTGTGCGAGTGTGTGTGAGTGTGTGTGAGTGTGTGCGAATGTGTGTGCGAGTGTGTGCGAGTCTGTGTGCGAGAGTGTGCGAGTGTGTGCGAGTGTGTGCAAATGTGCCCGAGTGTGCACGAGTGAGTGGGTGCGAGTGTGTGTGAGTGTGTGTGTGTGAGTGTGTGCGAGCGTGTGCGAGCATGTGTGAGTGTGTGTGCGAGTGTGTGTGCACGAGTGTGTGCAAGTGTGTGTGAGTGTGTGCGAGTGTGTGTGTGAGTGAGTCTGTGAGTGTGTGTGAGTGTGTGTGAGTGTGTGTACGAGTGTGTGTGTGCGATTGTGTATAAGTGTGTGCGAGTGTGTGTGTGAGTGTGTGTGCGAGTGTGTGTGTGCGAGTGTGCTCGATTGTGTGTGAGTGTGTGTGAGTGTGAGTGAGTGTGTACGAGTGTGTGTGAGTGTGTGCGAGTGTGTGTGTGCGTGTGTGTGCGAGTGTGTACGAGTGTGTATGAGTGTGTGTGCATGTGTGCAAGTGTGTGCGAGTGCGTGCGAGTGTGTGTGTGAGTGTGTGGGTGTGTGTGCGAGTGAGTTTGAGTGAGTGTGTGCAAGTGTGTGTGTGCGATGGTGTATGAGTGAGTGTGTGCGAGTGTGTGCGAGTGTGTGTGAAAGTGCATGCGAGTGTGTGTGTGAGTGTGTGCGAGTGAGTGCGAGTGTGTGCAAATGTGTGCGAGCATGTGCGAGTGTGTGCGAGTGTGTGTGAGTGTGTGCGAGTGTGCGCGTGTGAGTGAATGTTTGTGTGAGTCTGTGCGAGTGTGTGCTTGCGAGTGTTTGCTAGTGTGCACGAGTGTGTGAGTGTGTGCGAGTGTGCGCGAGTGTGTGCGTGTGAGTAAGTGAGTGTGTTTGTGAGTGTGTGCGAGTGTTTGCGAGTTTGTGTGTGAATGTGTGCGACTGTGTGTGCGAGTGTGTGCCCGTGTGTGCGAGTGTGTATGAGTGTATGTGCGAGTGTGTATGAGTGTATGTGCGAGTGTGTGTACGAGTGTGCATGAGTGTGTGCGTGTGAGTGTGTGCGAGTGTGTGCGTGCGAGTGTGTATGAGTGAGTGTGAGTGTGTGCGAGTTTGTGTGCGAGTGAGTGTGTGCGAATGTGTGCGAGTGTGTGTGAGTGTGTGTGCGAGTGTGTGCGTGCGAGTGTGTGCGTGCGAGTGTGTGTGAGTGTGTGCAAGTGTGAGTGAGTGTGTGCGAGTGTGTGCGAGTGTGTGCAAATGTGCCCGAGTGTGCGCGAGTGTGCACGAGTGAGTGTGTGCGAGTGTGTGCAAGTGTGTATGAGTGAGTGTGTGTGAGTTTGTGCGTGTGTGTGAGTTTGTGTGCGAGTGACTGTGTGCGAATGTGTGCGAGTGTGTGCGAGTGTGTCTGTGCGAGTGTATGTGTGAGAGTGTGCGTGCGAGTGTGTGCGAGTGTATGTGAGTGTGTGTGAGTGTGTGTGCAAGTGTGTGTGCGAGAGTGTGCGAGTGTGTGCAAATGTGCCCGAGTGTGCACGAGTGAGTGGGTGCGAGTATGCGCGAGTGTGTGTGAGTGTGTGCATGTGAGTGTGTGCGAGCGTGTGTGCGAGTGTGTGTGCATGTGTGTGTGTGTGCGAGTGTGTGCGAGTGTGTATGACTGTGTGTGCAAGTTTGTGCAAATGTGTGTGAGTGTGTGCGAGTGTGTGTGTGCATGTGTGTGCGAGTGTGTGCAAGTGTGTGTGAGTGTGTGTGCGAGTGTGTGTGCAAGTGTGTTCAATTGTGTGCGAGTGCGTGTGTGAGTGAGTGTGTACGAGTGTGTGCGAGTGTGTGCGAGTGTGTGTGAGTGTGTGCGAGTGTGTGTGTGAGTGTGTGCGATTGTGTGTGTGAGTGTGTAGGACTGTATGTGCGAGTGTGTATGAGTGTGTGTGTGTGTGCAAGTGTGTGCGAGTGTGTGTGAGTGTGTGCAAGTGTGTGCGAGTGAGTGTGTTCGAGTGTGTGTGCGAGTGTGTGCGTGCGAGTGTGTGCGGGTGTGTGCGTGTGAGTGAGTGCGAGTGTGTGCAAATGTGTGTGAGCGTGTGCGAGTGTGTGCGAGTGTGTGTGAGTGTGTGCGAGTATGCGCGTGTGAGTGAGTGTGTGTGTGAGTCTGTGCGAGTGTGTGCTTGCGAGTGTTTGCTAGTGTGCGCGAGTGTGTGAGTGTGTGTGAGTGTGCACGAGTGTGTGCGTGTGAGTAAGTGAGTGTGTGTGTGAGTGTGTGCGAGTGCTTGCGAGTGTGTGTGTGAGTGTGTGCGACTGTGTGTGCGAGTGTGTGCGCGTGTGTGAGTGTGTATGAGTGTATGTGCGAGTGTGTGTGCGAGTGTGTGTTCGAGTGTGTGTGTTCGAATGTGTGTGCAAGTGTGTGCGAGTGTGTGTATGAGTGCGTACAAGTGTGTGCGAGTGTGCATGAGTGTGTGCATGTGTGTGTGCGTGCGAGTGTGTGCGAGTGTGCTCGAGTGAGTGAGTGCGAGTGTGTATGAGTGAGTGTGTGTGCGTGTGTGCAAGTTTGTGTGCGTGTGAGTGTGTGCGAGTGTGTTTGAGTGTGTGTGCGAGTGCGTGCGTGCGAGTGTGTGTGAGTGTGTGTGATTGTGTGTGTGAGTGTGTAGGACTGTTTGTGCGAGTGTGTATGAGTGTGTGTGTGAGTGTGTGCAAGTGTGTGCGAGTCTGTGCGAGTGTGTGCAAGTGTGTGAGTGAGTGTGTGCGAGTGTGTGTGCGTGCGAGTGTGTGCGGGTGTGTGCGTGTGAGTGAGTGTGAGTGTGTGCAAATGTGTGTGAGCGTGTGCGAGTGTGTGTGAGTGTGTGCGAGTGTGCGCGTGTGAGTGAGTGTGTGTGTGAGTCTGTGCGAGTGTGTGCTTGCGAGTGTTTGCTAGTGTGCGTGTAGTGTGTGAGTCTGTGCGAGTGTGCGCGAGTGTGCGTGTGAGTAAGTGAGTGTGTGTGTGAGTGTGTGCGAGTGCTTGCGAGTGTGTGTGTGAGTGTGTACGACTGTGTGTGCGAGTGTGTGCGTGTGTGTGCGAGTGTGTATGAGTGTATGTGCGAGTGTGTGTGCGAGTGTGTGCGAGTGTGTGTTCGAGTGTGTGTGTTCGAGTGTGTGCAAGTGTGTGCGAGTGTGTGTGCGAGTGGGTACAAGTGTGTGCGAGTGTGCATGAGTGTGTGCGTGTGTGCAAGTTTGTGCATGCGAGTGTGTGCGAGTGTGCTTGAGTGAGTGGGTGCGAGTGTGTGCGAGTGTGTATGAGTGAGTGTGTGCGTGTGTGCGAGTTTGTGTGTGAGTGAGTGTGTGCGAATGTGTGTGAGTGTGTGCGAGTGTGTGTGCGAGTGCGTGCGTGCGATTGTGTGCGTGCGAGTGTGTGCAAGTGTGAGTGAGTGTGTGCGAGTGTGTGTGCGAGTGTGTGTGCGAGAGTGTGCGAGTGTGTGCGAGTGTGTGCAAATGTGCCCGAGTGTGCGCGTGTGTGCACGAGTGAGTGTGTGTGAGTGTGTGTGTGTGTGTGAGTTTGTGTGCGAGTGAGTGTGTGCGAATGTGTGCGAGTGTGTGCGAGTGTGTCTGTGCGAGTGTGTGTGCGAGTGTGTGCATGCGAGTGTGTGCGTGCGAGTGTGTGCGAGTGTGTGTGAGTGTGTGCGAGTGTGTGTGCGAGATTGTGCGAGTGTGTGCATATGTGCCCGAGTGTGCACGAGTGAGTGTGTGCGAGTGTGTGAGAGTGTGTGTGAGTGTCTGCATGTGAGTGTGCGCGAGCGTGTGCGAGTGTGTGTGAGTGTGTGTGCGAGTGTGTGTGCGAGAGTGTGCGAGTGTGTGCAAATGTGCCCGAGTGTGCGCGAGTGTGCACGAGTGAGTGGGTGCGAGTGTGTGCGAGTGTGTTTGAGTGTGTGCATGTGAGTGTGTGCGAACGTGTGCGAGTGTGTGTGCGAGTGTGTGCAAGTGTGTGTGAGTGTGTGTGTGCAAGTATGTGTGAGTGTGTGCGAGTGTGTGTGAGTGTGTGTACGAGTGTGTGTGCGATTGTGCATAAGTGTGTGCGAGTGTGTGTGACTGTGTGTGCGAGTGTGTGCCCGTGTGTGCGAGTGTGTATGAGTGTATGTGCGAGTGTGTATGAGTGTATGTGCGAGTGTGTGTACGAGTGTGCATGAGTGTGTGCGTGTGAGTGTGTGCGAGTGTGTGCGTGCGAGTGTGTATGAGTGAGTGTGAGTGTGTGCGAGTTTGTGTGCGAGTGAGTGTGTGCGAATGTGTGCGAGTGTGTGTGAGTGTGTGTGCGAGTGTGTGCGTGCGAGTGTGTGCGTGCGAGTGTGTGTGAGTGTGTGCAAGTGTGAGTGAGTGTGTGCGAGTGTGTGCGAGTGTGTGCAAATGTGCCCGAGTGTGCGCGAGTGTGCACGAGTGAGTGTGTGCGAGTGTGTGCAAGTGTGTATGAGTGAGTGTGTGTGAGTTTGTGCGTGTGTGTGAGTTTGTGTGCGAGTGACTGTGTGCGAATGTGTGCGAGTGTGTGCGAGTGTGTCTGTGCGAGTGTATGTGTGAGAGTGTGCGTGCGAGTGTGTGCGAGTGTATGTGAGTGTGTGTGAGTGTGTGTGCAAGTGTGTGTGCGAGAGTTTGCGAGTGTGTGCAAATGTGCCCGAGTGTGCACGAGTGAGTGGGTGCGAGTATGCGCGAGTGTGTGTGAGTGTGTGCATGTGAGTGTGTGCGAGCGTGTGTGCGAGTGTGTGTGCATGTGTGTGTGTGTGCGAGTGTGTGCGAGTGTGTATGAGTGTGTGTGCAAGTTTGTGCAAGTGTGTGTGAGTGTGTGCGAGTGTGTGTGTGCATGTGTGTGCGAGTGTGTGCAAGTGTGTGTGAGTGTGTGTGC
The DNA here is from genome assembly GCF_046119375.1 of Phyllobates terribilis. NCBI lineage: Eukaryota > Metazoa > Chordata > Amphibia > Anura > Dendrobatidae > Phyllobates > Phyllobates terribilis. Next base: position 6,236,124 of record NW_027362813.1, read on the forward strand.
GAGTGTGTGTGCAAGTGTGTTCAATTGTGTGCGAGTGCGTGTGTGAGTGAGTGTGTACGAGTGTGTGCGAGTGTGTGCGAGTGTGTGTGAGTGTGTGCGAGTGTGTGTGTGAGTGTGTGCGATTGTGTGTGTGAGTGTGTAGGACTGTATGTGCGAGTGTGTATGAGTGTGTGTGTGTGTGCAAGTGTGTGCGAGTGTGTGTGAGTGTGTGCAAGTGTGTGCGAGTGAGTGTGTGCGAGTGTGTGTGCGAGTGTGTGCGTGCGAGTGTGTGCGGGTGTGTGCGTGTGAGTGAGTGCGAGTGTGTGCAAATGTGTGTGAGCGTGTGCGAGTGTGTGCGAGTGTGTGTGAGTGTGTGCGAGTATGCGCGTGTGAGTGAGTGTGTGTGTGAGTCTGTGCGAGTGTGTGCTTGCGAGTGTTTGCTAGTGTGCGCGAGTGTGTGAGTGTGTGTGAGTGTGCGCGAGTGTGTGCGTGTGAGTAAGTGAGTGTGTGTGTGAGTGTGTGCGAGTGCTTGCGAGTGTGTGTGTGAGTTTGTACGACTGTGTGTGCGACTGTGTGCGCGTGTGTGCGAGTGTATATGAGTGTATGTGCGAGTTTGTGTGCGAGTGTGTGCAAGTGTGTGTGCGAGTGTGTGTATGAGTGTGTTTGAGTGTGTTTGAGTGTGTGCGAGTGTGTGTGCGAGTGCATACGAGTGTGTGCGAGTGTGTGTGTGTGTGTGTGCGAGTGTTTGTGATTGTGTGCCAGTGTGAGTGAGCTTGTAGGACTGTATGTGCGAGTGTTTGCGAGTGTGTGCGAGTGTGTGTCAGTGTGTGCGAGTGTGTGTGCGAGTGTGTGCGAGTGTGTGTGCGAGAGTGTGCGAGTGTGTGCGAGTGTGCACGAGTGAGTGGGTGTGAGTGTGTGCGAGTGTGTGTGCAAGTGTGTGCGTGTGAGTGTGTGCGATCGTGTGTGAGTGTGTGTGAGTGTGTGTGCGAGTGTGTGTGCGTGTGAATGTGTGCGAGTGTGTGCAAGTGTGTGTGTGCGAGTGTGTGCGAGTGTGTGTAGGAGTGTGTGCGAGTGTGTGCGATTGTGTTTGTGAGTGTGTAGGACTGTATGTGCAAGTGTGTTCGTGTGTGCTCGTGTGTTTGAGTGTGTGTGAGTGTGTGCAAGTGTGTGCAAGTGTGTTTGTGCGAGTGTGTGTGTGAGTGTGTATGAGTGTGTGTGTGTGTGCAATTGTGTGCACGTGTGTGTGAGTGTGTGCATGAGTGAGTGTGTGCGAGTGTGTGTGAGTGTGTGTGTGTGTGTGCGAGTGTGTGCATGCGAGTGTGTGCGAGTGTGTGTGTGAGTGTGTGCGAGTGTGTGTGTGCGATTGTGTATTAGTGAATGTGTGCGAGTGTGTGTGAGTGTGTGCATGTGAGTGAGTGAGTGTGTGTGTGAGTGTGTGCGAGTGAGTGTGAGTGAGTGTGTGCGAGTGTGTGCGAGTGTGTGTGTGGGATTGTGCATAATTGTGTGCGAGTGTGAGTGTGTAGGACTGTGTGTGCGAGTGTGTGTGCGAGTGTGTGCGAGTGTGTGTAGGAGTGTGTGTGAGTGTGTGCGATTGTGTGTGTGAGTGTGTAGGACTGTATGTGCGAGTGTGTGCGACTGTGTTCGAGTGTGTGTGTGCGAGTGTGTGAGCATGGGTGAGTGGGTGCAAGTGTGTGCGTGTGAGTGTGTGTGTGCGAGTGTGTGTGATTGTGTATGAGTGAGTGTGTGCGAGTGTGTGCGATTGTGTGCGAGTGTGTGCAAGTGTGTTTGTGCGAGTGTGTATGAGTGTGTGTGTGCGAGTGTGTGCAAGTGTGTGTGATTGTGTGTGAGTGTGTGTATGAGTGAGTGTGTGCGAGTGTGTGCGAGTGTGTGTGCAAGTGTGTGCGCGAGTGTGTGTGTGCGAGTGTGTGTGAGTGTGTGCGTGCGAGTGTGTGCGTGCGAGTGTGTGCGCGCGAGTGTGTGCGAGTGTGTGAGTGTGTGTGCGAATGTGTGTGCGAGTGTGTATGAGTGTATGTGCGAGTGTGTGCCAGTGTGTGCGAGTGTGTGTGTGCGAGTGTGTGCAAGTGTGTGCGAGTGAGTGTGTGCGAGTGTGTGCGAGAGTGTGCGAGTGTGTGTGTCCGAGTGTGTGTGTGCGAGTGTGTGTGTGCGAGTGTGTGTGCATTTGTGTATGAGTGTGTGCGAGTGTGTGTGAGTTTGTGCAAGTGTGTGCGTGTGTGCATGCGAGTGCGTGCGAGTGTGTGCGAGTGTGTGTATTTGAGTGTGTGTGCGATTGTGTATGAGTGTGTGCGAGTGTGTGTGAGTTTGTGCGAGTGTGTGCGTGTGTGTGTGCGAGTGTGTGCTAGTGTGCACGAGTGTTTGAGTGTGTGCGAGTGTGCCTGAGTAAGTATGTGTGTGAGTTTGTGCGCGTGTTTCCGAGTGTGTGTGAGTGAGTAGGACTGTGTGTGCGAGTGTGTGCGAGTGTGTGTGCGAGCGTGTGTGTGCGAGTGTGTTCGAGTGTGTGCAATTGTGTGCGAGTGTGTGTGTGCGAGTCCGTATGAGTGAGTGTGTGAATGTGTGCGAGTGTGTGCCAGTGTGTGTGTGCGAGTGTATGTACGAGTGTGTGCGAGTGTGTGCGTGCGAGTGTGTGCGAGTGTGTATGAGTGTATGTGCGAGTGTGTTTGCGAGTGTGTGTGTTCGAGTGTGTGCAAGTGTGTGCGAGTGTGTGTGCGAGTGCGTACGAGTGTGTGCGAGTGTGCACGAGTGTGTGCGTGTGAGTGTGTGCGAGTGTGTGCGTGCGAGTGTGTGCGAGTGTGCTTGAGTGAGTGGGTGCGAGTGTGTGTGAGCGTGTGCGTGTGTGCGAGTTTGTGTGCGAGTGAGTGTATGCAAATGTGTGCGAGTGTGTGCGAGTGTGCGTGCGAGTGTGTGCGTGCGAGTGTGTGCGTGCGTGTGTATGCATGCGAGTGTGTGCGAGTGTGTGCAAGTGTGAGTGAGTGTGTGCGAGAGTCTGTGCGAGAGTGTGCGAGTGTGTGCGAGTGTGTGCAAATGTCCCCGAGTGTGCGCGAGTGTGCACGAGTTAGTGGGTGCGAGTGTGTGCGAGTGTGTATGAGTGAGTGTGTGTGAGTGTGTGCGTGTGTTCAAGTTTGTGTGCGAATGTGTGCGAGTGTGTGTGCAAGTGTGTGCATGCGAGTGTGTGCGAGTGTGTGAGTGTGTGCGAGAGTGTGCGAGTGTGTGTGAGTGTGTGCAAATGTACCCGAGTGTGCGCGAGTGTGCTCGAGTGAGTGGGTGCGAGTGTGTGCAAGTGTATGTGCGAGTGTGTGCGAGCTTGTGCGAGTGTGTGTGAGTGTGTGTGTGCATGTGTGTGCGTGCGAGTGTGTGCGAGTGTGCATGAGTGTGTGTGCAAGTGTGTACAAGTGTGTGTGAGTGTGTGCAAGTGTGTGTGTGCGAGTGTGTGCGAGTGTGTGTACGAGTGTGTGTGCGATTGTGTATAAGTGTGTGCGAGTGTGAGTGTGAGTATGTGTGATTGTGTGTGCAAGTGTGTTTGTGCGAGTGTGTTCGATTGTGTGCAAGTGTGTGTGTGAGTGTGAGTGAATGTGTGTGCTAGTGTGTGCGATTGCGTGTGAGAGTGTGTAGGACTGCATGTGCGAGTGTGTGCGAGTGTGTATGAGTGTGTGTGAGTGTGTGCAAGTGTGTGAGAGTGTGTGCGAGTGTGTGTGCGAGTGTGTGCGAGTGAGTGTGTGCGAGTGTATGTGCGAGTGTGTGCGTGCGAGTGTGTGCGTGTGAGTGTGTGCGAATGTGTGCGACTGTGTGAGAGTGTGTACGAGTGTGTGAGTGCGAGTGTGTGCAAATGAGTGCGAGTGTGTGCATGCGAGTGTGCACGAGCGTGTGCGTGTAAGTGTGTGCGTGCGAGTGTGCTCGAGTGAATGGGTGCGAGTGTGTGTGAGTATGTGCAAGTGAGTGTGTGTGAGTTTTTATGAGTGAGTGTGTGTGAGTGTGTGCGAGTTTGTGTGCAAGTGAGTGTGTGCGAGTGTGTGCGAGTGTGTGCGAGTGTGTGCGAGTGTGTGCGAGTGTGTGCGAGTGTGTGTGCGAGAGTGTGTGTGCGAATGTGTGTGAGTGTGAGTGTGTGCGATTGTGTATGAGTGTATGTGCGAGTGTGTGCAAGTGTGTGAGAGTGTGTGCGAGTGTGTGTGTGCAAGTGTGTGCAAGTGTGTGCGAGTGTGTGTGCGAGTGTGTGTGCAATTGTGTATGAGTGTGTGCGAGTGTGTGTGAGTTTGTGCGAGTGTGTGCGTGCGAGTGTGTGTGTGCGAGTGTGTGTGCAATTGTGTATGAGTGTGTGCGAGTGTGAGTGAGTTTGTGCGAGTGTGTGCGTATGTGTGTGCGAGTGCGCGCGAGTGAGTGCGAGTGCTCGCAAATGTGTGCGAGAGTGTGCGAGAGTGTTGGAGTGTGGGCGTGCGAGTGTGTGCTAGTGTGCGAGTGTGTGAGCATGGGTGAGTGGGTGCAAGTGTGTGCGTGTGAGTGTGTGTGTGCGAGTGTGTGTGATTGTGTATGAGTGAGTGTGTGCGAGTGTGTGCGATTGTGTGTGAGTGTGTGCAAGTGTGTTTGAGCGAGTGTGTATGAGTGTGTGTGCGAGTGTGTGCAAGTGTGTTTGTGCGAGTGTGTATGAGTGTGTGTGTGCGAGTGTGTGCAAGTGTGTGTGATTGTGTGTGAGTGTGTGTATGAGTGAGTGTGTGCGAGTGTGTGCGAGTGTGTGTGCAAGTGTGTGCGCGAGTGTGTGTGTGCGAGTGTGTGTGAGTGTGTGCGTGCGTGCGAGTGTGTGCGCGCGAGTGTGTGCGAGTGTGTGAGTGTGTGTGCGAATGTGTGTGCGAGTGTGTATGAGTGTATGTGCGAGTGTGTGCCAGTGTGTGCGAGTGTGTGTGTGCGAGTGTGTGCAAGTGTGTGCGAGTGAGTGTGTGCGAGTGTGTGCGAGAGTGTGCGAGTGTGTGTGTCCGAGTGTGTGTGTGCGAGTGTGTGTGTGCGAGTGTGTGTGCATTTGTGTATGAGTGTGTGCGAGTGTGTGTGAGTTTGTGCAAGTGTGTGCGTGTGTGCATGCGAGTGCGTGCGAGTGTGTGCGAGTGTGTGTATTTGAGTGTGTGTGCGATTGTGTATGAGTGTGTGCGAGTGTGTGTGAGTTTGTGCGAGTGTGTGCGTGTGTGTGTGCGAGTGTGTGCTAGTGTGCACGAGTGTTTGAGTGTGTGCGAGTGTGCCTGAGTAAGTATGTGTGTGAGTTTGTGCGCGTGTTTCCGAGTGTGTGTGAGTGAGTAGGACTGTGTGTGCGAGTGTGTGCGAGTGTGTGTGCGAGCGTGTGTGTGCGAGTGTGTTCGAGTGTGTGCAATTGTGTGCGAGTGTGTGTGTGCGAGTCCGTATGAGTGAGTGTGTGAATGTGTGCGAGTGTGTGCCAGTGTGTGTGTGCGAGTGTATGTACGAGTGTGTGCGAGTGTGTGCGTGCGAGTGTGTGCGAGTGTGTATGAGTGTATGTGCGAGTGTGTTTGCGAGTGTGTGTGTTCGAGTGTGTGCAAGTGTGTGCGAGTGTGTGTGCGAGTGCGTACGAGTGTGTGCGAGTGTGCACGAGTGTGTGCGTGTGAGTGTGTGCGAGTGTGTGCGTGCGAGTGTGTGCGAGTGTGCTTGAGTGAGTGGGTGCGAGTGTGTGTGAGCGTGTGCGTGTGTGCGAGTTTGTGTGCGAGTGAGTGTATGCAAATGTGTGCGAGTGTGTGCGAGTGTGCGTGCGAGTGTGTGCGTGCGAGTGTGTGCGTGCGTGTGTATGCATGCGAGTGTGTGCGAGTGTGTGCAAGTGTGAGTGAGTGTGTGCGAGAGTCTGTGCGAGAGTGTGCGAGTGTGTGCGAGTGTGTGCAAATGTCCCCGAGTGTGCGCGAGTGTGCACGAGTTAGTGGGTGCGAGTGTGTGCGAGTGTGTATGAGTGAGTGTGTGTGAGTGTGTGCGTGTGTTCAAGTTTGTGTGCGAATGTGTGCGAGTGTGTGTGCAAGTGTGTGCATGCGAGTGTGTGCGAGTGTGTGAGTGTGTGCGAGAGTGTGCGAGTGTGTGTGAGTGTGTGCAAATGTACCCGAGTGTGCGCGAGTGTGCTCGAGTGAGTGGGTGCGAGTGTGTGCAAGTGTATGTGCGAGTGTGTGCGAGCTTGTGCGAGTGTGTGTGAGTGTGTGTGTGCATGTGTGTGCGTGCGAGTGTGTGCGAGTGTGCATGAGTGTGTGTGCAAGTGTGTACAAGTGTGTGTGAGTGTGTGCAAGTGTGTGTGTGCGAGTGTGTGCGAGTGTGTGTACGAGTGTGTGTGCGATTGTGTATAAGTGTGTGCGAGTGTGAGTGTGAGTATGTGTGATTGTGTGTGCAAGTGTGTTTGTGCGAGTGTGTTCGATTGTGTGCAAGTGTGTGTGTGAGTGTGAGTGAATGTGTGTGCTAGTGTGTGCGATTGCGTGTGAGAGTGTGTAGGACTGCATGTGCGAGTGTGTGCGAGTGTGTATGAGTGTGTGTGAGTGTGTGCAAGTGTGTGAGAGTGTGTGCGAGTGTGTGTGCGAGTGTGTGCGAGTGAGTGTGTGCGAGTGTATGTGCGAGTGTGTGCGTGCGAGTGTGTGCGTGTGAGTGTGTGCGAATGTGTGCGACTGTGTGAGAGTGTGTACGAGTGTGTGAGTGCGAGTGTGTGCAAATGAGTGCGAGTGTGTGCATGCGAGTGTGCACGAGCGTGTGCGTGTAAGTGTGTGCGTGCGAGTGTGCTCGAGTGAATGGGTGCGAGTGTGTGTGAGTATGTGCAAGTGAGTGTGTGTGAGTTTTTATGAGTGAGTGTGTGTGAGTGTGTGCGAGTTTGTGTGCAAGTGAGTGTGTGCGAGTGTGTGCGAGTGTGTGCGAGTGTGTGCGAGTGTGTGCGAGTGTGTGCGAGTGTGTGTGCGAGAGTGTGTGTGCGAATGTGTGTGAGTGTGAGTGTGTGCGATTGTGTATGAGTGTATGTGCGAGTGTGTGCAAGTGTGTGAGAGTGTGTGCGAGTGTGTGTGTGCAAGTGTGTGCAAGTGTGTGCGAGTGTGTGTGCGAGTGTGTGTGCAATTGTGTATGAGTGTGTGCGAGTGTGTGTGAGTTTGTGCGAGTGTGTGCGTGCGAGTGTGTGTGTGCGAGTGTGTGTGCAATTGTGTATGAGTGTGTGCGAGTGTGAGTGAGTTTGTGCGAGTGTGTGCGTATGTGTGTGCGAGTGCGCGCGAGTGAGTGCGAGTGCTCGCAAATGTGTGCGAGAGTGTGCGAGAGTGTTGGAGTGTGGGCGTGCGAGTGTGTGCTAGTGTGCGCGAGTGTGTGAGTGTGTGCGAGTGTGCGTGAGTAAGTGTGTGTGTGAATGTGTGCGAGTGTTTCCGAGTGTGTGTGTGAGTGTGTAGGACTGTATGTGCGAGTGTTTGCGAGTGTGTGTGCGAGTTTGTGTGTACAAGAGTGTTCGAGTGTGTGCAATTTTGTGCGAGTGTGTGTGTGCGAGTGCGTATGAGTAAGTGTGTGCGAATGTGTGCGAGTGTGTGTGCGAGTGTGTGCGAGTGTTTGCGTGTGTGTGCGAGTGTGTGTGCGTGTGTGTGCAAGTGTGTGCGAGTGTGTGCAAGTGTGTATGAGTGTGTGTGCGAGTGTGTGCGAGTGTGTGCGAGTATGTGAGTGCGAGTGTGTGCAAGTGTGTGCGAGTGTGTGCGAGTGTGTGTGATTGTGTGCGAGTGTGTGTTTGCAATTGTGTATGAGTGTGTGCGAGTGTGTGTGTGAGTGTGTGCGTGCAAGTGTATGCGAGTGAGTGCGATTGTGTGCAAATGTGTGTGAGACTGTGCGAGTGTGGGCGTGCGAATGTGGGCTGGTGTGTGCGAGTGTGTGTGAGTGTGTGCGAGTGTGTGTGTGTGCGATTGTGTATGAGTGAGTGTGTACGACTGTGTGTGCGAGTGTGTGCGCGTGTGTGCGAGTATATATGAGTGTATGTGCGAGTGTGTGTGCGAGTGTGTGCGAGTGTGTGTGCGCGTGTGTTTGAGTGTGTGTGAGTGTGTGTGAGTGTGTGTGAGTGTGTGCGAATGTGTGTGCGAATGTGTGCGAGTCTGTGTGCGAGAGTGTGCGAGTGTGTGCGAGTGTGTGCAAATGTGCCCGAGTGTGCACGAGTGAGTGGGTGCGAGTGTGTGTGAGTGTGTGTGTGTGAGTGTGTGCGAGCGTGTGCGAGCATGTGTGAGTGTGTGTGCGAGTGTGTGTGCACGAGTGTGTGCAAGTGTGTGTGAGTGTGTGCGAGTGTGTGTGTGAGTGAGTCTGTGAGTGTGTGTGAGTGTGTGTGAGTGTGTGTACGAGTGTGTGTGTGCGATTGTGTATAAGTGTGTGCGAGTGTGTGTGTGAGTGTGTGTGAGTGTGTGTGCGAGTGTGTGTGTGCGAGTGTGCTCGATTGTGTGTGAGTGTGTGTGAGTGTGAGTGAGTGTGTACGAGTGTGTGTGAGTGTGTGCGAGTGTGTGTGTGCGTGTGTGTGCGAGTGTGTACGAGTGTGTATGAGTGTGTGTGCATGTGTGCAAGTGTGTGCGAGTGCGTGCGAGTGTGTGTGTGAGTGTGTGGGTGTGTGTGCGAGTGAGTTTGAGTGAGTGTGTGCAAGTGTGTGTGTGCGATGGTGTATGAGTGAGTGTGTGCGAGTGTGTGCGAGTGTGTGTGAAAGTGCATGCGAGTGTGTGTGTGAGTGTGTGCGAGTGAGTGCGAGTGTGTGCAAATGTGTGCGAGCATGTGCGAGTGTGTGCGAGTGTGTGTGAGTGTGTGCGAGTGTGCGCGTGTGAGTGAATGTTTGTGTGAGTCTGTGCGAGTGTGTGCTTGCGAGTGTTTGCTAGTGTGCACGAGTGTGTGAGTGTGTGCGAGTGTGCGCGAGTGTGTGCGTGTGAGTAAGTGAGTGTGTTTGTGAGTGTGTGCGAGTGTTTGCGAGTTTGTGTGTGAATGTGTGCGACTGTGTGTGCGAGTGTGTGCCCGTGTGTGCGAGTGTGTATGAGTGTATGTGCGAGTGTGTATGAGTGTATGTGCGAGTGTGTGTACGAGTGTGCATGAGTGTGTGCGTGTGAGTGTGTGCGAGTGTGTGCGTGCGAGTGTGTATGAGTGAGTGTGAGTGTGTGCGAGTTTGTGTGCGAGTGAGTGTGTGCGAATGTGTGCGAGTGTGTGTGAGTGTGTGTGCGAGTGTGTGCGTGCGAGTGTGTGCGTGCGAGTGTGTGTGAGTGTGTGCAAGTGTGAGTGAGTGTGTGCGAGTGTGTGCGAGTGTGTGCAAATGTGCCCGAGTGTGCGCGAGTGTGCACGAGTGAGTGTGTGCGAGTGTGTGCAAGTGTGTATGAGTGAGTGTGTGTGAGTTTGTGCGTGTGTGTGAGTTTGTGTGCGAGTGACTGTGTGCGAATGTGTGCGAGTGTGTGCGAGTGTGTCTGTGCGAGTGTATGTGTGAGAGTGTGCGTGCGAGTGTGTGCGAGTGTATGTGAGTGTGTGTGAGTGTGTGTGCAAGTGTGTGTGCGAGAGTGTGCGAGTGTGTGCAAATGTGCCCGAGTGTGCACGAGTGAGTGGGTGCGAGTATGCGCGAGTGTGTGTGAGTGTGTGCATGTGAGTGTGTGCGAGCGTGTGTGCGAGTGTGTGTGCATGTGTGTGTGTGTGCGAGTGTGTGCGAGTGTGTATGAGTGTGTGTGCAAGTTTGTGCAAGTGTGTGTGAGTGTGTGCGAGTGTGTGTGTGCATGTGTGTGCGAGTGTGTGCAAGTGTGTGTGAGTGTGTGTGCGAGTGTGTGTGCAAGTGTGTTCAATTGTGTGCGAGTGCGTGTGTGAGTGAGTGTGTACGAGTGTGTGCGAGTGTGTGCGAGTGTGTGTGAGTGTGTGCGAGTGTGTGTGTGAGTGTGTGCGATTGTGTGTGTGAGTGTGTAGGACTGTATGTGCGAGTGTGTATGAGTGTGTGTGTGTGTGCAAGTGTGTGCGAGTGTGTGTGAGTGTGTGCAAGTGTGTGCGAGTGAGTGTGTTCGAGTGTGTGTGCGAGTGTGTGCGTGCGAGTGTGTGCGGGTGTGTGCGTGTGAGTGAGTGCGAGTGTGTGCAAATGTGTGTGAGCGTGTGCGAGTGTGTGCGAGTGTGTGTGAGTGTGTGCGAGTATGCGCGTGTGAGTGAGTGTGTGTGTGAGTCTGTGCGAGTGTGTGCTTGCGAGTGTTTGCTAGTGTGCGCGAGTGTGTGAGTGTGTGTGAGTGTGCACGAGTGTGTGCGTGTGAGTAAGTGAGTGTGTGTGTGAGTGTGTGCGAGTGCTTGCGAGTGTGTGTGTGAGTGTGTGCGACTGTGTGTGCGAGTGTGTGCGCGTGTGTGAGTGTGTATGAGTGTATGTGCGAGTGTGTGTGCGAGTGTGTGTTCGAGTGTGTGTGTTCGAATGTGTGTGCAAGTGTGTGCGAGTGTGTGTATGAGTGCGTACAAGTGTGTGCGAGTGTGCATGAGTGTGTGCATGTGTGTGTGCGTGCGAGTGTGTGCGAGTGTGCTCGAGTGAGTGAGTGCGAGTGTGTATGAGTGAGTGTGTGTGCGTGTGTGCAAGTTTGTGTGCGTGTGAGTGTGTGCGAGTGTGTTTGAGTGTGTGTGCGAGTGCGTGCGTGCGAGTGTGTGTGAGTGTGTGTGATTGTGTGTGTGAGTGTGTAGGACTGTTTGTGCGAGTGTGTATGAGTGTGTGTGTGAGTGTGTGCAAGTGTGTGCGAGTCTGTGCGAGTGTGTGCAAGTGTGTGAGTGAGTGTGTGTGAGTGTGTGTGCGTGCGAGTGTGTGCGGGTGTGTGCGTGTGAGTGAGTGTGAGTGTGTGCAAATGTGTGTGAGCGTGTGCGAGTGTGTGTGAGTGTGTGCGAGTGTGCGCGTGTGAGTGAGTGTGTGTGTGAGTCTGTGCGAGTGTGTGCTTGCGAGTGTTTGCTAGTGTGCGTGTAGTGTGTGAGTCTGTGCGAGTGTGCGCGAGTGTGCGTGTGAGTAAGTGAGTGTGTGTGTGAGTGTGTGCGAGTGCTTGCGAGTGTGTGTGTGAGTGTGTACGACTGTGTGTGCGAGTGTGTGCGTGTGTGTGCGAGTGTGTATGAGTGTATGTGCGAGTGTGTGTGCGAGTGTGTGCGAGTGTGTGTTCGAGTGTGTGTGTTCGAGTGTGTGCAAGTGTGTGCGAGTGTGTGTGCGAGTGGGTACAAGTGTGTGCGAGTGTGCATGAGTGTGTGCGTGTGTGCAAGTTTGTGCATGCGAGTGTGTGCGAGTGTGCTTGAGTGAGTGGGTGCGAGTGTGTGCGAGTGTGTATGAGTGAGTGTGTGCGTGTGTGCGAGTTTGTGTGTGAGTGAGTGTGTGCGAATGTGTGTGAGTGTGTGCGAGTGTGCCCGAGTGTGCGCGTGTGTGCACGAGTGAGTGTGTGTGAGTGTGTGTGTGTGTGTGAGTTTGTGTGCGAGTGAGTGTGTGCGAATGTGTACGAGTGTGTGCGAGTGTGTCTGTGCGAGTGTGTGTGCGAGTGTGTGCATGCGAGTGTGTGCGTGCGAGTGTGTGCGAGTGTGTGTGAGTGTGTGCGAGTGTGCGCGAGTGTGCGTGTGAGTAAGTGAGTGTGTGTGTGAGTGTGTGCAAGTGTGAGTGAGTGTGTGCGAGTGTGTGCGAGTGTGTGCAAATGTGCCCGAGTGTGCGCGTGTGTGCACGAGTGAGTGTGTGTGAGTGTGTGTGTGTGTGTGAGTTTGTGTGCGAGTGAGTGTGTGCGAATGTGTGCGAGTGTGTGCGAGTGTGTCTGTGCGAGTGTGTGTGCGAGTGTGTGCATGCGAGTGTGTGCGTGCGAGTGTGTGCGAGTGTGTGTGAGTGTGTGCGAGTGTGTGTGCGAGATTGTGCGAGTGTGTGCATATGTGCCCGAGTGTGCACGAGTGAGTGTGTGCGAGTGTGTGAGAGTGTGTGTGAGTGTCTGCATGTGAGTGTGCGCGAGCGTGTGCGAGTGTGTGTGAGTGTGTGCATGAGTGAGTGTGTGCGAGTGTGTGTGAGTGTGTGTGTGTGTGTGCGAGTGTGTGCATGCGAGTGTGTGCGAGTGTGTGTGTGAGTGTGTGCGAGTGTGTGTGTGCGATTGTGTATTAGTGAATGTGTGCGAGTGTGTGTGAGTGTGTGCATGTGAGTGAGTGAGTGTGTGTGTGAGTGTGTGCGAGTGAGTGTGAGTGAGTGTGTGCGAGTGTGTGCGAGTGTGTGTGTGGGATTGTGCATAATTGTGTGCGAGTGTGAGTGTGTAGGACTGTGTGTGCGAGTGTGTGTGCGAGTGTGTGCGAGTGTGTGTAGGAGTGTGTGTGAGTGTGTGCGATTGTGTGTGTGAGTGTGTAGGACTGTATGTGCGAGTGTGTGCGACTGTGTTCGAGTGTGTGTGTGCGAGTGTGTGAGCATGGGTGAGTGGGTGCAAGTGTGTGCGTGTGAGTGTGTGTGTGCGAGTGTGTGTGATTGTGTATGAGTGAGTGTGTGCGAGTGTGTGCGATTGTGTGTGAGTGTGTGCAAGTGTGTTTGAGCGAGTGTGTATGAGTGTGTGTGCGAGTGTTTGCAAGTGTGTTTCTGCGAGTGTGTATGAGTGTGTGTGTGCGAGTGTGTGCAAGTGTGTGTGATTGTGTGTGAGTGTGTGTATGAGTGAGTGTGTGCGAGTGTGTGCGAGTGTGTGTGCAAGTGTGTGCGCGAGTGTGTGTGTGCGAGTGTGTGTGAGTGTGTGCGTGCGAGTGTGTGCGTGCGAGTGTGTGCGCGCGAGTGTGTGCGAGTGTGTGAGTGTGTGTGCGAATGTGTGTGCGAGTGTGTATGAGTGTATGTGCGAGTGTGTGCCAGTGTGTGCGAGTGTGTGTGTGCGAGTGTGTGCAAGTGTGTGAGAGTGAGTGTGTGCGAGTGTGTGCGAGAGTGTGCGAGTGTGTGTGTCCGAGTGTGTGTGTGCGAGTGTGTGTGTGCGAGTGTGTGTGCATTTGTGTATGAGTGTGTGCGAGTGTGTGTGAGTTTGTGCAAGTGTGTGCGTGTGTGCATGCGAGTGCGTGCGATTGTGTGCGAGTGTGTGTATTTGAGTGTGTGTGCGATTGTGTATGAGTGTGTGCGAGTGTGTGTGAGTTTGTGCGAGTGTGTGCGTGTGTGTGTGCGAGTGTGTGCTAGTGTGCACGAGTGTTTGAGTGTGTGCGAGTGTGCCTTAGTAAGTATGTGTGTGAGTTTGTGCGCGTGTTTCCGAGTGTGTGTGAGTGAGTAGGACTGTGTGTGCGAGTGTGTGCGAGTGTGTGTGCGAGCGTGTGTGTGCGAGTGTGTTCGAGTGTGTGCAATTGTGTGCGAGTGTGTGTGTGCGAGTCCGTATGAGTGAGTGTGTGAATGTGTGCGAGTGTGTGCCAGTGTGTGTGTGCGAGTGTATGTACGAGTGTGTGCGAGTGTGTGCGTGCGAGTGTGTGCGAGTGTGTATGAGTGTATGTGCGAGTGTGTTTGCGAGTGTGTGCGACTGTGTGTGTGTGAGTGTGTGCAAGTGTGTACGAGTGTGTGTGCGAGTGTGTGCCAGTGTGTGCATACGAGTGTGTGCAAGTGAGTGCGAGTGTGTGCGAGCGAGTGTATGCGAGTGTGTGCGAGTCTGTGTGTGTGAGTGTGTGCAAGTGTGTGCGAGCGAGTGAGTGCGAGTGTGTGCCAGTGTGTGCGTACGAGTGTGTGCAATTGAGTGTGAGTGTGTGCGTGTGAGTGTGTGTGAGTGTGTGCGAGTGTGTGCGAGTGTGTGCGAGTCTGTGCGAGTCTGTGTGTGTGAGTGTGTGCACGTGTGTGCGAGCGAGTGATTGCGAGTGTGTGCCAGTGTGTGCGTACGAGTGTGTGCAAGTGAGTGCGAGTGTGTGCGAATGTGTGCGAGTGTGTGTGTGAGTGTGTGCGAGTGTGTGTGAGTGTGTGGGTGCGAGTGTGTGCGAGTGTGTGCGTGCGTGTTTGTGCGAGTTTGTGTGCGAGCGTGTACGAGTGTGTGTGCGTGTGTGTGCAAGTGTGTGCGAGTGCGTGCGGGTGTGTGTGCGAGTGTGTGCGAGTGTGTGTGCGAGTGTGTTTGAGTGTGTGCAAGTGTGTGCAAGTGTGTGTGCGAGTGCGTACGTGTGTGTGATTGTGTGCGAGTGTGAGTGAGCTTGTAGGACTGTATGTGCGAGTGTTTGCGAGTGTGTGCGAGTGTGTGCGAGTGTGTGTGCGAGAGTGTGCGAGTGTGTGCAAATGTGCCCGAGTGTGCGCGAGTGTGCACGAGTGAATGGGTGTGAGTGTGTGCGAGTGTGTGCTAGTGTGTGCGTGTGAGTGTGTGCGAGCGTGTGCGAGTGTGTGTGCGAGTGTGTGTGCGTGTGAATGTGTGCGTGTGAATGTGTGCGAGTGTGTGCAAGTGTGTGTGAGTGTGTGCGAGTGTGTGGGTGCGAGTGTGTGCGAATGTGTGCGTGCGTGTTTGTGCGAGTGTGTGCGAGTGTGTATGAGTGTGTATGAGTGTGTATGAGTTTGTGTGTGTGTGTGTGCAAGTGTGTGCGAGTGCGTGCGGGTGTGTGTGCGAGTGTGTGCGAGTGTGTGCGAGTGTGTGTGTGCGATTGTGTATGAGTGAGTGTGTGCGAGTGTGTGTCAAAGTGTGTGCGAGTGTGTGTGTGCGATTGTGCATGAGTGAGTGTGTGCGAGTGTGTGTGACAGTGTGTGCGAGTGTGTGTGAGTGTGCACGGGTGTGTGCGTGCGGGTGCGTGCGAGTGAGTGCGAGTGTGTGCAAATGTGTGCGAGCGTGTGCGAGTGTGTGCGAGTGTGTGTGAGTGTGCACGAGTGTGTGTGTGTGAGTGAGTGTGTGTGAGTCTGTGCGAGTGTGTGCTTGCGAGTATGTGCTAGTGTGCGCGAGTGTGTGAGTGTGTGCGAGGGTACGCGAGTGTGTGCGTGTGAGTAAGTGAGTGTGTGTGTGAGTGTGTGCGAGTGTGTGTGTGAGTTTGTACGACTGTGTGTGCGACTGTGTGCGCGTGTGTGCGAGTGTATATGAGTGTATGTGCGAGTTTGTGTGCGAGTGTGTGCAAGTGTGTGTGCGAGTGTGTGTATGAGTGTGTTTGAGTGTGTTTGAGTGTGTGCGAGTGTGTGTGCGAGTGCATACGAGTGTGTGCGAGTGTGTGTGTGTGTGTGTGGGAGTGTTTGTGATTGTGTGCCAGTGTGAGTGAGCTTGTAGGACTGTATGTGCGAGTGTTTGCGAGTTTGTGTGAGTGTGTGTCAGTGTGTGCGAGTGTGTGTGCGAGTGTGTGCGAGTGTGTGTGCGAGAGTGTGCGAGTGTGTGCGAGTGTGCACGAGTGAGTGGGTGTGAGTGTGTGCGAGTGTGTGTGCAAGTGTGTGCGTGTGAGTGTGTGCGATCGTGTGTGAGTGTGTGTGAGTGTGTGTGCGAGTGTGTGTGCGTGTGAATGTGTGCGAGTGTGTGCAAGTGTGTGTGTGCGAGTGTGTGCGAGTGTGTGTAGGAGTGTGTGCGAGTGTGTGCGATTGTGTTTGTGAGTGTGTAGGACTGTATGTGCAAGTGTGTTCGTGTGTGCTCGTGTGTTTGAGTGTGTGTGAGTGTGTGCAAGTGTGTGCAAGTGTGTTTGTGCGAGTGTGTGTGTGAGTGTGTGCAAGTGTGTTTGAGTGTGTGTGCGAGTGTGTATGAGTGTGTGTGTGTGTGCAATTGTGTGCACGTGTGTGTGAGTGTGTGCATGAGTGAGTGTGTGCGAGTGTGTGTGAGTGTGTGTGTGTGTGTGCGAGTGTGTGCATGCGAGTGTGTGCGAGTGTGTGTGTGAGTGTGTGCGAGTGTGTGTGTGCGATTGTGTATTAGTGAATGTGTGCGAGTGTGTGTGAGTGTGTGCATGTGAGTGAGTGAGTGTGTGTGTGAGTGTGTGCGAGTGAGTGTGAGTGAGTGTGTGCGAGTGTGTGCGAGTGTGTGTGTGGGATTGTGCATAATTGTGTGCGAGTGTGAGTGTGTAGGACTGTGTGTGCGAGTGTGTGTGCGAGTGTGTGCGAGTGTGTGTAGGAGTGTGTGTGAGTGTGTGCGATTGTGTGTGTGAGTGTGTAGGACTGTATGTGCGAGTGTGTGCGACTGTGTTCGAGTGTGTGTGTGCGAGTGTGTGAGCATGGGTGAGTGGGTGCAAGTGTGTGCGTGTGAGTGTGTGTGTGCGAGTGTGTGTGATTGTGTATGAGTGAGTGTGTGCGAGTGTGTGTGAGTGTGTGCAAGTGTGTTTGAGCGAGTGTGTATGAGTGTGTGTGCGAGTGTGTGCAAGTGTGTTTGTGCGAGTGTGTATGAGTGTGTGTGTGCGAGTGTGTGCAAGTGTGTGTGATTGTGTGTGAGTGTGTGTATGAGTGAGTGTGTGCGAGTGTGTGCGAGTGTGTGTGCAAGTGTGTGCGCGAGTGTGTGTGTGCGAGTGTGTGTGAGTGTGTGCGTGCGAGTGTGTGCGTGCGAGTGTGTGCGCGCGAGTGTGTGCGAGTGTGTGAGTGTGTGTGCGAATGTGTGTGCGAGTGTGTATGAGTGTATGTGCGAGTGTGTGCCAGTGTGTGCGAGTGTGTGTGTGCGAGTGTGTGCAAGTGTGTGCGAGTGAGTGTGTGCGAGTGTGTGCGAGTGTGTGTGTCCGAGTGTGTGTGTGCGAGTGTGTGTGTGCGAGTGTGTGTGCATTTGTGTATGAGTGTGTGCGAGTGTGTGTGAGTTTGTGCAAGTGTGTGCGTGTGTGCATGCGAGTGCGTGCGAGTGTGTGCGAGTGTGTGTATTTGAGTGTGTGTGCGATTGTGTATGAGTGTGTGCGAGTGTGTGTGAGTTTGTGCGAGTGTGTGCGTGTGTGTGTGCTAGTGTGCACGAGTGTTTGAGTGTGTGCGAGTGTGCCTGAGTAAGTATGTGTGTGAGTTTGTGCGCGTGTTTCCGAGTGTGTGTGAGTGAGTAGGACTGTGTGTGCGAGTGTGTGCGAGTGTGTGTGCGAGCGTGTGTGTGCGAGTGTGTTCGAGTGTGTGCAATTGTGTGCGAGTGTGTGTGTGCGAGTCCGTATGAGTGAGTGTGTGAATGTGTGCGAGTGTGTGCCAGTGTGTGTGTGCGAGTGTATGTACGAGTGTGTGCGAGTGTGTGCGTGCGAGTGTGTGCGAGTGTGTATGAGTGTATGTGCGAGTGTGTTTGCGAGTGTGTGTGTTCGAGTGTGTGCAAGTGTGTGCGAGTGTGTGTGCGAGTGCGTACGAGTGTGTGCGAGTGTGCACGAGTGTGTGCGTGTGAGTGTGTGCGAGTGTGTGCGTGCGAGTGTGTGCGAGTGTGCTTGAGTGAGTGGGTGCGAGTGTGTGTGAGCGTGTGCGTGTGTGCGAGTTTGTGTGCGAGTGAGTGTATGCGAATGTGTGCGAGTGTGTGCGAGTGTGTGTGTGAGTGTGTGCGTGCGAGTGTGTGCGTGCGTGTGTATGCATGCGAGTGTGTGCGAGTGTGTGCAAGTGTGAGTGAGTGTGTGCGAGAGTCTGTGCGAGAGTGTGCGAGTGTGTGCGAGTGTGTGCAAATGTCCCCGAGTGTGCGCGAGTGTGCACGAGTTAGTGGGTGCGAGTGTGTGCGAGTGTGTATGAGTGAGTGTGTGTGAGTGTGTGCGTGTGTGCAAGTTTGTGTGCGAATGTGTGCGAGTGTGTGTGCAAGTGTGTGCATGCGAGTGTGTGCGAGTGTGTGAGTGTGTGCGAGAGTGTGCGAGTGTGTGTGAGTGTGTGCAAATGTACCCGAGTATGCGCGAGTGTGCTCGAGTGAGTGGGTGCGAGTGTGTGCAAGTGTATGTGCGAGTGTGTGCGAGCTTGTGCGAGTGTGTGTGAGTGTGTGTGCGAGTGTGTGTGCATGTGTGTGCGTGCGAGTGTGTGCGAGTGTGCATGAGTGTGTGTGCAAGTGTGTACAAGTGTGTGTGAGTGTGTGCAAGTGTGTGTGTGCGAGTGTGTGCGAGTGTGTGTACGAGTGTGTGTGCGATTGTGTATAAGTGTGTGCGAGTGTGAGTGTGAGTATGTGTGATTGTGTGTGCAAGTGTGTTTGTGCGAGTGTGTTCGATTGTGTGCAAGTGTGTGTGTGAGTGTGAGTGAATGTGTGTGCTAGTGTGTGCGATTGCGTGTGAGAGTGTGTAGGACTGCATGTGCGAGTGTGTGCGAGTGTGTATGAGTGTGTGTGAGTGTGTGCAAGTGTGTGAGAGTGTGTGCGAGTGTGTGTGCGAGTGTGTGCGAGTGAGTGTGTGCGAGTGTATGTGCGAGTGTGTGCGTGCGAGTGTGTGCGTGTGAGTGTGTGCGAATGTGTGCGACTGTGTGAGAGTGTGTACGAGTGTGTGAGTGCGAGTGTGTGCAAATGAGTGCGAGTGTGTGCATGCGAGTGTGCACGAGCGTGTGCGTGTAAGTGTGTGCGTGCGAGTGTGCTCGAGTGAATGGGTGCGAGTGTGTGTGAGTATGTGCAAGTGAGTGTGTGTGAGTTTTTATGAGTGAGTGTGTGTGAGTGTGTGCGAGTTTGTGTGCAAGTGAGTGTGTGCGAGTGTGTGCGAGTGTGTGCGAGTGTGTGCGAGTGTGTGCGAGTGTGTGTGAGTGTGTGTGCGAGAGTGTGTGTGCGAATGTGTGTGAGTGTGAGTGTGTGCGATTGTGTATGAGTGTATGTGCGAGTGTGTGCAAGTGTGTGAGAGTGTGTGCGAGTGTGTGTGTGCAAGTGTGTGCAAGTGTGTGCGAGTGTGTGTGCGAGTGTGTGTGCAATTGTGTATGAGTGTGTGCGAGTGTGTGTGAGTTTGTGCGAGTGTGTGCGTGCGAGTGTGTGTGTGCGAGTGTGTGTGCAATTGTGTATGAGTGTGTGCGAGTGTGAGTGAGTTTGTTCGAGTGTGTGCGTATGTGTGTGCGAGTGCGCGCGAGTGAGTGCGAGTGCTCGCAAATGTGTGCGAGAGTGTGCGAGAGTGTGGGAGTGTGGGCGTGCGAGTGTGTGCTAGTGTGCGCGAGTGTGTGAGTGTGTGCGAGTGTGCGTGAGTAAGTGTGTGTGTGAATGTGTGCGAGTGTTTCCGAGTGTGTGTGTGAGTGTGTAGGACTGTATGTGCGAGTGTTTGCGAGTGTGTGTGCGAGTTTGTGTGTACAAGAGTGTTCGAGTGTGTGCAATTTTGTGCGAGTGTGTGTGTGCGAGTGCGTATGAGTAAGTGTGTGCGAATGTGTGCGAGTGTGTGTGCGAGTGTGTGCGAGTGTTTGCGTGTGTGTGCGAGTGTGTGTGCGTGTGTGTGCAAGTGTGTGCGAGTGTGTGCAAGTGTGTATGAGTGTGTGTGCGAGTGTGTGCGAGTGTGTGCGAGTATGTGAGTGCGAGTGTGTGCAATTTTGTGCGAGTGTGTGTGTGCGAGTGCGTATGAGTAAGTGTGTGCGAATGTGTGCGAGTGTGTGTGCGAGTGTGTGCGAGTGTTTGCGTGTGTGTGCGAGTGTGTGTGCGTGTGTGTGCAAGTGTGTGCGAGTGTGTGCAAGTGTGTATGAGTGTGTGTGCGAGTGTGTGCGAGTGTGTGCGAGTATGTGAGTGCGAGTGTGTGCAAGTGTGTGCGAGTGTGTGCGAGTGTGTGTGATTGTGTGCGAGTGTGTGTGTGCAATTGTGTATGAGTGTGTGCGAGTGTGTGTGTGAGTGTGTGCGTGCAAGTGTGTGCGAGTGAGTGCGATTGTGTGCAAATGTGTGTGAGACTGTGCGAGTGTGGGCGTGCGAATGTGGGCTGGTGTGTGCGAGTGTGTGTGAGTGTGTGCGAGTGTGTGTGTGTGCGATTGTGTATGAGTGAGTGTGTACGACTGTGTGTGCGAGTGTGTGCGCGTGTGTGCGAGTATATATGAGTGTATGTGCGAGTGTGTGTGCGAGTGTGTGCGAGTGTGTGTGCGCGTGTGTTTGAGTGTGTGTGAGTGTGTGTGCGAGTGCGTATGAGTGTGTGCGATTGTGTGTGCGTGTGTGTGCGAGTGTGTGTGATTGTGTGCGAGTGTGTGTGAGCTTGTAGGACTGTATGTGCGAGTGTTTGCGAGTGTTTGCGATTGTGTGCGAGTGTGTGTGAGTGTGTGTGAGTGTGTGCGAATGTGTGTGCGAGTGTGTGCGAGTCTGTGTGCGAGAGTGTGCGAGTGTGTGCGAGTGTGTGCAAATGTGCCCGAGTGTGCACGAGTGAGTGGGTGCGAGTGTGTGTGAGTGTGTGTGTGTGAGTGTGTGCGAGCGTGTGCGAGCATGTGTGAGTGTGTGTGCGAGTGTGTGTGCACGAGTGTGTGCAAGTGTGTGTGAGTGTGTGCGAGTGTGTGTGTGAGTGAGTCTGTGAGTGTGTGTGAGTGTGTGTGAGTGTGTGTACGAGTGTGTGTGTGCGATTGTGTATAAGTGTGTGCGAGTGTGTGTGTGAGTGTGTGTGCGAGTGTGTGTGTGCGAGTGTGCTCGATTGTGTGTGAGTGTGTGTGAGTGTGAGTGAGTGTGTACGAGTGTGTGTGAGTGTGTGCGAGTGTGTGTGTGCGTGTGTGTGCGAGTGTGTACGAGTGTGTATGAGTGTGTGTGCATGTGTGCAAGTGTGTGCGAGTGCGTGCGAGTGTGTGTGTGAGTGTGTGGGTGTGTGTGCGAGTGAGTTTGAGTGAGTGTGTGCAAGTGTGTGTGTGCGATGGTGTATGAGTGAGTGTGTGCGAGTGTGTGCGAGTGTGTGTGAAAGTGCATGCGAGTGTGTGTGTGAGTGTGTGCGAGTGAGTGCGAGTGTGTGCAAATGTGTGCGAGCATGTGCGAGTGTGTGCGAGTGTGTGTGAGTGTGTGCGAGTGTGCGCGTGTGAGTGAATGTTTGTGTGAGTCTGTGCGAGTGTGTGCTTGCGAGTGTTTGCTAGTGTGCACGAGTGTGTGAGTGTGTGCGAGTGTGCGCGAGTGTGTGCGTGTGAGTAAGTGAGTGTGTTTGTGAGTGTGTGCGAGTGTTTGCGAGTTTGTGTGTGAATGTGTGCGACTGTGTGTGCGAGTGTGTGCCCGTGTGTGCGAGTGTGTATGAGTGTATGTGCGAGTGTGTATGAGTGTATGTGCGAGTGTGTGTACGAGTGTGCATGAGTGTGTGCGTGTGAGTGTGTGCGAGTGTGTGCGTGCGAGTGTGTATGAGTGAGTGTGAGTGTGTGCGAGTTTGTGTGCGAGTGAGTGTGTGCGAATGTGTGCGAGTGTGTGTGAGTGTGTGTGCGAGTGTGTGCGTGCGAGTGTGTGCGTGCGAGTGTGTGTGAGTGTGTGCAAGTGTGAGTGAGTGTGTGCGAGTGTGTGCGAGTGTGTGCAAATGTGCCCGAGTGTGCGCGAGTGTGCACGAGTGAGTGTGTGCGAGTGTGTGCAAGTGTGTATGAGTGAGTGTGTGTGAGTTTGTGCGTGTGTGTGAGTTTGTGTGCGAGTGACTGTGTGCGAATGTGTGCGAGTGTGTGCGAGTGTGTCTGTGCGAGTGTATGTGTGAGAGTGTGCGTGCGAGTGTGTGCGAGTGTATGTGAGTGTGTGTGAGTGTGTGTGCAAGTGTGTGTGCGAGAGTGTGCGAGTGTGTGCAAATGTGCCCGAGTGTGCACGAGTGAGTGGGTGCGAGTATGCGCGAGTGTGTGTGAGTGTGTGCATGTGAGTGTGTGCGAGCGTGTGTGCGAGTGTGTGTGCATGTGTGTGTGTGTGCGAGTGTGTGCGAGTGTGTATGAGTGTGTGTGCAAGTTTGTGCAAATGTGTGTGAGTGTGTGCGAGTGTGTGTGTGCATGTGTGTGCGAGTGTGTGCAAGTGTGTGTGAGTGTGTGTGCGAGTGTGTGTGCAAGTGTGTTCAATTGTGTGCGAGTGCGTGTGTGAGTGAGTGTGTACGAGTGTGTGCGAGTGTGTGCGAGTGTGTGTGAGTGTGTGCGAGTGTGTGTGTGAGTGTGTGCGATTGTGTGTGTGAGTGTGTAGGACTGTATGTGCGAGTGTGTATGAGTGTGTGTGTGTGTGCAAGTGTGTGCGAGTGTGTGTGAGTGTGTGCAAGTGTGTGCGAGTGAGTGTGTTCGAGTGTGTGTGCGAGTGTGTGCGTGCGAGTGTGTGCGGGTGTGTGCGTGTGAGTGAGTGCGAGTGTGTGCAAATGTGTGTGAGCGTGTGCGAGTGTGTGCGAGTGTGTGTGAGTGTGTGCGAGTATGCGCGTGTGAGTGAGTGTGTGTGTGAGTCTGTGCGAGTGTGTGCTTGCGAGTGTTTGCTAGTGTGCGCGAGTGTGTGAGTGTGTGTGAGTGTGCACGAGTGTGTGCGTGTGAGTAAGTGAGTGTGTGTGTGAGTGTGTGCGAGTGCTTGCGAGTGTGTGTGTGAGTGTGTGCGACTGTGTGTGCGAGTGTGTGCGCGTGTGTGAGTGTGTATGAGTGTATGTGCGAGTGTGTGTGCGAGTGTGTGTTCGAGTGTGTGTGTTCGAATGTGTGTGCAAGTGTGTGCGAGTGTGTGTATGAGTGCGTACAAGTGTGTGCGAGTGTGCATGAGTGTGTGCATGTGTGTGTGCGTGCGAGTGTGTGCGAGTGTGCTCGAGTGAGTGAGTGCGAGTGTGTATGAGGGAGTGTGTGTGCGTGTGTGCAAGTTTGTGTGCGTGTGAGTGTGTGCGAGTGTGTTTGAGTGTGTGTGCGAGTGCGTGCGTGCGAGTGTGTGTGAGTGTGTGTGATTGTGTGTGTGAGTGTGTAGGACTGTTTGTGCGAGTGTGTATGAGTGTGTGTGTGAGTGTGTGCAAGTGTGTGCGAGTCTGTGCGAGTGTGTGCAAGTGTGTGAGTGAGTGTGTGCGAGTGTGTGTGCGTGCGAGTGTGTGCGGGTGTGTGCGTGTGAGTGAGTGTGAGTGTGTGCAAATGTGTGTGAGCGTGTGCGAGTGTGTGTGAGTGTGTGCGAGTGTGCGCGTGTGAGTGAGTGTGTGTGTGAGTCTGTGCGAGTGTGTGCTTGCGAGTGTTTGCTAGTGTGCGTGTAGTGTGTGAGTCTGTGCGAGTGTGCGCGAGTGTGCGTGTGAGTAAGTGAGTGTGTGTGTGAGTGTGTGCGAGTGCTTGCGAGTGTGTGTGTGAGTGTGTACGACTGTGTGTGCGAGTGTGTGCGTGTGTGTGCGAGTGTGTATGAGTGTATGTGCGAGTGTGTGTGCGAGTGTGTGCGAGTGTGTGTTCGAGTGTGTGTGTTCGAGTGTGTGCAAGTGTGTGCGAGTGTGTGTGCGAGTGGGTACAAGTGTGTGCGAGTGTGCATGAGTGTGTGCGTGTGTGCAAGTTTGTGCATGCGAGTGTGTGCGAGTGTGCTTGAGTGAGTGGGTGCGAGTGTGTGCGAGTGTGTATGAGTGAGTGTGTGCGTGTGTGCGAGTTTGTGTGTGAGTGAGTGTGTGCGAATGTGTGTGAGTGTGTGCGAGTGTGTGTGCGAGTGCGTGCGTGCGATTGTGTGCGTGCGAGTGTGTGCAAGTGTGAGTGAGTGTGTGCGAGTGTGTGTGCGAGTGTGTGTGCGAGAGTGTGCGAGTGTGTGCGAGTGTGTGCAAATGTGCCCGAGTGTGCGCGTGTGTGCACGAGTGAGTGTGTGTGAGTGTGTGTGTGTGTGTGAGTTTGTGTGCGAGTGAGTGTGTGCGAATGTGTGCGAGTGTGTGCGAGTGTGTCTGTGCGAGTGTGTGTGCGAGTGTGTGCATGCGAGTGTGTGCGTGCGAGTGTGTGCGAGTGTGTGTGAGTGTGTGCGAGTGTGTGTGCGAGATTGTGCGAGTGTGTGCATATGTGCCCGAGTGTGCACGAGTGAGTGTGTGCGAGTGTGTGAGAGTGTGTGTGAGTGTCTGCATGTGAGTGTGCGCGAGCGTGTGCGAGTGTGTGTGAGTGTGTGTGCGAGTGTGTGTGCGAGAGTGTGCGAGTGTGTGCAAATGTGCCCGAGTGTGCGCGAGTGTGCACGAGTGAGTGGGTGCGAGTGTGTGCGAGTGTGTTTGAGTGTGTGCATGTGAGTGTGTGCGAACGTGTGCGAGTGTGTGTGCGAGTGTGTGCAAGTGTGTGTGAGTGTGTGTGTGCAAGTATGTGTGAGTGTGTGCGAGTGTGTGTGAGTGTGTGTACGAGTGTGTGTGCGATTGTGCATAAGTGTGTGCGAGTGTGTGTGACTGTGTGTGCGAGTGTGTGCCCGTGTGTGCGAGTGTGTATGAGTGTATGTGCGAGTGTGTATGAGTGTATGTGCGAGTGTGTGTACGAGTGTGCATGAGTGTGTGCGTGTGAGTGTGTGCGAGTGTGTGCGTGCGAGTGTGTATGAGTGAGTGTGAGTGTGTGCGAGTTTGTGTGCGAGTGAGTGTGTGCGAATGTGTGCGAGTGTGTGTGAGTGTGTGTGCGAGTGTGTGCGTGCGAGTGTGTGCGTGCGAGTGTGTGTGAGTGTGTGCAAGTGTGAGTGAGTGTGTGCGAGTGTGTGCGAGTGTGTGCAAATGTGCCCGAGTGTGCGCGAGTGTGCACGAGTGAGTGTGTGCGAGTGTGTGCAAGTGTGTATGAGTGAGTGTGTGTGAGTTTGTGCGTGTGTGTGAGTTTGTGTGCGAGTGACTGTGTGCGAATGTGTGCGAGTGTGTGCGAGTGTGTCTGTGCGAGTGTATGTGTGAGAGTGTGCGTGCGAGTGTGTGCGAGTGTATGTGAGTGTGTGTGAGTGTGTGTGCAAGTGTGTGTGCGAGAGTTTGCGAGTGTGTGCAAATGTGCCCGAGTGTGCACGAGTGAGTGGGTGCGAGTATGCGCGAGTGTGTGTGAGTGTGTGCATGTGAGTGTGTGCGAGCGTGTGTGCGAGTGTGTGTGCATGTGTGTGTGTGTGCGAGTGTGTGCGAGTGTGTATGAGTGTGTGTGCAAGTTTGTGCAAGTGTGTGTGAGTGTGTGCGAGTGTGTGTGTGCATGTGTGTGCGAGTGTGTGCAAGTGTGTGTGAGTGTGTGTGCGAGTGTGTGTGCAAGTGTGTTCAATTGTGTGCGAGTGCGTGTGTGAGTGAGTGTGTACGAGTGTGTGCGAGTGTGTGCGAGTGTGTGTGAGTGTGTGCGAGTGTGTGTGTGAGTGTGTGCGATTGTGTGTGTGAGTGTGTAGGACTGTATGTGCGAGTGTGTATGAGTGTGTGTGTGTGTGCAAGTGTGTGCGAGTGTGTGTGAGTGTGTGCAAGTGTGTGCGAGTGAGTGTGTGCGAGTGTGTGTGCGAGTGTGTGCGTGCGAGTGTGTGCGGGTGTGTGCGTGTGAGTGAGTGCGAGTGTGTGCAAATGTGTGTGAGCGTGTGCGAGTGTGTGCGAGTGTGTGTGAGTGTGTGCGAGTATGCGCGTGTGAGTGAGTGTGTGTGTGAGTCTGTGCGAGTGTGTGCTTGCGAGTGTTTGCTAGTGTGCGCGAGTGTGTGAGTGTGTGTGAGTGTGCGCGAGTGTGTGCGTGTGAGTAAGTGAGTGTGTGTGTGAGTGTGTGCGAGTGCTTGCGAGTGTGTGTGTGAGTTTGTACGACTGTGTGTGCGACTGTGTGCGCGTGTGTGCGAGTGTATATGAGTGTATGTGCGAGTTTGTGTGCGAGTGTGTGCAAGTGTGTGTGCGAGTGTGTGTATGAGTGTGTTTGAGTGTGTTTGAGTGTGTGCGAGTGTGTGTGCGAGTGCATACGAGTGTGTGCGAGTGTGTGTGTGTGTGTGT
The DNA here is from genome assembly GCF_046119375.1 of Phyllobates terribilis. Classification (NCBI taxonomy): domain Eukaryota; kingdom Metazoa; phylum Chordata; class Amphibia; order Anura; family Dendrobatidae; genus Phyllobates; species Phyllobates terribilis. Next base: position 6,261,570 of record NW_027362813.1, read on the forward strand.
GCGAGTGTTTGTGATTGTGTGCCAGTGTGAGTGAGCTTGTAGGACTGTATGTGCGAGTGTTTGCGAGTGTGTGCGAGTGTGTGTCAGTGTGTGCGAGTGTGTGTGCGAGTGTGTGCGAGTGTGTGTGCGAGAGTGTGCGAGTGTGTGCGAGTGTGCACGAGTGAGTGGGTGTGAGTGTGTGCGAGTGTGTGTGCAAGTGTGTGCGTGTGAGTGTGTGCGATCGTGTGTGAGTGTGTGTGAGTGTGTGTGCGAGTGTGTGTGCGTGTGAATGTGTGCGAGTGTGTGCAAGTGTGTGTGTGCGAGTGTGTGCGAGTGTGTGTAGGAGTGTGTGCGAGTGTGTGCGATTGTGTTTGTGAGTGTGTAGGACTGTATGTGCAAGTGTGTTCGTGTGTGCTCGTGTGTTTGAGTGTGTGTGAGTGTGTGCAAGTGTGTGCAAGTGTGTTTGTGCGAGTGTGTGTGTGAGTGTGTGCAAGTGTGTTTGAGTGTGTGTGCGAGTGTGTATGAGTGTGTGTGTGTGTGCAATTGTGTGCACGTGTGTGTGAGTGTGTGCATGAGTGAGTGTGTGCGAGTGTGTGTGAGTGTGTGTGTGTGTGTGCGAGTGTGTGCATGCGAGTGTGTGCGAGTGTGTGTGTGAGTGTGTGCGAGTGTGTGTGTGCGATTGTGTATTAGTGAATGTGTGCGAGTGTGTGTGAGTGTGTGCATGTGAGTGAGTGAGTGTGTGTGTGAGTGTGTGCGAGTGAGTGTGAGTGAGTGTGTGCGAGTGTGTGCGAGTGTGTGTGTGGGATTGTGCATAATTGTGTGCGAGTGTGAGTGTGTAGGACTGTGTGTGCGAGTGTGTGTGCGAGTGTGTGCGAGTGTGTGTAGGAGTGTGTGTGAGTGTGTGCGATTGTGTGTGTGAGTGTGTAGGACTGTATGTGCGAGTGTGTGCGACTGTGTTCGAGTGTGTGTGTGCGAGTGTGTGAGCATGGGTGAGTGGGTGCAAGTGTGTGCGTGTGAGTGTGTGTGTGCGAGTGTGTGTGATTGTGTATGAGTGAGTGTGTGCGAGTGTGTGCGATTGTGTGTGAGTGTGTGCAAGTGTGTTTGAGCGAGTGTGTATGAGTGTGTGTGCGAGTGTGTGCAAGTGTGTTTGTGCGAGTGTGTATGAGTGTGTGTGTGCGAGTGTGTGCAAGTGTGTGTGATTGTGTGTGAGTGTGTGTATGAGTGAGTGTGTGCGAGTGTGTGCGAGTGTGTGTGCAAGTGTGTGCGCGAGTGTGTGTGTGCGAGTTTGTGTGAGTGTGTGCGTGCGAGTGTGTGCGTGCGAGTGTGTGCGCGCGAGTGTGTGCGAGTGTGTGAGTGTGTGTGCGAATGTGTGTGCGAGTGTGTATGAGTGTATGTGCGAGTGTGTGCCAGTGTGTGCGAGTGTGTGTGTGCGAGTGTGTGCAAGTGTGTGCGAGTGAGTGTGTGCGAGTGTGTGCGAGAGTGTGCGAGTGTGTGTGTCCGAGTGTGTGTGTGCGAGTGTGTGTGTGCGAGTGTGTGTGCATTTGTGTATGAGTGTGTGCGAGTGTGTGTGAGTTTGTGCAAGTGTGTGCGTGTGTGCATGCGAGTGCGTGCGAGTGTGTGCGAGTGTGTGTATTTGAGTGTGTGTGCGATTGTGTATGAGTGTGTGCGAGTGTGTGTGAGTTTGTGCGAGTGTGTGCGTGTGTGTGTGCGAGTGTGTGCTAGTGTGCACGAGTGTTTGAGTGTGTGCGAGTGTGCCTGAGTAAGTATGTGTGTGAGTTTGTGCGCGTGTTTCCGAGTGTGTGTGAGTGAGTAGGACTGTGTGTGCGAGTGTGTGCGAGTGTGTGTGCGAGCGTGTGTGTGCGAGTGTGTTCGAGTGTGTGCAATTGTGTGCGAGTGTGTGTGTGCGAGTCCGTATGAGTGAGTGTGTGAATGTGTGCGAGTGTGTGCCAGTGTGTGTGTGCGAGTGTATGTACGAGTGTGTGCGAGTGTGTGCGTGCGAGTGTGTGCGAGTGTGTATGAGTGTATGTGCGAGTGTGTTTGCGAGTGTGTGTGTTCGAGTGTGTGCAAGTGTGTGCGAGTGTGTGTGCGAGTGCGTACGAGTGTGTGCGAGTGTGCACGAGTGTGTGCGTGTGAGTGTGTGCGAGTGTGTGCGTGCGAGTGTGTGCGAGTGTGCTTGAGTGAGTGGGTGCGAGTGTGTGTGAGCGTGTGCGTGTGTGCGAGTTTGTGTGCGAGTGAGTGTATGCAAATGTGTGCGAGTGTGTGCGAGTGTGCGTGCGAGTGTGTGCGTGCGAGTGTGTGCGTGCGTGTGTATGCATGCGAGTGTGTGCGAGTGTGTGCAAGTGTGAGTGAGTGTGTGCGAGAGTCTGTGCGAGAGTGTGCGAGTGTGTGCGAGTGTGTGCAAATGTCCCCGAGTGTGCGCGAGTGTGCACGAGTTAGTGGGTGCGAGTGTGTGCGAGTGTGTATGAGTGAGTGTGTGTGAGTGTGTGCGTGTGTTCAAGTTTGTGTGCGAATGTGTGCGAGTGTGTGTGCAAGTGTGTGCATGCGAGTGTGTGCGAGTGTGTGAGTGTGTGCGAGAGTGTGCGAGTGTGTGTGAGTGTGTGCAAATGTACCCGAGTGTGCGCGAGTGTGCTCGAGTGAGTGGGTGCGAGTGTGTGCAAGTGTATGTGCGAGTGTGTGCGAGCTTGTGCGAGTGTGTGTGAGTGTGTGTGTGCATGTGTGTGCGTGCGAGTGTGTGCGAGTGTGCATGAGTGTGTGTGCAAGTGTGTACAAGTGTGTGTGAGTGTGTGCAAGTGTGTGTGTGCGAGTGTGTGCGAGTGTGTGTACGAGTGTGTGTGCGATTGTGTATAAGTGTGTGCGAGTGTGAGTGTGAGTATGTGTGATTGTGTGTGCAAGTGTGTTTGTGCGAGTGTGTTCGATTGTGTGCAAGTGTGTGTGTGAGTGTGAGTGAATGTGTGTGCTAGTGTGTGCGATTGCGTGTGAGAGTGTGTAGGACTGCATGTGCGAGTGTGTGCGAGTGTGTATGAGTGTGTGTGAGTGTGTGCAAGTGTGTGAGAGTGTGTGCGAGTGTGTGTGCGAGTGTGTGCGAGTGAGTGTGTGCGAGTGTATGTGCGAGTGTGTGCGTGCGAGTGTGTGCGTGTGAGTGTGTGCGAATGTGTGCGACTGTGTGAGAGTGTGTACGAGTGTGTGAGTGCGAGTGTGTGCAAATGAGTGCGAGTGTGTGCATGCGAGTGTGCACGAGCGTGTGCGTGTAAGTGTGTGCGTGCGAGTGTGCTCGAGTGAATGGGTGCGAGTGTGTGTGAGTATGTGCAAGTGAGTGTGTGTGAGTTTTTATGAGTGAGTGTGTGTGAGTGTGTGCGAGTTTGTGTGCAAGTGAGTGTGTGCGAGTGTGTGCGAGTGTGTGCGAGTGTGTGCGAGTGTGTGCGAGTGTGTGCGAGTGTGTGTGCGAGAGTGTGTGTGCGAATGTGTGTGAGTGTGAGTGTGTGCGATTGTGTATGAGTGTATGTGCGAGTGTGTGCAAGTGTGTGAGAGTGTGTGCGAGTGTGTGTGTGCAAGTGTGTGCAAGTGTGTGCGAGTGTGTGTGCGAGTGTGTGTGCAATTGTGTATGAGTGTGTGCGAGTGTGTGTGAGTTTGTGCGAGTGTGTGCGTGCGAGTGTGTGTGTGCGAGTGTGTGTGCAATTGTGTATGAGTGTGTGCGAGTGTGAGTGAGTTTGTGCGAGTGTGTGCGTATGTGTGTGCGAGTGCGCGCGAGTGAGTGCGAGTGCTCGCAAATGTGTGCGAGAGTGTGCGAGAGTGTTGGAGTGTGGGCGTGCGAGTGTGTGCTAGTGTGCGCGAGTGTGTGAGTGTGTGCGAGTGTGCGTGAGTAAGTGTGTGTGTGAATGTGTGCGAGTGTTTCCGAGTGTGTGTGTGAGTGTGTAGGACTGTATGTGCGAGTGTTTGCGAGTGTGTGTGCGAGTTTGTGTGTACAAGAGTGTTCGAGTGTGTGCAATTTTGTGCGAGTGTGTGTGTGCGAGTGCGTATGAGTAAGTGTGTGCGAATGTGTGCGAGTGTGTGTGCGAGTGTGTGCGAGTGTTTGCGTGTGTGTGCGAGTGTGTGTGCGTGTGTGTGCAAGTGTGTGCGAGTGTGTGCAAGTGTGTATGAGTGTGTGTGCGAGTGTGTGCGAGTGTGTGCGAGTATGTGAGTGCGAGTGTGTGCAAGTGTGTGCGAGTGTGTGCGAGTGTGTGTGATTGTGTGCGAGTGTGTGTTTGCAATTGTGTATGAGTGTGTGCGAGTGTGTGTGTGAGTGTGTGCGTGCAAGTGTATGCGAGTGAGTGCGATTGTGTGCAAATGTGTGTGAGACTGTGCGAGTGTGGGCGTGCGAATGTGGGCTGGTGTGTGCGAGTGTGTGTGAGTGTGTGCGAGTGTGTGTGTGTGCGATTGTGTATGAGTGAGTGTGTACGACTGTGTGTGCGAGTGTGTGCGCGTGTGTGCGAGTATATATGAGTGTATGTGCGAGTGTGTGTGCGAGTGTGTGCGAGTGTGTGTGCGCGTGTGTTTGAGTGTGTGTGAGTGTGTGTGAGTGTGTGCGAATGTGTGTGCGAATGTGTGCGAGTCTGTGTGCGAGAGTGTGCGAGTGTGTGCGAGTGTGTGCAAATGTGCCCGAGTGTGCACGAGTGAGTGGGTGCGAGTGTGTGTGAGTGTGTGTGTGTGAGTGTGTGCGAGCGTGTGCGAGCATGTGTGAGTGTGTGTGCGAGTGTGTGTGCACGAGTGTGTGCAAGTGTGTGTGAGTGTGTGCGAGTGTGTGTGTGAGTGAGTCTGTGAGTGTGTGTGAGTGTGTGTGAGTGTGTGTACGAGTGTGTGTGTGCGATTGTGTATAAGTGTGTGCGAGTGTGTGTGTGAGTGTGTGTGAGTGTGTGTGCGAGTGTGTGTGTGCGAGTGTGCTCGATTGTGTGTGAGTGTGTGTGAGTGTGAGTGAGTGTGTACGAGTGTGTGTGAGTGTGTGCGAGTGTGTGTGTGCGTGTGTGTGCGAGTGTGTACGAGTGTGTATGAGTGTGTGTGCATGTGTGCAAGTGTGTGCGAGTGCGTGCGAGTGTGTGTGTGAGTGTGTGGGTGTGTGTGCGAGTGAGTTTGAGTGAGTGTGTGCAAGTGTGTGTGTGCGATGGTGTATGAGTGAGTGTGTGCGAGTGTGTGCGAGTGTGTGTGAAAGTGCATGCGAGTGTGTGTGTGAGTGTGTGCGAGTGAGTGCGAGTGTGTGCAAATGTGTGCGAGCATGTGCGAGTGTGTGCGAGTGTGTGTGAGTGTGTGCGAGTGTGCGCGTGTGAGTGAATGTTTGTGTGAGTCTGTGCGAGTGTGTGCTTGCGAGTGTTTGCTAGTGTGCACGAGTGTGTGAGTGTGTGCGAGTGTGCGCGAGTGTGTGCGTGTGAGTAAGTGAGTGTGTTTGTGAGTGTGTGCGAGTGTTTGCGAGTTTGTGTGTGAATGTGTGCGACTGTGTGTGCGAGTGTGTGCCCGTGTGTGCGAGTGTGTATGAGTGTATGTGCGAGTGTGTATGAGTGTATGTGCGAGTGTGTGTACGAGTGTGCATGAGTGTGTGCGTGTGAGTGTGTGCGAGTGTGTGCGTGCGAGTGTGTATGAGTGAGTGTGAGTGTGTGCGAGTTTGTGTGCGAGTGAGTGTGTGCGAATGTGTGCGAGTGTGTGTGAGTGTGTGTGCGAGTGTGTGCGTGCGAGTGTGTGCGTGCGAGTGTGTGTGAGTGTGTGCAAGTGTGAGTGAGTGTGTGCGAGTGTGTGCGAGTGTGTGCAAATGTGCCCGAGTGTGCGCGAGTGTGCACGAGTGAGTGTGTGCGAGTGTGTGCAAGTGTGTATGAGTGAGTGTGTGTGAGTTTGTGCGTGTGTGTGAGTTTGTGTGCGAGTGACTGTGTGCGAATGTGTGCGAGTGTGTGCGAGTGTGTCTGTGCGAGTGTATGTGTGAGAGTGTGCGTGCGAGTGTGTGCGAGTGTATGTGAGTGTGTGTGAGTGTGTGTGCAAGTGTGTGTGCGAGAGTGTGCGAGTGTGTGCAAATGTGCCCGAGTGTGCACGAGTGAGTGGGTGCGAGTATGCGCGAGTGTGTGTGAGTGTGTGCATGTGAGTGTGTGCGAGCGTGTGTGCGAGTGTGTGTGCATGTGTGTGTGTGTGCGAGTGTGTGCGAGTGTGTATGAGTGTGTGTGCAAGTTTGTGCAAGTGTGTGTGAGTGTGTGCGAGTGTGTGTGTGCATGTGTGTGCGAGTGTGTGCAAGTGTGTGTGAGTGTGTGTGCGAGTGTGTGTGCAAGTGTGTTCAATTGTGTGCGAGTGCGTGTGTGAGTGAGTGTGTACGAGTGTGTGCGAGTGTGTGCGAGTGTGTGTGAGTGTGTGCGAGTGTGTGTGTGAGTGTGTGCGATTGTGTGTGTGAGTGTGTAGGACTGTATGTGCGAGTGTGTATGAGTGTGTGTGTGTGTGCAAGTGTGTGCGAGTGTGTGTGAGTGTGTGCAAGTGTGTGCGAGTGAGTGTGTTCGAGTGTGTGTGCGAGTGTGTGCGTGCGAGTGTGTGCGGGTGTGTGCGTGTGAGTGAGTGCGAGTGTGTGCAAATGTGTGTGAGCGTGTGCGAGTGTGTGCGAGTGTGTGTGAGTGTGTGCGAGTATGCGCGTGTGAGTGAGTGTGTGTGTGAGTCTGTGCGAGTGTGTGCTTGCGAGTGTTTGCTAGTGTGCGCGAGTGTGTGAGTGTGTGTGAGTGTGCACGAGTGTGTGCGTGTGAGTAAGTGAGTGTGTGTGTGAGTGTGTGCGAGTGCTTGCGAGTGTGTGTGTGAGTGTGTGCGACTGTGTGTGCGAGTGTGTGCGCGTGTGTGAGTGTGTATGAGTGTATGTGCGAGTGTGTGTGCGAGTGTGTGTTCGAGTGTGTGTGTTCGAATGTGTGTGCAAGTGTGTGCGAGTGTGTGTATGAGTGCGTACAAGTGTGTGCGAGTGTGCATGAGTGTGTGCATGTGTGTGTGCGTGCGAGTGTGTGCGAGTGTGCTCGAGTGAGTGAGTGCGAGTGTGTATGAGTGAGTGTGTGTGCGTGTGTGCAAGTTTGTGTGCGTGTGAGTGTGTGCGAGTGTGTTTGAGTGTGTGTGCGAGTGCGTGCGTGCGAGTGTGTGTGAGTGTGTGTGATTGTGTGTGTGAGTGTGTAGGACTGTTTGTGCGAGTGTGTATGAGTGTGTGTGTGAGTGTGTGCAAGTGTGTGCGAGTCTGTGCGAGTGTGTGCAAGTGTGTGAGTGAGTGTGTGTGAGTGTGTGTGCGTGCGAGTGTGTGCGGGTGTGTGCGTGTGAGTGAGTGTGAGTGTGTGCAAATGTGTGTGAGCGTGTGCGAGTGTGTGTGAGTGTGTGCGAGTGTGCGCGTGTGAGTGAGTGTGTGTGTGAGTCTGTGCGAGTGTGTGCTTGCGAGTGTTTGCTAGTGTGCGTGTAGTGTGTGAGTCTGTGCGAGTGTGCGCGAGTGTGCGTGTGAGTAAGTGAGTGTGTGTGTGAGTGTGTGCGAGTGCTTGCGAGTGTGTGTGTGAGTGTGTACGACTGTGTGTGCGAGTGTGTGCGTGTGTGTGCGAGTGTGTATGAGTGTATGTGCGAGTGTGTGTGCGAGTGTGTGCGAGTGTGTGTTCGAGTGTGTGTGTTCGAGTGTGTGCAAGTGTGTGCGAGTGTGTGTGCGAGTGGGTACAAGTGTGTGCGAGTGTGCATGAGTGTGTGCGTGTGTGCAAGTTTGTGCATGCGAGTGTGTGCGAGTGTGCTTGAGTGAGTGGGTGCGAGTGTGTGCGAGTGTGTATGAGTGAGTGTGTGCGTGTGTGCGAGTTTGTGTGTGAGTGAGTGTGTGCGAATGTGTGTGAGTGTGTGCGAGTGTGCCCGAGTGTGCGCGTGTGTGCACGAGTGAGTGTGTGTGAGTGTGTGTGTGTGTGTGAGTTTGTGTGCGAGTGAGTGTGTGCGAATGTGTACGAGTGTGTGCGAGTGTGTCTGTGCGAGTGTGTGTGCGAGTGTGTGCATGCGAGTGTGTGCGTGCGAGTGTGTGCGAGTGTGTGTGAGTGTGTGCGAGTGTGCGCGAGTGTGCGTGTGAGTAAGTGAGTGTGTGTGTGAGTGTGTGCAAGTGTGAGTGAGTGTGTGCGAGTGTGTGCGAGTGTGTGCAAATGTGCCCGAGTGTGCGCGTGTGTGCACGAGTGAGTGTGTGTGAGTGTGTGTGTGTGTGTGAGTTTGTGTGCGAGTGAGTGTGTGCGAATGTGTGCGAGTGTGTGCGAGTGTGTCTGTGCGAGTGTGTGTGCGAGTGTGTGCATGCGAGTGTGTGCGTGCGAGTGTGTGCGAGTGTGTGTGAGTGTGTGCGAGTGTGTGTGCGAGATTGTGCGAGTGTGTGCATATGTGCCCGAGTGTGCACGAGTGAGTGTGTGCGAGTGTGTGAGAGTGTGTGTGAGTGTCTGCATGTGAGTGTGCGCGAGCGTGTGCGAGTGTGTGTGAGTGTGTGTGCGAGTGTGTGTGCGAGAGTGTGCGAGTGTGTGCAAATGTGCCCGAGTGTGCGCGAGTGTGCACGAGTGAGTGGGTGCGAGTGTGTGCGAGTGTGTTTGAGTGTGTGCATGTGAGTGTGTGCGAACGTGTGCGAGTGTGTGTGCGAGTGTGTGCAAGTGTGTGTGAGTGTGTGTGTGCAAGTATGTGTGAGTGTGTGCGAGTGTGTGTGAGTGTGTGTACGAGTGTGTGTGCGATTGTGCATAAGTGTGTGCGAGTGTGTGTGACTGTGTGTGCGAGTGTGTGCCCGTGTGTGCGAGTGTGTATGAGTGTATGTGCGAGTGTGTATGAGTGTATGTGCGAGTGTGTGTACGAGTGTGCATGAGTGTGTGCGTGTGAGTGTGTGCGAGTGTGTGCGTGCGAGTGTGTATGAGTGAGTGTGAGTGTGTGCGAGTTTGTGTGCGAGTGAGTGTGTGCGAATGTGTGCGAGTGTGTGTGAGTGTGTGTGCGAGTGTGTGCGTGCGAGTGTGTGCGTGCGAGTGTGTGTGAGTGTGTGCAAGTGTGAGTGAGTGTGTGCGAGTGTGTGCGAGTGTGTGCAAATGTGCCCGAGTGTGCGCGAGTGTGCACGAGTGAGTGTGTGCGAGTGTGTGCAAGTGTGTATGAGTGAGTGTGTGTGAGTTTGTGCATGTGTGTGAGTTTGTGTGCGAGTGACTGTGTGCGAATGTGTGCGAGTGTGTGCGAGTGTGTCTGTGCGAGTGTATGTGTGAGAGTGTGCGTGCGAGTGTGTGCGAGTGTATGTGAGTGTGTGTGAGTGTGTGTGCAAGTGTGTGTGCGAGAGTTTGCGAGTGTGTGCAAATGTGCCCGAGTGTGCACGAGTGAGTGGGTGCGAGTATGCGCGAGTGTGTGTGAGTGTGTGCATGTGAGTGTGTGCGAGCGTGTGTGCGAGTGTGTGTGCATGTGTGTGTGTGTGCGAGTGTGTGCGAGTGTGTATGAGTGTGTGTGCAAGTTTGTGCAAGTGTGTGTGAGTGTGTGCGAGTGTGTGTGTGCATGTGTGTGCGAGTGTGTGCAAGTGTGTGTGAGTGTGTGTGCGAGTGTGTGTGCAAGTGTGTTCAATTGTGTGCGAGTGCGTGTGTGAGTGAGTGTGTACGAGTGTGTGCGAGTGTGTGCGAGTGTGTGTGAGTGTGTGCGAGTGTGTGTGTGAGTGTGTGCGATTGTGTGTGTGAGTGTGTAGGACTGTATGTGCGAGTGTGTATGAGTGTGTGTGTGTGTGCAAGTGTGTGCGAGTGTGTGTGAGTGTGTGCAAGTGTGTGCGAGTGAGTGTGTGCGAGTGTGTGTGCGAGTGTGTGCGTGCGAGTGTGTGCGGGTGTGTGCGTGTGAGTGAGTGCGAGTGTGTGCAAATGTGTGTGAGCGTGTGCGAGTGTGTGCGAGTGTGTGTGAGTGTGTGCGAGTATGCGCGTGTGAGTGAGTGTGTGTGTGAGTCTGTGCGAGTGTGTGCTTGCGAGTGTTTGCTAGTGTGCGCGAGTGTGTGAGTGTGTGTGAGTGTGCGCGAGTGTGTGCGTGTGAGTAAGTGAGTGTGTGTGTGAGTGTGTGCGAGTGCTTGTGAGTGTGTGTGTGAGTGTGTGCGACTGTGTGTGCGAGTGTGTGCGCGTGTGTGAGTGTGTATGAGTGTATGTGCGAGTGTGTGTGCGAGTGTGTGTTCGAGTGTGTGTGTTCGAATGTGTGTGCAAGTGTGTGCGAGTGTGTGTATGAGTGCGTACAAGTGTGTGCGAGTGTGCATGAGTGTGTGCGTGTGTGTGTGCGTGCGAGTGTGTGCGAGTGTGCTCTAGTGAGTGAGTGCGAGTGTGTATGAGTGAGTGTGTGTGCGTGTGTGCAAGTTTGTGTGCGTGTGAGTGTGTGCGAGTGTGTTTGAGTGTGTGTGCGAGTGCGTGCGTGCGAGTGTGTGTGAGTGTGTGTGATTGTGTGTGTGAGTGTGTAGGACTGTTTGTGCGAGTGTGTATGAGTGTGTGTGTGAGTGTGTGCAAGTGTGTGCGAGTCTGTGCGAGTGTGTGCAAGTGTGTGAGTGAGTGTGTGCGAGTGTGTGTGCGTGCGAGTGTGTGCGGGTGTGTGCGTGTGAGTGAGTGTGAGTGTGTGCAAATGTGTGTGAGCGTGTGCGAGTGTGTGTGAGTGTGTGCGAGTGTGCGCGTGTGAGTGAGTGTGTGTGTGAGTCTGTGCGAGTGTGTGCTTGCGAGTGTTTGCTAGTGTGCGTGAGTGTGTGAGTCTGTGCGAGTGTGCGCGAGTGTGCGTGTGAGTAAGTGAGTGTGTGTGTGAGTGTGTGCGAGTGCTTGCGAGTGTGTGTGTGAGTGTGTACGACTGTGTGTGCGAGTGTGTGCGTGTGTGTGCGAGTGTGTATGAGTGTATGTGCGAGTGTGTGTGCGAGTGTGTGCGAGTGTGTGTTCGAGTGTGTGTGTTCGAGTGTGTGCAAGTGTGTGCGAGTGTGTGTGCGAGTGGGTACAAGTGTGTGCGAGTGTGCATGAGTGTGTGCGTGTGTGCAAGTTTGTGCATGCGAGTGTGTGCGAGTGTGCTTGAGTGAGTGGGTGCGAGTGTGTGCGAGTGTGTATGAGTGAGTGTGTGCGTGTGTGCGAGTTTGTGTGCGAGTGAGTGTGTGCGAATGTGTGTGAGTGTGTGCGAGTGTGTGTGCGAGTGCGTGCGTGCGATTGTGTGCGTGCGAGTGTGTGCAAGTGTGAGTGAGTGTGTGCGAGTGTGTGTGCGAGTGTGTGTGCGAGAGTGTGCGAGTGTGTGCGAGTGTGTGCAAATGTGCCCGAGTGTGCGCGTGTGTGCACGAGTGAGTGTGTGTGAGTGTGTGTGTGTGTGTGAGTTTGTGTGCGAGTGAGTGTGTGCGAGTGTGTGCGAGTGTGTCTGTGCGAGTTTGTGTGCGAGTGTGTGCATGCGAGTGTGTGCGTGCGAGTGTGTGCGAGTGTGTGTGAGTGTGTGCGAGTGTGTGTGCGAGATTGTGCGAGTGTGTGCATATGTGCCCGAGTGTGCACGAGTGAGTGTGTGCGAGTGTGTGAGAGTGTGTGTGAGTGTCTGCATGTGAGTGTGCGCGAGCGTGTGCGAGTGTGTGTGAGTGTGTGTGCGAGTGTGTGTGCGAGAGTGTGCGAGTGTGTGCAAATGTGCCCGAGTGTGCGCGAGTGTGCACGAGTGAGTGGGTGCGAGTGTGTGCGAGTGTGTTTGAGTGTGTGCATGTGAGTGTGTGCGAACGTGTGCGAGTGTGTGTGCGAGTGTGTGCAAGTGTGTGTGAGTGTGTGTGTGCAAGTATGTGTGAGTGTGTGCGAGTGTGTGTGAGTGTGTGTACGAGTGTGTGTGCGATTGTGCATAAGTGTGTGCGAGTGTGTGTGAGTGTGTGTGTGAGTGTGTGTGTGCGAGTGTGTTCGATTGTGTGTGAGTGAGTGTGTACGAGTGTGTGCGAATGTGTGCCAGTGTGTGCGAGTGTGTGTGCGAGTGTGTGTGAGTGTGTACGAGTGTGTGCGATTGTGTGTGTGAGTGTGTAGGACTGTATGTGCGAGTGTGTATGAGTGTGTGTGTGAGTGTGTGAAAGTGTGTGCGAGTGTGTGCGAGTGTGTGCAAGTGTGTGCGAGTGAGTGTGTGCGAGTGTGTATGCGAGTGTGTGCATGCGAGTGTGTGCGTGCGAGTGTGTGCGAGTGTGTGCGACTGTGTGCGACTGTGTGCGAGTGTGTGAGTGCGAGTGTGTCCGAATGTGTGCGAGTGTGTGCGTGCGAGTGTGCGCGAGTGTGCATGAGTGTGTGCATGTAAGTGTGTGCATGCGAGTGTGTGCGAGTGTGCTCGAGTGAATGGGTGAGAGTGTGTGCGAGTGTGTGCGAGTAAGTGTGTGTGAGTGTGTATGAGTGAGTGTGTGTGAGTGTGTGTGTGAGTTTGTGTGCGAGTGAGTGTGTGCGAGTGTGTGCGAGTTTGTGTGTGAGTGTGTGCGAGTGTGTGCGTGCGAGTGTGTGTTCGAGTGTGTGCGCGCGAGTGTGTGAGTGCGAATGTGTGTGCGTGTGAGTGTGTGCGAGTGTGTATGAGTGTATGTGCGAGTGTGTGCCAATGTGTGCGAGTGTGTGTGTGTGAGTGTGTGCAAATGTGTGCGAGTGTGTGCGAGAGTGTGCGAGTGTGTGCGAGTGTGTGCGAGTGTGTGCGAGTGTGTGTGTGCGAGTGTGTGTGCAATTGTGTATGAGTGTGTGCGAGTGTGTGAGTTTGTGCAAGTGTGTGCGTGTGTTCATGCGAGTGCGTGCGAGTGAGTGCGGGTGTGTGCGAGTGTGTGTATGCGAGTGTGTGCGATTGTGTATGAGTGTTTGTGAGTTTGTGCGAGTGTGTGCGTGTGTGCGAGTGCGTGCGAGTACGCGCAAATGTGTGCGAGAGTGTGCGAGTGTGGGCGTGCGAGCGTGTGCTAGTGTGCGCGAGTGTGTGAGTGTGTGCGAGTGTGCGTGAGTAAGTGTGTGTGTAAGTGCGTGCGAGTGTTTCCGAGTGTGTGTGTGAGTGTGTAGGACTGTGTGTGCAAGTGTGTGCGAGTGTGTGTGCGAGTGTGTGAGTACGAGTGTGTTCGAGTGTGTGCAATTGTGTGCGAGTGTGTTTGCGAGTGCGTATGAGTGAGTGTGTGCGAGTGTGTGTTTGCGAGTGTGTGTGCGAGTGTGTGCGAGTCTGTATGAGTGTATGTGCGAGTGTGTGCGTGAGTGTGTTTTAGAGTGTGTGCAATTGTGTGCGTGTGAGTGTGTGCATGAGTGTGTGCGTGCGAGTGTGCTCGAGTGAGTGGGTGCGTGTAAGTGTGTGCGTGCGAGTGTGTGCGAATGTGTGCGAGTGTGTGCGAGTGTGTGCATGCGAGTGTGTGCGAGTGTGCGCGAGTGAGTGTGTGCGACTGTGTGCGAGTGTGTATGAGTGAGTGTGTGTGAGTGTGTGCGTGTGTGCGAGTTTGTGTGCGATTGAGTGTGTGCGAATGTGTGTGAGTGTGTGTGTTAGTGTGTGTGCGAGTGCGTGCGAGTGTGTGCGTTCGAGTGTGTGCAAGTGTGAGTGAGTGTGTGCGAGTGTGTGTGCGAGTGTGTGTGCGAGAGTGTGCGAGGGTGTGCGAGTGTGTGCAAATGTGCCCGAGTGTGCACGAGTGAGTGGGTGCGAGTGTGTCTGAGTGTGTGCGTGTGAGTGTGTGCGAGCGTGTGCGAGCATGTGTGAGTGTGTGTGCGAGTGTGTGTGCGAGTGTGTGTGCGCAAGTGTGTGTGAGTGTGTGCGAGTGTGTGTGTGAGTGTGTGTGAGTGAGTCTGTGAGTGTGTGTGAGTGTGTGTGAGTGTGTGTACGAGTGTGTGTGTGCGATTGTGTATAAGTGTGTGCGAGTGTGTGTGTGAGTGTGTGTGAGTGTGAGTGCGAGTGTGTGTGTGCGAGTGTGCTCGATTGTGTGTGAGTGTGTGTGAGTGTGAGTGTGTGTGCGAGTGTGTGTGTGCGAGTGTGCTCGATTGTGTGTGAGTGTGTGTGAGTGTGAGTGAGTGTGTACGAGTGTGTGCGAGTGTGTGCGAGTGTGTGTGTGCGTGTGTGTGCGAGTGTGTACGAGTGTGTATGAGTGTGTGTGCGTGTGTGCAAGTATGTGCGAGTGCGTGCGAGTGTGTGTGCGAGAGTGTGCGAGTGTGTGCGAGTGTGTGCAAATGTGCCCGAGTGTGCGCGAGTGTGCACGAGTGAGTGGATGCGAGTGTGTATGAGCGAGTGTGTGCATGTGTGCGAGTGAGTGTGTGCGAATGTGTGCGAGTGTGTTTGTGAGTGTGTGTGCGAGTGCGTGCGTGCGATTGTGTGCGAGTGTGTGTGCGAGTGTGTGCAAATGTGCCAGAGTGTGCTCGAGTGTGCACGAGTGAGTGTGTGCGAGTGTGTGTGAGTGTGTGCCGGTGTGTGCGTGCGAGTGAGTGCGAGTGTGTGCAAATGTGTGCGAGCATGTGCGAGTGTGTGCGAGTGTGTGTGAGTGTGTGCGAGTGTGCGCGTGTGAGTGAATGTTTGTGTGAGTCTGTGCGAGTGTGTGCTTGCAAGTGTTTGCTAGTGTGCACGAGTGTGTGAGTGTGTGCGAGTGTGCGCGAGTGTGTGCGTGTGAGTAAGTGAGTGTGTTTGTGAGTGTGTGCGAGTGTTTGCGAGTTTGTGTGTTAATGTGTGCGACTGTGTGCGAGTGTGTGCCCGTGTGTGCGAGTGTGTATGAGTGTATGTGCGAGTTTGTATGAGTGTATGTGCGATTGTGTGTATGAGTGTGCATGAGTGTGTGCGTGTGAGTGTGTGCGAGTGTGTGCGTGCGAGTGTGTATGAGTGAGTGTGAGTGTGTGCGTGTGTGCGAGTTTCTGTGCGAGTGAGTGTGTGCGAATGTGTGCGAGTGTGTGTGAGTGTGTGTGCGTGTGTGTGCGTGCGAGTGTGTGCGTGCGAGTGTGTGTGAGTGTGTGCAAGTGTGAGTGAGTGTGTGCGAGTGTGTGCGAGTGTGTGCAAATGTGCCCGACTGTGCGCGAGTGTGCACGAGTGAGTGTGTGCGAGTGTGTATGAGTGAGTGTGTGTGAGTGTGTGCGTGTGTGCGAGTTTGTGTGTGAGTGACTGTGTGCGAATGTGTGTGTGCGAGTGTGTCTGTGCGAGTGTATGTGCGAGAGTGCACGTGCGAGTGTGTGCGAGTGTATGTGAGTGTGTGTGAGTGTGTGTGCGAGTGTGTGTGCGAGTGAGTGCAAATGTGCGCGAGTGTGCACGAGTGAGTGGGTGCGAGTATGCGCGAGTGTGTGCATGTGAGTGTGTGCGAGCGTGTGTGCGAGTGTGTGTGCATATGTGTGTGTGTGCGAGTGTGTGCGAGTGTGTATGAGTGTGTGTGCAAGTTTGTGCAAGTGTGTGTGAGTGTGTGCGAGTGTGTGTGTGCAAGTGTGTGCGAGTGTGTGCGAGTGTGTGTGAGTGTGTGTGCAAGTGTGTGTGCAAGTGTGTTCAAATGTGTGCGAGTGTGTGTGTGAGTGTGAGTGAGTGTGTACGAGTGTGTGCGAGTGTGTGCGAGTGAGTGTGAGTGTGTGCGAGTGTGTGTGTGTGTGAGTGTGTGCGACTGTATGTGCGAGTGTGTAGGACTGTAGGTGCGAGTGTGTATGAGTGTGTGTGTGTGTGCAAGTGTGTACGAGTGTGTGTGAGTGTGTGCAAGTGTGTGCGAGTGAGTGTGTGCGAGTGTGTGTGCGAGTGTGTCCGTGCGAGTGTGTGCGGGTGTGTGCGTGTGAGTGAGCGCGAGTGTGTGCAAATGTGTGTGCAATGTGTGCAAATGTGTGTGAGCATGTGCGAGTGTGTGCGAGTGTGTGTGAGTGTGTGCGAGTATGCGCGTGTGAGTGAGTGTGTGTGTGAGTCTGTGCGAGTGTGTGCTTGCGAGTGTTTGCTAGTGTGCGCGAGTGTGTGAGTGTGTGCGAGTGTTTGCGAGTGTGTGAGTGTGTGCGTGTGAGTAAGTGAGTGTGTTTGTGAGTGTGTGCGAGTGTTTTCGAGTTTGTGTGTGAATGTGTGCGACTGTGTGAGCGAGTGTGTGCCCGTGTGTGCGAGTGTGTATGAGTGTATGTGCCAGTGTGTATGAGTGTATGTGCGAGTGTGTCTACGAGTGTGCATGAGTGTGTGCGTGTGAGTGTGTGCGTGCGAGTGTGTATGAGTGAGTGTGAGTGTGTGCGTGTGTGCGAGTTTGTGTGCGAGTGAGTGTGTGTGAATGTGTGCGAGTGTGTGTGAGTGTGTGTGCGAGTGTGTGCGTGCGAGTGTGTGCGTGCGAGTGTGTGTGAGTGTGTGCAAGTGTGAGTGAGTGTGTGCGAGTGTGTGCGAGTGTGTGCAAATGTGCCCGAGTGTGCGCGAGTGTGCAAGAGTGAGTGTGTGCGAGTGTGTATGAGTGAGTGTGTGTGAGTGTGCGCGTGTGTGCGAGTTTGTGTGCGAGTGACTGTGTGCGAATGTGTGTGAGTGTGTGCGAGTGTGTCTGTGCGAGTGTATGTGCGAGAGTGTGCGTGCGAGTGTGTGCGAGTGTATGTGAGTGTGAGTGAGTGTGTACGAGTGTGTGCAAGTGTGTGCGAGTGTGTGCGAGTGTGTGTGAGTGTGTGCGAGTGTGTGTGTGAGTGTGTGTGACTGTGTGCGATTGTGTGTGTGAGTGTGTAGGACTGTATGTGCGAGTGTGTATGACTGTGTGTGTGTGTGCAAGTGTGTGCGAGTGTGTGTGAGTGTGTGCAAGTGTGTGCGAGTGAGTGTGTGCGAGTGTGTGTGCGAGTGTGTGCGTGCGAGTGTGTGCGGGTGTGTGCGTGTGAGTGAGTGCGAGTGAGTGCAAATGTGTGTGAGTGTGTGCGAGTGTGTGCGAGTGTGTGTGAGTGTGTGCGAGTATGCGCGTGTGAGTGAGTGTGTGTGTGAGTCTGTGCGAGTGTGTGCTTGCGAGTGTTTGCTAGTGTGCGCGAGTGTGTGAGTGTGTGCGAGTGTGCGCGAGTGTGTGCGTGTGAGTAAGTGAGTGTGTGTGCGAGTGCTTGCGAGTGTGTGTGTGTGAGTGTGTGCGACTGTGTGTGCGAGTGTGTGCGCGTGTGTGTGAGTGTGTATGAGTGTATGTGCGAGTGTGTGTGCGAGTGTGTGTTCGAGTGTGTGTGTTCGAATGTGTGTGCAAGTGTGTGCGAGTGTGTGTGCGAGTGCGTACAAGTGTGTGCGAGTGTGCATGAGTGTGTGCATGTCAGTGTGTGCGAGTGTGTGCGTGCGAGTGTGTGCGAGTGTGCTCGAGTGAGTGAGTGCGAGTGTGTGCGAGTGTGTATGAGTGAGTGTGTGTGCGTGTGTGCAAGTTTGTGTGCGTGTGAGTGTGTGCGAGTGTGTGTGAGTGTGTGTGCGAGTGTGTGCGTGTGAGTGTGTGTGAGTGTGTGTGATTGTGTGTGTGAGTGTGTAGGACTGTTTGTGCGAGTGTGTATGAGTGTGTGTGTGAGTGTGTGCAAGTGTGTGCGAGTCTGTGCGAGTGTGTGCAAGTGTGTGTGAGTGAGTGTGTGCGAGTGTGTGTGCGTGCGAGTGTGTGCGGGTGTGTGCGTGTGAGTGAGTTCGAGTGTGTGCAAATGTGTGTGAGCGTGTGCGAGTGTGTGTGAGTGTGTGCGAGTGTGCGCGTGTGAGTGAGTGTGTGTGTGAGTCTGTGCGAGTGTGTGCTTGCGAGTGTTTGCTAGTGTGCGTGAGTGTGTGAGTGTGTGCGAGTGCTTGCGAGTGTGTGTGTGAGTGTGTGCGACTGTGTGTGCGAGTGTGTGCGTGTGTGTGCGAGTGTGTATGAGTGTATGTGCGAGTGTGTGTGCGAGTGTGTGCGAGTGTGTGTTCGAGTGTGTGTGTCCGAGTGTGTGCAAGTGTGTGCAAGTGTGTGTGCGAGTGGGTACAAGTGTGTGCGAGTGTGCATGAGTGTGTGCGTGTGAGTGTGTGAGAGTGTGTGCGTGCGAGTGTGTGCGAGTGTGCTTGAGTGAGTGGGTGCGAGTGTGTGCGAGTGTGTATGAGTGAGTGTGTGCCTGTGTGCGAGTTTGTGTGCGAGTGAGTTTGTGCGAATGTGTGCGAGTGTGTGTGAGTGTGTGTGCGAGTGCGTGCGTGCGATTGTGTGCGTGCGAGTGTGTGCAAGTATGATTGAGTGTGTGCGAGTGTGTGTGCGAGTGTGTGTGCGAGAGTGTGCGAGTGTGTGCGAGTGTGTGCAAATGTGCCCGAGTGTGCGCAAGTGTGCACGAGTGAGTGTGTGTGAGTGTGTGCGTGTGTGTGAGTTTGTGTGCGAGTGAGTGTGTGCGAATGTGTGCGAGTGTGTGCGAGTGTGTCTGTGCGAGTGTGCGTGCGAGTGTGTGCGTGCGAGTGTGTGCGTGCGAGTGTGTGCGAGTGTGTGTGAGTGTGTGCGAGTGTGTGTGCGAGCGTGTGTGCGAGAGTGTGCGAGTGTGTGCATATGTGCCCGAGTGTGCACGAGTGAGTGTGTGCGAGTGTGTGCGAGTGTGTGTGAGTGTGTGCATGTGAGTGTGTGCTAGCGTGTGCGAGTGTGTGTGAGTGTGTGTGCGAGTGTGTGTGCGAGAGTGTGCGAGTGTGTGCGAGTGTGTGCAAATGTGCCCGAGTGTGCGCGAGTGTGCACGAGTGTGTGGGTGCGAGTGTGTGCGAGTGTGTTTGAGTGTGTGCATGTGAGTGTGTGCGAACGTGTGCGAGTGTGTGTGCGAGTGTGTGCGTGCGAGTGTGTGTGTTCGAGTGTGTGCGCGCGAGTGTGTGCGAGTGTGTGCCAGTGTGTGCGAGTGTGTGTGTGCGAGTGTGTGCAAATGTGTGCGAGTGTGTGCGAGAGTGTGCGAGTGTGTGCGAGTGTGTGTGTGCGAGTGTGTGTGCAATTGTGTATGAGTGTGTGCGAGTGTGTGTGAGTTTGTGCAAGTGTGTGCGTGTGTTCATGCGAGTGCGTGCGAGTGAGTGCGGGTGTGTGCGAGTGTGTGTATGCGAGTGTGTGTGCGATTGTGTATGAGTGTGTGTGAGTTTGTGCGAGTGTGTGCGTGTGTGTGCGAGTGCGTGCGAGTACGCGCAAATGTGTGTGAGAGTGTGCGAGTGTGGGCGTGCGAGTGTGTGCTAGTGTGCGCGAGTGTGTGCGAGTGTGCGTGTGTAAGTGCGTGCGAGTGTTTCCGAGTGTGTGTGTGAGTGTGTAGGACTGTGTGTGCAAGTGTGTGCGAGTGTGTGTGAGAGTGTGTCTACGAGTGTGCATGAGTGTGTGCGTGTGAGTGTGTGCGAGTGTGTGCGTGCGAGTGTGTATGAGTGAGTGTGAGTGTGTGCGTGTGTGCGAGTTTGTGTGCGAGTGAGTGTGTGTGAATGTGTGCGAGTGTGTGCGAGTGTGTGCGAGTGTGTATGAGTGTATGTGCGAGTGTGTGTTTTAGAGTGTGTGCAATTGTGTGCGTGTGAGTGTGTGCATGAGTGTGTGCGTGCGAGTGTGCTCGAGTGAGTGGGTGCATGTAAGTGTGTGCGTGCGAGTGTGTGCGAATGTGTGCGAGTGTGTGCGAGTGTGTGCATGCGAGTGTGTGCGAGTGTGCTCGAGTGAGTGTGTGCGACTGTGTGCGAGTGTGTATGAGTGAGAGTGTGTGAGTGTGTGCATGTGTGCGAGTTTGTGTGCAAGTGAGTGTGTGCGAGTGTGTGCGAGTGTGTGCGAGTGTGTGTTGGTGTGTGTGAGAGTGCGTGCGAGTGTGTGCGTTCGAGTGTGTGTGAGTGAGTGTGTGCGAGTGTGTGTGCGAGTGTGTGCATGCGAGTGTGTGCGAGTGTGCTCGAGTGAGTGTGTGCGACTGTGTGCGAGTGTGTATGAGTGAGAGTGTGTGAGTGTGTGCATGTGTGCGAGTTTGTGTGCAAGTGAGTGTGTGCGAGTGTGTGCGAGTGTGTGCGAGTGTGTGTTGGTGTGTGTGAGAGTGCGTGCGAGTGTGTGCGTTCGAGTGTGTGTGAGTGAGTGTGTGCGAGTGTGTGTGCGAGAGTGTGTGCGAGAGTGGGCGAGGGTGTGCGAGTGTGTGCAAATGTGCCCGAATGTGCACAAGTGAGTGGGTGCGAGTGTGTGTGAGTGTGTGCGTGTGAGTGTGTGCGAGCGTGTGCGAGCATGTGTGAGTGTGTGTGCGAGTGTGTGTGCATGAGTGTGTGCAAGTGTGTGTGAGTGTGTGCGAGTGTGTGTGAGTGTGTGTGAGTGAGTCTGTGAGTGTGTGTGAGTGTGTGCGAGTGTGTGTTCGAGTGTGTGTGTGCGATTGTGTATAAGTGAGTGCGAGTGTGTGTGTGAGTGTGTGTGAGTGTGTGTGCGAGTGTGTGTGTGCGAGTGTGCTCGATTGTGTGTGAGTGTGTGTGAGTGTGAGTGAGTGTGTACGAGTGTGTGCGAGTGTGTGTGAGTGTGTGCGAGTGTGTGTGTGTGTGTGCGAGTGTGTACGAGTGTGTATGAGTGTGTGTGCGTGTGTGCAAGTGTGTGCGAGTGCGTGCGAGTGTGTGTGCGAGAGTGTGCGAGTGTGCGCGAGTGTGTGCAAATGTGCCCGAGTGAGCGCGAATGTGCACGAGTGAGTGGGTGCAAGTGTTTGCGAGTGTTTATGAGCGAGTGTGTGTGAGTGTGTGCGTGTGTGCGAGTTTGTGTGCGAGTGAGTTTGTGCGAATGTTTGCGAGTGTGTTTGTGAGTGTGTGTGCGAGTGTGTGCGTGCGAGTGTGTGCGAGTGTGTGCGAGTGTGTGTGCGAGTGTGTGCAAATGTGCCCGAGTGTGCACGGGTGTGCACGAGTGAGTGTTTGCGAGTGTGTGCAAGTGTGTGTGAGTGTGTGCGAGTGTGTGTGTGCGAGTGTGTGCGAGTGTCTGTATGAGTGTGTGTGTTCGATTGTGTATAAGTGTGTGCGAGTGTGTGTGTGAGTGTGTGTGAGTGTGTGTGCAAGTGTGTGTGTGCGAGTGTGTTCGATTATGTGCGAGTGTGTGTGTGAGTGTGAGTGAGTGCGTACGAGTGTGTGCGAGTGTGTGCGAGTGTGTGAGTGAGTGTGTGTGAGTGTGTGTGCGAGTGTGTGTGCGAGTGTGTGCGAGTGTGTGCGATTGTGTGTGAGAGTGTGTAGGACTGTATGTGCGAGTGTGTGTGAGTGTGTATGAGTGTGTGTGAGTGTGTGCAAGTGTGTGCGAGTGAGTGTGTGTGCGAGTGTGTGCATGCGAGTGTGTGCGTGCGAGTGTGTGCGTGCGAGTGTGTGCGACTGTGTGCGAGTGTGTGTGAGTGTTTGAGTGCGAGTGTGTGCGAATGTGTGCGAGTGTGTGCAAGTGTGTGCGAGTGTGTGCGAGAGTGTGCAAGTGTGTGCGAGTGTGTGTGCGAGTGTTTGTGCGTGTGTGTGCAAGTGTGTGCGAGTGCGTGCGAGTGTGTGTGAGTGTGTGTGTGCGAGTGTGTGCAAGTGTGTGCGAGTGAGTGTGTGCGAGAGTGTGCAAGTGTGTGCGAGTGTGTGTGAGTGTGTATGAGTGAGTGTGTGTGCGTGTGTGCAAGTTTGTGTGCGTGTGAGTGTGTGTGAGTGTGTGTGAGTGTGTGTGCGAGTGCGTGCGTGCGAGTGTGTGTGAGTGTGTGTGATTGTGTGTGTGAGTGTGTAGGACTGTTTGTGCGAGTGTGTATGAGTGTGTGTGTGAGTGTGTGCAAGTGTGTGCGAGTCTGTGCGAGTGTGTGCAAGTGTGTGTGAGTGAGTGTGTGCGAGTGTGTGTGCGTGCGAGTGTGTGCGGGTGTGTGTGTGTGAGTGAGTTCGAGTGTGAGCAAATGTGTGTGAGCGTGTGCGAGTGTGTGTGAGTGTGTGCGAGTGTGTGTGTGAGTCTGTGCGAGTGTGTGCTTGCGAGTGTTTGCTAGTGTGCGTGAGTGTGTGAGTGTGTGCGAGTGTGCGCGAGTGTGCGTGTGAGTAAGTGAGTGTGTGTGTGAGTGTGTGCGAGTGTGTGCGTTCGAGTGTGTGCAAGTGTGAGTGAGTGTGTGCGAGTGTGTGTGCAAGTGTGTGTGCGAGAGTGTGCGAGGGTGTGCGAGTGTGTGCAAATGTGCCCGAATGTGCACGAGTGAGTGGGTGCGAGTGTGTGTGAGTGTGTGCGTGTGAGTGTGTGCGAGCGTGTGCGAGCATGTGTGAGTGTGTGTGCGAGTTTTTGTGCACGAGTGTGTGCAAGTGTGTGTGAGTGTGTGCGAGTGTGTGTGAGTGTGTGTGAGTGAGTCTGTGAGTGTGTGTGAGTGTGCGAGTGTGTGTACGAGTGTGTGTGTGCGATTGTGTATAAGTGTGTGCGAGTGTGTGTGTGAGTGTGTGTGAGTGTGTGTGCGAGTGTGTGTGTGCAAGTGTGCTCGATTGTGTGTGAGTGTGTGTGAGTGTGAGTGAGTGTGTACGAGTGTGTGCGAGTGTGTGTGAGTGTGTGCGAGTGTGTGTGTGAGTGTGTGTGCGAGTGTGTACGAGTGTGTATGAGTGTGTGTGCGTGTGTGCAAGTGTGTGCGAGTGCGTGCGAGTGTGTGTGCGAGAGTGTGCGAGTGTGTGCGAGTGTGTGCAAATGTGCCCGAGTGTGCGCGAGTGTGCACGAGTGAGTGGGTGCGAGTGTTTGCGAGTGTTTATGAGCGAGTGTGTGTGAGTGTGTGCGTGTGTGCGAGTTTGTGTGCGAGTGAGTGTGTGCGAATGTGTGCGAGTGTGTTTGTGAGTGTGTGTGCGAGTGTGTGCGTGCGAGTGTGTGCGAGTGTGTGCGAGTGTGTGTGCGAGTGTGTGCAAATGTGCCCGAGTGTGCACGAGTGTGCACGAGTGAGTGTTTGCGAGTGTGTGCAAGTGTGTGTGAGTGTGTGCGAGTGTGTGTGTGCGAGTGTGTGCGAGTGTCTGTATGAGTGTGTGTGTTCGATTGTGTATAAGTGTGTGTGTGAGTTTGTGTGAGTGTGTGTGCAAGTGTGTGTGTGCGAGTGTGTTCGATTGTGTGCGAGTGTGTGTGTGAGTGTGAGTGAGTGCGTACGAGTGTGTGCGAGTGTGTGCGAGTGAGTGTGTGTGCGTGTGTGTGCGAGTGTGTGCGAGTGTGTGCGATTGTGTGTGAGAGTGTGTAGGACTGTATGTGCGAGTGTGTGCGAGTGTGTATGAGTGTGTGTGTGAGTGTGTGCGAGTGTGTGCGAGTGAGTGTGTGTGAGTGTGTGTGCGAGTGTGTGCATGCGAGTGTGTGCATGCGAGTGTGTGCGTGCGAGTGTGTGCGACTGTGTGCGAGTGTGTGCGAGTGTGTGCGTGCGAGTGTGCACGAGTGTGTGCGTGTAAGTGTGTGCGTGCGAGTGTGTGCGAGAGTGCTCGAGTGAATGGGTGCAAGTGTGTGCGAGTGAGTGTGTGTGAGTGTGTGCGAGTGAGTGTGTGTGAGTGTGTATGAGTGAGTGTGTGTGAGTGTGTGCGTGTGTGCGAGTTTGTGTGCGAGTGTATGCGTGTGAGTGTGTGCGAGTGTGTGTGAGTGTGTGCGAGTGTGTGCGTGCGAGTGTGTGCGAGTGTGTGAGTGTGTGTGCGAATGTGTGTGCGAGTGAGTGTGTGCGAGTGTGTATGAGTGTATGTGCGAGTGTGTGCAAGTGTGTGTGAGTGTGTGTGTGCGAGTGTGTGCAAGTGTGTGTGAGTGAGTGTGTGCGAAAGTGTGCAAGTGTGTGCGAGTGTGTGTGCAATTGTGTATGAGTGTGTGCGAGTGTGTGTGCGTTTGTGCGAGTGTGTGCGTGTGTGTGTGCGAGTGCGTGTGAGTGAGTGCAAGTGTGTGCAAATGTGTGCGCGAGTGTGCGAGTGTGGGCGTGCGAGTGTGTGCTAGTGTGCGCGAGTGTGTGAGTGTGTGCGAGTGTGCGTGAGTAAGTGTGTGTGTGAGTGTGTGCGAGTGTTGCCGAGTGTGTGTGTGAGTGTGTAGGACTGTGTGAGCGAGTGTGTGCGAGTGTGTGTGCGAGTGTGTGTGTACGAGTGTGTGCGAGTGTGTGCGATTGTGTGTGAGAGTGTGTAGGACTGTATGTGCGAGTTTGTGCGAGTGTGTATGAGTGTGTGTGTGAGTGTGTGCAAGTGTGTGCGAGTGAGTGTGTGTGAGTGTGTGTGCGAGTGTGTGCATGCGAGTGTGTGCGTGCGAGTGTGT
Organism: Phyllobates terribilis; assembly: GCF_046119375.1. Taxonomy (NCBI): domain Eukaryota; kingdom Metazoa; phylum Chordata; class Amphibia; order Anura; family Dendrobatidae; genus Phyllobates; species Phyllobates terribilis. The sequence continues at coordinate 6,285,502 of NW_027362813.1, forward strand.
GTGTGTGCGAGTGAGTGTGTGTGAGTGTGTGTGTGAGTGTGTGTGCGAGTGTGTGCGAGTGTGTGCGATTGTGTGTGAGAGTGTGTAGGACTGTATGTGCGAGTGTGTGCGAGTGTGTATGAGTGTGTGTGTGAGTGTGTGCAAGTGTGTGCGAATGAGTGTGTGTGAGTGTGTGTGCGAGTGTGTGCATGCGAGTGTGTGCGTGCGAGTGTGTGCGTGCGAGTGTGTGCGAGTGTGTGCGAGTGTGTGCGAGTGTGTGCGAGTGTTTGAGTGCGAGTGTGTGCGAATGTGTGCGAGTGTGTGCGTGCGAGTGTGCACGAGTGTGCACGAGTGTGTGCGTGTAAGTGTGCGTGCGAGTGTGTGCGAGTGTGCTCGAGTGAATGGGTGCGAGTGTGTGCGAGTGAGTGTGTGTGAGTGTGTGCGAGTGAGTGTGTGTGAGTGTGTATGAGTGAGTGTGTGTGAGTGTGTGCGAGTTTGTGTGCGAGTGTATGCGAGTGAGTGTGTGCGAGTGTGTGCGAGTGTGTGTGAGTGTGTGCGAGTGTGTGCGTGTGATTGTGTGCGAGTGTTTGAGTGTGTGTGCGAATGTGTGTGCGAGTGAGTGTGTGCGAGTGTGTATGAGTGTATGTGCGAGTGTGTGCAAGTGTGTGTGAGTGTGTGTGTGCGAGTGTGTGCAAGTGTGTGTGAGTGAGTGTGTGCGAAAGTGTGCAAGTGTGTGCGAGTGTGTGTGCAATTGTGTATGAGTGTGTGCGAGTGTGTGTGCGTTTGTGCGAGTGTGTGCGTGTGTGTGTGCGAGTGCGTGTGAGTGAGTGCAAGTGTGTGCAAATGTGTGCGCGAGTGTGCGAGTGTGGGCGTGCGAGTGTGTGCTAGTGTGCGCGAGTGTGTGAGTGTGTGCGAGTGTGCGTGAGTAAGTGTGTGTGTGAGTGTGTGCGAGTGTTGCCGAGTGTGTGTGTGAGTGTGTAGGACTGTGTGAGCGAGTGTGTGCGAGTGTGTGTGCGAGTGTGTGTGTACGAGTGTGTGCGAGTGTGTGCGATTGTGTGTGAGAGTGTGTAGGACTGTATGTGCGAGTTTGTGCGAGTGTGTATGAGTGTGTGTGTGAGTGTGTGCAAGTGTGTGCGAGTGAGTGTGTGTGAGTGTGTGTGCGAGTGTGTGCATGCGAGTGTGTGCGTGCGAGTGTGTGTGTGTGCGAGTGAGTGTGTGTGAGTGTGTGTGTGAGTGTGTGTGCGAGTGTGTGCGAGTGTGTGCGATTGTGTGTGAGAGTGTGTAGGACTGTATGTGCGAGTGTGTGCGAGTGTGTATGAGTGTGTGTGTGAGTGTGTGCAAGTGTGTGCGAATGAGTGTGTGTGAGTGTGTGTGCGAGTGTGTGCATGCGAGTGTGTGCGTGCGAGTGTGTGCGTGCGAGTGTGTGCGAGTGTGTGCGAGTGTGTGCGAGTGTGTGCGAGTGTTTGAGTGCGAGTGTGTGCGAATGTGTGCGAGTGTGTGCGTGCGAGTGTGCACGAGTGTGCACGAGTGTGTGCGTGTAAGTGTGCGTGCGAGTGTGTGCGAGTGTGCTCGAGTGAATGGGTGCGAGTGTGTGCGAGTGAGTGTGTGTGAGTGTGTGCGAGTGAGTGTGTGTGAGTGTGTATGAGTGAGTGTGTGTGAGTGTGTGCGAGTTTGTGTGCGAGTGTATGCGAGTGAGTGTGTGCGAGTGTGTGCGAGTGTGTGTGAGTGTGTGCGAGTGTGTGCGTGTGATTGTGTGCGAGTGTTTGAGTGTGTGTGCGAATGTGTGTGCGAGTGAGTGTGTGCGAGTGTGTATGAGTGTATGTGCGAGTGTGTGCAAGTGTGTGAGAGTGTGTGTGAGTGTGTGTGTGCGAGTGTGTGCAAGTGTGTGCGAGTGAGTGTGCGCGAGTGTGTGCGAGAGTGTGCAAGTGTGTGCGAGTGTGTGTGTGCGAGTGTGTGTGCGTGTGTGTGCAAGTGTGTGCGAGTGCGTGCGGGTGTGTGTGCGAGTGTGTGCGAGTGTGTGTTCGAGTGTGTTTGAGTGTGTGCAAGTGTGTGCGAGTGTGTGTGCGAGTGCGTACGAGTGTGTGCGAGTGTGTGTGCGTGTGTGTGCGAGTGTGTGTGATTGTGTGCGAGTGTGAGTGAGCTTGTAGGACTGTATGTGCGAGTGTTTGCGAGTGTGTGCAAGTGTGTTCGAGTGTGTGAGTGTGTGTGAGTGTGTGCAAGTGTGTGCGAGTCTGTTTGTGTGAGTGTGTGCAAGTGTGTGCGAGCGAGTGAGTGCGAGTGTGTGCCAGTGTGTGCGTACGAGTGTGTGCAATTGAGTGCGAGTGTGTGCGTGTGAGTGTGTGCGAGTGTGTGCGAGTGTGTGTGAGTCTGTGTGTGTGAGTGTGTGCACGTGTGTGCGAGTGAGTGCGAGTGTGTGCCAGTGTGTGCGTACGAGTGTGTGCAAGTGAGTGCGAGTGTGTGCGAATGTGTGCGAGTGTGTGTGTGAGTGTGTGCGAGTGTGTGTGAGTGTGTGGGTGCGAGTGTGTGCGAGTGTGTGCGTGCGTGTTTGTGCGAGTGTGTGTGCGAGTGTGTACGAGTGTGTGTGCGTGTGTGTGCAAGTGTGTGCGAGTGCGTGCGGGTGTGTGTGCGAGTGTGTGCGAGTGTGTGTGCGAGTGTGTTTGAGTGTGTGCAAGTGTGTGCGAGTGTGTGTGCGAGTGCGTACGAGTGTGTGCGAGTGTGTGTGCATGTGTGTGCGAGTGTGTGTGATTGTGTGCGAGTGTGAGTGAGCTTTTAGGACTGTATGTGCGAGTGTTTGCGAGTGTGTATGAGTGAGTGTGTGCCTGTGTGCGAGTTTGTGTGCGAGTGAGTGTGTGCGAATGTGTGTGAGTGTGTGCGAGTGTGTGTGAGTGTGTGTGCGAGTGCGTTCGTGCGAGTGTGTGTGAGTGTGTGTGATTGTGTGTGTGAGTGTGTAGGACTGTTTGTGCGAGTGTGTATGAGTGTGTGTGTGAGTGTGTGCAAGTGTGTGCGAGTCTGTGCGAGTGTGTGCAAGTGTGTGTGAGTGAGTGTGTGCGAGTGTGTGTGCGTGCGAGTGTGTGCGGGTGTGTGCGTGTGAGTGAGTTCGAGTGTGTGCAAATGTGTGTGAGCGTGTGTGAGTGTGTGTGAGTGTGTGCGAGTGTGCGCGTGTGAGTGAGTATGTGTGTGAGTCTGTGCGAGTGTGTGCTTGTGAGTGTTTGCTAGTGTGCGTGAGTGTGTGAGTGTGTGCGAGTGTGCGCGAGTGTGCGTGTGAGTAAGTGAGTGTGTGTGTGAGTGTGTGCGACTGTGTGCGTGTGTGTGCGAGTGTGTATGAGTGTATGTGCGAGTGTGTGTGCGAGTGTGTGCGAGTGTGTGTTCGAGTGTGTGTGTCCGAGTGTGTGCAAGTGTGTGCGAGTGTGTGTGCGAGTGGGTACAAGTGTGTGTGAGTGTGCATGAGTGTGTGCGTGTGAGTGTGTGCGAGTGTGTGCGTGCGAGTGTGTGCGAGTGTGCTTGAGTGAGTGGGTGCGAGTGTGTGCAAGTGTGTGCGAGTGAGTGTGTGCGAGAGTGTGCAAGTGTGTGCGAGTGTGTGTGAGTGTGTATGAGTGAGTGTGTGTGCGTGTGTGCAAGTTTGTGTGCGTGTGAGTGTGTGTGAGTGTGTGTGAGTGTGTGTGCGAGTGCATGCGTGCGAGTGTGTGTGAGTGTGTGTGATTGTGTGTGTGAGTGTGTAGGACTGTTTGTGCGAGTGTGTATGAGTGTGTGTGTGAGTGTGTGCAAGTGTGTGCGAGTCTGTGCGAGTGTGTGCAAGTGTGTGTGAGTGAGTGTGTGCGAGTGTGTGTGCGTGCGAGTGTGTGCGGGTGTGTGCGTGTGAGTGAGTTCGAGTGTGTGCAAATGTGTGTGAGCGTGTGCGAGTGTGTGTGAGTGTGTGCGAGTGTGTGTGTGAGTCTGTGCGAGTGTGTGCTTGCGAGTGTTTGCTAGTGTGCGTGAGTGTGTGAGTGTGTGCGAGTGTGCGCGAGTGTGCGTGTGAGTAAGTGAGTGTGTGTGTGAGTGTGTGCGAGTGCTTGCGAGTGTGTGTGTGAGTGTGTGTGAGCGTGTGCGAGTGTGTGTGAGCGTGTGCGAGTGTGTGCGAGTGTGCGCGTGTGAGTGAGTATGTGTGTGAGTCTGTGCGAGTGTGTGCTTGTGAGTGTTTGCTAGTGTGCGTGAGTGTGTGAGTGTGTGCGAGTGTGCGCGAGTGTGCGTGTGAGTAAGTGAGTGTGTGTGTGAGTGTGTGCGACTGTGTGCGTGTGTGTGCGAGTGTGTATGAGTGTATGTGCGAGTGTGTGTGCGAGTGTGTGCGAGTGTGTGTTCGAGTGTGTGTGTCCGAGTGTGTGCAAGTGTGTGCGAGTGTGTGTGCGAGTGGGTACAAGTGTGTGTGAGTGTGCATGAGTGTGTGCGTGTGAGTGTGTGCGAGTGTGTGCGTGCGAGTGTGTGCGAGTGTGCTTGAGTGAGTGGGTGCGAGTGTGTGCAAGTGTGTGCGAGTGAGTGTGTGCGAGAGTGTGCAAGTGTGTGCGAGTGTGTGTGAGTGTGTATGAGTGAGTGTGTGTGTGTGTGTGCAAGTTTGTGTGCGTGTGAGTGTGTGTGAGTGTGTGTGAGTGTGTGTGCGAGTGCATGCGTGCGAGTGTGTGTGAGTGTGTGTGATTGTTTGTGTGAGTGTGTAGGACTGTTTGTGCGAGTGTGTATGAGTGTGTGTGTGAGTGTGTGCAAGTGTGTGCGAGTCTGTGCGAGTGTGTGCAAGTGTGTGTGAGTGAGTGTGTGCGAGTGTGTGTGCGTGCGAGTGTGTGCGGGTGTGTGCGTGTGAGTGAGTTCGAGTGTGTGCAAATGTGTGTGAGCGTGTGCGAGTGTGTGTGAGTGTGTGCGAGTGTGTGTGTGAGTCTGTGCGAGTGTGTGCTTGCGAGTGTTTGCTAGTGTGCGTGAGTGTGTGAGTGTGTGCGAGTGTGCGCGAGTGTGCGTGTGAGTAAGTGAGTGTGTGTGTGAGTGTGTGCGAGTGCTTGCGAGTGTGTGTGTGAGTGTGTGTGAGCGTGTGCGAGTGTGTGTGAGCGTGTGCGAGTGTGTGTGAGTGTGTGCGAGTGTGTGTGTGAGTCTGTGCGAGTGTGTGCTTGCGAGTGTTTGCTAGTGTGCGTGAGTGTGTGAGTGTGTGCGAGTGTGCGCGAGTGTGCGTGTGAGTAAGTGAGTGTGTGTGTGAGTGTGTGCGAGTGTGTGTTGGTGTGTGTGAGAGTGCGTGCGAGTGTGTGCGTTCGAGTGTGTGCAAGTGTGAGTGAGTGTGTGCGAGTGTGTGTGCGAGTGTGTGTGCGAGAGTGTGCGAGGGTGTGCGAGTGTGTGCAAATGTGCCCGAATGTGCACGAGTGAGTGGGTGCGAGTGTGTGTGAGTGTGTGCGTGTGAGTGTGTGCGAGCGTGTGCGAGCATGTGTGAGTGTGTGTGCGAGTGTGTGTGCACGAGTGTGTGCAAGTGTGTGTGAGTGTGTGCGAGTGTGTGTGAGTGTGTGTGAGTGAGTCTGTGAGTGTGTGTGAGTGTGTGCGAGTGTGTGTACGAGTGTGTGTGTGCGATTGTGTATAAGTGTGTGCGAGTGTGTGTGTGAGTGTGTGTGAGTGTGTGTGCGAGTGTGTGTGTGCAAGTGTGCTTGATTGTGTGTGAGTGTGTGTGAGTGTGAGTTAGTGTGTACGAGTGTGTGCGAGTGTGTGCGAGTGTGTGTGTGAGTGTGTGTGCGAGTGTGTACGAGTGTGTATGAGTGTGTGTGCGTGTGTGCAAGTGTGTGCGAGTGCGTGCGAGTGTGTGTGCGAGAATGTGCGAGTGTGTGCGAGTGTGTGCAAATGTGCCCGAGTGTGCGCGAGTGTGCACGAGTGAGTGGGTGCGAGTGTTTGCGAGTGTTTATGAGCGAGTGTGTGTGAGTGTGTGCGTGTGTGCGAGTTTGTGTGCGAGTGAGTGTGTGCGAATGTGTGCGAGTGTGTTTGTGAATGTGTGTGCGAGTGTGTGCGTGCGAGTGTGTGCGAGTGTGTGTGCGAGTGTGTGCAAATGTGCCCGAGTGTGCACGAGTGTGCACGAGTGAGTGTTTGCGAGTGTGTGCAAGTGTGTGTGAGTGTGTGCGAGTGTGTGTGTGCGAGTGTGTGCGAGTGTCTGTATGAGTGTGTGTGTTCGATTGTGTATAAGTGTGTGTGTGAGTGTGTGTGAGTGTGTGTGCAAGTGTGTGTGTGCGAGTGTGTTCGATTGTGTGCGAGTGTGTGTGTGAGTGTGAGTGAGTGCGTATGAGTGTGTGCGAGTGTGTGCGAGTGAGTGTGTGTGAGTGTGTGTGCGAGTGTGTGTGCGAGTGTGTGCGAGTGTGTGCGATTGTGTGTGAGAGTGTGTAGGACTGTATGTGCGAGTGTGTGCGAGTGTGTATGAGTGTGTGTGTGAGTGTGTGCGAGTGTGTGCGAGTGAGTGTGTGTGAGTGTGTGTGCGAGTGTGTGCATGCAAGTGTGTGCGTGCGAGTGTGTGCGTGCGAGTGTGTGCGACTGTGTGCGAGTGTGTGCGAGTGTGTGCGTGCGAGTGTGCACGAGTGTGTGCGTGTAAGTGTATGCGTGCGAGTGTGTGCGAGTGTGCTCGAGTGAATGGGTGCAAGTGTGTGCGAGTGAGTGTGTGTGAGTGTGTGCGAGTGAGTGTGTGTGAGTGTGTATGAGTGAGTGTGTGTGAGTGTGTGCGTGTGTGCGAGTTTGTGTGCGAGTGTATGCGTGTGAGTGTGTGCGAGTGTGTGAGTGTGTGTGCGAATGTGTGTGCGAGTGAGTGTGTGCGAGTGTGTATGAGTGTATGTGCGAGTGTGTGCAAGTGTGTGTGAGTGTGTGTGTGCAAGTGTGTGCAAGTGTGTGCGAGTGAGTGTGTGCGAGAGTGTGCAAGTGTTTGCGAGTGTGTGTGCAATTGTGTATGAGTGTGTGCGAGTGTGTGTGCGTTTGTGCGAGTGTGTGCGTGTGTGTGTGCGAGTGCGTGTGAGTGCAAGTGTGTGCAAATGTGTGCGCGAGTGTGCGAGTGTGGGCGTGCGAGTGTGTGCTAGTGTGCGCGAGTGTGTGAGTGTGTGCGAGTGTGCGTGAGTAAGTGTGTGTGTGAGTGTGTGCGAGTGTTGCCGAGTGTGTGTGTGAGTATGTAGGACTGTGTGAGCGAGTGTGTGCGAGTGTGTGTGCGAGTGTGTGTGTACGAGTGTGTGCGAGTGTGTGCGATTGTGCGTGAGAGTGTGTAGGACTGTATGTGCGAGTGTTTGCGAGTGTGTATGAGTGTGTGTGTGAGTGTGTGCAAGTGTGTGCGAGTAAGTGTGTGTGAGTGTGTGTGCGAGTGTGTGCGTGCGAGTGTGTGCATGCGAGTGTGTGCGTGCGAGTGTGTGTGTGTGCGAGTGAGTGTGTGTGAGTGTGTGTGCGAGTGTGTGTGCGAGTGTGTGCGAGTGTGTGCGAGTGTGTGCGATTGTGTGTGAGAGTGTGTAGGACTGTATGTGCGAGTGTGTGCGAGTGTGTATGAGTGTGTGTGTGAGTGTGTGCAAGTGTGTGCGAATGAGTGTGTGTGAGTGTGTGTGCGAGTGTGTGCATGCGAGTGTGTGCGTGCGAGTGTGTGCGTGCGAGTGTGTGCGAGTGTGTGCGAGTGTGTGCGACTGTGTGCGAGTGTGTGCGAGTGTTTGAGTTCGAGTGTGTGCGAATGTGTGCGAGTGTGTGCGTGCGAGTGTGCACGAGTGTGCACGAGTGTGTGCGTGTAAGTGTGCGTGCGAGTGTGCTCGAGTGAATGGGTGCGAGTGTGTGCGAGTGAGTGTGTGTGAGTGTGTGCGAGTGAGTGTGTGTGAGTGTGTATGAGTGAGTGTGTGTGAGTGTGTGCGTGTGTGCGAGTTTGTGTGCGAGTGTATGCGAGTGAGTGTGTGCGAGTGTGTGCGAGTGTGTGTGAGTGTGTGCGAGTGTGTGCGTGTGATTGTGTGCGAGTGTTTGAGTGTGTGTGCGAATGTGTGTGCGAGTGAGTGTGTGCGAGTGTGTATGAGTGTATGTGCGAGTGTGTGCAAGTGTGTGAGAGTGTGTGTGAGTGTGTGTGTGCGAGTTTGTGCAAGTGTGTGCGAGTGAGTGTGCGCGAGTGTGTGCGAGAGTGTGCAAGTGTGTGCGAGTGTGTGTGTGCGAGTGTGTGTGCGTGTGTGTGCAAGTGTGTGCGAGTGCGTGCGGGTGTGTGTGTGAGTGTGTGCGAGTGTGTGTTCGAGTGTGTTTGAGTGTGTGCAAGTGTGTGCGAGTGTGTGTGCGAGTGCGTACGAGTGTGTGCGAGTGTGTGTGCGTGTGTGTGCGAGTGTGTGTGATTGTGTGCGAGTGTGAGTGAGCTTGTAGGACTGTATGTGCGAGTGTTTGCGAGTGTGTGCGAGTGTGTTCGAGTGTGTGAGTGTGTGTGAGTGTGTGCGAGTGTGTGCGAGTCTGTGTGTGTGAGTGTGTGCAAGTGTGTGCGAGCGAGTGAGTGCGAGTGTGTGCCAGTGTGTGCGTACGAGTGTGTGCAATTGAGTGCGAGTGTGTGCGTGTGAGTGTGTGCGAGTGTGTGCGAGGGTGTGTGAGTCTGTGTGTGTGAGTGTGTGCACGTGTGTGCGAGTGAGTGCGAGTGTGTGCCAGTGTGTGCGTACGAGTGTGTGCAAGTGAGTGCGAGTGTGTGCGAATGTGTGCGATGGTGTGTGTGAGTGTGTGCGAGTGTGTGTGAGTGTGTGGGTGCGAGTGTGTGCGAGTGTGTGCGTGCGTGTTTGTGCGAGTGTGTGTGTGAGTGTGTACGAGTGTGTGTGCGTGTGTGTGCAAGTGTGTGCGAGTGCGTGCGGGTGTGTGTGCGAGTGTGTGCGAGTGTGTGTGCGAATGTGTTTGAGTGTGTGCAAGTGTGTGCGAGTGTGTGTGCGAGTGCGTACGAGTGTGTGCGAGTGTGTGTGCATGTGTGTGCGAGTGCGTTTGATTGTGTGCGAGTGTGAGTGAGCTTTTAGGACTGTATGTGCGAGTGTTTGCGAGTGTGTATGAGTGAGTGTGTGCCTGTGTGCGAGTTTGTGTGTGAGTGAGTGTGTGCGAATGTGTGTGAGTGTGTGCGAGTGTGTGTGAGTGTGTGTGCGAGTGTGTGTGAGTGTGTGTGATTGTGTGTGTGAGTGTGTAGGACTGTTTGTGCGAGTGTGTATGAGTGTGTGTGTGAGTGTGTGCAAGTGTGTGCGAGTCTGTGCGAGTGTGTGCAAGTGTGTGTGAGTGAGTGTGTGCGAGTGTGTGTGCGTGCGAGTGTGTGCGGGTGTGTGCGTGTGAGTGAGTTCGAGTGTGTGCAAATGTGTGTGAGCGTGTGCGAGTGTGTGTGAGTGTGTGCAAGTGTGCGCGTGTGAGTGAGTGTGTGTGTGAGTCTGTGCGAGTGTGTGCTTGCGAGTGTTTGCTAGTGTGCGTGAGTGTGTGAGTGTGTGCGAGTGTGCGCGAGTGTGCGTGTGAGTAAGTGAGTGTGTGTGTGAGTGTGTGCGAGTGCTTGCGAGTGTGTGTGTGAGTGTGTGCGACTGTGTGTGCGAGTGTGTGCGTGTGTGTGCGAGTGTGTATGAGTGTATGTGCGAGTGTGTGTGCGAGTGTGTGCGAGTGTGTGTTCGAGTGTGTGTGTCCGAGTGTGTGCCAGTGTGTGCGAGTGTGTGTGCGAGTGGGTACAAGTGTGTGCGAGTGTGCATGAGTGTGTGCGTGTGAGTGTGTGCGAGCGAGTGTGTGTGAGTGTGATCGAGTGAGTGGGTGCAAGTGTGTGCGACTGTGTATGAGTGAGTGTGTGTGCGTGTGTGCGAGTTTGTGTGCGAGTGAGTGTGTGCGAATGTGTGTGAGTGTGTGCGAGTGTGTGTTAGTGTGTGTGCGAGTGCGTGCGAGTGTGTGCGTTCGAGTGTGTGCAAGTGTGAGTGAGTGTGTGCGAGTGTGTGTGCGAGTGTGTGTGCGAGAGTGTGCGAGGGTGTGCGAGTGTGTGCAAATGTGCCCGAATGTGCACGAGTGAGTGGGTGCGAGTGTGTGTGAGTGTGTGCGTGTGAGTGTGTGCGAGCGTGTGCGAGCATGTGTGAGTGTGTGTGCGAGTGTGTGTGCACGAGTGTGTGCAAGTGTGTGTGAGTGTGTGCGAGTGTGTGTGAGTGTGTGTGAGTGAGTCTGTGAGTGTGTGTGAGTGTGTGCGAGTGTGTGTACGAGTGTGTGTGTGCGATTGTGTATAAGTGTGTGCGAGTGTGTGTGTGAGTGTGTGTGAGTGTGTGTGCGAGTGTGTTTGTGCAAGTGTGCTCGATTGTGTGTGAGTGTGTGTGAGTGTGAGTTAGTGTGTACGAGTGTGTGCGAGTGTGTGTGAGTGTGTGCGAGTGTGTGTGTGAGTGTGTGTGCGAGTGTGTACGAGTGTGTATGAGTGTGTGTGCGTGTGTGCAAGTGTGTGCGAGTGCGTGCGAGTGTGTGTGCGAGAGTGTGCGAGTGTGTGCGAGTGTGTGCAAATGTGCCCGAGTGTGCGCGAGTGTGCACGAGTGAGTGGGTGCGAGTGTTTGCGAGTGTTTATGAGCGAGTGTGTGTGAGTGTGTGCGTGTGTGTGAGTTTTTGTGCGAGTGAGTGTGTGCGAATGTGTTTGTGAGTGTGTGTGCGAGTGTGTGCGTGCGAGTGTGTGCGAGTGTGTGCGAGTGTGTGTGCGAGTGTGTGCAAATGTGCCCGAGTGTGCACGAGTGTGCACGAGTGAGTGTTTGCGAGTGTGTGCAAGTGTGTGTGAGTGTGTGCGAGTGTGTGTGTGCGAGTGTGTGCGAGTGTCTGTATGAGTGTGTGTGTTCGATTGTGTATAAGTGTGTGTGAGTGTGTGTGAGTGTGTGTGCAAGTGTGTGTGCGAGTGTGTTCGATTGTGTGCGAGTGTGTGTGTGAGTGTGAGTGAGTGCGTACGAGTGTGTGCGAGTGTGTGCGAGTGAGTGTGTGTGAGTGTGTGTGCGAGTGTGTGTGCGAGTGTGTGCGAGTGTGTGCGATTGTGTGTGAGAGTGTGTAGGACTGTATGTGCGAGTGTGTGCGAGTGTGTATGAGTGTGTGTGTGAGTGTGTGCGAGTGTGTGCGAGTGAGTGTGTGTGAGTGTGTGTGCGAGTGTGTGCATGCGAGTGTGTGCGTGCGAGTGTGTGCGTGCGAGTGTGTGCGACTGTGTGCGAGTGTGTGCGAGTGTGTGCGTGCGAGTGTGCACGAGTGTGTGCGTGCAAGTGTGTGCGTGCGAGTGTGTGCGAGTGTGCTCGAGTGAATGGGTGCAAGTGTGTGCGAGTGAGTGTGTGTGAGTGTGTGCGAGTGAGTGTGTGTGAGTGTGTATGAGTGAGTGTGTGTGAGTGTGTGCGTGTGTGCGAGTTTGTGTGCGAGTGTATGCGTGTGAGTGTGTGCGAGTGTGTGTGAGTGTGTGCGAGTGTGTGCGTGCGAGTGTGTGCGAGTGTGTGAGTGTGTGTGCGAATGTGTGTGCGAGTGAGTGTGTGCGAGTGTGTATGAGTGTATGTGCGAGTGTGTGCAAGTGTGTGTGAGTGTGTGTGCAAGTGTGTGCAAGTGTGTGCGAGTGAGTGTGTGCGAGAGTGTGCAAGTGTGTGCGAGTGTGTGTGCAATTGTGTATGAGTGTGTGCGAGTGTGTGTGCGTTTGTGCGAGTGTGTGCGTGTGTGTGTGCGAGTGCGTGTGAGTGAGTGCAAGTGTGTGCAAATGTGTGCGCGAGTGTGCGAGTGTGGGCGTGCGAGTGTGTGCTAGTGTGCGCGAGTGTGTGAGTGTGTGCGAGTGTGCGTGAGTAAGTGTGTGTGTGAGTGTGTGCGAGTGTTGCCGAGTGTGTGTGTGAGTATGTAGGACTGTGTGAGCGAGTGTGTGCGAGTGTGTGTGTACGAGTGTGTGCGAGTGTGTGCGATTGTGCGTGAGAGTGTGTAGGACTGTATGTGCGAGTGTGTGCGAGTGTGTATGAGTGTGTGTGTGAGTGTGTGCAAGTGTGTGCGAGTGAGTGTGTGTGAGTGTGTGTGCGAGTGTGTGCGTGCGAGTGTGTGCATGCGAGTGTGTGCGTGCGAGTGTGTGTGTGTGTGCGAGTGAGTGTGTGTGAGTGTGTGTGCGAGTGTGTGTGCGAGTGTGTGCGAGTGTGTGCGAGTGTGTGCGATTGTGTGTGAGAGTGTGTAGGACTGTATGTGCGAGTGTGTGCGAGTGTGTATGAGTGTGTGTGTGAGAGTGTGCAAGTGTGTGCGAATGAGTGTGTGTGAGTGTGTGTGCGAGTGTGTGCATGCGAGTGTGTGCGTGCGAGTGTGTGCGTGCGAGTGTGTGCGAGTGTGTGCGACTGTGTGCGAGTGTGTGCGAGTGTTTGAGTGCGAGTGTGTGCGAATGTGTGCGAGTGTGTGCGTGCGAGTGTGCACGAGTGTGCACGAGTGTGTGCGTGTAAGTGTGCGTGCGAGTGTGTGCGAGTGTGCTCGAGTGAATGGGTGCGAGTGTGTGCGAGTGTGTGCGAGTGAGTGTGTGTGAGTGTGTGCGTGTGAGTGTGTGTGAGTGTGTATGAGTGAGTGTGTGTGAGTGTGTGCGAGTTTGTGTGCGAGTGTATGCGAGTGAGTGTGTGCGAGTGTGTGCGAGTGTGTGTGAGTGTGTGCGAGTGTGTGTGTGTGATTGTGTGCGAGTGTTTGAGTGTGTGTGCGAATGTGTGTGCGAGTGAGTGTGTGCGAGTGTGTATGAGTGTATGTGCGAGTGTGTGCAAGTGTGTGAGAGTGTGTGTGAGTGTGTGTGTGCGAGTGTGTGCAAGTGTGTGCGAGTGAGTGTGCGCGAGTGTGTGCGAGAGTGTGCAAGTGTGTGCGAGTGTGTGTGTGCGAGTGTGTGTGCGTGTGTGTGCAAGTGTGTGCGAGTGCGTGCGGGTGTGTGTGTGAGTGTGTGCGAGTGTGTGTTCGAGTGTGTTTGAGTGTGTGCAAGTGTGTGCGAGTGTGTGTGCGAGTGCGTACGAGTGTGTGCGAGTGTGTGTGCGTGTGTGTGCGAGTGTGTGTGATTGTGTGCGAGTGTGAGTGAGCTTGTAGGACTGTATGTGCGAGTGTTTGCGAGTGTGTGCGAGTGTGTTCGAGTGTGTGAGTGTGTGTGAGTGTGTGCGAGTGTGTGCGAGTCTGTGTGTGTGAGTGTGTGCAAGTGTGTGCGAGCGAGTGAGTGCGAGTGTGTGCCAGTGTGTGCGTACGAGTGTGTGCAATTGAGTGCGAGTGTGTGCGTGTGAGTGTGTGCGAGTGTGTGCGAGTGTGTGTGAGTCTGTGTGTGTGAGTGTGTGCACGTGTGTGCGAGTGAGTGCGAGTGTGTGCCAGTGTGTGCGTACGAGTGTGTGCAAGTGAGTGCGAGTGTGTGCGAATGTGTGCGAGTGTGTGTGTGAGTGTGTGCGAGTGTGTGTGAGTGTGTGGGTGCGAGTGTGTGCGAGTGTGTGCGTGCGTGTTTGTGCGAGTGTGTGTGTGAGTGTGTACGATTGTGTGTGCGTGTGTGTGCAAGTGTGTGCGAGTGCGTGCGGGTGTGTGTGCGAGTGTGTGCGAGTGTGTGTGCGAATGTGTTTGAGTGTGTGCAAGTGTGTGCGAGTGTGTGTGCGAGTGCGTACGAGTGTGTGCGAGTGTGTGTGCATGTGTGTGCGAGTGTGTGTGATTGTGTGCGAGTGTGAGTGAGCTTTTAGGACTGTATGTGCGAGTGTTTGCGAGTGTGTATGAGTGAGTGTGTGCCTTTGTGCGAGTTTGTGTGCGAGTGAGTGTGTGCGAATGTGTGTGAGTGTGTGCGAGTGTGTGTGAGTGTGTGTGCGAGTGCGTTCGTGCGAGTGTGTGTGAGTGTGTGTAATTGTGTGTGTGAGTGTGTAGGACTGTTTGTGCGAGTGTGTATGAGTGTGTGTGTGAGTGTGTGCAAGTGTGTGCGAGTCTGTGCGAGTGTGTGCAAGTGTGTGTGAGTGAGTGTGTGCGAGTGTGTGTGCGTGCGAGTGTGTGCGGGTGTGTGCGTGTGAGTGAGTTCGAGTGTGTGCAAATGTGTGTGAGCGTGTGCGAGTGTGTGTGAGTGTGTGCGAGTGTGCGCGTGTGAGTGAGTGTGTGTGTGAGTCTGTGCGAGTGTGTGCTTGCGAGTGTTTGCTAGTGTGCGTGAGTGTGTGAGTGTGTGCGAGTGTGCGCGAGTGTGCGTGTGAGTAAGTGAGTGTGTGTGTGAGTGTGTGCGAGTGCTTGCGAGTGTGTGTGTGAGTGTGTGCGACTGTGTGCGTGTGTGTGCGAGTGTGTATGAGTGTATGTGCGAGTGTGTGTGCGAGTGTGTGCGAGTGTGTGTTCGAGTGTGTGTGTCCGAGTGTGTGCAAGTGTGTGCGAGTGTGTGTGCGAGTGGGTACAAGTGTGTGCGAGTGTGCATGAGTGTGTGCGTGTGAGTGTGTGCGAGTGTGTGCGTGCGAGTGTGTGCGAGTGTGCTTGAGTGAGTGGGTGCGAGTGTGTGCGAGTGTGTATGAGTGAGTGTGTGCCTGTGTGCGAGTTTGTGTGCGAGTGAGTGTGTGCGAATGTGTGTGAGTGTGTGCGAGTGTGTGTGAGTGTGTGTGCGAGTGCGTGCGTGCGATTGTGTGCGTGCGAGTGTGTGCAAGTGTGAGTGAGTGTGTGCGAGTGTGTGTGCGAGTGTGTGTGTGAGAGTGTGCGAGTGTGTGCGAGTGTGTGCAAATGTGCCCGAGTGTGCGCGAGTGTGCACGAGTGAGTGTGTGTGAGTGTGTGCGTGTGTGTGAGTTTGTGTGCGAGTGAGTGTGTGCGAATGTGTCTGTGCGAGTGTGTGTGCGAGTGTGTGCGTGCGAGTGTGTGCGTGCGAGTGTGTGCGTGCGAGTGTGTGCGAGTGTGTGTGAGTGTGTGCGAGTGTGTGTGCGAGCGTGTGTGCGAGAGTGTGCGAGTGTGTGCATATGTGCCCGAGTGTGCACGAGTGAGTGTGTGCGAGTGTGTGCGAGTGTGTGTGAGTGTGTGCATGTGAGTGTGTGCGAGCGTGTGCGAGTGTGTGTGAGTGTGTGTGCGAGTGTGTGTGCGAGAGTGTGCGAGTGTGTGCGAGTGTGTGCAAATGTGCCCGAGTGTGCGCGAGTGTGCACGAGTGTGTGGGTGCGAGTGTGTGCGAGTGTGTTTGAGTGTGTGCATGTGAGTGTGTGCGAACGTGTGCGAGTGTGTGTGCGAGTGTGTGCGTGCGAGTGTGTGTGTTCGAGTGTGTGCGCGCGAGTGTGTGCGAGTGTGTGTGTGCGATTGTGTGCAAATGTGTGCGAGTGTGTGCGAGAGTGTGCGAGTGTGTGCGAGTGTGTGTGTGCGAGTGTGTGTGCAATTGTGTATGAGTGTGTGCGAGTGTGTGTGAGTTTGTGCAAGTGTGTGCGTGTGTTCATGCGAGTGCGTGCGAGTGAGTGCGGGTGTGTGCGAGTGTGTGTATGCGAGTGTGTGTGCGATTGTGTATGAGTGTGTGTGAGTTTGTGCGAGTGTGTGCGTGTGTGTGCGAGTGCGTGCGAGTACACGCAAATGTGTGCGAGAGTGTGCGAGTGTGGGCGTGCGAGTGTGTGCTAGTGTGCGCGAGTGTGTGAGTGTGTGCGAGTGTGCGTGTGTAAGTGCGTGCGAGTATTTCCGAGTGTGTGTGTAAGTGTGTAGGACTGTGTGTGCAAGTGTGTGCGAGTGTGTGTGCGAGTGTGTCTACGAGTGTGCATGAGTGTGTGCGTGTGAGTGTGTGCGAGTGTGTGCTTGCGAGTGTGTATGAGTGAGTGTGAGTGTGTGCGTGTGTGCGAGTTTGTGTGCGAGTGAGTGTGTGTGAATGTGTGCGAGTGTGTGCGAGTGTGTGCGAGTGTGTATGAGTGTATGTGCGAGTGTGTGTTTTAGAGTGTGTGCAATTGTGTGCGTGTGAGTGTGTGCATGAGTGTGTGCGTGCGAGTGTGCTCGAGTGAGTGGGTGCGTGTAAGTGTGTGCGTGCGAGTGTGTGTGAATGTGTGCGAGTGTGTGCGAGTGTGTGCATGCGAGTGTGTGCGAGTGTGCTCGAGTGAGTGTGTGCGACTGTGTGCGAGTGTGTATGAGTGAGTGTGTGTGAGTGTGTGCATGTGTGCGAGTTTGTGTGCAAGTGAGTGTGTGCGAATGTGTGGGAGTGTGTGCGAGTGTGTGTTGGTGTGTGTGAGAGTGCGTGCGAGTGTGTGCGTTCGAGTGTGTGCAAGTGTGAGTGAGTGTGTGCGAGTGTGTGTGCGAGTGTGTGTGCAAGAGTGTGCGAGGGTGTGCGAGTGTGTGCAAATGTGCCCGAATGTGCACGAGTGAGTGGGTGCGAGTGTGTGTGAGTGTGTGCGTGTGAGTGTGTGCCAGCGTGTGCGAGCATGTGTGACTGTGTGTGTGCGAGTGTGTGTGCACGAGTGTGTGCACGAGTGTGTGCAAGTGTGTGTGAGTGTGTGTGAGTGTGTGTGAGTGTGAGTGAGTGTGTATGAGTGTGTGCGAGTGTGTGTGAGTGTGTGCGAGTGTGTGTGTGCGTGTGTGTGCGAGTGTGTACGAGTGTGTACGAGTGTGTGTGCGTGTGTGCAAGTGTGTGCGAGTGCGTGCGAGTGTGTGTGCGAGAGTGTGCGAGTGTGTGCGAGTGTGTGCAAATGTGCCCGAGTGTGCGCGAGTGTGCACGACTGAGTGGGTGCGAGTGTTTGCGAGTGTTTATGAGCGAGTGTGTGTGAGTGTGTGCGAGTTTGTGTGCGAGTGAGTGTGTGCGAATGTGTGCGAGTGTGTTTGTGAGTGTGTGTGCGAGTGTGTGCGTGCGAGTGTGTGCGAGTGTGTGCGAGTGTGTGTGCGAGTGTGTGCAAATGTGCCCGAGTGTGCACGAGTGTGCACGAGTGAGTGTTTGCGAGTGTGTGCAAGTGTGTGTGAGTGTGTGCGAGTGTGTGTGTGCGAGTGTCTGTATGAGTGTGTGTGTTCGATTGTGTATAAGTGTGTGCGAGTGTGTGTGTGAGTGTGTGTGAGTGTGTGTGCAAGTGTGTGTGTGCGAGTGTGTTCGATTGTGTGCGAGTGTGTGTGTGAGTGTGAGTGAGTGCGTACGAGTGTGTGCGAGTGTGTGCGAGTGAGTGTGTGTGAGTGTGTGTGCGAGTGTGTGCGAGTGAGTGTGTGTGAGTGTGTGTGCGAGTGTGTGCATGCGAGTGTGTGCGTGCGAGTGTGTGCGTGCGAGTGTGTGCGACTGTGTGCGAGTGTGTGCGAGTGTTTGAGTGCGAGTGTGTGCGAATGTGTGCGAGTGTGTGCGTGTGAGTGTGCACGAGTGTGTGCATGTAAGTGTGTGCGTGCGAGTGTGTGCGAGTGTGCTCGAGTGAATGGGTGCAAGTGTGTGCGAGTGAGTGTGTGTGAGTGTGTGCGAGTGAGTGTGTGTGAGTGTGTATGAGTGAGTGTGTGTGAGTGTGTGCGTGTGTGCGAGTTTGTGTGCGAGTGTATGCGTGTGAGTGTGTGCGAGTGTGTGTGAGTGTGTGCGAGTGTGTGCGTGCGAGTGTGTGCGAGTGTGTGAGTGTGTGTGCGAATGTGTGTGCGAGTGAGTGTGTGCGAGTGTGTATGAGTGTATGTGCGAGTGTGTGCAAGTGTGTGTGAGTGTGTGTGTGCGAGTGTGTGCAAGTGTGTGCGAGTGAGTGTGTGCGAGAGTGTGCAAGTGTGTGCGAGTGTGTGTGCAATTGTGTATGAGTGTGTGCGAGTGTGTGTGCGTTTGTGCGAGTGTGTGCGTGTGTGTGTGCGAGTGCGTGTGAGTGAGTGCAAGTGTGTGCAAATGTGTGCGCGAGTGTGCGAGTGTGGGCGTGCGAGTGTGTGCTAGTGTGCGCGAGTGTGTGAGTGTGTGTGAGTGTGCGTGAGTAAGTGTGTGAGTGTGTGCGAGTGTGTGCGAGTGTGTGTGTGAGTGTGTAGGACTGTGTGAGCGAGTGTGTGCGAGTGTGTGTGCGAGTGTGTGTGTACGAGTGTGTGCGAGTGTGTGCAATTGTGTGTGAGAGTGTGTAGGACTGTATGTGCGAGTGTGTGCGAGTGTGTATGAGTGTGTGTGTGAGTGTGTGCAAGTGTGTGCGAATGAGTATGTGTGAGTGTGTGTGCGAGTGTGTGCATGCGAGTGTGTGCGTGCGAGTGTGTGCGTGCGAGTGTGTGCGAGTGTGTGCGACTGTGTGCGAATGTGTGCGAGTGTGTGCGTGCGAGTGTGCACGAGTGTGCACGAGTGTGTGCGTGTAAGTGTGCGTGCGAGTGTGTGCGAGTGTGCTCGAGTGAATGGGTGCGAGTGTATGCGAGTGAGTGTGTGTGAGTGTGTGCGAGTGAGTGTGTGTGAGTGTGTATGAGTGAGTGTGTGTGAGTGTGTGCGTGTGTGCGAGTTTGTGTGCGAGTGTATGCGAGTGAGTGTGTGCGAGTGTGTGCGAGTGTGTGTGAGTGTGTGCGAGTGTGTGCGTGTGATTGTGTGCGAGTGTTTGAGTGTGTGTGCGAATGTGTGTGCGAGTGAGTGTGTGCGAGTGTGTATGAGTGTATGTGCGAGTGTGTGCAAGTGTGTGAGAGTGTGTGTGAGTGTGTGCGAGTGAGTGTGTGCGAGTGTGTGCGAGTGTGTGTGAGTGTGTGCGAGTGTGTGCGTGTGAGTGTGTGCGAGTGTTTGAGTGTGTGTGCAAATGTGTGTGCGAGTGAGTGTGTGCGAGTGTGTATGAGTGTATGTGCGAGTGTGTGCAAGTGTGTGAGAGTGTGTGTGAGTGTGTGTGTGCGAGTGTGTGCAAGTGTGTGCGAGTGAGTGTGCGCGAGTGTGTGCGAGAGTGTGCAAGTGTGTGCGAGTGGGTGTGTGCGAGTGTGTGTGCGTGTGTGTGCAAGTGTGTGCGAGTGCGTGCGGATGTGTGTGCGAGTGAGTGTTCGAGTGTGTTTGAGTGTGTGCAAGTGTGTGCGAGTGTGTGTGCGAGTGCGTATGAGTGTGTGCGAGTGTGTGTGCGAGTGTGTGTAATTGTGTGCGAGTGTGAGTGAGCTTGTAGGACTGTATGTGCGAGTGTTTGCGAGTGTGTGCGAGTGTGTTCGAGTGTGTGAGTGTGTGTGAGTGTGTGCGAGTGTGTGCGAGTCTGTGTGTGTGAGTGTGTGCAAGTGTGTGCGAGCGAGTGAGTGCGAGTGTGTGCCAGTGTGTGCGTACGAGTGTGTGCAAGTGAGTGCGAGTGTGTGCGAATGTGTGCGAGTGTGTGTGTGAGTGTGTGCGAGTGTGTGTGAGTGTGTGGGTGCGAGTGTGTGCGAGTGTGTGCGTGCGTGTTTGTGCGAGTGTGTGTGCGAGTGTGTACAAGTGTGTGTGCGTGTGTGTGCAAGTGTGTGCGAGTGCGTGCGGGAGTGTGTGTGAGTCTGTGTGTGTGAGTGTGTGCAAGTGTGTGCGAGCGAGTGAGTGCGAGTGTGTGCCAGTGTGTGCGTACGAGTGTGTGCAATTGAGTGTGAGTGCGTGCGTGTGAGTGTGTGCGAGTGTGTGCGAGTGTGTGTGAGTCTGTGTGTGTGAGTGTGTGCACGTGTGTGCGAGCGAGTGAGTGCGAGTGTGTGCCAGTGTGTGCGTACGAGTGTGTGCAAGTGAGTGCGAGTGTGTGTGTGAGTGTGTGCGAGTGTGTGTGAGTGTGTGGGTGTGAGTGTGTGCGAGTGTGTGCGTGCGTGTTTGTGCGAGTGTGTGTGCGAGTGTGTACAAGTGTGTGTGCGTGTGTGTACAAGTGTGTGCGAGTGCGTGCGGGTGTGTGTGCGAGTGTGTGTGCGAGTGTGTTTGAGTGTGTGCAAGTGTGTGCGAGTGTGTGTGCGAGTGCGTACGAGTGTGTGCGAGTGTGTGTGCATGTGTGTGCGAGTGTGTGTGATTGTGTGCGAGTGTGAGTGAGCTTTTAGGACTGTATGTGCGAGTGTTTGCGAGTGTGTGCGAGTGTGTTCGAGTATGTGAGTGTGTGTGAGTGTGTGCGAGTGTGTGTGCGAGTGTGTGCGAGTGTGTGTGCGAGAGTGTGCGAGTGTGTGCAAATGTGCCCGAGTGTGCGCGAGTGTGCACGAGTGAGTGGGTGTGAGTGTGTGCGAGTGTGTGCGAGTGTGGGCGTGTGAATGTGTGCGAGCGTGTGCGAGTGTGTGTGCGAGTGTGTGTGCGTGTGAATGTGTGCGAGTGTGTGCAAGTGTGTGTGAGTGTGTGCGAGTGTGTATGAGTGTGTATGAGTGTGTGCGTGTGTGTGCAAGTGTGTGCGAGTGCGTGCGGGTGTGTGTGCGAGTGTGTGCGAGTGTGTGTGAGTGTGTGTGTGCGATTGTGTATGAGTGAGTGTGTGCGAGTGTGTGTCAAAGTGTGTGCGAGTGTGTGCGAGTGTGTGTGTGCGATTGTGTATGAGTGAGTGTGTGCGAGTGTGTGTGACAGTGTGTGCGAGTGTGTGTGTGTGAGTGTGCACGGGTGTGTGCGTGCGAGTGCGTGCGAGTGAGTGCGAGTGTGTGCAAATGTGTGCGAGTGTGTGCGAGTGTGTGTGAGTGTGCACGAGTGTGTGTGTGTGAGTGAGTGTGTGTGAGTCTGTGCGAGTGTGTGCTTGCGAGTATGTGCTAGTGTGCGCGAGTGTGTGAGTTTGTGCGAGGGTACGCGAGTGTGTGCGTGTGAGTAAGTGAGTGTGTGTGTGAGTGTGTGCGAGTGTGTGTGTGAGTTTGTACGACTGTGTGTGCGACTGTGTGCGCGTGTGTGCGAGTGTATATAAGTGTATGTGCGAGTTTGTGTGCGAGTGTGTGCGAGTGTGTGTGCGATTGTGTGTGCGAGTGTGTTTGAGTGTGTTTGAGTGTGTGCGAGTGTGTGTGCAAGTGCATACGAGTGTGTGCGAGTGTGTGTGCGTGTGTGTGCGAGTGTTTGTGATTGTGTGCCAGTGTGAGTGAGCTTGTAGGACTGTATGTGCGAGTGTTTGCGAGTGTGTGCGAGTGTGTGTCAGTGTGTGCGAGTGTGTGTGTGAGTGTGTGCGAGTGTGTGTGCGAGAGTGTGCGAGTGTGTGCGAGTGTGTGCAAATGTGCCCGATTTTGCGCGAGTGTGCACGAGTGAGTGGGTGTGCGTGTGTGCGAGTTTGTGTGCGAGTGAGTGTGTGCGAATGTGTGCGAGTGTGTGCGAGTGTGTGTGCGAGTGTGTGCGTGCGAGTGTGTGCGTGCGAGTGTGTGTTAGTGTGTGCAAGTGTGAGTGAGTGTGTGCGAGTGTGTGCGAGTGTGTGCAAATGTGCCCGAGTGTGCGCGAGTGTGCACGAGTGAGTGTGTGCGAGTGTGTGCGAGTGTGTATGAGTGAGTGTGTGTGAGTGTGTGCGTGTATGCGAGTTTGTGTGCGAGTGACTGTGTGCGAATGTGTGCGAGTGTGTCTGTGCGAGTGTATGTGCGAGAGTGTGCGTGCGAGTGTGTGCGAGTGTATGTGAGTGTGTGCAAGTGTGAGTGAGTGTGTGCGAGTGTGTGCGAGTGTGTGCAAATGTGCCCGAGTGTGCGCGAGTGTGCACGAGTGAGTGTGTGCGAGTGTGTGCGAGTGTGTATGAGTGAGTGTGTGTGAGTGTGTGCGTGTATGCGAGTTTGTGTGCGAGTGACTGTGTGCGAATGTGTGCGAGTGTGTCTGTGCGAGTGTATGTGCGAGAGTGTGCGTGCGAGTGTGTGCGAGTGTATGTGAGTGTGTGTGAGTGTGTGTGCGAGTGTGTGTGCGAGAGTGTGCGAGTGTGTGCAAATGTGCGCGAGTGTGCACGAGTGAGTGGGTGTGAGTATGCGCGAGTGTGTGTGAGTGTGTGCATGTGAGTGTGTGCGAGCGTGTGTGCGAGTGTGTATGAGTGTGTGTGCAAGTTTGTGCAAGTGTGTGTGAGTGTGTGCGAGTGTGTGTGTGCAAGTGTGTGCGAGTGTGTGCGAGTGTGTGTGAGTGTGTGTGCGAGTGTGTGTGCAAGTGTGTTCAATTGTGTACGAGTGTGTGCGAGTGTGTGCGAGTGTGTGTGAGTGTGTGCGAGTGTGTGTGTGAGTGTGTGTGAGTGTGTACGATTGTGTGTGTGAGTGTGTAGGACTGTATGTGCGAGTGTGTATGAGTGTGTGTGTGTGTGCAAGTGTGTGCGAGTGTGTGTGAGTGTGTACAAGTGTGTGCGAGTGAGTGTGTGCGAGTGTGTGCGTGCGAGTGTGTGCGGGTGTGTGCGTGTGAGTGAGTGCGAGTGTGTGCAAATGTGTGTGAGCGTGTGCGAGTGTGTGTGAGTGTGTGCGAGTATGCGCGTGTGAGTGAGTGTGTGTGTGAGTCTGTGCGAGTGTGTGCTTGCGAGTGTTTGCTAGTGTGCGCGAGTGTGTGAGTGTGTGCGAGTGTGCGCGAGTGTGTGCGTGTGAGTAAGTGAGTGTGTGTGTGAGTGTGTGCGAGTGCTTGCGAGTGTGTGTGTGAGTGTGTGTGACTGTGTGTGCGAGTGTGTGCGACTGTGTGTGCGTGTGTGTGCACGTGTGTGTGAGTGTGTATGAGTGTATGTGCGAGTGTGTGTGCGAGTGTGTGTTCGAGTGTGTGTGTTCGAATGTGTGTGCAAGTGTGTGCGAGTGTGTGTGCGAGTGCGTACAAGTGTGTGCGAGTGTGCATGAGTGTGTGCGTGTGTTTGTGCGAGTGTGTGCGTGCGAGTGTTTGCGAGTGTGCTCGAGTGTGTGAGTGCGAGTGTGTGCGAGTGTGTATGAGTGAGTGTGTGTGCGTGTGTGCAAGTTTGTGTGCATGTGAGTGTGTGCGAGTGTGTGTGAGTGTGTGTGCGAGTGCGTGCGTGCGAGTGTGTGTGATTGTGTGTGATTGTGTGTGTGAGTGTGTAGGACTGTTTGTGCGAGTGTGTATGAGTGTGTGTGTGTGAGTGTGTGCAAGTGTGTGCGAGTCTGTGCGAGTGTGTGCAAGTGTGTGTGAGTGAGTGTGTGCGAGTGTGCGCGAGTGTGTGCGTGTGAGTAAGTGAGTGTGTGTGTGAGTGTGTGCGAGTGCTTGCTAGTGTGTGTGTGAGTGTGTTCGACTGTGTGTGCGAGTGTGTGCGACTGTGTGTGCGATTTTATGCACGTGTGTGTGTGTGTATGAGTGTGTGTTCGAGTGTGTGTGTTCGAATGTGTGTGCAAGTGTGTGCGAGTTTGTGTGCGAGTGCGTACAAGTGTGTGCGAGTGTGCATGAGTGTGTGCGAGTGTGTGCGTGCGAGTGTGTGCGAGTGTGCTCGAGTGTGTGAGTGCGAGTGTGCGCGAGTGTGTATGAGTGAGTGTGTGTGCGTGTGTGCATGTTTGTGTGCGTGTGAGTGTGTGCGAGTGTGTGTGAGTGTGTGTGCGAGTGCGTGCGTGCGAGTGTGTGTGATTGTGTGTGATTGTGTGTGTGAGTGTGTAGGACTGTTTGTGCGAGTGTGTATGAGTGTGTGTGTGTGAGTGTGTGCAAGTGTGTGCGAGTCTGTGCGAGTGTGGGCAAGTGTGTGTGAGTGAGTGTGTGCGAGTGTGTGTGCGTGCGAGTGTGTGCGGGTGTGTGCGTGTGAGTGAGTGCGAGTGTGTGCAAATGTGTGTGAGCGTGTGCGAGTGTGTGTGAGTGTGTGCGAGTGTGCGCGTGTGAGTGAGTGTGTGTGTGAGTCTGTGCGAGTGTGTGCTTGCGAGTGTTTGCTAGTGTGCGTGTGAGTAAGTGAGTGTGTGTATGAGTGTGTGTGAGTGCTTGCGAGTGTGTGTGTGAGTGTGTGCGACTGTGTGTGCGACTGTGTGCGTGTGTGTGCGAGTGTGTATGAGTGTATGTGCGAGTGTGTGCGAGTGTGTGCGAGTGTGTGTTCGAGTGTATGTGTTCGAGTGTGTGCAAGTGTGTGCGAGTGTGTGTGCGAGTGGGTACAAGTGTGTGCGAGTGTGCATGAGTGTGTGCGTGTGAGTGTGTGCGAGTGTGTGCGTGCGATTGTGTGCGAGTGTGCTTGAGTGAGCGTGTGCGAGTGTGTGCGAGTGTGTATGAGTGAGTGTGTGCGTGTGTGCGAGTTTGTGTGCGAGTGAGTGTGTGCGAATGTGTGTGAGTGTGTGCGAGTGTGTGTGAGTGTGTGTGCGAGTGCGTGCGTGCGATTGTGTGCGTGCGAGTGTGTGCAAGTGTGAGTGAGTGTGTGCGAGTGTGTGTGCGAGTGTGTGTGCGAGAGTGTGCGAGTGTGTGCGAGTGTGTGCAAATGTGCCCGAGTGTTCGCGAGTGTGCACGAGTGAGTGTGTGTGAGTGTGTGCGTGTGTGTGAGTTTGTGTGCGAGTGAGTGTGTGCGAATGTGTGCGAGTGTGTCTGTGCGAGTGTGTGTGCGAGTGTGTGCGTGCGAGTGTGTGCGTGCGAATGTGTGCGTGCGAGTGTGTGCGAGTGTGTGTGAGTGTGTGCGAGTGTGTGTGCGAGAGTGTGCATATGTGCCCGAGTGTGCACGAGTGAGTGTGTGCGAGTGTGTGCGAGTGTGTGTGAGTGTGTGCATGTGAGTGTGTGCGAGCGTGTGCGAGTGTGTGTGAGTGTGTGTGCGAGTGTGTGTGCGAGAGTGTGCGAGTGTGTGCGAGTGTGTGCAAATGTCCCCGAGTGTGCGCGAGTGTGCACGAGTGAGTGGGTTCCAGTGTGTGCGAGTGTGTTTGAGTGTGTGCATGTGAGTGTGTGCGAACGTGTGCAAGTGTGTGTGCGAGTGTGTGTGCATGTGTGTGTGTGCGAGTGTGTGCGAGTGTGTATGAGTGTGTGTGCGAGTGTGTGCAAGTGTGTGTGAGTGTGTGTGTGCAAGTATGTGTGAGTGTGTGCGAGTGTGTGTGAGTGTGTGTACGAGTGTGTGTGCGATTGTGCATAAGTGTGTGCGAGTGTGTGTGAGTGTGTGTGAATGTGTGTGTGAGTGTGTGTGTGCGAGTGTGTTTGATTGTGTGTGAGTGAGTGTGTACAAGTGTGTGCGAGTGTGTGCCAGTGTGTGCGAGTGTGTGTGCGAGTGTGTGTGAGTGTGTGCGAGTGTGTGCGATTGTGTGTGTGAGTGTGTAGGACTGTATGTGCGAGTTTGTATGAGTGTGTGTGTGAGTGTGTGAAAGTTTGTGCGAGTGTGTGCGAGTGTGTGCAAGTGTGTGCGAGTGAGTGTGTGCGAGTGTGTGAGTGCGAGTGTGTCCGAATGTGTGCGAGTGTGTGCGTGCGAGTGTGCGCGAGTGTGCACGAGTGTGTGCATGTAAGTGTGTGCGTGCGAGTGTGTGCGAGTGTGCTCGAGTGAATGGGTGAGAGTGTGTGCGAGTGTGTGCGAGTAAGTGTGTGTGAGTGTGTATGAGTGAGTGTGTGTGAGTCTGTGTGTGTTATTTTGTGTGCGAGTGAGTGTGTGCGAGTGTGTGCGAGTTTGTGTGTGAGTGTGTGTGCGAGTGTGTGCGTGCGAGTGTGTGTGTTCGAGTGTGTGCGCGCGAGTGTGTGCGAGTGTGTGAGTGCGAATGTGTGTGCGTGTGAGTGTGTGCGAGTGTGTATGAGTGTATGTGCGAGTGTGTGCCAGTGTGTGCGAGTGTGTGTGTGCGAGTGTGTGCAAATGTGTGCGAGTGTGTGCGAGAGTGTGCGAGTGTGTGCGAGTGTGTGCGAGTGTGTGTGTGCGAGTGTGTGTGCAATTGTGTATGAGTGTGTGCGAGTGTGTGTGAGTTTGTGCAAGTGTGTGCGTGTGTTCATGCGAGTGCGTGCGAGTGAGTGCGGGTGTGTGCGAGTGTGGGCGTGCGAGTGTGTGCTAGTGTGCGCGAGTGTGTGAGTGTGTGCGAGTGTGTGTGCGAGTGTGTGAGTATGAGTGTGTTCGAGTGTGTGCAATTGTGTGCGAGTGTGTGTGCGAGTGCGTATGAGTGAGTGTGTGCGAGTGTGTGTTTGCGAGTGTGTGCGAGTGTGTGCGAGTGTGTGCATGCGAGTGTGTGCGAGTGTGCGTGAGTGTGTGTTTTAGAGTGTGTGCAATTGTGTGTGTGTGAGTGTGTGCATGAGTGTGTGCGTGCGAGTGTGCTCGAGTGAGTGGGTGCGTGTAAGTGTGTGCGTGCGAGTGTGTGCGAGTGTGTGCATGCGAGTGTGTGCGAGTGTGCTCGAGTGAGTGTGTGCGACTGTGTGCGAGTGTGTATGAGTGAGTGTGTGTGAGTGTGTGTGTGCGAGTTTGTGTGCGAGTGAGTGTGTGCGAATGTGTGTGAGTGTGTGCGAGTGTGTGTTAGTGTGTGTGCGAGTGCGTGCGAGTGTGTGCGTTCGAGTGTGTGCAAGTGTGAGTGAGTGTGTGTGAGTGTGTGTGCGAGAGTGTGCGAGGGTGTGCGAGTGTCTGCAAATGTGCCCGAGTGTGCACGAGTGAGTGGGTGCGAGTGTGTGTGAGTGTGTGTGAGTGTGTGCGAGCGTGTGCGAGCATGTGTGAGTGTGTGCGAGCGTGTGCGAGCATGTGTGAGTGTGTGTGCGAGTGTGTGTGCACGAGTGTGTGCAAGTGTGTGTGAGTGTGTGCGAGTGTGTGTGTGAGTGTGTGTGAGTGAGTCTGTGAGTGTGTGTGAGTGTGTGTGAGTGTGTGTACGAGTGTGTGTGTGCGATTGTGTATAAGTGTGTGCGAGTGTGCGTGTGAGTGTGTGTGAGTGTGTGTGCGAGTGTGCTCGATTGTGTGTGAGTGTGTGTGAGTGTGAGTGAGTGTGTATGAGTGTGTGTGAGTGTGTGCGAGTGTGTGTGTGCGTGTGTGTGCGAGTGTGTACGAGTGTGTACGAGTGTGTATGAGTGTGTGTGCGTGTGTGCAAGTGTGTGCGAGTGCGTGCGAGTGTGTGTGCGAGAGTGTGCGAGTGTGTGCGAGTGTGTGCAAATGTGCCCGAGTGTGCGCGAGTGTGAACGAGTGAGTGGGTGCGAGTGTGTGCGAGTGTGTATTTGCGAGTGTGTGTGAGTGTGTGCGTGCGAGTTTGTGTGCGAGTGTGTTTGTGAGTGTGTGTGCGAGTGTGTGCGTGCGAGTGTGTGCGAGTGTGTGTGCGAGTGTGTGCAAATGTGCCTGAGTGTGCTCGAGTGTGCACGAGTGAGTGTGTGCGAGTTTGTGTGCGAGTGTGTTTGTGAGTGTGTGTGCGAGTGTGTGCGTGCGAGTGTGTGCGAGTGTGTGTGCGAGTGTGTGCAAATGTGCCTGAGTGTGCTCGAGTGTGCACGAGTGAGTGTGTGCGAGTGTGTGTGAGTGTGTGCCGGTGTGTGCGTGCGAGTGAGTGCGAGTGTGTGCAAATGTGTGCGAGCATGTGCGAGTGTGTGCGAGAGTGTGTGAGTGTGTGCGAGTGTGCGCGTGTGAGTGAATGTTTGTGTGAGTCTGTGCGAGTGTGTGCTTGCGAGTGTTTGCTAGTGTGCACGAGTGTGTGAGTGTGTGCGAGTGTGCGCGAGTTTGTGTGTGAATGTGTGCGACTGTGTGTGCGAGTGTGTGCGAGTGTATGTGAGTGTGTGTGAGTGTGTGTGCGAGTGTGTGCGAGTGTATGTGAGTGTGTGTGAGTGTGTGTGCGAGTGTGTGTGCGAGAGTGTGCGAGTGTGTGCAAATGTGCGCGAGTGTGCACGAGTGAGTGGGTGCGAGTATGCGCGAGTGTGTGTGAGTGTGTGCATGTGAGTGTGTGCGAGCGTGTGTGCGAGTGTGTGTGCATGTGTGTGTGTGCAAGTGTGTGCGAGTGTGTATGAGTGTGTGTGCAAGTTTGTGCAAGTGTGTGTGAGTGTGTGTGTGCAAGTGTGTGCGAGTGTGTGCGAGTGTGTGTGAGTGTGTGTGCGAGTGTGTGTGCAAGTGTGTTCAATTGTGTGCGAGTGTGTGTGTGAGTGTGAGTGAATGTGTATGAGTGTGTGCGAGTGTGTGCGAGTGTGTGTGAGTGTGTGCGAGTGTGTGTGTGAGTGTGTGTGAGTGTGTGCGATTGTGTGTGTGAGTGTGAAGGACTGTATGTGCGAGTGTGTATGAGTGTGTGTGTGCAAGTGTGCGAGTGTGTGTGAGTGTGTGCAAGTGTGTGCGAGTGAGTGTGTGCGAGTGTGTTTGCGAGTGTGTGCGTGCGAGTGTGTGCGTGTGAGTGAGCGCGAGTGTGTGCAAATGTGTGTGCAATGTGTGCAAATGTGTGTGAGCGTGTGCGAGTGTGTGCGAGTGTGTGTGAGTGTGTGTGAATATGCGCGTGTGAGTGAGTGTGTGTGTGAGTCTGTGCGAGTGTGTGCTTGCGAGTGTTTGCTAGTGTGCGCGAGTGTGTGAGTGTGTGCGAGTGTTTGCGAGTGTGTGAGTGTGTGCATGTGAGTAAGTGAGTGTGTTTGTGAGTGTGTGCGAGTGTTTGCGAGTTTGTGTGTGAATGTGTGCGACTGTGTGTGCGAGTGTGTGCCCCTGTGTACGAGTGTGTATGAGTGTGTGTACGAGTGTGCATGAGTGTGTGCGTGTGAGTGTGTGCGAGTGTGTGCGTGCGAGTGTGTATGAGTGAGCGTGAGTGTGTGCATGTGTGCGAGTTTGTGTGCGAGTGAGTGTGTGCGAATGTGTGCGAGTGTGTGTGAGTGTGTGTGCGAGTGTGTGCGTGCGAGTGTGTGCGTGCGAGTGTGTGTGAGTGTGTGCAAGTGTGAGTGAGTGTATGCGAGTGTGTGCGAGTGTGTGCAAATCTGCCCGAGTGTGCGCGAGTGTGCACGAGTGAGTGTGTGCGAGTGTGTGCGAGTGTGTATGAGTGAGTGTGTGTGAGTGTGTGCGTGTGTGCGAGTTTGTGTGCGAGTGACTGTGTGCGAATGTGTGCGAGTGTGTGCGAGTGTGTCTTTGCGAGTGTATGTGCGAGAGTGTGCGTGCGAGTGTGTGCGAGTGTATGTGAGTGTGTGTGAGTGTGTGTGCGAGTGTGTGTGCGAGAGTGTGCGAGTGTGTGCAAATGTGCGCGAGTGTGCACGAGTGAGTGGGTGTGAGTATGCGCGAGTGTGTGTGAATGTGTGCATGTGAGTGTGTGCGAGCGTGTGTGCGAGTGTGTGTGCATGTGTGTGTGTGTGCGAGTGTGTGCGAGTGTGTATGTGTGTGTGTGCAAGTTTGTGCAAGTGTGTGTGAGTGTGTGCGAGTGTGTGTGTGCAAGTGTGTGCGAGTGTGTGCGAGTGTGTGTGAGTGTGTGTGCGAGTGTGTGTGCAAGTGTGTTCAATTGTGTGCGAGTGTGTGTGTGAGTGTGAGTGAGTGTGTATGAGTGTGTGCGAGTGTGTGCGAGTGTGTGTGAGTGTGTGCGAGTGTGTGTAGGAGTGTGTGCGAGTGTGTGCGATTGTGTGTGTGAGTGTGTAGGACTGTATGTGCGAGTGTGTGCGAGTCTGTTTGAGTGTGTGTGTGTGCGAGTGTGTGTGTGATTGTGTATGAGTGCGAGTGTGTGTGTGTGGATTGTGTATGAGTGAGTGTGTAGGACTGTGTGTGCGAGTGTGTGCGCGTGTGTGCGAGTGTATATGAGTGTATGTGCGAGTGTGTGTGCGAGTGTGTGCGAGTGTGTGTGCGAGTGTGTTTGAGTGTGTGCAAGTGTGTGCGAGTGTGTGTGCGAGTGCGTATGAGTGTGTGCGAGTGTGTGTGCGAGTGTGTGTGATTGTGTTCGAGTGTGAGTGAGCTTGTAGGACTGTATGTGCGAGTATTTGCGAGTGTGTGAGTGTGTTCGAGTGTGTGAGTGTGCGAGTGTGTGTGCGGGTGTTTGCGAGTGTGTGTGCGAGAGTGTGCGAGTGTGTGCGAGTGTGTGCAAATGTGCCCGAGTGTGTGCGAGTGTGCACGAGTGAGTGTGTGTGAGTGTGTGTGAGTGTGTGCGAAAGTGTGTGTGAGTGTGTAGGACTGTATGTGTGAGTGTGTATGAGTGTGTGTGTGTGTGTGTGTGCAAGTGTGTGCGAGTGTGTGTGAGTGTGTGCAAGTGTGTGCGAGTAAGTGTGTGCGAGTGTGTGTGCGAGTGTGTGCGTGCGAGTGTGTGCGGGTGTGTGCGTGTGAGTGAGTGCGAGTGAGTGCAAATGTGTGTGAGCGTGTGCGAGTGTGTGCGAGTGTGTGTGAGTGTGTGCGAGTATGCGCGTGTGAGTGAGTGTGTGTGTGAGTCTGTGCGAGTGTGTGCTTGCGAGTGTTTGCTAGTGTGCGTGAGTGTGTGAGTGTGTGCGAGTGTGCGCGAGTGTGTGCGTGTGAGTAAGTGAGTGTGTGTGTGAGTGTGTGCGAGTGCTTGCGAGTGTGTGTGTGAGTGTGTGCGACTGTGTGTGCGAGTGTGTGCGCGTGTGTGTGAGTGTGTATGAGTGTATGTGCGAGTGTGTGTGCGAGTGTGTGTTCGAGTGTGTGTGTTCGAATGTGTGTGCAAGTGTGTGCGAGTGTGTGTGCGAGTGCGTACAAGTGTGTGCGAGTGTGCATGAGTGTGTGCGTGTGAGTGTGTGCGAGTGTGTGCGTGCGAGTGTGTGCGAGTGTGCTCGAGTGAGTGAGTGCGAGTGTGTGCGAGTGTGTATGAGTGAGTGTGTGTGCGTGTGTGCAAGTTTGTGTGCGTGTGAGTGTGTGTGAGTGTGTGTGCGAGTGCGTGCGTGCGAGTGTGTGTGAGTGTGTGTGATTGTGTGTGTGAGTGTGTAGGACTGTTTGTGCGAGTGTGTATGAGTGTGTGTATGAGTGTGTGCAAGTGTGTGCGAGTCTGTGCGAGTGTGTGCAAGTGTGAGTGAGTGTGTGCGAGTGTGTGTGCGTGCGAGTTTGTGCGGGTGTGTGTGAGTGAGTGCGAGTGTGTGCGAGTGTGTGTGAGCATGTGCGAGTGTGTGTGAGTGTGTGCGAGTGTGGGCGTGTGTCTGTACGAGTGTGTGCTTGTGAGTGTTTGCTAGTGTGCGTGAGTGTGTGAGTGTGTGCGAGTGTGCGCGAGTGTGCGTGTGAGTAAGGGAGTGTGTGTGTGAGTGCTTGCGAGTGTGTGTGTAAGTGTGTGTGACTGTGTGTGCGAGTGTGTGCGTGTGTGTGCGAGTGTGTATGAGTGTGTGTGCGAGTGTGTGCGAGTGTGTGTTCGAGTGTGTGTGTTCGAGTGTGTGCAAGTGTGTACGAGTGTGTGTGCGAGTGGGTACAAGTGTGTGCGAGTGTGTGTGTATGAGTGAGTGTGTGCGTGTGTGCGAATTTGTGTGCGAGTGAGTGTGTGCGAATGTGTGTGAGTGTGTGCGAGTGTGTGTGAGTGTGTGTGCGAGTGCGTGCGTGCGATTGTGTGCGTGCGAGTGTGTGCAAGTGTGAGTGAGTGTGTGCGAGTGTGTGTGCGAGTGTGTGTGCGAGAGTGTGCGAGTGTGTGCGAGTGTGTGCAAATGTGCCCGAGTGTGCGCGAGTGTGCACGAGTGAATGTGTGTGAGTGTGTGCGTGTGTGTGAGTTTGTGTGCGAGTGAGTGTGTGCGAATGTGTGCGAATGTGTGCGAGTATGTCTGTGTGAGTGTGTGTGCGAGTGTGTGCGTGCGAGTGTGTGCGTGCGAGTGTGTGCGAGTGTGTGTGAGTGTGTGCGAGTGTGTGTGCGAGCGTGTGTGCATATGTGCCCGAGTGTGCACGAGTGAGTGTGTGCGAGTGTGTGCGAGTGTGTGCGAGTGTGTGTGAGTGTGTGCATGTGAGTGTGTGCGAGCGTGTGCGAGTGTGTGTGTGTGTGCGAGTGTGTGCGCGAGAGTGTGCGAGTGTGTGCGAGTGTGTGCAAATGTGCCCGAGTGTGCGCGAGTGTGCACGAGTGAGTGGGTGCGAGTGTGTGCGAGTGTGTTTGAGTGTGTGCATGTGAGTGTGTGCGAACGTGTGCGAGTGTGTGTGCGAGTGTGTGCGTGCGAGTGTGTGTGTTCGAGTGTGTGCGCGCGAGTGTGTGCGAGTGTGTGAGTGCGAATGTGTGTGCGTGTGAGTGTGTGCGAGTGTGTGCCAGTGTGTGCGAGTGTGTGTGTGCGAGTGTGTGCAAATGTGTGCGAGTGTGTGCGAAAGTGTGCGAGTGTGTGCGAGTGTGTGTGTGCGAGTGTGTGTGCAATTGTGTATGAGTGTGTGCGAGTGTGTGTGAGTTTGTGCAAGTGTGTGCGTGTGTTCATGCGAGTGCGTGCGAGTGAGTGCGGGTGTGTGCGAGTGTGTGTATACGAGTGTGTGTGCGATTGTGTATGAGTGTGTGTGAGTTTGTGCGAGTGTGGGCGTGTGTGTGCGAGTGCGTGCGAGTACGCGCAAATGTGTGCGAGAGTGTGCGAGCGTGGGCGTGCGAGTGTGTGCTAGTGTGCGCGAGTGTGTGCGAGTGTGTGTGTGAGTGTGTAGGACTGTGTGTGCAAGTGTGTGCAAGTGTGTGTGCGAGTGTGTGAGTACGAGTGTGTTCGAGTGTGTGCAATTGTGTGCGAGTGTGTGTGCGAGTGCGTATGAGTGAGTGTGTGCGAGTGTGTGTTTGCAAGTGTGTGTGCGAGTGTGTGCGAGTGTGTGCGAGTGTGTATGAGTGTATGTGCGAGTGTGTGATTTAGAGTGTGTGCAATTGTGTGCGTGTGAGTGTGTGCATGAGTGTGTGCGTGCGAGTAGGCTCGAGCGAGTGGGTGCGTGTAAGTGTGTGCGTGCGAGTGTGTGCGAATTTGTGCGAGTGTGTGCATGCGAGTGTGTGCGAGTGTGCTCGAGTGAGTGTGTGCGACTGTGTGCGACTGTGTATGAGTGAGTGTGTGTGCGTGTGTGCGAGTTTGTGTGCGAGTGAGTGTGTGCGAATGTGTGTGAGTGTGTGCGAGTGTGTGTTAGTGTGTGTGCGAGTGCGTGCGAGTGCGTGCGAGTGTGTGCGTTCGAGTGTGTGCAAGTGTGAGTGAGTGTGTGCGAGTGTGTGTGCGAGTGTGTGTGCGAGAGTGTGCGAGGGTGTGCGAGTGTCTGCAAATGTGCCCGAGTGTGCACGAGTGAGTGGGTGCGAGTGTGTGTGAGTGTGTGCGTGTGAGTGTGTGCGAGCGTGTGCGAGCATGTGTGAGTGTGTGTGCGAGTGTGTGTGCACGAGTGTGTGCAAGTGTGTGTGAGTGTGTGCGAGTGTGTGTGAGTGTGTGTGAGTGAGTCTGTGAGTGTGTGTGAGTGTGTGCGAGTGTGTGTACGAGTTTGTGTGAGTGAGTGTGTACGAGTGTGTGCGAGTTTGTGTGAGTGTGTGCGAGTGTGTGTGTGCGTGTGTGTGCGAGTGTGTACGAGTGTGTGTGCGTGTGTGCAAGTGTGTGCGAGTGCGTGCGAGTGTGTGTGCAATAGTGTGCGAGTGTGTGCGAGTGTGTGCAAATGTGCCCGAGTGTGCGCGAGTGTGCACGAGTGAGTGGGTGCGAGTGTTTGCGAGTGTGTATGAGCGAGTGTGTGTGAGTGTGTGCGTGTGTGCGAGTTTGTGTGCGAGTGAGTGTGTGCGAATGTGTGCGAGTGTGTTTGTGAGTGTGTGTGCGAGTGTGTGCGTGCGAGTGTGTGCGAGTGTGTGCGAGTGTGTGTGCGAGTGTGTGCAAATGTGCCCCAGTGTGCACGAGTGTGCACGAGTGAGTGTTTGCGAGTGTGTGCAAGTGTGTGTGAGTGTGTGCGAGTGTGTGCGTGCGAGTGTGTGCAAGTGTCTGTATGAGTGTGTGTGTTCGATTGTGTATAAGTGTGTGCGAGTGTGTGTGTGAGAGTGTGTGTGCAAGTGTGTGTGTGCGAGTGTGTTCGATTGTGTGCGAGTGTGTGTGTGAGTGTGAGTGAGTGCGTACGAGTGTGTGCGAGTGTGTGCGAGTGAGTGTGTGTGAGTGTGTGTGCGAGTGTGTGTGCGAGTGTGTGCGAGTGTGTGCGATTGTGTGTGAGAGTGTGTAGGACTGTATGTGCGAGTGTGTGCGAGTGTGTATGAGTGTGTGTGTGAGTGTGTGCAAGTGTGTGCGAGTGAGTGTGTGTGAGTGTGTGTGCGAGTGTGTGCATGCGAGTGTGTGCGTGCGAGTGTGTGCGTGCGAGTCTGTGCGTGCGAGTGTGTGCGACTGTGTGCGAGTGTGTGCGAGTGTTTGAGTGCGAGTGTGTGCGAATGTGTGCGAGTGTGTGCGAGCGAGTGTGCACGAGTGTGCACGAGTGTGTGCGTGTAAGTGTGTGCGTGCGAGTGTATGCGAGTGTGCTCGAGTGAATGGGTGCAAGTGTGTGCGAGTGAGTGTGTGTGAGTGTGTGCGAGTGAGTGTGTGTGAGTGTGTGCGTGTGTGCGAGTTTGTGTGCGAGTGTATGCGAGTGAGTGTGTGCGAGTGTGTGTGAGTGTGTGCGAGTGTGTGCATGCGAGTGTGTGCGAGTGTGTGAGTGTGTGTGCGAATGTGTGTGCGAGTGAGTGTGTGCGAGTGTGTATGAGTGTATGTGCGAGTGTGTGCAAGTGTGTGAGAGTGTGTGAGTGTGTGTGTGTGAGTGTGTGCAAGTGTGTGCGAGTGAGTGTGTGCGAGAGTGTGCGAGTGTGTGCGAGTGTGTGTGCAATTGTGTATGAGTGTGTGCGAGTGTGTGTGCGTTTGTGCGAATGTGTGCGTGTGCGTGTGCGAGTGCGTGTGAGTGAGTGCAAGTGTGTGAAAATGTGTGCGCGAGTGTGCGAGTGTGGGCGTGCAAGTGTGTGCTAGTGTGCGCGAGTGTGTGAGTGTGTGCGAGTGTGCGTGAGTAAGTGTGTGTGTGAGTGTGTGCGAGTGTTGCCGAGTGTGTGTGTGAGTGTGTAGGACTGTGTGTGCGAGTGTGTGCGAGTTTGTGTGTACGAGTGTGTTCGAGTGTGTACAATTTTGTGCGAGTGTGTGTGTGAGAGTGCGTATGAGTAAGTGTGTGCGAGTGTGTGCGAGTGTGTGTGCGAGTGTGTGTGCGTGTGTACGAGTGTGTGCGAGTGTCTGCGAGTGTGTATGAGTGTGTGTGTGAGTGTGTGCGAGTGTGTGCGAGTGTGTGTGAGTGTGTGTGTGCGAGTGTGTGTGAGTGTGTGTGTGAGTGTATGTGAATGTGTGCGAGTCTGTGTGTGCGAGTGTGTGTGTGCGATTGTGTATGAGTGTGTGCGAGTATGTGTGTGAGTGTGTGCGAGTGTGTGCGAGTGTGTGCGTGCGAGTGCGTGCAAGTGAGTGCGAGTGTGTGCAAATGTGTGCGAGAGTGTGCGAGTGTGGGCGTGCGAGTGGGCGCGAGTGTGCATGAGTGTGTGCGTGTGAGTGAGTGTGTGTGTGAGTGTGTGCTAGTGTGCATGAGTGTGTGAGTGTGTGCGAGTGTGCGCGAGTGTGCGTGTGAGTGAGTGAGTGTGTGTGCGAGTGTGTGCGAGTGTGTGTGCGAGTGTGTGTGAGTGTGTACGAGTGTGTGTAGGAGTGTGTGCGAGTGTGTGCGATTGTGTGTGTGAGTGTGTAGGACTGTTTGTGCAAGTGTGTGCGAGTGTGTTCGAGTGTGTGAGTGTGTGCGAGTGTGTGTGAGTGTGTGTGAGTGTGTGCAAGTGTGTGTGTGCAAGTGTGTGTGTGCGAGTGTGTGTGTGAGTGTGTGCAAATGTGTTCTAGTGTGTGTACGAGTGTGTATGAGTGTGTGTGTGTGCAAGTGTGTGCGCGTGTGTGCGAGTGTGTGTGAGTGTGTGCATGAGTGAGTGTGTGCGAGTGTGTGTGTGTGAGTGTGTGCGAGTGTGTGTGTGCGAGTGTGTGCGTGCGAGTGTGTGTGAGTGTGTGCGAGTGTGTGTGTGTGAGTGTGTGCGAGTGTGTGTGTGCGATTGTGTATTAGTGAATGTGTGCGAGTGTGCGTGAGTGTGTGCGTGTGAGTGAGTGAGTGTTTGTGAGCGAGTGTGTGCGGGTGTGTGTGCGAGTGCGTGTGAGTGAGTGCAAGTGTGTGCAAATGTGAGTGTGCGAGTGTGGGCGTGCAAGTGTGTGCTAGTGTGCGCGAGTGTGTGAGTGTGTGCGAGTGTGCGTGAGTAAATGTGTGTGTGAGTGTGTGCGAGTGTTGCCGAGTGTGTGTGTGAGTGTGTAGGACTGTGTGTGCGAGTGTGTGCGAGTGTGTGTGCGAGTGTGTGTGTACGAGTGTGTGCGAGTGTGTGCGATTGTTTGTGAGAGTGGGTAGGACTGTATGTGCGAGTGTGTGTGTACGAGTGTGTGCAATTTTGTGCGAGTGTGTGTGTGCGAGTGCGTATGAGTAAGTGTGTGCGAATGTGTGCGAGTGTGTGCGAGTTTGTGTGCGAGTGTGTGTGCGAGTGTGTGCTTGCGACTGTGTGCGAGTGTGTGCGAGTGTTTTCGTGTGTGTGCGAGTGTGTGTGCGTGTGTGCGAGTGTGTGTGAGTGTGTGCATGAGTGAGTGTGTGCGAGTGTGTGTGTGCGAGTGTGTGCGTGCGAGTGTGTGTGAGTGTGTGCGAGTGTGTGTGTGTGAGTGTGTGCGAGTGTGTGTGTGCGATTGTGTATTAGTGAATGTGTGCGAGTGTGCGTGAGTGTGTGCGTGTGAGTGAGTGAGTGTTTGTGAGCGAGTGTGTGCGGGTGTGTGTGCGAGTGCGTGTGAGTGAGTGCAAGTGTGTGCAAATGTGAGTGTGCGAGTGTGGGCGTGCAAGTGTGTGCTAGTGTGCGCGAGTGTGTGAGTGTGTGCGAGTGTGCGTGAGTAAATGTGTGTGTGAGTGTGTGCGAGTGTTGCCGAGTGTGTGTGTGAGTGTGTAGGACTGTGTGTGCGAGTGTGTGCGAGTGTGTGTGCGAGTGTGTGTGTACGAGTGTGTGCGAGTGTGTGCGATTGTTTGTGAGAGTGGGTAGGACTGTATGTGCGAGTGTGTGTGTACGAGTGTGTGCAATTTTGTGCGAGTGTGTGTGTGCGAGTGCGTATGAGTAAGTGTGTGCGAATGTGTGCGAGTGTGTGCGAGTTTGTGTGCGAGTGTGTGTGCGAGTGTGTGCTTGCGACTGTGTGCGAGTGTGTGCGAGTGTCTGCGAGTGTGTATGAGTGTGTGTGTGAGTGTGTGCGAGTGTGTGCGAGTCTGTGCGATTGTGTGGGTGCGAGTGTGTGCAAGTGTGTGCGAGTGTGTGTGAGTGTGTGTGTGAGTGTGCGTGAATGTGTGCGAGTCTGTGTGTGCGAGTGTGTGTGTGTGTGTGCGATTGAGTATGAGTGTGTGCGAGTATGTGTGTGAGTGTGTGCGAGTGTGTGCGTGCGAGTGCCTGCAAGTGAGTGCGAGTGTGTGCAAATGTGTGCGAGAGTGTGCGAATGTGGGCGTGCGAGTGTGCGCGAGTGTGTGCGTGTGAGTGAGTGTGTGTGTGAGTGTGTGCTAGTGTGCATGAGTGTGTGAGTGTGTGCGAGTGTGCGCGAGTGTGCGTGTGAGTGAGTGAGTGTGTGTGCGAGTGTGTGCGAGTGTGTGTGCGAGTGTGTGTGAGTGTGTACGAGTGTGTGTAGGAGTGTGTGCGAGTGTGTGCGATTGTGTGTGTGAGTGTGTAGGACTGTATGTGCAAGTGTGTGCGAGTGTGTTCGAGTGTGTGAGTGTGTGCGAGTGTTTGTGAGTGTGTGCAAGTGTGTGTGTGCGAGTGTGTGTGTGCGAGTGTGTGTGTGAGTGTGTGCAAATGTGTTCGAGTGTGTGTGCGAGTGTGTATGAGTGTGTGTGTGTGCAAGTGTGTGCGCGTGTGTGCGAGTGTGTGTGAGTGTGTGCATGAGTGAGTGTGTGCGAGTGTGTGTGTGAGTGTGTGCGAGTGTGTGTGTGCGAGTGTGTGCGTGCGAGTGTGTGTGAGTGTGTGCGAGTGTGTGTGTGAGTGTGTGCGAGTGTGTGTGTGCGAGTGTGTGCGTGCGAGTGTGTGTGAGTGTGTGCGAGTGTGTGTGTGTGAGTGTGTGCGAGTGTGTGTGTGCGATTGTGTATTAGTGAATGTGTGCGAGTGTGCGTGAGTGTGTGTGTGTGAGTGAGTGAGTGTGTGTGTGCGAGTGTGTGCGAGTGAGTGTGAGTCAGTGTGTGCGAGTGTGTGCGAGTGTGTGTGTGTGATTGTGCATAAGTGTGTGCGAGTGTGTGTGTGAGTGTGTAGGACTGTGTGCGAGTGTGTGTGAGTGTGTGTGAGTGTGTGTAGGAATGTGTGTGAGTGTGTGCGATTGTGTGTGTGAGTGTGTAGGACTGTATGTGCGAGTGTGTGCGACTGTGTTCGAGTGTGTGTGTGCGACTGTGTGAGCATGTGTGAGTGTGTGCAAGTGTGTGCGTGTGTGTGCGAGTGTGTGTGTGCAAGTGTGTGTGCAATTGTGTATGAGTGTGTGCGAGTGTGTGTGAGTTTGTGCAAGTGTGTGCGTGTGTTCATGCGAGTGCGTGCGAGTGAGTGCGGGTGTGTGCGAGTGTGGGCGTGCGAGTGTGTGCTAGTGTGCGCGAGTGTGTGAGTGTGTGCGAGTGTGTGTGCGAGTGTGTGAGTATGAGTGTGTTCGAGTGTGTGCAATTGTGTGCGAATGTGTGTGCGAGTGCGTATGAGTGAGTGTGTGCGAGTGTGTGTTTGCGAGTGTGTGCGAGTGTGTGCATGCGAGTGTGTGCGAGTGTGCGCGAGTGTGTGTTTTAGAGTGTGTGCAATTGTGTGTGTGTGAGTGTGTGCATGAGTGTGTGCGTGCGAGTGTGCTCGGGTGAGTGGGTGCGTGTAAGTGTGTGCGTGCGAGTGTGTGCGAGTGTGTGCATGCGAGTGTGTGCGAGTGTGCTCGAGTGAGTGTGTGCGACTGTGTGCGAGTGTGTATGAGTGAGTGTGTGTGAGTGTGTGCGTGTGTGCGAGTTTGTGTGCGAGTGAGTGTGTGCGAATGTGTGTGAGTGTGTGCGAGTGTGTGTTAGTGTGTGTGCGAGTGCGTGCGAGTGTGTGCGTTCGAGTGTGTGCAAGTGTGAGTGAGTGTGTGCGAGTGTGTGTGCGAGTGTGTGTGCGAGAGTGTGCGAGGGTGTGCGAGTGTCTGCAAATGTGCCCGAGTGTGCACGAGTGAGTGGGTGCGAGTGTGTGTGAGTGTGTGCATGTGAGTGTGTGCGAGCGTGTGCGAGCATGTGTGAGTGTGTGCGAGCGTGTGCGAGCATGTGTGAGTGTGTGTGCGAGTGTGTGTGCACGAGTGTGTGCAAGTGTGTGTGAGTGTGTGCGAGTGTGTGTGAGTGAGTCTGTGAGTGTGTGTGAGTGTGTGTGAGTGTGTGTACGAGTGTGTGTGTGCGATTGTGTATAAGTGTGTGCGAGTGTGTGTGTGAGTGTGTGAGTGTGTGTGCGAGTGTGTGTGTGCGAGTGTGCTCGATTGTGTGTGAGTGTGTGTGAGTGTGAGTGAGTGTGTATGAGTGTGTGCGAGTGTGTGTGAGTGTGTGCGAGTGTGTGTGTGCGTGTGTGTGCGAGTGTGTACGAGTGTGTACGAGTGTGTATGAGTGTGTGTGCGTGTGTGCAAGTGTGTGCGAGTGCGTGCGAGTGTGTGTGCGAGAGTGTGCGAGTGTGTGCGAGTGTGTGCAAATGTGCCCGAGTGTGCGCGAGTGTGAACGAGTGAGTGGGTGCGAGTGTGTGCGAGTGTGTATGGGCGAGTGTGTGTGAGTGTGTGCGTGTGTGTGAGTTTGTGTGCGAGTGAGTGTGTGCGAGTTTGTGTGCGAGTGTGTTTGTGAGTGTGTGTGCGAGTGTGTGCGTGCGAGTGTGTGCGAGTGTGTGCGAGTGTGTGTGCGACTGTGTGCAAATGTGCCTGAGTGTGCTCGAGTGTGCACGAGTGAGTGTGTGCGAGTGTATGTGAGTGTGTGCCGGTGTGTGCGTGCGAGTGAGTGCGAGTGTGTGCGAGTGTGAGTGAATGTGTATGAGTGTGTGCGAGTGTGTGCGAGTGTGTGTGTGAGTGTGTGTGAGTGTGTGCGAGTGTGTGTGTGAGTGTGTGTGAGTGTGTGCGATTGTGTGTGTGAGTGTGAAGGACTGTATGTGCGAGTGTGTATGAGTGTGTGTGTGCAAGTGTGCGAGTGTGTATGAGTGTGTGTGCAAGTTTGTGCAAGTGTGTGTGAGTGTGTGTGTGCAAGTGTGTGCGAGTGTGTGCGAGTGTGTGAGTGTGAGTGAATGTGTATGAGTGTGTGCGAGTGTGTGCGAGTGTGTGTGTGAGTGTGTGTGAGTGTGTGCGATTGTGTGTGTGAGTGTGAAGGACTGTATGTGCGAGTGTGTATGAGTGTGTGTGTGCAAGTGTGCGAGTGTGTGTGAGTGTGTGCAAGTGTGTGCGAGTGAGTGTGTGCGAGTGTGTGTGCGAGTGTGTGCGTGCGAGTGTGTGCGTGTGAGTGAGCGCGAGTGTGTGCAAATGTGTGTGCAATGTGTGCAAATGTGTGTGAGCGTGTGCGAGTGTGTGCGAGTGTGTGTGAGTGTGTGCGAGTATGCGCGTGTGAGTGAGTGTGTGTGTGAGTCTGTGCGAGTGTGTGCTTGCGAGTGTTTGCTAGTGTGCGCGAGTGTGTGAGTGTGTGCGAGTGTTTGCGAGTGTGTGAGTGTGTGCATGTGAGTAAGTGAGTGTGTTTGTGAGTGTGTGCGAGTGTTTGCGAGTTTGTGTGTGAATGTGTGCGACTGTGTGTGCGAGTGTGTGCCCGTGTGTACGAGTGTGTATGAGTGTATGTACGAGTGTGTATGAGTGTATGTGTGAGTGTGTGTACGAGTGTGCATGAGTGTGTGCGTGTGAGTGTGTGCGAGTGTGTGCGTGCGAGTGTGTATGAGTGAGCGTGAGTGTGTGCATGTGTGCGAGTTTGTGTGCGAGTGAGTGTGTGCGAATGTGTGCGAGTGTGTGTGAGTGTGTGTGCGAGTGTGTGCGTGCGAGTGTGTGCGTGCGAGTGTGTGTGAGTGTATGCAAGTGTGAGTGAGTGTATGCGAGTGTGTGCGAGTGTGTGCAAATCTGCCCGAGTGTGCGCGAGTGTGCACGAGTGAGTGTGTGCGAGTGTGTGCGAGTGTGTATGAGTGAGTGTGTGTGAGTGTGTGCGTGTGTGCGAGTTTGTGTGCGAGTGACTGTGTGCGAATGTGTGCGAGTGTGTGCGAGTGTGTCTTTGCGATTGTATGTGCGAGAGTGTGCGTGCGAGTGTGTGCGAGTGTGTGCGAGTGTATGTGAGTGTGTGTGAGTGTGTGTGCGAGTGTGTGTGCGAGAGTGTGCGAGTGTGTGCAAATGTGCGCGAGTGTGCACGAGTGAGTGGGTGCGAGTATGCGCGAGTGTGTGTGAATGTGTGCATGTGAGTGTGTGCGAGCGTGTGTGCGAGTGTGTGTGCATGTGTGTGTGTGTGTGCGAGTGTGTGCGAGTGTGTATGTGTGTGTGTGCAAGTTTGTGCAAGTGTGTGTGAGTGTGTGCGAGTGTGTGTGTGCAAGTGTGTGCGAGTGTGTGCGAGTGTGTGTGAGTGTGTGTGCGAGTGTGTGTGCAAGTGTGTTCAATTGTGTGCGAGTGTGTGTGTGAGTGTGAGTGAGTGTGTACGAGTGTGTGCGAGTGTGTGCGAGTGTGTGTGAGTGTGTGCTAGTGTGTGTGTGAGTGTGTGTGAGTGTGTGCGAAAGTGTGTGTGAGTGTGTAGGACTGTATGTGTGAGTGTGTATGAGTGTGTGTGTGTGTGTGTGCAAGTGTGTGCGAGTGTGTGTGAGTGTGTGCAAGTGTGTGCGAGTAAGTGTGTGCGAGTGTGTGTGCGAGTGTGTGCGTGCGAGTGTGTGCGGGTGTGTGCGTGTGAGTGAGTGCGAGTGAGTGCAAATGTGTGTGAGCGTGTGCGAGTGTGTGCGAGTGTGTGTGAGTGTGTGCGAGTATGCGCATGTGAGTGAGTGTGTGTGTGAGTCTGTGCGAGTGTGTGCTTGCGAGTGTTTGCTCTTGTTGCGTGAGTGTGTGAGTGTGTGCGCGAGTGTGTGCGTGTGAGTAAGTGAGTGTGTGTGTGAGTGTGTGCGAGTGCTTGCGAGTGTGTGTGTGAGTGTGTGCGACTGTGTGTGCGAGTGTGTGCGCGTGTGTGTGAGTGTGTATGAGTGTATGTGCGAGTGTGTGTGCGAGTGTGTGTTCGAGTGTGTGTGTTCGAATGTGTGTGCAAGTGTGTGCGAGTGTGTGTGCGAGTGCGTACAAGTGTGTGCGAGTGTGCATGAGTGTGTGCGTGTGAGTGTGTGCGAGTGTGTGCGTGCGCGTGTGTGCGAGAGTGCTCGAGTGAGTGAGTGCGAGTGTGTGCGAGTGTGTATGAGTGAGTGTGTGTGCGTGTGTGCAAGTTTGTGTGCGTGTGAGTGTGTGTGAGTGTGTGTGCGAGTGCGTGCGTGCGAGTGTGTGTGAGTGTGTGTGATTGTGTGTGTGAGTGTGTAGGACTGTTTGTGCGAGTGTGTATGAGTGTGTGTGTGAGTGTGTGCAAGTGTGTGCGAGTCTGTGCGAGTGTGTGCAAGTGTGAGTGAGTGAGTGTGTGCGAGTGTGTGTGCGTGCGAGTGTGTGCGGGTGTGTGCGTGTGAGTGAGTGCGAGTGTGTGCAAGTGTGTGTGAGCGTGTGCGAGTGTGTGTGAGTGTGTGCGAGTGTGGGCGTGTGTCTGTACGAGTGTGTGCTTGCGAGTGTTTGCTAGTGTGCGTGAGTGTGTGAGTGTGTGCGAGTGTGCGCGAGTGTGCGTGTGAGTAAGTGAGTGTGTGTGTGAGTGCTTGCGAGTGTGTGTGTAAGTGTGTGCGACTGTGTGTGCGAGTGTGTGCGTGTGTGTGCGAGTGTGTATGAGTGTGTGTGCGAGTGTGTGCGAGTGTGTGTTCGAGTGTGTGTGTTCGAGTGTGTGCAAGTGTGTACGAGTGTGTATGCGATTGGGTACAAGTGTGTGCGAGTGTGTATGAGTGAGTGTGTGCGTGTGTGCGAGTTTGTGTGCGAGTGAGTGTGTGCGAATGTGTGTGAGTGTGTGCGAGTGTGTGTGAGTGTGTGTGCGAGTGCGTGCGTGCGATTGTGTGCGTGCGAGTGTGTGCAAGTGTGCGAGTGTGTGTGCGAGTGTGTGTGCGAGAGTGTGCGAGTGTGTGCGAGTGTGTGCAAATGTGCCCGAGTGTGCGCGAGTGTGCACGAGTGAATGTGTGTGAGTGTGTGCGTGTGTGTGAGTTTGTGTGCGAGTGAGTGTGTGCGAATGTGTGCGAGTGTGTGTGAGTATGTCTGTGTGAGTGTGTGTGCGAGTGTGTGCGTGCGAGTGTGTGCGTGCGAGTGTGTGCGTGCGAATGTGTGCGAGTGTGTGTGAGTGTGTGCGAGTGTGTGTGCGAGCGTGTGTGCATATGTGCCCGAGTGTGCACGAGTGAGTGTGTGCGAGTGTGTGCGAGTGTGTGTGAGTGTGTGCATGTGAGTGTGTGCGAGCGTGTGCGAGTGTGTGTGTGTGTGTGCGAGTGTGTGCGCGAGAGTGTGCGAGTGTGTGCGAGTGTGTGCAAATGTGCCCGAGTGTGCGCGAGTGTGCACGAGTGAGTGGGTGCGAGTGTGTGCGAGTGTGTTTGAGTGTGTGCATGTGAGTGTGTGCGAACGTGTGCGAGTGTGTGTGCGAGTGTGTGCGTGCGAGTGTGTGTGTTCGAGTGTGTGCGCGCGAGTGTGTGCGAGTGTGTGAGTGCGAATGTGTGTGCGTGTGAGTGTGTGCGAGTGTGTGCCAGTTTGTGCGAGTGTGTGTGTGCGAGTGTGTGCAAATGTGTGCGAGTGTGTGCGAAAGTGTGCGAGTGTGTGCGAGTGTGTGTGTGCGAGTGTGTGTGCAATTGTGTATGAGTGTGTGCGAGTGTGTGTGAGTTTGTGCAAGTGTGTGCGTGTGTTCATGCGAGTGCGTGCGAGTGAGTGCGGGTGTGTGCGAGTGTGTGTATACGAGTGTGTGTGCGATTGTGTATGAGTGTGTGTGAGTTTGTGCGAGTGTGGGCGTGTGTGTGCGAGTGCGTGCGAGTACGCGCAAATGTGTGCGAGAGTGTGCGAGTGTGGGAGTGCGAGTGTGTGCTAGTGTGCGCGAGTGTGTGAGTGTGTGCGAGTGTGTGTGTGAGTGTGTAGGACTGTGTGTGCAAGTGTGTGCAAGTGTGTGTGCGAGTGTGTGAGTACGAGTGTGTTCGAGTGTGTGCAATTGTGTGCGAGTGTGTGTGC
Source organism: Phyllobates terribilis (assembly GCF_046119375.1). Classification (NCBI taxonomy): domain Eukaryota; kingdom Metazoa; phylum Chordata; class Amphibia; order Anura; family Dendrobatidae; genus Phyllobates; species Phyllobates terribilis. Next base: position 6,329,042 of record NW_027362813.1, read on the forward strand.
GAGTGCGTATGAGTGAGTGTGTGCGAGTGTGTGTTTGCGAGTGTGTGTGCGAGTGTGTGCGAGTGTGTGCGAGTGTGTATGAGTGTATGTGCGAGTGTGTGATTTAGAGTGTGTGCAATTGTGTGCGTGTGAGTGTGTGCATGAGTGTGTGCGTGCGAGTAGGCTCGAGCGAGTGGGTGCGTGTAAGTGTGTGCGTGCGAGTGTGTGCGAATGTGTGCGAGTGTGTGCATGCGAGTGTGTGCGAGTGTGCTCGAGTGAGTGTGTGCGACTGTGTGCGACTGTGTATGAGTGAGTGTGTGTGCGTGTGTGCGAGTTTGTGTGCGAGTGAGTGTGTGCGAATGTGTGTGAGTGTGTGCGAGTGTGTGTTAGTGTGTGTGCGAGTGCGTGCGAGTGTGTGCGTTCGAGTGTGTGCAAGTGTGAGTGAGTGTGTGCAAGTGTGTGTGCGAGTGTGTGTGCGAGAGTGTGCGAGGGTGTGCGAGTGTCTGCAAATGTGCCCGAGTGTGCACGAGTGAGTGGGTGCGAGTGTGTGTGAGTGTGTGCATGTGAGTGTGTGCGAGCGTGTGCGAGCATGTGTGAGTGTGTGTGCGAGTGTGTGTGCACGAGTGTGTGCAAGTGTGTGTGAGTGTGTGCGAGTGTGTGTGAGTGTGTGTGAGTGAGTCTGTGAGTGTGTGTGAGTGTGTGCGAGTGTGTGTACGAGTTTGTGTGAGTGAGTGTGTACGAGTGTGTGCGAGTTTGTGTGAGTGTGTGCGAGTGTGTGTGTGCGTGTGTGTGCGAGTGTGTACGAGTGTGTGTGCGTGTGTGCAAGTGTGTGCGAGTGCGTGCGAGTGTGCGTGCGATAGTGTGCGAGTGTGTGCGAGTGTGTGCAAATGTGCCCGAGTGTGCGCGATTGTGCACGAGTGAGTGGGTGCGAGTGTTTGCGAGTGTGTGTGCGAGAGTGTGCGAGGGTGTGCGAGTGTCTGCAAATGTGCCCGAGTGTGCACGAGTGAGTGGGTGCGAGTGTGTGTGAGTGTGTGCGTGTGAGTGTGTGCGAGCGTGTGCGAGCATGTGTGAGTGTGTGTGCGAGTGTGTGTGCACGAGTGTGTGCAAGTGTGTGTGAGTGTGTGCGAGTGTGTGTGAGTGTGTGTGAGTGAGTCTGTGAGTGTGTGTGAGTGTGTGCGAGTGTGTGTACGAGTTTGTGTGAGTGAGTGTGTACGAGTGTGTGCGAGTTTGTGTGAGTGTGTGCGAGTGTGTGTGTGCGTGTGTGTGCGAGTGTGTACGAGTGTGTGTGCGTGTGTGCAAGTGTGTGCGAGTGCGTGCGAGTGTGTGTGCGATAGTGTGCGAGTGTGTGCGAGTGTGTGCAAATGTGCCCTAGTGTGCGCGAGTGTGCACGAGTGAGTGGGTGCGAGTGTTTGCGAGTGTGTATGAGCGAGTGTGTGTGAGTGTGTGCGTGTGTGCGAGTTTGTGTGCGAGTGAGTGTGTGCGAATGTGTGCGAGTGTGTTTGTGAGTGTGTGTGCGAGTGTGTGCGTGCGAGTGTGTGCGAGTGTGTGCGAGTGTGTGTGCGAGTGTGTGCAAATGTGCCCCAGTGTGCACGAGTGTGCACGAGTGAGTGTTTGCGAGTGTGTGCAAGTGTGTGTGAGTGTGTGCGAGTGTGTGTGTGCGAGTGTGTGCGAGTGTCTGTATGAGTGTGTGTGTTCGATTGTGTATAAGTGTGTGCGAGTGTGTGTGTGAGTGTGTGTGAGTGTGTGTGCAAGTGTGTGTGTGCGAGTGTGTTCGATTGTGTGCGAGTGTGTGTGTGAGTGTGAGTGAGTGCGTACGAGTGTGTGCGAGTGTGTGCGAGTGAGTGTGTGTGAGTGTGTGTGCGAGTGTGTGTGCGAGTGTGTGCGAGTGTGTGCGATTGTGTGTGAGAGTGTGTAGGACTGTATGTGCGAGTGTGTGCGAGTGTGTATGAGTGTGTGTGTGAGTGTGTGCAAGTGTGTGCGAGTGAGTGTGTGTGAGTGTGTGTGCGAGTGTGTGCATGCGAGTATGTGCGTGCGAGTGTGTGCGTGCGAGTCTGTGCGTGCGAGTCTGTGCGACTGTGTGCGAGTGTGTGCGAGTGTTTGAGTGCGAGTGTGTGCAAATGTGTGCGAGTGTGTGCGAGCGAGTGTATGCGAGTGTGCTCGAGTGAATGGGTGCAAGTGTGTGCGAGTGAGTGTGTGTGAGTGTGTGCGAGTGAGTGTGTGTGAGTGTGTGCGTGTGTGCGAGTTTGTGTGCGAGTGTATGCGAGTGTGTGCATGCGAGTGTGTGCGAGTGTGTGAGTGTGTGTGCGAATGTGTGTGCGAGTGAGTGTGTGCGAGTGTGTATGAGTGTATGTGCGAGTGTGTGCAAGTGTGTGAGAGTGTGTGTGAGTGTGTGTGTGTGAGTGTGTGCAAGTGTGTGCGAGTGAGTGTGTGCGAGAGTGTGCAAGTGTGTGCGAGTGTGTGTGCAATTGTGTATGAGTGTGTGCGAGTGTGTGTGCGTTTGTGCGAGTGTGGGCGTGTGTGTGTGTGAGTGCGTGTGAGTGAGTGCAAGTGTGTGCAAATGTGTGCGCGAGTGTGCGAGTGTGGGCGTGTGAGTGTGTGCTAGTGTGCGCGAGTGTGTGAGTGTGTGCGAGTGTGCGTGAGTAAGTGTGTGTGTGAGTGTGTGCGAGTGTTGCCGAGTGTGTGTGTGAGTGTGTAGGACTGTGTGAGCGAGTGTGTGCGAGTGTGTGTGCGAGTGTGTGTGTACGAGTGTGTGCGAGTGTGTGCGAGTGTGTGCGATTGTGTGTGAGAGTGTGTAGGACTGTATGTGCGAGTGTGTATGAGTGTGTGTGTGAGTGTGTGCAAGTGTGTGCGAGTGAGTGTGTGTGAGTGTGTGTGCGAGTGTGTGCATGCGAGTGTGTGCGTGCGAGTGTGTGCGTGCGAGTTTGTGCGAGTGTGTGCGAGTGAGTGAGTGTGAGTGTGTGTGCGAGTGTGTGTGCGAGTGTGCGCGAGTGTGTGCGAGTGTGTGCGATTGTGTGTGAGAGTGTGTAGGACTGTATGTGCGAGTGTGTGCGAGTGTGTGTGAGTGTGTGTGTGCGAGTGTGTGCAAGTGTGTGCGAGTGAGTGTGTGCGAGTGTGTGCGAGAGTGTGCAAGTGTGTGCGAGTGTGTGTGTGCGAGTGTGTGTGCAATTGTGTATGAGTGTGTGCGAGTGTGTGCGTTTGTGCGAATGTGTGCGTGTGCGTGTGCGAGTGCGTGTGAGTGAGTGCAAGTGTGTGAAAATGTGTGCGCGAGTGTGCGAGTGTGGGCGTGCGAGTGTGTGCTAGTGTGCGCGAGTGTGTGAGTGTGTGCGAGTGTGCGTGAGTAAGTGTGTGTGTGAGTGTGTGCGAGTGTTGCCGAGTGTGTGTGTGAGTGTGTAGGACTGTGTGTGCGAGTGTGTGCGAGTGTGTGTGTACGAGTGTGTTCGAGTGTGTACAATTTTGTGCGAGTGTGTGTGTGAGAGTGCGTATGAGTAAGTGTGTGCGAATGTGTGCGAGTGTGTGCGAGTGTGTGCGAGTGTGTGCTTGCGACTGTGTGCGAGTGTTTGCGTGTGTGTGCGAGTGTGTGTGCGTGTGTACGAGTGTGTGCGAGTGTCTGCGAGTGTGTATGAGTGTGTGTGTGAGTGTGTGCGAGTGTGTGCGAGTGTGTGTGAGTGTGTGTGTGCGAGTGTGTGTGAGTGTGTGTGAGTGTATGTGAATGTGTGCGAGTCTGTGTGTGCGAGTGTGTGTGTGCGATTGTGTATGAGTGTGTGCGAGTATGTGTGTGAGTGTGTGCGAGTGTGTGCGAGTGTGTGCGTGCGAGTGCGTGCAAGTGAGTGCGAGTGTGTGCAAATGTGTGCGAGAGTGTGCGAGTGTGGGCGTGCGAGTGGGCGCGAGTGTGCGTGAGTGTGTGCGTGTGAGTGAGTGAGTGTGTGTGTGCGAGTGTGTGCGAGTGTGTGTGCGAGTGCGAGTGAGTGAGTGCAAGTGTGTGCAAATGTGAGTGTGCGAGTGTGGGCGTGCGAGTGTGTGCGTGCGAGTGTGTGCTAGTGTGCGCGAGTGTGTGAGTGTGTGCGAGTGTGCGTGAGTAAATGTGTGTGTGAGTGTGTGCGAGTGTTGCCGAGTGTGTGTGTGAGTGTGTAGGACTGTGTGTGCGAGTGTGTGCGAGTGTGTGTGCGAGTGTGTGTGTACGAGTGTGTGCGAGTGTGTGCGAGTGTGTGCGATTGTTTGTGAGAGTGGGTAGGACTGTATGTGCGAGTGTGTGTGTACGAGTGTGTGCAATTTTGTGCGAGTGTGTGTGTGCGAGTGCGTATGAGTAAGTGTGTGCGAATGTGTGCGAGTGTGTGCGAGTTTGTGTGCGAGTGTGTGTGCGAGTGTGTGCTTGCGACTGTGTGCGAGTGTGTGCGAGTGTTTTTGTGTGTGTGCGAGTGTGTGTGCGTGTGTACGAGTGTGTGCGATTGTCTGCGAGTGTGTATGAGTGTGTGTGTGAGTGTGTGCGAGTGTGTGCGAGTGTGTGTGAGTGTGTGTGTGAGTGTGCGTGAATGTGTGCGAGTCTGTGTGTGCGAGTGTGTGTGTGTGCGATTGTGTATGAGTGTGTGCGAGTATGTGTGTGAGTGTGTGCGAGTGTGTGCGTGCGAGTGCCTGCAAGTGAGTGCGAGTGTGTGCAAATGTGTGCGAGAGTGTGCGAATGTGGGCGTGCGAGTGTGCGCGAGTGTGTGCGTGTGAGTGAGTGTGTGTGTGAGTGTGTGCTAGTGTGCATGAGTGTGTGAGTGTGTGCGAGTGTGCGCGAGTGTGCGTGTGAGTGAGTGAGTGTGTGTGCGAGTGTGTGCGAGTGTGTGTGAGTGTGTGTGTGAGTGTGCGTGAATGTGTGCGAGTCTGTGTGTGCGAGTGTGTGTGTGTGCGATTGTGTATGAGTGTGTGCGAGTATGTGTGTGAGTGTGTGCGAGTGTGTGCGTGCGAGTGCCTGCAAGTGAGTGCGAGTGTGTGCAAATGTGTGCGAGAGTGTGCGAATGTGGGCGTGCGAGTGTGCGCGAGTGTGTGCGTGTGAGTGAGTGTGTGTGTGAGTGTGTGCTAGTGTGCATGAGTGTGTGAGTGTGTGCGAGTGTGCGTGAGTGTGCGTGTGAGTGAGTGAGTGTGTGTGCGAGTGTGTGCGAGTGTGTGTGCGAGTGTGTGTAAGTGTGTACGAGTGTGTGTAGGAGTGTGTGCGAGTGTGTGCGATTGTGTGTGAGTGTGTAGGACTGTATGTGCAAGTGTGTGAGTGTGTTCGAGTTTATGAGTGTGTGCGAGTGTGTGTGAGTGTGTGCAAGTGTGTGTGTGCGAGTGTGTGTGTGCGAGTGTGTGTGTGAGTGTGTGCAAATGTGTTCGAGTGTGTGTGCGAGTGTGTATGAGTGTGTGTGTGTGCAAGAGTGTGCGCGTGTGTGCGTGTGTGTGTGAGTGTGTGCATGAGTGAGTGTGTGCGAGTGTGTGTGAGTGTGTGCGAGTGTGTGTGTGCGAGTGTGTGCGTGCGAGTGTGTGTGAGTGTGTGCGAGTGTGTGCGATTGTTTGTGAGAGTGGGTAGGACTGTATGTGCGAGTGTGTGTGTACGAGTGTGTGCAATTTTGTGCGAGTGTGTGTGTGCGAGTGCGTATGAGTAAGTGTGTGCGAATGTGTGCGAGTGTGTGCGAGTTTGTGTGCGAGTGTGTGTGCGAGTGTGTGCTTGCGACTGTGTGCGAGTGTGTGCGAGTGTTTTCGTGTGTGTGCGAGTGTGTGTGCGTGTGTACGAGTGTGTGCGAGTGTGTGCGAGTGTTTTCGTGTGTGTGCGAGTGTGTGTGCGTGTGTACGAGTGTGTGCGAGTGTCTGCGAGTGTGTATGAGTGTGTGTGTGAGTGTGTGCGAGTGTGTGCGAGTGTGTGCGATTGTGTGGGTGCGAGTGTGTGCAAGTGTGTGCGAGTGTGTGTGAGTGTGTGTGTGAGTGTGCGTGAATGTGTGCGAGTCTGTGTGTGCGAGTGTGTGTGTGTGTGCGATTGTGTATGAGTGTGTGCGAGTATGTGTGTGAGTGTGTGCGAGTGTGTGCGAGTGTGTGCGTGCGAGTGCCTGCAAGTGAGTGCGAGTGTGTGCAAATGTGTGCGAGAGTGTGCGAATGTGGGCGTGCGAGTGTGCGCGAGTGTGTGCGTGTGAGTTAGTGTGTGTGTGAGTATGTGCTAGTGTGCATGAGTGTGTGAGTGTGTGCGAGTGTGCGCGAGTGTGCGTGTGAGTGAGTGAGTGTGTGTGCGAGTGTGTGCGAGTGTGTGTGCGAGTGTGTGTGAGTGTGTACGAGTGTGTGTAGGAGTGTGTGCGAGTGTGTGCGATTTTGTGTGTGAGTGTGTAGGACTGTATGTGCAAGTGTGTGCGAGTGTGTTCGAGTGTGTGAGTGTGTGCGAGTGTGTGTGAGTGTGTGCAAGTGTGTGTGTGCGAGTGTGTGTGTGCGAGTGTGTGTGTGAGTGTGTGCAAATGTGTTCGAGTGTGTGTGCGAGTGTGTATGAGTGTGTGTGTGTGCAAGTGTGTGCGCGTGTGTGAGAGTGTGTGTGAGTGTGTGCATGAGTGAGTGTGTGCGAGTGTGTGTGTGTGAGTGTGTGCGAGTGTGTGTGTGCGAGTGTGTGCATGCGAGTGTGTGTGAGTGTGTGCGAGTGTGTGTGTGAGTGTGTGCGAGTGTGTGTGTGCGAGTGTGTGCGTGCGAGTGTGTGTGAGTGTGTGCGAGTGTGTGTGTGTGAGTGTGTGCGAGTGTGTGTGTGCGATTGTGTATTAGTGAATGTGTGCGAGTGTGCGTGAGTGTGTATGTGTGAGTGAGTTAGTGTGTGTGTGCGAGTGTGTGCGAGTGAGTGTGAGTCAGTGTGTGCGAGTGTGTGCGAGTGTGTGTGTGTGATTGTGCATAAGTGTGTGCGAGTGTGTGTGTGAGTGTGTAGGACTGTGTGCGAGTGTGTGTGCGAGTGTGTGTGAGTGTGTGTGAGTGTGTGTAGGAATGTGTGTGAGTGTGTGCGATTGTGTGTGTGAGTGTGTAGGACTGTATGTGCGAGTGTGTGCGACTGTGTTCGAGTGTGTGTGTGCGACTGTGTGAGCATGTGTGAGTGTGTGCAAGTGTGTGCGTGCGAGTGTGTGCGAGTGTACTCGAGTGACTGGGTGTGAGTGTGTGCGAGTGTGTGTGAGTGTGTGCGAGTGAGTGTGTGTGAGTGTGTATGAGTGAGTGTGTGTGAGTGTGTGCGAGTTTGTGGGCGAGTGTGTGCGAGTGAGTGTGTGCGAATGTGTGCGAGTGTGTGTGTGCGAGTGTGTGCGAGTGTATGCATGCGAGTGTGTGCGTGTGAGTGTGTGTGTGTGCGTGTGTGCGAGTGTGTGTGAGTGTATGTGCGAGTGTGTGCAAGTGTGTGCAAGTGAATGTGAGTGAGTGTGAGTGTGTGCGAATGTGTGCGAGTGTGTGTGTGCGAGTGTGTGTCCGATTGTGTATGGTGTGTGCGAGTGTGTGTGTGAGTGTGTGCGAGTGTGTGCGTGTGAGTGCGTGCGAGTGAGTGCGAGTGTGTGCAAATGTGTGCGAGAGTGTGCAAGTGTGGGCGTGCGAGTGTATGCAAGTGTGTGTGAGTGTGTGCGAGTATGCGCGAAGGTCTGCGTGTGAGTGAGTGTGTGTGTGAGTGTGAGTGTGTGCTTGTGAGTGTGTGTTAGTGTGCATGAGTGTGTGAGTGAGTGCGAGTGTGCGTGAGTGTGTGAGTGTGTGTGTGAGTGTGTGCGAGTGTTTGCGAGTGTGTGTGTAGGACTGTGTGTGCGAGTGTGTGTATGCGAGTATGTGTGCGATTGTGTATGAGTGTGTGTAAGTTTGTGTCTTAGAGTGTGTGCAATTGTGTGCGTGTGAGTGTGTGCATGAGTGTGTGCGTGCGAGTGTGCTCGAGTGAGTGGGTGCGTGTAAGTGTGTGCGTGCGAGTGTGTGCGAATGTGTGCGAGTGTGTGCATGCGAGTGTGTGCGAGTGTGCTCGAGTGAGTGTGTGCGAGTATGTGCGAGTGTGTATGAGTGAGTGTGTGTGAGTGTGTGCGTGTGTGCGAGTTTGTGTGCGAGTGAGTGTGTGCGAATGTGTGTGAGTGTGTGCGAGTGTGTGTGAGTGTGTGTGCGAGTGCGTGCGAGTGTGTGCGTTCGAGTGTGTGCAAGTGTGAGTGAGTGTGTGCGAGTGTGTGTGCGAGTGTGTGTGCGAGAGTGTGTGAGTGTGTGTGAGCGTGTGCAAATGTGCCCGAGTGTGCGTGAGTGTGCACGAGTGAGTGGGTGCGAGTGTGTGCGTGTGTGTGAGTTTGTGTGCGAGTGAGTGTGTGCGAATGTGTGCGACTGTGTTTGTGAGTGTGTGTGCGAGTGTGTGCGTGCGAGTGTGTGCGAGTGTGTGTGAGTGTGTGCGAGTGTGTGTGCGAGTGTGTGCGAGTGTGTGCAAATGTGCCCGAGTGTGCACGAGTGTGCACGAGTGAGTGTGTGCGAGTGTGTGCAAGTGTGTGTGAGTGTGTGCGAGTGTGTGTGTGCGAGTGTGTGCGAGTGTGTGTATGAGTGTGTGTGTTCGATTGTGTATAAGTGTGTGCGAGTGTGTGTGTGAGTGTGTGTGAGTGTGTGTGCAAGTGTGAGTGTGCGAGTGTGTTTGATTGTGTGCGAGTGTGTGTGTGAGTGTGAGTGAGTGCGTACGATTGTGTGCGAGTGTGTGCGAGTGTGTGCAAGTGTGTGCGATTGTGTGTGTGAGTGTGTAGGACTGTATGTGCGAGTGTGTGCGAGTGTGTATGAGTGTGATTGTGAGTGTGTGCAAGTGTGTGCGAGTGAGTGTGTGTGAGTGTGTGTGCGAGTGTGTGTGCGAGTGTGTGCGAGTGTGTGCGATTGTGTGGGTGCGAGTGTGTGCAAGTGTGTGCGAGTGTGTGTGAGTGTGTGTGTGAGTGTGCGTGAATGTGTGCGAGTCTGTGTTTGCGAGTGTGTGTGTGTGTGCGATTGTGTATGAGTGTGTGCGAGTATGTGTGTGAGTGTGTGCGAGTGTGTGCGTGCGAGTGCCTGCAAGTGAGTCCGAGTGTGTGCAAATGTGTGCGAGAGTGTGCGAATGTGGGCGTGCGAGTGTGCGCGAGTGTGTGCGTGTGAGTTAGAGTGTGTGTGAGTATGTGCTAGTGTGCATGAGTGTGTGAGTGTGTGCGAGTGTGCGCGAGTGTGCGTGTGAGTGAGTGAGTGTGTGTGCGAGTGTGTGCGAGTGTGTGTGCGAGTGTGTGTGAGTGTGTACGAGTGTGTGTAGGAGTGTGTGCGAGTGTGTGCGATTGTGTGTGTGAGTGTGTAGGACTGTATGTGCAAGTGTGTGCGAGTGTGTTCGAGTGTGTGAGTGTGTGCGAGTGTGTGTGAGTGTGTGCAAGTGTGTGTGTGCGAGTGTGTGTGTGCGAGTGTGTGTGTGAGTGTGTGCAAATGTGTTCGAGTGTGTGTGCGAGTGTGTATGAGTGTGTGTGTGTGCAAGTGTGTGCGCGTGTGTGCGAGTGTGTGTGAGTGTGTGCATGAGTGAGTGTGTGCGAGTGTGTGTGTGTGAGTGTGTGCGAGTGTGTGTGTGCGAGTGTGTGCGTGCGAGTGTGTGTGAGTGTGTGCGAGTGTGTGTGTGAGTGTGTGCGAGTGTGTGTGTGCGAGTGTGTGCGAGTGTATGCGTGCGAGTGTGTGCGTGTGAGTGTGTGCGAGTGTGTGTGTGTGCGTGTGTGCGAGTGTGTGTGAGTGTATGTGCAAGTGTGTGCAAGTGTGTGCAAGTGAGTGTGAGTGAGTGCGAGTGTGTGCGAATGTGTGCGAGTGTGTGTGTGCGAGTGTGTGTGCGATTGTGTATGGTGTGTGCGAGTGTGTGTGTGAGTTTGTGCGAGTGTGTGCGTGTGAGTGCGTGTGAGTGAGTGCGAGTGTGTGCAAATGTGTGCGAGAGTGTGCAAGTGTGGGCGTGCGAGTGTATGCGAGTTTGTGTGAGTGTGTGCGAGTATGCGAGTGTGTGTGAGTGTATGTGCGAGTGTGTCCAAGTGTGTGCAAGTGAGTGTGAGTGAGTGCGAGTGTGTGCGAATGTGTGCGAGTGTGTGTGTGCGAGTGTGTGTGTGATTGTGTATGGTGTGTGCGAGTGTGTGTGTGAGTGTGTGCGAGTGTGTGCGTGTGAGTGCGTGCGAGTGAGTGCGAGTGTGTGCAAATGTGTGTGAGAGTGTGCAAGTGTGGGCGTGCGAGTGTATGCGAGTGTGTGTGAGTGTGTGCGAGTATGCGCGAGGGTCTGCGTGTGAGTGTGTGTGTGAGTGTGTGCGAGTGTTTGCGAGTGTGTGTGTGTAGGACTGTGTGTGCGAGTGTGTGTGTGAATGTGTATGAGTGTATGTGCGAGTGTGTGTGCGAGTGTGTGTGCGAGTGTGTGTAGGAGTGTGTGCGAGTGTGTGCGATTGTGTGTGTTAGTGTGTAGAACTGGATGTGCGAGTGTGTGCGAGTCTGTTTGAGTGTGTTTGTGCGAGTGTGTGTGAGTGTGTGTGAGTGTGTGCAAGTGTGTGTGCGAGTGTGTGTGTGCGAGTGTGTTTGATTGTGTGCGAGTGTGTGTGAGTGAGTGTGTGCGAGTGTGTGCGAGTGTGTGTACGAGTGTGTGTGTGCGATTGTGTATAAGTGTGTGCGAGTTTGTGAGTGCGTGTGCGAGTGTGTGCGTGCGAGTGTGTGTGACTGTGTGCGAGTGTGTGCGAGTGTGTGAGTGTGTGCAAGTGTGTGCGAGTGTGTGTGTGCGAGTGTGTGCCAGTGTGTGCGTACGAGTGCGTGCAAGTGAGTGCGTGTGTGTGCGAATGTGTGCGAGTGTGTGCGTGCGATTGTGCGTGAGAGTGCACGAGTGTGTGCATGTGAGTGTGTGCGAGTGTGTGCGTGCGATTGTGCTCGAGTGAATGGGTGCGAGTGTGTGCGAGTTTGTGTGAGTGAGTGCGAGTGAGTGTGTGCGAATGTGTGCGAGTGAGTGTGTGTGAATGTGTGCGAGTGAGTGTGTGAGTGTGTGCGAGTGTGTGCGTGTGAGTGCGTGCGAGTGAGTGCGAGTGTGTGCAAATGTGTGTGAGAGTGTGCAAGTGTGGGCGTGCGAGTGTATGCGAGTGTGTGTGAGTGTGTGCGAGTATGCGCGAGGGTCTGCGTGTGAGTGTGTGTGTGAGTGTGTGCGAGTGTTTGCGAGTGTGTGTGTGTAGGACTGTGTGTGCGAGTGTGTGTGCGAATGTGTATGAGTGTATGTGCGAGTGTGTGTGCGAGTGTGTGTAGGAGTGTGTGCGAGTGTGTGCGATTGTGTGTGTGAGTGTGTAGGACTGTATGTGCGAGTGTGTGCGAGTCTGTTTGAGTGTGTTTGTGCGAGTGTGTGTGAGTGTGTGTGAGTGTGTGCAAGTGTGTGTGCGAGTGTGTGTTAGTGTGTGTGAGTGTGTGCGAGTGTGCGTGAGTGTGGGCGTGTGAGTGAGTGTGTGTGTGAGTGTGTGCGAGAGTTTGCGAGTGTGTGTGTGTAGGACTGTGTGTGCGAGTGTGTGTGCGAATGTGTATGAGTTTATGTGCGAGTGTGTGCGCGAGTGTGTGTGCGAGTATGTGTAGGAGTGTGTGCGAGTGTGTGCGATTGTGTGTGTAGGAATGTATGTGCGAGTGTATGCGAGTCTGTTTGAGTGTGTGTGCGAGTGTGTGTGAGTGTGTGTGAGTGCGTGCAAGTGTGTGTGCGAGTGTGTGTGCGAGTGTGTGCGAGTGTGTGCGATTGTGTGGGTGCGAGTGTGTGCAAGTGTGTGCGAGTGTGTGTGAGTGTGTGTGTGAGTGTGCGTGAATGTGTGCGAGTCTGTGTGTGCGAGTGTGTGTGTGTGTGCGATTGTGTATGAGTGTGTGCGAGTATGTGTGTGAGTGTGTGCGAGTGTGTGCGTGCGAGTGCCTGCAAGTGAGTGCGAGTGTGTGCAAATGTGTGCGAGAGTGTGCGAATGTGGGCGTGCGAGTGTGCGCGAGTGTGTGCGTGTGAGTTAGTGTGTGTGTGAGTATGTGCTAGTGTGCATGAGTGTGTGAGTGTGTGCGAGTGTGCGCGAGTGTGCGTGTGAGTGAGTGAGTGTGTGTGCGAGTGTGTGCGAGTGTGTGTGCGAGTGTGTGTGAGTGTGTACGAGTGTGTGTAGGAGTGTGTGCGAGTGTGTGCGATTGTGTGTGTGAGTGTGTAGGACTGTATGTGCAAGTGTGTGCGAGTGTGTTCGAGTGTGTGAGTGTGTGCGAGTGTGTGTGAGTGTGTGCAAGTGTGTGTGTGCGAGTGTGTGTGTGCGAGTGTGTGTGTGAGTGTGTGCAAATGTGTTCGAGTGTGTGTGCGAGTGTGTATGAGTGTGTGTGTGTGCAAGTGTGTGCGCGTGTGTGCGAGTGTGTGTGAGTGTGTGCATGAGTGAGTGTGTGCGAGTGTGTGTGTGTGAGTGTGTGCGAGTGTGTGTGTGCGAGTGTGTGCTTGCGAGTGTGTGTGAGTGTGTGCGAGTGTGTGTGTGAGTGTGTGCAAATGTGTGTGTGTGCGAGTGTGTGCGTGCGAGTGTGTGTGAGTGTGTGCGAGTGTGTGTGTGTGAGTGTGTGCGAGTGTGTGTGTGCGATTGTGTATTAGTGAATGTGTGCGAGTGTGCGTGAGTGTGTGTGTGTGAGTGAGTGAGTGTGTGTGTGCGAGTGTGTGCGAGTGAGTGTGAGTCAGTGTGTGCGAAAGTGTGCGAGTGTGTGCGAGTGTGTGCAAATGTGCCCGAGTGTGCGCAAGTGTGCACGAGTGAGTGTGCGTGAGTGTGTGCGTGTGTGTGAGTTTGTGTGCGAGTGAGTGTGTGCGAATGTGTGCAAGTGTGTGCGAGTGTGTGCGAGTGTGTGCAGGTGTGTGCGAGTGAGTGTGTGCGAGTGTGTGTGCGAGAGTGTGCATGCGAGTGTGTGCGGGTGTGTGCGTGTGAGTGAGTGCGAGTGTGTGCAAATGTGTGTGAGCGTGTGCGAGTGTGTGCGAGTGTGTGTGAGTGTGTGCCAGTATGCGCATGTGAGTGAGTGTGTGTGTGAGTCTGTGCGAGTGTGTGCTTGCGAGTGTTTGCTAGTGTGCGCGAGTGTGTGAGTGTGTGCGAGTGTGCGCGAGTGTGTGCGTGTGAGTAAGTGAGTGTGTGTGTGAGTGTGTGCGAGTGCTTGCTAGTGTGTGTGTGAGTGTGTTCGACTTTGTGTGCGAGTGTGTGCGACTGTGTGTGCGAGTTTGTGCACGTGTGTGTGAGTGTGTATGAGTGTGTGTTCGAGTGTGTGTGTTCGAATGTGTGTGCAAGTGTGTGCGAGTTTGTGTGCGAGTGCGTACAAGTGTGTGCGAGTGTGCATGAGTGTGTGCGAGTGTGTGCGTGCGAGTGTGTGCGAGTGTGCTCGAGTGTGTGAGTGCGAGTGTGTGCGAGTGTGTATGAGTGAGTGTGTGTGCGTGTGTGCAAGTTTGTGTGCGTGTGAGTGTGTGCGAGTGTGTGTGAGTGTGTGTGCGAGTGGTGCGTGCGAGTGTGTGTGATTGTGTGTGATTGTGTGTGTGAGTGTGTAGGACTGTTTGTGCGAGTGTGTATGAGTGTGTGTGTGTGAGTGTGTGCAAGTGTGTGCGAGTCTGTGCGAGTGTGGGCAAGTGTGTGTGAGTGAGTGTGTGCGAGTGTGTGTGCGTGCGAGTGTGTGCGGGTGTGTGCGTGTGAGTGAGTGCGAGTGTGTGCAAATGTGTGTGAGCGTGTGCGAGTGTGTGTGAGTGTGTGCGAGTGTGCGCGTGTGAGTGAGTGTGTGTGTGAGTCTGTGCGAGTGTGTGCTTGCGAGTGTTTGCTAGTGTGCGTGAGTGTGTGAGTGTGTGCGAGTGTGCGCGAGTGTGCGTGTGAGTAATTGATTGTGTGTATGAGTGTGTGTGAGTGCTTGCGAGTGTGTGTGTGAGTGTGTGTGACTGTGTGTGCGACTGTGTGCGTGTGTGTGCGAGTGTGTATGAGTGTATGTGCGAGTGTGTGTGCGAGTGTGTGCGAGTGTGTTTTCGAGTGTATGTGTTCGAGTGTGTGCAAGTGTGTGCGAGTGTGTGTGCGAGTGGGTACAAGTGTGTGCGAGTGTGCATGAGTGTGTGCGTGTGAGTGTGTGCGAGTGTGTGCGTGCGATTGTGTGCGAGTGTGCTTGAGTGAGCGTGTGCGAGTGTGTGCGAGTGTGTATGAGTGAGTGTGTGCGTGTGTGCGAGTTTGTGTGCGAGTGAGTGTGTGCGAATGTGTGTGAGTGTGTGCGAGTGTGTGTGAGTGTGTGTGCGAGTGCGTGTGTGCGATTGTGTGCGTGCGAGTGTGTGCAAGTGTGAGTGAGTGTGTGCGAGTGTGTGTGCGAGTGTGTGTGCGAGAGTGTGCGAGTGTGTGCGAGAGTGTGCAAATGTGCCCGAGTGTTCGCGAGTGTGCACGAGTGAGTGTGTGTGAGTGTGTGCGTGTGTGTGAGTTTGTGTGCGAGTGAGTGTGTGCGAATGTGTGCGAATGTGTGCGAGTGTGTCTGTGCGAGTGTGTGTGCGAGCGTGTGCGTGCGAGTGTGTGCGTGCGAATGTGTGCGTGCGATTGTGTGCTATTGTGTGTGAGTGTGTGCGAGTGTGTGTGCGAGCGTGTGTGCGAGAGTGTGCGAGTGTGTGCATATGTGCCCGAGTGTGCACGAGTGAGTGTGTGCGAGTGTGTGCGAGTGTGTGTGAGTGTGTGCATGTGAGTGTGTGCGAGCGTGTGCGAGTGTGTGTGAGTGTGTGTGCGAGTGTGTGTGCGAGAGTGTGCGAGTGTGTGCGAGTGTGTGCAAATGTGCCCGAGTGTGCGCGAGTGTGCACGAGTGAGTGGGTTCGAGTGTGTGCGAGTGTGTTTGAGTGTGTGCATGTGAGTGTGTGCGAACGTGTGCAAGTGTGTGTGCGAGTGTGTGTGCATGTGTGTGTGTGCGAGTGTGTGCGAGTGTGTATGAGTGTGTGTGCGAGTGTGTGCAAGTGTGTGTGAGTGTGTGTGTGCAAGTATGTGTGAGTGTGTGCGAGTGTGTGTGAGTGTGTGTACGAGTGTGTGTGCGATTGTGCATAAGTGTGTGCGAGTGTGTGTGAGTGTGTGTGAGTGTGTGTGTGAGTGTGTGTGTGCGAGTGTGTTTGATTGTGTGTGAGTGAGTGTGTACAAGTGTGTGCGAGTGTGTGCCAGTGTGTGCGAGTGTGTGTGCGAGTGTGTGTGAGTATGTCTGTGTGAGTGTGTGTGCGAGTGTGTGCGTGCGATTGTGTGCGTGCGAATGTGTGCGAGTGTGTGCGTGCGATTGTGTGCGTGCGAATGTGTGCGAGTGTGTGTGAGTGTGTGCGAGTGTGTGTGCGAGCGTGTGTGCATATGTGCCCGAGTGTGCACGAGTGAGTGCGTGCGAGTGTGTGCGAGTGTGTGCGAGTGTGTGTGAGTGTGTGCATGTGAGTGTGTGCGAGCGTGTGCGAGTGTGTGTGTGTGTGTGCGAGTGTGTGCGTGAGAGTGTGCGAGTGTGTGCAAATGTGCCCGAGTGTGCGCGAGTGTGCACGAGTGAGTGGGTGCGAGTGTGTGCGAGTGTGTTTGAGTGTGTGCATGTGAGTGTGTGCGAACGTGTGCGAGTGTGTGTGCGAGTGTGTGCGTGCAAGTGTGTGTGTTCGAGTGTGTGCGCGCGAGTGTGTGCGAGTGTGTGAGTGCGAATGTGTGTGCGTGTGAGTGTGTGCGAGTGTGTGCCAGTGTGTGCGAGTGTGTGTGTGCGAGTGTGTGCAAATGTGTGCGAGTGTGTGCGAAAGTGTGCGAGTGTGTGCGAGTGTGTGTGCAATTGTGTATGAGTGTGTGTGAGTTTGTGCGATTGTGGGCGTGTGTGTGCGAGTGCGTGCGAGTACGCGCAAATGTGTGCGAGAGTGTGCGAGTGTGGGCGTGCGAGTGTGTGCTAGTGTGCGCGAGTGTGTGAGTGTGTGCGAGTGTGTGTGTGAGTGTGTAGGACTGTGTGTGCAAGTGTGTGCAAGTGTGTGTGCGAGTGTGTGAGTACGAGTGTGTTCGAGTGTGTGCAATTGTGTGCGAGTGTGTGTGCGAGTGCGTATGAGTGAGTGTGTGCGAGTGTGTGTTTGCGAGTGTGTGTGCGAGTGTGTGCGAGTGTGTGCGAGTGTGTATGAGTGTATGTGCGAGTGTGTGATTTAGAGTGTGTGCAATTGTGTGCGTGTGAGTGTGTGCATGAGTGTGTGCGTGCGAGTAGGCTCGAGCGAGTGGGTGCGTGTAAGTGTGTGCGTGCGAGTGTGTGCGAATGTGTGCGAGTGTGTGCATGCGAGTGTGTGCGAGTGTGCTCGAGTGAGTGTGTGCGACTGTGTGCGACTGTGTATGAGTGAGTGTGTGTGCGTGTGTGCGAGTTTGTGTGCGAGTGAGTGTGTGCGAATGTGTGTGAGTGTGTGCGAGTGTGTGTTAGTGTGTGTGCGAGTGCGTGCGAGTGTGTGCGTTCGAGTGTGTGCAAGTGTGAGTGAGTGTGTGCAAGTGTGTGTGCGAGTGTGTGTGCGAGAGTGTGCGAGGGTGTGCGAGTGTCTGCAAATGTGCCCGAGTGTGCACGAGTGAGTGGGTGCGAGTGTGTGTGAGTGTGTGCATGTGAGTGTGTGCGAGCGTGTGCGAGCATGTGTGAGTGTGTGTGCGAGTGTGTGTGCACGAGTGAGTGCAAGTGTGTGTGAGTGTGTGCGAGTGTGTGTGAGTGTGTGTGAGTGAGTCTGTGAGTGTGTGTGAGTGTGTGCGAGTGTGTGTACGAGTTTGTGTGAGTGAGTGTGTACGAGTGTGTGCGAGTTTGTGTGAGTGTGTGCGAGTGTGTGTGTGCGTGTGTGTGCGAGTGTGTACGAGTGTGTGTGCGTGTGTGCAAGTGTGTGCGAGTGCGTGCGAGTGTGTGTGCGATAGTGTGCGAGTGTGTGCGAGTGTGTGCAAATGTGCCCGAGTGTGCGCGAGTGTGCACGAGTGAGTGGGTGCGAGTGTTTGCGAGTGTGTGTGCGAGAGTGTGCGAGGGTGTGCGAGTGTCTGCAAATGTGCCCGAGTGTGCACGAGTGAGTGGGTGCGAGTGTGTGTGAGTGTGTGCGTGTGAGTGTGTGCGAGCGTGTGCGAGCATGTGTGAGTGTGTGTGCGAGTGTGTGTGCACGAGTGTGTGCAAGTGTGTGTGAGTGTGTGCGAGTGTGTGTGAGTGTGTGTGAGTGAGTCTGTGAGTGTGTGTGAGTGTGTGCGAGTGTGTGTACGAGTTTGTGTGAGTGAGTGTGTACGAGTGTGTGCGAGTTTGTGTGAGTGTGTGCGAGTGTGTGTGTGCGTGTGTGTGCGAGTGTGTACGAGTGTGTGTGCGTGTGTGCAAGTGTGTGCGAGTGCGTGCGAGTGTGTGTGCGATAGTGTGCGAGTGTGTGCGAGTGTGTGCAAATGTGCCCGAGTGTGCGCGATTGTGCACGAGTGAGTGGGTGCGAGTGTTTGCGAGTGTGTATGTGCGAGTGTGTGTGAGTGTGTGCGTGTGTGCGAGTTTGTGTGCGAGTGAGTGTGTGCGAATGTGTGCGAGTGTGTTTGTGAGTGTGTGTGCGAGTGTGTGCGTGCGAGTGTGTGCGAGTGTGTGCGAGTGTGTGTGCGAGTGTGTGCGAGTGTGTGCAAATGTGCCCCAGTGTGCACGAGTGAGTGTTTGCGAGTGTGTGCAAGTGTGTGTGAGTGTGTGCGAGTGTGTGTGTGCGAGTGTGTGCGAGAGTCTGTATGAGTGTGTGTGTTCGATTGTGTATAAGTGTGTGCGAGTGTGTGTGTGAGTGTGTGTGCAAGTGTGTGTGTGCGAGTGTGTTCGATTGTGTGCGAGTGTGTGTGTGAGTGTGAGTGAGTGCGTGCGAGTGTGTGCGAGTGTGTGCGAGTGAGTGTGTGTGAGTGTGTGTGCGAGTGTGTGTGCGAGTGTGTGCGAGTGTGTGCGATTGTGTGTGAGAGTGTGTAGGACTGTATGTGCGAGTGTGTGCGAGTGTGTATGAGTGTGTGTGTGAGTGTGTGCAAGTGTGTGCGAGTGAGTGTGTGTGAGTGTGTGTGCGAGTGTGTGCATGCGAGTGTGTGCGTGCAAGTGTGTGCGTGCGAGTCTGTGCGTGCGAGTGTGTGCGACTGTGTGCGAGTGTGTGCGAGTGTTTGAGTGCGAGTGTGTGCGAATGTGTGCGAGTGTGTGCGAGCGAGTGTGCACGAGTGTGCACGAGTGTGTGCGTGTAAGTGTGTGCGTGCGAGTGTATGCGAGTGTGCTCGAGTGAATGGGTGCAAGTGTGTGCGAGTGAGTGTGTGTGAGTGTGTGCGAGTGAGTGTGTGTGAGTGTGTGCGTGTGTGCGAGTTTGTGTGCGAGTGTATGCGAGTGAGTGTGTGCGAGTGTGTGTGAGTGTGTGCGAGTGTGTGCATGCGAGTGTGTGCGAGTGTGTGAGTGTGTGTGCGAATGTGTGTGCGCGTGAGTGTGTGCGAGTGTGTATGAGTGTATGTGCGAGTGTGTGCAAGTGTGTGAGAGTGTGTGTGAGTGTGTGTGTGTGAGTGTGTGCAAGTGTGTGCGAGTGAGTGTGTGCGAGAGTGTGCAAGTGTGTGCGAGTGTGTGTGCAATTGTGTATGAGTGTGTGTGTGAGTGTGTGCAAGTGTGTGCGAGTGAGTGTGTATGAGTGTATGTGCGAGTGTGTGCAAGTGTGTGAGAGTGTGTGTGAGTGTGTGTGTGTGAGTGTGTGCAAGTGTGTGCGAGTGAGTGTGTGCGAGAGTGTGCAAGTGTGTGCGAGTGTGTGTGCAATTGTGTATGAGTGTGTGTGTGAGTGTGTGCAAGTGTGTGCGAGTGAGTGTGTAGGACTGTATGTGCGAGTGTGTATGAGTGTGTGTGTGAGTGTGTGCAAGTGTGTGCGAGTGAGTGTGTGTGAGTGTGTGTGCGAGTGTGTGCATGCGAGTGTGTGCGTGCGAGTGTGTGCGTGCGAGTGTGTGCGAGTGTGTGCGAGTGAGTGTGTGTGAGTGTGTGTGCGAGTGTGTGCAAGTGTGTGCGAGTGAGTGTGCACGAGTGTGTGCGAGAGTGTGCAAGTGTGTGCGAGTGTGTGTGTGCGAGTGTGTGTGCAATTGTGTATGAGTGTGTGCGAGTGTGTGTGCGTTTGTGCGAATGTGTGCGTGTGCGTGTGCGAGTGCGTGTGAGTGAGTGCAAGTGTGTGAAAATGTGTGCGCGAGTGTGCGAGTGTGGGCGTGCGAGTGTGTGCTAGTGTGCGCGAGTGTGTGAGTGTGTGCGAGTGTGCGTGAGTAAGTGTGTGTGTGAGTGTGTGCGAGTGTTGCCGAGTGTGTGTGTGAGTGTGTAGGACTGTGTGTGCGAGTGTGTGCGAGTGTGTGTGTACGAGTGTGTTCGAGTGTGTACAATATTGTGCGAGTGTGTGTGTGAGAGTGCGTATGAGTAAGTGTGTGCGAATGTGTGCGAGTGTGTGCGAGTGTGTGCTTGCGACTGTGTGCGAGTGTTTGCGTGTGTGTGCGAGTGTGTGTGCATGTGTACGAGTGTGTGCGAGTGTCTGCGAGTGTGTATGAGTGTGTGTATGAGTGTGTGTGTGAGTGTGTGCGAGTGTGTGCGAGTGTGTGTGAGTGTGTGTGTGCGAGTGTGTGTGAGTGTGTGTGTGAGTGTATGTGAATGTGTGCGAGTCTGTGTGTGCGAGTGTGTGTGTGCGATTGTGTATGAGTGTGTGCGAGTATGTGTGTGAGTGTGTGCGAGTGTGTGTGAGTGTGTGCGTGCGAGTGCGTGCAAGTGAGTGCGAGTGTGTGCAAATGTGTGCGAGAGTGTGCGAATGTGGGCGTGCGAGTGGGCGCGAGTGTGCGTGAGTGTGTGCGTGTGAGTGAGTGTGTGTGTGCGAGTGTGTGCGAGTGTGTGTGCGAGTGCGTGTGAGTGAGTGCAAGTGTGTGCAAATGTGAGTGTGCGAGTGTGGGCGTGCGAGTGTGTGCGTGCGAGTGTGTGCTAGTGTGCGCGAGTGTGTGAGTGTGTGCGAGTGTGCGTGAGTAAATGTGTGTGTGAGTGTGTGCGAGTGTTGCCGAGTGTGTGTGTGAGTGTGTAGGACTGTGTGTGCGAGTGTGTGCGAGTGTGTGTGCGAGTGTGTGTGTACGAGTGTGTGCGAGTGTGTGCGAGTGTGTGCGATTGTTTGTGAGAGTGGGTAGGACTGTATGTGCGAGTGTGTGTGTACGAGTGTGTGCAATTTTGTGCGAGTGTGTGTGTGCGAGTGCGTATGAGTAAGTGTGTGCGAATGTGTGCGAGTGTGTGCGAGTTTGTGTGCGAGTGTGTGTGCGAGTGTGTGCTTGCGACTGTGTGCGAGTGTGTGCGAGTGTTTTCGTGTGTGTGCGAGTGTGTGTGCGTGTGTACGAGTGTGTGCGAGTGTCTGCGAGTGTGTATGAGTGTGTGTGTGAGTGTGTGCGAGTGTGTGCGAGTGTGTGCGAGTGTGTGGGTGCGAGTGTGTGCAAGTGTGTGCGAGTGTGTGTGAGTGTGTGTGTGAGTGTGCGTGAATGTGTGCGAGTGTGTGTGTGTGCGATTGTGTATGAGTGTGTGCGAGTATGTGTGTGAGTGTGTGCGAGTGTGTGCGTGCGAGTGCCTGCAAGTGAGTGCGAGTGTGTGCAAATGTGTGCGAGAGTGTGCGAATGTGGGCGTGCGAGTGTGCGCGAGTGTGTGCGTGTGAGTGAGTGTGTGTGTGAGTGTGTGCTAGTGTGCATGAGTGTGTGAGTGTGTGCGAGTGTGCGCGAGTGTGCGTGTGAGTGAGTGAGTGTGTGTGCGAGTGTGTGCGAGTGTGTGTGCGAGTGTGTGTGAGTGTGTACGAGTGTGTGTAGGAGTGTGTGCGAGTGTGTGCGATTGTGTGTGTGAGTGTGTAGGACTGTATGTGCAAGTGTGTGCGAGTGTGTTCGAGTTTGTGAGTGTGTGCGAGTGTGTGTGAGTGTGTGCAAGTGTGTGTGTGCGAGTGTGTGTGTGCGAGTGTGTGTGTGAGTGTGTGCAAATGTGTTCGAGTGTGTGTGCGAGTGTGTATGAGTGTGTGTGTGTGCAAGTGTGTGCGCGTGTGTGCGTGTGTGTGTGAGTGTGTGCATGAGTGAGTGTGTGCGAGTGTGTGTGAGTGTGTGCGAGTGTGTGTGTGCGAGTGTGTGCGTGCGAGTGTGTGTGAGTGTGTGCGAGTGTGTGCGATTGTTTGTGAGAGTGGGTAGGACTGTATGTGCGAGTGTGTGTGTACGAGTGTGTGCAATTTTGTGCGAGTGTGTGTGTGCGAGTGCGTATGAGTAAGTGTGTGCGAATGTGTGCGAGTGTGTGCGAGTTTGTGTGCGAGTGTGTGTGCGAGTGTGTGCTTGCGACTGTGTGCGAGTGTGTGCGAGTGTGTGTGCGTGTGTACGAGTGTGTGCGAGTGTCTGCGAGTGTGTATGAGTGTGTGTGTGAGTGTGTGCGAGTGTGTGCGAGTGTGTGCGATTGTGTGGGTGCGAGTGTGTGCAAGTGTGTGCGAGTGTGTGCGAGTGTGTGTGTGAGTGTGCGTGAATGTGTGCGAGTCTGTGTGTGCGAGTGTGTGTGTGTGTGCGATTGTGTATGAGTGTGTGCGAGTATGTGTGTGAGTGTGTGCGAGTGTGTGCGAGTGTGAGCGTGCGAGTGCCTGCAAGTGAATGCGAGTGTGTGCAAATGTGTGCGAGAGTGTGCGAATGTGGGCGTGCGAGTGTGCGCGAGTGTGTGCGTGTGAGTGAGTGTGTGTGTGAGTGTGTGCTAGTGTGCATGAGTGTGTGAGTGTGTGCGAGTGTGCGCGAGTGTGCGTGTGAGTGAGTGAGTGTGTGTGCGCGAGTGTGTGTGCGAGTGTGTGTGAGTGTGTACGAGTGTGTGTAGGAGTGTGTGCGAGTGTGTGCGATTGTGTGTGTGAGTGTGTAGGACTGTATGTGCAAGTGTGTGCGAGTGTGTTCGAGTTTGTGAGTGTGTGCGAGTGTGTGTGAGTGTGTGCAAGTGTGTGTGTGCGAGTGTGTGTGTGCGAGTGTGTGTGTGAGTGTGTGCAAATGTGTTCGAGTGTGTGTGCGAGTGTGTATGAGTGTGTGTGTGTGCAAGTGTGTGCGAGTGTGTGTGAGTGTGTGCGAGTGTGTGTGTGCGAGTGTGTGCGTGCGAGTGTGTGTGAATGTGTGCGAGTGTGTGCGATTGTTTGTGAGAGTGGGTAGGACTGTATGTGCGAGTGTGTGTGTACGAGTGTGTGCAATTTTGTGCGAGTGTGTGTGTGCGAGTGCGTATGAGTAAGTGTGTGCGAATGTGTGCGAGTGTGTGCGAGTTTGTGTGCGAGTGTGTGTGCGAGTGTGTGCTTGCGACTGTGTGCGAGTGTGTGCGAGTGTTTTTGTGTGTGTGCGAGTGTGTGTGCGTGGGTACGAGTGTGTGCGAGTGTCTGCGAGTGTGTATGAGTGTGTGTGTGAGTGTGTGTGAGTGTGTGCGAGTGTGTGCGATTGTGTGGGTGCGAGTGTGTGCAAGTGTGTGCGAGTGTGTGTGAGTGTGTGTGTGAGTGTGCGTGAATGTGTGCGAGTCTGTGTGTGCGAGTGTGTGTGTGTGTGCGATTGTGTATGAGTGTGTGCGAGTATGTGTGTGAGTGTGTGCGAGTGTGTGCGAGTGTGTGCGTGCGAGTGCCTGCAAGTGAGTGCGAGTGTGTGCAAATGTGTGCGAGAGTGTGCGAATGTGGGCGTGCGAGTGTGCGCGAGTGTGTGCGTGTGAGTTAGTGTGTGTGTGAGTATGTGCTAGTTTGCATGAGTGTGTGAGTGTGTGCGAGTGTGCGCGAGTGTGCGTGTGAGTGAGTGAGTGTGTGTGCGAGTGTGTGCGAGTGTGTGTGCGAGTGTGTGTGAGTGTGTACGAGTGTGTGTAGGAGTGTGTGCGAGTGTGTGCGATTGTGTGTGTGAGTGTGTAGGACTGTATGTGCAAGTGTGTGCGAGTGTGTTCGAGTGTGTGAGTGTGTGCGAGTGTGTGTGAGTGTGTGCAAGTGTGTGTGTGCGAGTGTGTGTGTGCGAGTGTGTGTGTGAGTGTGTGCAAATGTGTTCGAGTGTGTGTGCGAGTGTGTATGAGTGTGTGTGTGTGCAAGTGTGTGCGCGTGTGTGCGAGTGTGTGTGAGTGTGTGCATGAGTGAGTGTGTGCGAGTGTGTGTGTGAATGTGTGCGAGTGTGTGCGTGCGAGTGTGTGTGAGTGTGTGCGAGTGTGTGTGTGAGTGTGTGCGAGTGTGTGTGTGCGAGTGTGTGCGTGCGAGTGTGTGTGAGTGTGTGCGAGTGTGTGTGTGTGAGTGTGTGCGAGTGTGTGTGTGCGATTGTGTATTAGTGAATGTGTGCGAGTGTGCGTGAGTGTGTGTGTGTGAGTGAGTGAGTGTGTGTGTGCGAGTGTGTGCGAGTGAGTGTGAGTCAGTGTGTGCGAGTGTGTGCGAGTGTGTGTGTGTGATTGTGCATAAGTGTGTGCGAGTGTGTGTGTGAGTGTGTAGGACTGTGTGCGAGTGTGTGTGCGAGTGTGTGTGAGTGTGTGTGAGTGTGTGTAGGAATGTGTGTGAGTGTGTGCGATTGTGTGTGTGAGTGTGTAGGACTGTATGTGCGAGTGTGTGCGACTGTGTTCGAGTGTGTGTGTGCGACTGTGTGAGCATGTGTGAGTGTGTGCAAGTGTGTGCGTGCGAGTGTGTGCGAGTGTACTCGAGTGACTGGGTGTGAGTGTGTGCGAGTGTGTGTGAGTGTGTGCGAGTGAGTGTGTGTGAGTGTGTATCAGTGAGTGTGTGTGTGAGTGTGTGCGAGTTTGTGTGCGAGTGTGTGCGAGTGAGTGTGTGCGAATGTGTGCGAGTGTGTGTGTGCGAGTGTGTGCGAGTGTATGCATGCGAGTGTGTGCGTGTGAGTGTGTGTGTGTGCGTGTGTGCGAGTGTGTGTGAGTGTATGTGCGAGTGTGTGCAAGTGTGTGCAAGTGAATGTGAGTGAGTGTGAGTGTGTGCGAATGTGTGCGAGTGTGTGTGTGCGAGTGTGTGTCCGATTGTGTATGGTGTGTGCGAGTGTGTGTGTGAGTGTGTGCGAGTGTGTGCGTGTGAGTGCGTGCGAGTGAGTGCGAGTGTGTGCAAATGTGTGCGAGAGTGTGCAAGTGTGGGCGTGCGAGTGTATGCAAGTGTGTGTGAGTGTGTGCGAGTATGCGCGAAGGTCTGCGTGTGAGTGAGTGTGTGTGTAAGTGTGAGTGTGTGCTTGTGAGTGTGTGTTAGTGTGCATGAGTGTGTGAGTGAGTGCGAGTGTGCGTGAGTGTGTGCGTGTGAGTGAGTGTGTGTGTGAGTGTGTGCGAGTGTTTGCGAGTGTGTGTGTGTAGGACTGTGTGTGCGAGTGTGTGTATGCGAGTATGTGTGCGATTGTGTATGAGTGTGTGTAAGTTTGTGTTTTAGAGTGTGTGCAATTGTGTGCGTGTGAGTGTGTGCATGAGTGTGTGCGTGCGAGTGTGCTCGAGTGAGTGGGTGCGTGTAAGTGTGTGCGTGCGAGTGTGTGCGAATGTGTGCGAGTGTGTGCATGCGAGTGTGTGCGAGTGTGCTCGAGTGAGTGTGTGCGAGTATGTGCGAGTGTGTATGAGTGAGTGTGTGTGAGTGTGTGCGTGTGTGCGAGTTTGTGTGCGAGTGAGTGTGTGCGAATGTGTGTGAGTGTGTGCGAGTGTGTGTGAGTGTGTGTGCGAGTGCGTGCGAGTGTGTGCGTTCGAGTGTGTGCAAGTGTGAGTGAATGTGTGCGAGTGTGTGTGCGAGTGTGTGTGCGAGAGTGTGTGAGTGTGTGTGAGCGTGTGCAAATGTGCCCGAGTGTGCGTGAGTGTGCACGAGTGAGTGGGTGCGAGTGTGTGCGAGTGTGTATGAGCGAGTGTGTGTGAGTGTGTGCGTGTGTGCGAGTTTGTGTGCGAGTGAGTGTGTGCGAATGTGTGCGAGTGTGTTTGTGAGTGTGTGTGCGAGTGTGTGCGTGCGAGTGTGTGCGAGTGTGTGTGAGTGTGTGCGAGTGTGTGTGCGAGTGTGTGCGAGTGTGTGCAAATGTGCCCGAGTGTGCACGAGTGTGCACGAGTGAGTGTGTGCAAGTGTGTGTGAGTGTGTGCGAGTGTGTGTGTGCGAGTGTGTGCGAGTGTGTGTATGAGTGTGTGTGTTCGATTGTGTATAAGTGTGTGCGAGTGTGTGTGTGAGTGTGTGTGAGTGTGTGTGCAAGTGTGAGTGTGCGAGTGTGTTTGATTGTGTGCGAGTGTGTGTGTGAGTGTGAGTGAGTGCGTACGATTGTGTGCGAGTGTGTGCGAGTGTGTGCAAGTGTGTGCGATTGTGTGTGTGAGTGTGTAGGACTGTATGTGCGAGTGTATGCGAGTGTGTATGAGTGTGATTGTGAGTGTGTGCAAGTGTGTGCGAGTGAGTGTGTGTGAGTGTGTGTGCGAGTGTGTGTGCGAGTGTGTGCGAGTGTGTGCGATTGTGTGGGTGCGAGTGTGTGCAAGTGTGTGCGAGTGTGTGTGAGTGTGTGTGTGAGTGTGCGTGAATGTGTGCGAGTCTGTGTGTGCGAGTGTGTGTGTGTGTGCGATTGTGTATGAGTGTGTGCGAGTATGTGTGTGAGTGTGTGCGAGTGTGTGCGTGCGAGTGCCTGCAAGTGAGTGCGAGTGTGTGCAAATGTGTGCGAGAGTGTGCGAATGTGGGCGTGCGAGTGTGCGCGAGTGTGTGCGTGTGAGTTAGTGTGTGTGAGTATGTGCTAGTGTGCATGAGTGTGTGAGTGTGTGCGAGTGTGCGCGAGTGTGCGTGTGAGTGAGTGAGTGTGTGTGCGAGTGTGTGCGAGTGTGTGTGCGAGTGTGTGTGAGTGTGTACGAGTGTGTGTAGGAGTGTGTGCGAGTGTGTGCGATTGTGTGTGTGAGTGTGTAGGACTGTATGTGCAAGTGTGTGCGAGTGTGTTCGAGTGTGTGAGTGTGTGCGAGTGTGTGTGAGTGTGTGCAAGTGTGTGTGTGCGAGTGTGTGTGTGCGAGTGTGTGTGTGAGTGTGTGCAAATGTGTTCGAGTGTGTGTGCGAGTGTGTATGAGTGTGTGTGTGTGCAAGTGTGTGCGCGTGTGTGCGAGTGTGTGTGAGTGTGTGCATGAGTGAGTGTGTGTGTGTGAGTGTGTGCGAGTGTGTGTGTGCGAGTGTGTGCGTGCGAGTGTGTGTGAGTGTGTGCGAGTGTGTGTGTGAGTGTGTGCGAGTGTGTGTGTGCGAGTGTGTGCGTGCGAGTGTGTGTGAGTGTGTGCGAGTGTGTGTGTGTGAATGTGTGCGAGTGTGCGTGAGTGTGTGTGTGTGAGTGAGTGAGTGTGTGTGTGCGAGTGTGTGCGAGTGAGTGTGAGTCAGTGTGTGCGAAAGTGTACGAGTGTGTGCGAGTGTGTGCAAATGTGCCCGAGTGTGCGCAAGTGTGCACGAGTGAGTGTGTGTGAGTGTGTGCGTGTGTGTGAGTTTGTGTGCGAGTGAGTGTGTGCGAATGTGTGCAAGTGTGTGCGAGTGTGTGCGAGTGTGTGCAGGTGTGTGCGAGTGAGTGTGTGCGAGTGTGTGTGCGAGAGTGTGCATGCGAGTGTGTGCGGGAGTGTGCGTGTGAGTGAGTGCGAGTGTGTGCAAATGTGTGTGAGCGTGTGCGAGTGTGTGCGAGTGTGTGTGAGTGTGTGCCAGTATGCGCATGTGAGTGAGTGTGTGTGTGAGTCTGTGCGAGTGTGTGCTTGCGAGTGTTTGCTAGTGTGCGCGAGTGTGTGAGTGTGTGCGAGTGTGCGCGAGTGTGTGCGTGTGAGTAAGTGAGTGTGTGTGTGAGTGTGTGCGAGTGCTTGCTAGTGTGTGTGTGAGTGTGTTCGACTGTGTGTGCGACTGTGTGTGCGAGTTTGTGCACGTGTGTGTGAGTGTGTATGAGTGTGTGTTCGAGTGTGTGTGTTCGAATGTGTGTGCAAGTGTGTGCGAGTTTGTGTGCGAGTGCGTACAAGTGTGTGCGAGTGTGCATGAGTGTGTGCGAGTGTGTGCGTGCGAGTGTGTGCGAGTGTGCTCGAGTGTGTGAGTGCGAGTGTGTGCGAGTGTGCATGAGTGTGTGCGAGTGTGTGCGAGTGTGCTCGAGTGTGTGAGTGCGAGTGTGTGCGAGTGTGTATGAGTGAGTGTGTGTGCGTGTGTGCAAGTTTGTGTGCGTGTGAGTGTGTGCGAGTGTGTGTGAGTGTGTGTGCGAGTGCGTGCGTGCGAGTGTGTGTGATTGTGTGTGATTGTGTGTGTGAGTGTGTAGGACTGTTTGTGCGAGTGTGTATGAGTGTGTGTGTGTGAGTGTGTGCAAGTGTGTGCGAGTCTGTGCGAGTGTGGGCAAGTGTGTGTGAGTGAGTGTGTGCGAGAGTGTGTGCGTGCGAGTGTGTGCGGGTGTGTGCGTGTGAGTGAGTGTGAGTGTGTGCAAATGTGTGTGAGCGTGTGCGAGTGTGTGTGAGTGTGTGCGAGTGTGCGCGTGTGAGTGAGTGTGTGTGTGAGTCTGTGCGAGTGTGTGCTTGCGAGTGTTTGCTAGTGTGCGTGAGTGTGTGAGTGTGTGCGAGTGTGCGCGAGTGTGCGTGTGAGTAAGTGATTGTGTGTATGAGTGTGTGTGAGTGCTTGCGAGTGTGTGTGTGAGTGTGTGCGACTGTGTGTGCGACTGTGTGCGTGTGTGTGCAAGTGTGTATGAGTGTATGTGCGAGTGTGTGTGCGAGTGTGTGCGAGTGTGTTTTCGAGTGTATGTGTTCGAGTGTGTGCAAGTGTGTGCGAGTGTGTGTGCGAGTGGGTACAAGTGTGTGCGAGTGTGCATGAGTGTGTGCGTGTGAGTGTGTGCGAGTGTGCTTGAGTGAGCGTGTGCGAGTGTGTGCGAGTGTGTATGAGTGAGTGTGTGCGTGTGTGCGAGTTTGTGTGCGAGTGAGTGTGTGCGAATGTGTGTGAGTGTGTGCGAGTGTGTGTGAGTGTGTGTGCGAGTGCGTGCGTGCGATTGTGTGCGTGCGAGTGTGTGCAAGTGTGAGTGAGTGTGTGCGAGTGTGTGTGCGAGTGTGTGTGCGAGAGTGTGCGAGTGTGTGCGAGTGTGTGCAAATGTGCCCGAGTGTTCGCGAGTGTGCACGAGTGAGTGTGTGTGAGTGTGTGCGTGTGTGTGAGTTTGTGTGCGAGTGAGTGTGTGCGAATGTGTGCGAGTGTGTCTGTGCGAGTGTGTGTGCGAGTGTGTGCGTGCGAGTGTGTGCGTGCGAATGTGTGCGTGCGATTGTGTGCTAGTGTGTGTGAGTGTGTGCGAGTGTGTGTGCGAGCGTGTGTGTGAGAGTGTGCGAGTGTGTGCATATGTGCCCGAGTGTGCACGAGTGAGTGTGTGCGAGTGTGTGCGAGTGTGTGTGAGTGTGTGCATGTGAGTGTGTGCGAGCGTGTGCGAGTGTGTGTGAGTGTGTGTGCGAGTGTGTGTGCGAGTGTGTGCGAGTGTGTGCAAATGTGCCCGAGTGTGCGCGAGTGTGCACGAGTGAGTGGATTCGAGTGTGTGCGAGTGTGTTTGAGTGTGTGCATGTGAGTGTGTGCGAACGTGTGCAAGTGTGTGTGCGAGTGTGTGTGCATGTGTGTGTGCGAGTGTGTGCGAGTGTGTATGAGTGTGTGTGCGAGTGTGTGCAACTGTGTGTGAGTGTGTGTGTGCAAGTATGTGTGAGTGTGTGCGAGTGTGTGTGAGTGTGTGTACGAGTGTGTGTGCGATTGTGCATAAGTGTGTGCGAGTGTGTGTGAGTGTGTGTGAGTGTGTGTGTGCGAGTGTGTTTGATTGTGTGTGAGTGAGTGTGTACAAGTGTGTGCGAGTGTGTGCCAGTGTGTGCGAGTGTGTGTGCGAGTGTGTGTGAGTGTGTGCGAGTGTGTGCGATTGTGTGTGTGAGTGTGTAGGACTGTATGTGCGAGTTTGTATGAGTGTGTGTGTGAGTGTGTGAAAGTGTGTGCGAGTGTGTGCGAGTGTGTGCAAGTGTGTGCGAGTGAGTGTGTGTGAGTGTGTGCGAGTGTGTGAGTGCGAGTGTGTCCGAATGTGTGCGAGTGTGTGCGTGCGAGTGTGCGCGAGTGTGCACGAGTGTGTGCATGTAAGTGTGTGCGTGCGAGTGTGTGCGAGTGTGCTCGAGTGAATGGGTGAGAGTGTGTGCGAGTGTGTATGAGCGAGTGTGTGTGAGTGTGTGCGTGTGTGCGAGTTTGTGTGCGAGTGAGTGTGTGCGAATGTGTGCGAGTGTGTTTGTGAGTGTGTGTGCGAGTGTGTGCGTGCGAGTGTGTGCGAGTGTGTGTGAGTGTGTGCGAGTGTGTGTGCGAGTGTGTGCGAGTGTGTGCAAATGTGCCCGAGTGTGCACGAGTGTGCACGAGTGAGTGTGTGCAAGTGTGTGTGAGTGTGTGCGAGTGTGTGTGTGCGAGTGTGTGCGAGTGTGTGTATGAGTGTGTGTGTTCGATTGTGTATAAGTGTGTGCGAGTGTGTGTGTGAGTGTGTGTGAGTGTGTGTGCAAGTGTGAGTGTGCGAGTGTGTTTGATTGTGTGCGAGTGTGTGTGTGAGTGTGAGTGAGTGCGTACGATTGTGTGCGAGTGTGTGCGAGTGTGTGCAAGTGTGTGCGATTGTGTGTGTGAGTGTGTAGGACTGTATGTGCGAGTGTATGCGAGTGTGTATGAGTGTGATTGTGAGTGTGTGCAAGTGTGTGCGAGTGAGTGTGTGTGAGTGTGTGTGCGAGTGTGTGTGCGAGTGTGTGCGAGTGTGTGCGATTGTGTGGGTGCGAGTGTGTGCAAGTGTGTGCGAGTGTGTGTGAGTGTGTGTGTGAGTGTGCGTGAATGTGTGCGAGTCTGTGTGTGCGAGTGTGTGTGTGTGTGCGATTGTGTATGAGTGTGTGCGAGTATGTGTGTGAGTGTGTGCGAGTGTGTGCGTGCGAGTGCCTGCAAGTGAGTGCGAGTGTGTGCAAATGTGTGCGAGAGTGTGCGAATGTGGGCGTGCGAGTGTGCGCGAGTGTGTGCGTGTGAGTTAGTGTGTGTGAGTATGTGCTAGTGTGCATGAGTGTGTGAGTGTGTGCGAGTGTGCGCGAGTGTGCGTGTGAGTGAGTGAGTGTGTGTGCGAGTGTGTGCGAGTGTGTGTGCGAGTGTGTGTGAGTGTGTACGAGTGTGTGTAGGAGTGTGTGCGAGTGTGTGCGATTGTGTGTGTGAGTGTGTAGGACTGTATGTGCAAGTGTGTGCGAGTGTGTTCGAGTGTGTGAGTGTGTGCGAGTGTGTGTGAGTGTGTGCAAGTGTGTGTGTGCGAGTGTGTGTGTGCGAGTGTGTGTGTGAGTGTGTGCAAATGTGTTCGAGTGTGTGTGCGAGTGTGTATGAGTGTGTGTGTGTGCAAGTGTGTGCGCGTGTGTGCGAGTGTGTGTGAGTGTGTGCATGAGTGAGTGTGTGTGTGTGAGTGTGTGCGAGTGTGTGTGTGCGAGTGTGTGCGTGCGAGTGTGTGTGAGTGTGTGCGAGTGTGTGTGTGAGTGTGTGCGAGTGTGTGTGTGCGAGTGTGTGCGTGCGAGTGTGTGTGAGTGTGTGCGAGTGTGTGTGTGTGAATGTGTGCGAGTGTGCGTGAGTGTGTGTGTGTGAGTGAGTGAGTGTGTGTGTGCGAGTGTGTGCGAGTGAGTGTGAGTCAGTGTGTGCGAAAGTGTACGAGTGTGTGCGAGTGTGTGCAAATGTGCCCGAGTGTGCGCAAGTGTGCACGAGTGAGTGTGTGTGAGTGTGTGCGTGTGTGTGAGTTTGTGTGCGAGTGAGTGTGTGCGAATGTGTGCAAGTGTGTGCGAGTGTGTGCGAGTGTGTGCAGGTGTGTGCGAGTGAGTGTGTGCGAGTGTGTGTGCGAGAGTGTGCATGCGAGTGTGTGCGGGAGTGTGCGTGTGAGTGAGTGCGAGTGTGTGCAAATGTGTGTGAGCGTGTGCGAGTGTGTGCGAGTGTGTGTGAGTGTGTGCCAGTATGCGCATGTGAGTGAGTGTGTGTGTGAGTCTGTGCGAGTGTGTGCTTGCGAGTGTTTGCTAGTGTGCGCGAGTGTGTGAGTGTGTGCGAGTGTGCGCGAGTGTGTGCGTGTGAGTAAGTGAGTGTGTGTGTGAGTGTGTGCGAGTGCTTGCTAGTGTGTGTGTGAGTGTGTTCGACTGTGTGTGCGACTGTGTGTGCGAGTTTGTGCACGTGTGTGTGAGTGTGTATGAGTGTGTGTTCGAGTGTGTGTGTTCGAATGTGTGTGCAAGTGTGTGCGAGTTTGTGTGCGAGTGCGTACAAGTGTGTGCGAGTGTGCATGAGTGTGTGCGAGTGTGTGCGTGCGAGTGTGTGCGAGTGTGCTCGAGTGTGTGAGTGCGAGTGTGTGCGAGTGTGCATGAGTGTGTGCGAGTGTGTGCGAGTGTGCTCGAGTGTGTGAGTGCGAGTGTGTGCGAGTGTGTATGAGTGAGTGTGTGTGCGTGTGTGCAAGTTTGTGTGCGTGTGAGTGTGTGCGAGTGTGTGTGAGTGTGTGTGCGAGTGCGTGCGTGCGAGTGTGTGTGATTGTGTGTGATTGTGTGTGTGAGTGTGTAGGACTGTTTGTGCGAGTGTGTATGAGTGTGTGTGTGTGAGTGTGTGCAAGTGTGTGCGAGTCTGTGCGAGTGTGGGCAAGTGTGTGTGAGTGAGTGTGTGCGAGAGTGTGTGCGTGCGAGTGTGTGCGGGTGTGTGCGTGTGAGTGAGTGTGAGTGTGTGCAAATGTGTGTGAGCGTGTGCGAGTGTGTGTGAGTGTGTGCGAGTGTGCGCGTGTGAGTGAGTGTGTGTGTGAGTCTGTGCGAGTGTGTGCTTGCGAGTGTTTGCTAGTGTGCGTGAGTGTGTGAGTGTGTGCGAGTGTGCGCGAGTGTGCGTGTGAGTAAGTGATTGTGTGTATGAGTGTGTGTGAGTGCTTGCGAGTGTGTGTGTGAGTGTGTGCGACTGTGTGTGCGACTGTGTGCGTGTGTGTGCAAGTGTGTATGAGTGTATGTGCGAGTGTGTGTGCGAGTGTGTGCGAGTGTGTTTTCGAGTGTATGTGTTCGAGTGTGTGCAAGTGTGTGCGAGTGTGTGTGCGAGTGGGTACAAGTGTGTGCGAGTGTGCATGAGTGTGTGCGTGTGAGTGTGTGCGAGTGTGCTTGAGTGAGCGTGTGCGAGTGTGTGCGAGTGTGTATGAGTGAGTGTGTGCGTGTGTGCGAGTTTGTGTGCGAGTGAGTGTGTGCGAATGTGTGTGAGTGTGTGCGAGTGTGTGTGAGTGTGTGTGCGAGTGCGTGCGTGCGATTGTGTGCGTGCGAGTGTGTGCAAGTGTGAGTGAGTGTGTGCGAGTGTGTGTGCGAGTGTGTGTGCGAGAGTGTGCGAGTGTGTGCGAGTGTGTGCAAATGTGCCCGAGTGTTCGCGAGTGTGCACGAGTGAGTGTGTGTGAGTGTGTGCGTGTGTGTGAGTTTGTGTGCGAGTGAGTGTGTGCGAATGTGTGCGAGTGTGTCTGTGCGAGTGTGTGTGCGAGTGTGTGCGTGCGAGTGTGTGCGTGCGAATGTGTGCGTGCGATTGTGTGCTAGTGTGTGTGAGTGTGTGCGAGTGTGTGTGCGAGCGTGTGTGTGAGAGTGTGCGAGTGTGTGCATATGTGCCCGAGTGTGCACGAGTGAGTGTGTGCGAGTGTGTGCGAGTGTGTGTGAGTGTGTGCATGTGAGTGTGTGCGAGCGTGTGCGAGTGTGTGTGAGTGTGTGTGCGAGTGTGTGTGCGAGTGTGTGCGAGTGTGTGCAAATGTGCCCGAGTGTGCGCGAGTGTGCACGAGTGAGTGGATTCGAGTGTGTGCGAGTGTGTTTGAGTGTGTGCATGTGAGTGTGTGCGAACGTGTGCAAGTGTGTGTGCGAGTGTGTGTGCATGTGTGTGTGCGAGTGTGTGCGAGTGTGTATGAGTGTGTGTGCGAGTGTGTGCAACTGTGTGTGAGTGTGTGTGTGCAAGTATGTGTGAGTGTGTGCGAGTGTGTGTGAGTGTGTGTACGAGTGTGTGTGCGATTGTGCATAAGTGTGTGCGAGTGTGTGTGAGTGTGTGTGAGTGTGTGTGTGCGAGTGTGTTTGATTGTGTGTGAGTGAGTGTGTACAAGTGTGTGCGAGTGTGTGCCAGTGTGTGCGAGTGTGTGTGCGAGTGTGTGTGAGTGTGTGCGAGTGTGTGCGATTGTGTGTGTGAGTGTGTAGGACTGTATGTGCGAGTTTGTATGAGTGTGTGTGTGAGTGTGTGAAAGTGTGTGCGAGTGTGTGCGAGTGTGTGCAAGTGTGTGCGAGTGAGTGTGTGTGAGTGTGTGCGAGTGTGTGAGTGCGAGTGTGTCCGAATGTGTGCGAGTGTGTGCGTGCGAGTGTGCGCGAGTGTGCACGAGTGTGTGCATGTAAGTGTGTGCGTGCGAGTGTGTGCGAGTGTGCTCGAGTGAATGGGTGAGAGTGTGTGCGAGTGTGTGCGAGTAAGTGTGTGTGAGTGTGTATGAGTGAGTGTGTGTGAGTGTGTGTGTGTTATTTTGTGTGCGAGTGAGTGTGTGCGAGTGTGTGCGAGTTTGTGTGTGAGTGTGTGTGCGAGTGTGTGCGTGCGAGTGTGTGTGTTCGAGTGTGTTCGCGCGAGTGTGTGCGAGTGTGTGAGTGCGAATGTGTGTGCGTGTGAGTGTGTGCGAGTGTGTATGAGTGTATGTGCGAGTGTGTGCCAGTGTGTGCGAGTGTGTGTGTGCGAGTGTGTGCAAATGTGTGTGAGTGTGTGCGAGAGTGTGCGAGTGTGTGCGAGTGTGTGCGAGTGTGTGTGTGCGAGTGTGTGTGCAATTGTGTATGAGTGTGTGCGAGTGTGTGTGAGTTTGTGCAAGTGTGTGCGTGTGTTCATGCGAGTGCGTGCGAGTGAGTGCGGGTGTGTGCGAGTGTGGGCGTGCGAGTGTGTGCTAGTGTGCGCGAGTGTGTGAGTGTGTGCGAGTGTGTGTGCGAGTGTGTGAGTATGAGTGTGTTCGAGTGTGTGCAATTGTGTGCGAGTGTGTGTGCGAGTGCGTATGAGTGAGTGTGTGCGAGTGTGTGTTTGCGAGTGTGTGCGAGTGTGTGCATGCGAGTGTGTGCGAGTGTGCACGAGTGTGTGTTTTAGAGTGTGTGCAATTGTGTGTGTGTGAGTGTGTGCATGAGTGTGTGCGTGCGAGTGTGCTCGAGTGAGTGGGTGCGTGTAAGTGTGTGCGTGCGAGTGTGTGCGAGTGTGCTCGAGTGAGTGTGTGCGACTGTGTGCGAGTGTGTATGAGTGAGTGTGTGTGAGTGTGTGCGTGAGTGCGAGTTTGTGTGCGAGTGAGTGTGTGCGAATGTGTGTGAGTGTGTGCGAGTGTGTGTTAGTGTGTGTGCGAGTGCGTGCGAGTGTGTGCGTTCGAGTGTGTGCAAGTGTGAGTGAGTGTGTGCGAGTGTGTGTGCGAGTGTGTGTGCGAGAGTGTGCGAGGGTGTGCGAGTGTCTGCAAATGTGCCCGAGTGTGCACGAGTGAGTGGGTGCGAGTGTGTGTGAGTGTGTGCATGTGAGTGTGTGCGAGCGTGTGCGAGCATGTGTGAGTGTGTGCGAGCGTGTGCAAGCATGTGTGAGTGTGTGTGCGAGTGTGTGTGCACGAGTGTGTGCAAGTGTGTGTGAGTGTGTGCGAGTGTGTGTGAGTGAGTCTGTGAGTGTGCGTGAGTGTGTATGAGTGTGTGTACGAGTGTGTGTGTGTGATTGTGCTCGATTGTGTGTGAGTGTGTGTGAGTGTGAGTGAGTGTGTATGAGTGTGTGCGAGTGTGTGTGAGTGTGTGCGAGTGTGTGTGTGCGTGTGTGTGCGAGTGTGTACGAGTGTGTATGAGTGTGTGTGCGTGTGTGCTAGTGTGTGCGAGTGCGTGCGAGTGTGTGTGCGAGAGTGTGCGAGTGTGTGCGAGTGTGTGCAAATGTGCCCGAGTGTGCGCGAGTGTGAACGAGTGAGTGGGTGCGAGTGTGTGCGAGTGTGTATGGGCGAGTGTGTGTGAGTGTGTGCGTTTGTGCGAGTTTGTGTGCGAGTGAGTGTGTGCGAGTTTGTGTGCGAGTGTGTTTGTGAGTGTGTGTGCGAGTGTGTGCGAGTGTGTGCGAGTGTGTGCGAGTGTGTGCGAGTGTGTGTGCGAGTGTGTGCAAATGTGCCTGAGTGTGCTCGAGTGTGCACGAGTGAGTGTGTGCGAGTGTGTGTGAGTGTGTGTGCGAGTGTGTGTGTGCGAGTTTGCTCAATTGTGTGTGAGTGTGTGTGAGTGTGAGTGTGTACGAGTGTGTGTGAGTGTGTGCGAGTGTGTGTGAATGTGTGCGATTGTGTGTAGGGCTGTATGTGCGAGTATGTGCGAGTGTGTATGAGTGTGTGTGCGAGTGTGTGAAAGTGTGTGCGAGTGTGTGCGAGTGTGTGTGCGTGCGAGTGTGTGCGTGTGAGTGTGTGCGACTGTGTGTGTGAGTGTGTGCAAGTTTGTACGACTGTGTGTGCGAGTGTGTGCCAGTGTGTGCGTACGAGTGTGTGCAAGTGAGTGCGAGTGTGTGCGAGTCTGTGTGTGTGAGTGTGTGCAAGTGTTTGCGAGCGAATGAGTGCGAGTGTGTGCCAGTGTGTGCGTACGAGTGTGTGCAAGTGAGTGTGAGTGTGTGCATGTGAGTGTGTGCGAGTGTGTGCGAGTCTGTGTGTGTGAGTGTGTGCAAGTGTGTGCAAGCGAGTGAGTGCGAGTGTGTGCCAGTGTGTGTTTACGAGTGTGTGCAAGTGAGTGTGAGTGTGTGCGAGCGGGTGTATGCGAGTGTGTGCAAGTGAGTGTGAGTGTGTGCATGTGAGTGTGTGCGAGTGTGTGCGAGTCTGTGTGTGTGAGTGTGTGCAAGTGTGTGCAAGCGAGTGAGTGCGAGTGTGTGCCAGTGTGTGTGTACGAGTGTGTGCAAGTGAGTGTGAGTGTGTGCGAGCGCGTGTATGCGAGTGTGTGCGAGTCTGTGTTTGTGAATGTGTGCAAGTGTGTGCGAGCGAGTGAGTGCGAGTGTGTGCCAATGTGTGCGTACGAGTGTGTGCAAGTGAGTGCGAGTGTGTGTGTGTGAGTGTGTGCAAGTGTGTGCGACTGTGTGCGAGTCTGTGTGTGTGAGTGTGTGCAAGTGTGTGCGAGCGAGTGAGTGCGAGTGTGTGCCAGAGTGTGCGTACGAGTGTGTGCAAGTGAGTGCGAGTGTGTGCGAATGTGTGTGAGTGTGTGTGTGAGTGTGTGCGAGTGTGTGTGAGTGTGTGGGTGCGAGTGTGTGCGAGTGTGTGCGTGCGTGTTTGTGCGAGTGTGTGTGCAAGTGTGTACGAGTGTGTGTGCGTGTGTGTGCAAGTGTGTGCGAGTGCGTGCGTGTGTGTGTGCGAGTGTGTGCGAGTGTGTGCGAGTATGTGTGTGCAATTGTGTATGAGTGAGTGTGTGCGAGTGTGTGTGAAAGTGTGTGCGAGTGTGTGCGAGTGTGTGTGAGTGTGCACGAGTGTGTGTGTGTGAGTGAGTGTGTGTGAGTCTGTGCGAGTGTGTGCTTGCGAGTGTGTGCTAGTGTGCACGAGTGTGTGAGTGTGTGCGAGTGTGCGCGAGTGTGTGCGTGTGAGTAAGTGAGTGTGTGTGTGAGTGTGTGTGAGTGTGTGTGTGAGTGTATACGACTGTGTGTGCGAGTGTGTGCGCGTGTGTGCGAGTGTATATAAGTGTATGTGCGAGTGTGTGCGAGTGTGTGCGAGTGTGTGTGCGAGTGTGTGTGCGAGTGTGTTTGAGTGTGTGCAAGTGTGTGCGAGTGTGTGTGCGAGTGCGTACGAGTGTGTGCGAGTGTGTGTGCGAGTGTGTGTGATTGTTTGCGAGTGTGAGTGAGCTTGTAGGACTGTATGTGTGATTGTTTGCGAGTGTGTGCGAGTGTGTTCGAGTGTGTGAGTGTGTGTGAGTGTGTGCGAGTGTGTATGCGAGTGTGTGTGCGAGTGTGCGAGTGTGTGCAAATGTGCCCGATTGTGCGCAAGTGTGCACGAGTGAGTGGGCGCGAGTGTTCACGAGTGAGTGGGTGTGAGTGTGTGTGCGAGTGTGTGCGTGTGAGTGTGTGCGAGCGTGTGCGAGTGTTTGTGCGAGTGTGTGTGTGTGTGAATGTGCGCGAGTGTGTGCAAGTGTTTGTGATTGTGTGCGAGTGTGTGTTTGCGAGTGTGTGTGAGTATGTGCGAGTGTGTGCGAGTGTGTGCGAGTGTGTGTACGAGTGTGTGTGTGCGATTGTGCATAAGTGTGTGCGAGTGTGTGTTTGAGTGTGTGTGCGAGTGTGTGTGTGCGAGTTTGCTCGATTGTGTGTGAGTGTGTGTGAGTGTGAGTGAGTGTGTACGAGTGTGTGTGAGTGTGTGCGAGTGTGTGTGAGTGTGTGCGAGTGTGTGTGAATGTGTGCGATTGTGTGTAGGGCTGTATGTGCGAGTATGTGCGAGTGTGTATGAGTGTGTGTGCGAGTGTGTGAAAGTGTGTGCGAGTGTGTGCGAGTGTGTGTGCGTGCGAGTGTGTGCGTGCGAGTGTGTGCGACTGTGTGTGTGAGTGTGTGCAAGTTTGTACGAGTGTGTGTGCGAGTGTGTGCCAGTGTGTGCGTACGAGTGTGTGCAAGTGAGTGCGAGTGTGTGCGAGCGAGTGTATGCGAGTGTGTGCGAGTCTGTGTGTGTGAGTGTGTGCAAGTGTTTGCGAGCGAATGAGTGCGAGTGTGTGCCAGTGTGTGCGTACGAGTGTGTGCAAGTGAGTGTGAGTGTGTGCATGTGAGTGTGTGCGAGTGTGTGCGAGTCTGTGTGTGTGAGTGTGTGCAAGTGTGTGCGAGCGAGTGAGTGCGAGTGTGTGCCAGTGTGTGTGTACGAGTGTGTGCAAGTGAGTGCGAGTGTGTGCGAATGTGTGCGAGTTTGTGCGTGTGAGTGTGCGCGAGTGTGTGCGTGCGAGTGTGTGTGAGTGTGCTCGAGTGACTGGGTGTGAGTGTGTGCGAGTGTGTGTGAGTGTGTGCGAGTGAGTGTGTGCGAGTGTGTATGAGTGTGTGTGCGAGTGTGTGCGAATGAGTGTGTGCGAATGTGTGCAAATGTGTGCGAGTGTGTGTGTGCGAGTGTGTGCGAGTGTATGCGTGCGAGTGTTTGCGTGCGCGTGTGTGCGAGTGTGTGCGTGCGTTTGTGCGAGTGTGTATGAGTGTATGTGCGAGTGTGCAAGTGTGTGCGAGTGAGTGTGAGTGAGTGAGTGCGAGTGTGTGCGAGTGTGCGAATGTGTGCGAGTGTGTGTGTGCGAGTGTGTGTGTGTGAGTGTGTGTGAGTGTGTGCGAGTGTGTGCGTGCGAGTGCGTGCGAGTGAGTGTGAGTGTGTGCAAATGTGTGCGAGAGTGTTCAAGTTTAGGCGTGCGAGTTTATGCGAGTGTGTGCGAGTGTGTGTGAGTGTGTGCGAGTATGCTCGAGGGTGTGCGTGTGAGTGTGTGTGAGTATGAGTGTGTGCTTGCAAGTGTGTGCTAGAGTGCGTGAGTGTGTGAGTGTGTGCGAGTGTGCGTGAGTGTGTGCGTGTGAGTGAGTGAGTGTGTGTGTCAGTGTGTGTTAGTGTTTGTGAGTGTGTGTGTGTAGGACTGTGTGTGCGAGTGTGTGTGCGAATGTGTATGAGTGTATGTGCGAGTGTGTATGCGACTGTGTGTGCGAGTGTGTGCGAGTGTGTGCAAGTGCGTGTGAGTGTGTGCGAGTGTGTGTAGGAGTGTGTGCGAGTGTGTGCGATTGTGTGTGTGAGTGTGTAGGACTGTATGTGCGAGTGTGTGCGAGTCTGTTCGAGTGTGTGTGTGCGACTGTGTGTGTGCGAGTGTGTGTGTGCGAGTGTGTGTGTGATTGTGTATGAGTGCGAGTGTGTGTGTGAGTGTGTGCAAGTGTGTTTGAGTGTGTATGCAAGTATATTCGAGTGTGTGTGTGAGTGTGTGCGAGTGAGGGTGTGCGAGTGTGTGCGAGTGAGTGTGTGCGAGTGTTTGCGAGTGTGTGTGCGAGTGTGTGTGCGAGTGTGTGCGTGCAAGTGTGTGCGTGCAAGTGTGTGCGTGCAAGTGTGTGCGTGCGAGTGTGTGTGCGAATGTGTGTGCGAGTGTGTGCGAGTATGTGCGTACGAGTGTGTGCAAGTGAGTTTGAGTGTGTGCGAGCGGGTGTATGCGAGTGTGTGCGAGTCTGTCTGTGTGAATGTGAGCAAGTGTGTGCGAGCGAGTGAGTGCGAGTGTGTGCCAGTGTGTGCGTATGAGTGTGTGCAAGTGAGTGCGAGTGTGTGCGTGTGAGTGTGTGCGAGTGTGTGCGAGTCTGTGTGTGTGAGTGTGTGCAAGTGTGTGCGAGCGAGTGAGTGCGAGTGTGCGCCAGTGTGTGCATACGAGTGTGTGCAAGTGAGTGCGAGTGTGTGCGAATGTGTGCGAGTTTGTGCGTGTGAGTGTGCGCGAGTGTGTGCGTGCGAGTGTGTGCGAGTGTGCTCGAGTGACTGGGTGTGAGTGTGTGCGAGTGTGTGTGAGTGTGTGCGAGTGTGTATGAGTGAGTGTGTGTGAGTGTGTGCGAGTTTGTGTGCGAGTGTGTGCGAGTGAGTGTGTGCGAATGTGTGGGAGTGTGTGTGTGCAAGTGTGTGCGAGTGTATACGTGCGAGTGTGTGCGTGTGAGTGTGTGCGAGTGTGTGTGTGTGCATGTGTGCGAGTGTGTGTGAGTGTATGTGCGAGTGTGTGCAAGTGTGTGCAAGTGAGTGTGAGAGAGTGCGAGTGTGTGCGAATGTGTGCGAGTGTGTGTGTGCGAGTGTGTGTCCGATTGTGTATGTTGTGTGCGAGTGTGTGTGTGAGTGTGTGCGAGTGTGTGCGTGTGAGTGTGTGCGAGTGATTGCGAGTGTGTGCAAATGTGTGCGAGAGTGTGCAAGTGTGGGCGTGCGAGTGCATGCGCGTGTGTGTGAGTGTGTGAGAGTATGCGCGAGGGTCTGCGTGTGAGTGAGTGTGAGTGTGAGTGTGTGCTTGCGAGTGTGTGTTAGTGTGCGTGAGTGTGTGCGAGTGTGCGTGAGTGTGGGCGTGTGAGTGAGTGTGTGTGTGAGTGTGTGCGAGAGTTTGCGAGTGTGTGTGTGTAGGACTGTGTGTGCGAGTGTGTGTGCGAATGTGTATGAGTTTATGTGTGAGTGTGTGTGCGAGTGTGTGTGCGAGTGTGTGTAGGAGTGTGTGCGAGTGTGTGCGATTGTGTGTGTGTAAGACTGTATGTGCGAGTGTATGCGAGTCTGTTTGAGTGTGTGTGCGAGTGTGTGTGAGTGTGTGTGAGTGCGTGCAAGTGTGTGTGCGAGTGTGTGTGTGCGAGTGTGTTCGATTGTGTGCGAGTGTGTGTGAGTGAGTGTGTGCGAGTGTGTGCGAATGTGTGTACGAGTGTGTGTGTGCGATTGTGTATAAGTGTGTGCGAGTGTGTGAGTGTGTGTGAGAGTGTGTGCGTGCGAGTGTGTGCGACTGTGTTTGAGTGTGTGCGAGTGTGTGAGTGTGTGCAAGTGTGTGCGAGTGTGTTTGTGCGAGTGTGTTTGCGAGAGTGTGCGAGTGTGTGCGAGTGTGTGCAAATGTACCCGAGTGTGCGCGAGTGTGCACGAGTGAGTGGGTGCAAGTGTGTGCGGGTGTGTATGAGTGAGTGTGTGTGAGTGTGTGCGTGTGTGTGAATTTGTGTGCGAGTGAGTGTGTGCGAATGTGTGCGAGTGTGTGCGAGTGTGTCTGTGCAAGTGTGTGTGCGAGTGTGTGCGTGGGAGTGTGTGCATGCGAGTGTATGCGAGTGTGTGTGAGTGTGTGCGAGTGTGTGTGCGAGTGTGTGTGCGAGAGTGTGCGAGTGTGTGCGAGTGTGTGTAAATGTGCCCGAGTGTGTACGAGTGAGTGGGTGCGAGTGTGTGCGAGTGTGTGTGAGTGTGTGCATGTGAGTGTGTGTGAGCGTGTGCGAGTGTGTGTGAGTGTGTGTGCGAGTGTGTGTTCATGTTTGTGTGTGCGAGTGTGTGTGCATGTGTGTGTTTGCGAATGTGTGCGAGTGTGTGCGAGTGTGTCTGTGCAAGTGTGTGTGCGAGTGTGTGTGTGCGAGTGTGTGCGTGCGAGTGTGTGCGTGCGATTGTGTGCGAGTGTGTGTGAGTGTGTGTGCGAGTGTGTGTGCGAGTGTGTGTGCGAGAGTTTGCGAGTGTGTGTAAATGTGCCTGAGTGTGCACGAGTGAGTGGGTGCGAGTGTGTGCGAGTGTGTGTGAGTGTGTGCATGTGAGTGTGTGCGAGCGTGTGCGAGTGTGTGTGAGTGTGTGTGCGAGTGTGTGTGCATGTGTGTGTGTGCGAGTGTGTGCAAGTGTGTGTGAGTGTGTGTGCGAGTGTGTGTGCATGTGTGTGTGTGCGAGTGTGTGCGAGTGTGTGTGAGTGTGTGTGCGAGTGTGTGCAAGTGTGTGTGAGTGTGTGCAAGTGTGTGTGTGCAAGTGTGTGTGAGTGTGTGCGAGTGTGTGCGAGTGTGTGTACGAGTGTGTGTGTGATTGTGCATAAGTGTGTGCGAGTGTGTGTGTGAGTGTGTGTGCGAGTGTGTGCTAGTGTGCGCGAGTGTGTGCGTTGTGTGCATGCGAGTGCGTGCGAGTGTGTGCAAATGTGTGCGAGAGTGTGCAAGTGTGCGCGTGCGAGTGTGTGCGAGTGTGCGCAAGTGTGTGAGTGTGTGCGATTGTGTGCATGCGAGTGAGTGCGAGTGTGTGCAAATGTGTGCGAGAGTGTGCGTGTGTGCGCGTGCGAGTGTGTGCGAGTGTGCGCAAGTGTGTGAGTGTGTGCGATTGTGTGCATGCGAGTGAGTGCGAGTGTGTGCAAATGTGTGCGAGAGTGTGCGAGTGTGGGCGTGCGAGTGTGTGCGAGTGTGCGCAAGTGTGTGTGAGTGTGTGCGAGTGTGCGCGAGTGTGTGCGTGTGAGTCAGTGTGTGTGTGAGTGTGAGTGTGTGCTTGCGAGCGTGTGCTAGTGTGCATGAGTGTGTGAGTGTGTGCGAGTGTTCGCGAGTGTGTGCGTGTTAGTGAGTGAGTGTGTGTGAGTGTGTGCGAGTGTGTGTGAATCTGTGCGATTGTGTGTAGGGCTGTATGTGCGAGTGTGTGCGAGTGTGTATGAGTGTGTGTGCGAGTGTGTGCAAGTGTGTGTGTGAGTGTGTGTGCGAGTGTGCTTGCGAGTGTGTGCGAGTGTGTGCGAGTGTGTGTGAGTGTGTGTGAGAGTGTGTGCGAGTGTGTGTGCAAATGTGCCCGAGTGTGCACGAGTGTGCACGAGTGAGTGGGTGCGAGTGTGTGCGTGTGAGTGTGTGCGAGCTTGTGCGAATGTGTGAGTGTTTGTGCAAGTGTGTGTGCATGTGTGTGTGTGAGTGTGTGCGAGTGTTTATGAGTGTGCGTGCGAGTGTTTGCAAGTGTGTGTGAGTGTGTGCGAGTGTGTGTGTGCGAGTGTGTGCGAGTGTGTGTACGAGTGTGTGCAATTGTGTAAAAGTGTGTGCGAGTGTGTGTGAGTGTGTGTACGAGTGTGTGTGATTTTGTATAAGTGTGTGGGAGTGTGTGAGTGTGTGTGAGTGTGTGTGCGAGTGTCTGCGTGCGAGTGTGTGCGAGTGTGTGCGTGTGTGTATGAGTGTGTGTGTGCGATTGTGTATAAGTGTGTGCGAGTGTGTGAGTGTGTGTGCAAGTGTGTGCATGCGAGTGTGTGCGACTGTGTGCGAGTGTGTGCGAGTGTGTGAGTGTGTGCAAGTGTGTGCGAGTGTGTGTGTGCGAATGTGTGCCAGTGTGTGCGTACGAGTGCATGCAAGTGAGTGTGAGTGTGTGCGAATGTGTGCGAGTGTGTGTGTGCGAGTGTGTGTGAGTGTGCACGACTGTGTGCATGTGAGTGTGTGCGAGTGTATGCGTGCGAGTGTGTGCGAGTGTGCTCGAGTGAATGGGTGCGAGTGTGTGCGAGTGTGTGTGAGTGTGTGCGAGTGAGTGTGTGTGAGTGTGTGCGAGTGAGTTTGTGCGAATGTGTGTGTGTGAGTGTGTGTGAGTTTGTGTGCGAGTGTGTGCGAGTGAGTGTGTGCGAATGTGTGCGAGTGTGTGTGTGCGAGTGTGTGCGAGTGTATGCGTGCGAGTGTGTGCGTGTGAGTGTGTGCGAGTGTGTGTGTGTGCATGTGTGCGAGTGTGTGTGAGTGTATGTGCGAGTGTGTGCAAGTGTGTGCAAGTGAGTGTGAGTGAGTGCGAGTGTGTGCGAATGTGTGCGAGTGTGTGTGTGCGAGTGTGTGTCCGATTGTGTATGTTGTGTGCGTGTGTGTGTGAGTGTGTGCGAGTGTGTGCGTGTGAGTGTGTGCGAGTGATTGCGAGTGTGTGCAAATGTGTGCGAGAGTGTGCAAGTGTGGGCGTGCGAGTGTATGCGCGTGTGTGTGAGTGTGTGAGAGTATGCGCGAGGGTCTGCGTGTGAGTGAGTGTGTGCTTGCGAGTGTGTGTTAGTGTGCGTGAGTGTGTGCGAGTGTGCACGAGTGTGGGCGTGTGAGTGAGTGTGTGTGTGAGTGTGTGCGAGAGTTTGCGAGTGTGTGTGTGTAGGACTGTGTGTGCGAGTGTGTGTGCGAATGTGTATGAGTTTATGTGCGAGTGTGTGTGCGAGTGTGTGTGCGAGTGTGTGTAGGAGTGTGTGCGAGTGTGTGCGATTGTGTGTTTGTAGGAATGTATGTGCGAGTGTATGCGAGTCTGTTTGAGTGTGTGTGCAAGTGTGTGTGAGTGTGTGTGAGTGCGTGCAAGTGTGTGTGCGAGTGTGTGTGTGCGAGTGTGTTCGATTGTGTGCGAGTGTGTGTGAGTGAGTGTGTGCGAGTGTGTGCGAATGTGTGTACGAGTGTGTGTGTGCGATTGTGTATAAGTGTGTGCCAGTGTGTGAGTGTGTGTGAGAGTGTGTGCGTGCGA
The DNA here is from genome assembly GCF_046119375.1 of Phyllobates terribilis. Taxonomy (NCBI): domain Eukaryota; kingdom Metazoa; phylum Chordata; class Amphibia; order Anura; family Dendrobatidae; genus Phyllobates; species Phyllobates terribilis. The sequence continues at coordinate 6,372,658 of NW_027362813.1, forward strand.
GTGTGTGCGACTGTGTTTGAGTGTGTGCGAGTGTGTGAGTGTGTGCAAGTGTGTGCGAGTGTGTGTGTGCGAGTGTGTTTGCGAGAGTGTGCGAGTGTGTGCAAATGTAACCGAATGTGCGCGAGTGTGCACGAGTGAGTGGGTGCAAGTGTGTGCGGGTGTGTATGAGTGAGTGTGTGTGAGTGTGTGCGTGTGTGTGAATTTGTGTGCGAGTGAGTGTGTGCGAATGTGTGCGAGTGTGTGCGAGTGTGTCTGTGCAAGTGTGTGTGCGAGTGTGTGCGTGGGAGTGTGTGCATGCGAGTGTATGCGAGTGTGTGTGAGTGTGTGCGAGTGTGTGTGCGAGTGTGTGTGCGAGAGTGTGCGAGTGTGTGCGAGTGTGTGTAAATGTGCCCGAGTGTGTACGAGTGAGTGGGTGCGAGTGTGTGCGAGTGTGTGTGAGTGTGTGCATGTGAGTGTGTGCGAGCGTGTGCGAGTGTGTGTGAGTGTGTGTGCGAGTGTGTGTTCATGTTTGTGTGTGCGAGTGTGTGTGCATGTGTGTGTTTGCGAATGTGTGCGCGTGTGTCTGTGCAAGTGTGTGTGCAAGTGTGTGCGTGCGAGTGTGTGCGTGCGAGTGTGTGCGTGCGATTGTGTGCGAGTGTGTGTGAGTGTGTGTGCGAGTGTGTGTGCGAGTGTGTGTGCGAGAGTTTGCGAGTGTGTGCGAGTGTGTGTAAATGTGCCCGAGTGTGCACGAGTGAGTGGGTGCGAGTGTGTGTGAGTGTGTGCATGTGAGTGTGTGCGAGCGTGTGCGAGTGTGTGTGCGTGTGTGTGCGAGTGTGTGTGCATGTGTGTGTGTGCGAGTGTGTGCAAGTGTGTGTGAGTGTGTGTGCGAGTGTGTGTGCATGTGTGTGTGTGCGAGTGTGTGCAAGTGTGTGTGAGTGTGTGCAAGTGTGTGTGTGCAAGTGTGTGTGAGTGTGTGCGAGTGTGTGCGAGTGTGTGTACGAGTGTGTGTGTGATTGTGCATAAGTGTGTGCGAATGTGTGTGTGAGTGTGTGTGCGAGTGTGTGCTAGTGTGCGCGAGTGTGTGCGTTGTGTGCATGCGAGTGCGTGCGAGTGTGTGCAAATGTGTGCGAGAGTGTGCAAGTGTGTGTGTGCGAGTGTGCGCAAGTGTGTGCGTGTGAGTCAGTGTGTGTGTGAGTGTGAGTGTGTGCTTGCGAGCGTGTGCTAGTGTGCATGAGTGTGTCAGTGTGTGCGAGTGTGTGCGAGTGTGCGCAAGTGTGTGAGTGTGTGCGATTGTGTGCATGCGAGTGAGTGCGAGTGTGTGCAAATGTGTGCGAGAGTGTGCGAGTGTGGGCGTGCGAGTGTGTGCGAGTGTGCGCAAGTGTGTGTGAGTGTGTGCGAGTGTGCGCGAGTGTGTGCGTGTGAGTCAGTGTGTGTGTGAGTGTGAGTGTGTGCTTGCGAGCGTGTGCTAGTGTGCATGAGTGTGTCAGTGTGTGCGAGTGTGCGCGAGTGTGTGCGTGTTAGTGAGTGAGTGTGTGTGAGTGTGTGCGAGTGTGTGTGAATCTGTGTGATTGTGTGTAGGGCTGTATGTGCGAGTGTGTGCGAGTGTGTATGAGTGCGTGTGCGAGTGTGTGCAAGTGTTTGTGTGAGTGTGTGTGCGAGTGTGCTTGCGAGTGTGTGCGAGTGTGTGCGAGTGTGTGTGAGTGTGTGTGAGTGTGTGTGTGAGTGTGTGCGAGTGTGTGTGCAAATGTGCCTGAGTGTGCACGAGTGTGCACGAGTGAGTGGGTGCGAGTGTGTGCGTGTGAGTGTGTGCGAGCTTGTGCGAATGTGTGAGTGTTTGTGCAAGTGTGTGTGCATGTGTGTGTGTGAGTGTGTGCGAGTGTTTATGAGTGTGCGTGCGAGTGTTTGCAAGTGTGTGTGAGTGTGTGCGAGTGTGTGTGTGCGAGTGTGTGCGAGTGTGTGCGAATGTGTGCGAGTTTGTGCGTGTGAGTGTGCGCGAGTGTGTGCGTGCGAGTGTGTGCGAGTGTGCTCGAGTGACTAGGTGTGAGTGTGTGCGAGTGTGTGTGAGTGTGTGCGAGTGAGTGTGTGCGAATGTGTATGAGTGAGTGTGTGTGAGTGTGTGCAAGTTTGTGTGCGAGTGTGTGCGAGTGAGTGTGTGCGAATGTGTGCGTGTGTGTGCGAGTGTGTGCGAGTGTATGCGTGCGAGTGTGTGCGTGTGAGTGTGTGCGAGTGTGTGTGTGTGCGTGTGTGCGAGTGTGTGTGAGTGTATGTGCAAGTGTGTGCAAGTGTGTGCAAGTGAGTGTGAGTGAGTGCGAGTGTGTGCGAATGTGTGCGAGTGTGTGTGTGCGAGTGTGTGTGCGATTGTGTATGGTGTGTGCGAGTGTGTGTGTGAGTTTGTGCGAGTGTGTGCGTGTGAGTGCGTGTGAGTGAGTGCGAGTGTGTGCAAATGTGTGCGAGAGTGTGCAAGTGTGGGCGTGCGAGTGTATGCGAGTTTGTGTGAGTGTGTGCGAGTATGCGAGTGTGTGAGTGTATGTGCGAGTGTGTCCAAGTGTGTGCAAGTGAGTGTGAGTGAGTGCGAGTGTGTGCGAATGTGTGCGAGTGTGTGTGTGCGAGTGTGTGTGTGATTGTGTATGGTGTGTGCGAGTGTGTGTGTGAGTGTGTGCGAGTGTGTGCGTGTGAGTGCGTGCGAGTGAGTGCGAGTGTGTGCAAATGTGTGTGAGAGTGTGCAAGTGTGGGCGTGCGAGTGTATGCGAGTGTGTGTGAGTGTGTGCGAGTATGCGCGAGGGTCTGCGTGTGAGTGTGTGTGTGAGTGTGTGCGAGTGTTTGCGAGTGTGTGTGTGTAGGACTGTGTGTGCGAGTGTGTGTGTGAATGTGTATGAGTGTATGTGCGAGTGTGTGTGCGAGTGTGTGTGCGAGTGTGTGTAGGAGTGTGTGCGAGTGTGTGCGATTGTGTGTGTTAGTGTGTAGGACTGGATGTGCGAGTGTGTGCGAGTCTGTTTGAGTGTGTTTGTGCGAGTGTGTGTGAGTGTGTGTGAGTGTGTGCAAGTGTGTGTGCGAGTGTGTGTGTGCGAGTGTGTTTGATTGTGTGCGAGTGTGTGTGAGTGATTGTGTGCGAGTGTGTGCGAGTGTGTGTACGAGTGTGTGTGTGCGATTGTGTATAAGTGTGTGCGAGTGTGTGAGTGCGTGTGCGAGTGTGTGCGTGCGAGTGTGTGTGACTGTGTGCGAGTGTGTGCGAGTGTGTGAGTGTGTGCAAGTGTGTGCGAGTGTGTGTGTGCGAGTGTGTGCCAGTGTGTGCGTACGAGTGCGTGCAAGTGAGTGCGTGTGTGTGCGAATGTGTGCGAGTGTGTGCGTGCGATTGTGCGTGAGAGTGCACGAGTGTGTGCATGTGAGTGTGTGCGAGTGTGTGCGTGCGATTGTGCTCGAGTGAATGGGTGCGAGTGTGTGCGAGTTTGTGTGAGTGAGTGCGAGTGAGTGTGTGCGAATGTGTGCGAGTGAGTGTGTGTGAATGTGTGCGAGTGAGTGTGTGAGTGTGTGCGAGTGTGTGCGTGTGAGTGCGTGCGAGTGAGTGCGAGTGTGTGCAAATGTGTGTGAGAGTGTGCAAGTGTGGGCGTGCGAGTGTATGCGAGTGTGTGTGAGTGTGTGCGAGTATGCGCGAGGGTCTGCGTGTGAGTGTGTGTGTGAGTGTGTGCGAGTGTTTGCGAGTGTGTGTGTGTAGGACTGTGTGTGCGAGTGTGTGTGCGAATGTGTATGAGTGTATGTGCGAGTGTGTGTGCGAGTGTGTGTGCGAGTGTGTGTAGGAGTGTGTGCGAGTGTGTGCGATTGTGTGTGTGAGTGTGTGTGTGAGTGTGTAGGACTGTATGTGCGAGTATGTGCGAGTCTGTTTGAGTGTGTTTGTGCGAGTGTGTGTGAGTGTGTGTGAGTGCGTGCAAGTGTGTGTGCGAGTGTGTGTGTGCGAGTGTGTTTGATTGTGTGCGAGTGTGTGTGAGTGAGGGTGTGCGAGTGTGTGCGAGTGTGTGTACGAGTGTGTGTGTGCGATTGTGTATAAGTGTGTGCGAGTGTGTGAGTGTGTGTGCGAGTGTGTGCGTGCGAGTGTGTGTGACTGTGTGCGAGTGTGTGCGAGTGTGTGAGTGTGTGCAAGTGTGTGCGAGTGTGTGTGTGCGAGTGTGTGCCAGTGTGTGCGTACGAGTGCGTGCAAGTGAGTGCGTGTGTGTGCGAATGTGTGCGAGTGTGTGCGTGCGAGTGTGCGTGAGTGTGCACGAGTGTGTGCATGTGAGTGTGTGCGAGTGTGTGCGTGCGATTGTGCTCGAGTGAATGGGTGCGAGTGTGTGCGAGTTTGTGTGAGTGTGTGCGAGTGAGTGTGTGCGAATGTGTGCGAGTGAGTGTGTGTGAATGTGTGCGAGTGAGTGTGTGCGAGTGTTTGCGAGTGTGTGTGTGAGTGTGTGTGCGAGTGTGTGTGCGAGTGTGTGTGCGAGTGTGTGTGCGAGTGTGTGTGCGAGTGTGTATGCGAGTGTGTGCGTGCGAGTGTGTGCGTGCAAGTGTGTGAGTGCGAGTGTGTGTGCGAATGTGTGTGCGAGTGTGTGCAAGTGTGTGCGCGTCTGTGTGTGTGAGTGTGTGCAAGTTGTGTGCAAGCGAGTGAGTGCGAGTGTGTGCGTACGAGTGTGTGCAAGTGAGTGCGAGTGTGTGCGAATGTGTGCGAGTTTGTGCGTGTGAGTGTGCGTGAGTGTGTGCGTGCGAGTGTGTGCGAGTGTGCTCGAGTGACTGGGTGTGAGTGTGTGCGAGTGTGTGTGAGTGTGTGCGAGTGAGTGTGTGCGAGTGTGTATGAGTGAGTGTGTGTGAGTGTGTGCGTGTGTGCGAGTTTGTGTGCGAGTGTGTGCGAGTGAGTGTGCGCAAATTTGTGCAAATGTGTGCGAGTGTGTGCGAGTGTATGCGTGCGAGTGTGTGCGTGCGAGTGTGTGCGAGTGTGTGTGAGTGTATGTGCGAGTGTGTGCAAGTGAGTGTGAGTGAGTGCGAGTGTGTGCGAATGTGTGCGAGTGTGTGTGCGAGTGTGTGTGCGATTGTGTATGGTGTGTGCGAATTTGTGTGAGTGTGTGCGAGTGTGTGCATGTGAGTGCGTGCGAGTGAGTGCGAGTGTGTGCGAGAGTGTGCAAGTGTGGGCGTGCGAGTGTATGCGAGTGTGTGTGAGTGTGTGCGAGTATGCAAGTGTGTGTGAGTGTATGTGCGAGTGTGTGCGAGTGTGTGTGAGTGAGTGTGAGTGAGTGCGAGTGTGTACGAATGTGTGAGAGTGTGTGTGTGCGAGTGTGTGTGCGATTGTGTACGGCGTGTGCGAGTGTGTGTGTGAGTGTGTGCGAGTGTGTGCGTGTGAGTGAGTGCGAGTGTGTGCAAATGTGTGTGCAAATGTGTGTGAGAGTGTGCAAGTGTGGGCGTGCGAGTGTATGCGAGTGTGTGTGAGTGTGTGCGAGGGTCTGCGTGTGAGTGTGTGTGTGAGTGTGTGCGAGTGTTTGCGAGTGTGTGTGTGTAGGACTGTGTGTGCGAGTGTGTGTGCGAGTGTGTCTGCGAGTGTGTGCGAGTGTGTGAGTGTGTGCGAGTGTGTGTTTGTGCGAGTGTGTGCAAGAGTGAGTGTGTGCGAGTGTGTGTCAAAGTGTGTGCGAGTGTGTGCGAGTGTGTGCGAGTGTGTGTGTGCGATTGTGTATGAGTGAGTGTGTGCGAGTGTGTGTGAAAGTGTGTGCGAGTGTGTGTGAGTGTGCAGGGGTGTGAGCGTGCGAGTGCGTGCGAGTGAGTGCGAGTGTGTGCAAATGTGTGCGAACGTGTGCGAGTGTGTGCGAGTGTGTGTGAGTGTGCACGAGTGTGTGTGTGAGTGAGTGTGTGTGAGTCTGTGCGAGTTTGTGCTTGCGAGTGTGTGCTAGTGTGCACGAGTGTGCGAGTGTGTGCGAGGGTGCGCGAGTGTGTGCGTGTGAGTAAGTGAGTGTGTGTGTGAGTGTGTGCGAGTGTGTGTTAGTGTGTACGACTGTGTGTGCGAGTGTGTGCATGTGTGTGCGAGTGTATATGAGTGTATGTGCGAGTGTGTGTGCGAGTGTGTACGAGTGTGTGTGCGAGTGTGTGTGCGAGTGTGTGTGCGAGTGTGTTTGAGTGTGTGCAAGTGTGTGCGAGTGTGTGTGCGAGTGCGTATGAGTGTGCACGAGTGTGTGTGCGTGTGTGTGCGAGTGTGTGTGATTGTGTGCAAGTGTGAGTGAGCTTGTAACACTGTATGTGCGAGTGTTTGCGATTGTGTGCGAGTGTGTTCGAGTGTGTGAGTGTGTGTGAGTGTGTGCGAGTGTGTGTGCGAGTGTGTGCGAGTGTGTGTGCGAGAGTGTGCGAGTGTGTGCGAGTGTGCACGAGTGAGTGGGTGTGAGTGTGTGCGAGTGTGTGTGAGAGTGTGTGCGTGTGAGTGTGTGCGAGTGTGTGTCCGTGCGAGTGTGTGCATGCGAGTGTGTGCGACTGTGTGTGTGTGAGTGTGTGCAAGTGTGTACGAGTGTGTGTGCGAGTGTGTGCCAGTGTGTGCGTACGAGTGTGTGCAAGTGAGTGCGAGTGTGTGCGAGCGGGTGTATGCGAGTGTGTGCGAGTCTGTGTGTGTGAATGTGTGCAAGTGTGTGCGAGCGCGTGAGTGCGAGTGTGTGCCAGTGTGTGCGTGTGAGTAAGTGAGTGTGTGTGTGAGTGTGTGCGAGTGTGTGTGTGTGAGTGTGTACGACTGTGTGTGCGAGTGTGTGCGCGTGTGTGCGAGTGTCTATGAGTGTATGTGCAAGTGTGTGTGCGAGTGTGTGCGAGTGTGTGTGCGAGTGTGTGTGCGAGTGTGTTTGAGTGTGTGCAAGTGTGTGCGAGTGTGTGTGCGAGAGCGTACGAGTGTGTGCGAGTGTGTGTGCGAGTGTGTGTGATTGTGTGCGAGTGTGAGTGAGCTTGTAGGACTGTATTTGCGAGTGTTTGCGAGTGTGTGCGAGTGTGTTCGAGTGTGTGAGTGTGTGTGAGTGTGTGCGAGTGTGTGTGCGAGTGTGTGCGAGTGTGTGTGCGAGAGTGTGCGAGTGTGTGCAAATGTGCCCGAGTGTGCGCGAGTGTGCACGAGTGAGTGGGCGCGAGTGTGCACGAGTGAGTGGGTGTGAGTGTGTGCGCGAGTGTGTGTGTGTGAGTGTGTGCGAGTGTGTGTGCGAGTGTGTGTGCGTGTGAATGTGTGCGAGTGTGTGCAAGTGTGTGTGAGTGTGTGCGAGTGTGTGTGTGTGAGTGTGTGCGAGTGTGTGCGAGTATGTGTACGAGTTTGTGTGTGCGATTGTGTATAAGTGTGTGCGAGTGTGTGTGTGAGTGTGTGTGCGAGTGTGTGTAAGCGAGTTTGCTCGATTGTGTGTGAGTGTCAGTGAGTGTGTACGAGTGTGTGTGAGTGTGTGCGAGTGTGTGTGTGAGTGTGTAGGTGTGTGCGAGTGTGTGTGTGAGTGTGTGCGAGTGTGTGTGTGTGAGTGAGTGCGAGTGTGTGCAAATGTGTGTGCAAATGTGTGTGAGAGTGTGCAAGTGTGGGCGTGCGAGTGTATGCGAGTGTGTGCGAGGGTCTGCGTGTGAGTGTGTGTGTGAGTGTGTGCGAGTGTTTGCGAGTGTGTGTGTGTAGGACTGTGTGTGCGAGTGTGTGTGCGAGTGTGTCTGCGAGTGTGTGCGAGTGTGTGCAAGTGTGTGCGAGCGCGTGAGTGCGAGTGTGTGCCAGTGTGTGCGTGTGAGTAAGTGAGTGTGTGTGTGAGTGTGTGCGAGTGTGTGTGTGTGAGTGTGTACGACTGTGTGTGCGAGTGTGTGCGCGTGTGTGCGAGTGTCTATGAGTGTATGTGCAAGTGTGTGTGCGAGTGTGTGCGAGTGTGTGTGCGAGTGTGTGTGCGAGTGTGTTTGAGTGTGTGCAAGTGTGTGCGAGTGTGTGTGCGAGAGCGTACGAGTGTGTGCGAGTGTGTGTGCGAGTGTGTGTGATTGTGTGCGAGTGTGAGTGAGCTTGTAGGACTGTATTTGCGAGTGTTTGCGAGTGTGTGCGAGTGTGTTCGAGTGTGTGAGTGTGTGTGAGTGTGTGCGAGTGTGTGTGCGAGTGTGTGCGAGTGTGTGTGCGAGAGTGTGCGAGTGTGTGCAAATGTGCCCGAGTGTGCGCGAGTGTGCACGAGTGAGTGGGCGCGAGTGTGCACGAGTGAGTGGGTGTGAGTGTGTGCGCGAGTGTGTGTGTGTGAGTTTGTGCGAGTGTGTGTGCGAGTGTGTGTGCGTGTGAATGTGTGCGAGTGTGTGCAAGTGTGTGTGAGTGTGTGCGAGTGTGTGTGTGTGAGTGTGTGCGAGTGTGTGCGAGTATGTGTACGAGTGTGTGTGTGTGCGATTGTGTATAAGTGTGTGCGAGTGTGTGTGTGAGTGTGTGTGCGAGTGTGTGTGTGCGAGTTTGCTCGATTGTGTGTGAGTGTCAGTGAGTGTGTACGAGTGTGTGTGAGTGTGTGCGAGTGTGTGTGAATGTGTGCGAGTGTGTGCGAGTGTGTGTGTGCGATTGTGTATGAGTGAGTGTGTGCGAGTGTGTGTGAAAGTGTGTGCGAGTGTGTGCGAGTGTGTGCGAGTGTGTGCAAGAGTGAGTGTGTGCGAGTGTGTGTCAAAGTGTGTGCGAGTGTGTGTGTGCGATTGTGTATGAGTGAGTGTGTGTGAGTGTGTGTGAAAGTGTGTGTTAGTGTGCACGGGTGTGAACGTGCGAGTGCGTGCGAGTGAGTGCGAGTGTGTGCAAATGTGTGCGAGCGTGTGCGAGTGTGTGTGAGTGTGCAAGAGTGTGTGTGTGAGTGAGTGTGTGTGAGTCTGTGCGAGTGGGTGCTTGCGAGTGTGTGCTAGTGTGCACGAGTGTGTGAGTGTGTGCGAGGGTGCGCGAGTGTGTGCGTGTAAGTGAGTGTGTGTGTGAGTGTGTACGAGTGTGTGTGCGAGTGTGTGTGCGAGTGTATGCGAGTGTGTGTGAGTGTGTGCGAGGGTCTGCGTGTGAGTGTGTGTGTGAGTGTGTGCGAGTGTTTGCGAGTGTGTGTGTGTAGGACTGTGTGTGCGAGTGTGTGTGCGAATGTGTATGAGTGTATGTGCAAGTGTGTGTGCGAGTGTGTGTGCGAGTGTGTGTAGGAGTGTGTGCGAGTGTGTGCGATTGTGTGTGTGAGTGTGTAGGACTGTATGTGCGAGTGTGTGCGAGTCTGTTTGAGTGTGTTTGTGCGAGTGTGTGTGAGTGTGTGTGAGTGTGTGCAAGTGTGTGTGCGAGTGTGTGTGTGCGAGTGTGTTTGAATGTGTGCGAGTGTGTGTGAGTGAGTGTGTGCGAGTGTGTGCGAGTGTGTGTACGAGTGTGTGTGTGCGATTGTGTATAAGTGTGTGTGTGTGTGTGCGTGCGAGTGTGTGTGACTGTGTGCGAGTGTGTGCGAGTGTGTGAGTGTGTGCAAGTGTGTGCGAGTGTGTGTGTGCGAGTGTGTGCCAGTGTGTGCGTACGAGTGCGTGCAAGTGAGTGCGTGTGTGTGCGAATGTGTGCGAGTGTGTGCGTGCGAGTGTGCGTGAGTGTGCACGAGTGTGTGCATGTGAGTGTGTGCGAGTGTGTGCGTGCGATTGTGCTCGAGTGAATGGGTGCGAGTGTGTGCGAGTTTGTGTGAGTGTGTGCGAGTGAGTGTGTGCGAATGTGTGCGAGTGAGTGTGTGTGAATGTGTGTGAGTGAGTGTGTGCGAGTGTTTGCGAGTGTGTGTGCGAGTGTGTGTGCGAGTGTGTGTGCGAGTGTGTGTGCGAGTGTGTATGCGTGTGTGTGCGTGCGAGTGTGTGCGTGCAAGTGTGTGCGTGCGAGTGTGTGTGCGAATGTGTGTGCGAGTGTGTGCAAGTCTGTGCGAGTCTGTGTGTGTGAGTGTGTGCAAGTTGTGTGCAAGCGAGTGAGTGCGAGTGTGTGCGTACGAGTGTGTGCAAGTGAGTGCGAGTGTGTGCGAATGTGTGCGAGTTTGTGCGTGTGAGTGTGCGCAAGTGTGTGCGTGCGAGTGTGTGCGAGTGTGCTCGAGTGACTGGGTGTGAGTGTGTGCGAGTGTGTGTGAGTGTGTGCGAGTGATTGTGTGCGAGTGTGTATGAGTGAGTGTGTGTGAGTGTGTGCGTGTGTGCGAGTTTGTGTGCGAGTGTGTGCGAGTGAGTGTGCGTGAATGTGTGCAAATGTGTGCGAGTGTGTGCGAGTGTATGCGTGCGAGTGTGTGCGTGCGAGTGTGTGCGAGTGAGTGTGTGTGCATTTGTGCGAGTGTGCGAGTGTGTGTGAGTGTATGTGCGAGTGTGTGCAAGTGAGTGTGAGTGAGTGCGAGTGTGTGCGAATGTGTGCGAGTGTGTGTGCGAGTGTGTGTGCGATTGTGTATGGTGTGTGCGAATTTGTGTGTGAGTGTGTGCGAGTGTGTGCATGTGAGTGCGTGCGAGTGAGTGCGAGTGTGTGCGAGAGTGTGCAAGTGTGGGCGTGCGAGTGTATGCGAGTGTGTGTGAGTGTGTGCGAGTGTGTGTGAGTGTATGTGCGAGTGTGTGCGAGTGAGTGTGAGTGAGTGCGAGTGTGTACGAATGTGTGCGAGTGTGTGTGTGCGAGTGTGTGTGCGATTGTGTATGGTGTGTGCGAGTGTGTGTGTGAGTGTGTGCGAGTGTGTGTGAATGTGTGCGAGTGTGTGCGAGTGTGTGTGTGCGATTGTGTATGAGTGAGTGTGTGCGAGTGTGTGTGAAAGTGTGTGCGAGTGTGTGCGAGTGTGTGCGAGTGTGTGCAAGAGTGAGTGTGTGCGAGTGTGTGTCAAAGTGTGTGCGAGTGTGTGTGTGCGATTGTGTATGAGTGAGTGTGTGTGAGTGTGTGTGAAAGTGTGTGTGAGTGTGCACGGGTGTGAACGTGCGAGTGCGTGCGAGTGAGTGCGAGTGTGTGCAAATGTGTGCGAGCGTGTGCGAGTGTGTGCGAGTGTGTGTGAGTGTGCAAGAGTGTGTGTGTGAGTGAGTGTGTGTGAGTCTGTGCGAGTGGGTGCTTGCGAGTGTGTGCTAGTGTGCACGAGTGTGTGAGTGTGTGCGAGGGTGCGCGAGTGTGTGCGTGTAAGTGAGTGTGTGTGTGAGTGTGTACGAGTGTGTGTGCGAGTGTGTGTGCGAGTGTATGCGAGTGTGTGTGAGTGTGTGCGAGGGTCTGCATGTGAGTGTGTGTGTGAGTGTGTGCGAGTGTTTGCGAGTGTGTGTGTGTAGGACTGTGTGTGCGAGTGTGTGTGCGAATGTGTATGAGTGTATGTGCAAGTGTGTGTGCGAGTGTGTGTGCGAGTGTGTGTAGGAGTGTGTGCGAGTGTGTGCGATTGTGTGTGTGAGTGTGTAGGACTGTATGTGCGAGTGTGTGCGAGTCTGTTTGAGTGTGTTTGTGCGAGTGTGTGTGAGTGTGTGTGAGTGTGTGCAAGTGTGTGTGCGAGTGTGTGTGTGCGAGTGTGTTTGAATGTGTGCGAGTGTGTGTGAGTGAGTGTGTGCGAGTGTGTGCGAGTGTGTGTACGAGTGTGTGTGTGCGATTGTGTATAAGTGTGTGTGTGTGTGTGTGCGTGCGAGTGTGTGTGACTGTGTGCGAGTGTGTGCGAGTGTGTGAGTGTGTGCAAGTGTGTGCGAGTGTGTGTGTGCGAGTGTGTGCCAGTGTGTGCGTACGAGTGCGTGCAAGTGAGTGCGTGTGTGTGCGAATGTGTGCGAGTGTGTGCGTGCGAGTGTGCGTGAGTGTGCACGAGTGTGTGCATGTGAGTGTGTGCGAGTGTGTGCGTGCGATTGTGCTCGAGTGAATGGGTGCGAGTGTGTGCGAGTTTGTGTGAGTGTGTGCGAGTGAGTGTGTGCGAATGTGTGCGAGTGAGTGTGTGTGAATGTGTGTGAGTGAGTGTGTGCGAGTGTTTGCGAGTGTGTGTGCGAGTGTGTGTGCGAGTGTGTGTGCGAGTGTGTGTGCGAGTGTGTATGCGTGTGTGTGCGTGCGAGTGTGTGCGTGCAAGTGTGTGCGTGCGAGTGTGTGTGCGAATGTGTGTGCGAGTGTGTGCAAGTCTGTGCGAGTCTGTGTGTGTGAGTGTGTGCAAGTTGTGTGCAAGCGAGTGAGTGCGAGTGTGTGCGTACGAGTGTGTGCAAGTGAGTGCGAGTGTGTGCGAATGTGTGCGAGTTTGTGCGTGTGAGTGTGCGCAAGTGTGTGCGTGCGAGTGTGTGCGAGTGTGCTCGAGTGACTGGGTGTGAGTGTGTGCGAGTGTGTGTGAGTGTGTGCGAGTGATTGTGTGCGAGTGTGTATGAGTGAGTGTGTGTGAGTGTGTGCGTGTGTGCGAGTTTGTGTGCGAGTGTGTGCGAGTGAGTGTGCGTGAATGTGTGCAAATGTGTGCGAGTGTGTGCGAGTGTATGCGTGCGAGTGTGTGCGTGCGAGTGTGTGCGAGTGAGTGTGTGTGCATTTGTGCGAGTGTGCGAGTGTGTGTGAGTGTATGTGCGAGTGTGTGCAAGTGAGTGTGAGTGAGTGCGAGTGTGTGCGAATGTGTGCGAGTGTGTGTGCGAGTGTGTGTGCGATTGTGTATGGTGTGTGCGAATTTGTGTGTGAGTGTGTGCGAGTGTGTGCATGTGAGTGCGTGCGAGTGAGTGCGAGTGTGTGCGAGAGTGTGCAAGTGTGGGCGTGCGAGTGTATGCGAGTGTGTGTGAGTGTGTGCGAGTGTGTGTGAGTGTATGTGCGAGTGTGTGCGAGTGAGTGTGAGTGAGTGCGAGTGTGTACGAATGTGTGCGAGTGTGTGTGTGCGAGTGTGTGTGCGATTGTGTATGGTGTGTGCGAGTGTGTGTGTGTGAGTGCGTGCAAGTGAGTGCGAGTGTGTGCAAATGTGTGTGAGAGTGTGCAAGTGTGGACGTGCGAGTGTATGCGAGTGTGTGTGAGTGTGTGCGAGTATGCGCGAGGGTCTGAGTGTGAGTGAGTGTGTGTGTGAGTGTGAGTGTGTGCTTGTGAGTGTGTGTTAGTGTGCGTGAGTGTGTACGTGTGAGTGAGTGTGTGTGTGAGTGTGTGCGAGTGTGTGCAAGTGTGTGTGAGTGTGTGCGAGTGTGTGTGTGTGAGTGTGTGCGAGTGTGTGCGAGTATGTGTACGAGTGTGTGTGTGCGATTGTGTATAAGTGTGTGCGAGTGTGTGTGCGAGTGTGTGTGTGCGAGTTTGCTCGATTGTGTGTGAGTGTCAGTGAGTGTGTACGAGTGTGTGTGAGTGTGTGCGAGTGTGTGTGTGAGTGTGTGCGAGTGTGTGTGAATGTGTGCGAGTGTGTGCGAGTGTGTGTGTGCGATTGTGTATGAGTGAGTGTGTGCGAGTGTGTGTGAAAGTGTGTGCGAGTGTGTGCGAGTGTGTGCAAGAGTGAGTGTGTGCGAGTGTGTGTCAAAGTGTGTGCGAGTGTGTGTGTGCGATTGTGTATGAGTGAGTGTGTGTGAGTGTGTGTGAAAGTGTGTGCTAGTGTGTGTGAGTGTGCACGGGTGTGAACGTGCGAGTGCGTGCGAGTGAGTGCGAGTGTGTGCAAATGTGTGCGAGCGTGTGCGAGTGTGTGCGAGTGTGTGTGAGTGTGCAAGAGTGTGTGTGTGAGTGAGTGTGTGTGAGTCTGTGCGAGTGGGTGCTTGCGAGTGTGTGCTAGTGTGCACGAGTGTGTGAGTGTGTGCGAGGGTGCACGAGTGTGTGCGTGTAAGTGAGTGTGTGTGTGAGTGTGCACGAGTGTGTGTGCGAGTGTGTGTGCGAGTGTATGCGAGTGTGTGTGAGTGTGTGCGAGGGTCTGCGTGTGAGTGTGTGTGTGAGTGTGTGCGAGTGTTTGCGAGTGTGTGTGTGTAGGACTGTGTGTGCGAGTGTGTGTGCGAATGTGTATGAGTGTATGTGCAAGTGTGTGTGCGAGTGTGTGTGCGAGTGTGTGTAGGAGTGTGTGCGAGTGTGTGCGATTGTGTGTGTGAGTGTGTAGGACTGTATGTGCGAGTGTGTGCGAGTCTGTTTGAGTGTGTTTGTGCGAGTGTGTGTGAGTGTGTGTGAGTGTGTGCAAGTGTGTGTGCGAGTGTGTGTGTGCGAGTGTGTTTGAATGTGTGCGAGTGTGTGTGAGTGAGTGTGTGCGAGTGTGTGCGAGTGTGTGTACGAGTGTGTGTGTGCGATTGTGTATAAGTGTGTGTGTGTGTGTGTGCGTGCGAGTGTGTGTGACTGTGTGCGAGTGTGTGTGAGTGTGTGAGTGTGTGCAAGTGTGTGCGAGTGTGTGTGTGCGAGTGTGTGCCAGTGTGTGCGTACGAGTGCGTGCAAGTGAGTGCGTGTGTGTGCGAATGTGTGCGAGTGTGTGCGTGCGAGTGTGCGTGAGTGTGCACGAGTGTGTGCATGTGAGTGTGTGCGAGTGTGTGCATGCGATTGTGCTCGAGTGAATGGGTGCGAGTGTGTGCGAGTTTGTGTGAGTGTGTGCGAGTGAGTGTGTGCGAATGTGTGCGAGTGAGTGTGTGTGAATGTGTGTGAGTGAGTGTGTGCGAGTGTTTGCGAGTGTGTGTGCGAGTGTGTGTGCGAGTGTGTGTGCGAGTGTGTGTGCGAGTGTGTATGCGTGTGTGTGCGTGCGAGTGTGTGCGTGCAAGTGTGTGCGTGCGAGTGTGTGTGCGAATGTGTGTGCGAGTGTGTGCAAGTGTGTGCGAGTCTGTGTGTGTGAGTGTGTGCAAGTTGTGTGCAAGCGAGTGAGTGCGAGTGTGTGCGTACGAGTGTGTGCAAGTGAGTGCGAGTGTGTGCGAATGTGTGCGAGTTTGTGCGTGTGAGTGTGCGCAAGTGTGTGCGTGCGAGTGTGTGCGAGTGTGCTCGAGTGACTGGGTGTGAGTGTGTGCGAGTGTGTGTGAGTGTGTGCGAGTGATTGTGTGCGAGTGTGTATGAGTGAGTGTGTGTGAGTGTGTGCGTGTGTGCGAGTTTGTGTGCGAGTGAGTGTGCGTGAATGTGTGCAAATGTGTGCGAGTGTGTGCGAGTGTATGCGTGCGAGTGTGTGCGTGCGAGTGTGTGCGAGTGAGTGTGTGTGCATTTGTGCGAGTGTGCGAGTGTGTGTGAGTGTATGTGCGAGTGTGTGCAAGTGAGTGTGAGTGAGTGCGAGTGTGTGCGAATGTGTGCGAGTGTGTGTGCGAGTGTGTGTGCGATTGTGTATGGTGTGTGCGAATTTGTGTGTGAGTGTGTGCGAGTGTGTGCATGTGAGTGCGTGCGAGTGAGTGCGAGTGTGTGCGAGAGTGTGCAAGTGTGGGCGTGCGAGTGTATGCGAGTGTGTGTGAGTGTGTGCGAGTGTGTGTGAGTGTATGTGCGAGTGTGTGCGAGTGAGTGTGAGTGAGTGCGAGTGTGTACGAATGTGTGCGAGTGTGTGTGTGCGAGTGTGTGTGCGATTGTGTATGGTGTGTGCGAGTGTGTGTGTGAGTGTGTGCGAGTGTGTGCGTGTGAGTGCGTGCAAGTGAGTGCGAGTGTGTGCAAATGTGTGTGAGAGTGTGCAAGTGTGGACGTGCGAGTGTATGCGAGTGTGTGTGAGTGTGTGCGAGTATGCGCGAGGGTCTGAGTGTGAGTGAGTGTGTGTGTGAGTGTGAGTGTGTGCTTGTGAGTGTGTGTTAGTGTGCGTGAGTGTGTGAGTGTGTGCGAGTGTGCGTGAGTGTGTACGTGTGAGTGAGTGTGTGTGTGAGTGTGTGCGAGTGTTTGCGAGTGTGTGTGTTTACGACTGTATGTGCGAGTGTGTGTGCGAATGTGTATGAGTGTATGTGCGAGTTTGTGGGCGAGTGTGTGTGCGAGTGCGTGCGAGTGTGTGTGAGTGTGTGCGAGTGTGTGTAGGAGTGTGTGCGAGTGTGTGTGATTGTGTGTGTGAGTGTGTAGAACTGTATGTGCGAGTGTGTGCGAGTCTGTTCGAGTGTGTGTGTGTCCGAGTGTGTGTTTGCGAGTGTGTGTGTGCGAGTGTGTGTGTGATTGTGTATGAGTGCGAGTGTGTGTGTGAGTGTGTGCAAGTGTGTTCGAGTGTGTGTGAAAGTGGTTATGAGTGTGTGTGTGCGAGTGTGTGCAAGAGTGAGTGTGTGCGAGTGTGTGTCAAAGTGTGTGCGAGTGTGTGCGAGTGTGTGCGAGTGTGTGTGTGCGATTGTGTATGAGTGAGTGTGTGCGAGTGTGTGTGAAAGTGTGTGCGAGTGTGTGTGAGTGTGCACGGGTGTGAGCGTGCGAGTGCGTGCGAGTGAGTGCGAGTGTGTGCAAATGTGTGCGAGCGTGTGCGAGTGTGTGTGAGTGTGCACGAGTGTGTGTGTGAGTGAGTGTGTGTGAGTCTGTGCGAGTGTGTGCTTGCGAGTGTGTGCTAGTGTGCACGAGTGTGCGAGTGTGTGCGAGGGTGCGCGAGTGTGTGCGTGTGAGTAAGTGAGTGTGTGTGTGAGTGTGTGCGAGTGTGTGTTAGTGTGTACGACTGTGTGTGCGAGTGTGTGCATGTGTGTGCGAGTGTATATGAGTGTATGTGCGAGTGTGTGTGCGAGTGTGTACGAGTGTGTGTGCGAGTGTGTGTGCGAGTGTGTGTGCGAGTGTGTTTGAGTGTGTGCAAGTGTGTGCGAGTGTGTGTGCGAGTGCGTATGAGTGTGCACGAGTGTGTGTGCGTGTGTGTGCGAGTGTGTGTGATTGTGTGCGAGTGTGAGTGAGCTTGTAACACTGTATGTGCGAGTGTTTGCGATTGTGTGCGAGTGTGTTCGAGTGTGTGAGTGTGTGTGAGTGTGTGCGAGTGTGTGTGCGAGTGTGTGCGAGTGTGTGTGCGAGAGTGTGCGAGTGTGTGCGAGTGTGCACGAGTGAGTGGGTGTGAGTGTGTGCGAGTGTGTGTGCGAGTGTGTGCGTGTGAGTGTGTGCGAGTGTGTGTCCGTGCGAGTGTGTGCATGCGAGTGTGTGCGACTGTGTGTGTGTGAGTGTGTGCAAGTGTGTACGAGTGTGTGTGCGAGTGTGTGCCAGTGTGTGCGTACGAGTGTGTGCAAGTGAGTGCGAGTGTATGCGAGCGGGTGTATGCGAGTGTGTGCGAGTCTGTGTGTGTGAATGTGTGCAAGTGTGTGCGAGCGAGTGAGTGCGAGTGTGTGCCAGTGTGTGCGTGTGAGTAAGTGAGTGTCTGTGTGAGTGTGTGCGAGTGTGTGTGTGTGAGTGTGTACGACTGTGTGTGCGAGTGTGTGCGCTTGTGTGCGAGTGTCTATGAGTGTATGTGAAAGTGTGTATGCGAGTGTGTGCGAGTGTGTGTGCGAGTGTGTGTGCGAGTGTGTTTGAGTGTGTGCAAGTGTGTGCGAGTGTGTGTGCGAGAGCGTACGAGTGTGTGCGAGTGTGTGTGCGAGTGTGTGTGATTGTGTGCGAGTGTGGGTGAGCTTGTAGGACTGTATTTGCGAGTGTTTGCGAGTGTGTGCGAGTGTGTTCGAGTGTGTGAGTGTGTGTGAGTGTGTGCGAGTGTGTGTGCGAGTGTGTGCGAGTGTGTGTGCGAGAGTGTGCGAGTGTGTGCAAATGTGCCCGAGTGTGCGCGAGTGTGCACGAGTGAGTGGGCGCGAGTGTGCACGAGTGAGTGGGTGTGAGTGTGTGCGCGAGTGTGTGCGTTTGAGTGTGTGCGAGTGTGTGTGCGAGTGTGTGTGCGTGTGAATGTGTGCGAGTGTGTGCAAGTGTGTGTGAGTGTGTGCGAGTGTGTGTGTGTGAGTGTGTGCGAGTGTGTGCGAGTGTGTGTACGAGTGTGTGTGTGCGATTGTGTATAAGTGTGTGCGAGTGTGTGTGTGAGTGTGTGTGCGAGTGTGTGTGTGCGAGTTTGCTCGATTGTGTGTGAGTGTCAGTGAGTGTGTACGAGTGTGTGTGAGTGTGTGCGAGTGTGTGTGTGAGTGTGTGCGAGTGTGTATGAATGTGTGCGATTGTGTGGAGGGCTGTATGTGCGAGTGTGTGCGAGTGTGTATGAGTGTGTGTGCGAGTGTGTGCAAGTGTGTGCGAGTGTGTGCGAGTGTGTGTGCGTGCGAGTGTGTGCGTGCGACTGTCTGTGTGTGAGTGTGTGCAAGTGTGTACGAGTGTGTGTGCCAGTGTGTGCCAGTGTGTGCGTACGAGTGTGTGCCAGTGAGTGCGAGTGTGTGCGAGCGAGTGTATGCAAGTGTGTGCGAGTCTGTGTGTGTGAGTGTGTGCAAGTGTGTGCGAGCGAGTGAGTGCGAGTGTGTGCCAGTGTTTGCATACGAGTGTGTGCAAGTGAGTGCAAGTGTGTGCGTGTGAGTGTGTGCGAGTGTGTGCGAGTCTGTGTGTGTGAGTGTGTGCAAGTGTGTGCGAGCGAGTGAGTGCGAGTGTGTGCCAGTGTGTGTGTACGAGTGTGTGCAAGTGAGTGCGAGTGTGTGCGAATGTGTGCGAGTTTGTTCGTGTGCGCGAGTGTGTGCGTGCGAGTAAGTGAGTGTGTGTGAGTGTGTGCGAGTGCTTGCGATTGTGTGTGTGAGTGTGTGCGACTGTATGTGCGAGTGTGTGCGCGTGTGTGCGAGTGTGTATGAGTGTATGTGCGAGTGTGTGTGCGAGTGTTTGCGAGTGTGTGTTCGAGTGTGTGTGTTCGAGTGTGTGCAAGTGTGCGAGTGTGTGTGCGAGTGCGTACAAGTGTGTGCGAGTGTGCATGAGTGTGTGCGTGTGAGTGTGTGCGAGTGTGTGCGTGCGAGTGTGTGCGAGTGTGCTCGAGTGAGTGGGTGCGAGTGTGTGCATGTGTGTGAGTGAGTGTGCATGTGTGTGTGTGCGAGTGTGTGCGAGTGTGTATGAGTGTGTGTGCGAGTGTGTGCAAGTGTGTGTGAATGTGTGCAAGTGTGTGTGCAAGTGTGTGTGAGTGTGTGTGAGTGTGTGCGAGTGTGTGTACGAGTGTGTGTGATTGTGCATAAGTGTGTGTGAGTGTGTGTGTGAGTGTGTGTGCGAGTGTGTGCTAGTCTGCGCGAGTGTGTGCGAGTGTATGCGAGTGTGTGCGTTGTGTGCGTGCGAGTGCGTGCGAGTGAGTGAGAGTGTGTGCAAATGTGTGCGAGAGTGTGCAAGTGTGAGTGAGTGTGTGCGAGTGTGTGTGCGAGAGTGTGCGAGTGTGTGCGAGTGTGTGCAAATGTGCCCAAGTGTGCGTGAGTGTGCACGAGTGAGTGGGTGCAAGTGTGTGTGAGTGTGTATGAGTGAGTGTGTGTGAATGTGTGCTTGTGTGCGAATTTGTGTGCGAGTGAGTGTGTGCGAATGTGTGCGAGTGTGTGTGCGAGTGTGTGCGTGCGAGTTTGTGCGTGCGAGTGTGCGAGTGTGTGTGCGAGTGTGTGTGTGAGAGTGTGCGAGTGTGTGCGAGTGTGCCCGAGTGTGCACGAATGAGTGGATGCGAGTGTGTGCGAGTGTGTGTGAGTGTGTGCATGTGAGTGTGTGCGAGCATGTGCGAGTGTTTGTGAGTGTGTGTGCGAGTGTGTGTGCATGTGTGTGTGCGAGTGTGTATGAGTGTGTGCGAGTGTGTGCAAGTGTGTGTGAGTGTGTGCAAGTGTGTGTGAAAGTGTGTGAGTGTGTGTGAGTGTGTGCGAGTGTGTGCGAGTCTGTGTACGAGTGTGTGTTTGATTGTGCATAAGTGTGTGCGAGTGTGTGTGTGAGTGTGTGTGCGAGTGTGTGCTAGTGTGTGAAAGTGTGTGCGAGTGTGTGTGAGTGTGCACGGGTGTGAGCGTGCGAGTGCGTGCGAGTGAGTGCGAGTGTGTGCAAATGTGTGCGAGCGTGTGCGAGTGTGTGTGAGTGTGCACGAGTGTGTGTGTGAGTGAGTGTGTGTGAGTCTGTGTGAGTGTGTGCTTGCGAGTGTGTGCTAGTGTGCCCAAGTGTGTGAGTGTGTGCGAGGGTGCGCGAGTGTGTGCGTGTGAGTAAGTGAGTGTGTGTGTGAGTGTGTGCGAGTGTGTGTTAGTGTGTACGACTGTGTGTGCGAGTGTGTGCATGTGTGTGCGAGTGTATATAAGCGTATGTGCGAGTGTGTGTGCGAGTGTGTACGAGTGTGTGTGCGAGTGTGTTTGAGTGTGTGCAAGTGTGTGCGAGTGTGTGTGCGAGTGCGTATGAGTGTGCGTGAGTGTGTGTGCGTGTGTGTGCGAGTGTGTGTGATTGTGTGCGAGTGTGAGTGAGCTTGTAGGACTGTATGTGCGAGTGTTTGCGATTGTGTGCGAGTGTGTTCGAGTGTGTGAGTGTGTGTGAGTGTGTGCGAGTGTGTGTGCGAGTGTGTGCGAGTGTGTGTGCGAGAGTGTGCGAGTGTGTGCGAGTGAGTGTGTACGAGTGTGTGCGAGTGTGTGTACGAGTGTGTGTGTGCGATTTTGTATAAATGTGTGCGAGTGTTTATGCGAGTGCGTATGAGTGTGTGCGAGTGTGTGTGCGTGTGTGTGCGATTGTGTGTGATTGTGTGCGAGTGTGAGTGAGCTTGTAGGACTGTATGTGCGAGCGTTTGCGAGTGTGTGCGAGTGTGTTCGAGTGTGCGAGTGTGTGTGCGAGTGTGTGCGAGTGTGTGTGCGAGAGTGTGCGAGTGTGTGCGAGTGTGTGCAAATGTGCCTGAGTGTGTGCGAGTGTGCACGAGTGAGTGTGTGTGAGTGTGTGTGAGTGTGTGTGCGAGTGTGTGTGCGTGTGAATGTGTGCGAGTGTGTGCAAGTGTGTGTGAGTGTGTGCGAGTGTGTGTGTGCGAGTGTGTGTGAGTGTGTGCGAGTGTGTGCGAGTGTGTGTACGAGTGTGTGTGTGCGATTGTGTATAAGTGTGTGCGAGTGTGTGTGTGAGTGTGTGTGCGAGTGTGTGTGCGAGTTTGCTCGATTGTGTGTGAGTGTGTGTGAGTGTGAGTGAGTGTGTACGAGTGTGTGTGAGTTTGTGCGAGTGTGTGTGAGTGTGTGCGAGTGTGTGTGAATGTGTGCGATTGTGTGTAGGGCTGTATGTGCGAGTGTGTGCGAGTGAGTATGAGTGTGTGTGCGAGTGTGTGCAAGTGTGTGCGAGTGTGTGTGAGTGTGTGTGCGTGCGAGTGTGTGCATGCGAGTGTGTGCGACTGTGTTTGTGAGTGTGTGCAAGTGTGTATGAGTGTGTGTGCGAGTGTGTGCATACGAGTGTGTGCAAGTGAGTGCGAGTCTGTGTGTGTGAATGTGTTCAAGTGTGTGCGAGCGAGTGAGTGCGAGTGTGTGCCAATGTGTGCGTACGAGTGTGTGCAAGTGAGTGCGAGTGTGTGCATGTGAGTGTGTGCAAGTGTGTGCGAGTGTGTGCGAATCTGTTTGTGTGAGTGTGTGCAAGCGTGTGCGAGCGAGTGAGTGCGAGTGTGCGCCAGTGTGTGCGTACGAGTGTGTGCAAGTGAGTGCGAGTGTGTGCGAATGTGTGCGAGTGTGTGTGTGAGTGTGTGCGAGTGTGTGTGAGTGTGTGGTTGCGAGTGTGTGCGTGCGAGTGTGTGTGCGAGTGTGTACGAGTGTTCTGCGTGTGTGTGCTAGTGTGTGCGAGTGCGTGCGTGTGTGTGTGCGAGTGTGTGCGAGTGCGTGCGAGTGTGTGTGTGCGATTGTGTATGAGTGAGTGTGTGCGAGTGTGTGTCAAAGTGTGTGCGAGTGTGTGTGTGCGATTGTGTATGAGTGAGTGTGTGCGAGTGTGTGTGAAAGTGTGTGCGAGTGTGTGTGTGAGTGTGCACGGGTGTGTGCGTGCGAGTGAGCGCGAGTGTGTGCAAATGTGTGCGAGCGTGTGTGAGTGTGTGCGAGTGTGTGTGAGTGTGCACGAGTGTGTGTGTGTGAGTGAGTGTGTGTGAGTCTGTGCGAGTGTGTGCTTGCGAGTGTGTGCTAGTGTGCGCGAGTATGTGATTGTGTGCGAGTGTGCGCGAGTGTGTGCGTGTAAGTGAGTGTGTGTGTGAGTGTGTGCGAGTGTGTGTGTGAGTGTGTACGACTGTGTGTGCGAGTGTGTGCGCGTGTGTGCGAGTGTATATGTGTGTATGTGCGAGTGTGTGTGAGTGTGTGCGAGTGTGTGTGCGAGTGTGTGTGCGAGTGTGTTTGAGTGTGTGCAAGTGTGTGCGAGTGTGTGTGCGAGTGCGTACGAGTGTGTGCGAGTGTGTGTGCGTGTGTGCGAGTGTGTGTGATTGTGTGCGAGTGTGAGTGAGCTTGTAGGACTGTATGTGCGATTGTTTGTGGGTGTGTGCGAGTGTGTTCGAGTGTGTGAGTGTGTGTGAGTGTGTGCGAGTGTGTGTGCGAGTGTGTGTGCGAGAGTGCGAGTGTGTGCAAATGTGCCCGAGTGTGCGCGAGTGTGCACGAGTGAGTGGTCGCAAGTGTTCACGAGTGAGTGGGTGTGAGTGTGTGGGCGAGTGTGTGCGTGTGAGTGTGTGCGAGCGTGTGTGAGTGTGTGTGCGAGTGTGTGTGTGTGTGAATGTGTGCGAGTGTGTGCAAGTGTTTGTGATTGTGTGCGAGTGTGTGTTTGCGAGTGTGTGTGAGTATGTGCAAGTGTGTGCGAGTGTGTGCGAGTGTGTGTACGAGTGTGTGTGTGCGATTGTGCATAAGAGTGTGCGAGTGTGTGTGTGAGTGTGTGTGCGAGTGTGTGTGTGCGAGTTTGCTCGATTGTGTGTGAGTGTGTGTGAGTGTGAGTGAGTGTGTACGAGTGTGTGTGAGTGTGTGCGAGTGTGTGTGAGTGTGTGCGAGTGTGTGCGCGACTGCGTATGAGTGAGTGTGTGCGAGTGTGTGTTTGCGAGTGTGTGTGCAAGTGTGTGTGTGCGATTGTGTGCAAGTGTGTGTGAGTGTGTGCGAGTGTGTGTGTGTGTGAGTGTGTGCGAGTGTGTGTGCGAGTGTGTGTGCGTGTGAATGTGTGCGATTGTGTGCAAGTGTTTGTGAGTGTGAATGTGTGCGATTGTGTGCAAGTGTGTGTGAGTGTGTGCGAGTGTGTGTGTGTGTGAGTGTGTGCGAGTGTGTGTGCGAGTGTGTGTGCGTGTGAATGTGTGCGATTGTGTGCAAGTGTGTGTGAGTGTGTGCGAGTGTGTGTGTGTGAGTGTGTGCGAGTGTGTGCGAGTGTGTGTACGAGTGTGTGTGTGCGATTGTGTATAAGTGTGTGCGAGTGTGTGCACAAGTGAGTGGGTGTGAGTGTGTGCGCGAGTGTGTGCGTGTGAGTGTGTGCGAGTGTGTGTGCGAGTGTGTGTGCGTGTGAATGTGTGCGATTGTGTGCAAGTGTGTGTGAGTGTGTGCGAGTGTGTGTGTGTGAGAGTGTGCGAGTGTGTGCGAGTGTGTGTACGAGTGTGTGTGTGCGATTGTGTATAAGTGTGTGCGAGTGTGTGTGTGAGTGTGTGTGAGTGTGTGTGCAAGTGTGTGTGTGCGAGTGTGTTCGATTGTGTGCGAGTGTGTGTGAGTGAGTGTGTCTGAGTGTGTGCGAGTGTGTTTACGAGTGTGTGTGCGCGATTGTGTATAAGTGTGTGCGAGGGTGTGAGTGTGTGTGCGAGTGTGTGCGTGCGAGTGTGTGCGAGCGTGTGTGAGTGTGTGTGAGTGTGTGTGCGAGTGTGTGTGCGTGTGAATGTGTGCGAGTGTGTGCAATTGTGTGTGTGTCTGTGCGAGTGTGTGTGCGAGTGTGTGTGAGTGTGTGCGAGTGTGTGCGAGTGTGTGTACGAGTGTGTGTGTGCGATTGTGTATAAGTGTGTGCGAGTGTGTGTATGAGTGTGTGTGCGAGTGTGTGTGCGAGTTTGCTCGATTGTGTGAGTGTGTGTGAGTGTGAGTGAGTGTGTGTGCAAGTGTGTGCGTGTGAGTGTGTGCGAGCGTGTGTGTGAGTGTGTGTGCGAGTGTGTGTGCGTGTGAATGTGTGCGAGTGTGTGCAAGTGTGTGTGAGTGTGTGCGAGTGTGTGTGTGCGAGTGTGTGTGAGTGTGTGCGAGTGTGTGCGATTGTGTGCGAGTGTGTGTACGAGTGTGTGTGTGCAATTGTGTATAAGTGTGTGCGAGTGTGTGTGTGAGTGTGTGTGCGAGTGTGTGTGCGAGTTTGCTCGATTGTGTGTGAGTGTGTGTGAGTGTGAGTGAGTGTGTACGAGTGTGTGTGAGTTTGTGCGAGTGTGTGTGTGAGTGTGTGCGAGTGTGTGTGAATGTGTGCGATTGTGTGTAGGGCTGTATGTGTGAGTGTGTGCGAGTGTGTATGAGTGTGTGTGCGAGTGTGTGCAAGTGTGTGCGAGTGTGTGCGAGTGTGTGTGCGTGCGAGTGTGTGCGTGCGAGTGCGTGTGACTGTGTGTGAGTGTGTGCAAGTGTGTACGAGTGTGTGTGCGAGTGTGTGCCAGTGTGTGCGTACGAGTGTGTGCAAGTAAGTGCGAGTGTGTGCGAGCGGGTGTATGCGAGTGTGTGCGAGTCTGTGTGTGTAAATGTGTGCAAGTGTGTGCGAGCGAGTGAGTGCGAGTGTGTGCCAATGTGTGTGTACGAGTGTGTGCAAGTGAGTGGGAGTGTGTGCGTGTGAGTGTGTGCAAGTGTGTGCGAGTGTGTGCGAGTCTGTGTGTGTGATTATGTGCAAGCGTGTGCGAGTGAGTGAGTGCGAGTGTGTGCCAGTGTGTGCGTACGAGTGTGTGCAAGTGAGTGCGAGTGCGTGCGAATGTGTGCGAGTGTGTGTGTGAGTGTGTGCGAGTGTGTGTGAGTGTGTGGGTGCGAGTGTGTGCGTGCGTGTTTGTGCGAGTGTGTGTGCGAGTGTGTACGAGTGTGTGTGCGAGTGTGTGCGTGTGTTTGCGAGTGTATATGAGTGTATGTGCGAGTGTGTGCGAGTGTGTGCGAGTGTGTGCGAGTGTGTGTGCGAGTGTGTGTGCGAGTGTGTTTGAGTTTGTGCAAGTGTGTGCGAGTGTGTGTGCGAGTGCGTATGAGTGTGTGCGAGTGTGTGTGCGTGTGTGCGAGTGTGTGTGATTATGTGCGAGTGTGAGTGAGCTTGTAGGACTGTATGTGCGATTGTTTGCGAGTGTGTGCGAGTGTGTTCGAGTGTGTGAGTGTGTGTGAGTGTGTGCGAGTGTGTGTGCGAGTGTGTGTGCGAGTGTGCGAGTGTGTGCAAATGTGCCCGAGTGTGCGCGAGTGTGCACGAGTGAGTGGTCGCGAGTGTTCACGAGTGAGTGGGTGTGAGTGTGTGCGCGAGTGTGTGCGTGTGAGTGTGTGTGAGCGTGTGTGAGTGTGTGTGCGAGTGTGTGTGTGTGTGAATGTGTGCGAGTGTGTGCAAGTGTTTGTGATTGTGTGCGAGTGTGTGTTTGCGAGTGTGTGTGAGTATGTGCGAGTGTGTGCGAGTGTGTGAGAGGGTGTGTACGAGTGTGTGTGTGCGATTGTGCATAAGTGTGTGCGAGTGTGTGTGTGTGAGTGTGTGTGCGAGTGTGTGTGTGCGAGTTTGCTCGATTGTGTGTGAGTGTGTGTGAGTGTGAGTGAGTGTGTACGAGTGTGTGTGAGTGTGTGCGAGTGTGTGTGAGTGTGTGCGAGTGTGTGTGCGAGTGCGTATGAGTGAGTGTGTGCGAGTGTGTGTTTGCGAGTGTGTGTGCAAGTGTATGTGTGCGAGTATGTTCGATTGTGTGCGAGTGTGTGTGAGTGAGTGTGTGTGAGTGTGTGCGAGTGTGTGTACGAGTGTGTGTGTGCGATTGTGTATAAGTGTGTGCGAGGGTGTGAATGTGTGTGTGAGTGTGTGCGTGCGAGTGTGTGTTACTGTGTGCGAGTGTGTGCGAGTGTGTGAGTGTGTGCAAGTGTGAGCGAGTGTGTGTATGCGAGTGTGTGCCAGTGTGTGCGTACGAGTGCGTGCAAGTGAGTGCGTGTGTGTGCGAATGTGTGCGAGTGTGTGCGTGCGAGTGTGCGTGAGTGTGCACGAGTGTGTGCATGTGAGTGTGTGCGAGTGTGTGCGTGCGAGTGTGTGCGAGTATGCTCGAGTGAATGGGTGCGAGTGTGTGTGAGTGTGTGCGAGTGAGTGTGTGCGAGTGAGTGTGTGCGAATGTGTGCGAGTGAGTGTGTGCGCGTGTTTGAGAGTGTGTGTGCCAGTGTGTGTGCGAGTGTGTGCAAGTGTGTGTGTGAGTGTGTGCAAGTTGTGTGCAAGCGAGTGAGTGCGAGTGTGTGCGTACGAGTGTGTGCAAGTGAGTGCGAGTGTGTGCGAATGTGTGCGAGTTTGTGCATGTGAGTGTGCGCGAGTGTGTGCGTGCGAGTGTGTGCGAGTGTATTCGAGTGACTGGGTGTGAGTGTGTGCGAGTGTGTGTGAGTGTGTGCGAGTGAGTGTGTGCGGGTGTGTATGAGTGAGTGTGTGTGAGTGTGTGCGTGTGTGCGAGTTTGTGTGCGAGTGTGTGCGAGTGAGTGTGTGCGAATGTGTGCAAATGTGTGCGAGTTTGTGCGAGTGTATGCGTGCGAGTGTGTGCGTGCGAGTGTGTGCGAGTGTGTGTGTGCATGTGTGCGAGTGTGTGCGAGTGTATGTGTGCGAGTGTGTGCATGCGAGTGTGTGCGAGTGTGTGTGTGAGTGTGTACGAGTGTGTGTGCGAGTGTGTGTGCGAGTGTGTTTGAGTGTGTGCAAGTGTGTGCAAGTGTTTATACGAGTGCATATGAGTGTGTGCGAGTGTGTGTGCGTGTGTGTGCGATTGTGTGTGATTGTGTGCGAGTGTGAGTGAGCTTGTAGGACTGTATGTGCGAGCGTTTGCGAGTGTGTGTGAGTGTGTTCGAGTGTGTGAGTGTGTGTGAGTGTGTGCGAGTGTGTGTGCGAGTGTGTGCGAGTGTGTGTGCGAGAGTGTGCGAGTGTGTGCGAGTGTGTGCAAATGATCCTGAGTGTGTGCGAGTGTGCACGAGTGAGTGGGTGTGAGTGTGTGCGAGTGTGTGTGCAAGTGTGTGCGTGTGAGTGTGTGCGAACGTGTGTGAGTGTGTGTGAGTGTGTGTGCGAGTGTGTGTGCGTGTGAATGTGTGCGAGTGTGTGCAAGTGTGTGTGAGTGTGTGCGAGTGTGTGTGTGCGAGTGTGTGTGAGTGTGTGCGAGTGTGTGCGAGTGTGTGCGAGTGTGTGTACGATTGTGTGTGTGCGATTGTGTATAAGTGTGTGCGAGTGTGTGTGTGAGTGTGTGTGTGAGTGTGTGTGCGAGTTTGCTCGATTGTGTGTGAGTGTGTGTGAGTGTGAGTGAGTGTGTACGAGTGTGTGTGAGTTTGTGCGAGTGTGTGTGTGAGTGTGTGCGAGTGTGTGTGAATATGTGCGATTGTGTGTAGGGCTGTATGTGCGAGTGTGTGCGAGTGTGTATGAGTGTGTGTGCGAGTGTGTGCAAGTGTGTGTGAGTGTGTGCAATTGTGTGTGTGCAAGTGTGTGTGAGTGTGAGTGAGTGTGTACGAGTGTATGTGAGTTTGTGCGAGTGTGTGTGTGAGTGTGTGCGAGTGTGTGTGAATGTGTGCGATTGTGTGTAGGGCTTTATGTGCGAGTGTGTGCGAGTGTGTGAGTGTGTGTGCGAGTGTGTGCAAGTGTGTGTGAGTGTGTGCAATTGTGTGTGTGCAAGTGTGTGTGAGTGTGTGTGAGTGTGTACGAGTGTGTGTGCGAATGTGTGCCAGTGTGTGCGTACAAGTGTGTGCAAGTGAGTGCGAGTGTGTGCGAGCGGGTGTATGCGAGTGTGTGCGAGTCTGTGTGTGTGAATGTGTGCAAGTGTGTGCGAGCGAGTGAGTGCGAGTGTGTGCCAATGTGTGCGTACGAGTGTGTGCAAGTGAGTGCGAGTGTGTGCGAATGTGTGCGAGTGTGTGTGTGAGTGTGTGCGAGTGTGTGTGAGTGTGTGGGTGCGAGTGTGTGTGTGCGTGTTTGTGCGAGTGTGTGTGCGAGTGTGTACGAGTGTGTGTGCGTGTGTGTGCAAGTGTGTGTGAGTGCGTGCGTGTGTGTTTGCGAGTGTGTGCGAGTGTGTGCGAGTGTGTGTGTGCGATTGTGTATGAGTGAGTGTGTGCGAGTGTGTGTGAAAGTGTGTGCGAGTGTTTGTGTGCGATTGTGTATGAGTGAGTGTGTGCGAGTGTGTGTGAAAGTGTGTGCGAGTGTGTGTGTGAGTGTGCACGGGTGTGTGCGTGCGAGTGAGCGCGAGTGTGTGCAAATGTGTGCGAGCGTGTGTGAGTGTGTGCGAGTGTGTGTGCGAGTGTGTGTGCGAGTGTGTTTGAGTGTGTGCAAGTGTGTGCGAGTGTGTGTGCGAGTGCGTACGAGTGTGTGCGAGTGTGTGTGCGTGTGTGCGAGTGTGTGTGATTGTGTGCGAGTGTGAGTGAGCTTGTAGGACTGTATGTGCGATTGTTTGTGGGTGTGTGCGAGTGTGTTCGAGTGTGTGAGTGTGTGTGAGTGTGTGCGAGTGTGTGTGCGAGAGTGCGAGTGTGTGCAAATGTGCCCGAGTGTGCGCGAGTGTGCACGAGTGAGTGGTCGCAAGTGTTCACGAGTGAGTGGGTGTGAGTGTGTGCGCGAGTGTGTGCGTGTGAGTGTGTGCGAGCGTGTGTGAGTGTGTGTGCGAGTGTGTGTGTGTGTGAATGTGTGCAAGTGTTTGTGATTGTGTGCGAGTGTGTGTTTGCGAGTGTGTGTGAGTATGTGCAAGTGTGTGCGAGTGTGTGCGAGTGTGTGTACGAGTGTGTGTGTGCGATTGTGCATAAGTGTGTGCGAGTGTGTGTGTGAGTGTGTGTGCGAGTGTGTGTGTGCGAGTTTGCTCGATTGTGTGTGAGTGTGTGTGAGTGTGAGTGAGTGTGTACGAGTGTGTGTGAGTGTGTGCGAGTGTGTGTGAGTGTGTGCGAGTGTGTGTGCGACTGCGTATGAGTGAGTGTGTGCGAGTGTGTGTTTGCGAGTGTGTGTGCAAGTGTGTGTGTGCGAGTGTGTTCGATTGTGTGCGAGTGTGTGTGATTGAGTGTGTGTGAGTGTGTGCGAGTGTGTTTACGAGTGTGTGTGCGCGATTGTGTATAAGTGTGTGCGAGGGTGTGAGTGTGTGTGCGAGTGTGTGCGTGCGAGTGTGTGCGAGCGTGTGTGAGTGTGTGTGAGTGTGTGTGCGAGTGTGTGTGCGTGTGAATGTGTGCGAGTGTGTGCAATTGTGTGTGTGTGTGCGAGTGTGTGTGTGCGAGTGTGTGTGAGTGTGTGCGAGTGTGTGCGAGTGTGTGTACGAGTGTGTGTGTGCGATTGTGTATAAGTGTGTGCGAGTGTGTGTGTGAGTGTGTGTGCGAGTGTGTGTGCGAGTTTGCTCGATTGTGTGAGTGTGTGTGTGTGTGCGATTGTGTATAAGTGTGTGCGAGTGTGTGTGTGAGTGTGTGTGCGAGTGTGTGTGCGAGTTTGCTCGATTGTGTGAGTGTGTGTGAGTGTGAGTGAGTGTGTGTGCAAGTGTGTGCGTGTGAGTGTGTGCGAGCGTGTGTGTGAGTGTGTGTGCGAGTGTGTGTGCGTGTGAATGTGTGCGAGTGTGTGCAAGTGTGTGTGAGTGTGTGCGAGTGTGTGTGTGCGAGTGTGTGTGAGTGTGTGCGAGTGTGTGCGATTGTGTGCGAGTGTGTGTACGAGTGTGTGTGTGCAATTGTGTATAAGTGTGTGCGAGTGTGTGTGTGAGTGTGTGTGCGAGTGTGTGTGCGAGTTTGCTCGATTGTGTGTGAGTGTGTGTGAGTGTGAGTGAGTGTGTACGAGTGTGTGTGAGTTTGTGCGAGTGTGTGTGTGAGTGTGTGCGAGTGTGTGTGAATGTGTGCGATTGTGTGTAGGGCTGTATGTGTGAGTGTGTGCGAGTGTGTATGAGTGTGTGTGCGAGTGTGTGCAAGTGTGTGCGAGTGTGTGCGAGTGTGTGTGCGTGCGAGTGTGTGCGTGCGAGTGTGTGTGACTGTGTGTGAGTGTGTGCAAGTGTGTACAAGTGTGTGTGCGAGTGTGTGCCAGTGTGTGCGTACGAGTGTGTGCAAGTAAGTGCGAGTGTGTGCGAGCGGGTGTATGCGAGTGTGTGCGAGTCTGTGTGTGTGAATGTGTGCAAGTGTGTGCGAGCGAGTGAGTGCGAGTGTGTGCCAATGTGTGTGTACGAGTGTGTGCAAGTGAGTGCGAGTGTGTGCGTGTGAGTGTGTGCAAGTGTGTGCGAGTGTGTGCGAGTCTGTGTGTGTGATTATGTGCAAGCGTGTGCGAGTGAGTGAGTGCGAGTGTGTGCCAGTGTGTGCGTACGAGTGTGTGCAAGTGAGTGCGAGTGCGTGCAAATGTGTGCGAGTGTGTGTGTGCGTGTGAATGTGTGCGAGTGTGTGCAAGTGTGTGTGAGTGTGTGCGAGTGTGTGTGTGCGAGTGTGTGTGAGTGTGTGCGAGTGTGTGCGATTGTGTGCGAGTGTGTGTACGAGTGTGTGTGTGCAATTGTGTATAAGTGTGTGCGAGTGTGTGTGTGAGTGTGTGTGCGAGTGTGTGTGCGAGTTTGCTCGATTGTGTGTGAGTGTGTGTGAGTGTGAGTGAGTGTGTACGAGTGTGTGTGAGTTTGTGCGAGTGTGTGTGTGAGTGTGTGCGAGTGTGTGTGAATGTGTGCGATTGTGTGTAGGGCTGTATGTGTGAGTGTGTGCGAGTGTGTATGAGTGTGTGTGCGAGTGTGTGCAAGTGTGTGCGAGTGTGTGCGAGTGTGTGTGCGTGCGAGTGTGTGCGTGCGAGTGCGTGTGACTGTGTGTGAGTGTGTGCAAGTGTGTACGAGTGTGTGTGCGAGTGTGTGCCAGTGTGTGCGTACGAGTGTGTGCAAGTAAGTGCGAGTGTGTGCGAGCGGGTGTATGCGAGTGTGTGCGAGTCTGTGTGTGTAAATGTGTGCAAGTGTGTGCGAGCGAGTGAGTGCGAGTGTGTGCCAATGTGTGTGTACGAGTGTGTGCAAGTGAGTGCGAGTGTGTGCGTGTGAGTGTGTGCAAGTGTGTGCGAGTTTGTGCGAGTCTGTGTGTGTGATTATGTGCAAGCGTGTGCGAGTGAGTGAGTGCGAGTGTGTGCCAGTGTGTGCGTACGAGTGTGTGCAAGTGAGTGTGAGTGCGTGCGAATGTGTGCGAGTGTGTGTGTGAGTGTGTGCGAGTGTGTGTGAGTGTGTGGGTGCGAGTGTGTGCGTGCGTGTTTGTGCGAGTGTGTGTGCGAGTGTGTACGAGTGTGTGTGCGTGTGTGTGCAAGTGTGTGTGAGTGCGTGCGTGTGTGTGTGCGAGTGTGTGCGAGTGTGTGCGAGTGTGTGTGTGCGATTGTGTATGAGTGAGTTTGTGCGAGTGTGTGTCAAAGTGTGTGCGAGTGTGTGTGTGCGATTGTGTATGAGTGAGTGTGTGCGAGTGTGTGTGAAAGTGTGTGCGAGCGTGTGTGTGAGTGTGCACGGGTGTGTGCGTGCGAGTGAGCGCGAGTGTGTGCAAATGTGTGCGAGCGTGTGTGAGTGTGTGCGAGTGTGTGTGAGTGTGCACGAGTGTGTGTGTGTGAGTGAGTGTGTGTGAGTCTGTGCGAGTGTGTGCTTGCGAGTGTGTGCTAGTGTGCGCGAGTGTGTGAGTGTGTGCGAGTGTGCGCGAGTGTGTGCGTGTAAGTGAGTGTGTGTGTGAGTGTGTGCGAGTGTGTGTGTGAGTGTATACGACTGTGTGTGCGAGTGTGTGCGTGTGTTTGCGAGTGTATATGAGTGTATGTGCGAGTGTGTGCGAGTGTGTGCGAGTGTGTGCGAGTGTGTGTGCGAGTGTGTGTGCGAGTGTGTTTGAGTTTGTGCAAGTGTGTGCGAGTGTGTGTGCGAGTGCGTACGAGTGTGTGCGAGAGTGTGTGCGTGTGTGCGAGTGTGTGTGATTATGTGCGAGTGTGAGTGAGCTTGTAGGACTGTATGTGCGATTGTTTGCGAGTGTGTGCGAGTGTGTTCGAGTGTGTGAGTGTGTGTGAGTGTGTGCGAGTGTGTGTGCGAGTGTGTGTGGGAGTGTGCGAGTGTGTGCAAATGTGCCCGAGTGTGCGCGAGTGTGCACGAGTGAGTGGTCGCGAGTGTTCACGAGTGAGTGGGTGTGAGTGTGTGCGCAAGTGTGTGCGTGTGAGTGTGTGTGAGCGTGTGTGAGTGTGTGTGCGAGTGTGTGTGTGTGTGAATGTGTGCGAGTGTGTGCAAGTGTTTGTGATTGTGTGCGAGTGTGTGTTTGCGAGTGTGTGTGAGTATGTGCGAGTGTGTGCGAGTGTGTAAGAGGGTGTGTACGAGTGTGTGTGTGCGATTGTGCATAAGTGTGTGCGAGTGTGTGTGTGTGAGTGTGTGTGCGAGTGTGTGTGTGCGAGTTTGCTCGATTGTGTGTGAGTGTGTGTGAGTGTGAGTGAGTGTGTACGAGTGTGTGTGAGTGTGTGCGAGTGTGTGTGAGTGTGTGCGAGTGTGTGTGCGAGTGCGTATGAGTGAGTGTGTGCGAGTGTGTGTTTGCGAGTGTGTGTGCAAGTGTATGTGTGCGAGTATGTTCGATTGTGTGCGAGTGTGTGTGAGTGAGTGTGTGTGAGTGTGTGCGAGTGTGTGTACGAGTGTGTGTGTGCGATTGTGTATAAGTGTGTGCGAGGGTGTGAATGTGTGTGTGAGTGTGTGCGTGCGAGTGTGTGTTACTGTGTGCGAGTGTGTGCGAGTGTGTGAGTGTGTGCAAGTGTGAGCGAGTGTGTGTATGCGAGTGTGTGCCAGTGTGTGCGTACGAGTGCGTGCAAGTGAGTGCGTGTGTGTGCGAATGTGTGCGAGTGTGTGCGTGCGAGTGTGCGTGAGTGTGCACGAGTGTGTGCATGTGAGTGTGTGCGAGTGTGTGCGTGCGAGTGTGTGCGAGTATGCTCGAGTGAATGGGTGCGAGTGTGTGTGAGTGTGTGCGAGTGAGTGTGTGCGAGTGAGTGTGTGCGAATGTGTGCGAGTGAGTGTGTGCGAGTGAGTGTGTGAGTGCGAGTGTGTGCGAATGTGTGCGAGTTTGTGCATGTGAGTGTGCGCGAGTGTGTGCGTGCGAGTGTGTGCGAGTGTATTCGAGTGACTGGGTGTGAGTGTGTGCGAGTGTGTGTGAGTGTGTGCGAGTGAGTGTGTGCGGGTGTGTATGAGTGAGTGTGTGTGAGTGTGTGCGTGTGTGCGAGTTTGTGTGCGAGTGTGTGCGAGTGAGTGTGTGCGAATGTGTGCAAATGTGTGCGAGTTTGTGCGAGTGTATGCGTGCGAGTGTGTGCGTGCGAGTGTGTGCGAGTGTGTGTGTGCATGTGTGCGAGTGTGTGCGAGTGTATGTGTGCGAGTGTGTGCATGCGAGTGTGTGCGAGTGTGTGTGTGAATGTGTACGAGTGTGTGTGCGAGTGTGTGTGCGAGTGTGTTTGAGTGTGTGCAAGTGTGTGCAAGTGTTTATACGAGTGCATATGAGTGTGTGCGAGTGTGTGTGCGTGTGTGTGCGATTGTGTGTGATTGTGTGCGAGTGTGAGTGAGCTTGTAGGACTGTATGTGCGAGCGTTTGCGAGTGTGTGTGAGTGTGTTCGAGTGTGTGAGTGTGTGTGAGTGTGTGCGAGTGTGTGTGCGAGTGTGTGCGAGTGTGTGTGCGAGAGTGTGCGAGTGTGTGCGAGTGTGTGCAAATGATCCTGAGTGTGTGCGAGTGTGCACGAGTGAGTGGGTGTGAGTGTGTGCGAGTGTATGTGCAAGTGTGTGCGTGTGAGTGTGTGCGAACGTGTGTGAGTGTGTGTGAGTGTGTGTGCGAGTGTGTGTGCGTGTGAATGTGTGCGAGTGTGTGCAAGTGTGTGTGAGTGTGTGCGAGTGTGTGTGTGCGAGTGTGTGTGAGTGTGTGCGAGTGTGTGCGAGTGTGTGCGAGTGTGTGTACGATTGTGTGTGTGCGATTGTGTATAAGTGTGTGCGAGTGTGTGTGTGAGTGTGTGTGCGAGTGTGTGTGCGAGTTTGCTCGATTGTGTGTGAGTGTGTGTGAGTGTGAGTGAGTGTGTACGAGTGTGTGTGAGTTTGTGCGAGTGTGTGTGTGAGTGTGTGCGAGTGTGTGTGAATATGTGCGATTGTGTGTAGGGCTGTATGTGCGAGTGTGTGCGAGTGTGTATGAGTGTGTGTGCGAGTGTGTGCAAGTGTGTGTGAGTGTGTGCAATTGTGTGTGTGCAAGTGTGTGTGAGTGTGAGTGAGTGTGTACGAGTGTATGTGAGTTTGTGCGAGTGTGTGTGTGAGTGTGTGCGAGTGTGTGTGAATGTGTGCGATTGTGTGTAGGGCTGTATGTGCGAGTGTGTGCGAGTGTGTGAGTGTGTGTGCGAGTGTGTGCAAGTGTGTGTGAGTGTGTGCAATTGTGTGTGTGCAAGTGTGTGTGAGTGTGTGTGAGTGTGTACGAGTGTGTGTGCGAGTGTGTGCCAGTGTGTGCGTACAAGTGTGTGCAAGTGAGTGCGAGTGTGTGCGAGCGGGTGTATGCGAGTGTGTGCGAGTCTGTGTGTGTGAATGTGTGCAAGTGTGTGCGAGCGAGTGAGTGCGAGTGTGTGCCAATGTGTGCGTACGAGTGTGTGCAAGTGAGTGCGAGTGTGTGCGAATGTGTGCGAGTGTGTGTGTGAGTGTGTGCGAGTGTGTGTGAGTGTGTGGGTGCGAGTGTGTGTGTGCGTGTTTGTGCGAGTGTGTGTGCGAGTGTGTACGAGTGTGTGTGCGTGTGTGTGCAAGTGTGTGTGAGTGCGTGCGTGTGTGTTTGCGAGTGTGTGCGAGTGTGTGCGAGTGTGTGTGTGCGATTGTGTATGAGTGAGTGTGTGCGAGTGTGTGTGAAAGTGTGTGCGAGTGTTTGTGTGCGATTGTGTATGAGTGAGTGTGTGCGAGTGTGTGTGAAAGTGTGTGCGAGTGTGTGTGTGAGTGTGCACGGGTGTGTGCGTGCGAGTGAGCGCGAGTGCGTGCAAATGTGTGCGAGCGTGTGTGAGTGTGTGCGAGTGTGTGTGCGAGTGTGTGTGCGAGTGTGTTTGAGTGTGTGCAAGTGTGTGCGAGTGTGTGTGCGAGTGCGTACGAGTGTGTGCGAGTGTGTGTGCGTGTGTGCGAGTGTGTGTGATTGTGTGCGAGTGTGAGTGAGCTTGTAGGACTGTATGTGCGATTGTTTGTGGGTGTGTGCGAGTGTGTTCGAGTGTGTGAGTGTGTGTGAGTGTGTGCGAGTGTGTGTGCGAGTGTGTGTGCGAGAGTGCGAGTGTGTGCAAATGTGCCCGAGTGTGCGCGAGTGTGCACGAGTGAGTGGTCGCAAGTGTTCACGAGTGAGTGGGTGTGAGTGTGTGCGCGAGTGTGTGCGTGTGAGTGTGTGCGAGCGTGTGTGAGTGTGTGTGCGAGTGTGTGTGTGTGTGAATGTGTGCGAGTGTGTGCAAGTGTTTGTGATTGTGTGCGAGTGTGTGTTTGCGAGTGTGTGTGAGTATGTGCAAGTGTGTGCGAGTGTGTGCGAGTGTGTGTACGAGTGTGTGTGTGCGATTGTGCATAAGTGTGTGCGAGTGTGTGTGTGAGTGTGTGTGCGAGTGTGTGTGTGCGAGTTTGCTCGATTGTGTGTGAGTGTGTGTGAGTGTGAGTGAGTGTGTACGAGTGTGTGTGAGTGTGTGCGAGTGTGTGTGAGTGTGTGCGAGTGTGTGTGCGACTGCGTATGAGTGAGTGTGTGCGAGTGTGTGTTTGCGAGTGTGTGTGCAAGTGTGTGTGTGCGAGTGTGTTCGATTGTGTGCGAGTGTGTGTGATTGAGTGTGTGTGAGTGTGTGCGAGTGTGTTTACGAGTGTGTGTGCGCGATTGTGTATAAGTGTGTGCGAGGGTGTGAGTGTGTGTGTGAGTGTGTGCGTGCGAGTGTGTGCGAGCGTGTGTGAGTGTGTGTGAGTGTGTGTGCGAGTGTGTGTGCGTGTGAATGTGTGCGAGTGTGTGCAATTGTGTGTGTGTGTGCGAGTGTGTGTGTGCGAGTGTGTGTGAGTGTGTGCGAGTGTGTGCGAGTGTGTGTACGAGTGTGTGTGTGCGATTGTGTATAAGTGTGTGCGAGTGTGTGTGTGAGTGTGTGTGCGAGTGTGTGTGCGAGTTTGCTCGATTGTGTGAGTGTGTGTGTGTGTGCGATTGTGTATAAGTGTGTGCGAGTGTGTGTGTGAGTGTGTGTGCGAGTGTGTGTGCGAGTTTGCTCGATTGTGTGAGTGTGTGTGAGTGTGAGTGAGTGTGTGTGCAAGTGTGTGCGTGTGAGTGTGTGCGAGCGTGTGTGTGAGTGTGTGTGCGAGTGTGTGTGCGTGTGAATGTGTGCGAGTGTGTGCAAGTGTGTGTGAGTGTGTGCGAGTGTGTGTGTGCGAGTGTGTGTGAGTGTGTGCGAGTGTGTGCGATTGTGTGCGAGTGTGTGTACGAGTGTGTGTGTGCAATTGTGTATAAGTCTGTGCGAGTGTGTGTGTGAGTGTGTGTGCGAGTGTGTGTGCGAGTTTGCTCGATTGTGTGTGAGTGTGTGTGAGTGTGAGTGAGTGTGTACGAGTGTGTGTGAGTTTGTGCGAGTGTGTGTGTGAGTGTGTGCGAGTGTGTGTGAATGTGTGCGATTGTGTGTAGGGCTGTATGTGTGAGTGTGTGCGAGTGTGTATGAGTGTGTGTGCGAGTGTGTGCAAGTGTGTGCGAGTGTGTGCGAGTGTGTGTGCGTGCGAGTGTGTGCGTGCGAGTGTGTGTGACTGTGTGTGAGTGTGTGCAAGTGTGTACGAGTGTGTGTGCGAGTGTGTGCCAGTGTGTGCGTACGAGTGTGTGCAAGTAAGTGCGAGTGTGTGCGAGCGGGTGTATGCGAGTGTGTGCGAGTCTGTGTGTGTGAATGTGTGCAAGTGTGTGCGAGCGAGTGAGTGCGAGTGTGTGCCAATGTGTGTGTACGAGTGTGTGCAAGTGAGTGCGAGTGTGTGCGTGTGAGTGTGTGCAAGTGTGTGCGAGTGTGTGCGAGTCTGTGTGTGTGATTATGTGCAAGCGTGTGCGAGTGAGTGAGTGCGAGTGTGTGCCAGTGTGTGCGTACGAGTGTGTGCAAGTGAGTGCGAGTGCGTGCAAATGTGTGCGAGTGTGTGTGTGAGTGTGTGCGAGTGTGTGTGAGTGTGTGGGTGCGAGTGTGTGCGTGCGTGTTTGTGCGAGTGTGTGTGCGAGTGTGTACGAGTGTGTGTGCGTGTGTGTGCAAGTGTGTGTGAGTGCGTGCGTGTGTGTGTGCGAGTGTGTGCGAGTGTGTGTGTGCGATTGTGTATGAGTGAGTTTGTGCGAGTGTGTGTCAAAGTGTGTGCGAGTGTGTGTGTGCGATTGTGTATGAGTGAGTGTGTGCGAGTGTGTGTGAAAGTGTGTGCGAGTGTGTGTGTGAGTGTGCACGCGTGTGTGCGTGCGAGTGAGCGCGAGTGTGTGCAAATGTGTGCGAGCGTGTGTGAGTGTGTGCGAGTGTGCGTGAGTGTGCACGAGTGTGTGTGTGTGAGTGAGTGTGTGTGAGTCTGTGCGAGTGTGTGCTTGCGAGTGTGTGCTAGTGTGCGCGAGTGTGTGAGTGTGTGCGAGTGTGCGCGAGTGTGTGCGTGTAAGTGAGTGTGTGTGTGAGTGTGTGCGAGTGTGTGTGTGAGTGTATACGACTGTGTGTGCGAGTGTGTGCGTGTGTTTGCGAGTGTATATGAGTGTATGTGCGAGTGTGTGCGAGTGTGTACGAGTGTGTATGCGTGTGTGTGCAAGTGTGTGTGAGTGCGTGCGTGTGTGTGTGCGAGTGTGTGCGAGTGTGTGCGAGTGTGTGTGTGCGATTGTGTATGAGTGAGTTTGTGCGAGTGTGTGTCAAAGTGTGTGCGAGTGTGTGTGTGCGATTGTGTATGAGTGAGTGTGTGCGAGTGTGTCTGAAAGTGTGTGCGAGTGTGTGTGTGAGTGTGCACGGGTGTGTGCGTGCGAGTGAGCGCGAGTGTGTGCAAATGTGTGCGAGCGTGTGTGAGTGTGTGCGAGTGTGTGTGAGTGTGCACGAGTGTGTGTGTGTGAGTGAGTGTGTGTGAGTCTGTGCGAGTGTGTGCTTGCGAGTGTGTGCTAGTGTGCGCGAGTGTGTGAGTGTGTGCGAGTGTGCGCGAGTGTGTGCGTGTAAGTGAGTGTGTGTGAGTGTGTGCGAGTGTGTGTGTGAGTGTATACGACTGTGTGTGCAAGTGTGCGCGCGTGTGTGTGAGTGTATATGAGTGTATGTGCGAGTGTGTGCGAGTGTGTGCGAGTGTGTGTGTGCATGTGTGCGAGTGTGTGCGAGTGTATGTGTGCGAGTGTGTGCATGCGAGTGTGTGCGAGTGTGTGTGTGAGTGTGTACGAGTGTGTGTGCGAGTGTGTGTGCGAGTGTGTTTGAGTGTGTGCAAGTGTGTGCGAGTGTTTATACGAGTGCATATGAGTGTGTGCGAGTGTGTGTGCGTGTGTGTGCGATTGTGTGTGATTGTGTGCGAGTGTGAGTGAGCTTGTAGGACTGTATGTGTGAGCGTTTGCGAGTGTGTGCGAGTGTGTTCGAGTGTGTGAGTGTGTGTGAGTGTGTGCGAGTGTGTGTGCGAGTGTGTGCGAGTGTGTGTGCGAGAGTGTGCGAGTGTGTGCGAGTGTGTGCAAATGATCCTGAGTGTGTGCGAGTGTGCACGAGTGAGTGGGTGTGAGTGTGTGCGAGTGTGTGTGCAAGTGTGTGCGTGTGAGTGTGTGCAAACGTGTGTGAGTGTGTGTGAGTGTGTGTGCGAGTGTGTGTGCGTGTGAATGTGTGCGAGTGTGTGCAAGTGTGTGTGAGTGTGTGCGAGTGTGTGTGTGCGAGTGTGTGTGAGTGTGTGCGAGTGTGTGCGAGTGTGTGCGAGTGTGTGTACGATTGTATGTGTGCGATTGTGTATAAGTGTGTGTGAGTGTGTGTGTGAGTGTGTGTGCGAGTGTGTGTGCGAGTTTGCTCGATTGTGTGTGAGTGTGTGTGAGTGTGAGTGAGTGTGTACGAGTGTGTGTGAGTTTGTGCGAGTGTGTGTGTGAGTGTGTGCGAGTGTTTGTGAATGTGTGCGATTGTGTGTAGGGCTGTATGTGCGAGTGTGTGCGAGTGTGTATGAGTGTGTGTGCGAGTGTGTGCAAGTGTGTG
The DNA here is from genome assembly GCF_046119375.1 of Phyllobates terribilis. NCBI lineage: Eukaryota > Metazoa > Chordata > Amphibia > Anura > Dendrobatidae > Phyllobates > Phyllobates terribilis. Next base: position 6,411,389 of record NW_027362813.1, read on the forward strand.
TGAGTGTGTGCAATTGTGTGTGTGCAAGTGTGTGTGAGTGTGAGTGAGTGTGTACGAGTGTATGTGAGTTTGTGCGAGTGTGTGTGTGAGTGTGTGCGAGTGTGTGTGAATGTGTGCGATTGTGTGTAGGGCTGTATGTGCGAGTGTGTGCGAGTGTGTATGAGTGTGTGTGCGAGTGTGTGCAAGTGTGTGTGAGTGTGTGCAATTGTGTGTGTGCAAGTGTGTGTGAGTGTGTGTGAGTGTGTACGAGTGTGTGTGCGAGTGTGTGCCAGTGTGTGCGTACAAGTGTGTGCAAGTGAGTGCGAGTGTGTGCGAGCGGGTGTATGCGAGTGTGTGCGAGTCTGTGCGTGTGAATGTTTGCAAGTGTGTGCGAGCGAGTGAGTGCGAGTGTGTGCCAATGTGTGCGTACGAGTGTGTGCAAGTGAGTGCGAGTGTGTACGAATGTGTGCGAGTGTGTGTGTGAGCGTGTGCGAGTGTGTGTGAGTGTGTGGGTGCGAGTGTGTGTGTGCGTGTTTGTGCGAGTGTGTGTGCGAGTGTGTACGAGTGTGTGTGCGTGTGTGTGCAAGTGTGTGTGAGTGCGTGCGTGTGTGTTTGCGAGTTTGTGCGAGTGTGTGCGAGTGTGTGTGTGCGATTGTGTATGAGTGAGTGTGTGCGAGTGTGTGTCAAAGTGTGTGCGAGTGTTTGTGTGCGATTGTGTATGAGTGAGTGTGTGCGAGTGTGTGTGAAAGTGTGTGCGAGTGTGTGTGTGAGTGTGCACGGGTGTGTGCGTGCGAGTGAGCGCGAGTGTGTGCAAATGTGTGCGAGCGTGTGTGAGTGTGTGCGAGTGTGTGTGAGTGTGCACGAGTGTGTGTGTATGAGTGAGTGTGTGTGAGTCTGTGCGAGTGTGTGCTTGCGAGTGTGTGCTAGTGTGTGCGAGTGTGTGAGTGTGTGCGAGTGTGCGCGAGTGTGTGCGTGTAAGTGAGTGTGTGTGAGTGTGTGCGAGTGTGTGTGTGAGTGTATACGACTGTGTGTGCAAGTGTGCGCGCGTGTGTGTGAGTGTATATGAGTGTATGTGCGAGTGTGTGCGAGTGTGTGCGAGTGTGTGTGCGAGTGTGTGTGCGAGTGTGTTTGGTTGTGTGCAAGTGTGTGCGAGTGTGTGTGGAAGTGCGTACGAGTGTGTGCGAGTGTGTGTGCGTGTGTGCGAGTGTGTGTGATTGTGTGCGAGTGTGAGTGAGCTTGTAGGACTGTATGTGCGATTGTTTGCGAGTGTGTGCGAGTGTGTTCGAGTGTGTGAGTGTGTGTGAGTGTGTGCGAGTGTGTGTGCGAGTGTGTGTGCGAGTGTGCGAGTGTGTGCAAATGTGCCCGAGTGTGCGCGAGTATGCACGAGTGAGTGGTCGCGAGTGTTCACGAGTGAGTTGGTGTGAGTGTGTGCGCGAGTGTGTGCGTGTGAGTGTGTGTGAGCGTGTGTGAGTGTGTGTGCGAGTGTGTGTGTGAATGTGTGCGAGTGTGTGCAAGTGTATGTGATTGTGTGCGAGTGTGTGTTTGCGATTGTGTGTGAGTATGTGCGAGTGGGTGCGAGTGTGTGTACGAGTGTGTGTGTGCGATTGTGCATAAGTGTGTGCGAGTGTGTGTGTGAGTGTGTGTGCGAGTGTGTGTGTGCGAGTTTGCTCGATTGTGTGTGAGTGTGTGTGAGTGTGAGTGAGTGTGTACGAGTGTGTGTGAGTGTGTGCGAGTGTGTGTGAGTGTGTGCGAGTGTGTGTGCGAGTGCGTATGAGTGAGTGTGTGCGAGTGTGTGTTTGCGAGTGTGTGTGCAAGTGTGTGTGTGCGTGTGTGTTCGATTGTGTGCGAGTGTGTGTGAGAGAGTGTGTGTGAGTGTGTGCGAGTATGTGCGAGTGTGTGTACGAGTGTGTGTGTGCGATTGTGTATAAGTGTGTGCGAGGGTGTGAGTGTGTGTGCGAGTGTGTGCGTGCGAGTGTGTGCGACTGTGTGCGAGTGTGTGCGAGTGTGTGAGTGTGTGCAAGTGTGTGAGAGTGTGTGTATGCGAGTGTGTGCCAGTGTGTGCGTACGAGTGCGTGCAAGTGAGTGTGTGTGTGTGCGAATGTGTGCGAGTGTGTGCGTGCGAGTGTGTGTGAGTGTGCACGAGTGTGTGCATGTGAGTGTGTGTGAGTGTGTGCGTGCGAGTGTGTGCGAGTGTGCTCGAGTGAATGGGTGCGAGTGTGTGCGAGTGTGTGTTATAGTGTGTGCGAGTGTGTGTGTGCGATTGTGTATGAGTGAGTGTGTGCGAGTGTGTGTGAAAGTGTGTGCGAGTGTGTGTGTGAGTGTGCACGGGTGTGTGCGTGCGAGTGAGCGCGAGTGTGTGCAAATGTGTGCGAGCGTGTGTGAGTGTGTGCGAGTGTGTGTGAGTGTGCACGAGTGTGTGTGTGTGAGTGAGTGTGTGTGAGTCTGTGCGAGTGTGTGCTTGCGAGTGTGTGCTAGTGTGCGCGAGTGTGTGAGTGTGTGTGAGTGTGCGCAAGTGTGTGCGTGTAAGTGAGTGTGTGTGTGAGTGTGTATGAGTGTGTGTGTGAGTGTATACGACTGTGTGTGCGAGTGTGTGCGCGTGTGTGCGAGTGTATATGAGTGTGTGTGCGAGTGTGTGCGAGTGTGTGTGCGAGTGTGTGTGCGAGTGTGTTTGAGTGTGTGCAAGTGTGTGCGAGTATGTGTGCGAGTGCGTACGAGTGTGTGCGAGTGTGTGTGCGTGTGTGCGAGTGTGTGTGATTGTGTGCGAGTGTGAGTGAGCTTGTAGGTCTGTATGTGCGATTGTTTGCGAGTGTGTGCGAGTGTGTTCGAGTGTGTGAGTGTGTGTGAGTGTGTGCGAGTGTGTGTGCGAGTGTGTGTGCGAGTGTGCGAGTGTGTGCAAATGTGCCTGAGTGTGCGCGAGTGTGCACGAGTGAGTGGTCGCGAGTGTTCACGAGTGAGTGGGTGTGAGTGTGTGCGCGAGTGTGTGCGTGTGAGTGTGTGCGAGCGTGTGTGAGTGTGTGTGCGAGTGTGTGTGTGTGTGAATGTGTGCGAGTGTGTGCAAGTGTATGTGATTGTGTGCGAGTGTGTGTTTGCGAGTGTGTGTGAGTATGTGCGAGTGTGTGCGAGTGTGTGTGCGAGTGTGTGTGTGCGAGTTTGCTCGATTGTGTGTGAGTGTGTGTGAGTGTGAGTGAGTGTGTACGAGTGTGTGTGAGTGTGTGCGAGTGTGTGTGAGTTTGTGCGAGTGTGTGTGCGAGTGTGTGTTTGCGAGTGTGTGTGCAAGTGTGTGTGTACGAGTGTGTTCGATTGAGTGCGAGTGTGTGTGAGTGAGTGTGTGTGAGTGTGTGCGAGTGTGTGTACGAGTGTGTGTGTGTGATTGTGTATAAGTGTGTGCGAGGGTGTGAGTGTGTGTGCGAGTGTGTGCGTGCGAGTGTGTGCGACTGTGTGCGAGTGTGTGCGAGTGTGTGAGTGTGTGCAAGTATGTGCGAGTGTGTGTATGCGAGTGTGTGCCAGTGTGTGCGTACGAGTGCGTGCAAGTGAGTGCGTGTGTGTGCGAATGTGTGCGAGTGTGTGCGTGCGAGTGTGCGTGAGTGTGCACGAGTGTGTGCATGTGAGTGTGTGTGAGTGTGTTCGTGCGAGTGTGTGCGAGTGTGCTCTAGTGAATGGGTGCGAGTGTTGTGAGTGTGTGCGAGTGAGTGTGTGCGAGTGTGTGCGAGTGAGTGTGTGCAAATGTGTGCGAGTGAGTGTGTGCGAGTGTTTGCGAGTGTGTGTGCGAGTGTGTGTGCGAGTGTGTGCGAATGTGTGTGTGAGTGTGTGCGAGTGTGTGCGAGTCTGTGTGTGTGAGTGTGTGCAAGTTGTGTGCAAGCGAGTGAGTGCAAGTGTGTGCGTACGAGTGTGTGCAAGTGAGTGCGAGTGTGTGCGAATGTGTGCGAGTTTGTGCATGTGAGTGTGCGCGAGTGTGTGCGTGCGAGTGTGTGCGAGTGTGCTCGATTGACTGGGTGTGAGTGTGTGCGAGTGTGTGTGAGTGTGTATGAGTGAGTGTGTGTGAGTGTGTGCGTGTGTGCGAGTTTGTGTGCGAGTGTGTGCGAGTGAGTGTGTGCGAATGCGTGCAAATGTGTGCGAGTGTGTGCGAGTGTATGCGTGCGAGTGTGTGCGTGCGAGTGTGTGCGAGTGTGTGTGTGTGCATGTGTGCGAGTGTGTGTGAGTGTATGTGCGAGTGTGTGCAAGTGTGTGCAAGTGAGTGTGAGTGAGTGCGAGTGTGTGCGAATGTGTGCGAGTGTGTGTGTGCGATTGTGTGTGCGATTGTGAATGGTGTGTGCGAGTGTGTGTGTGAGTGTGTGCGTGTGAGTGCGTGCAAGTGAGTGCGAGTGTGTGCAAATGTGTGCGAGAGTGTGCAAGTGTGGGCGTGCGAGTGTATGCGAGTGTGTGTGAGTGTGTGCGAGTATGGGAGTGTGTGTGAGTGTAAGTGCGAGTGTGTGCAAGTGTGTGCAAGTGAGTGTGAGTGAGTGCGAGTGTGTGCGAATGTGTGCGAGTGTGTGTGTGCGAGTGTGTGTGCGATTGTGTATGGTGTGTGCGAGTGTGTGTGTGAGTGTGTGCGAGTGTGTGCGTGTGAGTGCGTGCGAGTAAGTGCGAGTGTGTGCAAATGTGTGCGAGAGTGTGCAAGTGTGGGCGTGTGAGTGTATGCGAGTGTGTGTGAGTGTGTGCGAGTATGCACTTGGGTCTGCGTGTGAGTGAGTGTGTGTGTGAGTGTGAGTGTGTGCTTGTGAGTGTGTGTTAGTGTGCGTGAGTGTGTGAGTGTGTGCGAGTGTGCGTGAGTGTGTGCGTGTGAGTGAGTGTGTGTGTGAGTGTGAGCGAGTGTTTGCGAGTGTGTGTGTGTAGGACTGTATGTGCGAGTGTATGTGCGCATGTGTATGAGTGTATGTGCGAGTGTGTGTGTGAGTGTGTGTGCGAGTGTGTGCAAGTGTGTGTGAGTGTGTGTGAGTGTGTGTAGGAGTGTGTGCGAGTGTGTGCGATTGTGTGTGTGAGTGTGTAGGACTGTATGTGCGAGTGTGTGCGAGTCTGTTTGAGTGTGTGTGTGTGTGCGAGTGTGTGTGTGCGAGTGTGTGTGTGCGAGTGTGTGTGTGATTGTGTATGAGTGCGAGTGTGTGTGTGTGCGATTGTGTATGAGTGAGTGTGTAGGACTGTGTGTGCGAGTGTGTGCGCGTGTGTGCGAGTGTATATGAGTGTATGTGCGAGTGTGTGTGCGAGTGTGTGTGAGTGTGTGTGCGAGTGTGTTTGAGTGTGTGCAAGTGGGTGCGAGTGTGTGTGCGAGTGCGTATGAGTGTGTGCGAGTGTGTGTGCGAGTGTGTGTGATTGTGTGCGAGTGTGAGTGAGCTTGTAGGACTGTATGTGCGAGTGTTTGCGAGTGTGTGAGTGTGTTCGAGTGTGTGAGTGTGCGAGTGTGTGTGCGAGTGTGTGCGAGTGTGTGTGCGAGAGTGTGCGAGTGTGTGCGAGTGTGTGCAAATGTGCCCGAGTGTGTGCGAGTGTGCACGAGTGAGTGGGTGTGAATGTGTGCGAGTGTGTGTGCGAGTGTGTGCGTGTGAGTGTGTGCGAGCGTGTGTGAGTGTGTGCGAGTGTGTGTGTGCGAGTGTCTGTGAGTGTGTGAGAGTGTGTGCGAGTGTGTGCGAGTGTGTGCGAGTGTGTGTACGAGTGTGTGTGTGCGATTGTGTATAAGTGTGTGCGAGTGTGTGTGTGAGTGTGTGTGCAAGTTTGCTCGATTGTGTGTGAGTGTGTGTGAGTGTGAGTGAGTGTGTACGAGTGTGTGCGAGTGTGTGTGAGTGTGTGAGTGTGTGCGAGTGTGTGTGAATGTGTGCGATTGTGTGTAGGGCTGTATGTGCGAGTGTGTGTGAGTGTGTGCAAGTGTGTGTGAGTGTGAGCGAGTGTGTGTGCGTGCGAGTGTGTGCGTGCGAGTGTGTGCGACTGTGTGTGTGAGTGTGTGCGAGCGAGTGTATGCGAGTGTGTGCGAGTCTGTGTGTGTGAGTGTGTGCAAGTGTGTGCGAGCGAGTGAGTGCGAGTGTGTGCCAGTGTGTGCGTACGAGTGTGTGCAAGTGAGTGCGAGTGTGTGCGAGCGAGTGTATGCGAGTGTGTGCGAGTCTGTGTGTGTGAGTGTGTGCAAGTGTGTGCGAGCGAGTGAGTGCGAGTGTGTGCCAGTGTGTGCGTACGAGTGTGTGCAAGTGAGTGCGAGTGTGTGCGAATGTGTGCGAGTGTGTGTGTGAGTGTGTGCGAGTGTGTGTGAGTGTGTGGGTGCGAGAGTGTGCGAGTGTGTGCGTGCGTGTTTGTGCGAGTGTGTGTGCGAGTGTGTACGAGTGTGTGTGCGTGTGTGTGCAAGTGTGTGCGAGTGCGTGTGTGTGTGTGCGAGTGTGTGTGTGCGATTGTGTATGAGTGAGTGTGTGCGAGTGTGTGTCAAAGTGTGTGCGAGTGTGTGCGAGTTTGTGTTTGCGATTGTGTATGAGTGAGTGTGTACGAGTGTGTGTGAAAGTGTGTGCGAGTGTGTGTGAGTGTGCACGGGTGTGTGCGTGCGAGTTCGTGCGAGTGAGCGCGAGTGTGTGCAAATGTGTGCGAGCGTGTGTGAGTGTGTGCGAGTGTGTGTGTGTGAGTGAGTGTGTGTGAGTCTGTGTGAGTGTGTGCTTGCGAGTGTGTGCTAGTGTGCGCGAGTGTGTGAGTGTGTGTGAGTGTGTGCGAGTGTGTGTGTGAGTGTATATGACTGTGTGTGCGACTGTGTGCGCGTGTGTGCGAGTGTATATGAGTGTATGTGCGAGTGTGTGCGAGTGTGTGCGAGTGTGTGTGCGAGTGTGTTTGAGTGTGTGCAAGTGTGTGCGAGTGTGTGTGCGAGTGCGTACGAGTGTGTGAGAGTGTGTGTGCGAGTGTGAGCGAGTGTTTGCGAGTGTGTGTGTGTAGGACTGTATGTGCGAGTGTATGTGCGCATGTGTATGAGTGTATGTGCGAGTGTGTGTGTGAGTGTGTGTGCGAGTGTGTGCAAGTGTGTGTGAGTGTGTGCGAGTGTGTGTAGGAGTGTGTGCGAGTGTGTGCGATTGTGTGTGTGAGTGTGTAGGACTGTATGTGCGAGTGTGTGCGAGTCTGTTTGAGTGTGTGTGTGTGTGCGAGTGTGTGTGTGCGAGTGTGTGTGTGCGAGTGTGTGTGTGATTGTGTATGAGTGCGAGTGTGTGTGTGTGCGATTGTGTATGAGTGAGTGTGTAGGACTGTGTGTGCGAGTGTGTGCGCGTGTGTGCGAGTGTATATGAGTGTATGTGCGAGTGTGTGTGCGAGTGTGTGTGAGTGTGTGTGCGAGTGTGTTTGAGTGTGTGCAAGTGGGTGCGAGTGTGTGTGCGAGTGCGTATGAGTGTGTGCGAGTGTGTGTGCGAGTGTGTGTGATTGTGTGCGAGTGTGAGTGAGCTTGTAGGACTGTATGTGCGAGTGTTTGCGAGTGTGTGAGTGTGTTCGAGTGTGTGAGTGTGCGAGTGTGTGTGCGAGTGTGTGCGAGTGTGTGTGCGAGAGTGTGCGAGTGTGTGCGAGTGTGTGCAAATGTGCCCGAGTGTGTGCGAGTGTGCACGAGTGAGTGGGTGTGAATGTGTGCGAGTGTGTGTGCGAGTGTGTGCGTGTGAGTGTGTGCGAGCGTGTGTGAGTGTGTGCGAGTGTGTGTGTGCGAGTGTCTGTGAGTGTGTGAGAGTGTGTGCGAGTGTGTGCGAGTGTGTTCGAGTGTGTGTACGAGTGTGTGTGTGCGATTGTGTATAAGTGTGTGCGAGTGTGTGTGTGAGTGTGTGTGCAAGTTTGCTCGATTGTGTGTGAGTGTGTGTGAGTGTGAGTGAGTGTGTACGAGTGTGTGCGAGTGTGTGCGAGTGTGTGAGTGTGTGCGAGTGTGTGTGAATGTGTGCGATTGTGTGTAGGGCTGTATGTGCGAGTGTGTGTGAGTGTGTGCAAGTGTGTGTGAGTGTGAGCGAGTGTGTGTGCGTGCGAGTGTGTGCGTGCGAGTGTGTGCGACTGTGTGTGTGAGTGTGTGCGAGCGAGTGTATGCGAGTGTGTGCGAGTCTGTGTGTGTGAGTGTGTGCAAGTGTGTGCGAGCGAGTGAGTGCGAGTGTGTGCCAGTGTGTGCGTACGAGTGTGTGCAAGTGAGTGCGAGTGTGTGCGAGCGAGTGTATGCGAGTGTGTGCGAGTCTGTGTGTGTGAGTGTGTGCAAGTGTGTGCGAGCGAGTGAGTGCGAGTGTGTGCCAGTGTGTGCGTACGAGTGTGTGCAAGTGAGTGCGAGTGTGTGCGAATGTGTGCGAGTGTGTGTGTGAGTGTGTGCGAGTGTGTGTGAGTGTGTGGGTGCGAGTGTGTGCGAGTGTGTGCGTGCGTGTTTGTGCGAGTGTGTGTGCGAGTGTGTACGAGTGTGTGTGCGTGTGTGTGCAAGTGTGTGCGAGTGCGTGTGTGTGTGTGCGAGTGTGTGCGAGTGTGTGCGAGTATGTGTGTGCGATTGTGTATGAGTGAGTGTGTGCGAGTGTGTGTCAAAGTGTGTGCGAGTGTGTGCGAGTTTGTGTTTGCGATTGTGTATGAGTGAGTGTGTACGAGTGTGTGTGAAAGTGTGTGCGAGTGTGTGTGAGTGTGCACGGGTGTGTGCGTGCGAGTTCGTGCGAGTGAGCGCGAGTGTGTGCAAATGTGTGCGAGCGTGTGTGAGTGTGTGCAAGTGTGTGTGTGTGAGTGAGTGTGTGTGAGTCTGTGTGAGTGTGTGCTTGCGATTGTGTGCTAGTGTGCGCGAGTGTGTGAGTGTGTGTGAGTGTGTGCGAGTGTGTGTGTGAGTGTATACGACTGTGTGTGCGACTGTGTGCGCGTGTGTGCGAGTGTATATGAGTGTATGTGCGAGTGTGTGCGAGTGTGTGCGAGTGTGTGTGCGAGTGTGTTTGAGTGTGTGCAAGTGTGTGCGAGTGTGTGTGCGAGTGCGTACGAGTGTGTGAGAGTGTGTGTGCGAGTGTGTGCGAGTGTGAGTGAGCTTGTAGGACTGTATGTGCGATTGTTTGCGAGTGTGTGCGAGTGTGTTCGAGTGTGTGAGTGTGTGTGAGTGTGTGCGAGTGTGTGTGCGAGTGTGTGTGCGAGAGTGCAAGTGTGGGCAAATGTGCCCGAGTGTGCGCGAGTGTGCACGAGTGAGTGGTCGCGAGTGTTCACGAGTGAGTGGGTCTGAGTGTGTGCGCGAGTGTGTGCGTGTGAGTGTGTGCGAGTGTGTGTGAGTGTGTGTGCGAGTGTGTGTGTGTGTGAATGTGTGCGAGTGTGTGCAAGTGTATGTGATTGTGTGCGAGTGTGTGTGAGTATGTGCGAGTGTGTGCGAGTGTGTGTACGAGTGTGTGTGTGCGATTGTGCATAAGTGTGTGCGAGTGTGTGTGTGAGTGTGTGTGCGAGTGTGTGTGTGCGAGTTTGCTCGATTGTGCGTGTGTGTGAGTGTGAGTGAGTGTGTACAAGTGTGTGTGAGTGTCTGCGAGTGTGTGTGAGTGTGTGCGAGTGTGTGTGCGAGTGCGTATGAGTGAGTGTGTGCGAGTGTGTGTTTGCGAGTGTGTGTGCGAGTGTGTGTGTGCGAGTGTGTTTGATTGTGTGCGAGTGTGTGTGAGTGAGTGTGTGTGAGTGTGTGCGAGTGTGTGTACGAGTGTGTGTGTGCGATTGTGTATAAGTGTGTGCGAGGGTGTGAGTGTGTGTGCGAGTGTGTGCGTGCGAGTGTGTGCGACTGTGTGCGAGTGTGTGCGAGTGTGTGAGTGTGTGCAAGTGTGTGCGAGTGTGTGTATGCGAGTGTGTGCCAGTGTGTGCGTACGAGTGCGTGCAAGTGAGTGCGTGTGTGTGCGAATGTGTGCGAGTGTGTGCGTGCGAGTGTGCGTGAGTGTGCACGAGTGAGTGCATGTGAGTGTGTGTGAGTGTGTGCGTGCGAGTGTGTGCGAGTGTGCTCGAGTGAATGGGTGTGAGTGTGTGCGAGTGTGTGTCAAAGTGTGTGCGAGTGTGTGTGTGCGATTGTGTATGAGTGAGTGTGTGCGAGTGTGTGTGAAAGTGTGTGCGAGTGTGTGTGTGAGTGTGCACGGGTGTGTGCGTGCGAGTGAGCGCGAGTGTGTGCAAATGTGTGCGAGCGTGTGTGAGTGTGTGCGAGTGTGTGTGAGTGTGCACGAGTGTGTGTGTGAGTGAGTGTGTGTGAGTCTGTGCGAGTGTGTGTGAGTGTGTGCTTGCGAGTGTGTGCTAGTGTGCGCGAGTGTGTGAGTGTATGCGAGTGTGCGCGAGTGTGTGCGTGTAAGTGAGTGTGTGTGTGAGTGTGTGTGAGTGTGTGTGTGAGTGTATACGACTGTGTGTGCGCGTGTGTGCGAGTGTATATGAGTGTATGTGCGAGTGTGTGCGAGTGTGTGCGAGTGTGTGTGAGAGTGTGTGTGCGAGTGTGTTTGAGTGAGTGCAAGTGTGTGCGAGTGTGTGTGCGAGTGCGTACGAGTGTGTGCGAGTGTGTGTGCGTGTGTGCGAGTGTGTGTGATTGTGTGCGAGTGTGAGTGAGCTTGTAGGACTGTATGTGTGATTGTTTGCGAGTGTGTGCGAGTGTGTTCGAGTGTGTGAGTGTGTGTGAGTGTGTGCGAGTGTGTGTGCGAGTGTGCGAGTGTGTGCAAATGTGCCCGAGTGTGCGCGAGTGTGCATGAGTGAGTGGTCGCGAGTGTTCACGAGTGAGTGGGTGTGAGTGTGTGCGCGAGTGTGTGCGTGTGAGTGTGTGCGAGTGTGTGCAAGTGTATGTGATTGTGTGCGAGTGTGTGTTTGCGTGTGTGTGTGAGTATGTGCGAGTGTGTGCGAGTGTGTGTACGAGTGTGTGTGTGCGATTGTGCATAAGTGTGTGCGAGTGTGTGTGTGAGTGTGTGTGCGAGTGTGTGTGTGCGAGTTTGCTCGATTGTGTGTGAGTGTGAGTGAGTGTGTACGAGTGTGTGTGAGTGTGTGCGAGTGTGTGTGAGTGTGTGCGAGTGTGTGTGCGAGTGCGTATGAGTGAGTGTGTGCGAGTGTGTGTTTGCGAGTGTGTGTGCAAGTGTGTGTGTGCGAGTGTGTTCGATTGTGTGCGAGTGTGTGTGAGTGAGTGTGTGTGAGTGTGTGCGAGTGTGTGTACGAGTGTGTGTGTGCGATTGTGTATAAGTGTGTGCGAGGTTGTGAGTGTGTGTGCGAGTGTGTGCGTGCGAGTGTGTGCGACTGTGTGCGAGTGTGTGCGAGTGTGTGAGTGTGTGCAAGTGTGTGCGAGTGTGTGTATGCGAGTGTGTGCCAGTGTGTGCGTACGAGTGCGTGCAAGTGAGTGCGTGTGTGTGCGAATGTGTGGGAGTGTGTGCGTGCGAGTGTGCGTGAGTGTGCACGAGTGTGTGCATGTGAATGTGTGTGAGTGTGTGCGTGCGAGTGTGTGCGAGTGTGCTCGAGTGAATGGGTGCGAGTGTGTGCGAGTGTGTGTGAGTTTGTGCGAGTGAGTGTGTGCGAGTGTGTGCGAGTGAGTGTGTCCAAATGTGTGCGAGTGTTTGCGAGTGTGTGTGCGAGTGTGTGTGCGAGTGTGTGCGAGTGTGTGTGTGAGTGTGTGCGAGTGTGTGCGAGTCTGTGTGTGTGAGTGTGTGCAAGTTGTGTGCAAGCGAGTGAGTGCGAGTGTGTGCGTACGAGTGTGTGCAAGTGAGTGCGAGTGTGTGCGAATGTGTGCGAGTTTGTGCATGTTAGTGTGCGCGAGTGTGTGCGTGCGAGTGTGTGCGAGTGTGCTCGAGTGACTGGGTGTGAGTGTGTGCGAGTGTGTGTGAGTGTGTGCGAGTGAGTGTGTGCGGGTGTGTATGAGTGAGTGTGTGTGAGTGTGTGCGAGTGTATGCGTGCGAGTGTGTGTGTGCGAGTGTGTGCGAGTGTGTGTGTGTGCATGTGTGCGAGTGTGTGTGAGTGTATGTGCGAGTGTGTGCAAGTGTGTGCAAGTGAGTGTGAGTGAGTGCGAGTGTGTGCGAATGTGTGCGAGTGTGTGTGTGCGATTGTGTGTGCGATTGTGTATGGTGTGTGCGAGTGTGTGTGTGAGTGTGTGCGAGTGTGTGCGTGTGAGTGCGTGCGAGTGAGTGCGAGTGTGTGCAAATGTGTGCGAGAGTGTGCAAGTGTGGGCGTGCGAGTGTATGCGAGTGTGTGTGAGTGTGTGCGAGTATGCGAGTGTGTGTGAGTGTATGTGCGAGTGTGTGCAAGTGTGTGCAAGTGAGTGTGAGTGAGTGCGAGTGTGTGCGAATGTGTGCCAGTGTGTGTGTGCGAGTGTGTGTGCGATTGTGTATGGTGTGTGCGAGTCTGTGTGTGAGTGTGTGCGAGTGTGTGCGTGTGAGTGCGTGCGAGTAAGTGCAAGTGTGTGCAAATGTGTGCGAGAGTGTGCAAGTGTGGGCGTGTGAGTGTATGCGAGTGTGTGTGAGTGTGTGCGAGTATGCACTAGGGTCTGCGTGTGAGTGAGTGTGTGTGTGAGTGTGAGTGTGTGCTTGTGAGTGTGTGTTAGTGTGCGTGAGTGTGTGAGTGTGTGCGAGTGCGCGTGAGTGTGTGAGTGAGTGTGTGTGTGAGTGTGAGCGAGTGTTTGCGAGTGTGTGTGTGTAGGACTGTATGTGCGAGTGTGTGTGCGCAGGTGTATGAGTGTATGTGCGAGTGTGTGTGTGAGTGTGTGTGCGAGTGTGTGCAAGTGTGTGTGAGTGTGCGCGAGTGTGTGTAGGAGTGTGTGCGAGTGTGTGCGATTGTGTGTGTGAGTGTGTAGGACTGTATGTGCGAGTGTGTTCGAGTCTGTTTGAGTGTGTGTGTGTGCGAGTGTGTGTGTGCGAGTGTGTGTGTGCGAGTGTGTGTGTGATTGTGTATGAGTGCGAGTGTGTGTGTGCGATTGTGTATGAGTGAGTGTGTAGGACTGTGTGTGCGAGAGTGTGCGCGTGTGTGCGAGTGTGTGCAAATGTGCCCGAGTGTGTGCGAGTGTGCACGAGTGAGTGGGTGTGAATGTGTGCGAGTGTGTGTGCGAGTGTGTGCGTGTGAGTGTGTGCGAGCGTGTGTGAGTGTGTGTGAGTGTGTGTGCGAGTGTGTGTGCGTGTGAATGTGTGCGAGTGTGTGCAAGTGTGTGTGAGTGTTTGCGAGTGTGTGTGTGAGTGTGTGCGAGTGTGTGCGAGTGTGTGCGAGTGTGTGCGAGTGTGTGCGAGTGTGTGTACGAGTGTGTGTGTGCGATTGTGTATAAGTGTGTGCGAGTGTGTGTGTGAGTGTGTGTGCGAGTTTGCTCGATTGTGTGTGAGTGTGTGTGAGTGTGAGTGAGTGTGTACGAGTGTGTACGAGTGTGTGCGAGTGTGTGTGTGAGTGTGTGCGAGTGTGTGTGAATGTGTGCGATTGTGTGTAGGGCTGTATGTGCGAGTGTGTGTGAGTGTGTGCGAGTGTGTGTGCGTGTGTGCGAGTGTGTGTGCGTGCGAGTGTGTGCGTGCGAGTGTGTGCGACTGTGTGTGTGAGTGTGTGCAAGTGTGTACGAGTGTGTGTGCGAGTGTGTGCCAGTGTGTGCGTACGAGTGTGTGCAAGTGAGTGCGAGTGTGTGCGAGCGGGTGTATGCGAGTGTGTGTGAGTCTTTGTGTGTGAATGTGTGCAAGTGTGTGCGAGCGAGTGAGTGCGAGTGTGTGCCAATGTGTGCATACGAGTGTGTGCAAGTGAGTGCGAGTGTGAGTGTGTGAGTGTGTGCAAGTGTGTGTGAGTGTGTGCGAGTCTGTGTGTGTGAGTGTGTGCAAGTGTGTGCTAGCGAGTGAGTGCGAGTGTGTGCCAGTGTGTGCGTACGAGTGTGTGCAAGTGAGTGCGAGTGTGTGCGAATGTGTGCGAGTGTGTGTGTGAGTGTGTGCGAGTGTGTGTGAGTGTGTGGGTGCGAGTGTGTGCGAGTGTGTGCGTGCGTGTTTGTGCGAGTGTGTGTGCGAGTGTGTACGAGTGTGTGTGCGTGTGTGTGCAAGTGTGTGCGAGTGCGTGCGTGTGTGTGTGCGAGTGTGTGCGAGTGTGTGCGAGTATGTGTGTGCGATTGTGTATGAGTGAGTGTGTGCGAGTGTGTGTCAAAGTGTGTGCGAGGGTGTGCGAGTGTGTGTTTGCGATTGTGTATGAGTGAGTGTGTGCGAGTGTGTGTGAAAGTGTGTGCGAGTGTGTGTGAGTGTGCACGGGTGTGTGCGTGCGAGTTCGTGCGAGTGAGCGCGAGTGTGTGCAAATGTGTGCGAGCGTGTGTGAGTGTGTGCGAGTTTGTGTGAGTGTGCACGAGTGTGTGTGTGAGTGAGTGTGTGTGAGTCTGTGCGAGTGTGTGCTTGCGAGTGTTTGCTAGTGTGCGCGAGTGTGTGAGTGTGTGTGAGTGTGTGCGAGTGTGTGTGTGAGTGTATACGACTGTGTGTGCGAGTGTGTGCGCGTGTGTGCGAGTGTATATGAGTGTATGTGCGAGTGTGTGCGAGTGTGTGCGAGTGTGTGTGCGAGTGTGTTTGAGTGTGTGCAAGTGTGTGCGAGTGTGTGTGCGAGTGCGTACGAGTGTATGCGAGTGTGTGTGCGAGTGTGTGTGATTGTGTGCGAGTGTGAGTGAGCTTGTAGGACTGTATGTGCGATTGTTTGCGAGTGTGTGCGAGTGTGTTCGAGTGTGTGAGTGTGTGTGAGTGTGTGCGAATGTGTGTGCGAGTGTGTGTGCAAGAGTGCGAGTGTGTGCAAATGTGCCCGAGTGTGCGCGAGTGTGCACGAGTGAGTGGGCGCGAGTGTTCACGAGTGAGTGGGTGTGAGTGTGTGCGCGAGTGTGTGCGTGTGAGTGTGTGCGAGAGTGTGCGAGTGTGTGTGGGAGTGTGTGTGCGTGTGAATGTGTGCGAGTGTGTGCAAGTGTTTGTGATTGTGTGCGAGTGTGTGTTTGCGAGTGTGTGTGAGTATGTGCGAGTGTGTGCGAGTGTGTGCGAGTGTGTGTACGAGTGTGTGTGTGCGATTGTGCATAAGTGTGTGCGAGTGTGTGCGTGCGAGTGTGTGCGACTGTGTGTGTGAGTGTGTGCAAGTTTGTACGAGTGTGTGTGTGAGTGTGTGCCAGTGTGTGCGTACGAGTGTGTGCAAGTGAGTGCGAGTGTGTGCGAGCGAGTGTATGCGAGTGTGTGCGAGTCTGTGTGTGTGAGTGTGTGCAAGTGTGTGCGAGCGAGTGAGTGCGAGTGTGTGCCAGTGTGTGCGTACAAGTGTGTGCAAGTGAGTGTGAGTGTGTGCGTGTGAGTGTGTGTGAGTGTGTGCGAGTGTGTGCGAGTCTGTGTGTGTGAGTGTGTGCAAGTGTGTGCGAGCGAGTGAGTGCGAGTGTGTGCCAGCGTGTGCGTACGAGTGTGTGATTGTGTATGAGTGCGAGTGTGTGTGTGAGTGTGTGCAAGTGTGTTCGAGTGTGTATGCAAGTATGTTCGAGTGTGTGTGTGAGTGTGTGCGAGTGTGTGCGAGTGAGTGTGTGCGAGTGTTTGCGACTGTGTGTGCGAGTGTGTGTGCGAGTGTGTGTGCGAGTGTGTGCGTGCGAGTGTGTGCGTGCAAGTATGTGAGTGCGAGTTTGTGTGCGAATGTGTGTGCGAATGTGTTCGAGTGTGTGCGTACGAGCGTGTGCAAGTGAGTTTGAGTGTGTGCGAGCGGGTGTATGCGAGTGTGTGCGAGTCTGTGTGTGTGAATGTGTGCAAGTGTGTGCGAGCAAGTGAGTGCGAGTGTGTGCCAGTGTGTGCGTACGAGTGTGTGCAAGTGAGTGCGAGTGTGTGCGAATGTGTGCGAGTGTGTGCATGTGAGTGCGAGCGAGTGATTGCGAGTGTGTGCAAATGTGTGCGAGAGTGTGCAAGTGTGGGCGTGGAGTGTATGCGCGTGTGTGTGAGTGTGTGAGAGTATGCGCGAGGGTCTGCGTGTGAGTGAGTGTGAGTGTGACTGTGAGTGTGTGCTTGCGAGTGTGTGTTAGTGTGCATGAGTGTGTGCGAGTGTGCGTGAGTGTGGGCGTGTGAGTGAGTGTGTGTGTGAGTGTGTGCGAGAGTTTGCGAGTGTGTGTGTGTAGGACTGTGTGTGCGAGTGTGTATGCGAATGTGTATGAGTTTATGTGCGAGTGTGTGTGCGAGTGTGTGTGCGAGTGTGTGTAGGAGTGTGTGCGAGTGAGTGCGATTGTGTGTGTGTAGGACTGTATGTGCGAGTGTGTGCGAGTCTGTTTGAGTGCGAGTGTGTGTGAGTGTGTGTGAGTGCGTGCAAGTGTGTGTGCGAGTGTGTTCGATTGTGTGCGAGTGTGTGTGAGTGAGTGTGTGCAAGTGTGTGCGAGTGTGTGTACGAGTGTGTGTGTGCAATTGTGTATAAGTGTGTGCGAGTGTGTGAGTGTGTGTGAGAGTGTTTGCGTGCGAGTGTGTGCGACTGAGTGTGAGTGTGTGCGAGTGTGTGAGTGTGTGCAAGTGTGTGCGAGTGTGTGTGTGCGAGTGTGTTTGCGAGAGTGTGCGAGTGTGTGCAAGTGTGTGCAAATGTACCCGAGTGTGCGCGAATGTGCACGAGTGAGTGGGTGCAAGTGTGTGCGGGTGTGTATGAGTGAGTGTGTGTGAGTGTGTGCGTGTGTGTGAATTTGTGTGCGAGTGAGTGTGTGCGAATGTGTGCGAGTGTATATGAGTGTATGTGCGAGTGTGTGCGAGTGTGTGCGAGTGTGTGTGCGAGTGTGTTTGAGTGTGTGCAAGTGTGTGCGAGTGTGTGTGCGAGTGCGTACGAGTGTGTGCGAGTGTGTGTGCGAGTGTGTGTGATTGTGTGCGAGTGTGAGTGAGCTTGTAGGACTGTATGTGCGATTGTTTGCGAGTGTGTGCGAGTGTGTTCGAGTGTGTGAGTGTGTGTGAGTGTGTGCGAGTGTGTGTGCGAGTGTGTGTGTGAGAGTGCGAGTGTGTGCAAATGTGCCCGAGTGTGCGCGAGTGTGCACGAGTGAGTGGGCGCGAGTGTTCACGAGTGAGTGGGTGTGAGTGTGTGCGCGAGTGTATGCGTGTGAGTGTGTGCGAGCGTGTGCGAGTGTGTGTGCGAGTGTGTGTGCGTGTGAATGTGTGCGAGTGTGTGCAAGTGTTTGTGATTGTGTGCGAGTGTGTGTTTGCGAGTGTGTGTGAGTATGTGCGAGTGTGTGTACGAGTGTGTGTGTGCGATTGTGCATAAGTGTGTGCGAGTGTGTGCGTGCGAGTGTGTGCGACTGTGTGTGTGAGTTTGTGCAAGTTTGTACGAGTGTGTGTGCGAGTGTGTGCCAGTGTGTGCGTACGAGTGTGTGCAAGTGAGTGCGAGTGTGTGCGAGCGAGTGTATGCGAGTGTGTGCGAGTCTGTGTGTGTGAGTGTGTGCAAGTGTGTACGAGTGTGTGTGCGAGTGTGTGCCAGTGTGTGCGTACGAGTGTGTGCAAGTGAGTGCGAGTGTGTGCGAGCGGGTGTATGCGAGTGTGTGCGAGTCTGTGTGTGTAAATGTGTGCAAGTGTGTGCGAGCGAGTGAGTGCGAGTGTGTGCCAATGTGTGCGTACGAGTGTGTGCAAGTGAGTGTGAGTGTGTGTGTGAGTGTGTGCAAGTGTGTGCGAGTGTGTGCGAGTCTGTGTATGTGAGTGTGTGCAAGTGTGTGCGAGCGAGTGAGTGCGAGTGTGTGCCAGTGTGTGCGTATGAGAGTGTGCAAGTGAGTGCGAGTGTGTGCGAATGTGTGCGAGTGTGTGTGTGAGTGTGTGCGAGTGTATGTGAGTGTGTGGGTGCGAGTGTGTGCGAGTGTGTGCGTGCGTGTTTGTGCAAGTGTGTGTGCGAGTGTGTACGAGTGTGTGTGCGTGTGTGTGCAAGTGTGTGCTAGTGCGTGCGTGTGTGTGTGGCGAGTGTTTGCGAGTGTGTGCGAGTATGTGTGTGCGATTGTGTATGAGTGAGTGTGTGCGAGTGTGTGTCAAAGTGTGTTCGAGGGTGTGCGAGTGTGTGTTTGCGATTGTGTATGAGTGAGTGTGTGCGAGTGTGTGTGAAAGTGTGTGCGATTGTGTGTGAGTGTGCACGGGTGTGTGCGTGCGAGTTCGTGCGAGTGAGCGCGAGTGTGTGCAAATGTGTGCGAGCGTGTGTGAGTGTGTGCGAGTGTGTGTGAGTGTGCACGAGTGTGTGTGTGTGAGTGAGTGTTTGTGAGTCTGTGCGAGTGTGTGCTTGCGAGTGTGTGCTAGTGTGCGCGAGTGTGTGAGTGTGTGTGAGTGTGTGCGAGTGTGTGTGTGAGTGTATAAGACTGTGTGTGCGAGTGTGTGCGCGTGTGTGCGAGTGTACATGAGTGTATGTGCGAGTGTGTGCGAGTGTGTGCGAGTGTGTGTGCGAGTGTGTTTGAGTGTGTGCAAGTGTGTGCGAGTGTGTGTGTGAGTGCGTACGAGTGTATGCGAGTGTGTGTGCGAGTGTGTGTGATTGTGTGCGAGTGTGAGTGAGCTTGTAGGACTGTATGTGCGATTGTTTGCGAGTGTGTGCGAGTGTGTTCGAGTGTGTGAGTGTGTGTGAGTGTGTGCGAGTGTGTGTGCGAGTGTGTGTGCGAGAGTGAGAGTGTGTGCAAATGTGCCCGAGTGTGCGCGAGTGTGCACGAGTGAGTGGGCGCGAGTGTTCACGAGTGAGTGGGTGTGAGTGTGTGCGCGAGTGTGTGCGTGTGAGTGTGTGCGAGCGTGTGCGAGTGTGTGTGCGAGTGTGTGTGCGTGTGAATGTGTGCGAGTGTGTGCAAGTGTTTGTGATTGTGGGCGAGTGTGTGTTTGCGAGTGTGTGTGAGTATGTGCGAGTGTGTGCGAGTGTGTGCGAGTGTGTGCGAGTGTGTGCGAGTGTGTGTACGAGTGTGTGTGTGCGATTGTGCATAAGTGTGTGCGAGTGTGTGCGTGCGAGTGTGTGCGACTGTGTGTGTGAGTGTGTGCAAGTTTGTACGAGTGTGTGTGCGAGTGTGTGCCAGTGTGTGCGTACGAGTGTGTGCAAGTGAGTGCGAGTGTGTGCGAGCGAGTGTATGCGAGTGTGTGCGAGTCTGTGTGTGTGAGTGTGTGCAAGTGTGTGCGAGCGAGTGAGTGCGAGTGTGTGCCAGTGTGTGCGTACGAGTGTGTGCAAGTGAGTGTGAGTGTGTGTGTGTGAGTGTGTGCGAGTGTGTGCGAGTGTGTGCGAGTCTGTGTGTGTGAGTGTGTGCAAGTGTGTGCGAGCGAGTGAGTGCGAGTGTGTGCCAGTGTGTGCGTACGAGTGTGTGATTGTGTATGAGTGCGAGTGTGTGTGTGAGTGTGTGCAAGTGTGTTCGAGTGTGTATGCAAGTATGTTCGAGTGTGTGTGTGAGTGTGTGCGAGTGTGTGCGAGTGAGTGTGTGTGAGTGTTTGCGAGTGTGTGTGCGAGTGTGTGTGCGAGTGTGTGTGTGAGTGTGTGCGTGCGAGTGTGTGCGTGCAAGTATGTGAGTGCGAGTGTGTGTGCGAATGTGTGTGCGAATGTGTGCGAGTGTGTGCGTACGAGTGTGTGCAAGTGAGTTTGAGTGTGTGCGAGCGGGTGTATGCGAGTGTGTGCGAGTCTGTGTGTGTGAATGTGTGCAAGTGTGTGCGAGCGAGTGAGTGCGAGTGTGTGCCAGTGTGTGCGTACGAGTGTGTGCAAGTGAGTGCGAGTGTGTGCGTGTGAGTGTGTGCGAGTGTGTGCGAGTCTGTGCGAGTCTGTGTGTGTGAGTGTGTGTGAGTGTGTGCAAGTGTGTGCGAGCGAGTGAGTGCGAGTGTGTGCCAGTGTGTGCGTACGAGTGTGTGCAAGTGAGTGCGAGTGTGTGCGAATGTGTGCGAGTTTGTGCGTGTGAGTGTGCGCGAGTTTGTGCATGCGAGTGTGTGCGAGTGTGCTCGAGTGACTGGGTGTGAGTGTGTGCGAGTGTGTGTGAGTGTTTGCGAGTGTGTATGAGTGAGTGTGTGTGAGTGTGTGCGAGTTTGTGTGCGAGTGTGTGCGAGAGAGTGTGTGCGAGTGTGTGTGTGCGAGTGTGTGCGATTGTATGCGTGCGAGTGTGTGCGTGTGAGTGTGTGCGAGTGTGTGTGAGTGTATGTGCGAGTGTGTGCAAGTGTGTGCAAGTGAGTGTGAGTGAGTGCGAGTGTGTGCGAATGTGTGCGAGTGTGTGTGTGCGAGTGTGTGTCCGATTGTGTATGTTGTGTGCGAGTGTGTGTGTGAGTGTGTGCGAGTGTGTGCATGTGAGTGCGAGCGAGTGATTGCGAGTGTGTGCAAATGTGTGCGAGAGTGTGCAAGTGTGGGCGTGGAGTGTATGCGCGTGTGTGTGAGTGTGTGTGTGAGTGTGTGCGAGAGTTTGCGAGTGTGTGTGTGTAGGACTGTGTGTGCGAGTGTGTGTGCGAATGTGTATGAGTTTATGTGCGAGTGTGTGTGCGAGTGTGTGTGCGAGTGTGTGTAGGAGTGTGTGCGAGTGAGTGCGATTGTGTGTGTGTAGGACTGTATGTGCGAGTGTGTGCGAGTCTGTTTGAGTGCGAGTGTGTGTGAGTGCGTGCAAGTGTGTGTGCGAGTGTGTGTGTGCGAGTGTGTTCGATTGTGTGCGAGTGTGTGTGAGTGAGTGTGTGCGAGTGTGTGCGAGTGTGTGTACGAGTGTGTGTGTGCAATTGTGTATAAGTGTGTGCGAGTGTGTGAGTGTGTGTGAGAGTGTGTGCGTGCGAGTGTGTGCGACTGTGTGTGAGTGTGTGCGAGTGTGTGAGTGTGTGCAAGTGTGTGCGAGTGTGTGTGTGCGAGTGTGTTTGCGAGAGTGTGCGAGTGTGTGCGAGTGTGTGCAAATGTACCCGAGTGTGCGCGAGTGTGCACGAGTGAGTGGGTGCAAGTGTGTGCGGGTGTGTATGAGTGAGTGTGTGTGAGTGTGTGCGTGTGTGTGAATTTGTGTGCGAGTGAGTGTGTGCGAATGTGTGCGAGTGTATATGAGTGTATGTGCGAGTGTGTGCGAGTGTGTGCGAGTAAGTGTGCGAGTGTGTTTGAGTGTGTGCAAGTGTGTGCGAGTGTGTGTGCGAGTGTGTACGAGTGTGTGCGAGTGTGTGTGCGAGTGTGTGTGATTGTGTGCGAGTGTGAGTGAGCTTGTAGGACTGTATGTGCGATTGTTTGCGAGTGTGTTCGAGTGTGTGAGTGTGTGTGAGTGTGTGCGAGTGTGTGTGCGAGTGTGTGTGCGAGAGTGCGAGTGTGTGCAAATGTGCTCGAGTGTGCGCGAGTGTGCACGAGTGAGTGGGCGCGAGTGTTCACGAGTGAGTGGGTGTGAGTGTGTGCGCGAGTGTGTGCGTGTGAGTGTGTGCGAGCGTGTGCGAGTGTGTGTGCGAGTGTGTGTGCGTGTGAATGTGTGCGAGTGTGTGCAAGTGTTTGTGATTGTGTGCGAGTGTGTGTTTGCGAGTGTGTGTGAGTATGTGCGAGTGTGTGTAGGAGTGTGTGTGTGCGATTGTGCATAAGTGTGTGCGAGTGTGTGCGTGCGAGTGTGTGCGACTGTGTGTGTGAGTTTGTGCAAGTTTGTACGAGTGTGTGTGCGAGTGTGTGCCAGTGTGTGCGTACGAGTGTGTGCAAGTGAGTGCGAGTGTGTGCGAGCGAGTGTATGCGAGTGTGTGCGAGTCTGTGTGTGTGAGTGTGTGCAAGTGTGTGCGAGCGAGTGAGTGCGAGTGTGTGCCAGTGTGTGCGTATGAGTGTGTACAAGTGAGTGCGAGTGTGTGCGTGTGAGTGTGTGCGAGTGTGTGCGAGTGTGTGCGAGTCTGTGTGTGTGAGTGTGTGCAAGTGTGTGCGAGCGAGTGAGTGCGAGTGTGTGCCAGTGTGTGTGTACGAGTGTGTGCAAGTGAGTGCGAGTGTGTGCGAATGTGTGCGAGTTTGTGCGTGTGAGTGTGCGAGAGTGTGTGCGTGTGAGTGTGTGTGAGTGTGCTCGAGAGACTGGGTGTGAGTGTGTGCGAGTGTGTGTGAGTGTGTGCGAGTGAGTGTGTGCGAGTGTGTATGAGTGAGTGTGTGTGAGTGTGTGTGCGAGTGTGTGTGAGTGAGTGTGTGCGAATGTGTGCAAATGTGTGCGAGTGTGTGTGTGCGAGTGTGTGCGAGTGTATGCGTGCGAGTGTTTGCGTGCGCGTGTGTGCGAGTGTGTGCGTGCGTTTGTGCGAGTGTGTATGAGTGTATGTGCAAGTGTGTGCAAGTGTGTGCGAGTGTGTGCGAATGTGTGCGAGTGTGTGTGTGCGAGTGTGTGTGTGAATGTGTGTGAGTGTGTGCGAGTGTGTACGTGCGAGTCCGTGCGAGTGAGTGTGAGTGTGTGCAAATGTGTGCGAGAGTGTGCAAGTTTAGGCGTGCGAGTGTATGCGAGTGTGTGCGAGTGTGTGTGAGTGTGTGCGAGTATGCTCGAGGGTGTGCATGTGAGTGAGTGTGTGTGAGTGTGAGTGTGTGCTAGAGTGCGTGAGTGTGTGAGTGTGTGCGAGTGTGCGTGAGTGTGTGCGTGTGAGTGAGTATGTGTGTCAGTGTGTGTGAGAGTTTGCGAGTGTGTGTGTGTAGGACTGTGTGTGCGAGTGTGTGTGCGAATGTGTATGAGTGTATGTGCGAGTGTGTATGCGAGTGTGTGTGCGAGTGTGTGCGAGTGTGTGCAAGTGCGTGTGAGTGTGTGCGAGTGTGTGTAGGAGTGTGTGCGAGTGTGTGCGATTGTGTGTGTGAGTGTGTAGGACTGTATGTGCGAGTGTGTATGCGAGTGTGTGTGCGAGTGTGTGCGAGTGTGTGCAAGTGCATGTGAGTGTGTGCGAGTGTGTGTAGGAGTGTGTGCGAGTGTGTGCGATTGTGTGTGTGAGTGTGTAGGACTGTATGTGCGAGTGTGTGCGAGTCTGTTCGAGTGTGTGTGTGCGACTGTGTGTGTGCGAGTGTGTGTGTGCGAGTGTGTGTGTGATTGTGTATGAGTGTGAGTGTGTGTGTGAGTGTGTGCAAGTGTGTTCGAGTGTGTATGCAAGTATGTTCGAGTGTGTGTGTGAGTGTGTGCGAGTGAGGGTGTGCGAGTGTGTGCGAGTGAGTGTGTGCGAGTGTTTGCGAGTGTGTGTGCGAGTGTGTGTGCGAGTGTGTGTGCGAGTGTGTGTGCGAGTGTGTGCGTGCGAGTGTGTGCGTGCAAGTGTGTGCGTGCAAGTGTGTGAGTGCGAGTGTGTGTGCGAATGTGTGTGCGAGTGTGTGCGTACGAGTGTGTGCAAGTGAGTTTGAGTGTGTGCGAGCGGGTGTATGCGAGTGTGTGCGAGTCTGTGTGTGTGAATGTGTGCAAGTGTGTGCGAGCGAGTGAGTGCGAGTGTGTGCCAGTTTGTGCGTACGAGTGTGAGCAAGTGAGTGCGAGTGTGTGCGTGTGAGTGTGTGCAAGTGTGTGCGAGTGTGTGCGAGTCTGTGTGTGTGAGTGTGTGCAAGTGTGTGCGAGCGAGTTAGTGCGAGTGTGTGCCAGTGTGTGCGTACGAGTGTGTGCAAGTGAGTGCGAGTGTGTGCGAATGTGTGCGAGTTTGTGCGTGTGAGTGTGCGCGAGTGTGTGCGTGCGAGTGTGTGCGAGTGTGCTCGAGTGACTGGGTGTGAGTGTGTGCGAGTGTGTGTAAGTGTGTGCGAGTGTGTATGAGTGAGTGTGTGTGAGTGTGTGCGAGTTTGTGTGTGAGTGTGTGCGAGTGAGTGTGTGCGAATGTGTGCGAGTGTGTGTGTGCGAGTGTGTGCGAGTGTATGCGTGCGAGTGTGTGCGTGTGAGTGTGTGCGAGTGTGTGTGTGTGCGAGTGTGTGTGAGTGTATGTGCGAGTGTGTGCAATTGTGTGCAAGTGAGTGTGAGTGAGTGTGAGTGTGTGCGAATGTTTGCGAGTGTGTGTGTGTGAGTGTGTGTCCGATTGTGTATGTTGTGTGCGAGTGTGTGTGTGTGAGTGTGTGCGAGTGTGTGCATGTGAGTGCGTGCGAGTGATTGTGAGTGTGTGCAAATGTGTGCGAGAGTGTGCAAGTGTGGGCGTGCGAGTGTATGCGCGTGTGTGTGAGTGTGTGAGAGTATGCGCGAGGGTCTGCGTGTGAGTGAGTGTGAGTGTGAGTGTGTGCTTGCGAGTGTGTGTTAGTGTGCGTGAGTGTGTGCGAGTGTGCGTGAGTGTGGGCGTGTGATTGAGTGTGTGTGTGAGTGTGTGCGAGAGTTTGCGAGTGTGTGTGTGTAGGACTGTGTGTGCGAGTGTGTGTGCGAATGTGTAAGAGTTTATGTGCGAGTGTGTGTGCGAGTGTGTGTGCGAATGTGTGTAGGAGTGTGTGCGAGTGTGTGTGATTGTGTGTGTTTAGGACTGTATGTGCGAGTGTGTGCGAGTCTGTTTGAGTGCGAGTGTGTGTGAGTGTGTGTGAGTGCGTGCAAGTGTGTGTGCGAGTGTTTGTGTGCGAGTGTGTTCGATTGTGTGCGAGTGTGTGTGAGTGAGTGTGTGCGAGTGTGTACGAGTGTGTGTGTGCGATTGTGTATAAGTGTGTGCGAGTGTGTGAGTGTGTGTGAGAGTGTGTGCGTGTGAGTGTGTGCGACTGTGTGTGAGTGTGTGCGAGTGTGTGAGTGTGCGCGAGTGTGTGTGTGCGAGTGTGTTTGCGAGAGTGTTTGCGAGAGTGTGCGAGTGTGTGCAAATGTACCCGAGTGTGCGCGAGTGTGCACGAGTGAGTGGGTGCAAGTGTGTGCGGGTGTGTATGAGTGAGTGTGTGCGTGTGTGTGATTTTGTGTGCGAGTGAGTGTGTGTGAATGTGTGCGAGTGTGTGCAAGTGTGTCTGTGCAAGTGTGTGTGCGAGTGTGTGCGTGCGAGTGTGTGCGTGCGAGTGTATGCGAGTGTGTGTGAGTGTGTGCGAGTGTGTGTGCGAGTGTGTGTGCGAGAGTGTGCGAGTGTGTGCGAGTGTGTGTAAATGTGCCCGAGTGTGTACGAGTGAGTGGGTGCGAGTGTGTGCGAGTGTGTGTGAGTGTGTGCATGTGAGTGTGTGCGAGCGTGTGCAAGTGTGTGTGAGTGTGTGTGCGAGTGTGTGTTCATGTTTGTGTGTGCGAGTGTGTGTTCATGTTTGTGTGTGCGAGTGTGTGTGCATGTGTGTGTTTGCGAATGTGTGCGAGTGTGTGCGAGTGTGTCTGTGCAAGTGTGTGTGCGAGTGTGTGCGTGCGAGTGTGTGCATGCGAGTGTGTGCGAGTGTGTGTGCGAGAGTGTGCGAGTGTGTGCGAGTGTGTGTAAATGTGCCCGAGTGTGCACGAGTGAGTGGGTGCGAGTGTGTGCGAGTGTGTGCATGTGAGTGTGTGCGAGCGTGTGCGAGTGTGTGTGAGTGTGTGTGCGAGTTTGTGTGCATGTGTGTGTGCGAGTGTGTGTGAGTGTGTGTGCGAGTGTGTGTGCATGTGTGTGTGTGAGTGTGTGCGAGTGTGTGTGAGTGTGTGTGCGAGTGTGTGCAAGTGTGTGTGAGTGTGTGCAAGTGTGTGTGTGCAAGTGTGTGTGAGTGTGTGCGAGTGTGTGTACGAGTGTGTGTGTGATTGTGCATAAGTGTGTGCGAGTGTGTGTGTCAGTGTGTGTGCGAGTGTGTGCTAGTGTGCGCGAGTGTGTGCGTTGTGTGCATGCGAGTGCGTGCGAGTGTGAGCAAATGTGTGCGAGAGTGTGCAAGTGTGCGCGTGCGAGTGTGTGCGAGTGTGCGCAAGTGTGTGAGTGTGTGCGATTGTGTGCATGCGAGTGATTGCGAGTGTGTGCAAATGTGCCCGAGTGTGCACGAGTGTGCATGGGTGAGTGGGTGCGAGTGTGTGCGTGTGAGTGTGTGCGAGCTTGTGCGAATGTGTGAGTGCTTGTGCAAGTGTGTGTGCATGTGTGTGTGTGAGTGTGTGCGAGTGTTTATGAGTGTGCGTGCGAGTGCTTGCAAGTGTGTGTGAGTGTGTGCGAGTGTGTGTGTGTGAGTGTGTGCGAGTGTGTGTACGAGTGTGTGCAATTGTGTAAAAGTGTGTGCGAGTGTGTGTGTGAGTGTGTGTGAGTGTGTGTGCAAGTGTGTGTGTGCGAGTGTGTGTGAGTGTGTGTACGAGTGTGTGTGATTTTGTATAAGTGTGTGGGAGTGTGTGAGTGTGTGTGAGTGTGTGTGCGAGTGTGTGCGTGCGAGTGTGTGCGAGTGTGTGCGAGTGTGTGTACGAGTGTGTGTGTGCGATTGTGTATAAGAGTGTGTGAGTGTGTGTGAGTGTGTGTGCAAGTGTGTGCGTACGAGTGTGTGCGACTGTGTGCGAGTGTGTGCGAGTGTGTGAGTGTGTGCAAGTGTGTGCGAGTGTGTGTGCGAGTGTGTGCCAGTGTGTGCGTACGAGTGCGTGCAAGTGAGTGTGAGTGTGTGCGAATGTGTGCAAGTGTGTGTGTGCGAGTGTGTGTGTGTGCACGACTGTGTGCATGTGAGTGTGTGCGAGTGTGTACGTGCGAGTGTGTGCGAGTGTGCTCGAGTGAATGGGTGCGAGTGTGTGCGAGTGTGTGTGAGTGTCTGCGAGTGAGTGTGTGCGAGTGTGTGTGAGTGAGTTTGTGCGAATGTGTGCGAGTGAGTGTGTGCGAGTGTTTGCGAGTGTGTGTGCGAGTGTGTGTGCGAGTGTGTGTGCGAGTGTGTGCGTGCAAGTGTGTGCGTGCAAGTGTGTGCGTGCGAGTCTGTGTGCGAATGTGTGTGCGAGTGTGTGCGATTGTGTGCGAGTCTGTGTATGTGAGCGTGTGCAAGTTGTGTGCAAGCGAGTGAGTGCGAGTGTGTGCGTATGAGTGTGTGCAAGTGAGTGCGAGTGTGTGCGAATGTGTGCGAGTTTGTGCGTGTGAGTGTGCGCGAGTGTGCGCGAGTGTGCTCGAGTGACTAGGTGTGAGTGTGTGCGAGTGTGTGTGAGTGTGTGCGAGTGAGTGTGTGCGAGTGTGTATGAGTGAGTGTGTGTGAGTGTGTGCAAGTTTGTGTGCGAGTGTGTGCGAGTGAGTGTGTGCGAATGTGTGCGAGTGTTTGTGTGTGAGTGTGTGCGAGTGTATGCGTGCGAGTGTGTGCGTGTGAGTGTGTGCGAGTGTGAGTGTGTGCGTTTGTTCGAATGTGTGTGAGTGTATGTGCGAGTGTGTGCAAGTGTGTGCGAATGTGTGCGAGTGTGTGTGCGATTGTGTATGGTGTGTGCGAGTGTGTGTGTGAGTGCGTGCGAGTGTGTGCGTGTGAGTGCGTGCAAGTGAGTGCGAGTGTGTGCAAATGTGTGCGAGAGTGTGCAAGTGTGGGCGTGCGAGTGTATGCGAGTTTGTGTGAGTGTGTGCGAGTATGCGAGTGTGTGTGAGTGTATGTGCGAGTGTGTCCAAGTGTGTGCAAGTGAGTGTGAGTGAGTGCGAGTTTGTGTGAGTGTGTGCGAGTATGCGAGTGTGTGTGAGTGTATGTGCGAGTGTGTCCAAGTGTGTGCAAGTGAGTGTGAGTGAGTGCGAGTGTGTGCGAATGTGTGCGAGTGTGTGTGTGCGAGTGTGTGTGCGATTGTGTATGGTGTGTGCGAGTGTTTGTGTGAGTGTGTGCAAGTGTGTGCGTGTGAGTGCGTGTGAGTGAGTGCGAGTGTGTGCAAATGTGTGTGAGAGTGTGCAAGTGTGAGCGTGCGAGTGTATGCGAGTGTGTGTGAGTGTGTGCGAGTATGCGTGAGGGTCTGCGTGTGAGTGAGTGTGTGTGTGAGTGTGTGCGAGTGTTTGCGAGTGTGTGTGTGTAGGACTGTGTGTGCGAGTGTGTGTGCAAATGTGTATGAGTTTATGTGCGAGTGTGTGTGCGAGTGTGTGTGCGAGTGTGTGTAGGAGTGTGTGCGAGTGTGTGCGATTGTGTGTTTGTAGGAATGTATGTGCGAGTGTATGCGAGTCTGTTTGAGTGTGTGTGCAAGTGTGTGTGAGTGTGTGTGAGTGCGTGCAAGTGTGTGTGCGAGTGTGTGTGTGCGAGTGTGTTCGATTGTGTGCGAGTGTGTGTGAGTGAGTGTGTGCGAGTGTGTGCGAGTGTGTGTACGAGTGTGTGTGTGCGATTGTGTATAAGTGTGTGCGAGTGTGTGAGTGTGTGTTCGAGTGTGTGCATGCGAGTGTGTGTCACTGTGTTCGAGTGTGTGCGAGTGTGTGAGTGTGTGCAAGTGTGTGCGAGTGTGTGTGTGCGAGTGTGTTTGCGAGAGTGTTTGCGAGAGTGTGCGAGTGTGTGCAAATGTACCCGAGTGTGCGCGAGTGTGCACGAGTGAGTGGGTGCAAGTGTGTGCGGGTGTGTATGAGTGAGTGTGTGTGAGTGTGTGCGTGTGTGTGATTTTGTGTGCGAGTGAGTGTGTGTGAATGTGTGCGAGTGTGTGCAAGTGTGTCTGTGCAAGTGTGTGTGCGAGTGTGTGCGTGCGAGTGTGTGCGTGCGAGTGTATGCGAGTGTGTGTGAGTGTGTGCGGGTGTGTGTGCGAGTGTGTGTGCGAGAGTGTGCGAGTGTGTGCGAGTGTGTGTAAATGTGCCCGAGTGTGTACGAGTGAGTGGGTGCGAGTGTGTGCGAGTGTGTGTGAGTGTGTGCATGTGAGTGTGTGCGAGCGTGTGCAAGTGTGTGTGAGTGTGTGTGCGAGTGTGTGTTCATGTTTGTGTGTGCGAGTGTGTGTTCATGTTTGTGTGTGCGAGTGTGTGTGCATGTGTGTGTTTGCGAATGTGTGCGAGTGTGTCTGTGCAAGTGTGTGTGCGAGTGTGTGCGTGCGAGTGTGTGCATGCGAGTGTGTGCGAGTATGTGTGCGAGAGTGTGCGAGTGTGTGCGAGTGTGTGTAAATGTGCCCGAGTGTGCATGAGTGAGTGGGTGCGAGTGTGTGCGAGTGTGTGTGAGTGTGTGCATGTGAGTGTGTGCGAGCGTGTGCGAGTGTGTGTGAGTGTGTGTGCGAGTGTGTGTGCATGTGTGTGTGTGCGAGTGTGTGTGAGTGTGTGTGCGAGTGTGTGTGCATGTGTGTGTGTGAGTGTGTGCGAGTGTGTGTGAGTGTGTGTGCGAGTGTGTGCAAGTGTGTGTGAGTGTGTGCAAGTGTGTGTGTGCAAGTGTGTGTGAGTGTGTGCGAGTGTGTGTACGAGTGTGTGTGTGATTGTGCATAAGTGTGTGCGAGTGTGTGTGTCAGTGTGTGTGCGAGTGTGTGCTAGTGTGCGCGAGTGTGTGCGTTGTGTGCGTGCGAGTGCGTGCGAGTGTGTGCAAATGTGTGCGAGAGTGTGCAAGTGTGCGCGTGCGAGTGTGTGCGAGTGTGCGCAAGTGTGTGAGTGTGTGCGATTGTGTGCATGCGAGTGATGGCGAGTGTGTGCAAATGTGCCCGAGTGTGCACGAGTGTGCACGAGTGAGTGGGTGCGAGTGTGTGCGTGTGAGTGTGTGTGAGCTTGTGCGAATGTGTGAGTGTTTGTGCAAGTGTGTGTGCATGTGTGTGTGTGAGTGTGTGCGAGTGTTTATGAGTGTGCGTGCGAGTGTTTGCAAGTGTGTGTGAGTGTGTGCGAGTGTGTGTGTGCGAGTGTGTGCGAGTGTGTGTACGAGTGTGTGCAATTGTGTAAAAGTGTGTGCGAGTGTGTGTGTGAGTGTGTGTGAGTGTGTGTGCAAGTGTGTGTGTTCGAGTGTGTGTGAGTGTGTGTACGAGTGTGTGTGATTTGGTATAAGTGTGTGGGAGTGTGTGAGTGTGTGTGAGTGTGTGTGCGAGTGTGTGCGTGCGAGTGTGTGCGAGTGTGTGCGAGTGTGTGTACGAGTGTGTGTGTGCGATTGTGTATAAGAGTGTGTGAGTGTGTGTGAGTGTGTGTGCAAGTGTGTGCGTACGAGTGTGTGCGACTGTGTGCGAGTGTGTGAGTGTGTGCAAGTGTGTGCGAGTGTGTGTGCGAGTGTGTGCCAGTGTGTGCGTACGAGTGCGTGCAAGTGAGTGTGAGTGTGTGCGAATGTGTGCAAAGGCGTGTGTGCGAGTGTGTGTGTGCACGACTGTGTGCATGTGAGTGTGTGCGAGTGTGTACGTGCGAGTGTGTGCGAGTGTGCTCGAGTGAATGGGTGCGAGTGTGTGCGAGTGTGTGTGAGTGTCTGCGAGTGAATGTGTGTGAGTGTGTGCGAGTGAGTTTGTGCGAATGTGTGCGAGTGAGTGTGTGCGAGTGTTTGCGAGTGTGTGTGCGAGTGTGTGTGCGAGTGTGTGTGCGAGTGTGTGCGTGCAAATGTGTGCGTGCAAGTGTGTGCGTGCGAGTCTGTGTGCGAATGTGTGTGCGATTGTGTGCGAGTCTGTGTGTGTGAGCGTGTGCAAGTTGTGTGCAAGCGAGTGAGTGCGAGTGTGTGCGTATGAGTGTGTGCAAGTGAGTGCGAGTGTGTGCGAATGTGTGTGAGTTTGTGCGTGTGAGTGTGCGCGAGTGTGCGCGAGTGTGCTCGAGTGACTAGGTGTGAGTGTGTGCGAGTGTGTGTGAGTGTGTGCGAGTGAGTGTGTGCGAGTGTGTATGAGTGAGTGTGTTTGAGTGTGTGCAAGTTTGTGTGCGAGTGTGTGCGAGTGAGTGTGTGCGAATGTGTGCGAGTGTGTGTGTGCGAGTGTGTGCGAGTGTATGCGTGCGAGTGTGTGCGTGTGAGTGTGTGCGAGTGTGTGTGCGTGCGTTTGTTCGAATGTGTGTGAGTGTATGTGCGAGTGTGTGCAAGTGTGTGCGAATGTGTGCGAGTGTGTGTGCGATTGTGTATGGTGTGTGTGAGTGTGTGCGAGTGTGTGCGTGTGACTGCGTGCGAGTGAGTGCGAGTGTGTGCAAATGTGTGCGAGAGTGTGAAAGTGTGGGCGTGCGAGTGTATGCGAGTTTGTGTGAGTGTGTGCGAGTATGCGAGTGTGTGTGAGTGTATGTGCGAGTGTGTCCAAGTGTGTGCAAGTGAGTGTGAGTGAGTGCGAGTTTGTGTGAGTGTGTGCGAGTATGCGAGTGTGTGTGAGTGTATGTGCGAGTGTGTCCAAGTGTGTGCAAGTTAGTGTGAGTGAGTGCGAGTGTGTGCGAATGTGTGCGAGTGTGTGTGTGCGAGTGTGTGTGCGATTGTGTATGGTGTGTGCGAGTGTTTGTGTGAGTGTGTGCAAGTGTGTGCGTGTGAGTGCGTGTGAGTGAGTGCGAGTGTGTGCAAATGTGTGTGAGAGTGTGCAAGTGTGAGCGTGCGAGTGTATGCGAGTGTGTGTGAGTGTGTGCGAGTATGCGCGAGGGTCTGCGTGTGAGTGAGTGTGTGTGTGAGTGTGTGCGAGTGTTTGCGAGTGTGAGTGTGTAGGACTGTGTGTGCGAGTGTGTGTGCAAATGTGTATGAGTGTATGTGCGAGTGTGTGTGCGAGTGTGTGTAGGAGTGTGTGCGAGTGTGTGCGATTGTGTGAGTGAGTGTATGTGCGAGTGTGTCCAAGTGTGTGCAAGTGAGTGTGAGTGAGTGCGAGTTTGTGTGAGTGTGTGCGAGTATGCGAGTGTGTGTGAGTGTATGTGCGAGTGTGTCCAAGTGTGTGCAAGTTAGTGTGAGTGAGTGCGAGTGTGTGCGAATGTGTGCGAGTGTGTGTGTGCGAGTGTGTGTGCGATTGTGTATGGTTTGTGCGAGTGTGTGTGCATGTGTGTGTGTGAGTGTGTGCGAGTGTGTGTGAGTGTGTGTGCGAGTGTGTGCAAGTGTGTGTGAGTGTGTGCAAGTGTGTGTGTGCAAGTGTGTGTGAGTGTGTGCGAGTGTGTGTACGAGTGTGTGTGTGATTGTGCATAAGTGTGTGCGAGTGTGTGTGTCAGTGTGTGTGCGAGTGTGTGCTAGTGTGCGCGAGTGTGTGCGTTGTGCGCGTGCGAGTGTGTGCGAGTGTGCGCAAGTGTGTGAGTGTGTGCGATTGTGTGCATGCGAGTGATGGCGAGTGTGTGCAAATGTGCCCGAGTGTGCACGAGTGTGCACGAGTGAGTGGGTGCGAGTGTGTGCGTGTGAGTGTGTGTGAGCTTGTGCGAATGTGTGAGTGTTTGTGCAAGTGTGTGTGCATGTGTGTGTGTGAGTGTGTGCGAGTGTTTATGAGTGTGCGTGCGAGTGTTTGCAAGTGTGTGTGAGTGTGTGCGAGTGTGTGTGTGCGAGTGTGTGCGAGTGTGTGTACGAGTGTGTGCAATTGTGTAAAAGTGTGTGCGAGTGTGTGTGTGAGTGTGTGTGAGTGTGTGTGCAAGTGTGTGTGTTCGAGTGTGTGTGAGTGTGTGTACGAGTGTGTGTGATTTGGTATAAGTGTGTGGGAGTGTGTGAGTGTGTGTGAGTGTGTGTGCGAGTGTGTGCGTGCGAGTGTGTGCGAGTGTGTGCGAGTGTGTGTACGAGTGTGTGTGTGCGATTGTGTATAAGAGTGTGTGAGTGTGTGTGAGTGTGTGTGCAAGTGTGTGCGTACGAGTGTGTGCGACTGTGTGCGAGTGTGTGAGTGTGTGCAAGTGTGTGCGAGTGTGTGTGCGAGTGTGTGCCAGTGTGTGCGTACGAGTGCGTGCAAGTGAGTGTGAGTGTGTGCGAATGTGTGCAAAGGTGTGTGTGCGAGTGTGTGTGTGTGCACGACTGTGTGCATGTGAGTGTGTGCGAGTGTGTACGTGCGAGTGTGTGCGAGTGTGCTCGAGTGAATGGGTGCGAGTGTGCGAGTGTGTGTGAGTGTCTGCGAGTGAATGTGTGTGAGTGTGTGCGAGTGAGTTTGTGCGAATGTGTGCGAGTGAGTGTGTGCGAGTGTTTGCGAGTGTGTGTGCGAGTGTGTGTGCGAGTGTGTGTGCGAGTGTGTGCGTGCAAGTGTGTGCGTGCAAGTGTGTGCGTGCGAGTCTGTGTGCGAATGTGTGTGCGATTGTGTGCGAGTCTGTGTGTGTGAGCGTGTGCAAGTTGTGTGCAAGCGAGTGAGTGCGAGTGTGTGCGTATGAGTGTGTGCAAGTGAGTGCGAGTGTGTGCGAATGTGTGTGAGTTTGTGCGTGTGAGTGTGCGCGAGTGTGCGCGAGTGTGCTCGAGTGACTAGGTGTGAGTGTGTGCGAGTGTGTGTGAGTGTGTGCGAGTGAGTGTGTGCGAGTGTGTATGAGTGAGTGTGTTTGAGTGTGTGCAAGTTTGTGTGCGAGTGTGTGCGAGTGAGTGTGTGCGAATGTGTGCGAGTGTGTGTGTGCGAGTGTGTGCGAGTGTATGCGTGCGAGTGTGTGCGTGTGAGTGTGTGCGAGTGTGTGTGCGTGCCTTTGTTCGAATGTGTGTGAGTGTATGTGCGAGTGTGTGCAAGTGTGTGCGAATGTGTGCGAGTGTGTGTGCGATTGTGTATGGTGTGTGTGAGTGTGTGCGAGTGTGTGCGTGTGAGTGCGTGCGAGTGAGTGCGAGTGTGTGCAAATGTGTGCGAGAGTGTGAAAGTGTGGGCGTGCGAGTGTATGCGAGTTTGTGTGAGTGTGTGCGAGTATGCGAGTGTGTGTGAGTGTATGTGCGAGTGTGTCCAAGTGTGTGCAAGTGAGTGTGAGTGAGTGCGAGTTTGTGTGAGTGTGTGCGAGTATGCGAGTGTGTGTGAGTGTATGTGCGAGTGTGTCCAAGTGTGTGCAAGTTAGTGTGAGTGAGTGCGAGTGTGTGCGAATGTGTGCGAGTGTGTGTGTGCGAGTGTGTGTGCGATTGTGTATGGTGTGTGCGAGTGTTTGTGTGAGTGTGTGCAAGTGTGTGCGTGTGAGTGCGTGTGAGTGAGTGCGAGTGTGTGCAAATGTGTGTGAGAGTGTGCAAGTGTGAGCGTGCGAGTGTATGCGAGTGTGTGTGAGTGTGTGCGAGTATGCGCGAGGGTCTGCGTGTGAGTGAGTGTGTGTGTGAGTGTGTGCGAGTGTTTGCGAGTGTGAGTGTGTAGGACTGTGTGTGCGAGTGTGTGTGCAAATGTGTATGAGTGTATGTGCGAGTGTGTGTGCGAGTGTGTGTAGGAGTGTGTGCGAGTGTGTGCGATTGTGTGAGTGAGTGTATGTGCGAGTGTGTCCAAGTGTGTGCAAGTGAGTGTGAGTGAGTGCGAGTTTGTGTGAGTGTGTGCGAGTATGCGAGTGTGTGTGAGTGTATGTGCGAGTGTGTCCAAGTGTGTGCAAGTTAGTGTGAGTGAGTGCGAGTGTGTGCGAATGTGTGCGAGTGTGTGTGTGCGAGTGTGTGTGCGATTGTGTATGGTGTGTGCGAGTGTTTGTGTGAGTGTGTGCAAGTGTGTGCGTGTGAGTGCGTGTGAGTGAGTGCGAGTGTGTGCAAATGTGTGTGAGAGTGTGCAAGTGTGAGCGTGCGAGTGTATGCGAGTGTGTGTGAGTGTGTGCGAGTATGCGCGAGGGTCTGCGTGTGAGTGAGTGTGTGTGTGAGTGTGTGCGAGTGTTTGCGAGTGTGAGTGTGTAGGACTGTGTGTGCGAGTGTGTGTGCAAATGTGTATGAGTGTATGTGCGAGTGTGTCCAAGTGTGTGCAAGTGAGTGTGAGTGAGTGCGAGTTTGTGTGAGTGTGTGCGAGTATGCGAGTGTGTGTGAGTGTATGTGCGAGTGTGTCCAAGTGTGTGCAAGTTAGTGTGAGTGAGTGCGAGTGTGTGCGAATGTGTGCGAGTGTGTGTGTGCGAGTGTGTGTGCGATTGTGTATGGTGTGTGCGAGTGTTTGTGTGAGTGTGTGCAAGTGTGTGCGTGTGAGTGCGTGTGAGTGAGTGCGAGTGTGTGCAAATGTGTGTGAGAGTGTGCAAGTGTGAGCGTGCGAGTGTATGCGAGTGTGTGTGAGTGTGTGCGAGTATGCGCGAGGGTCTGCGTGTGAGTGAGTGTGTGTGTGAGTGTGTGCGAGTGTTTGCGAGTGTGAGTGTGTAGGACTGTGTGTGCGAGTGTGTGTGCAAATGTGTATGAGTGTATGTGCGAGTGTGTGTGCGAGTGTGTGTAGGAGTGTGTGCGAGTGTGTGCGATTGTGTGAGTGAGTGTGTAGGACTGTATGTGCGAGTGTGTGCGAGTCTGTTTGAGTGTGTGTGTGCGAGTGTGTGTGAGTGTGTGTGAGTGTGTGCAAGTGTGTGTGCGAGTGTGTGTGTGCGAGTGTGTTCGATTGTGTGCGAGTGTGTGTGAGTGAGTGTGTGCGAGTGTGTGCGAGTGTGTGTACGAGTGTGTGTGTGCGATTGTGTGAGTGTGTGTTCGAGTGTGTGCGTGCGAGTGTGTGTCACTGTGTTCGAGTGTGTGCGAGTGTGTGAGTGTGTGCAAGTGTGTGCGAGTGTGTGTGTGCGAGTGTGTGTGAGTGTGCACGGGTGTGTGCATGTGAGTGTGTGCGAGTGTGTGCGTGCGAGTGTGCTCGAGTGAATGGGTGCGAGTGTGTGCGAGTTTGTGTGTGTGAGTGTGTGCAAGTTGTGTGCAAGCGAGTGAGTGCGAGTGTGTGCGTACGTGTGTGTGCAAGTGAGTGCGAGTGTGTGCGAATGTGTGCGAGTTTGTGCGTGTGAGTGTGTGCGAGTGTGTGCGTGCGAGTGTGTGCGAGTGTGCTCGAGTGACTGGGTGTGAGTGTGTGCGAGTGTGTGTGAGTGTGTGTGAGTGAGTGTGTGCGAGTGTGTATGAGTGAGTGTGTGTGAGTGTGTGCGTGTGTGCGAGTTTGTGTGCGAGTGTGTGCGAGTGAGTGTGTGCAAATGTGTGCGAGTGTGTGCGAGTGTATGCGTGCGTGTGTGTGCGTGCGAGTGTGTGTGAGTGTGTGTGTGTGCGTGTGTGCGAGTGTGCGAGTGTGTGTGAGTGTATGTGCGAGTGTGTGCAAGTGAGTGTGAGTGAGTGCGAGTGTGTGCGAATGTGTGCGAGTGTGTGTGCGAGTGTTTGTGCGATTGTGTATGGTGTGTGCGAATGTGTGTGTGAGTGTGTGCGAGTGTGTGCGTGTGAGTGCGTGCGAGTGAGTGCGAGTGTGTGTAAATGTGTGCGAGAGTGTGCAAGTGTGGGCGTGCGAGTGTATGCGAGTGTGTGTGAGTGTGTGCGAGTATGCGAGTGTGTGTGAGTGTATGTGCGAGTGTGTGCGAGTGTGTGCGAGTGAGTGTGAGTGAGTGCGAGTGTGTACGAATGTGTGCGAGTGTGTGTGTGCGAGTGTGTGTGCGATTGTGTATGGTGTGTGCGAGTGTGAGTGTGTGTGAGTGTGTGCGTGTGAGTTCGTGCGAGTGAGTGCGAGTGTGTGCAAATGTGTGTGAGAGTGTAGCAGTGTGGACGTGCGAGTGTATGCAAGTGTGTGTGAGTGTGTGCGAGTATGCGCGAGGGTCTGAGTGTGAGTGAGTGTGTGTGTGAGTGTGAGTGTGTGCTTGTGAGTGTGTGTTAGTGAGCGTGAGTGTGTGAGTGTGTGCAAGTGTGCGTGAGTGTGTGCGTGTGAGTGAGTGTGTGTGTGAGTGTGTGCGAGTGTTTGCGAGTGTGTGTGTATGACTGTATGTGCGAGTGTGTGTGCGAATGTGTATGAGTGTATGTGCGAGTGTGTGTGCGAGTGTGTGTGCGAGTGTGTGCGAGTGTGTGTGAGTGTGTGCGAGTGTGTGTAGGAGTGTGTGTGAGTGTGTGTGATTGTGTGTGTGAGTGTGTAGAACTGTATGTGCGAGTGTGTGCGAGTCTGTTCGAGTGTGTGTGTGTGCGAGTGTGTGTTTGCGAGTGTGTGTGTGCGAGTGTGTGTGAGATTGTGTATGAGTGCGAGTGTGTGTGTGAGTGTGTGCAAGTGTGTTCGAGTGTGTGTGAAAGTGTGTATGAGTGTGTGTGTGTGCGAGTGTGTGCGAGTGTGTGCAAGAGTGAGTGTGTGCGAGTGTGTGTCAAAGTGTGTGCGAGTGTGTGTGTGCGATTGTGTATGAGTGAGTTTGTGCGAGTGTGTGTGAAAGTGTGTGCGAGTGTGTGTGAGTGTGCACGGGTGTGAGCGTGCGAGTGCGTGCGAGTGAGTGCGAGTGTGTGCAAATGTGTGCAAGCGTGTGCGAGTGTGTGCAAGTGTGTGTGAGTGTGCACGAGTGTGTGTGTGAGTGAGTGTGTGTGAGTCTGTGCGAGTGTGTGCTTGCGAGTGTGTGCTAGTGTGCACGAGTGTGTGAGTGTGTGCGAGGGTGCGCGAGTGTGTGCATGTGAGTAAGTGAGTGTGTGTGTGAGTGTGTGCGAGTGTGTGTTAGTGTGTACGACTGTGTGTGCGAGTGTGTGCATGTGTGTGCGAGTGTATATGAGTGTATGTGGAGTGTGTGTGCGAGTGTGTACGAGTGTGTGTGCGAGTGTGTTTGAGTGTGTGCAAGTGTGTGCGAGTGTGTGTGCGAGTGCGTATGAGTGTGTGCGTGTGTGTGCGAGTGTGTGTGATTGTGTGTGAGTGTGAGTGAGCTTGTAGGACTGTATGTGCGAGTGTTTGCAATTGTGTGCGAGTGTGTTCGAGTGTGTGAGTGTGTGTGAGTGTGTGCGAGTGTGTGTGCGAGTGTGTGTGAGTGTGTGTGCGAGAGTGTGCGAGTGTGTGCGAGTGTGCACGAGTGAGTGGGTGTGATTGTGTGCGAGTGTGTGTGCGAGTGTGTGCGTGTGAGTGTGTGCGAGTGTGTGTGTGTGCGTGTGTGCGAGTGTGCGAGTGTGTGTGAGTGTATGTGCGAGTGTGTGCAAGTGAGTGTGAGTGAGTGCGAGTGTGTGCGAATGTGTGCGAGTGTGTGTGCGAGTGTGTGTGCGATTGTGTATGGTGTGTGCGAATGTGTGTGTGAGTGTGTGCGAGTGTGTGCGTGTGAGTGCGTGCGAGTGAGTGCGAGTGTGTGTAAATGTGTGCGAGAGTGTGCAAGTGTGGGCGTGCGAGTGTATGCGAGTGTGTGTGAGTGTGTGCGAGTATGCGAGTGTGTGTGAGTGTATGTGCGAGTGTGTGCGAGTGTGTGTGAGTGAGTGTGAGTGAGTGCGAGTGTGTACGAATGTGTGCGAGTTTGTGTGTGCGAGTGTGTGTGCGATTGTGTATGGTGTGTGCGAGTGTGTGTGTGAGTGTGTGCGAGTGTGTGCGTGTGAGTGCGTGCGAGTGAGTGCGAGTGTGTGCAAATGTGTGTGAGAGTGTACCAGTGTGGACGTGCGAGTGTATGCGAGTGTGTGTGAGTGTGTGCGAGTATGCGCGAGGGTCTGAGTGTGAGTGAGTGTGAGTGTGAGTGTGTGCTTGTGAGTGTGTGTTAGTGTGCGTGAGTGTGTGAGTGTGTGCGAGTGTGCGTGAGTGTGTGCGTGTGAGTGTGTGTGTGAGTGTGTTCGAGTGTTTGCGAGTGTGTGTGTGTACGACTGTATGTGCGAGTGTGTGTGCGAATGTGTATGAGTGTATGTGCGAGTGTGTGTGCGAGTGTGTGTGCGAGTGTGTGCGAGTGTGTGTGAGTGTGTGCGAGTGTGTGTAGGAGTGTGTGCGAGTGTGTGATTGTGTGTGTGAGTGTGAAGAACTGTATGTGCGAGTGTGTGCGAGTCTGTTCGAGTGTGTGTGTGTGCGAGTGTGTGTTTGCGAGTGTGTGTGTACGAGTGTGTGTGTGTGTGAGTATGAGTGCGAGTGTGTGTGTGAGTGTGTGCAAGTGTGTTCGAGTGTGTGTGAAAGTGTGTATGAGTGTGTGTGTGTGTGCGAGTGTGTGCGAGTGTGTGCAAGAGTGAGTGTGTGCGAGTGTGTGTCAAAGTGTGTGCGAGTGTGTGCGAGTGTGTGTGTGCGATTGTGTATGAGTGAGTGTGTGCGAGTGTGTGTGAAAGTGTGTGCGAGTGCGTGTGAGTGTGCACGGGTGTGAGCGTGCGAGTGCGTGCGAGTGAGTGCGAGTGTGTGCAAATGTGTGCGAGCGTGTGCGAGTGTGTGCGAGTGTGTGTGAGTGTGCATGAGCGTGTGTGTGAGTTAGTGTGTGTGAGTCTGTGCGAGTGTGTGCTTGCGAGTGTGTGCTAGTGTGCACGAGTGTGTGAGTGTGTGCGAGGGTGCGCGAGTGTGTGCGTGTGAGTAAGTGAGTGTGTGTGTGAGTGTGTGCGAGTGAGTGTGTGCGAATGTGTGTGAGTGAGTGTGTGCGAGTGTGTGCGAGTGAGTGTGTGCGAATGTGTGCAAATGTGTGCGAGTGTGTGCGAGTGTATGCGTGCGA
The DNA here is from genome assembly GCF_046119375.1 of Phyllobates terribilis. Lineage (NCBI taxonomy): Eukaryota > Metazoa > Chordata > Amphibia > Anura > Dendrobatidae > Phyllobates > Phyllobates terribilis. The sequence continues at coordinate 6,450,145 of NW_027362813.1, forward strand.
GTGTGTGCGTGCGAGTGTGTGCGAGTGTGTGCGTGTGCGTGTGTGCGAGTGTGCGAGTGTGTGTGAGTGTATGTGCGAGTGTGTGCAAGTGAGTGTGAGTGAGTGCGAGTGTGTGCGAATGTGTGCGAGTGTGTGTGCGAGTGTGTGTGCGATTGTGTATGGTGTGTGCGAATGTGTGTGTGAGTGTGTGCGATTGCTTGCATGTGAGTGCGTGCGAGTGAGTGTGAGTGTGTGCGAGAGTGTGTGAGTGTGTGCGAGTATGCGAGTGTGTGTGAGTGTATGTGCGAGTGTGTGCGAGTGTGTGTGAGTGAGTGTGAGTGAGTGCGAGTGTGTGCGAGAGTAAGTGTGGGCGTGCGAGTGTATGCGAGTGTGTGTGAGTGTGTGCGATTATGCGAGTGTGTGTGAGTGTATGTGCGAGTGTGTGCGAGTGTGTGTGAGTGTGTGTGTGCGAGTCTGTGTGCGATTGTGTATGGTGTGTGCGAGTGTGTGTGTGAGTGTGTGCGAGTGTGTGCGTGTGAGTGCGTGCGAGTGAGTGCAAGTGTGTGCAAATGTGTGTGAGAGTGTGCAAGTGTGGACGTGCGAGTGTATGCGAGTGTGTGTGAGTGTGTGCGAGTATGCGCGAGGGTCTGAGTGTGAGTGTGTGTGTGAGTGTGAGTGTGTGCTTGTAAGTGTGTGTTAGTGTGCGTGAGTGTGTGAGTGTGTGCGAGTGTGCGTGAGTGTGTGCGTGTGAGTGAGTGTGTGTGTGAGTGTGTGCGAGTGTTTGCGAGTGTGTGTGTGTACGACTGTATGTGCGAGTGTGTGTGCGAATGTGTATGAGTGTATGTGCGAGTGTGTGTGCGAGTGTGTGTGCGAGTGTGTGCGAGTGTGTGTGAGTGTGTGCGAGTGTGTGTAGGAGTGTGTGCGAGTGTGTGTGATTGTGTGTGTGAGTGTGTAGAACTGTATGTGCGAGTGTGTGCGAGTCTGTTTGAGTGTGTGTGTGTGCGAGTGTGTGTTTGCGAGGGTGTGTGTGCGAGTGTGTGTGTGATTGTGTATGAGTGCGAGTGTGTGTGTGAGTGTGTGCAAGTGTGTTCGAGTGTGTGTGAAAGTGTGTATGAGTGTGTGTGTGCGAGTGTGTGCGAGTGTGTGCAAGAGTGAGTGTGTGCGAGTGTGTGTCAAAGTGTGTGCGAGTGTGTGCGAGTGTGTGCGAGTGTGTGTGCGCGATTGTGTATGAGTGAGTGTGTGCGAGTGTGTGAGAAAGTGTGTGCGAGTGTGTGCGAGTGTGTGTGTGCGATTGTGTATGAGTGAGTGTGTGCGAGTGTGTGTGCGAGCGTGTGCGAGTGTGTGCGAGTGTGTGTGAGTGTGCACGAGTGTGTGTGTGAGTGAGTGTGTGTGAGTCTGTGCGAGTGTGTGCTTGTGACTGTGTGCTAGTGTGCACGAGTGTGTGAGTGTGTGCGAGGGTGCGCGAGTGTGTGCGTGTGAGTAAGTGAGTGTGTGTGTGAGTGTGTGCGAGTGTGTGTTAGTGTGTACGA